>NC_091794.1:74060000-75310000 GCF_041296235.1 Equus asinus
AATTGATTTTCATATGTTGAATGATTCTTGCATTCCAGAAATAAATCCTACTGGGTTATAATGTATAATCCTTTTAATGTGCTGCTAAATACTGTTTGGTAATGTTTTGTTGAGGATCTTTTGCATCAGTTTTCATAAGGGATATTGATCTGTAGTTTTCTTCTGGTGTCTTTGGCTTTTGTTTCAGAGTTATGCTGGCCTCAGAGAGTGAGTGTGGAAGCGTTCCCTCCTCTTCAGTTTTTGAAAAAAATTGAGAAGAATGTTTGGTAGAATTCACCAGTGAAGCAATCAGGTCCAAGACTTTTCTTTATTGGGAGATTTGGGATCATTGATTCGATCTCTTTACTAGCTAAAGATCTATTCAGATTTTCTCTTTCTTTGTGATTTTGTCTTAGTAGGTTTTGTGTTTCTGGGAATTTGGCCATTTTATCGAGGTTATCCAGTTTTTTGCATACAGTTGTTCATAGTACTCTCTTATAATGCTTTTTGTTTCTGTAGAATCGGTAGTAAAGTCCCCAGTTTCATTTCTGATTTTGGTAATTTGAGTCTTCTCTCTCTCTCTTTTTTAGTCCATCTAATTAAATATTTGTCATTTCATTGATCTGTTTGAAAAACTGACTTTTGGATTCATTAATATTTTCTATTGTTTTTCTATTCTCTGTTTTATTTATATCTCTTCTAATCTTTGTTCTTTCCTTCATTCTGCTGGTTTTGGGTTTAGTTTGTTATTTTTTCTAGTTCTTTAACTTTTAAAGTTAGGTTGTTGATTTGAGATCTTTCCTGTTTTTTATTGTAAGCATTTTTAGCTATAAATTTCCACTTAGCACAGTTTTCATTGTGTCCCATAAGTTTTGGTATTTTCTTTTGTGTGTGTTCATTTGTTCCTAAGTTTTTTATAATTTTCCTTGTGATTTCTTCTTTGATACATTGGTTATTTAAAAGTATGTTATTTGATTTCCACACTTTTGTGAATTTTCCAGTTTTACTTTTGTTACTGATTTCTAACTTCATCCTGCTGTGGTTGGAGAAGATACTTGGTATCATATCTATTTAAAAGAATCTGTTGAAACTTTTGCATGATATGTTTAAAGTGCTGAAAAAAAAAACTTCCAAACAAGAACACTCTACCCAGAAAAGTTATTCAGAATTGAAGGAGAGATAAAGAGTTTTCCAGACAAGCCAAAGGTAAAGGAGTTCATCACCACTAAATTAGCCTGACAATAAATGTTAAAGGGACTTCTTTAAGCTGAAAAGAAAGGGTGCTAATTAGTAACAAGAAAACATATGAAGGGATAAATCTCACCGGTAAAGGTAAATATATAGTAAAGGTAGTAGATTAATCATTTATAAAGCTAGTATGAAGGTTAAAAGACAATAGTAATAAAAATAACTATAACAATAATAAGTAGTTAAGGGATACACAAGATAAAAAGGTGTAAAATGTGACATTGAAAATGAAAAATGTGGGGGGAAAGTGAAAATGTAAGGTTTAGAATGTGTTCAAACTTAAGTTGTTATCAATTTAAAATAGACTATTATAAATATAAGTTATTATACATAAGCCTCATGGTAACCACAAAATAAAAACGCATAGTAGATACACAGAAGATAAAGGGATCTAAACAATAGCACTAAAGAAAATCATCAAACCACAAAGGAAGAGAGGAAGAGAAGAAGAAAGGGACGGAGAAGACCTAGAAAACAGCCAGAAAACAATGAAAAAATTGGCAATAAGTACATAATTATCAATAATTACTTCAAATGTAAATGGACTAAATTCTCCAATCCAAAGACAAAGAATGACTCAAAGGATAAAAAAGCAAGACACATCTATATGCTTCCTATAAGAAACTCACTTCAGGTATAGGGACACACACAGACTAAAAGTGAAGGAATGGAAAAAGATATTCCATGCAAATGTAAATGAAAAGAAAGCTGGTGTATACTTATATCAGACAAATAGACTTTAAAACAAAGACCCTAGTAAGAGACAAGGGGATTGCATAATGATAACGGGTTCCATCCTACAAGACCATATAACATTTGTAAATATTTATGCACCCAACATAGGGGCACTTAAATATATAAAGCAAATATTAAGAGACCTAAAGGGAGAAATAGACAGCAGTACAATAGTAGTAGGGGACTTTCATACCCCGCTTGTATCCACAGATAGATCATCCAGACAGAAAATCAATAAGGAAACATCGGCCTTAAACAACGTATTAGGCCATATGGACTTAACAGATATGTATAGAACATTTCATCCAAAACAGTAATACACTTTCTTCTCAAGTGCACATGGAATATTGTCCAGGATAGATCGTATGTTAAACCACAAAATGTCTTAATAAATTTAAGATCGAAATCATAGTAAGCATCTTTTTCAACTAAGATGGTATGAAACTGTAAATCAATTACAAGAAGAAAACTGGACAATTTACAAATATATGGAGATTAAACAGCATGCTACTGAACAACCAATGGGTCAAAGAAGACATCAAAAGAGAAATGAAAAAATACCTTGAGACAAATGAAAATGGAAATAAAACATATGAAAACTTATGGGTTGCAGCAAAAGTAGTTCTAAGAGGGAATTTCATAGTGATAAATCCCTACGTCAAGAAACAAGATCTCAAATAAATAACCTACTTTTACACCTCAAAGAACTAGGAACATAAGATCAAATGAAGCCCAAAGTTAGTAGAAGGAAGGAAATAACAAAGATCAGAGTGGAAATAAATGAAATAGAGACTAAAAGGACGATGGAAAAGATCAATGAAACTAAGAGCTGATTCTTTGAAAAGCTAAACAAAATGGAAAAACCTTTAGCTAGACTCACCAATAACAAAAGAGAGGGACTCAAATAAATAAAATCAGAAATGAAAGAGGAGACGTTATAACTGATACCACAGAAATACAGAGGTTCATAACAGACTACTATGAACAATTGTATGCCAACAAATTTGACAATCTAGAAGAAATGGATAAATTTCTAGAAACATGCAACCTACCATGACTGAATCATGAAGAAATTAAAAATCTGAACAGACCAATTACTAGTAAGGAGATTGAATCAGTAATCAAAACCTCCCAACAAATTAAACTCCAATACCAGATGGCTTCACTGGTGTTCTCCCAAACATTCAAAGCAGAATTAATACCAATCCTTCTCAAACTGTTTCAAAAAACAGAAGAGGGAACGCTTCCATGCTCATTTTACAAGGCCAGCATTACCCTGATACCAAAACCGGACAAGGATGCCACAAGAAAAAAAAAATTATAGGCCAATATCCCTGGTATACATAGATGCAAAAATCCTCATCAAAAGATTAGGAAACTGAATTCAACAATACATTAAAAGAATCATACACCATGATCAAGTGGGATTTTTTTCTCAAGGATGGAAGGATGATTTCATTCCAGGGATGCAACATCCACAAATGAATCAGTGTAATATACCACATTAATGAAATGAAGGATAAAAATTACACAATCATCTCAATAGGTCCATAAAAAGCATTTGGGAAAATTCAACATCCATTTATGATAAAAACTCTCAACAAAGTGGATATAGAGAGAATGTACCTCAACATAATAAAGGCCATACATGGCAAACCAACAGCTAACGTCATACTCAGTGGTGAAAAGCTAAATGCTTTTCCTCTAAGACGAGGAACAAGACAAGGATGCCCACTCTCTCCATGTTTATTCAACAAAGTATTGGAATCATAGCCAGAGCAATTAGGTAAGAAAAAGAAATAAAACACACCCAAATTGGAAAGGAAGAAGTAATACTGTCATTATCTGAAGATGGCACGATATTATAATTAGAAAATTCTAAAGACCCCACCAAAAAATTGTTAGAACTAATCAACAAATTCAGTAAATTTGCAGAATACAAAATCAATATAAAATAATCGGTTGCATTTCTATACACTAATAAACTATCAGAAAGAGAAATTAATAAATAATCTCCATTTACAATCGCATCATAAAGAATAAAATACCTAGGGGTAAATTTAACCAAGGAGGTAAAAGATCTGTACACCAAAACTGTGAGACATTAATGAAAGAAATGGAAGAAGACACAAATAAATGGAAAAATGTTTCATGCTTATGGATTGGAAGAATTAATATTTTTAAAATATCTAGATGACCCAAAGCAATCTACAGATTCAGTGCAATCCATATCAAAGTTCCATTGGTATTTTTTACAGAAATAGAACAAACAATCCTAACATTTGTATGCAACTACAAAAGATCCCAAATAGCCAAAGCAATCTTAAGAAAGAAGCGCAAAGCTGGAGGCACCACATTTCCTGACTTCAAACTATGTTAGAAAGCTGTAGTAATTAGTTATCAAAACAGTATAGTGTTGGCATAAAAATGGACACATAGATCAATGGAACAAAATAGAGAGCCCAGAAATAAACCCATACATATATGGTCAATTAACTTACGACAAAGAACCTAAGAATATACAATTAGGAAATAGCAATCTCTTCAATAAATGGTGTTGGAAAAACTGGACCACTGTCTTACACCAAACATGTAAATTAACTCAAAATATATTAAAGACTTGAATGTGAGACCTGAAACCGTAACATTCCTGGAGGAAAACATTGGGGATAAGCTCCTTGACATTGGTTTTTAGCAGTAATTGCTTAGATTTGGCATCAAAAGGAAAGGCAGCGAAAGCAAAAATAAATGAGTGGGACTATGTCAAAGTACGAAGCTTATGCACAGCAAAGGAAACCATCAACAAAATGAAAAGGCAACCATTTCTCCCATTGAATGGGAGAAATGCAACTCAATAGAAAAAACAAACAATCCAATTAAAAAGTGAGCAGAGGATCTGAATAGACGTTTTTCCAAAGAAGACATATATATGGCCAACAGATGCATGAAAAGATGCTAAACATCACTAATCATTGGGGAAATGCAAATCAAAACCACAACGAGACACCACCTCACACCTGTTACAATGGCTATCATCAAAAAGACAAGAAATAACAAGTGGTTGTGAAGATGTGGAGAAACGGGAACCCTTGTGCACTGTTGGTGGGAATGTAAATTGGTACAGCCATTATGGAAAAGAGTATGGAGATTCCTCAAAAAGTTAAAAATAGAACTACCATATGATTCGGCAATTGTACTTCTGGATATTTATACAAAGAAAATGAAAATACTAACTCAAAAAGGTATATTCCCCCCACCCTACCCCCGATGTTCATTGCAACATTATTTAAAGTAGCCAAGACATGGAAACAACCTGAATGTCCATCAATGGATGAATGAGTAAAGAAATTGTAGTATAGAGATATATATGTAATGGAATATTATTCAGTCATAAAAAGAATGAAATCTTGGCATTTGCAACAAGGATGGATCTTGAGGGCATTATGCTAAGTGAAATAGACACAAAAAGATAAATACCATAGATCTCACTTATATGTGGAATCTAAAACAAAAACAAAGAGCAAAAACCAAGCTCCTGGATATAGAGAACAAATTGGTGGTTGCTTGAGGAAGGTCATGGGGCATGGGTGAAATGGGTCAAAAGGTACAAATTTCTATTTATCAAATGAAAAACTCATGGGATTATAATGTACAGCATGGTAACTATAGTTAATAATATCATTTTGCATATTTGAAAGTAGCTAGGAGAGTGGATCTTGAAAGTTCTCATCACAAGAATAAAAATTTTCTAACTATATATGGTGACAGATGTTAACTGGACTTATTGTGGTGATCATTTTGCGATACATACATACATCGAATCTTTACGTTATACACCTGTAACTATTATAATGTTATGTCAGTTGTACCTCAATAAAAAAAATCTGCTGAAACTTAATTTGTGACCTAATGTATGTTTATCTTTGAAAACATCCCATGTACACTTGAGAAGAATGTATATGCTGTTTTTGGTGGGTACAGTGTTTTTTATCTGTCTGTTAGATGTAGTCAGTCTAGTGTTGTTGAAGTCCTCTATTTCCTTACTAGTCTTCTGTCTGGTTTTCTATTCATTGTGAGTAGGGTATCGAAGTCTCCAACTATTATTATAAAACTGTCTATTTCTCCCCTCAGTTCTGTCAGTTTTTGCTTCATATATTTTGATGGTCTCTCTCAGATGTGAAAATGTTTATAATCATAATGTTGTCTTGCTGTATTGAACCTTTTATTAATATATAATCTCCTTCTTTGTCTTTTGTAACTTTTTAAAATTTAAAGCCTCTTTTGTCTGACATTGGTATAGCCACTTCACTCTCTTTTGGTTACTATGTGTGTAATATCTTTTTCCATCCTTTTACTTTCAAACTGTTTGTGTCTGCGTCTCACATGAGTTTCTTGTAGGCAGCATATAGTTGGGTCATGTTTTTATCTATTCTGCCAATCTAGTTTTTTGATTGGAGAGTTTAATCCTTATATATTTAAAATAGTTACTGATAAGGAGGGACTTCTGTCATTGTGTTCTTTGTTTTTTATGTGCCCTATAGCTATTTTGCCCCTCATTTGCTGTATTCCTGTCTTCTTTCGTGTTTAGTTGATATTTTGCAATGAAATGTTTAAATTTCTTTCTCATTTCCTTTTGTCTCTATTCTACAGCTATTTTTTTTGTGGTTGATGTGGAGATTACATTGAACATCCTAAAGTTATAACACTCTAATTTGAATTTATACTAGTTTAACGTCAATAACATACAAAGTCTGCTTTTTTTTTTTACAGGTATGTCCCTACCCATTTGGTTGTTGATGTCCCCAAATTACATTTTTATACATTGTGTGTCACCAAACTTAAACTAATATATATGTATATGTATTTTTGAGGAAGATAAGCCCTTAGCTAACATCTGTGCCCATCTTACTCTATTTTATATGTGAGACACCTGCCACACCGTGGCTTGGTAAGCGGTGCGTAGATCCACACCTGGGATCTGAACTGGTGAACTCTGGGCTGCCAAAGTAGAATGTGCCGCTTAACCACTGTGCCACCAGGCTGGCCCCTAAACTAATATTTTTTAAATGCATGAGTCTCATAAATTATGTAGAAGATGTAATTACAAAGGTATTACAAACCAAAGTTACAGCAATACTAGGTTTTATACTAATAATTGTTTTTTCCTTAGGTGTATTAGTCTCTTAAATCAGGTAGAAAACAAAAGTACACTTATAAACCATTGTTACAATAATACTAGCTTTATAATTGCCCATATATTTACCTTTATGGAGATCTTTATTTCTTCATATGGCTTTGAGTTACTCTCTAGTGTCTCTCATGTTACCTTGCAGGACTTCCTTGAGCATTCCTTGCAGGGCAGGTCTAGTGGTGACAAACTCCCTCAGCTTTTATTTGGGAATGTCTTTATTTCTTCCTCGCTTTTGAAAGACAGTTTTGCCAGATATAGGATTCTTGGATGACAGTTTTTCTTTTAGCACTTCGAATATATCAGCCCATTGTCTTCTGGCTTCCAAAGTTTCTGGTGAGAAATCTGTTTATAATCTTATTGAGGGTCCCTTGTATGTGATGATTTGCTTCTCCCACTGCTTTCAAGCTTCTCTCTTTGTCTTTTCCTTTTGAAAGTTTGATTATAATGTATCTTGGTATGGGTCTCTTTGAGTTCATCTTTCTGGGAGTTCATTGAGCCTCTTAGACCTTCATGGATTCATGTCTTTCATCAAATTTAGGAAATTTTTAGCCATTCTTTCTTCCAAAATTGTCTCCCACTTTCTCTCTCTTCTCCTTCTTGGCCCCCCATGATGTGAATGTTGGTCTACTTGATGGTGTACCACACGTTCCTTAGGCTCTGTTTGCTTTTCTTCAATCTTTTTTCTTTCTATTCCTTAGCCTTGATAATTTCCATTGTCCTGTCTTCAAGTTCATTGATTCTTTCTTCTCCCTACTCAAATCTGTATTTGAATCTCTCTAGTGAGTTTTTCATTTCAGTTATTGTACTTTTCAAATATAGGATTTCTTTTTGGCTTCATCTTAGGTTTCTATCTCTTATTGATATTTCCGTTTTGTTCACACATCATTTTCTTGACTTTCTTCACATCTTCCTTTAGTTCTTTGAGCATCTTTAAGACAGTTGTTTAAAAGTCTTTGTCTAGTATATCTGCCATTAGATCTTTTTCAGGAACAGTTTCTGTTGATTTATTTTTTCCTTTGAATGGGCCATACTTCCCTGTTCCTTTGTACACCTTGTGATGTTTTTTTTCTTGAGCACTTTGTATTTGAATCTAATAATGTGTTAACTCTGGAAATCAGAATCTCCCCTTTCCCTAGGGTTTGCTGTTTTTTCTTTTTTTGTTTCTGTTTCTTTTTTTCTTATTGGTGTAGGCTGTTTCTGTGTTGAGGATCAACCTGAGGTGTAAACTTAATGTCTTCTCACATCTTTTCTGAGCCTTCCCCTGGGTATGCACAGTCACTTTCTAATTTTTCCCAAATATGCAATTGTCTTAGTCTTTAATGTCTGTCTCCCCAAAGAGAAAAATGATGGCTAGGGAAGGGCATCAGCCCTTTAAATCCCCTAGAAGTCACTTCAGCTGGATGGGTAGAGACTTGAAACAATGGGGAGAGGTACAACAACAATGGTGGCCCACCTCTTTGTCTGCATCTCTCTGATCAAAAGAAGCAATCAGCAATCAGAGCACAGATTCATGATATTTGGAGGACAGGATTCTTTTTGCCCACTCTGGCTCCTGCAAGCTGTATGCAAGCTGCTCCAGCAACACATACACAGCTGTCTGCCATGTGTCTTGGGATGGGAGATGGGCAGCTGCTACTGTACTAATAGCTGAAATTGACCAAAATTAACTGCAATTTACCATCCGAGTCTTCCCCTGGAAGTTTGAAGCCTTGAACAGACTCCACAGTTCCAAAATAGTTAAGTTAGACAGATTCTGCCAGTGCAGTTGTTGTCTAGGTGGGGAGACAAATTCCTTATGCTTCCCTTCCACCATCTTCCCAGAATAGTCTTAAAAGTGGCATTTTGAGGTCTTGTCAGGGATATTAAACAAATTATGATGAATGCTAAGACATATGGCCAAGAAACTGCTTTCAGGAGCCTTGCTGTAGGTGGGGCTCATAGGGACAAATGGAATTCATGTTTCATCAAGCAGTAGTTCATGATTTTTGGTCATATGTGTCGTGTGAGTTTTAACTAAAATGAGGTCCTATATTGATTCTGCTGGTAACCAATTTCTTCTCTTCTCTTTTTTGCCCAATCTTTTGTAGATATATATTATAATGTTACTGCTCCTCCTCTTAAAAATCCTTTCTCTGTTTAGCTTACAACTACCTGGTGTTTGCCTGTATCATGCTACTCTTTGAAGATTATCAATGACTTGCTTGTAAAATTCAGTGGCTTTCCCTGAGTCATCATCCTTATCCACTTTCTGGTGCTATTTTTACTTCATTCTCATGTAATTCAAATAAATTCATTTGTTCATATATTCATTAATTCATCTAGCAGATATTTATTAAGCACTTATGTGTGCCAGGCATTGTGCTAGTTTTGCATTTTCGATTTCTTTGTGGAATTTCCCTTTGTTGCCTCACCCTTCAGACTTTATACTTCTGATATCTTGAACTATCCCCTTAACTTGGCTTGTCTGTGAATGCTGTTATTACTTTTCGAAGTACCCGGCATCTGAACTGTGAAACAACTTTGATTTCTTCTTTCCATTATCTCTATGTCTTGTTACCCATGAAGTCCTTGGCAGATGCCGATCCCAAACCTTTAAGAAGAATTATAGTGCCTGTCGGCACTGCTGAGCTAGCCATCTAAAAGGAGCTTGATGCTAACTAGATGCCATCTCTTGGAGTTAAATTAGACTATAGTGCAACTTCTCCTTGAATTTCCACAAATACTACCTTGTTTGGCTCTGCTCTTCCCTGATCTTGGTTTCCATTCATTTCTTGTTAACTCCTACCCTGTTATCTCCTTTATTCACTTTTGGCATCCTCTCTCCTGACACCCAATAACTAGTTTAGCCTCCTTTTGATTTTACTTTTTTTTTTTTTTAATCATGGGTTGTTTTTGATGTTTGGCTATTAGAATTCGTTGGGTGACTTTTGCCTTTGCCCCTTATCACCTACCTTTCCTGTGAGATGGGATTTTATTTTTTCTTCTTGCTTTCCAGAACTGATCCATGACCTGCTTCAACTTTTTTTGACATATTCTTTCCTTTGTATGTCCGTTGTGCCCATTCTAGTTAAAGCTCTTATTAAACTACACTTGGATCATTGTAATACCTTTCTAATGGCTTTTCCACTTTTACTTTCTATCTCTAGTTGATCCTATACGTTAATGCTAGATCAAGCTTCCTAAAATATTTGCTTCAATCAGGTCATCTTCAGTTCCTTATAAATGGCATTGCATAGACCAAATTTCTTGACCAAGGCTCTCCACAGTCTAAGCTTAATCTACCACTTTTCCTACTAGAGGAAACTTTTGCTTTTGACAAACTGGTAAGCTCTCTTTCCCAAAGATGTCTTGCTTACACCAGTAGTTTTCAAACTTTTTCTTAAATTTTTTTAAGTATGGAAGCCTTGATTCAAAGGTTATTTGTCTCCCAATTCCCTGTGACACCATGTGGGATTCCAAACTCTAGGGCCCATGAAGCACAGTTTGAAGACTATTGGTGTTAGCTCTTTGACATTGTATCTTAATATGAACCTTATTTGAATAGACATTCCTTTACATGTTACAGATGAGGATCAAGCTCAATAAAGATTAAGTAGTTTACCAATAAGTTATAATTTGCAAAACAAGCTCTTCTAAGGCCAAAGTTTTCTTCCTAGCACGCTGTTTTTTTCTTTTTTTTTGGTATTTTGAGCTTCTTAAGGATGAGAAACTATACTTTTTTGTGTATTATGAAGTACGTGGCATATAATACCTGGTAAATGGGGGTTTATTAAATAGTTATTTTATTTATGCCTCTTTTTATTCTCTGTATTTCATGACACAATATTAGGTATTCAGTATCATTGATAAAATTGATCTAAAATTTAGAGCTTTCGAGTGTAGGCAGAAAGTTATATCATAAATTATTTTGGGCCCAGGAGATTGAAAGATAAGTTCTTTAGCATATTCTTCTTATTGTCTCACCTAACCTTCCTCTGAAATGTGATATGTTCTATGTATTAGATTGTAAACTCCTTGAAGGTAGATTCTATGGCATATTTTATCTCCGTTTGAAATGCCTATCAGATCATTCTTAACATATAGAATAAATGTGTTTGTATTCTGAAATGTGTTTCTGATGAATGACAGTACTTTGAGGAAGAGAAACTTAAGAAATCACAGTTAATAATAACATTTAACCTTGAAAGTTGTAAGAGAATATATGACAAAGAATGTAATAAAGTACATACAAATATACGCTTATTGAATCCATTTGCCTGGGACCCTGTTAACTATCCTGTGCCTGGATGTGGCTCTCATGAGAATCAGAACAGACAGCATTTGTCTATTGGGAATACATGGTGCCTAGGGCATTATGGAATATTTTCCCATCAAGCCAGAAGATAATACAATTCTTCTGAAATATGCACAGAGTGATTACATTGTACTGTTTTCAGGGCCAATTCAGCTGTGGGCAGTTTGTTGAGGACAGGGGAGCAAGTTTTGGCCACTAAGGTCATAGTCTTGTTGCATTCTTCATTACCTTCATTGCCACTTTTACTATCTAGAGTTGCCCTTAGACTCTTACCAGACCTTAGGAAGACCTTTGTTAAGTAATGTGGTTACTTTGTTAAGTAATGTGTTTTTTGGTTCAATTCTTAATAGTAAAATTACCATTTAAATTATTTAAAGAGAATATTTATAATTAAATTTGTAATAAAATGATATATAGTGCTAAATATATTTATCTTTTTCATTTTTTCATATGAAGAAACCGAGGTTCCATTTAATCAGAGAAGTAAAGTAAATTTCTCAAGGTCACTTAAATAGAGAATGGAAGAGCCAGGGATCTCTTGAATTGTATAATCTTCCATTTTGTGTCATAAACTTGAAAATGTTATACTATGGAAACATCAATGAAGTAGAAACAAATATTAAAAGTTTTATGTATTAGGGATGTGCATTTGAGATTTTTCCTTTCATGCAGGTACATAAAGCCTAGATCGTGGAAGATAAATATCTGAAGCATAATTTTTCTAATGTTGTTCCAATCTCCAGGCTTCTGTTCATGGCTACATTTCTCCTTTCATTTCTTACTACTTGTCTGGGTCTGCCTTTTTTCATGAGTCCTGACTCAGAAGCAAACTGGCTAACTATGGCCTGTATCACCCCCATATCCAGATTGCTTTCCAGAGATAGCTCAAAGAAGGATGCATTCTTGTCATTTGTTGAGATTATAATTTATTGAATTATTTATTGTTATGGAGATTACTAAATCATGAAAAATGCAGTGAAAGCAGCAGTGGGAGAAAAAGTTTCAGGTTTTGTCTTTGTTTCTATAGCTTTTTTGGCCCCCATCCCCCAGAATATTCTCTTACTTACCACTCTACCTGGATTGGCAGGCCTTTTTCCAACCACCAGGAAAAATCTCTACCATCATTTGAAATGTATTGCTGGAAATGTCTTCTGCAGGAGAGCTTTCTGGACTTAGACAAAGAATGTTGGATTTTGTTTATCTTGTTTTCATTTATATTTGAGGCATCAGTGAACAGAAGTAAAAAAAATAGTGCTTTGGAACCAGAAAGACTGAATTTGGATATTGGCTATTTTCCTGACTTTTTGTGTACAATTTTTAAGTTTTAAAATGAGGATCAGAATTTTATCTCAAAGACATAATGTAAATATACACAATGACATATGTAAAAAACACATATGACAGATAGCCAAGCCTTAGTAAATTGAATTGAATGAATAAGTGATTGAAATTTCAACTTTTTTCTATTCATCAGAAATGATTACTTCTGCTCAACTCTTCTGATTTTTCTGTACCACTTTTATTGAACTTATCAGATATTTTGTGTATTGTGTCATTCCCCACTACATGTTATGAGTGCAGAATGTGATGGTAACATTGTGAGAGGCAGTTTGCTTAGTGGTTAAAAGCAGTGGTCTCTGGAATCAGGCTTCCTGGATTCACATCTTAGTCCTGCTGTTCACCTCCTTGTCAAAGTAATTGGGTTATTTATTTATTTTTAGCGTTTTAATCATTTTAAGTGTGCACTTCAGTGGCGTTAAGAACATTCACAGTGTTGTACAACCATCAGCACTGTCTAGTTCCAGAATCTTTTCATCATCCCAAACAGAAACTCTACCCTTTGAGCGATAATTCCTCATTACCCCCTTCTCCTAGCTCCTGGAAACCTCTAGTTTACTTTCTGTTTCTATGAATTTGCCTATTGTAGGTACCTCATGTAAGTGGAATCATTTGATGTTTGCCTTATGTGTCTGTCTTGTTTCACTTAGCATAATGTTTCATCTGTGTTGTAACATGTATCAGAATTTAATTCCTTTTTATGACTGAATTAATATTTCATTGTATGTATACCACTTAAAAAATTTTTGCATCTATGTTCTTTTCTTATAATGTATTCATCTGGTTTTAATACCAAAGTAATATCGACCTTTGCTTTGATTTCCTGGAAGAGTTTTCATAGAGTTGGTGTTATTTTATTATTATGTTTGTTAGAATTCAACAGCCATATGGGAATGGAGTTTTCTTCATGGGTAGGTTTTTATCTTCAAGTTCAATTTCTTTGTTACATACAAGACTATTCACGTTGTTTAATTTTTCTTCCATGAGCTTTGGTAGTTTGTGTTTTTCAAGGAATTCATCCATTTCACCTAATTTGTCAAATTTATTGGCATGAAGTTTTTCATAATGTCCCCTTTTTAACCTTTAATATTTCTAGAATCTGTAGTGATTTCACTTCTCTCATTGCTGAGATTGCTAAGTTCTTTTTTTTTATTCCTGAGTACTATGTCTAGAAGTTTATTTTATTGTTTTTCTCAAAGAACTAGGGTTTTTTTATGATTTCATTTTATTCCCTTTGTTTATTACCTATAACTCTTTGTTGTGTTAATTTAGTTATGGCTCTCTTATAATAGACATCTGTAACTTTTTAGTCTACCTTCAAGTGATGATATATCACTTCATATATAGTATATGAACCTGACAATATTATAATTCCATTTTGCCCTTCCTGTCCTTTGTAATATTGTTATGAAATATTTTACTTCTTGGTGTGTTATAGACCCCACAATACATTACTATTTTTAAATATGCTTAAATAATATGAAAAAAATGTCTTTGTATTTACTCATGTAGTTATCTTTTCTAATACTTTTCATTCCTTTGTGTAGATCCCATCTTCCATCTGATATTATTTTCTTCCTGCTTGAATCTTTAACATTTCTGGTAATTAAGATCTACTGGTGATTAATTCAGTTTTTGCATGTTTTAAAAAGTCTTTATTTCACCTTAGTTTTATTTTTTCAACAGCTTAATTGAGTGTAATATACATTCCATAAAATTTACTCATTCATTTTAGTTTTTGACAAATATTTTCACTGGATGAAGAATGCTAGTCATTTTTTCCCTTTTAGTGCTTTAAAAATGTTGTTCCACTTTCTTCTGGATTGCATGGTTTCTGACAAGAAATATGCTACTCTTATATTTGTTTCTCTTTGAATCATGTGTCCTTTTTTTTCTGGCTGCTTTAGGATGTTTTTTAGTCACTGATTTTAAGCAACTTGATTATATGTGCCTTACTGTAATTTTCTTCAGATTTCTTGACCTTGGAATTTATTGATCTCCTTGGAAATGTGAGTTCATAGTTTGTATCAAATTTGGGAAATTTTTTATCACTATTTCTTCAAATATTTTTTTCTCTCAATCTTCTTTCTCTTGGGGACTCTAATAACATGTATATGAAACTGCTTGATGTAATCCCACAGTTCACTGATACTCTGGTATTTTTTTCAGTATTTTTTTTCTGTATGTTTCATTTTGGATAGTTTCTATTGTTATATCTCAAATTCACCAATCTTTTCTTCCATAGTGTCTAATATGAATCTGCTTTTTGTTCCATTCAATATAATTCTTCTCTCATTAATTGTAGATTTTGTGACTTGAAGTGTGATTTTGAAATTTGGACCTTTTCCACATTTCTACTTAACATGCACAATGTGTTCTTTAATTTCTTGAACATTTGGGATATAGTTTAAATAACTACTTTAATGTCCTTGTCTATTAATTATGTTATCTATTTTAATTCTGGATCAGCTTTGACTGACTGACTTTTGTCTTCATTATAGATATATTTTCCCTCTTTTTTGTATGCTAGATAATTCTTTATTGGATGCCTGATATTGTGAATTTTAATGTATTGGAGTCTAGATATTTTTTATTTCCTGTAAATATTCTTCCCCCCTCCAGTTTATTGAGATATAATTGACATATAACATTAATTTTAGGTGTACAACATGACGATTTGATATATGTATATATTGTGAAATGATTCCTACAATAAGTTTAATTAACATCCATCACCTCAGTTTCAATTTTTTGTGTTGTGATGAGAACTTTAAGATCTACTCTCATAGCAACTTTCAAATATATGATACAGTATAGTTAATGTTATTCACCGTTCTGTACATCACATCCCCAGAATTTATATTATAACTGGAAGTTTGTACCTTTTAACCCCCTTCATCCATTTTGCCCCTGGCAACCACCTCCCACTTCTGGCAGCCACCAGTCTCTTCTCTGTAACTATGAATTAGATGTTTTTAGATTCCACATATAATTGAGATCATGCAGTCTTTCTCTGACTTATTTCACTTAGCATAATGCCCTCAAGGCCCCTCCCTGTTGTTTCAAATGTCAGAATTTCCTTATTTTTTATGGCTGAATAGTATTCCATTGTGTATATACCACATTTTCTTTATCCATTAATCTGTCGATGGGCACCTAGGTTGTTTCCATGTTGTGGCTATTATAAATAATGTTGCAGTGAGCATGGGGGTCACATATCTTTTTGAGATAGTAATTTTGTTTCCTTCAGGTATATACCCAGAAGTGGAATTCTGGATCATCTGGTAGTTCTATTTTAGATTTTTCGAGGAACTTCATACTCTTTTACAGCCACATGCAAAAGAATGAAATGGACCTCTATCTTATTTATAGTGGTTCCCACCAATAGTGCACAAGGGTTCCCTTTTCCCCATATCCTTGCCAACACTTATCTCTTGTTTTTCATAATAGCCATTCTAACAGGTGTGAGATGATGTCTCATTGTGGTTTTGATTTGCATTTCTCTGATGATTAGTGATGTTGGGCATCTTTCCATGTACCTGTTAGCCATTTGTGTGTCTTCTTTGGAAAAATGTCTTTTCAGATCCTCTGCCCATTTTTTAAATTGAATTTTTTTTATGTTGAGTTATATGATCTCTTTATATATTTTTGATATTAACCCCTTATCAGATATATGATTTGGAAATATTTTCTCCCATTCCATAGGTTGCCTCTTCATTTTGTTCATGGTTTCTTTTGCTGTGCAGAAGCTTTTTAATTTGATGTAGTCCCACTTATTTATTTTTGCTTTTGTTGCCTTTGCTTTTGATGTCAAATTCAAACAATTATTGCTAAGACCAATGACAAGGAGCTTATCCCCTATGTTTTCTTCCAGGAATTTTTATGCTTCCAGCTCTTACATTCAAGTCTTTAATTCGTTTTGAGTTGATTTTTGGGTATGAAGTAGGACTGGGGTCCAGTTTCATTCTTTTTTCGTGTGTCTGCTCAGTTTTTCCAACACCGTTTACTGAAGAGACTGTCTTTTCCCCATTGTATATTCTTCACTCTTTTGTCATAAATTAATTGACCATATGCGTGTAGGTTTATTTCTGGGCTCTCTGTTCTGTTCCATTGATTGGTGTGTCTGTTTTTATGTCAATACCACATTGTTTTAATTACTAAAGCTTTATAATATAGTTGGAAATCAGGGAGCATGATGCCTCTAGCTTTGTTCTTCTTTTTCAAGATTGCTTTGGCTGTTCAGGGTCTTTTTATGGTTCCATACAAGTTTTAGGACTGTTTGTTCTATTTCTGTAAAAGATGCCATTGGAATTTTGATAGGGATTGTATTGAATCTGTAGACTATTTTGGGTAGTATGGACATTGTAACAGTATTAATTCTTCCAACCCATGAGCATAGACTATCTTTCCAATTATTTGTGTCCTCCATTTATTTCATCACTGTCTTATAGTTTTCATTGTACTGATATTTCACCTCCTTGGTTAAATTTATTCCTAGGTATTTTATTCTTTTTGATGCAATTGTAAATAGGATTGTTTTCTTAATTTCTCTCTCTGCTAGCTTGTTATTAGTTTATAGAAACACAACAGATTTTGTATATTGATTTTGTTTCCTGCAACTTTACTGAATCCATTTATTAGTTTTAACAGTTTTTTTGTGTGTATGGAGTCCTTAGGGTTTTTTATATAATATCATGCTATCTTAGATAGTGACAGTTTTACTTCTTCTTTTCCAATTTGAATGCTTTTTATTTTGTTTTTCTTTAATAATTGATCTGGCCAGGACTTCCCATACTATGTTGAATAAAAGTGGCAAGGGTGTGCATCCTTTTCTTCTTCCTGATATTAGAGGAAAAGCTTTCAGTTTTCATCATTTAGTATGATATTAGCTGTGGGCTTGTCATATTTGGACATTATTATGTTGAGGTATACACCCGCTATACCCAGTTTGTTGAGAGCGTTTTAAAATTTTTTTAAATCATGAATCACTGTTGAATTTTGTCAAATGCTTTTTCTGCATTGATTTTCTATAAATATTCTTGAGGTTTGTTCTGGGATACAGCTAAATTACCTAGAAACGGTGTGATCTCTTTGGATCTTGCTTTTAAGCTTTATTAGTTGGGAGCAGAGGAGCATTTAGCCTACTGAGGTAAAACCTTTCTGAGTATCTGATGCCCTGTAAATTATGAGATTTTCCATTCTGCTTGAGGGGATCAGGCATTATTCCTGGCCTTATGTGATTTCTGAAGATTCTTCTCTCTAATCCTTTAAGATATTTTTTTCCCCAGCCCTGAATAGTTTCCGCATATGTAGATGTTAGCAGTACTCTGCTGAGGACTTGCAGGGGATGCATTGTAGATGCCAGATGTTCTCTACGCAACTTTCTCCTCTTTGGTATTGCACTCTGTAAACTCTAGCTACCTTGGCCTTCCTGGATTCCCAGCTTAGTCTTTTAACCTCAGGGAGACTTCTACATTCTGCCTGGATTCCGAAACTCTTGTTGCCCTGAACCCTGAAACCTTTCTCCATGCAATAATATGGAATAATTGTATGGTTTACTTTGTTTCCCATCTCCCAGGGGGGTGAGGTCTTTTTTGTCTGATGTCCAGTGTCTTGAGAACTATTGTTTTATATATTTTATTTATTTATTTATTTTTGGTTGTTTCATATGGAGATTAATTCGAGCACTGTTGCTCCATCATGGTTAGAAACAGAAGTCCGGCACTACCATCTTTCTTTCTTTTTTTTTTTTAAAGATTGGCACCTGAGCTAGCATCTGTTGCCAATCTTTTTTTTTTCCTTCTTCATCTCCCAAAAGTCCCCCAGTACATAGTTGTATATTGTAGTTGTGAGTGCCTCTGTTGTGCTATGTGGGACGCCACCCGAGCATGGCCTGATGAGTGGTACCATGTCCGCGCCCGGGATCCGAACTCACGAAACCCCAGGCTACCGAAGTGGAGTGCATGAACTGAAACACTTGGCCATAAGGCCGGCCCCCAGCACTACCATCTTGAAGACACTAGTCTCAGTTTCTATATTTGCTTCTATTAAAATGGAAATAATAATAGCAAGTACTTCTAAGTGGGGAGAGATATGAGGATTAAATTAGATAATATATGTTAAGCTGTTAGAATGGTGCCTGCTATATAGCAAGCACTATAAAATTTAGATATTGCTTATACATATATATAGTAACTAGTATGCTTATCATATAGTAAATGCTAACTAAGTATTTGTGTACTGAATCAATCATATCTTCATTTTGTATTTGGGATTGTTAACACCTAATCATTTATGTGATAGTAGTTTTTCCCCTTAATTGAAACATTTCAGTTCCTTAGTAAATAAAATATCCTGCTTGTAATTTATTCTTTGTTGATGTTTAAAATTTTTACTTATGAATATGAATTTTTATTTGTTTTCTCAAATTATTCTTAGTTGCTCTTAGTGAGTTTTAGGGCATGCAGTCCTTTTTTTACTTAAATCAGTTCATTCTGGATAGCCTGCTTTCAGTTATTTTTATTCAGCAATCTTTTAGTGTAGTGTAATGGTCTAGGACATAGATAGTTGATCCAAGGTAACTAGGTTCAAATCCTGGCTCCTTCATGTACTTCTTATAAGACTAGAAGAAATTACTTAATCTCTCTGTTCTCCAGGTTCTGACAAAATGGGGATAATAATATTATCCACCTCATAGGGTTGTTGTGAAGATTAAGTGAGTTAACATATATAAGGCACTTTGAATACTGCTTGGCAATGGTGAGTGCTGTAAAGTATTAAATCTTGTCATTATTATTTTTCGTTATTGCCTCCTGAGAGAAATCATCCTAGGGTACCTAGATTAGTTACATCACTCATCACTATCTGATACTTGTTTGTCAGTTTGAATATGTTTCTTTACTCTATCATATCTATCTATCTATCTATCTATCTATTTAACTAACTCTGTTTATTATATATCCTTTATTTATTATTTGTCTCCCACAGCCAGATATAAATTTCGTGAGAGTAGGTGTCTTGTTTATTTTGTTCTTCACTCTAATGCCAGTACAAAGAACAGTGTCTGGCATAATTAGTCATTGAATGAATAATAAGTACCTATTACATACCAGGCATCTTACTAGTGGCTTTAATTTGCTTTTTCATGTACTTCTTATCATTTCACATAGAAGTAAAATAGTATTTTATTAAATACACCATATATTTTTAAGATTTCTCATTCTATCAATATAATATCCTTCCAAAAGACCTAAAACATGGCTATGTTCAGAGAATTCACTTATATAATATTTTTTCTCTCTTCATAGAATTGTTGAATTAAATCTTCATTGGCAAAATGTGTATTAGAATTAACCATCTCAGGAATTTCTTATTTGGCTTAAACATTATGCTGTGAACCTGTTTTGGATGGATCGAGTCCTCACCCCACTTTTATATTACCCTAGTTCTCTCTTTTTTTTAGGAAGAATATCCCTGAACTAGCATCTGCCACCAATCTTCCTCTTTTTGCTGAGGAAGACTGGCCTTGAGCTAACATCCATGCCCATCTTCCTCTACTTTATATGCGGGACGCCTACCACAGCATGGCTTGCCAGCAGTGCCATGTCCGTATCCGGGATCTGAACTGGTGAACCCCGGGCCACTGACACAGAACACACGAACTTAACCGCTGTGCCACCGGGCCAGCCCCACCCTAGTTCACTTGAATGCCATTCTACAAGCTTAACTCATTTATTCATTTCAGTAGAATCCCTTTGAAGTAGATATTATTATTTTTATTTCACAGAATTAAAATCTGAGCCTTAAGTGGAGTGATTTGCATAAGGTCATATCATAGTAAATGGCAGCACTATAAGTTCATTTCAAGTTTGTTGATTTCAAGTCTGGAGTAGTTTCCATTGAACCATTCAAATGTTTATTTTTGACATATTAATGCATACCTGGAACCTAGAAGAGAACTAGGGTGATATAAAAGTGGGAGTGGGGACTTGGTCCATTCCCAACAGGCTCATAATATATGTTTAAGCATTTGTATTTTATGTGAATATCTGTATCCATAGAACTGTCTTGAGGTAATTCTAATGTGATTTTGAACTTGCCTGGCCTTCATTCTACTATTTTCAGGGGTAGAGAGGAAGTCCCAGAACTCAGTGTTCTCCTCTCAAGATTTCCACTCCTTCCTCTCAACAGTCACAAAAAGGATTTATTCCTTATTTTTCCATTTACTTCAGTCACAAAAGACCTTCAACTCCGTGTCATTCTTTTGTGTGTGTGTGTGACAGAATCACAGTTTTCCCCAACTTTATAGATATATAATTGACATATAACATTGTGTAAATTTAAGATATGCAATGTGATGATTTGATACACATGTATATTGCAAAATGATTACCACAATAATGTTAGCTAACACATCCATCCAAGTCATTCTTTATAACCTAGACTCTCATTTCTTTATAGTTCCATACAGCCTACCTGCCCCCTGATTCCATCCACCTCTCCCTAACTCCCCAGACTTCTCCACTCTGTCCTCTGGGATTTATGATAGCCATCATCAGCAAAATCTATAATGTCAATCTCATCTCTGAGCCTCCTTTCTACCACTTTGTTATAATTGAAGCCTAGATCTTCCCTGAGAACAGTTTCCACTGCACTCAAAAAGTTGGTTTTCTCCACATGATCATCTCAGTAGATGCAGAGAAAGCATTTGACAAGATCGAACAGCCATTTATGATAAAAAACTCTGAACAAAATGGGGATAGAAGGAAACTACCTCAACATAATAAAGGCCATATATGACAAACCCACTGCCAACATCATACTCAATGGGCAAAAACAGAGCGCCATCCCCCTGAGAACAGGAACGAGACAAGGATGCCCTCTATCACCACTCTTATTCAACATAGTACTGGAGGTTTTGGCTGGAGAAATTAGGCCAGAGAAAGGAATAAAAGTAATCCAAATAGGGAGGGAAGAAGTGAAACTCTCACTGTTTGCAGATGACATGATCTTATATATAGAAAAACCCAAAGAATCCATCAGAAAAATTTTAGAAATAATCAACAACAACAGCAGAGTTGCAGAGTATAAAATCAACTTACATAGATCAGTAGCATTTCTATACTCTAATAATGAACTAACAGAAAAAGAACTCAGCAACACAATACCATTCACAATCGCAACAAAAAGAATAAAATACCGTGGGGTGAATTTAACTAAGGAAGTGAAAGACTTATACAATGAAAACTACAAGACTTTCCTGAAAGAAATTGATGATGACATAAAGAGATGGAAGGACATTCCATGCACATGGATTGGAAGAATAAACATAGTTAAAATGGCCATACTACCTAAAGCAATCTGCAGATTTAATGCACTCCCAATCAGAATCCCAATGGCATTCTTTACAGAAATAGAGCAAAGAATCCTGAAATTCGTATGGGGCAACAAAAGACCCCAAATTGCTACAGCCCTGAGAAAAAAGAAAAAAGCCAGAGGCATCACAATCCCTGACTTCAAAACATACTACAAAGCTACAGTAATCAAAAGAGCATGGTACTGGTACAAAAACAGGTGCACGGATCAATGGAACAGAATTGAAAGCCCAGAAATAAAACCTCACATCTGTGGACAGCTAACCTTCAACAAAGGAGTTGAAGGCATACAATGGAGAAAAGAAAGTCTTTTCAACAAATGGTTTTGGGAAAACTGGAAAGCCACATGTAAAAGAATGAAAATTGACCATTCTTTTTCACCATCCACAAAAATAAACTCAAAAAGGATCAAAGACCTAAAGGTAAGACCTGAAACCATAAGGCTTTTAGAAGAAAATGTAGGCAGTACACTCTTTGACATCAGTATTAAAAGGATCTTTGCAGGCACCATGTCTTCTCAGAGAAGGGAAATAATAGAAAGAATAAACAAGTGGGACTTCATCAGACTAAAGAGCTTCTTCAAGGCAAGGGAAAACAGGATTGAAACAAAAAAACAACCCACTAATTGGGAAATATATTTGCAAGTCATATATCCAGCAAAGGGTTAATCTCCATAATATATAAAGAACTCACACAACTCAACAACAAAAAATCAAATGACTTGATCAAAAAATGGGCAGGAGACTTGAACAGACGTTTCTCCAAAGAAGATATACAGATGGCCAATAGGCAGATGAAAAAATGTTCTTCATTGCTGATCAACAGGAAAATGCAAATCAAAACTACACTAAGATAGCACCTTACATCCATTAGAATGGCAAAAATAACCACAACAAAAAGTAACAAATGTTGGAGAGGTTGTGGAGAAAAAGGAATCCTCATACACTCCTGGTGGGAATGCAAACTGGTGCGGCCGCTATGGAAAACAGTATGGAGATTTCTTGAAAAATTAAAAATAGAAATACCATATGACCCAGCCATCCCCCTGCTAGTTATCTATCCAACGAACTTGAAATCAGCCATTCCAAAAGTCCCATGCACCCCTGTGTTCGTTGCAGCATTATTTACAATATCCAAGACGTGGAAGCAACCTAAGTGCCCATCAACTGATGATTGGATAAAGAAGATATGGTATATATATACACACACACACACAATGGCATACTGCTCAGCCATAAAAAAGAACAAAATCGTTCCATTTGCAACAACATGGTTGGACCTTGAGGGTATTATGTTAAGTGAAATAAGCCAGATAGAGAAGGACAATCTCTGTATGACTCCATTCACATGAGGAAGTTAAGCATGTAGACAAAGAGAACAGAGTAGTGGCTACCAGGGGAAAGAGGGGGTGGAGGGTGGGCACAAAGGGTGAAGGGGTTTACCTACAACACGACTGACAAACAATAATGTGCAACTGAAATTTCACATGATTGTAAACGATCAAACAATAAAAATTAACTTAAAAAAAAGTTGGTTTTCTTTTCCTCATCCTTTTATTAATCTCATTGCCGTATAATTTTCTCTACTCCTCCCCATAAAAGCTTAGCTTTGTAGCTTAGAATATGGATTATACTGTCTGTCCCCTCTCAATCCCCTACACTTTTCCACCTCTTGCTTAATTTCTCTGTTCTTTACAGCAAAATCTCATCAAAAAGAATTATGTGTACTAGATATTTCCACTTGGCCTCCTATTCTCTCTTGAACCTGCTCCAGTCAGGCTTTCAGCTCCACCACCTCACTGAAGCTCATGTCAAGGTCATCACTGACCTCCATTTTACCAAAGCAATGGTCAGTTTTTCTCACTCTTTATCTTGACCTTGGCAGCATTTGACACAGTTGATTATGACTTCTCTCTTTTGAAACACTTTCATCACTTGGCTTCTGGGACATCACTCTCTCTTGACTTTCCTCCTAACTCATTGGCTGTTCTCTCTTCATTTCTTTTTTCTTGGTGACTCTTCATCTTCATGTTCTTTAAACATTTGAAGTACCCCAGGATTCAGTTTTTGGAAATCCTTCCTTTCTACTGTTTCCGTAAGTCATCTTCAGTTTAGTTGCTTTAAGTATCATCTAAAGGCTGTTGACTCCCACATTTATATCTCAAGCCTCAACTTCTCTACTGAGTTCCACACTTTATATACAGTTCCCTACTCAATATCTCCATTTGGATATCTATTAGCTGTCCAGAAGTGAACTCTTGATTTTCTGCCCTTTCGAACCCATTTCTCAGTAAATAAAAGTTCCATTCTTCATGCTGCTCAGGTCAGAAATCTTGAAGTCATTCTTAACTCTCTTTTTCTCACAACCCATGTCAGGTTCATTATCAAATGTAGACCTTGATGGGTAGCTGTTCTCCTGCTTCCACTTGTGTACTCTTCCAGTAATTTTCCAGATAGTACCCCAGTGGTTCTTTAAAAATCTAAGACAACTCAAAACCTTCTGATGGCTTCCCAACTGACTTAGACTAAACCTGAAGTTCTTACACTGGTCTTTAAGGCCCTATGTGGTACCCTACTGTTACCTACTTATCCCTGTTGTTCCCTTTGTTCAAGCCATACTGATCTTGCCTTTACTGAACATGCTGAACACACTTCCACCTCAGGACCTGTGCTTTTGCTATTCCTTCTTGGAATATGTTTTCTTCAGTTATCTTCATGGCTCACATTCCCCGGCTGCCTTCAGGTTTCTGCTCAAAACTTCTTTCAATGAGGCCTTTTCTGACCACGTTATCTAAAATAGCAGCTAATCTCTTTTCCTCTATCCTCTTTACTATACTTCATTTTTCTTCATAACATTTATGAAGAAACATTTATACTTATATACATATGTGTATATCCACATATATGTGCATACAGATGTGTATGTATATATGTCCATACATACACATATATGTGTATATATGTATCTTTAACAAGCAATTATTTAACACTTACCATATGCCAGACACTTTTAAAATTACCAATATTAACTTATTTATTCCTCATAAAGACCATAAGAAGTAGGGAAGTAAGTTCTGTTATCACTGCTATTTTTCTGTTGGGGAGACTGAAGCACAGTGCTGTTAAGTGTCTTGACCAAGGTCAAACAACTGGTGGTGATATACTTGGGATTTGAACCTAGGCTGTCTTCTTCTGTTGTGCACATAACTTTTATGCCCTGTTGCCTCTTGGAGAGCAATGAATATACATATATATATATATGTATATGCACTAATTGTCAATGATGAAATTTAATGGTTAGTAATAATTAGATAAAAGGGTATAAACTTTTAAATTCATTTATGCAATATTGACTGTTAACTGATATTACATAATAAGCTATTTATTGTCCAGTTTGAGACACTTTCTTAACAAAGTTTTATTTATCCCAACTTCTCTATTTACTAGTTAAATGGCATTTGACAAGTTACCTAATTCTCTAATCCTCAGAATGATCACTTATAAATGAGGATAATGATTCCTATCTAAGGGAATTTTGTGGCTTTACAGAAGATGATATATATGAAAGCAGTGTCTGACACCACCAGTTCGTGTTAACTGAGGTAATGAAGTGTAAATGAACAACTGTGGGAATACCTGCAGTCATTTTCCTACAGATAAAGCTGTATTATTTTTGGAGTAAAGATTGGTAGAATTAGTGTTTTTCAAGTTTTAAATATAAATCTTAGATAGAAGGGGATTTTAAAATTAGATTAAAAAGAACTTGAGGGCTGAAGATGTTGTTTCTGTTCTTTATAGCTCTTACACCAACTAGGCACTCAATTAAGTCCATTGAATTGAAGCCACCTAGATGTTTGGTCAAGTACTTGTTTAGAATTCAACAAAGAACTTTCGTTATATCATTAGTGATTATTTTGCTACTGCTCAGAAAATCTTCAGCATGGGCAGAAGGTCTTTGCTGAAATAATCTTTATAGTTGTTCCCATGAAAAGGGGTTAGAAATTTTATAGCTATTGGCTTAGGTAGAAAACTGCATAATATTTTAAATCTTATATTTAAAGATGACATTTTGGCTTACCTTTTAAGAAAATGTAAATATAAAGAAGTTCCAAGACAAGAATTTTGTACACACTGAAATAGTTCCTCAGATTCTCCTTGCCATTGCTTCTGCCCGAAGCTTTCATGTGCTCTTGGAGGAAATTAGAGGCTACTCTTGATCAGTCTGAAGGGCGGAAGGTAGTGTTTTCTCTCTTTACACATGTTTACTAGCATATACATTACTCATTCTGACGATGGACCTTATTTGTTTTAAGTGCAAACTGAAGGAAGAGAAGAAACCAGATTATCTCTAAGGATTCTTATGGCACAGTGACTTTTAGCTTTACTTATTTGTATTTACATGTATACTTATTTATGCATGTATAAATGATTACATGTGTTTATGTATCTAAGATATCTCCAAGTACATTAGCTGCAATAAATATTCCTTTTTAAATAACTGTGAATAAAACTTTTTCCCACATAACAATCCTGTTTACCTGGATATAGATCAAGCTATATATACACATACAGTTATACTCATGTTTCTCCTTATCTTAAAATGAGTAAATCCTGTCAAGCTTTGAAATAATAATAGCAACAATGGCTACATACTCTACCTAATACTTTACATACATTATCTTATTTAATTCTCACAAAATTCTATAAGGTAGGATTCTAAAAGTAAGCTCAAAGTTATACACATATTAAGGGAGAAACTTGGGACTAGGCGGTAGATCTGTTTTAAAGTTATATTCTCTTAACTACATGAAGGCCATAAATAAGCGAGGTTTGTTTTTTATTTCAATACTTTCAGTTCTTTATCTGCATTCCATTTATTGTTGAGAGCATGCTCAATTGGTAGCCATATTAATAATTCTCATAACTGTAGTGTAAAGTGTTCCCTAACCTCCAATAATATCTGACCATGGGCCAGTTTTGGGATTGGTTGAAATTAGAGATGCCTCCTTTATTTGGGCTAGACTGTATTTTGATTCTTTTAATTACAATGACTAGCCAAGAGATACAGATAAATAAGGGGCTCACACATCCTTTTATTTTAAATAAATTCAGTGCCCCCAATTATTTAGATATTATCTCTTCTGTTTTCAGCTTTTCCTGCTGCTGACTTTCTTTCATAGTCCAAACCATTGTGGACCCAGGGCATGCTTTGGCTTGCTGCACGTTTCATGTCAATTCGTGAGAGTTTTTCTTGCAGCTCAGGCCAGGCCATCTGAGGATAGTCATCTGATTGTTTCAGGGAGAGGACTTTTCATCTTCATCTCAGGGCAGAGCTTACAGACTGGTGATGCAGTCTACCTTACACTCTCCCTGTGGTTTAATCCACCCATGTCAAGGTCTCAAAGAACGTCACGTCGGCAAAATTCCATTAGATGTTAAACAATAGACAAGTTGGTTCCTAAAATTATTAGAGAAATATTCGAGAAGCAAGCAGGATTCCTAAACAAGGGAGCTTCAACCTGAAATTTTGCTATGGTTTTTATTTCCCTTATTAAAATCATTCAGCTATTTTACTGAAGAATAATGATCGTCATATTAGTATATCATATTCACATGAGAAGGAAATATTTTGCATGGCCAGTGCAAGGTAGGCTTTTGGGGAGTCATCTGAGGATATCCCGTAACAGGGTCTAATAAATATTAGAGACCAATTTAATCATTCATTTAATAGATCTTGAGCACCTATTTTATATCAAGTATTGTGCTTGTCACTGCAATTATTAAATTGATGAAGATATGTTTCCAGCTTATAATCAGGGGATACAGACATATTTACGTGTCGTTGTAGTGCAGTGCAGTAATTACAATTATAAAAGTATGCATTAGCTGCTGTGGAAATACAGAAAAGGGATATCTATATAGTCATTAGATGAGGTGGAGGAGGTCAGAAAAGTTGTCTCAAATGAAGTAATCCTTAAATTCTAAAGGGTATGTAGATGTCTGTTTTCAGGCAGAGGAATTAAGACTGTAATTCTTAAGATGTAACCATATTTATAAACTTTACCTCTGTTCTACTGTTTGTTTGATTATTAAAATTTTGAATTATGAAAATAACTCAGGTAGGTACAGTTGAGTATATATATTTTAAGAAAAATTTTATGTTATATTGTGAAGTTGTAATGTAATGATGCTTGGCCTGAAAATAAATTTCTCTTTGTCTCATTATTACAATGAATTCATTTAAACTTGCTTTTTCAAAATTTAAGAATATTTGATTGCAAAACCTATGTTTTGCTTAGCAGAGAAAAATCTCTCATAGGCTTTGTTGTCTCTCTTTGCTGCTCTGGAAATCTAATTCTCCAAAGGCCAACCCCACAGCTGCTAATTTCATCATCTCTTTAGTGTCTTTGTTGCTAAGTTGGAATATTGCAGCCATGCTTGTCTCCTGCCTAATGTGGCATGAGCATAGCCTCTGGCAGCTCTCTTGGTAGAAACTCAAGCTTTTTCACAGCTGGAAGTAGACTGATTGTTTACCTTCTACATGAGAGACATGAGAGATTAGCTATATCTATAAAAATGCAACTTTCTTGAAAATCTTTGCAACTTTGAGAAATAGAACATGTGATTTTAGTATGCTATACAAGGATATGGCCATTTATTTTGGCAACTGCTGCAGTTATCATTGAAGGCACCCTGGATTGGAGACAAATGGCATTAGAAGTTTCCAACTAACTCTTTTAAAAAATTCCTTCCTTACACAAGAGTCTCTGTAATTGGCCTTCATTATGATGAAAAATTTGGGATGAAGGGATTGTGGGTAGAGAGCAGAGATTATTTTTCTCAGTTGATATGCTATTTTTGTGCCGAGGTTGAATTTCAAAGACTTGTGAAGTATCCGTATCAAATGCCTTTATACATGACACTGTCCCAATATTGGAAATACAAGCACACTAGGAGCGATCTAAAGTGTGTTTTGAGTTTAGATACGTTTCTTAACTTCTCTGGGGCCTCAGTTTCATCACTTAAAGACCGTGGAAGGTATTGGGTGGCGAAATAAGCTCTAAGGCCCTTTTAGCTCTAACAGTCTATGATTATATTTTTAGGGACAAGTTTATAGAACAAGTTCAATTTATATTTTCCTAAGGCTCAGAGGAAGAATTCCATATGAATGAATTTATATGATTTAGTGGAAAGAGCAGGAGCCTTTGAAATCAGATCTGAGTTAAATTTACCACCTATGTGATATTGGCCTAGTTATTTAAGTCTCAAATTTCCCATTTGAAAATGGGGATAATAGGATTGTTGTGAGTATTAAATGAAATAATGTATGAAGGTCTTTACATGGTGGCTGGCACAAATTAAGTACTCAGAAAATGTTGATTTCGTCCTTTCTCTTTCAGTTTCAAGCATTTAGGATCTTGAGGAATGAAGGGCAGTGAGCTGTCTGTGGTCCTGAGCTTTTCTGTGTTAAAGCCTGCTCTGATTGCTCATTCCTTACTTGTCTTTTAATCCACATTTCTGCCCTTATATATTGTATACTATGATTTTCTATGATTCTTGCTGCTGAAGATATTTCTGAATCTTGCCTACAGTCTGTTAATTACCCAGAATCTTATTGACCCTTGACCGTTTGAGTGTGGATTATACCTATGCTTGGTCATAATCCAGAGTAACCTTGAGAAAACTTATAGAGGAGAAAAAGGATCTGGTAAACTCAAATATTTAAGGGCTGGATGGAAGAAGAGGAGGAGCCAAAGAAAGAGTCAATAAAGACAGACTGAAAAGGCCAACTTAAGAGGCTGATGGAAAAACAAGACCAAGAGAAGAGAATATATTGAGGCAGGAGGTCAAATAAGATTACCTATATATCTCTCACATTACAACTGTAAATCTTTGTGGGTAGAAACAAAGTCTAATTTACCATGTAACTTTAGTGTTTATCAGAGCAGCTGGTACTTAGTGGGAATTTTATACATATATATAAATGTATTTTGGAACCTAAGGTTCCAGAATTGCATTGCATGAATTTCTTCTCTTCCTTCACACTTTTTGACCTCTAAAAATGACTGCGTAAGTCTTTGAAAGGTCAGTAGTGAGAATGACTATTTCCTCACATTGTGAAATGTACTCAGTGCTTGAGACTGCTAATCAGACCCCATATGGAATCTAAACTCTTTGCCTGGCATTCTGATCTGGCACCACCATACCTTTCTATCTTTGTTTCTTACTAGTGCCTTGTGTGCAGCCTACATACTTTAGCTGTACTTTACAAAACTCTCTGATTTATTTAGCCCAATTAATATTCAATAAATTATGTATGGTGATCACAATTATAATTATTATAAGAGTGAGTATTTCTTGAACACCAAATATGGGCAGTTATTTGCCAGTACCTGTTCTAGGTACTTCATCTATTATTCATTTAATTCTTATCAAAATCTGTGAGGTAGGTAGTATTAATCCCTGTTTTACAGTTGGCAGAAACTGTGGCTAAAAGAGTTTAGGTAACACTAAAGTTCATACAATTGTAAGTGGTAAAAGTAGAAAGTTGAAACATAGGTGACTTTGACTCCAAAACCATTTCTCTTTCTACTGTGTTATGCTATTTTACATAAATGATAGCTATAAAAACAACAGCAGCAGCAATACTGTTAAACAAAAGTATCCAGAATCCAAGGCTTGTTCAGGTTTGTACTATAGCTGAAGCCTCTCCTGAGGGTTACCTAACCATTTGCATGTGTGTTTAAAGAGCAGCTGTCAGACTTTAATAGTATATATTGGAGCAGGGTCTCTGGCAAGTAGAATGATATTCTTAGCCTGTTGAATTGGAGGAGTTTCCCAGGAGACCACAAGCACATTCTGACATGAGCTTTCAGGTCCCCTGTTTCATCTTCTGGATCTGATCTGCTCTGTTCTCTGGGAATCAAAATGTGGCTTTAGGCATCAGTGTGATATTTGCTGCATGTCAGGTATAGGAACAGTGTTTGGAATATGAAGAACTCTGTCATCTTATTCCTTGAATTTCTAAAATTCTTGACATTAGCAGTTGCTGACTTTTGCAGTTAGAGCCAATATGTGAACAATTCACCAAGATACTAAGACCGTTTAACATCACTCCATTTGTTCTTGGAAGAATCATTAATTATTTTTCTGACCCATTCCCTGTCCCCAATTATTGAGCAAGTATTTATTACATGCTTTCTGTGTACCAAACCAATTAAATAAAACCAGGATGCACAGCAAGTCCTATCTTACTCAAATCTCTTTTTAAATTAGTTTGTCACTGTGACTTTATAGGCAAAAGTTATTAAGAGGTCATGTAGTTCAATGTCCCTTATTTTACAGATGAAGAAACTTAAGTCCTTGTAGGTGGAATGACTTTCTTTAAGACCACACAATAAGTGCCTCAGTAGGGACATGAACCTGTTTTATTTCTAAATCAGGGCTCTTTCCAGTATACCCTGCTGCCTCTCAGCTATAATCAAAGACAACAGTGGAAGGGAAGACATAATGCCACAAATTTTTGTACCTGCCCCCTCACCTTAATAGAATAGTTGATTTTTCCCTTTATTTGACTTTGGTGCACTTTTTTTCTCAGGGAGCTTCTTAAAGACCCTGGAATGCTCCGAGTATATTCCATTGAATGTTTCCTGGGTAGATTTATACTTATGGTATTTCTAAAACTCTAAGGAGTTAGATAAAACTCTGAAGTATTTGGAAAAGAGAAGAGAACACGGACTGGAGTGAGTCAGAGAGGAGTCACTGGTAGCAGACTAGTGTGTATAATGGAGGGAAATGGAGATAAGAAGTAAAGAAGGAAAGAGGGAAATTAAAGTTGAAGGTAGGAGGCAAGTTTGAAGCAGAAAAATTTGTGGCATAGGTGACATCTAGTCTTCTCATCTGCAAAGTAGGAGTAATAATACTAGTTATGCCTATCTCAGTATTTTTCTAATGACTTCATGTCAAAAGGATTTAGAAATTTCTAACGCATAGTGCCCTATTTAGGTGATGATGCTTGATGAACATGATAGTGGTTAAGCATGTGGTAGAAAGAAAGAAGATGGCAAGAAGATAGAAGATAGAGTAAACATAGAAAACAGTGATTTATAAAAAGCATTGGTATTATATGAGGATGTAAGGGATATATTAAAAGAAAATTAAACAGGTATTGGGGAAGAAATCAAAAGGAACATATAAGAGGAATGAATAATTTGGATATGCTGGGTTGGCATACTGGTTAGTAGTGGAATGAATGGAATTAAGGAGGGACTTTTATATCAGCCATTTGAGAGATGCTCAGTACATTTTATTTCAGCTTTAGCAAGTCAGAGAAAGGCAGATAGATTTTATACAGGATCTATATAGAAAAATTGACAGTGATTTTATAGATTGGTAGTATAGTCAGTGAAAAAACGCTTAAGTTGTCCTTGCCAAACTCAAAGCAGGTACTTAGGTTGCTGGATTGAGAAGAGACTATTTCCTGATGCTTCTGGGTGAGCTTCAGGAAAGGAGGTTATTTTGGCATTTACTGTTGTCTTATTAGCTGATGTTGGTGTGTGTTTATGGAACCATCTTATCCAGCAAGTTGAAATCGAAATGTTTTGGAACGGATGATATAGCTCTTAAGGTAGGGGCTTAAACTTTAAGATTTGTTTCTTTACCTAATTTCGAGGTAGGAAGACGTTTTTTATGAAAACAACATGAGCAGTGGCTTGGGAATGAGTGAGAAGACCAGCATTACTGGACTGGAGGAGAGTATGCACTGTTGCCTCCTTTTCATGTTCTGTGTTCTGGTCTTATCAGTTCTCCTGTAGTTTCTCATATATCTTCCTGCTGGCCTTTATGCTGAAGCCCATCAGCCTGGACCATTTTCTCCTCTTCACAAAGTAACTTTTACTTACCTTTCAGAGTTTATATCAGATTTTACTTCCAAGCAGGCTTCCTTGGCTTATTAGGTTAGGTTACATCTCCACCTTGGTACTAATAACATTTCTGGCTAGATAATTCTTTGTTGTGGGATTCTGTCCTATGCATGATAGGTTCTTTAGCAGCATCCCTGGCCTCTGCCTTCTAGATGCTTGTAATATCTCCCACAGTGGTGACAACTGAAAATGTCTCTAGACGTTGCCAAATGTCCCCTGGGGGACAAAATTGCCCAGGATTTAGAACCATTGATATAGGTAAAGAAATAAGAACTTTCCTTACACACCTTTATTTTATTTCAGTGATATTTTGGGAGGAGGGATGTTAACTCGTTTGCTCATTTTTCCATTTTGGATCAAAAGCCTGCAATTAAACTCATAATGGGACAGTGCTTTCAATTTCTGTTAGTTCTTTCTGTTCCTTGAACATTATAAGTTCGCCTCTGCTTTAGAGCCTTGTACTTGATCTTTCTTCTACCTGTGATGTTCTCCTCCTACATCTTCACAGGAATCACTGTGTCACTTTGCTCAGGTCCTAGATAAAATGTCACTTCTTTAAGGAGGTGTTCCCTGACCACTTTATCTAAAATAGTATCTCCATCCCTCTTAAGCCCATTTACCTATTTTATTTTTCTTCATAGCATGTATCACTACCTGTCATATTTGTGTTAAAAAGAGTAAGCTTACCATTGCAACATATAAACTCTAAATTTCATTGACTTAAAATAGTAGAATTTATTTCTTACTCTGATCATAGTTTTGTGCTGCTTGGGGGTCATGCAGTCATTCAGGGACTTAAGCTCTTTCCTTCATATTACTCCTTCATCTGCTAGAGTCTTGTCCTTCTTTGCTTTTGGCTGGTGAATGGGGAGAGAGAGTGTGGAGGATTGTGTGGAAAGCAGGTCTGGAAGTGATATAACCTCATTTTTCTGCAGTTGATCCAATCCAGCAAGTTTTTCTGCAGTTACATTGGCTAAAATTCAGTCACATGGCGATACCTGACCGTAAAAGAGATTGAGAAATGTAGTGAGTTATGTACTCAAGAGAAAAAAGGAAATGGGTTCTGTGGAACTGTTATATCATCTCCACCATAATATTATATAGTTATTGGATATCTCCCTGACCAGGATATAAGTTCCATGGAAGCAGGGATGTCTGACTCTTTTGTTTCCCATGGTATCACAAGTGTCAAGAACAACATCTAGTATGTAACTGGTGCTCCTAAAATTTGCTGCAAGAATCACTGATGGATGTTGTCTATCTTGTCTGCCACTATCTCCACACTTAATGCTCTTCCTGGTATTCATTAGGCACTCAATTACTTGTTGAATAAATAAATGCATGAATGGACGGTGGTTTTGAAATTAGAGCTGGATTTGAATTATGGCTTTTCCACTATCTGTGTGATGTTGGGAAAATTACTTAACCATTTTGAGCCTCAGTTTTCTCATCTGAAAGATGAAAGGAATAAGAACTGCTCCATTTATAACACAAGTGTAATCCCATGGGATTATTGTTTTATGTGAAATAATGTATAAGATGCTTACCCAATGTCTCATACATCAGTTCTCAATAAATGGTAGCTGTTTTCACTGGTTTTAACCAGATTCTACTTTGAATTCTGTTTGATTCATTTTGTCTACAGTGGTTCAGTACACATAATTTTCATATCTTCTTAATTTATTGAAATGATATAATCATAATTTGACACAGCTTCCACGTATATATTCTGTCATTTAATCACATTCATCCATTAATTCAGTGGTTTATCACTCATCTATTCTATTTAAGATACTTTGTTAGGTATTATAAGGAGACAAGAAAACTTATTTTCTATTACACTGTTTAAGTTTAGAGTATTTTTATACAACCTGATTAGTTCTATATTTAGTTAACATATTCAAGGACAAATACAGGAGAGATTTTATTATTATTTTTATCCTAAAGAAATATGCTTAATCTCTGAGTAATGAGAGACTCTTAGGATCTTATTCATGGGAATTCCGTGTATGTCATGAAATACAACTACCCTTCCCATCATTATTTGGATCTTCTTTAGAGTATCACCCCACCTCAAGATCTAACGCATTGTTTTTTAAAACACACTGTTCTTTACCAGTATTAGTATAGAAATGGCCTGAGATAGTTAGCTATTGCATTATAAGTTATTTTCCCGCACTTATATTGGGAAGTAAGAAAATACGTCATCACTTCAGTGAGTTGGAAAAAGAACAAAAGTATTATCTGATTAGTCAGCTGATGAAAATTTTAAAATCAAAAGTCATCTATCCTTCAAGGACTAACTTAAGTCCCACCAACTACCAGAGGCTTTTCCAATAAGTTCATCTCTCACCAACTCCTACGTTCTTTTATCTTGTGCAGTATACAGTTTATTGCTTAATTATTCTTTAGTTATTTCACATATATTAATTGAATCCTCTCAACTTTTGGATAAGCTTGTTGAGAACTGAAACCGTATCTTACATTCTGTTTTGTTTGTTTTTTAATATTTCTTCCTAGCTGGGCATGTAGTAGATACTTAGTAAGTTCTTTGAATCATAGACTTAAAGGGATACTTAGAGGCCATCTTGTCCAACTTCCTGCTCAAGTAAGATCTCTTTTTATAGAAAACCCGAGGAATGATCATCTAGCCTCTGCTTTAAATGTCTCACATGAAAAGGAGAGCACTTTTCTAGGGCAGCTTATTGGATGATTTTGCGTAATAGATGTTATTTATTTTTTCATATTTTGAGCTGAAATCTACCCTTTGATGGTTCTAGTCCAGTCTAACACTGCAAGTCTGATATTCCAGTCATCTTTTTACTTGGTAGCTCTTCAGATTTTCGAAGAGAGTTGTAATGTATCCCTTTGGTTTTTCGTTCTCATTATTTATTTATTAGGAGTATCTACTGTGTTGTGGATGTAAAGAGAGATTTGTTACTGTCACTAAGTTTTCTCAGCTTCCACTCGTTGAATATGGATCTTAGATGACACAACAAGATCATGATTCTCTTCCTGTGTAGACACTCTAATTTGTACGTCCCTTAAAATGTGATGCTTGAAATGAAGTAAAGTGTTTCAACTGTGGTCTGATCAGTACATAATTCATTAAAAATTATAATTTTACATGATCAAGATAACTTATTGCTATCAATGATGTCATAAGTTGTGTTGTTTTGTTTATAATATTGATCAACCAAAACTTTGAGGTTTTTTTCACATTTCCTTCTACTAGCCTGGATCTACATCTGTGAAATTGTTTTTTTTTTTTTTTTACACAAGGTAAGTGCAGGGCTCCATGTTTGTCTTTGTTAATTTTGACCTAACATCTTTACTTGTGAAGATTTTTGAATCCTGAGTCTGACATCTGTGCTCATGGCTAGCCTTCCTATCATTGAAGCATTTGAACAAGATTGTATAATAAGCCTTTATTTTATCTAAATCTTGATTAAATCTTTGAACCTCTTTGAGTAATTAATTATTCCTGGGAAATGTGAGAATTTAATATGGCCATGTTTGAAAGTTGATATTTCTTGATTTTTATCATTTTTTCTCTTGTCCTCACTTACTATCGTTGATTCATTTATAAGAGAAATGTACTCCCAAGAATGGGATACACGAATTAGGGGAATAACAACATCTAATTTTTCAGCAAGCCTTGTGGATATCGCTCATTCTCACCTCACTCTCTATCTTCACTGCTTTTACCTTAGTTCAGACTCTTATCATCTCTCATCTAGACTATTACTTCAGCCTCCTCACTGCAGTTTCTGTACAATTGCATCTCTTTTCATTCCACTGTCCATACTACTGCCAGAGGGGTCTTTATATTGTACAAAGTACATCTTGTAATCTCACTGCTTAAGATCTATTAATAATTTCAATTTTTTATAGGATAAAGTACACATTTCTTAATAAACATGTAACATTTTCCGTAGTCTGACTTCTATATAACTCTCCAGGTTGTTCTCTTAAATCTCTGGACCTTTTATTTCAGAGCAACCGATCCTTTCCGCAATTATAGCTTCAGATCTTGGATGCCTGGTAGATGCCTACTTAAAACTCAGTTCAAGTATCAGTTGTTGCTTTTTCTCTAGAAAAATTTCTGAATTCTTCTCCCTCCTTTCCCCAATTTGAGGGATTTATTACTTCTTTTTTTAACTCTCCATTCTACAGTGTGAATATGTCTATTAGAGAATGTAAAACACTTTATTACACTTGTTTACTTGTTCTCTTCCCCTGCCTACATTCCTTGAAGGATATCCTAAGTCTTATTCATCTCTGGATCTCTAGCACCTAGCATAGTACCTGGCACGGTGTGGATACCCAGTGAATGCTGAGGGGGATTAATGAGAACCACCAGAAACCTTTCATAGGCCACAGTTTGGAGAACACTGTGCTGGAACTCTTTGAATATTGAATCTGGCAGAAATAGATTAGGAAAACCAGCCAGATGTTGTTTTTAAGGGTTCTGTTTTTAGCATGTAAATTAAAATTTCATTTAGAACTACAAGTCTAATTTGGGAACCAGAATGCAGTTGTAGAGCTTGACAAGATTACATATGTAAATTCCCCAAAGGCTGATCTATCATCATGTCTTCCTGAAACAGTGCAGAATGTGTGGAAGAAGAAAGGTCTTTGAATCTGTATCCCAGAATTGCTCCTCTAGCCCTCTTGCCTGCCTTGTTTAGTTACCACCACTTGCCCTGCTGTGCTCAAGTTATCACCACAGAGGCAGCTTTCTCCTTGTCTCTCACAAAAATGCTCTGGACTCTGAGCCCCAGGCTAGATTGTACCCTGTCCCATTTCAAATCCTTCAGGGTCAGGGTTTTACTGTCTTCAGGATAAAATCTAGCTGTCTTAGCATGCCGCACAAGGCCTTCCACGATCTAGTTCCCGTCTCCCTCTCCAGAATCCTACGTTCTTCCTCCACACGTAGTCTTCCTGGAACTTATTTTCACACTTGTTTACCTGGCTAATATTTAGACATATTTTAAAGGTGGTTTAGGAAGCCTTTAGTGAGGAGAGTCTAGATGTTGCTTCTCTGTGCTCTTGTGGAGTGCCTTGAGTTTACCTCACATTTCTAACATTTATCACATTATACTATAAAGTAGTGGTTTACTGGTTTGCCTCTTCCACTAATATCCTTGACAAACAAGAAGTTTTAAGATTTATGATTGTATTACTAGAACCTAGCAAAATGGCTGCATGGTAGTCATATATAAATGTTTTGTTAAATGAATTAATAAATCCATATCCATAGCACAGGAGGAAATTAAAAAAATTGCTCCCATTTGCTATGGAATAGAAGAATATACTTTTAAGAAATTCTTTTTCAATTTAACAACTATTTATTGAAATTTCTCTCTATATATTTTTAGTTCTATAGTGAATGCAGATGTCTCTATTAATAGTAGTCAAAGAATATACAGTTTTCTGCACTATGACTAGCACATAAGTGGAAAGTTAGTGTTTAAGTGCCTGGCTGAGAAGTGGATATTAAGTCATATATAATTAGCTGTAATACAAAATCAAAAAGGTATAAGTAGAATCCTGGTAAGATCAAGGGAGGGAGATAATTTGCTGCAAAATGTTGGCAAATTGGATGCAAACTACTCTTTCAGGGCAAAATGGGCCAACCATTTCTTTTGAAAGGCTGTAGGATAAAAACAGAGAGGTCCAAGACCAAAGCTTGAAGAACTGGGGCCCATTCACGGTTATATACTTAAAAAGTAGGCAACAAGGATTCAGTCTTGGGTCTATATTTCTCCAAACCCCATGGCACCAAACTGTACTGTCTGTGCTGAATTTTCCCTTCTTACAGAAATACAACTTTTTTTCCATTATATGTTTTATTATTTTCAGTGTAGTCCTTAACTAGATGGTCAGTTTTTTGAGAGTGTTAGTATTAATTATTAGTATATCCTTATTCTTTTATTGAGTGATGGATTGATTTACAGCTTATTTTTCTTGTATATTCTCCTTAGTTCTGGGTACAATATAGGGTGGGTTCAAAAATAGATCTTCAATACATATTTGGTAATTGAAGCATCCTGTGATTGAATGTAGCTTAACAAATCTAAACATGTAGAGGTACATGTGCCTAGAAAGAACTAAGATATGTGTATTTAGGAAATAATTTTCTAAAAGTTTTTTATTTTTTGAGTCCTTGCAATATATATTGTAAATATATTTGTAATGACAACAAGCATGGTAAGATTTTATAATATGCTAGGAAGAAGCTGAGTAATGGGTACTAGTTCACTGAGATTAAAGTCCCCAAATGAATAGGTTGTCTTTCCTAAAACACCCTCAAGTAGGAATTTTACATTTACTTTCTTGGCTGAGAATTTGTGGGTTAAGTCTCATCTTCAATGTAATTTTCTCTCAAAATTATGAAGCCTTAGAAATATGACTTTATAATGGAACTTCTGACATATCCCTTTAGCTGCATGTCACTTATACGTAGAGGTAATTTGTTACGTCTTCGAAGGTGTTTTAGCCTGAGAGGTGGAATACATGTTCTATATAAAGGTCAGTTTTAATTAATAAGCTGTTTTCCTCATTTTTGACCAATATGAATTGCTTGTAACTTTTGTGTAAAGTAGTTTTCCATGTAAAAATAAAACAAATTGAGACTTTGTCACATCCATCATCAGCATAACCCACTTAAATGTCAAAAATTTTATGCAGCCCTGAAGTCTATTTCTAGATGTCTCAGCAGGCCTATTTATCAGAGTAAAATAAGATATAATTATCATATTATTTCATCAGGTACATGCTACATCTATAGAGATACATCTTTGTTTCTCCCTACGCAAAATATGCTCATAATTTTTTTTTTGTTAAATATTTGTTATCCATGTAGTATTTTTCAAAGCATGTAAATAATAATAACATTAATAAGATTAGATCTTTATTTCCTTAAAGAGAAACCTCAATTGTTTTATTTTTTCTTCTGTCTCTAACTTCCTTAAATCAAAAAAATTCATGGTGTTACTCTGTCTCTATGTTTGAAGGCAAATATTTTATACACTATTTTAAGAGTGTTTTACAGTGCGTAATTTAACTGGGTGCTGCAGTATTCAGTGTTTACTTCAAAGGAAAGACTTTTACTAAGATGTTCTTTATGGGTTTCAATTTAAATTATTCCCTTTCTTTTCTGAATCCTCCCTTATACTTTAGAATTGAATCTTTTATTCTTTTGTTAAATATACTTCTTTCAAGATACAGACGTCTTAATAATGATGATAATAATGATAATGATGATGATAATAATAATAACCAACTACTTATTGAGTAAATGCTGTGTTCTGGGTGATTTACATATATTTTCTGTAACTTTCAGAACAAAATAAGCAAACTCTAAGCAAACAGAGAGGTTAGGTTAAATTATTTAAAGTTGCTCTGCATACATATCTGAGTTAGGTGGATTCAATCTCAGATCTATGTGACTTTGAAATCCAAATTCTTACTACTAATTCATGCTGCCTTAACTAAATGTAGGGGTATTAAGTAAGAATAAAGAGTTTGGGTTCAAAAATATGCGTGCTATATGGCTGAACATTAAAATGCACAGAAGTGAAGAAATTGAAAGTTATTATTCCATAACAACAATTATTCCATGCCAGTTTGGATTATTTTGTACTGCTGTAAATGCCATTATTTTTCATGGTTTTAGATGCAGTCAAATGTAATTGAGATATGAGAATAACTTTGCATTTTCCGCCTTATGTATTTAAATAATCAACCATTATATTGCATTAACATTACGGGCTATAGTTATCCCACCCTTCTTTCTGTCAGCATATGCATATTTTGTGGTATCTTGCTTTCTTTTACTATTTGGTCTCACTGTATCACAACTGTTTATCTTAGTAAACTGTAAATGTAAGTGTGCAGTTTGTTCTTTGGATAGATTTAAAATATATCGCATAATGCCTGTGCTCTCAACAGACAAACAAAAAACATTATTCAATATTGAAATAAGATTTAGCTCCTAAAAGTCCTTTTTTATTTTAGTAATTCAATGGATATTTATACATTACTGATATTGTGCCAAGCATTGTGTCATACCTGGGGTGGAAAGAGAGAAAGTGGTGATAAAAAGATAAGACGTTAGATTCTTCTGGTGAGAAATCACAATTACTAAGGGTAAAAGGCACACATAATTAGTAATAAAAAGGTAATAACGTTGTGATAAAGATATAAACAAGATCTCTGGGGATGTAGAGGAGCAATGACTATCATTGCTTAGGGGAGTCAGTAAGACTTCCCAGAGGAGATAAGGTTTTATGTAGGTCTATAGGGTAAGTAGGATTTCTCCATAAGGAAAAACAGGGGTATGCATATATCTAGGCATATGGAAAACATAATAAAGAGTTCCAGTGTTTGCATTTGTGTGTAGAATCACTATAAACACAATTGCTACAAATACTAACTGATATAAGCATATGGTATTAGTGATTCAAACACAGTGCGTGACAATGCTGTTGGTAACGTGATTTTCTAAAATAGTGATACTTCTGGATCAAATTATAAACAAATCAATTATAATCTTTTCTTGATTTACATGTCAGGTGCCTTCTTGGAAAAATCAGTATACATTAAAGGCATGCAACATGTGTAAAACAGAGTTGGGTTCTAAGCTCACGTAATTCTAAGTAGAATTTTTACCTACATGAATATCTATATAGGACATTTGGAAATGGTACTGGGCTCTCCTCTAGTCTGCAGTATATCTGGCATCCCTGGTCTTCACCAACCAAATGCTATCAGTGCTCCTTCATCATTATGGAAACAAAAAAGTGCCTAATGAATTTCCAAATGTTCTCTAGGAATACTGCTCACATTGATAACTATCTCAGCGGAATAGTTAAAATAATAGTAGAACTAACAAAAATTGTTAGAAACAGAAGTGGAGAGTAATGTACATGAACTATTTCCTTATTTTTCCTAGCAGAGTATCAATTGTGGCAAATATATAACATATACCCAATACTCTGACCTTCAAATTTAAGTTTCTTCAGCCTCTCCAAACTCTTATTTCTGTCTTTTCAAATCAGAAAATCACCCTGTTGTAATTGAGAACCCTCTACATGCACCAGGTTCTGGGAGGTGTCACTAATCTGAAAGCTAGGACTATCATCAGGCTCACCTCATTTATTTCCCTTTTCTTAGGATCACAGTTTGGCACTGCTTGTCATCCCAGTGTGGAAAGAGTTGTTTCATATATATTTATCCAGTTTTCTAGTTGCTTTTGGTGAGGATATGGATCTAGTCCTAGTTACTCTCTCATGGCTAGTAGTTGTCATATTAGCAATTGCTTTCCCCTCCACTCTCCCTGTGAAGACTTTGAGGAGTTTCCTGGAAGAGTTTGCAAGTCACCGTTGCAGACGTGCACCCCTAAACACACACACGTGCTTATACCTCACTCTGAAAGAGGAGAGGAAGGTATGTATAACTTTGAAAAGAAGATTTCAATTTTTTTTTCTTCTTCTCCCCAAAGCCCCCCCAGTACATAATTGTATATTCTAGTTGTAGATCCTTCTAGTTCTACTATGTGGGATGCTGCCTCAGCATGGGGATGAGCAGTGCTAGGATCCAAACTGGCAAAACCCTGGGCCACTGAAGTGAAGCGCATGAACTTAACCACTTGGCCACGGGGCCAGCCCCAATTTCAAAATTTTGATGACATTGTAGTTTGCCCCTCCCCCTTACCTGCAGCCCCTGGCAACCATTAATTTTTGTTTTTTTAATCCCTATAATTTTGCCTTTTAGAAAAATGTCATGTAAATAGATTAAAAACAATATAGTCTTCTGAGTTTGGCTTCTTTCATTTAGTATAATGCATTTGAGATTCGTGCGTGTTGTGTAAATCAGTAATGTGTTCCCTTTTGTGTCTAATTAGTATTCCATTGTATGGATGTACCACAGATTTTTTTATACATTCACCAGTTGAAACCATTGGATTCCTTCCAGCTTTGAAAGCTGCTATAAACATTCATGTGCAGGTTTTTGTGTGAACATGTTTTCATATCTCTTAGGTAAATACCTAAGAGTTGAATTTCTGGGTTGCACGTTAAGTATATATTTAAATTTATAGCAAAGTGCCAAACTATTTTTTAAAGTGGCTGTACCATTTTACATTTCTATCAGAAATGCATGAAAGTTTCAATTGCTTTGCATCATCATCAACCCTTGGTTTGGTCAATTTTTTTTATTTTAGCCTTTTAACGTGTGTAGTAATATCTCATTGTGGTTTCAATTTGCATTTCCCTGTTGACTAATGATGTTGAGCATCTTTTCATGAACTTATTTGACACCCATATATCTTCTTTGGTGAAGTGTCCCAGAAAATCTTTTTCTTTTTTTTCTGTGAGGAAGATTGGCGGTGAGCTAACATCTGATGCCAATCTTCCTCTTTCTGCTTGAGGAAAACACATCCGTGCCAGTCTTCGTCTATTTCGTATGTGGGATGCTGCCACAACATGGCTTGATGATCAGTGTGTGGGTCTGCGCCCTGGATCTGAGCCCATGAACCCCGGGCTGCTGATGCAGAACACGCAAACCCAATCATTATGCCACTGAGCTGGCCCCTGCTAAAATCTTTTGTGTTTTAGATGCAGTCTTTATCAGATATGTATTTTGAAAGTATTTTCTCTTAGTCTGTGGCTTGACTTTTTTTTTTAATTAAAAGTCCCTTTCAAAAAGCAGCAATTTTTAATTTGATAAAATCCAGTTTATACCTATTTTCTTTTATGGTTTGTGATTTTTTTTGTCTAATGTGAGAAAACCTTGCCTAACACAAGGATACACAGATAGTCTCCTAGGTACATTCTTTTGATTTGTCCACTTAAAAAAACTTTCCATTTATTTCGTGTTTTAGGGTGATTTTTTTATTGTGGTAAAGATACATAACATTTATCATTTTAACCATTTTTAAGTGTGCTGTTCAGTGGCCTTATGTACATTTCTTGGAGGAAGTTATCAGGAAGAAGCAACTGCTGGCTTGACCTATGACCTGGCTAATTTGAAGACGCTCTCTCTCTCCCCTCTCCTTGGAATATGCAGTCCACTTGCCTTCCCCATGCTAGCAGCTGCCCAAGGACACAGCCTTGAGATAGTAATGTGGTGTAGAGACCATCTGGACTGGGTACATGATTGAACCCTGTCAAGGTGCCCTGTGTATGTGACTGAATCCAGTTAAGGCCTCTATATAAACTTTTAAGATTTGGTGGGTAGGTGTGGAAAACTACAGGCAGCTGAGTACAAGCCTCATAAGTAAATTCCTTTGATTTAACCTGCCACCTAACAATCTGGAGTGGTCTACCTTTTTCTCTCCCTGCCCTCTGAGTACAGGGGCTAGTTACAGATTACCCCCAGGAAGCTCCTGAGGAGCCTATGATCCAACAGCATTCACAGTGTTGTACACCACCACCACTATCCATTTCCAGAAACTTTTTGTCATCCCCAAAAAAACTCTGTACCCATTAGACAATAACTCCCCATTTTCTTTTCCTTCCAGTGCCTAGTTACCTCTATTTCATTTTCTTTTGCAATAAGAAAGAAATTATAAGTGGAATTATACAATATTTGTCGTCTGGTGTCTGGCTTATTTCACTTAGCATAATGTTTTCAAGGTTTATCCATGTTGTAGCATGTATCAAAATTTCATTCCTTTTTAAGGCTGAATAATATTCCATTGTATGTATATACCATGTTTTAAAAAATGCATTCATCTGTTGGTGGAAATTTGGCTTTCCACCTTTTGGCTATTGAGAATAAGGCAGCCATGAACATTGGTGTACAAGTATCTGAGTCCCTAATTTCAGTTGTTTTGGGTATATACCTAGGAGTGGAATTTCTGGATCATATGATAATTTTATGTGTAAAACTACTTTTATGCCACCAAGCTGTTTTCCACACCACCAAACTGTTTTCCACAGTGACTGTATCATTTTACATTCCCACCAGCAATATGCAATGGTTCTGGTTTCTCTATGTCTTAACCAACAATTGTTATTTCCCTTTTTTTTTTTTATAATGGCTATCCTAATGGATGTGAAGAGGTATCTCATGGTGATTTTGATTTGCATTTCCCTAATGACTAGTGATTTTGAGTATCTTTTTATGTGCTTATTGACTGTTTGTGTATCTTCTTTGGAGAAATTTCTATTCAAGGTCTTTGCCTATTTTTGAATTGGTCTTTTGGTGGTGGTTGTTGAGTTGTAGGAGTTCTTTGTGTATTCTGGTTATTACTCCCATATCAGATACGTAATTTGCTAATACTTTGTTCTGTGGGTTGCCATTTTATTCTGTTGGTGGTGTTTGATGCACAAAAGTTTTTAATTTTGATGAAATTCAGTTTGTTTTTTTCTTCTATTGCCAGTGCTTTTGGTGTCATATCCAAGAAATCATTACCTTATCATCAATCAATGTTATGAAGATTTCCCTCTGTTTCTTCTAAGAGTTTTATAATTTTAGTTCCTACGTGCAGGTCTTTGACCCCTTTTAAGGTAGTTTTTGTATATTGTATACGTGTCCAATCTCATTCTTTTGTGTGTGGAAAACTCTATTTTCTTCTATAAGTTTTATAGTTTTATGTCATATTTGGGTCTTTGTTCCATTTTGCATTAATTTTTAGTTTTTTTTCAGTATATAGAAAATTAATTGGTCCAACATCATTATTATTCTCTCTACACTGAATTGCCTTTGCACCTTCTTTGAAAATCAACTGGCCATATATGTGTGGGTATATTTCTGAACAGTCTCTTCTGTTACAATGAACTGTGTATCTGTCTCTTCTCTAATTACACACTGTTGTTCTTTTCAAAATTGTTTTGGTTATTAGTTTGTTTGCTTTTCCATATGAATTTAGAATCAGCTTGCTGACTATTTGGTTAGGATTATGTTGAATCTATAGATCAATTTGTGCAGAATTGATATCTTGACAATATCGTGTCTTCTAATCCATTAACTTGATTTATTTCTCCGTTTATTTAGGCCTTTTTTGACTTCTCCTGTCAGTGTTTTTAGTTTTAAGCATACAGATCTTGCATATGTTTGTTAGATTTATACTTAAGTATTTTATGTTTTTTGGTGTTATTGTAAACATTACTGCTTTATATTTTTAATTTCCAATTGTTTTTTGCTAGTATATAGAAATACAGTTGACTTTTGCTCATTGACTTTTGTCCTGTAACTTTGCTGAACTCATTTTTAGTTCTAGGAGCTTTTTGGTAGATTCTTTGAGATTTCCTATCTAGACAGTTATGTTGTCTATGAATAGGGATAGTGTATATATTTTTGTTTTTCCTTTTTGTCTTGTTTTGTCCTTATTGTTGTCTCGTTTAGGACTTTTAGAATGATGTTGAATAGGAGACGTAAGAGTGGACATCCTTGCCTTGTGTCTGGTATTAGGCAGAAAAATTTTAGTCTTTTACCATTAAATATAATTTAGCTGTATTCTTTCTAAATATATATAATATTATATAAAATAAATATATAAAGTTGTCTTTATCAGGTTGAGGAATTACCTTTACTTCAGAGTATGCTGAGAAAAGTAGACACTTAATTTTGTCAAAAAAATTTTTTTTCTGTCTACTGGGATGATCATATAGATTTGAGTTTTAATCTGTTGATATGGTGAATTACAGTGACTGACTTTTGAATGTTGAACCAATCTTGCATTCCCAAGACAAATTGTACTTGATCATGATGTATTATAGTTTTTACGTGATTTGCTAATAATTTGCTGAGGATTTTGAGTCTATGTTCGTAAGGAATGCTGGTCTTTAGTTTTCTTTTTTTGGTAATATCTTTGCTTTGTCATTTCATCTAAATTCACAAAAATTATGGGCTTAAGATTATTGAACTGTTCTCTTATTATCCTGTTAATGCCTGTAGGATTTTAGTGGTTTGCTTTTCATTCCTGATATTGCTAGGTTTTCAGCTAGTTCTATTGATTACAGAGATTGTAGTGTCGAAGGGACTCCAATATAATTATTTCTATCAGTTATCCTTCATGTATTTTGAGACTCTGTTGTTCGGTGCATACACATTTAGGATTGTTATGTGTTCTTGGTGAATTGACTCCTTTGTCATTATATAAAGTCTCTCCTTATCCCTGGTTTTATTCTTGTTCTTCAGTCTATATTGACTTCAATATAGCCTCTCTGACTCTCTTTTGATTATTGTTTGCATGGTATGTCTTTTGCTTGTAACTTACACCCATGGCTTTTTATTTAAATTTGACTTTCTTTTTTTTAAAGATTTTATTTTTCCCCTTTTTATCCCCAAAGCCCCCCAGTACATAGTTGTATATTTCATTGTGGGTCCTTCTAGTTGTGGCATGTGGGACGCTGCCTCAGCGTGGTCTGATGAGCAGTGCCATGTCCGCGCCCAGGATTCAAACCAAGGAAACACTGGGCCGCCTGCAGCGGAGCGCGCGAACTTAACCGCTCGGCCACGGGGCCGGCCCCTAAATTTGACTTTGTATACATAGCATATCATTGGATTTTCCTACTTGTTTAATTTGGCAAGTCTCTATCTGTGAAACATATCATTAAATGATCTAAATTAAATGTAAGATCATTTAATGATATATTGGAATTTAATTATAATATTTGCTAGTTTTTGTCTATTTCTCCATCTGTTCTTTGTTCCCTTTCACCATTCTTGTTTTCTGCCTTCTTTTGGATTGATCAACTATTCCTTTTAGTTTTATTTTATCTTCACTATTGGCTTATTTATAGCTTTAAAAGTGTTTACCCTAGGCTTTTTAATATCCATTTTTAATTTATTATAGTCCATCTACTTAAACAATATTATACAGCTTTATATTTAGTTTAAGAAACGTGGAACAATATACTTCCAGTTGTTCCCTCCCATCTTTTGTATTATTGTTGCCATATATTTTACTCTTAATATATGGCATAAACCCACAATTAATCGCTACTGTTTTTTCTTTAGATAGTCATCTTTTGGAGTGATTAAACGTAAGACCATTTATATTTACCTTTACTTGTATTGTTTCTGGGGTCCTTAATTTCTTTATGTGGATCTTAGTTTATGTCTGTTATCGTTTTTTCTCCTGCCTGAAGAACTTTTTTTAACATTTCTTGTAATATCAGACTGCTAATAATGAATTCTCTCAGGTTTTGTCTTTCTCACATGTCTTTATTGTTGCCTTAATTTTTGAAAGCTATTTTCAAAGGGTCTAAAATTTCAGGTTGACATTTTTTCTTTTAATAATTTAGCCATGATCTGTTGACTTCTGGTTTACACAGTTTTTTATGCATAATCTACTGTAATTTTTATCTTAGCTGTGTGATTTGTATTTTTAAATACGTGTCTGGTTTTAAAAAATATATTGTACTTTGTGTTTCTTGGGTCTGTGGCTGAATATCTTTCATTAATTGTGGAAAATAGGTATTATCTCTTCAAATATTTCTTATGCCCCATTCTCTCTCATCTCCTTCTGGAATTTCAGATATATATATGTTAGGTCATTTGATATCATTCCAAAGCTGTTGGATGCTGTGTTCATTCTCTTTTAATTTCTTTTTCCTTTTTTTCTTTGTTTTTCTCTTTAGCTTATTTCTATGGGAATAGAGTTTACTAATTCCTTCCTCATCTGTGTCAAGTCCACGATGAGCACATTGAAGACATTTTTTCATCTCAGTTACTGTGTTTTTTAGTTTTAGCATTTTTTTGTCTCATTATCGTAGTTTTTATCTCTCTACTGAAATTCTCCATTTGTTTATGCACTTTGAACTCCTTTTCCACTAGAGGTTTTAACATATTAATCTTTGTTATTTTAATTCATTGTCTTATAGTTCCAATATCTAGTTATTTCTGAATCTAGTTCCATTTATTGTGCTTCCCCTAGATAGTAGCTTGTCTTGTCTTGAGTTTTTGTGTGCCCCACATTTTCTTTTGAGGAAGATTAGCCCTCAGCTAACATCTGCTGCCAATGCTCCTCTTTTTGCTGAGGAAGACTGGCCCTGAGCTAACATCCATGCCCATCTTCCTCTACTTCATATGTGGGACGCCTGCCACAGCATGGCTTGACAAGCAGTGCATTGGTCTGCATCCGGGATCCGAACCAGCTAACCCCGGGCCGCTGAAGTGGAGCATGCGAACTTAACTGCTGTGCCACTGGGCTGCCCGCCCCCCCCCTCATGTTTTTTTATTTAATGCTGAATACTTGGTGTAGAACAGTAGAAAATGATAGAAATACTGTTTGTCACTGGAAATGGATACACCTCTTCTCTTAGGTCATTTGTGTGAGGACTTATGTCAACCTAGTCAGGAGTTAAGCTGGGTTGAGTTTCATTGTTGCTATGGTATCTTTAATGTGCTGCTGGCTTCAGATTCTTCTAGGATTACTATTCCTGTGGGAAAGGGCTAGGGTGATTGAGGTTTTTTCCTCAATGTTCTGCTATACCCTAAACTTCTGTTCTTCCCTGGGTACTCCTACTGCAAATGGGGATTCTCTCCATGCTTTTGTCTACTCCAGAAGCAGATTGGTGTTGTTTGTTATTCATTGCTTGTATCTTGGTGTTGAGGAAGCAGGAGTATTTCTTTTGTCCTGGTCTAGCCTCAGTCTTAGGTAGGCCCTGTATGCTCTGGTCTTGGGGTGGAGTTTTTTTTCAATGATCCCACCTCTCCTTCCTTTTTCAACTCTGCCTTGAATCTTTGATGGGTCTTGTGTGAGACAGAGTTTTCTGCCCCAATTATATATTGATATATAATCTTGGGCCCAGGACTGTTTCCTGCCCCTCCCCCAGGTATAGTGGACTTTTCTTTTTTGGTGCTTCTCGTCCTTTAATGGGTCCCACTTATGCACTGGGGATACAAAGTTTGCTTTTCCTCCCTTAGTGGCTTAAGTTCTTTTTTTTCATAGGGGAAAAGGAAATTGGGTGGGCTCCATGCCTTTTCTATAACAGAAGCCACTCCCTTTCTCTAGCCTGCATCACAAAGAAAGGCCTTTTTTGTTTTTCTACCCTTCCCCTAATCTTTCTCCTAAAAACTTGATGGAGCCCTGTACAGAAGAGTGTGCAAGTGAGTGTGAATTCCTTTGTGCCGATAGCTCCCAGGAATTCTACACTCTTGTGCTTCCTATACTTGACCTTTAATAATTTTAAATAATTTAGCTTAATTCTTTTTACTCACTTCTGTGGCATTGGCATTTCTTCCTCCTGTGCTCTTCCGTAGACCTTGCTTCCCATATTTTTTTGGTGGAGCCGGACTTTCCTTGGTTATCAGATTATTGGTTGCCCTGCAATCTCAGTTCTCTAATAGATTTCTAAAAGTTATGATTTTGTTCTTTATTGAGATAATTTTTATTAAGGTGGAAGCGATGATCTTTCTAGCTTTCTACATCCTAGGTGCAAGTGAAACTTCCAAAACTTTAAAAAATATAACTTCTGTTACCTCTATCTCTCTCTCTCTCTCTATATATATAAATTCTCTGCTTATTCAGTGGTTCTCAAATTATTTCTGGTTGTGGAACATCAGGAAGTTATAATGCTAGTTATAGAACTATTACTTTATTCAAATTAAAATAACTAAATATTTGTAGCAAATTAAATATATTACCATTTATTACATATTCGATGCAAGTTACTGAACATCTTTTGGATTTCAGTAGTCATACTGGATATTTTTCATATCTGATTCTCATAACACAATTTTGGAAGATGAGTTTTATCATTCCTTTTTTGTGGGTGAGAAAAACTGAGGCTTAAAGGGATTAAGTTGATTGTTTTATCACAGAGAATTAGTATGTAGTACAGGTGAGATTTGAGCCCATATCTTTCTAAGTTGAAAATGTATCCGCTTTCTACTCTACCACAATATGTAGTTAATTTCTTACTGCCTTAATAAGCACTAAATGACAGGGGAGAGGGTAAAATTTATAAAAGGCTTATTGAACTTCTATTACTAAATACATTTTGATTTCTGTTTAACATGAGCCAATTTTTTAAAAAATAGGCAATGATATGGGAAATGACGAAGCCATCGGAGGGAATGTGAGCAAATATATTGTGCTTCCAACTGGATACTGTGGACAGCCCAAGAAAGGACATCTTATCTTTGATGCTTGCTTTGAAAGTGGTGAGTGTATTAAAAGATTTTGCTTTTGAGCTTGTTTGGTGAAGCTTTTTCAGAATCCAGTTCCATCTGACAATTCAATATGATTCAACTCAGTTAATATTTCACAATAATGGAACAAGTTGTCATGGAAAAATCAATTTTGAAGGGATAAACTTGGAAATACTTAAAAATGAATTGCTATGTTTTTGTTGCTATAAATGATTAGAAGTATAATGCTAACACACATGAACATTTACATGGTACCTTTTATTTTATAAAATACTTTCCCAGATATTATTTCTTTTGGAATAAAATTGACATAATTTGACTATATGATAAATCACTAATTATTGAATGTCTGCTATGTACCTGGTTCTATATGACACCCTGACAGAACTTAGTCTGTGAGGGAGGAGGCTTCCCTATAAAGAAACAATTAGAGAACAGATTTAATTGAACACAAACAAAACAGCAAAAGTAATATTGCATCACAGTCACCCACTGCTATGGGTATTCTAAAAGGAGAGATCAAAATTTGGTTGTAAATTCCCATCCAGTAGTGATTGGATCTTGTTAACTTCTTTAAGCCCTGAGCCTCATACTCTGAATGGCACATAGTTGATACTCAGAGTATGTTGAAAATATTAATGAGAAAGGTAAACATAATTTTATTTTACAAATAATTGTTTATTATTTTTGGTTCTGAATAATATGCATGCATATGTGTTTGTGTGTGTGTGTGTATGTGTGGTTGAAGAGACATGCCAGTGTCAGTTATATGAGAGTTCTCTGAACCCTAAGAACATTGGTTGTTTATACCAACAATTGAAAACTTGTTTATACAGAGTTTTGCTCTTTGTTTATTCCATGTTGTTTTAGGTTGCTAGGGCTGCCATAATAAAGAACCACAAACTGAATGGCATAAACAATAGAAACTTATTGTTTCACAGTTCTGGAGCATGGAAGTCTGAGATTAAGCTGTTGGCAGGATTGGTTCCATCTAAGCGTTGTGGGGAAGAATCTGTTCCATGCCTCCCCTCTAGCTTCTGGTGGTTTGCTGCAATCTTTCTTGTTCCTTGGTTTGTAGAAGCATCACCCTGACCTCAGCCTTCATCTTCATATGGTGATTCCTTGTGTGGATGTCTATCTCTAAATATTTCCTTTTTATAAGGGCGCCTGTCATATTGGATCAAGGCCCACTCCAATGACTTCATTTTAACTTGATTAAATTCTGAAGTACTGGGGGTTAGGACTTCAACATATGAACTTTGGGGGGATGTGATTCAACCTATAACACAGTATTGTGATGTTGTCCTTCCAGTCAGACCTGAGCATTGTCCACATAAGCAGGAACAATGTCTTCTACCGTCTTTGAGTCTTGTTCTGTTGCCTTGTCTGGGATATACTTGGTGCCTGGAAAATACCTTTTGGATTCTTTTTACCTCAGTTAAAGAAATGAAGGTTCTTTACAATAATAACAACTTTGTGAGGGTACGACTTATCCTCATTTTAAAGATTATGTGTTTTAGTTTACCTACAGTTTGAAATAATTCAGGTTCTCTTTCCAGAGCATCTTTTTTTTTTTTTATTGAGTTATTGATAGGTTACAATCTTGTGAAATTTCAGTTGTACATTAATGTTTGTCAGTCATGTTGTAGGTGTACCATTTCACCCTTTGTGCCCACCCCCCACCCCACCTTTCCCCTGGTATCCACTAAACTGTTCTTAATCCATAATTTTAAATTCCTCATATGAGTGGAGTCATACACAAATTGTCCTTCTCTTGCTGGCTTATTTCACTTAACATAATTCTCTCAAGGTCCATCCATGTTATTGCAAATGGAATGATTTTGTTCTGTTTTGCAGCTGAGTAGTATTCCATTGTATATATGTACCACATCTTCTTTATCCATTCGTCTGTTGCTGGACACTTAGGTTGCTTCCACATCTTGGCTATTGTAAACAGTGCTGCAATAAACATTGGGGTGCGTAGGACTTTTGGGATTGCTGACTTCAAGCTCTTTGGATAAATACCCAGTAGTGGGATGGCTGGATTGTATGGTAGTTCTATTTTTAATTTTTTGAGGAATCTCCATACTGTTTTCCAAAGTGGCTGCACCAGTTTGCATTCCCACCAGCAGTGTATGAGGGTTCCTTTTTCTCTGCAACCTCTCCAACATTTGTTGCTATTAGTTTTAGATATTTTTGTCATTCTAACGGGTGTAAGGTGATATCTTAGTGTAGTTTTGATTTGCATTTCCCTGATGATCAGCGATGATGAACATCTTTTCATGTGCCTATTGGCCATCAGTATATCTTCTTTGGAGAAATGTCTGTTCATGTCTCCAGCCCATTTTTTGATTGGGTTGTTTGATGTTTTGTGGTTGAGTTGCGAGAGTTCTTTATATATTATGGATATTAAGCCTTTGTCAGATATATGACTTGCAAATATTTTTTCTCAGTTAGTGGGTTGTTTTTTTGTTTCAATCCTGTTTTCCCTTGCCTTGGAGAAGCTCTTTAATCTGATGAAGTCCCATTTGTTTATTCTTTCTGTTGTTTCCCTTCTCTGAGAAGGCATGGTGTCTGAAAAGATCCTTTTAATACTGATGTCAAAGAGTGTACTGCCTACGTTTTCTTCCAGAAGCCTTATGGTTTCAGGTCTCACCTTTAGGTCTTTGATCCATTTTGAGTTTATTTTGGTGAATGGTGAAAAAGAATGGTCAATTTTCATTCTTTTACATGTGGCTTTCCAGTTTTCCCAAAACCATTTGTTGAAAAGACTTTCTTTTCTCCATTGTATGCCCTCAGCTCCTTTGTCAAAGATAAGCTGTCCATAGATGTGTGGTTTTATTTCTGGGCTTTCAATTCTGTTCCATTGATCTGTGCACCTGCTTTTGTACCAGTACCATGCTGTTTTGATTACTGTAGCTTTGTAGTATGTTTTGAAGTCAGGGATTGTGATGCCTCCAGTTTTGTTCTTTTTTCTCAGGATTGCTTTAGAAATTCGGGGTCTTTTGTTGCCCCATATGAATTTTAGGATTCTTTGTTCTAAGTCTGTAAAGAATGTCATTGGGATTCTGATTGGGATGGCATTGAATCTGTAGATTGCTTTAGGTAGAACAGACATTTTAACTATGTTTATTCTTCCAATCCATGTACATGGAATATCTTTCCATCTCCTTATGTTGTCATCCAATTCTCTCAGAAAGGCCCTGTAATTTTCATTATATAGGTCCTTCACTTCCTTAGTTAAATTTACCCCAAGATATTTTATTCTTTTTGTTGTGATTGTGAATGGTATTGTATTCTTGAGTTCTTTTTCTGTTGGTTCATTACTGGAGTATAGAAATGCTACTGATTTATGCAAATTGATTTTATACCCTGCAACTTTGCTGTAGTTGTTGATTACTTCTAACAGTTTTCCAATGGATTCTTTGGAGTTTTCTATATATAAGATCATGTCGTCTGCAAACAGCGAGAATTTCACTTCTTCCCTCCCTATTTGGATTCCTTTTATTCCTTTTTCTTGCCTGATTGCTCTGGCCAGGACCTCCAGTACTATGTTAAATAAGAGTGGTGATAAAGGGCATCCTTGTCTCGTTCCTGTTTTCAGGGGGATGGCGTTCAGTTTTTGCCCATTGAGTATTATGTTGGCTATGGGTTTGTCGTATATGGCCTTTATTATGTTGAGGTAGTTTCCTTCTATGCCCATTTTGTTCAGAGTTTTTATCATAAATGGCTGTTGGATCTTGTCAAATGCCTTCTCTGCATCTGTTGAGATGATCATGTGGTTTTTATTCCTCAGTTTGTTGATGTGGTGTATCACGTTGATTGATTTGCAGATGTTGAACAATACCTGTGTCCCTGGTATGAATCCCACCTGATCCTGATGTATGATTCTTTTGATGAATTGCTGAATTCTGGTTGCCAACATTTTGTTTAGAATTTTTGCATCTATGTTCATCAGTGATATTGGCTTGTAGTTCTCTTTTTTCGTGGTGTCCTTGTCAGGTTTTGGTATCAACGTGATGTCGGCCTCATAGAATGTGTTAGGAAGTGTTCCATCTTCCCTAATTTTTTGGAATAGCTTGAAAAGGATAAGTTTTAAATCCTCTCTGAAAGTTTGGTAGAATTCCCCAGGAAAGCCATCTGGTCCTGGGATTTTATTCTTTGGGATGTTTTTGATTGCTGTTTCAATCTCTTTCCTTGTGATTGGTCTGTTCAAATTGTCTGCCTCTTCTTGAGTGAGCTTTGGGAGATTGTAGGAGTCCAAGAATTTATCCATTTCCTCTAGGTTATCCATTCTGTTGGCATCCAGTTTTTTGTAGTATTCTCTTATAATCTGTTGTATTTCTGCAGTCTGTTGTTATTTCTCCTCGCTCATTTCTGATTTTGTTTATTTGAGCTTTCTCCCTTTTTTTCTTTGTAAGTCTGGCTAGTGGTTTGTCAATTTTATTTTTCTTCTCAAAAAACCAGCTTTTTGTCTCATTGATCCTTTCTACTGCCTTTTTCGTTTCAATAGTATTTATTTCTGCTCTGATTTTTATTATTTCTCTCCTTCTGCTGACTTTGGGCTTCATTTGTTCTTTTTTCTCTAGTTCAGTTAGGTGTGCTTTAAGGTTGCTTATTTGGGATTTTTCTTGTTTGTTAAGATGTGCCTGTATTGCGATGAATTTTCCTCTTAATACAGCTTTTGCTGTATCCCATATGAGTTGGTATGGCATGCTATCATTTTCATTTGTTTCCACGTATTTTTTTATTTCTTCTTTAATTTCTTCAATGATCCATTGCTTCTTCAGTAGTGTGTTGTTTAGTCTCCACATCTGTGTGCCTTTCTCAGCTTTTTTCTTGTAATTAATTTCTAGCCTTATAGCACTATGATCTGAGATGATGCTTGTTATTATTTCAATTTTTTTAAATTTGTAGAGGCTTTTCTTGTTTCCCAACATGGTCTATCCTAGAGAATGTTCCATGTGCACTTGAGAAGAATGTGTATTCAGCTCTTTCAGGGTGAAGTGATCTATATATGTCTATTAAGTCCAATTGTTTTAGTTTTTCATTCAGCTCCACTATTTCCTTGTTGATTTTCTGTCTGGATGATCTGTCCATTGATGTGAGTGGGGTGTTGAGGTCCCCTACTATTATTGTGTTGTTTTTAACATCTTCCTTTAGGTCTGTTAATAGTTGCTATATGAATCTTGGTGCTCCTGTGTTGGGTGCATAGATATTTATAAGCGTTATTTCTTCTTGATGAAGTGTCCCTTTGATCGTTATATATTGTCCCTCTGTGTCTCTGTTTACCTGTCTTATTTTGAAATCCACTTGGTCTGATATGAGAATTGCAACACCTGCCTTTTTTTCCTTGCTATTTGCTTGAAGTATTGTCCTCCACCCCTTCACCCTGAGTCTGTGTTTGTCCTTGGGGCTGAGGTGTGTTTCCTGGAGGCAACAAATTGTCGGATCTTGTTCTTTAATCCATTTTGCCACTCTGTGTCTTTTTATTGGAGAGTTCAATCTGTTCACGTTGAGAGTGATTATTGATGCATGTGGACTTAGTGCTGTTAATCTGTCGCTCATTATCTTGTTTTCCTGCATTTCTTTTCATGTTTGCTTTAGACTACCCATTTAATACTGCAATTTCTTATGCTGGGTTTCTTAGATTTTTCCTTATTTATGATTTGTGACTCTGTTCTGTACTTTATTTTAGTGTCTACCTTGAAGTTTGTATTTAGAATCTCATGTATAATATAGTCTATTCTCTGGTGGTCTCTTACTTACTTGACCAATACTGATTTAGACCCTTTGCTCTTCCCCTCCTAAATAATTATTTTCATTTTTTTATTCCAACTTGTCTTATTAATTGGTAGTTAGAGTGCTAAGATCATCCTTGTTTGGGTAGTTTCCTCACCTTTACCCTAATGCTATAATTGACTATTTGCTATCCTGTTCTGGTTCTATCCATCGGTCTCCCTAGTCTTTTTTCCGGTATGAGAGCCTTCTTGAGGATTTCTTGTAATGGAGGGCTTTTAGTTACAAATTCCCTTAACTTTTGTTTGTCTGGAAAAGATTTAATTTCTCCCTCATATCTGAAGGAAATTCCTGCTGGATAGAGTATTCTTGGCTGAAGATTTTTATCCTTTAAAGCTTTGAATATGTCACTCCATTCTCTCCTAGCTTGTAGGGTTCCTGTAGAGAAATCTGCTGACAGTCTGATAGGGGCTCCTTTATAGATTATTCTCTTTTTTTTCCTTACTTCCCTGAGTATTCTTTCCTTATCATTCCTTTTTGCCAACTTTACTACTATGTGCCGTGGGGTAGCTCTTTTTACATTGACAAATCTAGGAAATCTAAAACCCTCCTCTACACACATTTCTCCGTCGATCCCTAGATTTGGGAAGTTCTCTTCAATAATTTCCTTAAGCACACTTTCTGCTCCATTTTCTGTTTCCATATTCTTGGGAATTCCTATGATCCTTATGTTCTTACTCCTCATTGAATGCCTTATCTCTCAGAGATTTTCCTCATTTTTTTTAAATTCTTAGTTCTCTTTCTTCCTCTGTCTGGCGCCATTCAGCCTGTCTATCTTCGATTATGCTAATTTTCTCCTCTATGTTGTCTACATGGGCATTCAGGGAATCCGTATTCTGTTTTGTCTGGTCCATTGTGTTTTTCATCTCAAGTAATTCTGTTTGATCCTTCTTTATGATTTCAATCTCTTTTGTGAAGTAACTCCAGAACTCGGCTTGTTTCTCTATCTTTCTCTCTACCTTATTGAGTTTTTTGATTATAGCTGCTCTGAACTCATTATCGCTTAGTTTACCTAATTCCAAGTCCTCAGGACTTAATTCTATGTTTTTATTGTTTTCCTTCTGGTCTGGGGCTTTTATAAATTGCTGGATGGTAGAGGAGCGGTTTTTTCTCATGGTGGTAGAATTCAGTTGCAGTTACAGCCTGTCGCCACTAGATGGGGGTTGAGAGCAGTGTGTTATGAGCGCTCCACCTTGGGGCAAGATGGCTGCGCCCACTGGCTTTTCCGGGGGGAGGGCTGTTACTCACACATGCTGGCCTGGGTTCAGATCAGTTCTGTTCTCTGGTCTCCCAAGGCCCTTGATTTATGGGGTTCCCGCAGACGGAAGCTTTCCCCCCATCAGCGGGTCTCCACTGAATCAGCCGCAGGACTCCTGGATGATCCCCCGGTCGCGCGGCCCCTCCCCCGCTCCTTCCCGACCCGCGCCACAGCGATCGCAGACTCTAGGGGAGGGAGCGATGTTCTCTCCTACCGTTCCAGTGCCTCCAAGGGTGTGAGCAAGGTTTATGATCTCCGCCTTCTTGGTATTGTAGGTCTCTAATGAGCTGGCATTATGTTTATTCTCTGAAATTCAGTTCTTCCAATCTTTTGTTGTATTTTGGAGGGGAGAGGATCCTGGGTCAGCTCACCCCACCATTTTGCTCCACCCCCTCTGCTGCAGTCCAGAACATCTTTAACTTAACCATACTTGTCTTTTTCCATCCCTTTCCACAAAGCTTAGTACAAGAAATTGTCCATCTGACAACATAGTAACCAAATGAATAATGCATATTTCCCCAACAATGTATGAACAATTGGTTATATCAATTGGATCTGGGCTACTAGTGAATAAGTCTTGCAGTATAGTAGAGGGTAAGTGCTGCAGTTCAAATTCTTACTTGAAAACTGAGCCATGGTTTCCTCATCTTTTAATGGGGAATGACGCCTACCTTATATTTTAATTAAAGAAAAAAATTTGTATTTCACTGTTTAAAAAATTAAGCCATCTCGCTAAAATATATATAAAATAATACTATTTAAAAAATAGGTATGAAAAAATTCAGAAAGGGGAAATAGCAAAAGAAAATTCAGCTAGATGAGTACCTAAAATGTATGCGATGAGGCCCATAAATTTGCTATAGGTAAACAACAAATTTGAGTTTTCTGGTAGCCAGTGCCAAGAGAAAAACAATGTCCATAAGAGAAAAATAAAACAAGTATTGAAATCTGGTAGAAATTCTTCCTGTTGGGCTTCCTAAAGCAGACGCTGAAATGTGATGAACAGCATTCTCAAGAATATCCCTGTGGGATTTACAACAGTATATTTCATAGGAGTGTGTTTTGTGATATCCTTCAACATAGGCAAAGGGCATAATGCTAAAGGGCGTTTTAGTGAAAGCAATTCAGCTGGTACTTGCAACAATTTGTTTGACGTATGTAGCTTTCATCTGATCCAATTTCATTCAAGGATTTATTTTAGATTATTTAAAACAGGGATGTCAGAGGGCTTTTCTCTTATGTGCTAACTCTGAGCTACTGACTGGATGCCTGGTATGCTGTGTTGAAAAGAATCTGTAGGATCTGTAGGTGCATCTAGACTTACCGAGAAGGAGTAAGGTGATTAATAGAGTTAGTGAATGGGGAGTATAGGTTCATGTGGATGAAGTATATTGCCTTCAGATAAGCCTCTATAAATATTTTTTTCTTTCAGAGTTGTGGAATATGTAACGTGCCTAGCATATTGCCTGGCCCTGAACACTTGGATAATTAATCTGTTTTTCTTGTGAGAAATAAGGTCTTCAGGTCCAGCTCTCCTATGAATCTCTGATCTGTTTTTTCCATATATCCCTCTCTGTAGGTATTATCTCCCTTGGGAGAACAGCCACACCACCCTCATTTTATCTCTCTGGAGATGACACTTTTCATGATTTTTTTAAAACTTCTTTTGTTAACTTCTACTAGACTATAACCTGCTTTAAGATGGAATCTGAGTCTGATTAATCCCTGCTCTCCCACAGAACCAAGCACAGCACTTACAAAATTAAGCAGTAAATTAATGCTGTATTTATTTGTCAAATGAAGTAATTTGAGCAACAGAAAGATGAGGAAAGATTAGCTTTCTGATAGCTTTGGTGAAAAAGCCATATTTAATTGCTTGCTATTCCCCAATCCACCAGCTTCTCTCAAGCCTCCATACCTTTGCAGATGCTGTTCTCTCTGTGCCCGACATCTCTTTCTCTACCTGGTAAAATGTTAATTCAGACTCTGTATAGCATTTTTTCATCTGAGAAACAGTACTTCTCAGGGAGATTTGTCTGTCTCTACCTCTGTATTTACAGGCACCTCTTAGGTTCTTCTATAGTAGTCTTTATTGCATTGCAGTCATTTAATTTTCTTTCTTTTTCCTTGTCACTGAAAATTTCTCAAAGTCAGAGATGGTTTCTTGTGAATTGTTCTCCAGCACCTAGTGTCCTGCACCTATCAGTTGTTATAAGGAGCTCAATAACTTATGAATAAATGAGAGAGAACAGGTAGTGAACACATGGTATTTATAAAGTGAGACTTTGAGATTAATAAAAATATTTTTATACTTAAATGAAAATTTAACATTAATAGCAGCAAGAACATTAAGGAGAAAAAACAAAAAACAATATCACTTAACTTATTGCTTTCCAGACACTGTGAGAAGTGATATACATAGTTTATCTCATTGAATACTCACAAAAACCTTCTGTGGTGTTATATCTCTCTTTGTAGATGAGGAAACTGATGTTCAGAGATGTAATTTCCCTTGAATTGCATGGCTAACAAGTGGCGTAGCTGAATTTGAAACTAAGAATTTCCTGGCTCCATAGGCCACACTTTCAACCATTGTGTATACATATTTCCTTATTATAGGTCAATTTATGACATGAATAATAGATATATTGTTGAAAATTTCTTATTAGGCGATAAGATAGGAAAAACTTTTGTGATAAACAAAAAGGAAAAATTGTCCACCTGTTTTAAAATAAGCCATCCAAATAAATACTATGTTTGGTTGCCATTAAATGCAATATGAGTATTGTTTTATGATTGATATGTGTTGGATGTGAAAAGAGCAGTATAATTTATACTTTAATTAATTGTTGGCCTGAGAGATTTAATATATTTTTTAAATGATTGTTTTTTGATTGACCATGAGCTAACATCTATTGCAAATCTTTTTTTTCTCCTTCTTCTCCCCACAGCCCCCCATTACATAGTTGCATATTCTAATTGTAGCTCCCTCTAGTTCTGCTATGTGGGACACTGCCTGGGCATGGCTTGATGAGCGGTGCTAGGTCCACACCCAGGATCCAAACCAGTGAAATGCTGGGCTGCTGAAGTGGAGCACGCAAACTTAACCACTTGGCCACGGGCCGGCCCCCGAAATTTAATATTTTGTTTAAATTACTGTGGTGAGCAACAGGGTTAGTGAAATAAAGATATGGATCAGTTATTTACATACCATTTCAAAATGATGGAAAGAAAAACTTAAAACTTTTAATTCCCCCAATGAAATTTTACTGCATTTATTTATATAATCTTTAAAAATTAGTTATATTTCCTTTTGAAAGAAAATAGTCTTCATTCTTGGCACAGTATGAAAATGTGCCATGACTACATTAGAAATCAGAGTTTTTAGCTTAATATGTAACCTGAACTTTTTTTTTAGATGTCCAAATGGCCTATATACTTTTTTTAACTTTATTGAGGAATAATTAAAAAAGTAATTGTATATATTTAAAATGTAGAACATGATGATTTGATGATTTGAATAATTATGAAGATCAAGATAAAAAACTCATCCATCAATTCCCATAGTTAACCTAGTTAATGCTTTTTCTGCATCTGTTGAGACAATTGTGTGATTTTTACCCTTTATTTTGTTAATGTGGTATATCACATTAATTGATTTTTATATGTTGAGCCATCCTTGTATCCTAGAGACAAATCTCGCTTGGTCATGGTGTATGATCCTTTTAATTTGCTGATGGATTAGGTTTGCTAGTATTTTGTTGAGGATTTTTGCATCAGTATTCATCAGGGATATTGGCCTGTAGTTTTCTTGTGATGTCTATGTCTGGCAAAGTTAGTTGGCCAAGATATTCTGTATCACGGTAATACTGATCTCACACAATGAATTTGGAAGTGTTCCTTCCCCTTCAATTTTATGGAAGAGTGTGACAAGGATTGACATTAATTCTTCTTCTAATGTTTGGTAGAATTCACCCCAGAAACCACCTGGTCCTGGGATTTTCTTTTTGGGAAGGTTTTTGATTAGTGATTCAATCTTCATATTAGTTATTGGTCTGTTCAGACTTTCTATTTTTTATGATTCAGTCTTGAGAGGTTGTATGTTTCTTGGAATTTATCCTTTTTTTTTCTAGGTTATCCAGTTGTTGTAGTAATTCATAGTAGTCTTTTATAATCCTTTTATTTCTGTGATATAAGGTATAATATGTCCTCTTTCATTTCTGATTTTATTTATTTGAGTCTTCTTTCCTCTTGCTGCTTCAAAATTCTGGGTTTTTTTGTGACTTTTGATAATTTGATTATAATGTGTCTTAGTGTGGATTGCTTTGGATTAATCTTTTTTAGTAGCTTTTAGGCTTCTTGGATCTGTATGTCCATTTTCTTCTCCAGATTTGGGAAGTTTTCAGCCAGTGTTCATTTGATTAGGTTCTCTGGTCCCTTCTCTCTCTCTTCTTTTTCTAGAACACCAATAATGCCTAGTTGATCTATTTTATGGTATCCCATAAGTCCCTTACATTTTCCTCAATCTTTCTCATTCTTTTTTCTTTTCTGACAATTATTTCCAATGATTTGTGTTTGAATTCGCTGATTCTTTCTTCTGCCTGATTTAGTCTACTACTGAACTCCTCAGTTCAGTTATTGTGCTCTTCAGCTTCATGCTTTCTATTTGGTACTTTTTATATTTTCTCTTTTTTTTTTTAAATTCACACTTTGTTCATGCAGTGTTCTCCTGACCTTGGTGAGTATCTTTATTTTGTTTATTTGACAGTTTATTTATTTGTTTATTTTGACAGTTATTTTGAATTCTCTGTCAGGTAAATCATATAACTCCATTTCATTAAGGTCAGTTTCTAGAGATTTATCTTGTTCCTTTTTTTTTATAACATCTTTACCTGGGCCTTCATTATCCTTGACTCTGTGTGTTGGTTTCTGCATATTAGATGGAGCAACTACCTCTTCTTAGTCTTCATGGATTTACCTCATAGCAGAGATGACCCCCACCAATCAGCCTGCTCAGAGATTGTGGGGGTCTCTCAAGCCTTTGAGCTACTCCAACCCACTTGTTTTGGTTCTTTGAACACCCTAGGCATCTAGGATGTGACAGATCCCATTTGTGCACTCGGACAAGCAAGAATGAAGCCAATTCATCAGTCAGGCTCCAGAAATTGTATCATTGGATGCTCTAGCCAACTCTTTCCCTCCCCAGGGAAAAGCTCTGAATTGTTTTTTTTTTTTTTTTTGTCCACTGGCTCTGTGCTCGATTTGGGGGGAGGTGGCTATGGTGACTGCCAGGTCAAATCTTCATCTCTGTTTTTACTGCTCTTCTCAGGTGGCTAGATTATGCTAAATCCCATCAGCATTCTGAGATAAGCAAGTCAGAAGACAGTCTTTTGGGTAGTCCCTGGAAAAGTTGTGGCCTTAGATGCCTGGACCAACTCTTTTCCTCTCCATTGAGAATCAGGCAGCTGTGGTTTTTGTCCACTCATCCCATGCTTAGAAGGAAGAACTATGGTGTCCACCAGCCCAAATCTCTGTTTATATCTCTCCCACGTCGTTAGATTGTGCTGATTCTGTCAGAGCCCCAAGACTTGGAAGATAGATGCCAATTCTTTGGACAGCCCCAGAGATGTTGGGGCATTGGGCTCTTGGATCAGTTGTTTCTTTCCCCAGGGGAAAGCCGAGAGCTGTCATTTTTTAATCCTCTCCTACTGTGCTGTGTCAGGGTAGGAGCTATGGCATCTACCTGCACAAGCTGCCATCTCCATTCTTCCTTAGGCAGGTAGACTATTTTGGACCCATCAGAGCTCCAAGAATGTCAACACAGAAGGCAGACCTCTGGGGAGCTGACTTGGAAAAGTTGGGGTGCTGGACATATGAACCAACTCTTTTTCTTCCCTGGGTGAAACTGGGAGCTAGAGAGTCTCTTCCTGATCATATGACACTGTGCCGGGTGTAGAAATTCTGTTGAGATGGTGTCCTGAATCTCCCTCCCGGCTTTGGTGAGTCTGTTTTCATGCTTATTTAGGGTGTAGGGGCATTTCAGTTAGTTTCTGGATTTTTCACATTGGGCACTCTGGCTGTGAATTGTTGCTAAATAGGTATGTTTGTCAGCAGGGAAGGCAGGTCCAAGGTTTCATACTCCACCATCAAGCTGATGTCATTCCTGCCAAGCCCTTTTTTGCTCACTTGAAATTAGCCTTCTGAGTCTCCTGATAAGTATAATCAATGCAGTATTACCAAATGTGGAATAGTCCACAAATACAGAGACCTACCAAGTATTGTGCTTCTTTCTTAGTGCTAGGAAGTGCACAGTGTAGTAATTTGTCTTTTACCTTAGAGGAGATATTCTGACATATCCCATTGGATAGCTAAAAAAACTCCTTTATGTGGCAAGCTCCTGAATCTTTTTAAGATTTATGTTCCACACTCTGGGAAACATATGTCTTACTAGGTGTTGTGGTTGAATTGCACCCCCCTGGTGCCCAAGAAGATATGTTGAAGTCCTGACACCTGGCACCTGGGAATGTGGCCTTATTTGGAAATAGGGTATTTGCAGATGCAGTCAAGTTGAGATAAAGTCATACTGGGTTAGGGTGGGCCCTAATCCAATAATTAGTATCCTGTACAGAAAGAGATTTAGGGATGCAAGTGCACACAGAGGGAAGATGGTCAAGTGAAAATGGAGGCAGAAGTTTGAGTGATGCAGCTGCAAGCCAAGGAATGCCAAGGATGGTTGGCAGTTACCCTTCAAGTATAATGAATTTATTGCATGAGATCAGAGAACCCAGTATCTGGCTATGTTCCCCAGAAGGGCTCAGAAGATACTTCCTTTACTAAAGCAATATAAAATGCACTAATAAGGTAGGTACTGGCATCATTGAGAAACTCAGTGGTTGCTGTCCTCTCTAGGCAAAAGTTGCAAATTCTGCCATTGAATTTGACTTCTTAGTGTTAATAGATATAGCAGGATTTTATTCTAACATGCCCATTTTTCTGTGACTTCTAACCTTTCCCGAATATGTTACCAACATCTTCCTCTTTTCATATATTGTGGTACATTATTATGTCTAAATTTACAAGGAGCCATCAAAGGAAAGAATTAGGATGGTTTCAGGTGTCTTTACCAGGATGTTAAATCCTGAGTCATGGGAACATGCCTCCAGATGAATGAACTATCCCTTATCCAGTGTTACATTTTTCTCCAGTCCAATACCCTCAAGATCTACTACCATACATTTCCCCTATTCATAACGGTACATATTAGCTAGATCCTACAGCTGTTTTGGTGAATTTTGCAGGTTTGTTTTTTGAGCTGTTTCCTAGCCAGGACTGTTGTTCTTTGCTTGGTCTTTGCCAAGACCTGACTGAAGATATTGGTCTAAATGTGTTTCAGTTACTATTGCTTAATAACAAACTACTAAAGAAATAATTGACATAAAATGACCATTTTATTATGCTCATGGAGTTGTTAGGTCAGGAATTCAGACAGGGCACAGTGGATATACCTTGTCTTTGTTTCACAATGTCTGAGCCCTGGGCTGGGAAGACTTGACAGCTGGGAGTGACTCAAGAACTGGGAACTAGAATCATTTGGGAGAAGTTGTTAAGAAGGATAAGCATCACTTTGTGAGAATTTCTCTTTAAATGAGTTCTTTGCATAGTCTCCACACAATAGCACACTCTTTTCCTTTACTGAGGAATATCTACCATTCACCGTATTTCCCCTAGTTGGTATTCAGGGGAAGACTGCAGTCTTGCTAAGGAAGAAGAGACTGTTTAAATCAAGGAAAGCCCTTGTCTTTGAAGGTTGGAAATCAAGGCAAGTTAAGAAGGTAGGGGCCAATGCATGGGGACTAAGGCAAAAAACCTGAGGCACAAGTTGAGTCATGGGATAATAGACATAGATGTCTTTCCCCTGTGAACCATAGAATAAATAGCTGGAGTTCCTTAAAGACGTAGCCTCAGATCAGGAATGATAAGTGGATGGGATCCAGGTAAGGGCTAATACTGTCACCCTATCAGTCATATCTGAACATTTGTTTAATCTGAAAACCTATTTTAGATGAATCAAACTAAATGGAAAGCAAACCCTGTTAGTCTGATAGTTATTACAAAAACAACACTTAGGGGTTGATATAAGACAAGTGGTTTAGGAGTTATAGCCATGATCTTTGATGGAGCAGCTATGAATACTTTCTGCTTTACAGACAAATCTGGCTCAATGATGAAGTAGATCAGTACTTCCAAGTTGGGTCTTTTACATCCTGATCACCTAGGGTAGTACCAGGGAGCTTCTGCAAGCATGGGCATGTTTCTATTTATAGCCTCATTAATAGTGTTGTAGGCACCGAAAAAAAATTCCCTGAGTTAGTGATCAACTTCATTGTGCAAAGAACCCTCTTGAGTGGAGTCTACAGCAGTCTTTCCAAATTGTTCTTTGTTCTTTGCCCCTCCCCCCCCAACACACACACAGACACAAAAACACACACAGAGGGGTTGATTGGACCAAGGCCTTAGGGATGGTGAAGGAGAAATGGCTTCAAGAGATAGTTCAGTGATAGAATCACTGGGGTTAGGAGAATAAAGAAAGAATTTGAGAATAATTGGATTTATTATTAATAAAACTGGGGAAGTGATGAACTGAATATGTTTAACAGTTTGACAAGTATTTGTTGAACACCTTTCTTATGAGCAGGATAAGCTACATAATTTATGTGGGCCACTGCAAAATGAAAATGTAGGTGTTTTGTTGAAAAACTGCCAAGAATTTCAAGACACTGGGAGCAGAGCAGTAAACCAAATGTGGAGCTCTTCTGAGTCTGAGATCCTGTGCAACTGCACAAGTCACATGCTCATGAAGCCTACCCTGGTCTTAGAGCCTGGGAATGCAAAGATGAATAAGGCATGATTCCTGACTTCAATAAGCTACTCAAGGAAGGATATTTAATTCTGTTTGGGTCATAGAAAACAGATAGAAACAGAAGATGCTTGAGCTGAGTTTTCAAGTATGGATAAAATTCAGTCAGATGAAAGGAGATGAAAGCATTTTAAACCCAGGGATCATGAGCAAAGGAATAGTTTGGTGTTGCCGGAGCAAAAGTTCAAGGCAGAATATAATAATAGATGAGCTTAGAAAGGTAGAGGAGCCAGAAGATTAAGGAACTTGTGTGTAGACCATACTGAGGAACTTAGATTCTATGCTATAGGTGGTAAGGAACCACTGAAGGGTTTTAAACAAGGGAGTGACATATTCATACTTTATTCATACTTTAGAAAAACTCCCTGGAGCAATTGTGGAAAACACTTGGAAGGAGACTAGTACACAGGGAGATCACTTAGAAAGTTTTTAGAATGATATATTTGAGGAATTATGAGGGTCTGAGTGTGATATAATTTGCCTGATGACTCAGGGTCTCCATCAAGGACATCACTTTTACTATGTCATATATCTTGTTAAACGATAAACATATTTTGATGATTATAATATACTTATGGGTAGTTTGTACAGTACTGCTTCTTACTGTTATCAAATTTATTAATTAGTTTAATCTCTAAAATTATTGAATACCTATAGTGGAAGGTGTGACATAGTGGTTAAGTGGGCAGGTTAGAGTAAAATGGCTTAGGATCAAATCCTAGCTCCACCACTTACTAGTTGCTTGACATTGTTGTTTAATGTTTTAAGTTGTTTAATGTTTCTGCACTTTGCTTTCCTCATCTGTAAGATGGGGATGATAATAGTCCCTGCCTCATGGGATTATAGGAAAGGTTGCGTGAGGTGACACATGTAAAACAATAGTTACTAGCTCATGACAACTGCCCAATAAGTATTAGTTATTACACAAGATACAAGAATAGATAGCTCTCACACTGTAGCAGGTGAGACAAATGTGCAAGCAGATAATTATACTACAAGCAGTTTATAGAAACTGAGCATATAGTATTCTTGATCATTCTAATCCAAGTTCTTTAGGCTTGGAAAATGTAATGCTCTGAGATTGTTGTGGGTGTTCATAAGGAGAGCCAAAATTAGAAGAATATTTGGAGTATTTTAGTTATCAATACTTTCCTTTGGCTTTAGGAGTTAACTTTGTAGTTTTGGGAAGAGCACTATGTACAGTCAGATGACCTGCCTTTGAATGCTAGCCTGACTCCATCTTGGGGATCTTTGAACTCCTCTCTATCCACCTAAAAATGGGGAAAATACTTCACAAGGTTTTTAAAAAATGACCGATTATAGTTACCATTTAAAAAATGTCTGATCTATGAGCTTTGAGCAAGGAGCTTTACACATATCATCTATAATACTTTCGTTTTCAGGACTCCTTAGACTAGATTAGGGTCCCATACATATAGACTCATAGCAGTCTGTATGCGTTTCACTGTGCTAGAAGTACTTGTTTAAATGTTTGAAGTTTGTAACTCTGTAGGAGTTCTCGTTTACCACGATGTATCCAATGCTTACTCCAGAGCCTGGTTTATAGTAGGTGCTCAATAAATGTATATTAAATGAATACAATTATTACAGAAGTTCTGCGTAGTAAGTATTCTAATGCTGCTTTACAGATGAAGAAAATGAGGCTTGGCGAGGTTAAGGATTTGTCAAGGTTACATAGCTTCTATGAGGTAGAGCCAAGATTTGAATCTAGGTCTGCTGATTAATGGCTAAGAGTTAGTATCACTCATAGGCATCATATGGGGCTTACAACATACTTTTACAAGCTTTATCTCATTGATTCCTCACATCTTATGAGGTAAGTATTATTATTCTATCTTAACAGATGAAGTACTAGATGCCTAGAGAGGTTGAGTAATTTCCTCACGGCTATACAGTTAACCAACCAAGTATCAGACTGGGTTTTGAACCCAAGTTCAGTATGATTAAAATAATAATAATAATATTAAACACTAGTATAGAAATTTACTAAGTACCATGTACAGTTCTAAGTGCTTGACATGAGTAATTCATTTAATCCTCCTATCAACTCTGTGAGGTAGATTCTATTGTTATTAATTTTATTTAACAGATGAGGAAACAGACACAGAGAGGTTGGATAATTTTACCGAGATCACATTGCTGGTAGGTGGTGGACTGAGATTCAAACCCAGTCAGTCTGGCTCTGGAATCTGTGCTTGTAACCACTGTATTATGTGGGATCATAATTCATATAAAAGCAGTTATCTCAGTGTCAGCCACTTATTTAGTAATACTTTCATAATTTAAAAATTTTGCATTTAGGTCTTTATAAGTTCTGAGAAATATAAGATTGTTATAACTTTAAGTTAAAAATATGATACTCAATTCACTAAATTGCAGATGAAGTGATTGTAGCAGAAAACAGATTAGACTGGTTATTGATCACTCCAAGCAAGAGCTTATGACCATTAACCTTTAAAGTAAGAAAATTTCCCTTGCAGAAAATTATAATGTTGAGAGACACATCTAAATATTTAAGAATCAAATAATATCTTGTAGTATATGAGGCCTAGGGTTATAGCATCTCTAAGAAAAAATAAACTTTGGATCTGCTTTTGGTAGAAGCTTCCTCCTCTTTTCATTCTCACAGAAATTAGATAAGCTGTCCTGTTTAAGGAAGAAGAGTTCAGGTTTTTAAGGTTGTGCATAATTATAATTATGGCGGAGTCCTTGCCATGGTTTGTTTTGAGGGATATGGTAGAACCTTACTTTTTTCTTTTCTATAAATCTGTCAACCAGCAGATATGTTTTACTCTGTGGGAAGAGTACAGCATACAGTTCCTGGCTTAAAGGAGTTTAGTGGGAGATACAACAAAGGCTGTGATTAAATTGACTACAAAATTATCATCTAAGGCAAATAATTTTTCCCAGAACAAATGCTAACCTGGACGGGAAGCTGGGACAACAGGCATGCCCTGGGAGCTGTCTGAGGCTAACCACAATGTATACCTCTAGCTGTAATAGAGGTAAGTGCAGGCTAATAAGAAAGCATAGCCAAAGCATGTCCTTTTCTGCAGGTTGTTGGCGGAGGTGGTGGTGGGGAAGTTGGCAGACAATGCTTCTTAAGGAGGCTACTATGAGCTAAGTATTAGTAAGAATTATCAGGTAAATTTTAGCACGTGGGAAATACTACCTAGTTTTTGTAATGTCACACAGAAAGACGTGAATGCTAGAGAGATAATGGTACTCTCAGGGAATAGCAAACTGCAACTTACTCTCAGAAATGGAGAGTATTCCAAAGAGTAGGGACTCACTAAAACTTTTAAATTAACTGAAGTATATTTCTCTCTACCTCAAAATTCATTTCTAATATATGTAGTCTCTCATCCTTATATCCATTCTCAAAGAAAGAAGTGTGCTTTACCTTTTCTCCCTATGAGCAAATATAACGACACCATCCATGTGTCAACATCCTGAACTTGGTTTGTATGTGTCTCCCTGCTGGTTGGTCTCCTTTTCTCTACACCCTCACCCTGTATCACACCTCTGCCACGTGGACCCTCCTGACTTAGGTGTATTGCTACACTGTTTGTTTTGCTAATCTGAAGTTTCTGCCCTGCCCAGAGTGTTTAAGCCCTTCTCTGTGCTGGAATTTTTCCCATAGGATGATAGTAAGAGAAAGTATTAGGTAATGCACCCTGGTTTCCCTCTGCTTGTTATTAAATGAATGATTATAAAACCTTGCAACCTTTTCAGCCCCACAACTTCTGTCCTAGACTAGGTCCTCAGTAGGTTTGCTTGACTTGTACAATAGCTTTCCAACTGGTCCATTAGGTTTAGCCCCACCTCTCTCTCTGCTCCATCTCTCACAATGCATTTCAAAATGCACATCATCTGATCATATTGCTTTATTGCTTAAAATCTGTCATGGCCCCCTGTTGTCCTCAGGATAAAATCCAAATGCTTTTATTTAATAGCATCTTTAACGTAAGATCTGATACAAGATTGCTTCTTATTAATACTATCACTTCATGCCAGAACATGCCACCTTATAAGGCCATTCTCTTTTAGAAAAAATTAGCACATTTAGGAGAAAACAGCATGGTTATGAAATATAAAGGAGTGTTTCACCATCTAGAAATTCTATTGGAGAACTATGGGTAGCTATGAAACTATAGATGAATAATTTAATTCTGTTCTTTGTTTCTGACTCATAATGGAAACAAACCTGAATTTATAGTAGAGTTTTCATTTGTTTTTTAAATTTCTGACCTCTTCACTGAATTATATCTACATATACCTGATTATATATCTACTTGTATATTTTTCTCTTTACTATTTCTTCTTCTTCCTCTTTGAGGAAGAAGTAAAATGTTCCATTCCCAAGTGACTTTACTAAGAACGATGACATTTCCTATAGTAACATTCCTGAACCTAAAGGCCTTGGAAAGAACAGTTGAAGAAGTATAAACTGTGTTTAGTGAAATTCCGTTTGCACACCTCAACTGCTCTTTTCAAATCGTCTGAGACACTGCTTTGAAGGGGACTTCCAGTAAGCATAAACCACCCTTCTATGCTTTAGTAGAAAATAACTGCAAAATGGTAGACACATCACTTGACTAACTATGGTTGATTGAGTTCGTTTATAGCCTTCTTATTTACGATAAAGGTTTAACATACTACTTGAATGGTTACAGTATATGTATGTATTAGTTTAAAATGTAAGACAAATACTTTTTCAAGTGCTAACCAAATGACACATTTTAAATTAGAATTTGCTTTTTATTTTCTATTATTCTACTTCCCATTTGCAGATAAAAATTACATTAATTAGCAAAACTAGAATGGTGTCTGTGTTTTTTCTCTTCACTCTCCATAAAATTGTATTTTGATAGTATTCTCCAGTATTGAAAAATCCATACAAATTGTGGATTGTCTTAACAGCTTTCAAATAGGCTTGCCTTCTGAAGCTTTGCAGGTCATTACCTGTTTGCAGTTAGTTCCACTCGCCATCCTTTCCCCATTCTTCTCTGTATTGCAGGGGGCCAACCCCCTGAAAATTGTACTTTCCATACTCCCTTGTCATCTGAATTCTGGCTAGGTTCAGCTAATAGCAGGCTCTAGCAGGAGACTGAAGGGCAGGAAGAAAGGAGAAGCTGAGTATTTCTCCTTTATGTATTGGGCAGCATCTTTGGCTGTGGCTACATCTCCTTCATGGTTTTGTCAGACAGCCCCTTCCTTGTGATCCCAACTCTGTTGGATTGCCCTGCCTCCTGTCTATCCATGAGTGTAGTAGAGGACTCTGCTGTTGTTAATCTCTGTGTTGCCTCACTCTCACCTGTTTGGCCTTTCAGCTCTCCCAACACTTTTGCAACTAGTTTCCTGTAATACATTCCTTTTATTGAATTACCTGGTGTAGGTCTTTTATTGACTGATCCCTGATTGGTTTATGCCTGAAGGTTGAAGACAAGAAACCTTGCTCAGTGATTCCTTGTGGTTCTTGTAAATGGTGGGGCTGGGTCTTCATTTTACCACCTGCTGCTTCTCATAGCTCAGGGCAGGGCCATAGTAGTTGGCATAATTTGCTGAACCTTAAGGGAAGCTCTGTTTTAATGGTCATAGTTCACTCTAGTGGCTCAAAGTGTTGCCAATCTAATAATTTCTAGCTAGGTCATGCTTAGTTATTTTATGCCACCTTGGTAAGTGTGTTGTGTTCTTGATCAGATTTTTATATTTTAAAATAGAGCTTATGTGTGCAGACTGAAGGGATGCCCAACTTTTTTTTTTGGAGGTCTGGTTTGTACAAAAATTCAAAAACAAACCATAATTATGTAGAAATATTATGATGTTTGTGACAGAATATTTTTGGTCCCCTGCTGAGTTTGTATTCTCATGGTCTAGGCTGAAGACATTAGACGTTGGTTTTGAAAATATACCTATGTAATTTCACTTTACTCTCTGAGTTTGCACTTTATTTTCAGAAATTATTGTTTATCCATTTTCTTTCGGACAGGGCTGGGCTTTCTGAATAAGCGAAAATGTCCCCCCTCGTCTTTTTTTGCCTGCTATGGAAAATAAGAGGCTGGAAGCATTGTAGTCAGAAAGAGCAGAAGGCATTAAATCTTAACTCCACCATTCATTAATGCGTACCTTGGACAGGTCATTTAAACACAAAGCATCAGCACATCTTTAAAATAGGTATAATAATATTTACCTTACAGGTTTGCTGTATGGATTAGAATTACCAAAAGCCTAGCAGATAGTCAGTGGTCAGTACTAAAATGTGAAGGAAGTCCAGAGAGGGAGGTAATTCATTTTGTGTGTGGATAGATGGAGTTGGGTGGGGCTGGATGAAGGTGGCAGGCCATTGAAGAAGACGTTATAAAGAAGATGACATAAGAACTGCACTTTATGACTCTTCCTGGGATGTTCTTCCAGAAAGCATGCTTTTCTTCCTCACTTCAGTTTTTTATTCAAATGTCATCTTTTCAGTGAGGCCTACCCTGTAGAAAATTTCAACTCTTATTCCCTGCCATTTCCTAATCCCCTATCTGCTTTAGTTTTGCTTCTTTGCACTTACCACTATCTAACATAATATAAATTTTACTTATTTATTCATATTTTTTATTTATTGTCTGTCTCCTCCACAAGAATATAAACTCTATAAAGGTGGCATTTTTCTTTCTTTTGTTCTCTGGTTCACAGAACAATACCTGGCATATGATAGGTGCTCAATAAATATTTGTTGAAAGAATTGGTGTGAGAATTAGTAGAACTTCACCAGATGAAATTAATTATACATATATTTATTGTATTTTCATAACTATTGACCTCAAATTATAGGACACAAGTTGAGGAATTTAGCATGGCTGTATTGATTTATAGAAAGCAGATGCTTATCCAGCAACCCATATTTTGAGAGTGTTACTGAGAACTTGAGTAGGGTAGGGGGAAACCTTTAAATAGCCAAAATAGTTGTTATAAAACACATGCTCTGAAGTTAATGCACTTTACTCCTCTAAGGAGATACTTAGAATTTATTTCTTTTTGTTTAGACACAATTCTAATTATATTGATAATACGTGTTTTCAGTTCAGGAAATTTGTGGGCAGGGTGGAGCCTGAGGAGATAGGAATGTTCTTTGGTGAGAAATCAAAGTTGATAAGCTCAACAGAAGGGAGGAGGCAGAAAATATAAAAGTAACAAAATTAGGTATATAACATTCAAGATATCTGTTCTTTATCATCAAGATAAGAGTAAATTATGTACAAGATGATTTTAGAAAGACTTACAGTAAAAATAGAAATGTCACTATATACCCATTACATCTTTATCCTTATGGTCTGGTTTGTATCCTCTCTACTCCAGCAAGATTAGTTCTCTGAAAGGTTGCCAGGGACCTGCTTATGTGGTTCAGTGGTCTTGTCTTAGCTCTTGATTCCTCTGCAGCATATGACATTTCTAATGATCACCTTACTTTTTACACTCTTTTCCCCTGGCAGTGTTAACTATACCATTCTTATTCTCCCCCATCTCTGAATGACCTGTCTTGTTTTCATGCACACATGACCCTTAAGACATTCTTCATGGTTCAGCTCACCTATCTTTAATCTTTATAAATCTTGCATATCACATCTAATAATTCATCATCCATCCATCCAATGAGAATTATTATTATGCTCATTAGATATCCTGAATCCATTAATTTCTATCTGCCTCTCTCATTCAAACTACCAGCATTTGTCGTTGAGAGCTACTGTTCCTCCTGCTTCCTTCCACTCATGCTCCCCTCCCTGTTATTATCCATTCTCAAGGCAATATTTAGTGATCCTTTTAAAATTCAAATCAGATCCTATTCCTGCCCTATTTTAAACATCCATTGGCTTCCTATTAGCGCGTTAGAAAAAAATCTAGACTCCTTATCCTGACTACAAAGTGATACATGATCTGGCCGTTGATTACCTTTCTGACTTCATCTTATGCCATTCTCACTTTTCCCAATAATGCTTTAGCCACAGTGACTTTCTGCCTGTTCATTGGCCAGACCAGATTTGTTTCTCCTTTAGGCTGTTTAATCCAGCCATTTCTTCTTCTGGAATACTGACTACCCCTCCTCCTCCACTACCATCTTTGCATCTTGCCATTAGGATCTCAGTTTACATATTGCTTCCTCAGAGAGATCTTCTCTGACAAGGCAGTCTAAAGCAGCCACCCAGTCCATTTTATCATATCATCCTGTTTTTATGCTCTTCCTGTTCATTTACTTGTTTATTTATCTACAATAAGAACAGTTATTTTGCCTGTTTGCTCTATCACCAGAGCCTGACATATAGAAGGTATTCAATAACTATTTGTCAAAAGGATAAATGAATTATGTGGCAGGTACTGGGGGTACGGAGATAATAGTAGTAAGTAATTTGTACTACAGTGGTTATTAGCCTTCCCTAGGTCACAGGCATTTTTGAGAATCTGATGAAAACTATGAATTCTCTTCCAAGAAAAATGCACTTAATTGTACATATAGAAAAAATTTGCCTAAAATTTAGAATGCTTGATTTATTGAGTGCTTACTCTTTGTTAGCCACTTTACTAGTGTCCTTGCCCTCTTAGAAACTGTGGAATAAACTTTTATTAAGTATAATCTGTATATGATTATTGGCACAAAATCAATGTAGTGGCACAGTGCTTCTCAAAACTATGTGTGCTCAAGAGCTATTTTTGTTTTTTGTTCTTAAAATCCCAGTGTCATAGCTCTGGATGTGGTCTTGCTATGCATGACTTATAGGAAGCTCATGCCACATGCAATTCACCACATGAATTTGTCAACATCTAAACTGGTTTATATCCTGTTCAACTAGATAAGTACACCAATCATGAGTTTGGATGTCAAATGGCTATAAAAGTATCATACTGTACTTGTTTTATAGCAGATCTGTAATAAACAGTTTGCAGGCCAGCATCAATCCATGGAACAAATTTTGAATAGCACTGCCTTGGAAAGTATTATCGGTCTTGAACTCTCTTCAAGGCAAGAATCCCGTATTTTAATCTATGTGACGGGGTCTCTAACTAGATATTCTTTTGGTATTTTAAACTGGACATCCCCCCCAAACCAAATTTATCATGTTCTAACTTCAAAACAGAAGAGCCCTTTTGACTTTTTTTTTTTTATTTTTTTTTATTTTTTTATTAATGTTATGATAGATTACAACCTTTTGAGATTTCAGTTGTACATTTTTGTTAGTCATATTGTGGGTACACCACTTCCCCCTCCGTACCCTCCCCCCACCCCCCCTTTTCCCTGGTAACCACCGATCAGATCTCCTTCTCAATATACTAATTTCCACCTATGAGTGGAGTCATATAGAGTTCGTCTTTCTCTGACTGACTTATTTCGCTTAACATAATGCCCTCGAGGTCCATCCACGTTGTTGTGAATGGGCCAATTTCGTCTTTTTTTATGGCTGAGTAGTATTCCATTGTGTATATATACCACATCTTCTTTATCCAATCATCAGTTTCTGGGCATGTAGGCTGGTTCCACGTCTTGGCTATTGTAAATAATGCTGCGATGAACATAGGGGTGCAACGGACTCTTGAGATATCTGATATCAGGTTCTTAGGATAGATACCCAGTAATGGGATGGCTGGGTCATAGGGTATTTCTATTTTTAACTTTTTGAGAAATCTCCATACTGTTTTCCATAGTGGCTGTACCAGTTTGCATTCCCACCAACAGTGTATGAGGGTTCCTCTTTCTCCACAACCTCTCCAACATTTGTCGTTCTTGGTTTTGGATGTTTTTGCCAATCTAACGGGGGTAAGGTGATATCTTAGTGTAGTTTTGATTTGCATTTCCCTGATGATTAGCGATGATGAACATCTTTTCATGTGTCTATTGGCCATATTCATATCTTCTTTTGAGAAATGTCTGTTCATGTCCTCTGCCCATTTTTTGATCGGGTTGTTTGTTTTTTTGTTGTTAAGCCGTGTGAGTTCTTTGTATATTATGGAGATTAACCCTTTGTCGGATAAGTGGCTTGTAAATATTTTTTCCCAATTAGTGAGCTGTTTTTTTGTTTCAATTCTGTTTTCCCTTGCCTTGAAGAAGCTCTTTAGTCTGATGAAGTCCCATTTGTTTATTCTTTCTATTGTTTCCCTCAACTGAGGAGTTACAGTGTCCGAAAAGATTCTTTTGAAACTGATGTCAAAGAGTGTACTGCCTATATTCTCTTCCAAAAGACTTATTGTCTCAGGCCTAATCTTTAGGTCTTTGATCCATTTTGAGTTTATTTTGGTGTGTGGTGAAAAAGAATGGTCGATTTTCAATCTTTTGCATGTGGCTGACCAGTTTTCCCAGCACCATTTGTTGAAGAGACTTTCTTTTCTCCATTGTAGGCCCTCTGCTCCTTTGTCGAAGATTAGCTGTCCATAGATGTGTGGTTTTATCTCTGGGCTTTCAATTCTGTTCCATTGATCTGTAGACCTGTTTTTGTACCAGTACCATGCTGTTTTGATCACTGTAGCTTTGTAGTATGTTTTGAAATCGGGGATTGTGATTCCGCCGGCTTTGTTTTTCTTGCTCAGGATTGCTTTAGTAATTCGCGGTCTTTTGTTGCCCCATATGAATTTTAGGATTGTTTGTTCAATTTCTGTGAAGAATGTTCTTGGGATTCTGATTGGGATAGCATTGAATCTGTATATTGCTTTAGGTAGTATGGACATTTTAACTATGTTTATTCTTCCAATCCATGTGCAAGGAATGTCTTTCCATCTCTTTATGTCATCGTCAATTTCTTTCAAGAAAGTTTTGTAGTTTTCATTGTATAGATCCTTCACTTCCTTGGTTAAGTTTATCCCAAGGTATTTTATTCTTTTCGTTTCGATTGTGAATGGGATAGAGTTCTTGAGTTCTTTTTCTGTTAGTTTATTGTTAGTGTATAGAAATGCTACTGATTTATGCACGTTAATTTTATACCCTGCTACTTTGCTGTAGTTGTTGATTATTTCTAATAGTTTTTCTGTGGATTCTTTGGGGTTTTCTATGTATAAGATCATGTCGTCTGCAAACAACGAGAGTTTTACTTCTTCGTTACCTATTTGGATTCCTTTTATTTCTTTTTCCTGCCGAATTGCTCTGGCCAGCACCTCCAGTACTATGTTGAATAGGAGTGGTGAAAGTGGGCACCCTTGTCTTGTTCCTGTCCTCAGAGGGATGGCTTTCAGCTTTTGTCCGTTGAGTATGATGTTTGCTGTGGGTCTATCATATATGGCCTTTATTATGTTGAGGTACTTTCCTTCTATACCCATTTTACTGAGGGTCTTTATCATAAATCGGTGTTGGATCTTGTCGAATGCTTTCTCTGCATCTATTGAGATGATCATGTGGTTTTTGTTTTTCATTTTGTTGATGTAGTGTATCACATTGATTGACTTGCGGATGTTGAACCATCCCTGTGTCCCTGGTATAAATCCCACTTGATCATGGTGTATAATCTTTTTGATGTATTGCTGTAATCGGTTTGCCAAAATTTTGTTGAGGATTTTTGCATCTATGTTCATCAGTGATATCGGCCTGTAGTTCTCCTTCTTTGTGTTGTCCTTGTCAGGTTTGGGGATCAGAGTGATGTTGGCTTCATAGAATGTGTTAGGGAGTTCTCCATCTTTCTCAATTTTCTGGAACAGTTTGAGGAGAATGGGTATTAAGTCTTCTTTGAATGTTTGGTAGAATTCTCCAGAGAAGCCGTCTGGTCCTGGACTCTTGTTTTTGGGGAGGTTTTTGATTACCGTTTCTATTTCCTTACTTGTGATAGGTCTATTCAGATTCTCCATTTCTTCCTGATTCAGTTTGGGGAGATTGTAGGAGTCTAGGAATTTGTCCATTTCTTCCAGGTTGTTCAATTTGTTGGCATATAGTTTTTCATAGTATTCTCTTATGATCTCTTGTATTTCATTGGTATCTGTTGTGATTTCTCCTCTGTCATTCCTGATTTTATTAATTTGCGATTTCTCTCTTTTTTTCTTGGTGAGTCTGGCTAGGGGTTTGTCAATTTTGTTAATTCTTTCGAAGAACCAACTCTTTGTTTCATTGATCCTTTCTATTGTCTTTTTTGTTTCAATATCGTTTATTTCTGCTCTTATTTTTATTATTTCCCTCCTTCTACTGACTCTGGGCTTTGTTTGTTCTTCTTTTTCTAGTTCTGTTAGGTGTCGTTTGAGGTTGCTTATGTGAGCTTTTTCTTGTTTAGTGAGGTGAGCCTGTATTGCGATGAATTTCCCTCTTAGGACTGCTTTTGCTGCATCCCAAATGATTTGGTATGTCGTGTTCTCATTTTCATTAGTCTCCAGATAAAATTTGATTTCTTCTTTAATTTCTTCAATGATCCATTGTTTGTTGAGAAGCGTGTTGTTTAGTCTCCACATTTTTGCACCTTTCTCTGCTTTTTTCTTGTAGTTGATTTCTAGTTTAATAGCATTATGATCAGAAAAGATGCTTGATATTATTTCAACTCTCTTGTATTTATTGATGTTTGCTTTGGTTCCCAAAATATGGTCAATCCTTGAGAATGTTCCATGTGCACTTGAGAAGAATGTGTAACCTGCTGTTTTTGGATGAAGTGTTCTATATATATCTATTAAGTCCATCTGGTCTAATTTTTCATTTAATTCTATTATTTCCCTGTTGATTTTCTGTCTGGATGTTCTGTCCATTGGTGTTAATGGTGTGTTGAGGTCCCCTACTATTATTGTATTGTTGTTGATGTCTTCTTTTAGTTCTATTAAGAGTTGCTTTACAAATTTTGGTGCTCCTGTGTTGGGTGCGTATATATTTATAAGTGTTATGTCTTCTTGGTGGAGAGTCCCTTTTATCATTATATACTGTCCCTCTTTATCTTTCTTTATCTGTTTTGCTTTGAAATCTACCTTGTCTGATATTAGTATAGCGACACCTGCTTTCTTTTGTTCGTTATTAGCTTGGAGTATTGTTCTCCATCCCTTCACTCTGAGTCTGTGTTTGTCTTTGGGGCTGAGGTGTGTTTCCTGGAGGCAGCATATTGTTGGATCTTGTTCTTTGATCCATCCTGCCACTCTGTGTCTTTTGATTGGGGAGTTCAATCCATTTACATTTAGAGTGATTATTGAGACGTGGGGGCCTTCCACTCCCATTTTGTGTCTTGTTTTCCGGTTTTCTTCAGTTTCCTTTGTTTCTCGTCCCATGGTTTAATCTGTTCTGATGTAGAGCTGCTACTCTCTGTTGTTGTCCTTCTACTTATCTCCTCTGCTCTTGGTTTTGTAGCCCCTTTCCTTTTTTGGATTTTTCAGGAGTGAGGGTTTTCCTGAGGATTTCCTGAAGAGGAGGTTTTGTGGCAATAAACTCCCTTAATTTTTGTTTATCTGGAAAAGTTTTTATTTCTCCATCGTATTTGAAGGATATTTTCGCTGGGTAGAGAATTCTCGGCTGTAGATTTTTGTCCTTCAGATTTTTGAATATATCATTCCACTCTCTTCTAGCCTGTAAAGTTTCTGCCGAGAAATCTGCTGATAGCCTGATGGGGGTTCCTTTGTAGGTTAGTTTCTTTTGCCTGGCTGTCCTTAATATTTTCTCCTTGTCGTTGACTTTTGCTAGCTTCACTACTATATGTCGTGGAGTTGGTCTTCTTGCATTGATAAAGTTTGGAGATCTATTGGCTTCTGTCACCTGCAGATCCATCTCCCTCACCAGATTTGGGAAGTTCTCAGCCATTATTTCTTTGAATAGGTTTTCTGCCCCTTTCTCCTTCTCTTCTCCCTCTGGTATACCTATAATCCTTACGTTGCATCTCCTAATTGTGTCTGATAATTCTCGGAGAGTTTCTTCATTTCTTTTAAGTCTTGCTTCTCTCTCCTCCTCTGCCTGCAACAATTCTATATTGCCATCTTCCAAATTGCTAATTCTTTCCTCCATATTATCGGCCCTGCTGTTCAGAGCATCTAGATTTTTCTTAATCTCCTCTATTGTGTTCTTCATTTCCAATATTTCTGTTTGGTTCTTCTTTATCGTATCAAACTCTTTTGTGACATAGCTCCTGAACTCGTTGAGTTGTCGGTCAGAGTTCTCTCTTAACTCATTGAGAATCTTAATGATGGCTGTTTTGAAGTCGTCATCATTTAGGTTATATATCTCATTTTCTTTGGGATTGTTTTCTGTGTATTTGTTACCTTCTTTCTGTTCTGGAGATTTAATGTATTTTTTCATATTGCTTGATGTTGTTGATTTATGCCTCCGCATGGAGATAGAGTTTAGTTGCTCCTTTCACTTGTTTCAGCTGCTGTGGTGGGGGGAGCCGCTGTTTATACTTCACCTACCAGGAACCCTGTCCGTAGTTGCTAACTGGGCCTGGGCCCCTCTTCGTAGCCACAGTGGCCCTTTGTATTCCCTCCTCTGCCGTGGGGGCCGTCACAGGGGGGCTTCAGGCTGCAGGTGCCTACTGTTGCAGCCCACCTAGATGTGCTCTCTCCTTGGGGTCTGCAACGGTGTTATGGGCTTTTCCAGCGGCCAGGGGTGGGATCACTTATATTTGTTGCTCCGTTGCTCTCTGCACCCACCAAAACTCACTTGTCCTCTATGGGTCGCAGGAGAGCTATTGGCATCTTCTACAGTCTGTGGTTAGTACACCTAGCTATGCTGCTTTTGCCCTGGGGTCTTCCAGCCTTGTGGCTGGCGGCTGGGTGCCTTCTACTGGTGCTGTGCAGAGGCTTTCCCTAAGGCTGCTGTGAGCCTGTAGGGTTTCCCACTAGGCTACTAAGCTGGGTCTCTGGAACTCTCTCCAGCCCCAGTCCTCTCTGAGATCTCCGGCAATCCCTAGCCTCACGGGGCGGGCAACGGCAGCTGGGGGTCGCCCCGCCCTCAGGGCTTCTCTCCCGGCCTCTGCCGGAAGCCCTGAATGCTGGGCGTGGCCCCTCTGCTAATGGCAGACAGAGAGTTTTGTCTGCTGCCTGGCGGAGCTCCGGCGCTTCCCCTCCGGGTCGCAGGACCGGCCTTTGAAACTTCCCCCCGCCCTGGTCCTCTCCGAGATCTCCGGCAATCCCTAGCCCCACAGGGCGGGCAACGGCAGCTGGGGGTCGCCCCGCTCTCTGGGATTCTCTCCGGGCCTCTCCCGGAGCCGTGAATGTTCAGCGTGGCCCCTCTGCTAACGGCAGACAGAGAGTTTTGTCTGCTGCCCGGGCGGAGCTCCGGCGCTTCCCCTCCGGGTCGCAGAACCGGCCTTTGAAACTTCCCCCCGCCCCTGTCCTCTCCGAGATCTCCGGCAATCCCTAGCCCCACGGGGCGGGCAACGGCAGCTGGGGGTCGCCCCGCTCTCTGGGATTCTCTCCGGGCCTCTCCCGGAGCCGTGAATGTTCAGCGTGGCCCCTCTGCTAACGGCAGACAGAGAGTTTTGTCTGCTGCCCGGGCGGAGCTCCGGCGCTTCCCCTCCGGGTCGCAGAACCGGCCTTTGAAACTTCCCCCCGCCCCGGTCCTCTCCGAGATCTCCGGCAATCCCTAGCCCCACGGGGCGGGCAACGGCAGCTGGGGGTCGCCCCGCTCTCTGGGATTCTCTCCGGGCCTCTCCCGGAGCCGTGAATGTTCAGCGTGGCCCCTCTGCTAACGGCAGACAGAGAGTTTTGTCTGCTGCCCGGGCAGAGCTCCGGCGCTTCCCCTCCGGGTCGCAGAACCGGCCTTTGAAACTTCCCCCCGCCCCGGTCCTCTCCGAGATCTCCGGCAATCCCTAGCCCCACAGGGCGGGCAACGGCAGCTGGGGGTCGCCCCGCTCTCTGGGATTCTCTCCGGGCCTCTCCCGGAGCCGTGAATGTTCAGCGTGGCCCCTCTGCTAACGGCAGACAGAGAGTTTTGTCTGCTGCCCGGGCGGAGCTCCGGCGCTTCCCCTCCGGGTCGCAGAACCGGCCTTTGAAACTTCCCCCCGCCCCGGTCCTCTCCGAGATCTCCGGCAATCCCTAGTCCCACGGGGCGGGCAACGGCAGCTGGGAGACCTCCGTGCCCTCCGTGTCTCTCTCTGGGACCCTCCGGGCGCCCCGAGCACCAGGCTGGGTCTCCCCGCCAATGGCGGGGAGAGACTCTCCCCGCGGGCTCAGGTGTGCAACTCCAAAGTTTCCCTCTGCGTTTAGGAGTAATTGCGGGGGGTTTAGGTAGGGTTCTGGTCACCTGTTTCCACCGTCGCTCCTCTGTTGTGTTCTCGCTCCTGGCCTAGATGTGTGTGGATCCTCTGGGGGCGTCCGTTGGAAGAAAGCCGCTTGCGGGTACTAGGCTGCCCGTCGGGGTCGGAGAGTTTTCACCTATTTCCACATCCTCCCGGAGGAAAGTCCATTCGCCTTCCGATGTATAGTCGCGTGGGTGTCTCAGACGTCCTGAGATGTTGTCTGGATATCCTTTGTCAAGCGATAAGTGTCCAAATAATTGTAGACTCGAAGGGCGAGAGACAAAGAGGACTACTCACGGCGCCATCTTCTCTTTAATCCTCCCTTTTGACTTTTTAAAAAAAATTTCAACAGTTTCCTGGTCATCCAGAGTCATCTTTGACTTTTCTTTGCTATCCCATCGAATCACTTATTAAATCCTGTACTTTACCTCAATGTTTCTTAACCTCTTTTTCATTGTCACTTTGCCTTTTTAGACATTTATTTTTCTAATTCCCCCCCCACCTCCACAGAATTTTAATGCTGCAGATATACTGCATATCTGTTTATGTACTGTGCCCTTTGGAGTGCCACAAATCATTGTGATATCTAAAATTTCTTTGTCTTCTTGGACACCACCTCCATTGAGAATGCATGCTTTTCCTGTATGATCCTTCTCATGTATGCATTTTCAGTTTCATCCTATTACCTAATGTCAAATCCTTATTATTTTGACTTTGATCATGATATTCTGTTTGTTTGGGAGTTCTTTTCTGCATTTTTACTGAAATCAGATCCTTCCTCAAGGCCCACACCCAAATGTACTTTTTTCGTGAAGTTTTTTATGATCTTTCCAGCTGGATATGACTTTTCCCTCTTCTAATTTCCAAATCTAACTTTATTGATATTTCTTTCATGGAACATAGATTTTTATTCTTGTCTGCGAACATAGACTTCTTGAGGGGAGGAACCATGATTTCTTTTCTTTTCTTATGATGGCTAGCTTTTAACAGGTACTTAAAACATAAGAGAATGAATGAATAAATGACAATTACTTAAAAATAAAAAGGCAGGAACTAAAATATTTGGTAAGTTTCTACCCAAATGAAAATCTTCATTCTCTCTTGGATGAGTGAGGCATTTTTCTATGGTCTTCTGTTCTCCTTTCGCGGTCTTCTTTGTATATACAGGGGTAGAGTTATTATAGAAGATGAGATATTAGAAAGCTGATATGATTTCTTGCTTTGCCATCAACTCACACTTATATCGGATGTCCTAAAGGAGCCAAGGGTAGATGGATTAACCTCACTCAGTGCCTTTGTCTTAGTCTTTCATTTCTCACTCTATTTATAATTTACACATCAATCACAGAACATTTGTGTTTGAAGTGTCCCTTAAATATAGCAGAATATACTTGTTTAAAACAAATTATGTTGGAAGAAATGTCTCATAGGGCAGATTTCATTGCAGCATTTGGAAGCAAGTGTTCATATCCATATGTACTGGTTAAGTCCTTCCCAATATGTTTTGTCTGTTTAAAAAAACTTTCCTGTACGCTAAACTTAAATTATAAAAGGTTTTTGTCTTTTGTCAATTTTCATAATTATTCTTTAAGAGTGTGCCGACACAGAAAATAAATGGTTTTTTCCTTGTTGATTTACACAAAGAGATATTGAAACAGTTTTAAAATCTTATGTAAATATAGGTTTCATTTTTAATATATTAATGCTTAAAGATATTTTATGGGAAATATGTAGCTATACGATATGTGTGTGTATTTGTATATATACATATATACATTATATCTATATACATACATACTATATATTATGTATGTGTATATATATACATTATATATACACACATCTAATACATTATATATACACACATATAATACATATATATGTGTATATGTGTGTGTGTATATGTATATAAAGATATATATATAAAGATATATATGTATATATATATATATATATATATATATATATATATATATAAAGGGATTTATTATAAGGAATTGGCTCATGAAATTACAGAGACTGGCAAGTCCAAAATCTGCAGAATGGACTGGCAGGCTGGAGACCCAAGGGAGAGCCAGTGCTGCAGTTTAAGTCTGAAGGCCATCATGTTGAAAACCAGGGGAAGAACCATTGTTACAGTTCAAGTTGGAAGGCTGTCTGTTGGCATAATTTCCTCTTGCTCAGGGTAGGTCTGTCTTCTGTTCTATCTAGGCTTTCAACTGATTGGATGAGGCCCGCCCACATTATGGAGAGCAATCTTTTTTACTCAAAGTCCACTGAGTTTAAATGTTAATCTCATCCCAAAATACCCTCACAGAAACATCCAGAATAAAGTTTGATCACGTATCTAAGCACTGTGGCCCACCCAAGTTGATACATAAAATTAATCATTGCACTTAGTCTTTCTGAAATTCAGTCTTCTCATTTTAAAATATGTGGAATAATAAACTACCTTGTAGAGTGATTGTGAAGATCACCTAAGATAATGTATCAGATGGCTAACACATGGTAAACACTCCATATATGTCAACAACATTGACCCCTTCTTCTCTTCCTCCTCCCCACTTCCCTGATCCTCCTCCTTTTTCTGTTGTCATGGAACAGAAAATAAGACCCATGATTGTTTAGCATGTGGTGTAGAATATTCATGTAAGCTTTAAAAAATATGTCATGGAAGGACCTACTAATTAGTTAGGAAAACAAAATAAAATGGCAGTTCTTTATCAGTGAAGAAGGTAAAGTCATTTATAATCATTCAATCATTGATTCAGTGTTTTGAAAACAGTGTATTGAGTGCCCACTATATTCTCTCTGGGTCTCACTGGAAAGCTGTGAAAGGTTGGGTGACATATCAGGGTGGTCACTTACTGGCAGAGAAAAGAAGAGAAGCAGTATTTGAGTGAAAAATCTATGGACTATCATGGAATCAAAATCAATAGGAGCAAACCAAAAAATAGGCAGTGGCTCAGGTTCTGAAAAGAACAGATCAGAATCTTTAGTGGATCCTCATTATCTCTGAAATGAAGCCCAAGCATCTTAACATAGAATTTAAAGCTTTCCGTGACTTGACCCTCTACCATCCTCTCCAGACCATTTTCTTACCACTCCATGCCTCCATGTATTAATACAGCTTTAGTTCTCCACAGGCATGATGTAGTTTTATGCTTCCTTACTTTAGTTCATGGGATTTACTTTGCCTTAAAAGTCATTGCCACCTTTCTTTCCCTGGCTTATTCACATTTACCCTTCAAGATAGCTTGATTATCTAACCAGGAAACCTTCTCTAAACCTAGGTTGGTTTAAGTGAATTTCTTCATTGCTTCCCTAACACCAGGCACTAGTCTCTACATTATCAATTACTTTTGAATTTATTTGTTGATGTGTCTTTCTGGCCTTGTAGTTCAGGTGCTATGTCTCTTTCATTTTATAACCCTTGAGACTCAAACACGGACCTTAGCATGTTAATAAACATTTGTTAATTGTACTACAGGAGTCGTTTCCTTAGACAGAGGTTGCTTGTATAAGCCAGCTATCAGCTTATGAACCATATCCTACACTTCTCTGGATATCTTCATATGCCTGGGAGCTTATGCTTTATGATCACTTTATGATCACTTTGGCTTCAGTTCCTCCTTTTTCAAGGATTTTTGGTTTCTCATGTATCTCATCTGTTCTTTTATTTCTGCTTTGTGTCATACCTAATATGAAACTTAACTTTTCCTGATGTCCACAAGATAATGTGTTTTTCCCTCATGGTATTGTGTATGTGAATGTAGCAGCCTAAATGAAAGGATTAGAAAGATTTTTGTAATTGCAAAAATGAACAACATAAAATTGGACATCAAGCACCCCTGTTCTTAGTGCCCTGTGGCTACTTTACCACATTTCTGGACTATTTCCTTTCTTATGATTTCCTACCCATTCCGAAATCTCTCCTCAATTCATAGAATAATTTATTTGTCTTTAGCAGATTGAGGTCATTTATGTTTCTAACCTTTTGAGGAACAAGGTAGCTGATTTTTCCTGCTAGACCTAGCAAGTTCTTCAGTTTGCTCTATTCTCTTTAGTTTTGCTTAAAAACTTAGTACCTGATTTCACCTTAGTCTTGTAATACCAGCAAGGAGCAACCAACACATATTAATGTATATTTTTAAACTACGTCTACTAGAGTTACAGGCTCATTAAGTCTGTGTTTTTCCTTCCAAGTTATCAAAGTTGACAGTTTTACTTTATAATGTGAGTAACTATCTTTCCAGTCTGCTCTATTCATTTTTGTACTGCACGCTTGCTAAGTTGGTGCCACACGTTTGAGAATTTTCTGAAGAGAAAACTGATTTTAAGGCACCAAATTATGCATTGGTTTACATAGACTTGACTTTTATAACAAATAGATTCTAAAATATATAATAGTGCAAATGTAAGAGAAAGTGATTTCTTGCTCATATTACAGTCCAAGGCAGGTAAGTGTTCATGGCTAGTAGGAAACTCTCTTCTACCTGGTGATTCAATATTCTTGTGGCTCTGCTGTTTCCAATGGCCTTGTCATCATCATCTGCATTTAACTGATGGAAGGAAAAAGAGTTAGAAGGAGACACATCTGCTTCTTAAAAGACTTAGACTGGAAATATAACATATCCTTTCAACTCGCAATCCATTGGTGAGAATTAGTCATATGGACACATCTAAAAGCAATGGATACTGAAAAATACAGTCTATATATGTGCCCAGGAATAAGAAGAAATGAACTTTAGTGATCAGTAACTCTCTCTGCCACCCCATCTCTAATCTCCATCCCCACAACTCATATGTTTGTGGACTAGTTTTAGAAGCAATACTAAAACACACATAGAATAGTAGACAGCAAAAAAAAAAGCCATATATACTTTAATACCAGCTTGTACAATGAATACTACCCTTATGTAGAAATACGCAGTAAGGAAGATATCAATGTGGATTGGAGGAGATGGGGAGGCTTCCTGGAGATGAGCATTGAAGGATTAGGAGAATTATATTCAGAAATTACAAGGAAAAACACCTAATGTTTTATTGTTGTTGGCTTGGATGGAAATATCTCCTTAATTTTTAAATTTAAAAAATACATTTGGTGTATTAATACATTAATACATTCCTATCATCTGTCTTTATGTTCTGAACAATGTGAATAAAAAAGAACAAAAACTCCTTGTGGAAAAGAAAATATTACACTGAATTTTCTCATTGTTAAGTTAAAATATTTAAAAATGGGTGGTTAAAATCCCATCCAAACCTATGAGATAGATCAAAATTGTTTCTAAACCTGATGTTCTGTGACATTTCTTTAGAAAATCTCAAAGATAACGTAGGGGAGACTTTATTTCTGCACTTGGGATTCAGTGAAGAAATGTTTATTACTCAGAAGTAGGAATCGATAACTTGTAAATGTTGACCCACATTTATATATATCCTATTTATACAAAGTTCATCCTGAAAATTATTCTTCAGTTGAATTCCATTTTCTCATTTACAGACTCAATAGTCTTATAAATGGTCATTCTATCGTTGATAAGTATTTTTCCAACCAGATCAACACAATTTCATAATCATAGTAAAGCGAAGCAGCTTGCAAATATAAACATTTAGTGAAAAAAAAGGAAGAAAGTTATAATATACCATTTGTCTTTGCTTGATTCATTTCTCCTCACTCTGTGGGCTTTAAAAGTATTTGTAGAAATAACCCCTTTTGTAGACAAACACATATTCCAAAGAATATGGCCAGCTTGTATATTCTTTTATAGTCGAGGTAATTCTCAAATTCCTACACCATCCTTTGGACTATTGGATACTTCAAATAAGTTTTATTAGTATTGCTCTTGAATATTTGGAGAGTACCTTATTAGTGACTATGCATTTTCCTAGCCTTGAGCACTTTTGACCCTACATTATGGGACAAAGCCATCTGAATTATATAGCATATTTGTTCCTCATTGATGGAGGCAGATAATTGGATCATCTATCAGTTGGTGGAGAAACGGTGACATTTGTGGATTTGGAGAACTCAATCCTTTAGGAATAGTCAAGAAAATGTCATGGGCTTGAAATTGGCAGTTAAGTATATAAGTTTTCAGAAGGATTTTTGTCTTGTTTGTATGTTGGGGGTATGGATCCTAGTTCATATACTCAGCAAGAAATGTCAAATTATTTTAATTAATTTAAATCAAATTAATCTGACTCTGACTTTCTGTCTGACTGGGATTTTGGGAAATTCAATTTCCTGTTTTCATTGAAGCACTAGCTCTTTCCCTAGAGTTACATAGGATTCCAAGAGGCTTATGTGATACTTAGCCAATGAGATGAGGCCTTCTGATTTTGAAATGTCTGGTCACCATGACATCCTCATCATGCAAGCCCATGCAGTTCTTTGAAGGTAGAATGTCTCAATGAAGCAGGGAATGGAGGTTTTAATGGGGGCCTTTGCCTAGATCCAGGGTCCTAGTGCCCAGAGTTCTTCCTCGCTAGGTGGCTTGCACAGCCATTCCCTGCTGAGGACTGCCAGGAAGCACCTCTTCCCCCACCACTCATGGGATGCTTGCCTTCTATCACTTTTCCAATGTGTGGGACTATTTTTTCCCTTTTTCTGCTTCCAATGGCAGTCTCTTTATTCTACTAGCATAATCCTAGATAAGGACAAGAAAAGAAGTTTTGACACTATCTTTGCCTTTTTATTGCCACACAAATCTCCCCTGAGGCAAGAGAACTCAAGGGGCCTGGAGAAGAGTGTGTGTGGTATGTATGTGTAGAGACAGTGTGTATGTGTGTGTGTGTGTGTAGTGGAGGGCAGTGTCCAGTGTTGGGGGACAAGTAGAATATGGTATATCATATACAAAACACTGAAAACAAATCAACATCTATAAATTATCTTGTAAAACCATTTACTCTCAGCATAGTATTTTTTTCCCATTCACAGATTGGTATTGCCTAGGAATCAGAAGACCTGGCACTTATTATGTATGTGGTCTTGGTCAACTCACCTAGCTTCTCTCAGTGTGTGATATAATCACTAAAATGGAGTAATGAAGCCTGTCTTGCCTAGTTGAGAATACTGCTATTGTGCACAAATGATAGAAGATAGGGAAAATGTTCTGAAATTTGATAATATTCTATAAAATGTAACAATTTCTGGTGAATTTGTGGCAAGAGAGAAATTTCTCAGTATATTTTTAAGGCAAGGAAACCATTTATTTTAAAGAAACAAAGAGCTCCTTGGAAGGGTCACAAATAATTTCCCCCATGTTGTATTGAACAAAACTTGTCATATGGCCATGTCTATTTTCAAGAGGGCAAAAAGTAGAATTCTCCCGTGTGTCCTGAAAGTAAACAGAGTAAGGCTGGTTAGGGAAATGTTGAGCATCTATTACATGCCATATACAAAACAAGAAATATCATAGACTTTATCTCTAATTCTCCTCAGAATCCCATGAAATAGGCACCATTTTTCCTGTATTTCAGGTAAGAAAGGTGAGGGTCAAAATTTAAGTAACTGTTAGTAAATGACAGAACCAGACTTTGACCTTTGTCTCAAAGGCCTGGTTCTGTCCACTGGATCACATACTTCCTTTTCTCTGTAGTTTTATTAGCCACAGATGATTGGGAATGGAAGATTTAAGTTTAGGTTAATAATTATCAATTGGTTAAAAATAACGAATATTTACTGGACATGGCGACTTCTGAGCTCCTATGTCTGGGTCTTGTTTTTCTCATTCTGTATCATGAAGAAATTTGGGGGTGTGTTTTGGGAGTTGGTAGATGATCTGTAAGGTAGTGTGATGGTTTAATTTTGTGTGTCAACTTGACTGGGCCACGGAGTGCCCAGACATTTGGTCAACATTATTCTAAGTGTGTCTATGAAGGTGTTTCTGGATGAGATTAACATTTGAATTGGTAGACTGAGTAAAGCAGGTTGCTCTCCGTAGTGTGGGTGGGCTCCATCTAATCAGTTGAAAGCCTGAATAGAACATAAAGACTGACCTTCCTGTGAGTAAGGGGGAACTCTTCCTACCTGAGTGCCTTGAGCTGAGACATCAAATTTTCCCTGCTTTCAGCTGAACTGAAACGTCAGCTCTTCCTGGGTTTTGAGCCTGCTAGCATTTGGACTGAAACTATACCATTGGCTCTCCTGGGTCTCCAATTTGCCAACTGCAGATCTTGGGACTTGTCAACCTCCATAATAGCATGAGCCAATTGTTTATAATAGATCTCTTTCCATACACGCGTGCGCGTGCACACACACACACATATCCTATTGGTTCTGTTTCTCTGGAGAATCCTGACTAATACAAACACGAACAATGCTGAGATTGTGTGATTATGAAATTTCATCAGTAACAACAAAGAGCTGCTGTTTAAAGGAGAGGTTCAGACTCGGTTCTCTTTTCAATCAGCATTTTCTTGAGGATCCTTAATGGAATTACACTGACATTTACACATTGTCTTATCATATGGGTAGTAAGTGGTTGTTACCACTAGGGAGATAATTGATCAAATGTTTTTTTTTCTGAAAATGCTGGCTACTAGTATGGATCAATGTCACTCCATTTCTGGCAGCATTTGGCATGCTTACCTAAAACAAGTCACAAAAAATTAAGAACAGAAAGATTGATTCTTTTCTAAGTTTTATATTTTCTCCTGACAACTATTCTGCAACCCCAGGCATAGATTAATGAATGGAACATGCACAAAGTGATATCAGCTCACATATATGACATTACTCAGATGTCTCAAACTCCGGAAAAAGCATGTGAATGATTTATGGAATTGATATTAATCTCTTTCCAGTAAATGCATTACTTCAGATACATGGGAAATTGATGTTACTACTCTAATGCCAAATTAATTTCTTTCTTGCTGGGTCAGCATTGTAAATGGAATTAGATGTTAACCTTTTATACATCTAAACAGGGTAAAATATGGGAAGCAATTTTATAAGTAAAGTTTGGATGCTCAGTGCTGAAGGAAAGGGTATGTATTTTTTTCTTTGTGTATTTTCTTATTCCTGAGATTTGTGGATCCTGGGATATTGGATCATATTTAAAGTATAACTTAATATCATTTAGGAATAGAATAATTATAATTGGATCTGAATATTTAACGCAGGACTATAAATAACAGTATATAGTACATGAAAATTACATGTCATTAAAGATCCCCCAAATTCTAGAGAATAAGACTATTTTTCAAGGAAAATTTTATCCAAGAATTCTCACTTACTGATAAACAAACATTTTTAACCCGTGTGTAGGACATAAGGAAACTAGAAACTTATCAGGCAGCCTCTTCCTCCTTCCATATATACCTGGGCCTGCATGAACTAGAGTCTCTTTTCCCTATGTTTACGGCTTGCTGTGGCTTCCAGTTGCCATAGTGTTGATTTTGGCCTGATCAACATAATATAATAAGTTCAGTCTTATATTGAAATTTCAAATTCTCAGAAGGAAAAGATGATTGGCTCAGGTTGGGTCTCGTCAGTTGTGGCCAAGGAGGGTGGTCATTGGGTATATAGGGCTATCTTCTCACGGCTCTGGGTAGGACAGATTCTGTAAGTAGGGGCTGTGGGTGGAGGGGACATGATGGACATCTCTAATATAGTTGGGCTTGCAGGTCTGCAATGGTTCTTCCAGACTGACAAATCTCTGATTTTGTGAAACAGCTGCTACCCCAAACCTTTACCTTTGTCTTCCTGGCTTCTAGCATTCATTTAGCTATACTAGGCTTTGCCTTTAGTCCCAGTCTATCTCATCTCTGACCCAGTCTTGACCAGAGAATAATGTCTCTGAGTAGTATCAGAGTTGCTGCCAACTAGCCTTGTTAGCTGCTATGCAAGAGACAAACTCTGGTCACTTGTCTACAAGTTGTAGCATTTCCTGCATTATTTGCATTGGTATAGTCTGCAGAACTGATTTCTTTCTTGATACCTCCTTTTCTGTGCCATCGTCTAACTAGTCATCTAACTTAGAATCTTAGAATTAGTATCTCTTCAAGCCTAGGGTATTGCCTTGAGCCCTTGCCCTCTTGCAGGGCATCTGGGCCGGGAGGCCTAATTTTCACCATGTCTATACCTAAAGCTGCTTTTGTTTTCCCAATCACTGGCTGAGATCCAGATGTGAATAGACAGATTTTCCTGGACCACTAAGTACCAAATATGCTTGTTGCGCATTACTGCCCAAAGCCTAGAACTTTTGGAACCTTTTCCAGCTGAAACCTTGCCTGAGCATCTTACGCTTTTTGGGCACTGTGCATCACGCCTCCTGGCTGCCCTTTCTGGGACGACTCTCTTCTGACCAAGCTCTGGATCCTGAAAGCATACTCTAATTGTGACTGTATGACTCTGGTTGCATCTGTAAAGTGTACGGGTTAAAGTTAAGGGTGGTAGGTTTATTTCCTATTCAAAGTGTCTTTTGGTAGCACTGCACCCAGATATTCCTTCAATGATTTTATTTCTATTGGTTCTGTATTATGTTTGTACAACCCTTGCCAGGCACTAGGGGTAGGTGTGGGATGAGAAGAAGAGGTAAAGATATATCTCACACAGTCCTTGCCCTCAGAAAAGCTTAAAGCCCAGTGAAAGATGTAGCATATATTTATCAATGATATCAGGGAGTGAATCAAGCAAGGGAGAGAAGGGTTGAATCTTCACCCATTAATTAATTACTGAAATATTTACTGAGCATCCACCATGTCAGGTTCTTTTCTAGGCAATGGGGATTCGGAGGTAACTAAGCTTGGATCCTTGCTGTCAGGAGATCACAGTCTGTTGGGGGATTCAAGTAAGTGCTCTAAAAAGCTACAGGGACTGATGGTGTTCAAGTCACCGTCATCTCTCATCTGACTGTTTCTTAAATACACTGTGCATGCTCTCACTTCAGGACCTTTGCATTTCTTCTGCCTGGGATGCTCTGCTCCCAGATACGTGGTACATCTCTCCCTTTGTTCAGGTCTCTGCTAAAATGTCACCCTATCAGGTAGGCCTTTGCCGGTTATATAGTGAATATATTCTCTTTTCATCCTCCCCATCCCTCTTACCTCACTTTATTTTTGTTCTTTGTACTTATCATGACCAGACATTTTATATATTTATTTTTTATTTGATTATTATGTCTCCCCTCTAGATTTTAAGATCCATGAGAACAAGATTGTATCTGTATTATTGAGTGCTTTATATCACCAGCACCCAATACAGTGTCTTGTACATAATGTGCGCTCAAATAATACATGTTGATTTAAAAAATGAATGAATTAATGAATGAAGCGCCAGTAAGCAGAGTCTGTGCAGGGTATGATAGAGTCACCAAGGAAGGAGTGGTCATTTTTGTCTGGGGGAAAGGAGTGGTGTCAGAAGGTGTGATCTGAGAATGGAGGGTATAGGGGTAGACAGTTTTGTCATGTGCTGCTTGCACATGCCTTTTCAGAGGCATAGTTGATGGTAGAATATTCCAGAGTTTATAGCATGAAAGTGTGTGTTAAGAGTTGTTTTTAAATCCTGTCCTAATGGTGTATTATTCTATATTAGCAAAATTTTCAGTTTTATTTTTTCTGTATATTCATACTCTTTTTAATGCCTTCTGCCTACTAGTGAGTAGTCATGCGCTTTTCCACTGGGTTGTGGGTTTCTTGAGGTTGGCAAGGTCTAGGGTTTATTTGTTTATCCTTAGAGGCTGACACAGTGGCTGGGAATTACTTTGCCAGTAGTAGCTTTTTATTAACAGAAATTAATTGTAGTTTGCTTGGAGCTGCAACATTCTAGAATTCTGTGATTCTCCCCTCGCCTGACACTTCTACAGCTATTGTTTAAGATTCTTGCAGATGATGCAGTTTTTAGTCCATTGAATCTTATAGCCCTGGCTTCTTTCCCATATCTTTCATCTGGGAGACTCATATATCTACTACTTTCATTGTACGGTAATGATTTATTTATATGTAGGTCCCTTCCATTTGACTTTGAGTTATTGGAGGACAAGGACTTCTCTTAGATTCTCTCTCTTTCCTATAGTGTAGCTTGGTACAGAATTTGACACATAGTACCTCTGTAGTAAATGTGGAATGAATGAATAGAAAATTAATGAGACAAAGGGTAGAAAATTAACATTTATCAAGGAAACCCCAGAGAAAGAGAAAGGATGATCCGTGTAACAGGATAAGTGATAGATTTTAAACGCCTTAGTGACTATCCCATGCTCAGAAACTTCAACATTGTCAACATTCTGAAAATAACCAGCTACTTCAGTGCCCCCTCCATAATGCCAGTGTTCATAGGTTATGTGGGAACACCTATGAATAAACTTGCACACTTTTCTCCTAGCCTTGCACCTTGATATCAGTGCTCCTTATGTGGGAGAAATGTAGATGAATACATATATTTCAGTGAATGTAGATAAATTTGGTGTATTATCATTAAAGCATCACAACTGTCTCCAAAGGTACAAGTCCATGCATATAGCCTTGTGGTTCCCACTGTTAGCAGACCCAGAGTGTAGGTCCTGGAAGCAATCATGCTGGGAGGCAGTCCTATTGCTGTTTCTCCCTTCTGCTCCACCTTGGATATACTACTTTGCCTAAACAATCAGAGTTTGGAAAATGTAGTTATGACTGTTTTAGTGTGACTATTTTAGCACTAAGCCAGAAGGGGGATGATTGTATTTATAAGCAGCGTTATGAATGTACTCCTTCAATATCCATGTCTATAGGTTCTAATTTTTCTTAAGACTTTCATTTTCTTTGTTTGAGCCTTCATTCATTCACTCAACAAATATTCATTGGCCATTAATTGTGTGCAATGATTGCTTATGTACAAGATTTAAATGGTTAACATCAACCACAACAAATAGCCAACAAATATTTTGTGAACGTGTACTTTTGTGCCCAACTCTGTGGCATGTAACACTGTGGAGGCAGTATGGTATAAGGGAAAGAACACTTACTGTAGAATCAGACAACTCTGGATTCTGATTTACCTTTGCTTTTTGCTAACTGTATATTTTGACAAACTATTTAGATTTCATACTGTTCCACCCTCTCTGTTCCTTCTATGATTGTCTTAGTTCAGGCTGCCAAGACTATTGCAGTCATTTTCTAATTTACCTTTCTTCCTCAGGCTTCTACCCTTTCAATATATTGTGTATACTTTTGCATAAGTCATTTTCCTGAAGCATAGCTTGAATCACATTACTCCCTACTCAAAAACTTTCAGTATCTTCCCGGTGCCTTATGAGTGAAATAAAATTTTCTCAATATTGCCACTTAAGGCCATTTAGTATGGACTCAACCTTTCTTTCTAGTCTTCCTTTACTTCACTCTAGTGTATTTACCTAGTGCTCTAATCAAATTGAAGTGTTCACTGTATGTTAAATGTGCTTTTTGCTGTGGTTTTTCATTATTCTCTTCTCTTAGGCCTCTGACTCTATGTCCTTTCTCAGTCCCCCCAACACCACCAAATTTTCACCTTGTGATAAAACACTTTATCATTTAAGACCTATTTCCAATCTCATCTCATCCATAATCCTGAAATTTGTAATCCATTATATGGTGTCTCCCTGTACTAAATCAATTATTTGAACTTCTCTCATAGCATATTGCATTCTGCTTTGTAGTTTAGCTACTTTTTTCTAGAATACAATAAGCTCTTTAATGGTGTAAATTATTTCTTGCTCCTTTTTTAAATTCCCTGATGAACTTGAAATAGAATCTTGTACATAGTAATGAATTATATAGATAGAGTGGAAGGAACTTTGGAGTCAGGTAGACTTGAATTCAAATTCTGTCTCTGCTTCTTACTGGTTGTGTGACTTTGTGCAAGTTGCTTAGCTGAGCCCCAGTTTTCTCATCTGGAAGGAAAACTTCAGGGAGGGAAATCGTAAAGATTAAATAATGTAAGATATGTAAATCGTCTGGAACAAAATAGGCTTATATTGAATCATAGTTATTATTGGTTCAGAAACAAATTTTTTTTTTATAGAATTGAAAGTAATTACTGGGAAACCAAATGGTTAACATGGGATGGAAAAGTATAATTGGAGACAGCTAATATACTTGATAGACATGAATTTGAGAAATAATGGGTTTATATAGCAAGTTTTCTACTATTCGTAAATTTAGACAGAGGGAAATCATTATAACTTCCCAGAATCAGCTCCTGGAGATGGACAAATGTGAAGCCTTGGTTGTTAATTATATTCTGTCTGGTTGTGACCATTTCTTCTCATATATTTTTCTGTATCACATATGGGGAATTTGAAGCTGGTATTAATTTTGAATTTAATATATGACATCATTTGGGTTTGACAGTAAACTATCTCAGTAGAGCAGTTAGATGTTAAGGATTAGTTGAGTAAAGGGAAGAACTTTCATACTTTGGTTTACAGACCTGTAAGTTCGTAGTTCTGATATAATAGTTCTATCAAATCTTGATAGAGACTGCATTTCCATATCTGTTATCCAAAATATCACTTTTAGTTTCCTAAGAGTGTTATTGGATACTATTAGGAAATAATTTTGAGTATCATTCCTATGTAGTTGAAAACTATTGCAATAAAAATGTAATGTTCAATAGTTATTCCATTGTTAGCACATAACTCTTCATATTTACACTGATTGATTCTCTTCAAGTGCCTAACCGCCTACTAGGTTTAGATTTTTCCATATTAATTTCGATTTAGTATTTTTATTTCTGAAAGCAAACAGAGAACAAACCATATATTATCACTGCATGTTCTTTTCAGAAGCTAGTGAGAGTTTCAGAATCTATAACAGTGAAATAATATGGAGGTAAATTACCCTAATATGCAAGAGGATTTCATATCCTAGCAATCTTTTATAGACTGCTAACTTGAATCATACCCATGTGCAAATTATCTGTATACTATGATGTCAGAAACATAAATTAGCTCCTACCATGTTAGGAACAGGACATTTTTCTGATATATTCGACATGATTTTTCTCCTAATATTTATACGTATTTGGGAATAGTAGGTTGTCTTATGCAAGATGAGTGACATTCTTAAACTAATAATTCATTGCTTAAATTCTGAGTCCCAATGGGCAGAACAGAAATATAGAGAGAATGATATACATAATATGTATACACTATTTTTTATTATATTAATAGTAATGGAGAAAGACTTGGGGGGTTATAATGATATTATATTTATTAACTGATCTTACACACTTATGTTTAAATTCAGCTCTGTACAAAATTATGAAGGAGGTTGTCTGAGCGGCACCACAAATTTGATGTGCCCCAAACTCAGTTATCTTTTCAACCCTGATCCTCCTCCTGTCTTCTCTATTTGAGTCTATGGGCACCCCCATCTACTCTCTCACTCAAACAAGAAATCTCCTCAAGGCCAGGGCCATGCGTATTTGTCTTTGTGTCCCTACGGCCTGGCCCAGTGGCTAATAGGTAATGTACAATCAATAAATAGAGATAGAAGCAATTGGAAAAGCTCTTCTACAAAATTCCACCACTATATCCACCACTCACTTGAATCTGTTCCTTATACTCTTTTTTTTTCCTTCTCTCACTGGAGAAACTGTTTCTGCTCTTAGAGATCTTTTCACCTACTCAAGGATATCACTTCAACAATTCTTTCCGCTATCCTTATTATTGTTATTTTTTCTTTATACTGTATCATTTCCATCAGGAAATAAATATGCTATTTCTCCTGTATTTAAAAAAACTTTGGTTTGCCCCACAACCCCATCTGCTACTACTTCGTTTCTGTGCTCCCTTTTATAGAAAAACACACTGAAAGAGTTGTCTGCATCTAGTTCCTTTCTCCCTGGAGCCCATTCAATCAGGCTTTCATGAACCATACCCCTCCTCCAAAATTGCTCTTCTTATGGTCATAAACTATCTTTAGGTTGCTAAATCTCAGTTCTCATTTTATATTCTTATAGTTCTATTAGCAGAATTGACCCAATTGACTATTCCCATTCCCTCTTCTTTGATATATTTCTTTCCTTGGCTTCAAAGATGCATACTAACTCCCTAATTTTCTTTCTCCCTTAATGATCACCTCTTTACATTTATTGGTTCCACCTCATTTCATTACCTTCTGAATACTGCAATGTTTCAGGGCTCTCAGTTCTTACACCTTTTCTCTATCTATAGTTACTCTCATTGGTTATCTCATCTGATCACTTGACTTTAAACATCATCTACACACTGATTTATGTCTCCAGGACAGACCGATCTCCTGTACTCTCTTCTCATACATTCATCAATGGCGAGCCCAGATTAACCACTGGCCAACCCCCAAAATTAGAGGAACTAATAAAAATGCTCTTGTTTTAAGCCACCAAGTTTTGTTGTGGTTTGTTATGTAGCTATGGATACATTAATGTAAGAGTTGACTTCATCATCCTGAAAGCAAATTTACATGTGTGAAAACCCTGATTTTCAAATTGTTTAATTTATTTGCAGAATGTATTGATAGATTCCAATCTTGCCAGCAAATACAAATGCTTCTTGATTCATGAAAATGTAAATTATTTGTCCTTTTTCCCCTAAAAGAATTCATTATCCATGATGCATAATAATAAGAAATCAAAATAACAATTATGTTGTCTCCATGCAGACAGACAAAAGAGTTACTCTAGTTAGTCTAACACTACAATTCATGAATAAGGTGGAATCCAATTTTATGAATCAGTCATTAAGTTTTTTGGTAATTTAACGAAACTATCAGTGTTTTCTAAAATAATAAATGTAATGAATTGAATACTTTTTTTTTGGTCATGAATCTGAGCCATCATGGTATGGATTACTTGCGTATAGGTAAAATTATACTTCATAATAAACATTGAATATACTTAAGTAAATAATTTTAATTTACCCATTACCCTTTCTTGTTAATATCAGGCATTGTGTACTATGTTTAGAGAAAGGCTTATACTAATGCATTGGTAGTTTTTCATGAGAGAACAAAGAATGTCTTTAAAATTATACTTTAATATAAAAGACTGTATGGTTCCAGATTTGAAGGAGTCTGTTGTGAGAAGTTGTAGGTAAACTGTCAAATTTTATGTCAATTAAAAAAAAGTCCCAACTATGTAAGGCTTATCAACACAGTAGTTTTAGAGATTAGCAACACACCTTAGTTGAAGAGCAGTCCAAAGATGTAAATTTCTAGCGTGAATTTAAACCAGACGTCTTAGAATAGGCAGTCAACACTTTGCTTTTAACTTCTTTTCAATAGCAGCACCCATTGTTCCTTAAAAGCAACATTAAAGCAAATAAAATATTGGAATATTAATTATCAAATCTTTCAGTTGACATGAGATTAGAAAAACTGGGTTAATTAAGATAGTACAATTATTGAAACCTTGTTGATAATAATTATAATTATAGCAATTGTTCATATTTGTAAAATACTGAAATCTCATTTTTCAAAGATTTGTCAGATTCATTATCTGATTTTATTATGTCAATGATACTTTGAGGCAAATATTAGATTATCAATATCATCATTATTTTCACCCCCGTTTTAGACATGAGGAAACTGCAGTTGAGAGAAATTGAGTGAATTCTACAAGGTCTTACGGCTGACGAGAAGCAGACCTAGGAATAGGATTCCAAATTCTTGTAAAGCTCTGTTTAATTAATACCAATAAACACTCAGTGCATTTATTAAGTGTCACAGAAATTAAAATACAAAAAATATCTTAGAAGAGAAATAAAGAATGTTATTTAGACTTCCATATTCCAAGTGATGGATTAGTAGTCCTTCCTGAAACATTAGAGGCAAAATTGGAGAGAGCACAGAGTTCATAGTCTGAGGACCTGGGTCCAAGTTTCAACTCTGTTATTTAACTAGATTTGTGATCTTGGGCAAGTCATTTATTCTCTGGTACTTAGTCTCCTCCTTACATAAAAAAAAAAAAAGGAACCAAATGATTTTAGGATTAAAAGGAAGAGAATGAATGTACATTTGTTGAGCAAAAATATAGGCAGGCATTGTCCTAGGAGCTTTATATCTAATGTTTCATTAAATAAGTTATCTTATGAAGATTTCTTGGAAATTGTAAAGTATGCTAAGAATGCTATCTATTCATCTATGTATCCTTTTCTCCTTCCTTCGTTCCTTTCTTTCTTCCTTCCTTCCATCCATCATCCATCTGTCTATCTATCTATCTATCTATCTTATTCATTCAGTTATGAATGAAAAATTTCTTATTCTATGCCCATTTCCTCAAGGCTTTGCTAGGACAGTGACTATATGGTAAATTAAATCAGTAAAAGTATTGGTAGAGGATAATGATCTAATGTGTTTTTATTCACTGGAATATTTTCATTCTCATAGAATACCTCTAAAGCTTTATCTCCAAAAGAATGACTCTGTAGTGGAAGTATTTCAAACACTGTGACAAGCCACTCGAAGAGACATTTTTGGATGATGGTTGTTCTGAGATGCCTTTCAAATCATGCTTTTCAAGAAACTGCCTATTACACACAAATATACAAGTCCTAATATTCTTAGTATAGGGAGGTATATAGTAGCATCTCATCTGGGTTAACTTCTCTGGGCAATTGTTAGGAACACAACTGAGAACAGTAAAGAATATGAATGTATGGAATAGAAATCGTAAAGCCCATGCACTTTTCTCATATGTGAGATCCTCAGGTACATATTGGCTTATTTTAGACATAGCTCTTATAGATCTTATTTTCTAGTTTCTCACTCTCAACTAATAAGTGTTAGTTATTTATTGCTGTAAAATGGTATTATAACTAACTTAGAAGCTTAAAACAATACACAATTCTTTTATCACACAGTTTCTGTGGATCAACAGTCTGGGCATGGCTTAGCTAAGTCTGCTGTTTAAGATCCCCTAAGATTGCAGTCAAGGTGTTGGCCAGGGCTGCAGTCTCATCTGAGGCTTGACTGGGGAAGGATCAACTTCCAAATTCATTCAAGTTATTGGTGGAATTCATTCCCTTTGGTTATAGGAAGGAGGGCTTCAGTTTCTTTCTGGCTGTTGACTGGAGTCTACCCTCTACTCCCATAGGCTGTCCACAATTCTTTGTCATGTGGAATTTCCCAGCATGGCTGATTGCTTTCTCAAAGCAGCAAGGGAGACAGAGAGAGATATGGGCGTTGCAATCATATGTAACATAATCATGTATTAGGTACCTGTAATCTTGTACATCTTGTCACTTTTGCCATGTTCTATTTGTTAGAAACAAGTACAGGTCCCACTCATACTCAAGAGAAGGGAATCATACAACAATATGAACATGAGAGGTTGGGGATTATGGAGACCACCTTAAGAGTGTGTCTGCTTACCACTGAAACAGATAATAGCAAATTAAAATGAGTTAATGCTATCTAATGGCAGATACTGTGGGACTAATATCTGTTATGGTCAGTGGACCTTTCTCGCTCTTTGTCTCTCTCTCTCACTCTCTCCCTCTTTCACTCTCACCCTCCATCTTCCTTTTCCTACCAACTTCCCAACTTGTACATATACAGATTTCTAAGCCAATAATGGAAGGTGTCATTTTATTTTCTGTGTCTATCTAGGCCACTATCTGAACTCTTTAGCAAGTATGTGGCTATCATTCTAAGTACTAGAAACTGAAGGAGATAATGTATACTGATCACTACTTGCTTGAGACAGATTTAGAATGACTTAGCACTTCAAAGTTCTTTACATTGTCATATGTTGTGTGACCATTTGGCCTATTCATTGTATCTTGATAACAACATCCTTTTCACTCCATAATACCTTTATACATGTCCTTTCATTCTAGAATTTATCTATCTTTCTTTTTCCCTTCTATTATTTTTCCTTCCCTCCCTTCCTTTCTATAAACAACCTTTAAAATCCTGTCTTTTACATCACAAACATCAATCATTTCTAGCATAAAACTTTCTTGAATCCCCTCAGTCTACCGACCAGTTCTCCTAGCAGGAGAACTGATTACACTTACTGCATGATCACAGCTTAACAACAACAGTAACAGTAGCAATTATGGGTTTAGTGTGTGCTCGTTGCTCTACGTATATTATCTCATATAATCGTCTGCAAGTTAATTATTGTTTCCATTTTATAGACAGGGGAAACTCATGCTCAAAAAGGAAATATAACTTTTCTGATGTCATACATCTTTTCTATGGTAGAACCAGGATTGAAATCTATGTGTCTGATTCCAAAGCTCATGCTTTTTGAAGTACAAAAGATTGCCTCCCAGCAGTTTGCATACTTCCATTTCATGCCTCCTTCTTTTGTAACTTGTATATATGCATGTCTCCCTTGTTAGATTATAGCTTCTTTAAAGATAGGAATCTTATTTTATACCTTCCTCATCTTCTACCCTCTAGGGGCTATCAGTGTCTTGGATATGGTTGACCTTCAGTAAGGCTTGCTGCAAAGAAATGAAACCTGTAATTGTATTCTTTACAGAGGCTAAGACTCTATTCTATGTAAATATAATGTATCTCCACACGTTTATTTGAAAATGTTTATTGTGTATGTGGTATGTGCCCACCATTATTCTAGCATAAGTTTAGAGGTAGTGAATTCAACAGACTTTAGTTTAAATACCGCTCTAACACTTGAATGATCTTGGGCATGTTACTTACTGTCTTGGAGCCACTGTTTTTTTTTTTGTTGTTGTTTTTTCAGCTTTATAAGAATAATCTAAAACATATCTCTAGGAAATGAAATTAGGTAGTATGCATAACGGACTTTGCCTACTGTTTTGAGTGTTGTATTATTGCTAAATTTTAGTTTCTTTGACAATCTCCTTCTTACTCATCACCCCCAATTCCCTAGTAAAACTATAATAGACATGACTGAACGATTTTGTTTCCCACTGTATTTATTGTGGTTTTATTATTATCTTCAGATCTGAATTTCCTGAATATGAAATATAAAAATTGGTGAGTCAAGTGTGGTCCCAAGAACAGATTTTTGTGTGGATCTGGCCTGAGTGCTAAAATTGCTTGTCTTTCAAACAAAGGTATTCGTGGAATCCTGGACTATAGGGATAAATTAAGTGTATCAAGCAAATATTGTTGATTTCAGGCACAGAATTTCTTTGAGAGGTCTCAACTGCTGTACTTCAGTTCTGAGATTTATTTATTTTGGAAAGTCTCCCAAAGCTGACTCTGGATTTTTCTATTTGATTTACAATGTTTGCTTCTAATGCTTCTGATCACATTTTATTTTCCCATAGTGAAGAAGGGCTAATTATTAGAGTGACAAAGGAACTCATATATTTTAAAGCTCCCTGTTTGGCCACAGGGTGCTTTTAATGAAAATTAACTTTAGTGAGACATTTGCAATGCACATGCCGCACCACTGATCTAGTAATTCATTTTATGCCCTTCCTGAGAATCTAAATTCATTGTTTCCTAGCACAATTATTATTATTATTTTTTACCTTAGGCCAGTGGAGAGTGAATGCTATACTAGAGAATTCTCTATTTTCAGAACTATTTTTTGACATTCTTATTTTCTTAGCTATCAAAGTAAAGATAAGTAGCTATGATTTTGAAGGATTAATATGAGTTATCATTTTATCTGCAACCAAACATTTAAATATCCATTGACATTTTCTCTGGGAGATTAACATTTAATTTACAAAAACGCTAGAAATCTTTGAAATAAAATAAAATAAAATGCTTCCTGAGTTTGTAAAATGAAATAGCAAATATTTAGTGTAAAGACCTTTGAATATATTATTGTAGCTGTCATATAAAAAGTTCTTTGGTTGCATTCAAAATGTCAATATTGAATTATTAGTCCAAACCACGTAAAGGAAGTAATCAGAACTTAAATAAAAAGAACTTAACCATTAAATATATTAGTCAGCAGATGAATAGATGCCTCAGAGAGAAGCATTTGGCATGCAGTTATATTCTTCAGCAAAGTAGACAGTGAAATTATAAAGATGACATATTATGTTTTATCTGTAAAAATAAACTCATAAGCTTAAGATTTTAAACTATATTAAAGACATGTACAATTAGAGAAATTTAAATGCATGTATTGATGGAGTAAATTAAATGTTTTGGCAGCAAATAATTTTATATTGCCATGAAAAGTATTGTAACTATTTACTACTACTATCACTATTTACTTTTGTTGAGCACTTACCACGTGCCAAGCACTGTTCTTGGTGTTTTACATTGCTCAGCTCATTAGATCTTTAAAACAGCCCTTTGAGGCAGTTTTTATTATTTTCATTTTTAAAGATAAAGAATAAAATAATATTTTCTCAGCATAATGTAAACCTTCATTGCCCATTTCCTAATTACTTAATGTGGTCATTTATCAGATTCTATTCTTCTTTCTTTGACCACATGCATTTTTGCCATCTTTTTGATTAAGAGCACCTCCAAGAATGGGAAGGCACAGGAATTTTTTAAAAAGATAATTAAATATATGCTTATCATTTTGCCTCGTGATAATAACTCACAAGATAACTAATGTAATCTTTCAATTCTATTAAGAACAGTTACAATCCTGGCTCCTAAAAACATTAATCTTTTGAGGTTTGGAAAAACTTTAAATAATATCAGAAGAAGAGAACTAAGTGAATATTAAGGTATCAAAATTCTGTCATTGTTTTGTGGTGCTTTAATGGTAAGCTAATTTAGGAGCTTTCTTTCTCAAAATGTAAGGGCATAATGCAAGACCAGCCAAATATTTAAAATGTTAAAAGTCACTTTTAAATATTAAAATAGTAATATATACTCATTATTGGAAATGTATAAAAGATATAGTGAAGCAAATAAGATAATCTGTATTTTAAAAACCATAATTCTACCACCTAGAAATAAATTTTATTAACCTGTGCATTTCATTTTGATTTATAGAAACACTCAGAAACACAATTTTTTAAAACATGGTTGAGATTATTTATAGATAAAGAGTGAAAAAAATTTTAGTGCTTTTCATTTTCCGTTAGACCATGAACATTTTTTATTATTAAATGTTTAAAAAAGATAAATAACCATATGACAGAATATTATGCAGTGATTGAAATTATTTAGTGGTTTCCTTATTGTTGAACATTTCCCTATTATGAATAATGCTGCATTTAACATCATTGTACATAAATTTTTGTCTTCATTTCTTCTCATTTCCTGAGGATACTTAGAATTGAAATGACAATTTCAAAGGATCTGAATCTTTTTTTTGAACCCTTAAGTCATTGCTAATTGCTTTTCAGAAAGATTGTACCAATTTAAGCATCTACAGTGTGGGAAACTCACTATGTACTTAACAGTATTGAGAATAATCACTATTGAAAACTTTCCTTATTCTCGTAGGTAAAAAAATGGCCTCTTGTTGTTTCAATTTGGATTTCTTTGATCATTAGTAAGGTTGAACTTGTTTCATATGTTTGTGAACATTAGCTTTTCTGCTTCTGTGAATTATCTGTTCATGTCATTTTTCTGTTGGAGTTTCAGCATTTCTCTAGTGCTTGTATGTGAGCTATTTATGGTTGAATAATATTAAGCTCTAGTTGTCTTTGTGGCCACTATTTTTCTTAGCTTAATATATTTAATTTTATGATCATGTTTTGACCTGAGTATATATTTTCTGTAGTCAAATATATTGATTGTTCTTTTTATATTTTCTACCATTGTTTTTATTTTTGTTATTTATTTATTTATTTATTTTTTAAAGACTTTATTTTTTCCTTTTTCTCCCCAAAGCCCCCCGGTACATAGTTGTATATTCTTCGTTGTGGGTCCTTCTAGTTGTGGTATGTGGGACGCTGCCTCAACGTGGTTTGATGAGCAGTGTCATGTCCGCGCCCAGGATTCGAACCAACGAAACACTGGGCCGCCTGCAGCGGAGCACGCGAACTTAACCACTCGGCCACGGGGCCAGCCCCCATTGTTTTTATTTTTAATCCTTCCAAATCCAAAGAATATTTACTTAAGTTTGCTTCTAGCCTTTTTATGGTTTTGTTCCATATGTTCAATTCTTTAATCTTTATCAAAATTATGTAAGTGTATGCTGTAAACCAACCTTCCAACTTAAAATTTTCTGAATGGCTATTTTTATCTTTATTTATGAATAATCTGTCTCTTCACTGCTGATTTTTGTGATGCTTCCTTTGTTGTAACTTGCCTGCACACACATGTACACACATGCACACACGCATGTGTATATGTGCATGTGTATATATGGTCCGCGGTTTACAAAATTTTGGCCTTAGACCTCCTAATTGGAATAATCTAGGGTTCTTACAAAATGCATATTCCTGGGCCACAAATCCGGGTTATTAAATTAGAAACCCTGCAGATGTATTCCAGGAATATATAGGACATCACTCATTTTTCCTCCCTTTCCAGAAATTTTACGCCTTTCTCACTTGTTTAGCTTTCTAGATACATTTTTGAGTTAATTTATTTGAAAAATGCCATTGAGCTTCTGGTGGGAATTACATTAAACTATATATTAATTTGTGAAGCAATAGAAAGTTTGTAATAGTCTTCTTATCTAGGTATGTGATGTATCTTACTGTTTGTTAATGTCTTTTTATCTTTCAGGGAAACTTAAAAAGATTTAAATTTAAATGAAAATTCATATAAACTTTAGTACAGTACATCTATCTTTAAAAAAAATTTCAGCTTAATACTTATGTTTGGGACAGTGTATATGACTATACCTAATATTTACTATTCAATTAAAGTCTTAGTTCAATTGTTATTTATCCTAATGTCTTTCTTCTTCTTCTCAATGTGTTTATCAATTTTACTTCTATTTCCCTATTTTTATTTTCCTCTTTTTTTTTAAAAAAGATTTTATTTTTTCCTTTTTCTCCACAAAGCCCCCCGGTACATAGTTGTACATTCTTCGTTGTGGGTCCTTCTAGTTGTGGCATGTGGGACGCTGCCTCAGCGTGGTTTGATGAGCAGTGCCATGTCCCCGCCCAGGATTTGAACCAACAAAACACTGGGCCGCCTGCAGCGGAGCGCGCGAACTTAACCACTTGGCGACGGGGCCAGCCCCTTATTTTCCTCTTTTTATATGAGGATACCAAGGGCATAAGTTTTGTCTTATTATTTTCTGAATTTATTTCCTTTACCTTTCAACATCTAGTGCAATTCCTATCATGACAAGTGTCCAGCAAATATTTGGTGAATCATATTGAATTCCCAGTACCAATCTGGACCTCAAAATGAAATAGACATGGGTGGATTAATATTTATGCACCTGGGACAATAGAATATATCCTCTACTGAAGTTCTCATGTATATTCTTTAGTTCAACATTCATTTCGCCAAATATTTACTGAGTTTCTATTGTCATGTATTATGCTAGGAGCATGAGGATACAAACATAAATAAGATAATTTCTATCATCAAAATTTTTACTGGGTGTTGAAGAGAGACAAATCTGTAAGTTAATAATTGAAATCCAAAGTCTTAAAATAGAGGTGAGTAAAATTACTGTGAGAGTATTCCTCAATACTGGCGGCAGTTAATTTGTAGTATTGTATAGTAGAAACGTTAGCATTTTCTTAGTCAGGATTCAAATCCACCTCTCTTAATACCATCTACTGTGTAACCTTTAGCAAATTACTACCTCTTTGAAAATCATTTTCTCACTTAAAATGGGGAAAATCATATTTACCTCACAGATGTGATGTCAACTTTAAATAAATTGCATATGTAAATTAGAGTGTTTTATACAAAACTAATTTCCTCCTCTTTCTTGTTTGTGAGAAGACCTGAAAACATGGGTAATTCAACTTAAAATAAGTTGGTTTCAATTTTCGTTCTATGGGAGAAACTTAAGAATATTCTGTACATTAAATTGTTTTTTTTAATGAATCGGGAAAATACTGACAATATTTTTATTTTAGTGTGATGATCCTTCTCTTCAACTTGCAGAGTGCCTGTGTTCTCAAGGAGCAAGTGTTTCAAACACTCACACTGTTTCCACTCTCTTGCTTCCCAGTTACTCTTCAATTCATTCCAATCTGTTTTCTGCTCTCGCTTCTCCGCTGAGACTGTTCTTGTCAATTGGTGACCACTATGTGTCTAAATTTACATTTCTGTCTTCATAGTAATTGATCTCAGTAGCTTTCAACATCACTGATTCTTCTCCCCTTCTTGAATCAGTTTTCTTCCTTGAACGCTGCAATAATTCGTTCTCCTGATTTTTCTTCAATCACACGGGGCGCTCCTTCTCAGTCTCTTTCATTGGATCTTTTTCTTTACTCCAGTCGTAAGAGTTAGAGTTCCTCAGATCATGGTTCTGAGCCCTTTTCTCTTTTCTCTCTTCTTTCATCCTATTTATGATTCCTAAATTTGAATTTCCTACCTAGACGTCCTCTCTTAACTAACTACATGTTCAGTTGTCTGACATCTTCACTTGGATTCTCACAGATCTCTCAAAAATAATGAGATCCAAAATAGAATTTTATATTTTCTCCCTTGAACCTATTTCCCCAACTTCATCTTCCCTCTATTCACAGTTTCTCAATCCAGAAATATGGGTATCACCTTGTCCTACCTTTCACTCACCCATGATATTCAATCCATCTGCAATTTCCACTGAATTTACCTTCAAAGCATTTCAGCATTTTGTATGCTTCTCTCCAGTTCTATTACCATCATCCTAGTTCATGAAGTAGCATCTCTCCTGGACTACTCCAACATATTTTGTGTGTAAGGAAGCAAGTGAGTACCTTAGTGTGCCTAAAGACTGAGAGGCATGGAGGAGCATGGTCGGAGAAGCTGGAAAGCCATTTAATGTTAAATGATAGAGTGCCTTCTATGCCATCTGTTTAGACTTAATTCTGTAGTTGATGAGCATTACCTGAAGAAATTAAAGCCAGAGATTTTCAGTACCAGCTATGTGTTCTAGGCTCTGAGGATATAGCTGTCACCAAAACTGGCGAAGTTTTTGCTCTCATAGACCTGATATTCTTGTGGGGAGAGATGGTCTATAAACATATATGTACATAATTAATATATTATAATATATAATATATATTTTTAGATTATAAATATATATTATAATTTAAATATACCATAAATCATCTATATTCATATATTACATATAATTATATATAATATATACTTAAATATATATAAATTCAGGTGATAATGAGTGCTCTGAATAAAGGGATAGAGAGTAATGGAATTCCATTATTTGGTTAGATGGTGTTTATTCATGCAACAAATAATGACTGAGTGCCTTGTTCAAGGATTTTACAGATGCACTGATAATTTCTCCTTAGTATAACCATATTAAATGAGTATTATTATTATTATTAAACAAATGAGAAATTTGAGTACCGTAAGATTAAGTTATTTGTCCAATTTAAGGAGACTAGCAAGTATCTGACTTATAGCTTAAGTCTGTTTTATGGCTATACCTGTTGAATTTGTACCATGTTCCTCCTCCCTTTTTACCACAAAGATTGGCATTGAGGTGTTTTGGAGGTTCAGTATATGTGGTTGGGTAAGGCTTGCATCTTGGAGACCAGTGATGAGAACATTTTAACAGCTCAGATGAAATATAATAAAGGCCTAGCTTAAGAAAGGAGGGACTCAATTTATTTACTAAACAAATATATACAGGCCAAATATATTACTTGCCCATGAAGCTGTGTAAAGCATCTAGATTTCTTTTTCCTTGCAGTGGTTTTCTACTCATTTCCATGCGTGATTTATAATAATTAGGAGACCATAACTATTCTGATTCTTTTCATCTCCACAAACTGCCATTTAGCTACCCTTCAAAGTTTAAATGCTTCTGCTCTTGTATATAATCTATGTTTTGCTTCTGTCTTGAGCACATACATTTTTATTTCTCCAGTTACCACCAGTTATGGACTGTTAATCTTCTGTAGCTGCTGGTTTGTTATATTTAATTCTCTATCAAGAAACTGTTTTAAATAGGTTTTTTTCTATGATAAATATAAATGAGCAGATTATTTTCTATTATAAATCTATGAGTGCTATTGCTGATGTATAAACATGGCTCCACTGAATCCATTTCTTCCACTGAAGGAATCCTCTCAAACTATGCTGTTGCTATTTTAAGATGTGACACAAGCAGATTTTAAAAAGGAAGACAAATGATGAAAATTACTCAGGAGAATATATCTGTGATGCTACTGGGAATACAGATTTTATCAGCATTGCTTGTAGTAATTTCATAAAGAGAAAATTTACTGTGAGCCTTTGTGTTGTAGGTATTTACATATGTCACATATTTAACACATTGAGTACGTTCTGTTTCATGTGCAATGCTAGGCAAGGGGTATACACGAGTGAACAAAAAAGATGCGGTTCCTACTCTTAAGGAGCTTTATGGTAGAAGAAAGTCAATAAGAAGTTGACAAACATATATAATTGCATGATGTGAGAAGTGCTATGAATGAAACAAGGAGAATTCAGTGACAGAAATGTCATGGAGACTTTTAGGATAGTTAGGAAAGACTTCTGTGATGAGATAAACTTTAAACTGAGATTTGAAGGATAAGGAAGCTTCCATGACTAGGCAGGAATGGAGACGGCATGGAAGAACATCTTGTTGCAGGAAACATTTGTTTAGGAACTGAAAAGAGGGGAATGCATTAGGTGAATGAGTGGCAAAAGATGAAACTAGAAAGGTAGACAGGGACTAGATCATGTAGTGTCTCACAGGCTATAGTAAAGGCTTTGTGTTTCATTAGATGTGTGTCGGGAAACCACTGAAGAGATTAAGGCAGGAGACTGACATGATCTGATTTCTGGGAAGGTAAATAGCATGTTGAAGGTGGAGATTTTAATTGAGATTGTAATGGGAATTTAAAATTGAACTAAATTAGGGCAGAAATTTTCTTTAATTTCACAGTAAGCATTTAACATGTATATATATATATGCGTATATTATTTCATTTTGTTTTCTCTAGTAGCTTCTTAGCTATACCTCTTTTATTTATTTATTTATTTTTGGTAATTGGTCTAGGGCCAACAATATGTACCCTTAAGTTATCAAAGTCTATTTAGAGTCAATATTGTACCACTTTACACTTCACACTTTCTGTATCATACATCCTGCTTCTCACTTCCCACTCAGCACTTCATACTTCACACTTCCCGTTTCACTTTAAAACTTTGTAAATCTTATCATAGTCTAATTCCATTTACCATCCCCTTTCCCCATCCTTTGAGTATTATTGTCATGTATTTTGTTTTTTGTACATTATATACCCCACTTTACAATGTTAATGTTTTGGCTTCAGTCAGTTGGCTTTTAATAAAATTATAAATTAAAAAACATAATTTTTAAAATTTATCACCAATTATGTACCATTTCTGCCTTTCCTCATTCTTTCCTGTAGATCCAGGTTTACATCTGGCTTTTCTTCCTGTAGCCCTGAGTTTCTATCGACCTGAAAAACCTCGTTTAGCATTTCTTATAGTGCAAGTCTGCATCTTCTTGCACTGATTTCTCTCAGCTTTTGTTTATATGAAATTGTCTACATTTCACTCTTATTTTTGAAGGCTGTTTCCCTTTGATACAGAATTCTGGGTTGACATGATTGTTTTTGTTTTTTCTTTTAACACATGATATTATTCCATTGTCTTACAATTTCCATTGTTTCTGATGAGAACTCAACTGTTATGCATAGTGTCCTCTGTATGCAGTAGTCTGTGTGCTTTCAAGATTTTTTCTTCATCTTTGGTTTTAAGCAATTTGACTATGATATGTCTAGGGTGGGCTTTTTTTGCATGTGTATTTGTCCTGCATGGAATTTACTAAGCTTCTTAGATCTGTAAATTGTTTATCATCAAATTTGGAAAATTTTACAGCTTATTTCTTAAAATATTGTTTCTATTACATTCTCATTCCTTTTGCTTTCTGGAACTCCTTTTGCATGTTTGCTATTTTCCCATGGGTCGCTGAAGCTTTGTGGTTTTCTTTTTTCTACTTTATTGCTCTATATTTTTCAGATTAGAAGTTTTCTGATGATGTCTCTTCATTCTAACATTTTCAATCTGTTGTTAAGCTCATTCAGAGAATTTTTAATTTCCAGAATTGTAAATTTTAATTTTAAAGTTTCCATTTACTTATTTTTATATATTCCAATTTTCTGTATAAGATTCCCTCTTTGTTCATTCTGAACACTGTATCTTTCTTTAATTCTTTGAAATATTTTCCTTTGGTTATTTGAATATATTTATAATATATTTTTTGTTTTTTAAAGCCAAAATCTGGGCCATGTCAGTGTTGGTCTCTATGGACTGCATTTTTTTTGTTTTCATGCTTCTTTCTATATCTAGTAATGTTTTTTGTAAATTGGGAATTGTGAATGATATATTGTAGAAACTCTTGGTTCTCATATTCTAAAGGGATGATTTTTGATTTAATATCAGCTCAAATACTGGTTGATCATATTGAACTTATATGAACTTGGTTGTGTGCTTTGTAAGGACAGATCTGTGGAAAGCCTAAGGTGTTTCCCAAGCTCCTCTGACTTGGGACTTGTGCAAGAAACGGGTGACTCAGCAATCATAAGTTTCTTAAACCTTTCACATTACCGAGAAGGGCCTGTTTTTGTGACTGATCCTTGGCTGTCTCCTAGAATGCTCTTGGAATGTTCTAATAAGAATGTTTTGCATGCTTGGTGCTAATACAGAAGACTGTACTAGCTTGTCTAGATAGTTTATGTAAAAAAATTTAAGTCGTGATGAACATCTGCTTTTCTTCTGGGAGTCTGGACCTTCATTGACTGACCACCCCAATAAACCCTGGGTTCCTAGGCTCAGACAATCTTCCCTGGTAGACAGCACTTCTTATGTGTTGTGATAATTCATTGGTGGAACAATTAAGTGTGTCCTTTGTGACGTCACTGAGAGAGTACTGTTGGAAGCCTGTGCTCAGTTTCCTCAAGACCGCACTGCATGTGCCTTTTCTCTTTGCCAATTTTCCTTTGTATCTTTCAGTGTAATAAACTGTAACTGTGAGTATTACTTCTTCTGAGTCCTCTGAGTCCCTCAAGTGAACTGCCAAACCTGGGGGAGATCTTGGGAACTCCTGACAGAGAACTCAACCTTCAAAATCTATCTTTCCTTAGGTGTTTTTTTCCAGCTTGGTTTTAGACTTTATTAAGGTGAGTCTAGGTTAGGATATACTTTACGACATGATGCTTTCTCCTTTATCTTTCTTCAGCTGGATTCCATGGCTGTTAATGAAGTGTTCAAAATGTTTCTATATTCAGGGTGGGGTGGACTTCCTTACCCTCTCTATTCCACTGTCACGCTATCACTATGACTTTAAGTAGAGTGTCAGTGAAATCTTGTATAGCACTGAAGAAACAAGTCTACCTTTGAGAAGCCTTCAGATGAAAGCATAAAGGAGGGTGGGAAAAACCTTATTGGAAACCGGAGGAAAGAAGATTCTTGTTATGTAGCGATGGAACATTTAGCAATACTGTCACTGCAGTTATGTGGAAAATAGAAAATGTACTAAGTGAACTGAGTGATGTGGCTGAGGAAATTTCTAGGCAGAATGTTGAAGATGCTGTCTAGTTTGTTCTTGCTGCTTATAGTAAAATGTGAGAAGAGAGAGAAAAACTAAAAGAAGGACTGCTAAACATAAAAGAGCCAGGACTTGATGGTTTAAAAAATCCCAGCCTCACCAGATGACAAATGATTCTAAAATTAATGCCTCCAGGTAAAGAAAAATCTAGGATACTCTCAGAAAAACTCAGTCTAGAGATGAAACAGAGCATGTGACTGTAAAATCTTTGTTGAGACCAAAGGAAGAGCAAAGATCAGAGTACTTAGTTAGACAAAAGGCCCTCTAAAGATTGTAAGGTTGTGCCTCACTGATGCTCTCAATGAAAGAAAAGCACTTATGAGAAGGTCAAAGATATTGTCACTCAGCAGAAACCTAAGGTAGGAAAGGGTTTATCCCAGAGACCCACAGAAGCTGTGAAATAATTAATATTTGTTGTTTTAGGCCACTAAGTTTTGAGTTAATTTATTGTACAGCAACAGATAGCTAATACCCATAGCATATAATATTAAGTGAAAAAAGACTGTGACACTCTTTACATAGTTTGATCTCAACCATGTAAAAGTATGAATATTTATAGAAAATGATATGAGAAGAGTCCTGAGATATTAGCAAAGATTTTCTCTGCATGGTGGAATATGGGGTATTTATTTATTCATGTATTTATTTAATGTTGTTAGACTTGTAATAAAAAAAACATTTACCTGTGTTTTTTGGGATATTTTGGAAAAGCATCAATGGGATGGGTAAAAAGTTTATGTAATATTTTCCCTTCACATTTGACAATCTCCCTGAGACTGACTAATGAACTGTAGTATAAAAGGATGGTCCTTTATTCCCAATACCTTTTTCCATAACTTATATGAGTCTAGCATGAGGAAATATGTTTTTTCCTGGCATTTCCCATGTCCTCTGGAATTATGCTTATTGACTTTCAGTGATTCTGAGAGGTATGCTATGACAATACTCATTTTTGTGACATCTCTTTCTAGCTTATTGTTTTGGCATTCTTCCTAATGGGAAGCTACTGAGGGGGCTGAATTTGTGAGCAGGTGGTATATGGGATTTAGAAAAACACCTTGCAAATAGTTTTCAAAAGTTCTTAGCTGAAATTCAGTTTGGGCTATAGAGTTTGCAATAGGACTAAGATTCCCGTTGTATATAATCTCAGAATACATTGGTATCATTGCCATCCTGAAACAGGATATTAATACCACAGCTGTGCAGTTAGTGGTGTTCAGCAAAGTTGTAAATGTAGCAACAATAATATTATAAGTGCTTTGATTTGTTGAATCCCTCCTATGCATCAGGTGGAATGCTAGATGCTTTATATATATTCTTTCAAAACCTCTTAGTTACTGTAAATTATGTTTGTTTTTTTGTTTTTTTAAGATTTTATTTTTCCTTTTTCTCCCCAAAGCCCCCCAGTACATAGTTGTATATTTTTAGCTGTGGGTCCTTCTAGTTGTGGTATGCGGGATGCCACCTCAGCATGGCTTGATGAGTGGCGGCATGTCCGAGACCAGGATCGGAACCATGGAAACCCTGGGCTGCTGAAGCGAAGTGCGCGAACTTAACCACTTGGCCACAGGGCCGGCCCCTATGTTTATTGTTTTTATTTTTCATGCATGAATAAACTGAGATCATAATGCTAGTACTTAGCAGAGCTGGTATTTAAACCTAGATATAACTATGAAGCCATGGTACTTCAAGGTTATAGGGATTTGCACCGGGGCTTCAGAGCCCACAGTAATTTAGCCTAATTCTGGAGTATAGGTCTGGATTAGAGAGAGTTCCTATCTTCCTAGCTTTAAGATTATGTGATCTACTATAGGATGTTTTTGTAGTTTTATGTCTACATTGTCGTTTTCCTGGAAAGGCTTTTTGTTTTTAAATAGCTTTATTGAGATATAATTCACATGCCGTAAAATTCACCCATTTAAATTGTACAGTTAATGGTTTTTAGCATATTCATGGAGCTTTGAAACCATCACCACAATATAATTTTAAAACAGTTATGTAATCCACCCAAAGAAATCTGTACCAATTAGCAGTCCCTATCTACTCTCCCCCACGCCTCTTAAGCCTTAGGCAAATACTAATCTATTTTCTATCTCTATTGATTTCTTTATTGTAGACATTTTATATAAATGGATTCATACACTATGTCGTCTTTTGTGACTGATTTCTTTCCCTTAGCATAAGGTTTTCAAGTTGCATTCATGTTATAGCATGTTTCAGTACTTCATTCCTTTTTTCCTTGGCATTATTTTAGTGTGATTGATAAATAAAAATTCTATATATATTTAAGGTATACGTATAGATTGTGAAATGATTACCACAATCAGACTAATTAAGATATCCATCACCTCACATAGTTGCTATTTCTTTTTCGTGTGGTGGGAACACTTGAGATCTATTCTTTTAGCAAATTTCAAGTATAAAGCACATATAACTATAGTCACCATGTTATACATTAGGTCTGCAGAGCTTATTCATCTTATAACTGCATCATTCCCCTTTATTGCCAAATAATATTCCATTGTTTTAATTATCTGTTCATCAGTTGATGGATATTTGTGTTATTTCTACCTTTTGACTATTATGAATAATGCTGCTATGGACTTTTGTGTGCAAGTTTTCGTTTGAACATTCATTGAAAAGTGAAGGGTTTTCATTTCTCTTGGGTATATACCTAGAAGTGGAACTGCGGGGCACATGGTAACTCTATATTTGACATTTTGAGGAACTACCAAATTGTCTTCCAAAGCAGCTGCACCGTTATTGTTACTAATGATTCTTCATAAGGGATATTGGGCTTTAGTTTTCTTTTCTTGTGATATCTTTGTCTGGTTTTGGTGTCAGAGTAATTTTGATTTAATAGAACGAGTTGAGAAAGGATTTGTGAAGAGTTGGCATTATGTCTTCTACATATGCTTTGTAGGATTCACCAGTGAAATGATCTGGACATAGATTTTCCTTTGTGGGAAGTTTTAAAATACTAATTCACTCTCTTTACCAGTAGAGATGTATTTATAGTTCATATTTATTCTTGAGTCAGTTTTGCTAGTTTATCTTCCCTCTTTATCTCTAATAACATATTTAAATGTCTGTTTTGTCTGATATTGATATGGCAACTCCAGCTTTCTTATGGTTGCTGTTTGCATGGTATACCTTTTCTCACATTTTTATTTCTAGCTCAATTGTAGCTGTGAATCTACAGTGTCTCTCCTGTAGACAGAATGTAGTTGGAAGTTTTTGTTGTTTTTTTCCAGAGTTATGATGTCTGCCTTTTTGACTGGATTACTTAATCTATTCACATGTAATGCTATCATTGATATGAATAGATTTTTATATTTCATTTTACTTTTTGTTTTCTATATGTCCCGTGTCTCTTTAGTTACTCTGTTACTCCTTTACTACCTTCTTTTGAATTAAAGGAATATTTTCTGCTGTAATATTTTAATTCCTTTAATAATTTTTAACTATATATTTTTTGAGTGTTTTTCTTAGTAGTTGCTTTTAGGCTTACAATATACATGTTACTTATCAGAATTACTTCAGAATTATATTAACATAATTCCAGTGATATAGAAACTTTACTCCTGTATAACTCCCTTTCCTTCTCCATTTTTATACTATTTAAAAATTATACTATGCTTTTATGTGTATTACAAACCCAACAATTCATTTTTATAATTATTACTTTAGATTATTTTATGTCTTTGAAAGAAGCTGAGAGAAGAAAATAAAACAAATATAGATTTATAGAGCTTATTATATTAATCTTCTTATTTACCATTTCTAGTTCTCTTCATTTCTTCCTGTAGATTCGATTTACCATTAGTATCATTTCCTTTCTCTAGTACAGCTTTGTTCTCACCCACTTCTTTTGTGGTCTTATTATCAATATATTACCTTTTTACATATTATAGGCTTGACAATACATTATACACATTATTTTATTTAATTACTTTTTAAATCATTTAAGAAAGGAAGGAGTAAAAATGTAGGATTGTATTGTCTTTTATAATTACCCACATCATTACTTCTACTAGTGCTGCTTGTTTTTTTCAGTATGGATTCAGATTGCTTTCTGGTGTAACTTGCTTGCAGCTTGGAGAACTTCCTTTAACATTTCTTGTAAGGCAGTTCTGTTAGCACCAAGTTCTCTCATTTTTTTTATCTGGTAATGTCTTAACTTTGCCTTCATGTTTGAAAATGGTTTGGTTGGCTATAGGCTTCTTGATTGACAGTATTTTTCTTTCAGTACTTTGAAGATGTTTTCCTCTGGCCTCCATTGTTTCTGATGAAAAGTCAACTGTCAGTCCTATTGGGTTTCCTTATATGCAATGAGTTGTATTTTTCTTGCTGCTTTCAAGATTTTCTTTTTGTGTTTTTCTTTCAACATTTTGACTATTATATATCCGGATGTGGATATTTTTGCATAGTGAAAGCAGTGAACTGTAAATGACTTAAGAGCCAAGGCAAAGCCGTTTCCTATTGTTTTGTTTTTGTCTAGGTACAGAGAACTTCAAGGTGGTAATCATAAACTTTGGAGTGCTAGGCTGGGCTTTATAGGTGTGTCCACCATAATTTAAAAATACTCTTATTTATCCTTATTTTTTAGCCATGAGTCATTTGATGCGATCTAGCCTTGAGAAAAGGAGTACTATAAAAAGTTGTGCTTTAAATTCTAAACATATTTTAATGATTTCCACAGTTTTGATATGCCATATTTAAATTATACATGATTGCAAAATAAATGAATCAGTTTGACTCTGTCTAGGATTAGAAAAATGAATGCTATATTCCTGCAAAAATACTTGCATGCAAGTAATTTAAACAGTCTTACAAAGGTAAATTCTAATTCCTCTATGGGACTTAATTGTTATTATTTTTAAATCAGAAGACTAGAGTTAATTCAACAGTTTTTATGAAGTAATTGTTATGTGTCTTACACTGTGATGTTCAGGGCAAGGAAACTTACCTTTTAAGCCTTATATCTCAACATTTACTCTACAATCGCTAAGCCCCAGAATTTTTAACTTAATGCTATTTTCAAACACTTTTCATTCCTTCCAGTTTTGCCTATTCAACAAATTATTCAATCAATCAGTATATATTGAGTACCTCTTTTGTACCAAGCACTGTTCTCTGTGCCAGAATGCTATTCTCCCTGTTCATTTATTAACTAAATATCTGTGAACACCTGTTCTGAACCAAATGCTGTGGTAAGTGTTGCAAATACAGGGAGGAAAAGACACACGTGGTCTGAGCCCTCATGGAGTTTACAGTCTGGTTGGGGGGGGTAAATACTGAACACATAAACAAGTAAATAAATATATGGTTACAAAATAATGAGAAAAATGCTATGTATGAAAAATATGGTGGTGTAGGAGCAACACTGAGAGGAAAGATTGGGAGGATCAGAGAAGACATCTTTGATGAAACAATTTTTAAATGAGTCTTGAACTAAGTAGAAATAAAGAGTAGTGAGGAAAAGTAGTTCAGGCAGAGGGAAGAACATTAAAAAAGTGCTTAGATGGAGAGATCTTGGTGATTTTGAGGTTAGTGTGTAGTATAGTAAGAGAATAGTAGCCCAAAATGAGGCCAGACTGGTAGGCAATGCCTTCATCATATAAGGCCCTCTCAGTACTGTTTAAGATTTTGGATTAGTTTGGATTTTATCTTAAAGGGAAGTCACTGAAGGGTTCTACACAGGATGCGGATATATCCTATTTACATTTTAGAAAAGTAATTCTGGCTACTGCTAGAAAAATGATTGTAGAAGTTATTAGAACTAGAGTTGGGGAAATTAGTTAGGCTGCTATTTCAGGAGATAAGATGAGAGGCTGTGGACAGCAAATGTAAATTATTTTTCTGGACTCTTTCAAGATCTAAGGCAAATGTTACTGACTCGCCCTGGGCAGTTGACCACTTTTTCCTCAAAGCATCCAACAGCTTCCTGAGCACAGCACTATGGCTATTATAACTATGCTCTATCACTCCGTATTGTCATTGGTCATTTTTGTCTCTGTTTCTTTCACTTTGCTCTGAGCTCCCTCAGTGAATGGACATTGTCTTATTCTTCTTTGTAATATTCAATACGTGATCAATATATGTATATTTCCCAAAGCCAGTTGGCTACTTAGGATAAGAATGGTGATTTGAACTCAGATATCACTAACTCCAAGGCTCATACTCTTTGCACTATATAATATAGTGTCCTTAAGTCTTTTTTGTTTTTATCCTAATAATAAATCTGGTAAGATTATTTATTATAGTATAAGTGATTAAAGGATTGAAGTTTTAACTCATTTATTCATTCACTCATCAAGCATTATTTATTATAGTATAGGTGACTAAAGGATTGAAGTTTTAATTTATTTGTTTATTCATTCACTCATCAAGCCTTTATTGAACTCCTGTGATGTATAAAGCACTGATACAGTAAATATCTGTAATATAGTGATGATTTAGACAGTCCTTGCCTTCAAGGAGCACATACTTTGATGGGAAATGTAGACATATGCTAATTATAATTCAAGGAAAAATTAAGGTTAATATTAGTTACAATATAGCTTGACCTATCACTTTGTTTTTGGGGAAAAATCTATGTTTTCAAAATTTTAAAATAGAGAGCATGAGAAGTGATCCCCAAACCCACAGTCAGATAACATTTTGGTGTACATCCTTGTGTCCTTGTAGCTATCTCAATTTGCATATTTATGTATGTGTAACTATTGGATTGTCTTATACATGAATAATTAACATTTTGAATGATTGGTAAAGTTTAAATTAGTGAGTACTTATAATTCTGGCTTGTCTGCATTATTTTATTTAATCTTTACAGCAATCTTATGAGGTAGATACCATTATTACCCTCATTTTACAGATGGGGGCCTTGAGTCCTAGGATGGTTAGGTGACTTTCTGAATGTCACTGAACCAGTTAAATGGAAGATTATGGATTAAAATTTGGGACTGTCTGATTCTAGAGCCCGATCTCTTAAACATTATGTTATATTGCCCTTTCCGTTTGTTTTGGAGCTGTTTTCTTCACTCAGTAGTATGTTGTAGATGTTTCCATGTCTATAATTATCAGTCAAACTTTTGATGGCTGCATTGTATTACACTCCATGTGTGTCCCATAAATTAACTAGTTTCTTGTTCAAGGATATTTAGGCTATTTCCTATTCATCACTATTATAAAAGGCATTATAATGACATTTTTGTGCCTTTAGCTTTGTGTACTTGTCTCCTTAGGGTACATTCCTAGGAGTAGTAGTGCTGAGGCCAGGGTATGCATATTTTTACATTTAGTTATATATTACCAAAAGACCCTATGGAAAGATGGTACTGGTTTATACGCCTGCCAACAGTTCACAAGAACATCTATTTCTTCCCACCTTTTTCTGCATTAGGCTCTGAGCATGACCTTTCTTTACTTGTAATCAGGTGAATAGGCAGCTCACTTAGGCTCTGATTGCAGAATTCCAGCAGGCATACTAGAAAATTAAACAAAACCAGAAAAAAAAAAGATATTCTTTCCAGTATCATAGAACCACAAAATGTTAGAACTGAGATTATCTAGTTACATAATCTTCATATTTAAAGATAAAAAATTTGGGGACCAGAAAGAGAATAGACTTGACCAAGGTCACAGAGCCAGTTAGGGGCTGGAACCAGGACTAGAATGCAGTTCCCTTGCCTATTAGATTAGGGATCATTTCACTGAGTCCTTTTCAGATGCTGTGACTTTTCTTCTTAGACCTTTCACTATCATGACATAGCATATATTCTCTGATGTTCATGATTTAACCTTCTATACTAGATAACAAGAGTTTTGAAACAAAGTAATATTTATATTGACTTTCAATGAATAAAAAAGTATTACAGCTTTCTACTTTTTAAAATAAACATTTTATTTAAAATAGTTTTGGATTTTTTTTACATTGGTAACCTTTTCCATTAAAGTAAAATTCAGAATCATAAAATTAACCATTTTAAAGTGTACAATTAATTGGCATTTAATACATTTACAATGCTGTGAAACATCACCTCTATCTTTTTCCACAATATTTTTATCACCCCTAAAGGAAACCTCATACCCATTAAGCAGTCACTCTCCATTTTTGCTCCCCTCCAGCCTGGGCAACAACTGATCTGCTTTCTGTCTCTATGGATTTACCTATTCTGGGTATTTCACATAAATTAAATACAATATAAAAACTTTTGTTTCTGCCTTCTTTCACCCAGCATGATTGTTTCAAGATTCATCTGTGTTATAGCATGTATCAGTATTCACTCTTTTTTTTTTTAAGATTTTATTTTTTTCCTTTTTCTCCCCAAAGCCCCCAAGTACATAGTTGTATATTCTTCGTTGTGGATCCTTCTAGTTGTGGCGTGTGGGACACTGCCTCAGCGTGGTTTGATGAGCGGTGCCATGTCCGTGCCCAGGATTCGAACCAACGAAACACTGGGCCGCCTGCGGAGTGCGCGAACTTAACCACTCGGCCATGGGGCCAGCCCCAGTATTCACTCTTTTTAAAGGCTGAATAATATTCCATTGTATTGATATACCACATTTTGTTTATCCATTTATCTGTTGATAGACATTTGGGTTATTTCCACCCAAAATACTTTTAAATTTACCGAGAAGTTGCAAAGATAGCACAGAGATGTTCTGTATATGTGCTTTCAGTTTTTCCTATAGTTAATATCTCACATTCATATAGTATATTTGTTATACTTAATGAACCAATATTGATACATTATTAACTAAAGTACATACATTATTCAAATTTTCTTAGTTTTTACCCATGTTCTTTTTCTGTCCCAGATCCATCCAGGATACCAAATTATATTTTGTTGGAATATCTCATTAGGCAAATCTAGGCTGAGAAAATTTTTCAGACTTTCCTTATTTTTGATGGCCTTGACAATTTTGAGGAGGACTGGCCTGGTATTTTTTAGAATGTCTTTTGATTTCAGTTTGTCTAATGTTTTTCTTATGATTAGATTAGAGTTATGTGTTTTTGGAAGGAAGACCACAGAGAGGTAAAGAGCCGTTTCATCACGTATCAAGAGTACATACTATTAAAATTAATGTTAACTTTGATCACCTGCCTGAGCTAGTGTTTGTCAGGATTCTCCAATACGAAGTTACTCTTCTTTCCCCCTTTCTATGCTGTACTTTTGGAAGGAGGTCACTATATGTAGCCCACACATGAGGAATGGAGAGTTATGCTCCACCTGCTTTAGGGTGGAGTATGTATAAATTTTTTGGAATTCTTTGGCATGGAAGACTTATCTCTTCTCCTCCATTTATGTTATTCAACCATTTATTTATCTCCGTATGGAGTCATGGTATTTAGTTTATATTTTGGGTTATAATACAATATGACTTTATTTATTTTGATACTCAAATTGTTCCAGCTTTGGCCATTGGGAGCTCTTTTAGTTGGCTTTCTGTGTTCCTTTGACTTACCCCCATCGTTTGTTTTTTGAGCACTTCCTTACTCTACAAGATGCTCCATGCTCTTTTGCATATTCCTGTCCAGGCCCTAGAATCAGCCATTACTCCAAGGAATCCTGGTTTCTTTTATAGGAGAATTAGAAACCAAGGGCTGCATGCTGGGTATACTTGTTGCTGCTGGGATGACTTTGCTTCTAGGCCCTCTCAGTGGACAGAGCTTGGAAATAAATGTGTGTATGCTAACATAGGTATGCTTATAAATATTTCTATATTTATCCATCTATATCTATATTCAACTAAACATTAGTTCATACTGATGTCTTCAATGCTAATTCAGTATCACATGGTTTATTTTAGCCTTCCCTCCTTGCTTATCTCTTCCAACGTAGAGAAACCTGGCTCCTACCATTCCCCATCCATTTACTTGTATGTTCAATACCCGTATGCATGTAAAGAGGTTTCATAATTGCTAACCTGTATCCCCATGGGAAACAACTTTACCAATAAGAGTATAGTGCTTATGTACAGTTTCTTTTGTCTTTAGTCTTACAGTCTCCTCTCATTTCCAACATTGCTTAGGTTAGCACATTTCCCACATGCTTGTCAGCAAAATTATATCATACATCCATAATACAGTTTAATTATTTTGTCACAGTCTGTATTCCATCCTGGGTTCTCTGACTTCCTGAGGTTTTAAAAATTTTTATACATTAAGATTCACTCTTTATGCTGTAACATTTCATGAGTTTTGACAGTTATTTTTAAATGGACTTTATTTTTTAGAGTAGTTTTAGGTTCATAGAAAAATTGAACATAAGGTACAGAGATTTCCCATATACTTCCTTCCCGCATATACACACAGCCTTTCCCACTATCTTAGACTGTTCTGACTGCCATAGCAAAAATGCCGTAGACTGGATGGATAAACAACCGAAATTTATTTCTCACAGTTCTGGAGGCTAGGAAGTCCAAGACCAAAGCACTGGAAGATTTGGTGTCTAATGAGGAACTGCTTCCTGGTTCATAGATGGCCATCTTTTTTTTTTTTTTTTTGAGGAAGATTAGCCCTGAGCTAACGTGCTGCCAATCCTCCTCTTTCTGCTGAGGAAGACTAGCCCTGAGCTACCATCCGTGCCCATCTTCCTCTACTTTATATGTGGGACATCTACCACAGCATGGCTTGCCAAGTGGTGTCATGTCTGCACCCAGGAGCTGAACCCGGGAACCCTGGGCCGCTGAAGCGGAACGTGAGCACTTAACCTGCGCCACTGGCCGGCCCCTTTAGATGGCCATCGTTTTACTGTAAACTCACAACGCTGAAGGAGTGAGGGAGCTCTGTGGGATCTCTTTTATAAGAACACTAATCCTATTCATGAGAGCTCTGCCTTCATGACTCAATCTCCTCCCAAGGCCCCACTTCCAAATACCATCACATTGGGGATTTAGGTTTTAACATTTGATTTTTTTTTTTGGCAGAGAGGGAACACACACATTCAGTTTATAGCACCCGCTCTCAAAATTCCACACCAGAGTGGTACATTTGTTACAAGGGAACCTACATTGATACATAATTATCACCCAATGTCCATATTATTCAATAGGACTCACTCTTGGCATTGTACATTCTATGTACAAACATATAGTGACGTGTATCCACCATTATAATATCACAGAAAGTAGTTTCTCTGCCCTAAAAATTGTCTGTGCTCTGCCTGTTTATTCCTCCCTCCTCTCAACCCCTGGCAGCCATTGGTCTTTTTTCTGTCTCCGTGGTTTTGCCTTTTCTAGAATGTCATATTTTTGGAATCATATAGAATGTAGACTTTTCAAATTGGCTTCTGTCACTTAGTAGTATGCATTTAAGGTTCCTCTATGTCTTTTCACGGCTTGCTAGCTCATTTCATTTTAGTGCTGAATAATATTTCATTGTCTGGACGTACTACAGTTTATCCATTCACCTACTGAAGCACATCTTGGTTGCTTTCAAGTTTTGGCAATTATGAATGAAGCTGCTATATACCCTCATGTGCAGATTTTTGTGTGGACATAAATTTTCATCTCCTTTGGGTAAATAACAAGGAGTGCAATTACTGGATCATATGGTAAGAGTGTTTAGTTTTGTAAGAAACTGCCGAACTGTCTTCCAAAGTGGCTATTCATTCCCACTAGCAATGAATGAGAGTACCTGTTGCTCCGTATCCTCACTAACATTTGTTGTTGTGAGTGTTTTGGATTTTGGCCATTCTAATAGATGTGTAGTGATATCTCATTGTTTTAATTTGCAACTCCCTAATAACATGATTTTTAGCATATTTTCATATGTTTATTTGGCATCTGTGTATCTTCTTTGGTGAAGTGTTTGTTCAGGTCTTTGGTCCACTTTTTAATTGGGTTGTTCATTTTATTACTATTGAGTTTCAAGAGTTCTTTGTATATTTTGCATAACAGTCCTTTATCAGATATGTCTTTTGTAAATATTTTTTCCCAGTCTGTTTCTTGTCTTTTCATTCTCTTCAAGTTGTATTTTGCAGAGCAGAAGTTTTTAATTTTAATAAGTTCCAGCTTATCAATTGTTTCTTTCATGGATTGTGCCTTTGGTATTATATCTAAAAAGTCATCACTATACCCAATGTCATCTACATTTTCTCCTATTATATCTTCTAGGAGTTTTATAGTTTTGGTTTTATATTTATGTGTGTGACTCATTTTCAGTTAATTTTTGTGAAGGATATGAAGTCTGTGTCTAGATTCATTCCTTTGCATGTAGATGTCCATTTGTTCCAGTACCAGTGTTGAAAAGACTTTCTTTTCTCCACTATATTGCCTTTACTCCTTTGTCAAAAATGAGTTGACTATATTTATGTAGGTCCATTTTCGGACTCTGTGTTCTGTTCCGTTGATCTATTTGTATATTCTCTAATACCACAGTGTCTTACTTTCTGTAGCTTTATAGTAAGTCTTGAAGTTGAGTAGTCTCAGTCCTCCAACTTAGTTCTTTTTATTCAATATTCTGTTGGCTATTCTGTGTCTTTTGCCTCTCCATATAAACTCTAGAATGAGTTTGTTAATATCTGGAAAATAACTTTCTAGAATTGTGATTGGGACTGTATGGAATCTATAGATTAATTTGGGAGGAGCTATCATCTTGACAATATTGACTTCCTATCCATGATCATGGAATATCTCTCCATTTATTTAGTTTTTTGATTTCCTTCATTTAAAAAAATGCACACAATAAGTTTTTCTGGGCTAATCCATGAGGTTTGACATCCTTTTACTTTTTAAAATTGATTTTTTCCATATAATATTTTGACATCTAGGGTAAGTTCCTGGAGTAACTTCTTTCCATTTGTCAACCCTTCTCATCCTGGCACCGCATTCAAAGCATTTCATTGCCAGTTTTGGAAAGAAGACAACTTAATGAAGTGACTATAACAATTAGCCTGGAATAGAAATGCTGGAACCCCAAGATTTGTATGAAATGAGGCAGCTTGTCCAGCCACACAGAAGTGACATTTACTGAAACTGTGAAGAACTCTAAGGCAGGAATCTAAGATTGTCTCCTACTGAAAAGTATAAAGGAAGCGTCAAACTAGGGTACTAAAGGACATTCTAAAGACCTAACAATACATAGCTTCTCACCACGGTGTGACCTTGCTTAGGCCACTTTCCTCTTCAGGGCTTTAGTTCATCTATAAAATGTGTGTATAAAATTTCTGTTATTCTGGTTCTGATATATTATGATCTTGTTTTACAGATCCTTTTTTTAATTGTGCTTTTTTTTCTTCCTATAAGGGGAGACATGACATTTGAAAGCAATGACTGTCCTTTTGACTTAACATATAGCATTTTAGTGAAGAGTACAGATAGCTCTACTACTTAATTCTGAGCTATGTGAGTCAGGGTAAATTTTTAAAAAAACATTCTCTGTTTCACTTTCCTCTTTAGTAAAAGGTGAGTAAAAATAGAACCAACATAATTTGATCTGTGGTAAAGACTGAATGAGTATGTGTGTGTGCACACACACATATGGTTAATATATGTATATATATTATATGTATAATTATGTGATATATATAGCACTTAATAAGTGCTATATAACAGTGAGCTATTCTCATTATTATGTGAAGTACGCTGGACCAAATGATTTGAGAGACAAAGGAGCAGAGGTACAAACAGTGTCAGCTCCTTCAAGATGAGGCTTTAGTGGCAGCCTGACTGTCAGACCCTGTGTTGTTTTGGTGGAACAGAAGAACTGGTCTCTTTGAAATACGGGAAATGACAGCCATGTTACCTGTGAAAACTTTGAACTCAGAGGCACCACCTAATCCAAATAGTCTGTGACAGTTATAGAAACAGGAGTAGATCATCAGGCTCAAATTCCAGATTGTAAGGCTATTCTACCTCTAGGATATAGGCTGACCTGAGAGAAGTGATAGGATTGCTCTGAGAAGTTTTCTGTCACATTTTTGTGGCCTTTTAAACCTCTGGTTTAGATGTACATAGAAGAGTGGGAGGCAGGAGGGATGACCTGGATAGGCAGGGAACAACAAAGAAATGAGGCAAGAGGTGAGGAAAGGATAAATGGATCTCTCCTGTGTGTGCCCTTGTAATGACAATTTGTGATGACAGGATTCCAGGCACTTGGATTTTATGCCCATGGGCTACAACTGATTGACAGGACAGCCATGTTCCTTCAGCTGTTCTAGTTCATTTATCATGTGTCCAGCATTGGCTGAGTGCCTGTATGTGCCAGGTATGTGTTAGGTTCTGATGTTATGGAGAAGAATCAGACATGATTCTTTTGAGAACTTACGGACATGTAAATAGATGATTAAAATACATGACAGGCAGACACAGGGTTCTAAAAGCTACAGCACAAAACTAATTGGCCTGGAGGTGGGTTGTTAAGATTGAGAAAGGCTATCTAGAAGAGCTGACATTTCATTGAATATTTATAGAGAAGTGTAAAATATCCAGCTAGACCAAGTAGCTGAGGAGTTCTAGGCAGACAGAAAAACATGGGAGAGATATGGAGCCAGCAGAAATTCTATAGCAGGGATTTTCACCTGGGAAGCAGGATGGCAGATTGAGGTGAGGGTTTATTTCAAAATAACGTATTTAAAATTGACTTGACTTTGATTTGTTTTTCTTGCCAGGAACTATAAAAATACGCTTAATATGTTTTTATACTTAATATATTGTGGCTATATTTTTATAGTAATGTTTATAATTCTATCTTATTTTTAATCCTTTAATAAGTCTTATTGGACCTTAGAATTTTGCCATATTTGCTTCGGATTATTTTTGGGGCAGTTCCCTGTTTATCATTAGTAATTCCGTAACTCTTCCTTCCTTTCCCAGAGGTAATAATTCTCCTGAATTTTATCTTTAGCATATTTATGTATCTTTCAAACTATTCTTACATGTGTGTAGTTATAAACAATTTATATCATTTTGTATATATCCTTCTCCAGCTTGCATTTTTTCTTAAAATTAAGTATATAACTTTTATCCATGTTAAAACATGCAACTTTAGTTCATTCACTTTATCAACTGTCTAGTATTTGATTATATGACTATGTCCTAATTTATTTAGTCTCCCATTAGTGGATAATGTCTCATTCTTATAAACAATGCTACAATGAATATTGAACATTTCTCCTTATTTAAATGTGCCAAAGTTTTCCATGGTATGTATCTAGAGATGCAGTTGCTGTGTTAAAGCATAGCAACATCTTCTGTTTACTGCTAAATTGCTCACTGAGGTCATCGTAATATACTCCCTATATCAGTTGTTTATGAGACTTCCCATTTCTCTTCATTTTTGTACTTAGTGTTGTCAGATTTTTATATTTTTGCCAATCTGATGGATATTAAGTGGGAAATCATTGTAGTTTCCAGTTGCATTTCCATATTTCCTTATGAGCTTTCATATATTCATTGATATTTCAGATTTCTTATTATGTGAATTTCCTTCTCATTTGCACTTTGCATTTTGAAAATTGGATTGTTAGACTTGTTTTGCTGATTCAAGGAATTCTTTAGATAGTCTGGATATTAATTCTTGTGTTACAAGATATCTTTGTTTATGGCAAATGTCTTTGTTTATGGTTTCCTTTATTGAACAAAAATTCAAAATGTTAATATAGCCAGATTTATTAAGCCTATTTTAGGGTTTATGCTTTTCATGTCTTGTTAAATAAATCCTTTCCTATTCCAAGATCATCAAGATATTCTGTTATATTTCCAAGATATTTAAAGTTTTCTTAGTATATTTTGTGCTGTAATTCATATGAAATTGATTTTTACATGTAGTGTAAGGTAAGGATCTACTTTTCCCCAAAATGGATAATTAATTTTTTGAGCCTCATTCAGTGAATAGTTCATAATTTCCCCCAGGCTTTGTAATGCCATTTCTGTTACACATCAGGTTTTCATGTATACCTATATATTGTGGGGCTATTTTATTCCATTGGTTTATTTGGCTATCCCTGTGCAATAATGCCCTAGTGTGTGAATTAGTATATTCCTAAAGTAATTTATAATAGCTACTATGTTGAGTTCTCCTAACTTATTCTTTTAAAAAATATTTGGCTAATGTTATCCCGTTGCTCTTCTATATTTTAATATTAATTTTAGAGCAAACTTTTCAAGTTTTGGAGGAAATATATTTTGTTAGAATTCTGATTGTAATAGCATTGAAATTATAGATTATTTTGCATATTGAGTTTTTCCATTCATGAATATGGTATATCTTATATATGTCTCCATTTGTTCAGATCTTTAAAAAAAAAATGCTCCTCTTTATAATTTTATCCAAGAGGTTTATGAATCTTTTGTTAGGTGTATTTTTAGGTATTTTATAGTTCTTATTGCTATTCTGATTGAATACTTTTTTGTTATGTTTTCAAAGTTATTACTAATATATGGAAATGCTAGTGAATTTTGTATGTTGCTTTTTAATCTAGTAAACTTGCTGAACAGCCTTATTAGTTCTAATAATTATAGATTCTGGTGAATTTTCTATGTAAATAAACATGTTATGTATTTGCAAATAAGAGCAGCTTTGCCTCTTCTTTTCTAATTGTTATGCTTTATTTTTCTTGTTTTAGTGCATTGGACAGGATCTCAAGTATAATAGTCAATATAAGTGATGGTAAAAATAATCCTTTTCATATCCTTATTTTTATGGGAATGAGTACTGTATTCTAAATCCTAGGTAAATTTATGTCAAAGTCTTATTACACTATTATATAATTGACTGGAGTAAAATTCACATTCTAATTATTTACTTATGGTCTGCCTTTCTCGGTGTTAGGTTTTTGTTTTTCCTTTACTGGTTTATGGGCTCACCTTTAGTGGGAAGTAGTTTTGTTTAATTCTTTCTCTCTCCTGCTATGCTCACCCCTCCCTGTATTTAGTAGTTTTTTGATTGCCTCTACCTTGTTTCACAGACTTTCCGGTTCAACTCAAAACTTACAATAGCATTTTGAGGCTTCTCTCTGGCATTGATATTGGAGTATCACAGATCTGATCACTAAGGAAAAAAAAGCTTATTTTAGGTACCGTCCAGGATGCTGTTTTTGTCTTCTACTGAGACCTGCAGCAGTAGCTAGCAGCAATTTTCTTTAGCTTTCTTTGACATGTCACTGATCTTCATCCTAGAGCCTGACTTCAAACAGGAAAACTCATTTCAGCCCCTAATCCATTGTGGAGCAATTTTAATGCCTTTTACCACCACTCAAGCATTGCTAAAAGATAAACTGAGGCATATTAAAAAATTTAAAGGAGGCTGGCCTGGTAGCATAGAAGTTAAGTTTGTATGCTCCGCTTTGGTGGCCCAGGGTTTGCAGATTTAGATTCTGGGCGTGGACCCACACACTGCTCATCAAGCCATACTGTGGTGGTGTTCTGTATATAAAGTAGAGGAAGATTGGCACAGATGTTAAATCAGGGCTGACCTTCCTCAAGTGAAAAGAGGAAGATTGACAACAGGTGTTAGCTCAGGGCCAATCTTCCTCACCAAATAAATAAAAAATTATGGGTGCATTTGAGCAAAAATTGATTCAAATCAGGCAGTGCCAAACAGGCAGTAATTAGAAATGCTCCATGGACAGGAGCTAGGGAAAATATTTTTATAGAGAAGATGCAGAAGCAAAGCAGGGAAATTATTTGACTGTCTATAGATTAAGTGGTTGCCCTATTTGGGAAAGCCTAGTTGGCTCCTTGTGTTTGATTGTCTTTAGGTTTCTATTTCTTAACCTTGAGACATTATAGGATTAGGTTTTGGTTTGCTTACTTAGGCTACTAAGGCATTAGAGCCAACTCAGTCTAATGGCCTCCTTGTTTAATTAATTTAACAGAACAAAACTCCTGGTTATCTTGCCCTACTTCTCAATCTGGAGACCAGTAGGCTCATGGCTTCTACCTCTATTCATTCTTGACTTTTTTCATTTCAGGTCTGCAGAGATGTTCATATTTTTTTTAAACTCAGGTGTATTTGTGTCATTGTATCTGTGATTTCTGTATATTTGGAGCAGAGAGGGTTATAAAATAAGATACTGAGCTATCTTGATCAGAAAGCAAATATCTTACTTTAAAGCAGTATAATATCCTATTACATTGATGATTCAAAAATATTTAATTTATTTGAAATTTCAAATAATTTTAAAGAAGGGGAACGTTTGAAAAAGATTGAGAAACACTAGTATAAAGTGTTTGGAATAAAGTAAACTTTTTTATAAGTCTGGAGCATAGGGGGATATTGAGTGTATTGTGGGAGATGAAGCTAGAAATAAAGATAATGACAGCTTTGGGTATTGTGCTAACTGAGCCATTGAACATGGATTAAAGAAGAGAATGATATGGTTAGATTTGCATTTTAGAAAGATCACTCTGGCAACAATATGGATGGTGGGTTGGTGGCATAGAGACCAAGTAACAAGGAAAACAGGTGAGAAATGATGAAGTCTTGACTGAAAGCAGTTCAGTAAGGATGGAGAGTGATGTGAATTTTTTTCTTTTGAGCAGTTTTGTAAAATTATCATTGAGCAAGATCAAGCTGTTTTCTGAGATTCCTTGTTAAATTTCATAGTATATTGGATTCCAGGTGGATTTTCCTACATTGAGTGAGAGATGGAGCTAATTCTGTACTCAAAACAGGTACATTTGGAGATAAAGATTATTTAAGAAAAAGTAAAAGGGAGATTAAAATTTTTAAAATATTAATTGACTTATGTTAATTTAGCGTTTTCTAGGATTAATGCCAGCATTTAAATAAAATCGAGGCATAAACAGAAGCCTAGGCCTGTGTAAGTGGCAGCTGAGAAAGGCTAGATTAGAAATTGAAGAGCCAGAATTAACTCTAACTCTGGCTTAATACAGTAAAGCCTCCAGTAAGTCACTTCCCATTTGGACATCATCCAATTTTCCTTTTATGTACAGTGAACTCTAAGGTTCCTTTTAATTTTTACCAGGTCATAAGTCTCAATTAAGCTTGTAGTGGCGGGAAAATAATTCCAAAAATGAAAACTTTGGCTTGCTTCTCTGTTATCTTGGCATATGGCAATATGATTGTTAGAGAAGATAATACTGATTGTAAGAGTGTGATGGCTAATTTTATGTGTCAACTGTGGCTGGGCCACAGTATGCAGATATTTGATCAAGCACTAGTCTAGATGCTGCTGTGGAAGTATTTTTTAGATGAGATCAACATTTAAATCAGTAGACTTTGAGCAAAGCAGATTACACTCCATAAGGTGGGTGGACCTTATCCAATCAGTTGAAGGCCTTAAGGGCAAAAATACTGTCTCCCCCTAAGAAGAGGGAATCCTGACTATAATCTTCTTCCAACTCAAGCTGCAATAGTACTTCTTCCCTGGATCTCCAGCCTGATGGCCTGTTCTGTGGTTTTCAGATTTGCAAGCCTCCGCAATCATGTGAGCCAACTGGTTAAAATGAAGCACTCTCTCTCTATATGTGTCTATAGGGATACTCAGGTGTGTACGTGTGCGCACACACACACGCACACACACACAAACACACACCCTATTGATTCTGTTTCTCTGGAGAACCCTGAACCATGCAGTTGGTTTTTGAACGTTTCTAGATCAAAAATAAATGTTTTATGTAAAATTGGATCACTTTTGAAAATTGTTTGCATCAATTGATTATTAAACATTTGCCTGTATTGTAGGAACTGTGGGAGATATGTCAATGAACAAAGAAATATTTCTGTCCTCAGTGAGCTCACAGTTTAGTTGGGAAGACAAGGCTTAATCTTGTTAAAAGTTAAGTAATCAAATTAGAGCTGAATAATCTAAGGACAAAGATATGAAAAATATATGATATGTGGAAAAATATATGATAAGATGTCAGATTAGTTAACAAATATTAGTTTAGAGATTAAAAGCTGTTAAGTACAATTGATCATTGTGGGCTAGGAAAGCTTATGAAAGGAAAAAAGCCTACATTAATTAGTTTTTTTTTTTTTTTAAGATTTTATTATTTCCTTTTTCTCCCCAAAGCCCCCAGGTACATAGTTGTATATTCTTCGTTGTGGGTTCTTCTAGTTGTGGCATGTGGGACGCTGCCTCAGTGTGGTCTGATGAGCAGTACCATGTCCGCGCCCAGGATTCGAACCAACGAAACACTGGGCTGCCTGCAGCGGAGCGCGCGAACTTAACCACTCGGCCACGGGGCCAGCCCCCTACATTAATTAGTTTTAACATATAATCGCAGAAGATCCTCACACTTGTTCTTGTGGGGTTAGGCATTATTATCTCTGTTTTAGTCAGAATTTCTCAGCTGTAAAACTGTCCCACAGTCATACAGTTTTAAGAAGTAAAATCAGAAAAATGTCCTCCTATTTCCACTACCCTATGCTGCAGAGAAAATTTCATGGAGGTGGAGCACTAGCAGAACCTTGAAAGTTAGGTAGGCTCTTTGCAAAGCTGAGTCAGCAGTGAGGAAAGGACAGCTCTGGTGTCCTTTTCTTTGCAAGAGTTTATGTAAAAGGAATGAGGGAAAAGTCCTTGACAACGAGGTTGAAAGAAGATAGCATATTAATTTATTTCTGAATTGTCAAAGCCTTGAATAATTCTGTCAAAGATGTAAGCCGTAAAGTGGGTTTGACTAAGCCAGAGACACTGGGTTTTGGCCTCCAGTCCATAGCTGACCCATTTTCCACATTTGTAAGTGGGATAAGGGAGAAGAATATTTTCTTATTCTAGAAATGTTTCCTTGTTATCTAGTATCAGGGGATTGTGCTTGATTATACTTGTGGGAGTCTGCTGATTGTGATTATGTCATAGATAATGTTTGTGTTAGATATACCTTGGTTTATCATCAGTATATTACTAGAAACACAAATTTTATGATCTCAGCTAAAAGCAATTAATTGTTGAAGCTGTGAGACTCCTTAGAAATATATTAGTTCCTTGGAACTGGCTTGGTCTAGGATCAAGCCCAAAGATTCTGGTAAGAATTGATTTTACTTTATCTATAAGATGTATAGGGACTGAATCAGCCATTGGTTCACTTAGACAGTTTGCAGCTCACTCACTTTGCTTTCATAATATTCAAAGTTAATCTTAGCATATCACCAAAGTTCTGATCCATCTACCTACATTTCCAAGCAATTTAAAGGTGCTAGTTGAGGGTTGAAATGAATGCAAAAATAAAAATAGGGTTCCTGTTGAAGGTGGTGATGTAGGAAGAACTCATGTCCTCCCTCAGACACACCAAATCTATAGCTATATATGGAACAATTTCCTCTGACAAAAACCTAAAAAATTGTGGAGCAACCTCTTCACATCAGCAAATGAGATGGAAACCTTATCAAAGTGGTTAGGAAAGGCTGAAACACCATCTCGGCCATGAACCCCGCCCTCAATAGGGAGGGACCTCAAAACCCAGAGCTCCTCCCTGAGGAGTGAAGGGTTTGTACCTTACATCAGGCACCTCAGCTTTTAAGACGGGCACCTAAGAGACGAACCCTTAAAACGTCTGGCTTTGGAGACCAACAGGGCTTCTGCCCGAGAGACCTGTGGGGCTGTGGTGAACTGAGGAACATCTCATAAAGGGCCCACATGTTGACTCACCCACCCTGGGGCCTAGTGCAGAATCAGCCTTTTGAAAAGTGCCCAGACTTTATGTGAAAGACTTTATGTGAAATCATTTCCTAATTTTAAAGCATTGCAGTAAGGGGCAGGGGCCTGCTGGGGTACACTTTGGGGACAGAGGCTGGTCGGCGTCATCTTCCTTCTCTCCCTCTGCCTTGCTAAAGCTGGAAGGCACCGTCTTTTTTATTCTTTTTACTTCTCTTTTCTGTTTTTCTTTTATTTTTTGGGCAGGTGCTATCTTTTTACTCTCCCTCTGCCTCCAGCCAGTGGTTGCCATCTTCATGTCTCCCTCTGCTGCATTCCAGAGCACCAGTATCTCCTAGAGGGGAGCTTCTGTACACATTTGGTACCCTGGTTTTTATGTCTGATGATCTGGTTTTTGTGGCTGCCACCAGGGGATGCCCTTTGATCACCTGGCTCTGGTGGCTAGAGGGGATTATGTTTCTGGATCCCATGGGGCTGTAACAATTGGAGAAATAGTTGGCAGGCTACCACCCCAAGGGAACTGCACAGACAGCAGATTTAAACACAACTCCTGCCTTTTCGTGAAAGAAGTCTACTTGCTAGTCCTGGAGCTTCAGCCTTAGGGGCAGGCTTCAGTTTTGGTACACATGTAGAGGCTAGAAAGGTGCTCTCAGGGACTGTAGGCTGGGGAACTTCATCTTTGCACTCTTCCTCTGCCTCACTACACCTCATCACTATCTCCAAGAAAAGAGTTTGTGCACTCATTTGGGGCCCCACTTTTTCCACTGCTGCCCAGTGCACACCTCCAGATTGCCTGGCTCTGGGGGGCAACTGGGGCTTATGCTTGCAGCCCCACATGAATGTATATATTTACATTCTTTAAAAGCTGTTGCATGCGGATCTGGCTTCCAATCAGCCTGAATCTAGGTGCTAACTGAGGTTCTCCCCTTTGAGACACTCACTGGTCTTGGCATACCCTCTACTACTGGGAGCTGTTAAAAAATAAAATAAGCTGATTGGACAATCATAAGATTTGAGATACAACCAAGAGCTAGGGCAGGATTGAATGATAAAGTTCATCTCCTACACAAGGCCAACCCTTCAAGACTGAGAGAAGTGGCTGTTTCATCTAATGGCTAGACACTAACAAAGAGAGTCAAGCAAAATGAAGAAATAGAGGAATATGTTTCAAACAAAAGAAGAAGATAAGACCTTGGAAAAAAACCCTTAATATAACAGACATAAGTAATTTACCTGATGAAGAGTTCAAAGTAATGGTCATAAAGATGCTCAATGAACTCAGGAGAAGAATGGATAAACACAATGAGGACATCAACAAAAGATATAAAATATAAGATACTTTCAAACAGATGTCAGAGAACTGAAGAATATAATAACTGAACTGGAAATACTCTAGAAGGGTTCAACAGCAGACTAGATGAACTCACCCAATTGAAGCAGCAAAAAGAACAAAGAATGAAAAAAGCGAAGATAGATTAAGGGACTTATGGCACCTCAAGTGGACTAACATTCGTGTAATAGGAGTCCCAGAAGGAGAAGAGAGAGAGAAAGGAGCAGAAAACTTATTTGAGGAAATAATGGCTAAAAACTCCCCTAACTTAGGGAAAGAAACTAACAACAAGATCCAGGAAGCCTATAGAGTCCACGTAAGATGAACCCAAAGAAACCCACACCAAGACACATCATAATTGAAATGCCAAAAGTTAAAGACCAAGAGAGAATCTTAAAAGCAGCAAGAGAAAAATGCCTTGTTACATACAAGGGAACCCCCATAAGACTATAAGCAGATTTTAAAGTAGAAACTTTACAGGCCAGAAGGGATGGCACAATATACATAAAGTGCTGAAAGAAGAAAATTTTCAACCAAGAATACTCTACCCAGCAAAGTTATCATTCAAAATTGAAGGAGAGAGAAAGAGTTTTCCAGACAAGCAAAAGCTAAGGGAGTTTATCACTATTAAATTGGAGTTCCAAGAAATGTTAAAGGGGCTTACTTAAGTTGAAAACAAAGGATACTAGATAGTGACAAGAAAACATATGAAAGTATAAATCTCACTGGTAAAGGGAAATATATAGTAAAGGTGATGGATTCATCACTTATAGATCTAACATGAAGGTTAAAAGACAAAGTAGTAAAAATAACTATACAATAATTAGTTAAGGGATACATAAGATAAAAAGATGTAAAATGTGACATCAAAAACATAAATAGTTGGGGAGAGAGTAAAAATATAGAGCTTTGGAATGCATTCAAACTTAAGTTGCTATCCACTTAAAATAGACTGCTATAAATACAAGTTGTTGTATCTAAGCCTCATGATAACCACCAAGCAAAACCCTATAGTAGATATACAAAACACAATGAGAAAGAAATCTAAGCATACCACTAAAGAAATCATCAAACCACAAAGGAAAAGAGCAAGAGAAGAAGAAGGAACAGAGGCAATACAAAACAGCGAGAAAGCAATTAACAAATTGGTAATAAGTACATACCTGTCAATAATTACTTTGAATTTAAACAGACTAAATTCTCCAGTCAAAAGACATAGAGTGGCTGAGTGGATAAAAAAGTAAGACCCATCTATGTCCTGCCTATGAGAGACTCAATTCAGATGTAAGGACATACACAAACTGAAAGTGAAGGAATGAAAAAAGATATTCCTTGCAAATAGAAACCAAAAGAAAGCTGGGGTAGCTATACTTATATCACACAAAATAGACTTTAAAACAAAGACTGTAATAGGAGACAAAGAAGGGTGTCACATTATTGATAAAGGGGTCAGTCCAATAGGAAGATATAACATTTGTAAGTATTTATACACTTCACATAAAAGCATCTAAGCATACAAAGCAAATATTAACAGACCTGAGGGGAGAAATAGATAGTGATACAATGATAGTAAGAGACTTTAATACCCCATTTGTGTCAATGGATAAATCACTCAGACAGAAAGTCAATAAGGAAACATCAACTTTAAACAACACCTTAGAACAGATAGACTTAACAGATCTACGCAGAATATTCCATCCAAAAGCAACAGAATACACATTCTTCTCAACTGGATATGGAACATTCTCCAGGATAGATTATATGTTAGGCCTCAAAACAAGTCTTAACAAGTTTAAGACGACTGAAATCATATCAGCCATCTTTTCTGACCACAATGGTATGAAACCAGAAGTCAAATAGAAGAAGAAAAGTGGAAAATTCACAAATGTGTGGAGACCAAACATGCTACTGAAGAACCAACGGGTCAATGAAGAAATAAAAAGTGAAATTTAAAAATACCTTGAAACAAATGAAAATGGAAGTACAACATATTAAAACTTATGGAATGTAGCAAAAGCAGTTCTAAGAGGGAAGTTCAATGCGTACCTCAAGAAACAAGAAAAATCTGAAACAACATAACTTTACATGTCAAAGAACTAGAAAAAGAAAAATGAGGCTAAGTGTTTGTAGACGGATGGAAATAAAGATCAGAGCAGAAATAAATTAAATAGACAAACAGCAGAAATAAAAAGACAATATTGAGAAAAGATGAATGAAACCAAGAGCTGGTTCTTTGAAAGGATAAACAAAACTGAAAAACCTTTAGCTATACTCACCAAGAAAGAAAGAGAGACAACTCAAATAAATAACTTCAGAATGAAAGAGGACACATTACAACTGATACCACAGAAATACGAAAGATCAGGAGAGACTACTATGAACAGTTATACACCAACAAATTGGACAACCTAGAAGAAGTGGATAAATTCCTAAAGATGTACAACCTTCCAAGACTGAATCATGAAGAAATAGAAAAACTGAACAGATTGATTGCTAGTAAGGAGATTGAATAAGTAATTTAAAAACTCCGTCCAAATAAAAGCCTAGGATTAGGTGGATTCACTAGTGAATTCTACCAAACATTCAGAGAAGTAGTAATACTAATCTTTCTCAAACTATTCCAAAAAATATGAGGATTACTTCCAAATTCATTTTATGAGGCTAGCATTACCTTGATACGAAAACCAGCCAAGAATACCACAAGAAAAGAAAATTACAGGTAAATATCCCTGATGAACATATATGCAAAAATCCTCAACAAAATATTTGCAAACTGAATTTAACAATACATTAAAAGGATCATACACCATGAACAAGTGGGATTTATTCCAAGGATCCAAGCATGGCTCAACATTCACCTATCAGTCGATGTGATACACCACATTACCAAAATGAAGGATAACAATCACATGGTCATCTCAATAGATGCAGGAAAAGAATTTGAAAAAATTCAACATCTATTTATGATAAAAACTTTCAGCAAAGTGGGTATAGAGGGAACGTATCTCAGCATAATAAAGACCATATATAACAAGTCAACAGCAAATATCATAGTCAATGATGAAAAGCTGAAAGCTTTTCCTCTTGGATCATTAACAAGAAAAGGATGCCCACTTTCGCCAGTTTTATTCAACATAGTACTGGGAGTCCTAGCCAGAGCAATTAAGCAAGAAGACAGAAAGTATCCAAATTGGAAAGGAAGAAGTAAAACTGTCATTATTTTCAGATGACTTGATTTTATACGTAGAAAACCCTCAAGACTCCACCAAAAAGCTGTTATAATTAATCAATGAATTCAGTAAAGTTTCAGGATACAAAATCAATATACAAAAATCTGTTGCATACACTAATAATGAATTAGCAGCAAAATAAATTAGGAAAACAATCCCATTTACAGTTGCTTCAAAAAGAGTAAAATACCTAGGAATACATTTAACCAAGGAGGTGAAAGACCTGTACACTGAGAACTCTAAGACACTGTTGAAAGAAATTGAAGAAGACACAAATAAATGGAAAGATATTCCAGGCTCGTGGATTGGAAGAATTAATATTGTTAAAATGTCTGTCCTACCCGAAGCAATCTACAGATTGAATGCAATTTTCATCAAAATTCTAATGTCATTTGACAGTGGAAAAACAATTCTAAAATTTGTATCGAACCACAAAAGAACCCAGATAGGGAAAGCAATCTTGAGAAAGAAGAACAAAGCTGGAAGCATAACACTCCTTGATTTCAAACTACATTATAATGCATAGTAATAAAAACAGTATGATATTGGCATAAAAACAGACACATAGATCAATGGAACAGAATAGAGAGCTGAGAAAGAAACCCACATGTATATCATCAATTAATTTACGACAAAGGAGCCAAGAATATACAATGGGGAAAGGTCAGTCTCTTCAAAAAATGGTGTTGGGAAAACTGGACAGCCACATGCAAACAAATGATACTGGACCACTGTCTTACACCATACACAAAAATTAACTAAAGATCAATTGAAGACTTGAATGTAAGACCTGAAACCATAAAACTCCTAGGAGAAAACATAGACTGCAAAACTTAACATCAATCTTTGTGATGAATTTTTTGATTTGACACTAAAAACAAAGGCAACAAAAACAAAAAAATCAAGTGGGACTAAATCAAACTAAAAATTTCTGCACATCAAAGGAAACCATCAACAAAATGAAAAGGCAACCTACTGAATGGGAGAGAATATTTGCAAATATGTAGCTGATAAGTTAATATCCAAAATTTGAGGAACTTATGCAAATTAATAGTAGACCGACCAACCAAGAAAGAAAGATTAGAACATGGGCAGAGGATCTGAATAGACATTTTTCCAAAGAAGACATACAGATGGCCAACAGGTACATGAGAAGATACTCAGTATCACTAATCATCAGGAAAATGCAAATCAAAACCACAATCGGGGGCTGGCCCGGTTGCATAGTGGTTAAATTTGCATGTTCCACTTAGGTGGCCTGGGATTCTCAGGTTCAGATCCCAGGCACAGACCAAACACTGATCATCAAGCCATGCTGTGGAAGCATCCCACATACAAAATAGAGGAAGATTGCAACAGATGTTGGCTCAGGGACAATCTTTCTCAAGCAAAAAGAGGAAGATTGGCAATAGGTGTTAGCTCAGGGCCAATATTCCTCACTAAAAAATCCAAAACCAAAAAACACAATGAAATATCACCTCACACCTGTTAGAATGGCTAATATCAAAAAGACTAGAAATAACAAGTGTTCACGTGGATGTGTAGAAAAGGGAACTCTTGTGCACTATTGGTGGGAATGTAAACTGGTGCAACTACTATGGAAAACAGCATGGAGGTTCCTCAAAAAATTAAAAATAGAACTTCCATATGATCCAGAAATTCCACTGCTGGGTATTTACCTGAAGAAAATGACAACATTTGGGATGTAAAAAACAATGAAAGCCTTCTTGGTAAAACAAGGATCAGGAAAATTTGTTGGTCAGACCTCCTAGAACATTCATCCAGAGAGTATGATCACAGTAGTGAGTCAGTAGACCAGGACATTTGAAAAGCAGTTGAAGGAGTTAGAGGTGTTGAGTCTAGAGAATAGAAAATTTCACTTGAATGAGATGACTATCATTAAAAATTTATAATTCTATCATGTGGAAGAGTAGTAAAATTTCTCTGCATGGATTTGGAAAGCCTAACTCAAATCAATGCATGGAGGCAAAGTTCAATTCACTGTAAGTAAATAATAGAAATAAAACTTGTGTAATGAACACAGCTGTCCAGGAATGCATGTACCTAGAAGTGTTGATGGTATACAAACAGAGATACTAAGGATACATTGGTGAATAAACTATGTGTGTCTGATAAAATTAAAGAATTAATTGAATGAGCAAGTCAAGATACATACTCTGTGATACTGGATGACTATGTCTGAGTTGTTATAGCAAGTATTACTCTACTGGTTGGGAGGGCAGTGTTACCAAGGCTAAAGCTCTTTCTTTGTGAAATTCTGTCAATATGGTCTCTCCTTTGGCTTGCTCTCCCTCCTTTCTTGAGACTCTTTTATTTCCTTCATTTTAACTTTGTGGCATCTCCTGCGCCTTTATACTCATCCATAGCCTATAATTTTCTTAAAAATCACAGCATTCCATAATTTTTTTTCTGAAGCGAGTCAATTTGATACAGGTTTAGTGGCAGTGTGATTTATCAGAAGAAGCATGGGCTTTGTAGTTAGACAAATCTGGGGTCAATTGTAAGTTCCACCATGTAAGTAGTTATGTGATCTTGACAAATGACTTCATGTCTTTGTGTTTCATTGTCTCACAACTTAAAAATTCATTTATTCAAAAAGTATTTGTTGAGCATACTACAAATCAGCCAGTGTCCTATGTTCTTTGTATATACCCATGAATAAAACAATTGTCTTGCTTTCATGAAGCTTATATTCTTTGAGGGGAGATAGATAATAAATAATAAAGAAGTAAATTATATAGTATCTTAGAAGATTATAGAAGCTATGGAAAAAAAAGTACAGCAGGGTAATAAGAATTGAGGGTAATGGGATGGGATGAGAGGTAGATTGAATGTTACATGGGATGGTCAAGGAGGCCTTATTAGAAGGTGATATGTGAGCAAAGTCTTAAAGTAGATGAAGGAATTAGCCCTGAAGAATTTGGGGGAAGCAAAGGGAAGAATTAGATAAAAGTCCCAGAGGTGGGATTGTGCCTAGACTGTTCAAAGATCAGGAAGGAGGCCAGTGTAGATGGAGCAGAGAGAGTAGGGGAGGGTATATGGTAGGGAAGGAGTTCAGAAGGATGGTGGTGAAGGTTGGGTGGCGGATCATATAGTCTTTGGGTAGATCACATGTAAGGATGTTGGCTTTTACTTTAAAAGAGATGGATAGTTAGTGGAAGTTTTTAGGGAGGGAGTAACGTGAATGATCTTACATTTTAGAGGGTTTGCTTGAGAAGGGCCTGAAGAGAGGCAGGTGTAGAAGGAGAGAGGTGTCTTAGGAGGCCATTGCAGTAATCCAAGTGAGAGATTATAATGGCTTGGATCAGGTTGGTGACAGTGAAATTGGTGAGAAGTGGTTTGGATATATTGAAATGGAAATAAAACCTACTTTTCAAAGTTGTTGTGAGAATTAAAAATAATGTGTGTGTTAAAGACATAGTGCCTGGCACGATGCATAGAACATCATTATTAGCATATTAGCTACTGTTATTAACAAAATATGGAATCCCATGCAGAATCTGATCTTGGTCCTTCCACATGATTGGCTTTATCTTTTTGTTTGACTTTTTTCCAATTAATTTTTTTTATTGAGGTAACATTGATTTATAAGATTATATAAATTTCAGGTATACATCATTATATTTTGATTTCTGTGTAGACTACATCATGTTCACCACTCAAAGACTAATTACCATCTATCACCTTGTACATGTGCCCTGTCACTCTTTTTGCCCTTCTCCCTCCCCCTTCCCCTCTGATAAGCACCAATCTAATCTCTGTATCTATGTATTTGTTGTTGTTGTTGTTTTTATCTTCGACTTATGAGTGAAATCATATGGTATTTGACTTTCTCCTTCTGACTTATTTTGCTTAGCATAAGACCATCAAGGTCCATGCATGTTGTCACATATGGCAAGATTTCATCATTTTTATTTCATAGCTGAGTAGTATTTCATTGTATATTATATACACCACATCTTCTTTATCCATTCATCCATTGATGGGCACTTAGGTTGTTTCCAAGTCTTGGTTATTGTGAATAGTTCTGCAGTTAACATAGTGGTGCATATATCTTTACGCGTTCGTGGTTTTGCATTCTTTGGATCAATAACCAGAAGTGGATAGCTGGGTCATATGGTAGTTCTGTTTCTAGTTTTTTGAGGAATCTCCACACTGTTTTCCATAGTGGCTGTACCAGTTTACATTCCCACCAGCAGTGTATGAGAGTTCCCTTTTTCATTGTAGTTTTGATTTGCATTTCCCTAGTAATTAGTGATGTTAAATGTCTTTTCATGTGCCTGTTGGCCATCTGTATATATTCTTTGGAAAAGTGTCTGTTCAGATCTTTTGCCCATTTTTAATTGGGTTGTTAGATTTTTGGTTGTCAATTAATTTTTTAATGAGATATAATTGACATTCCATTCACCTATTTAAAGTGTACAGTTCAGTAGTTTTTAGTATGTTTACAAGGTTGTGCAACCATCACCACTGCCTAACTCCAGAACATTTTATCACTCCCAAAAAGAAATTCCATACCCGTTACCAGTCATTCTGTTCTCCCTCAGACCCTGCAATCACTGATCTACCTTTTATCTTTATAAATTTACCTATTCTGGATATTTCATATAAATGGAACCATATAATATACGATCTTTTGTGTCTGGCTCCTTTCACTTTGAGTAGATTTTTAAGATTCACTCATGTTGTAGCATGTATCAGTACTTTTTCTTTTTTAATGACAATGATATTCTATTTTGTGGATTTACCACATTGTGTTTATCCATTTATCTGCAGATGGAGATTTGTGTTGTTACCACTTTTTGGCTATTGTAAATAATGCTACTATGAATATTCATGTACAAGTTTTTGAGTAAATGTATGTTTTTAATTCTCTTCATATATACCTAGGAGTGGAATTTCTGAGTTGTATGGTAACTCTGTGTTTAACTTTTTGAGGAACTGCCAGACTGTTTTCCACAGATTCAAAATTTAACATTTCCAGCGTCAATGTATGAGAGAGGTTTCCAATTTCTCCACATCCTCACTTGTTATTGCCTACCTTTTTGCTTATAGCCATCCTAGTGTGTCATAGCTTATTGTGATTTTTATTTGCATTTATTCAGTGATTAATGATGTTGAGCATCTTTTCGTGTGTTTATTGGCCATTTGTACATCTGCTTTGGAGAAATGTTTATTAAAATCCTTTTCCTATTTTAGAAAATTAGATTGTCTTTTTATTGTTGACTTGTAAGAGTTCCTTATATATTCTGGATACTTGGCCTCTATTAGATATGATTTGCAAATATTTTCTCTCATTCCATGAGTAGTCTTTTCACTTTCTTGATAGTGTCTTTGAAGCACAAAATGTTTTAATTTAGATGAAGTTCAGTTTATCTATTTTTTCTTTGATTGCCTGGGCTTTACATGTTACATCTAAGAAACCATTGCCTAATCCAAGATAATGAAGATTTACACCTATGTTTTCTTTTAAGAGTATTATAGTTTTAGCTCATACATTTTGGTCATTGATTCATTTTGAGTTATTTTTTTCTGTTTGGGGTGAGGCAGGGGTTCAACTTCATTCTTTTGCATGTGGATATCCAGTTGTCCTATTACCTTTTGTTGAAAAGACTATTCTTTTACCCACTGAATTCCTGGCCACCCTCATCAAAAATCAAGTGACCATAAATGTATGGGTTTATTTCTGAGTTCTCAGTTCCACCATTCCAGTTATCTATATATTTGTCCTTGTGGCAGTTCCACACAGCCTTGGTTAAAGTGCATTTGTAGTTAAGTTCTGCAGTGGAAAACTGTGAGACCTCCAACTTCTTTTCTTTTTTTTCCAAGATTGTTTAGACCATCCTGGTTTCTTTGCATTTCTAGATAAATTTACTATCAGCTTGCCAATTTCTGTAAAAAGAAAGACAGCCTGGATATTGATAAGAATTGCATTGAATTTGTAGATCAACTTGGGAGTATTTCCAATTTAACAATATTTAGACTTTCAATCCATGAACACAGAAGGGTTTTCTATTTATTTAGGTCTTCTTTAATTTATTTCAATGATGTTTGTAGTTTTCAGTGATCAAGTCTTGCACTTCTTTTGTTAAATTTATTCCTAAGCATTTTGTTCCTTTCGTTGCTGTTGTAAATGGAATTGTTTTCTTAGTTGCATTTTGGGATTTTTCATTACTAGTGTGTAGACATACAATTGATTTTTTATATTGATCTTGTATCTTTCAACTTTTGAACTCGTTTATTAGATCTAATGTATTGTTTGTAGATTCCTTAGGGTTTTCTATATTAAGATCATGTCATGTGCAAATAGAAATAATTTTACTTCTATTTTCAAATATTTATTGTTTTTCTTGCCTAATTTCCTTGGCTAGAACCTCCAGTACAATGTAAAGTATAGAACAGACTTGTTCTTGTTTTGTTCCTCATCTTAGGGGTAAAGCTTTCATTTTTTCACCATTAAGTCCAATGTTAGCAGTGGGTTTTTCTTAGATATTCATTATCAAGTTGGGAATGGTATTTTTTGAATGTTTTTATCATAAAACCTTGTTGAATTTTGTTAAATTCTTTTTCTGCATCTCGTGAGATAATCTTGTGGTTTTTTTGTCTTCCATTCTGTTGAAGTTTGCATGTTGAACTAATCTTGCATCCCTAGCATAAATCTACTTGGTCATGTTTTATAACGTTTTTTGTATATAGCTAAATTCAGTTTGCTAATGTTTTGTTAAAGATCTTTATGTGTATCTTCATGAGGGATATCAGTCCGTAGTTCTGTGTTCTTCTGAGTTCTTTGGCTGGCGTTATCAGGGTGTTACTGGCTTCATGGAATGAGTTTGAAAGTGTTCCTCCTCTTCTGTTTTTGGAAGAATCTGTGATGGATTGGAGTAACTCTTCTTAAATGTTTTTGGTAGAATTCATCAGTGAGACAATCTGGTCCTGGGCTATTCTTTGTAGAAGTTTTTTGATTACTAATTCAATATCTTTATCTCTTATAGGTCTATTCTATTTCTATTTCTTCTTGAGTTACTTGCAGTTGTTTGTGTCTTTTTAGAAATTTGTCCATTTCATGTAGGTTATCTAAGTTGTTGGCATACAATTGTTCATAGTATTCCCTTATAATCCTTCTGATTTTGTGAGGTCAGTAGTAATGTTCACTCTTTCATTTCTGATGTTGGTAATTTGAGTTCTCTTTTTTCTTGGTCAGTCTAGTTAATGGTTTGTCACTTTTGTGGATGTTTTCGAAGAACCAACTTTTGGTTTTATTGATTTTCAGCTTTTCTATTCTCTATTTTGTTTATTTCACCTCTGATTTTATTATATCCTTCCTTCTGCTTGATTTGGATTTAGTTTGCTCTTGTTTTTCTAGTTAAGGTGGATGATTTTGTTACTTATATAAGATCTTTATTCTTTTGTAATATAGTTCTTTACAACTATAAGTGTTCCTCTAAGTATTGTTTTCACTGAACCCTGTAAGTTCTGGTAAATATGTTTTCATTTTAACTCAACTCAAATTACATTCTAATTTCTCTTGTGGTTCCTTCTTTGAGTCTTTGGTTATTTAGAAGTTTGTTATTTAATTTTCGCATCTGTGGATTTCCCAAATTTCTCTCTTTTATGAATTTTTAATTACATTAAGTGTACTTGGATAATAATTTTGTATTATTTCATACCTTTTAAATTCACTGAGACTTTTTTTGTGTTTGTATGCCCAATTTATAGTATGTACTGGAGAATGTTCCATATGCATTTGAATTGATTGTGTATTCTACTGTTTTGGGGGACAGTGTTATATAATTTTCTGTTAGGTCTAATTGATTTTTAGTGTTGTTCAAGTCTTATATTTCCTTTTTGATCTTCTGTTTACTTCTGCCAATTATTGTAAGCAGGATATTGAAGTCTCTATCTGTTATTGTTGAATTGTTTATTTCTCCCTTCTATTCTGATAGTTCATATATTTGGGGGCTCTTTTGATAGGTACATATATTTTTATAACTGTTGTATCTTCCTGATGGAGTGACCATTTTCCCATTATAAAATGTTTTTTCCCCCCTCTGGTAACAATTTTTGTCTTAAAGTCTGTTTTGAATGCTATTGGTTGTAGATATTATAGTCTCTTTTGGTTACTGTCTGGTCTGTCTCTTTTCATTCTTTTACTTTCAACATATTTTTGTCCTTGAATCTAAAGTGTGCCTCCTGTAGACAGCATGTAGTTGGATGATGTCTTTACTCCATTTTGCCATCTTTCCCTTTTAATTGAAGTGTTTAATCTGTTTATATTAAATTTAATGACTGATCAAGTAGGATTTACATCTGCTGTTTTCTTGTTTTTTATATGTCTTATGTCTTTTTTTCTTCCTCTATTCCTCCATTACTCTTACATTACTAAATATTTTCTAGTATACTGTTTAAATTCTTTTTCATTTCTTTTATTTATTTTTTGAGTTATTTTCTTAGTGGTTACCCTGAAGATTAAAATTAACATGAACAACAATCTAGTTCAGATTAATATCCATTTAATTTAAATTTCAATAGTCTACAAAAACTTCATCTTTATATTGCTTTGTTCTCACTCCCTGATTTATGCTGTAATTGTCCTACAAACTACATCTTTATGCATCGTATGCCCATGAACACATGTTTATAATTCTAGCTTTATGCAATTATCTTTTAAATCAGATAGGAGAAGAAAAGAGTTATAAGCAAAAAGGTACATTTATTCTTCTTTTGTACTCATCCATATCATTACCTTTGCTGGTGCACATTATTTCTTCTTGTGCATTTAAGTTACTGTCTAGTGTCCTTCCTTTCAGCCTGAAGAACTCCCTTTAGTATTTCTTGTAGGGCAGGTTTGCTAATGAGAAGTTCTCCCAGTGTTTGAAGTGTCTTATCTTCTTACTCATTTTTGAAAGAAAGTTTTGCTAGATATAGAATTCTTGATTGAAAATCTTTCAGCACTCTGAATATGTCATTCTACTGCTTTCCAGTCTCCATGATTTCTCATGAGAAATCATTTGTTATTCTTACTGAGGATTCCTTGTAAGTGATGAGTCACTTTTTTCTTTCTTCTTTCCTGATATCTCTTTGTCTTTGGCTCTCAATAGTTTGATTATAATATATCTGAGAATAGATCTTTGAGTTTATCCTACTGGACTTCTTTGAGTTTCTTTGCTGTGTAGACTAATATTTTTTATAAAATGTGGGAGGTTTTCAGATATTAATTTTTCAATTATTCTTTCTGCTCTTTTCTCTATCTCCTCACCTTCTGAGACTCCCATTATGTGTATGTTGGTATGATCGATGATTTCCTAAAGGTCTCTGAGCCTCTGTTCATTTTTCTTTGTTCTTTTTTTTTCTCTTCCTCAAACTGGACATCTCAATCGAGCTATCCTCAAGTTTGCTGCTTCTATCATCTACCTGCTTTGCTACTGATACTTTCTAGTGATTTTTTTCATTTCGGTTATTGTACTTTTTAACTACATAATTTCCATTTGGTTCTTTAAAAAAATAATTTCTATCTCTTCATACTTTTTTCTTTTCATAATAGTGTCTTTTGAAGAGCAGACATTTTTAATTTTCATGAAATTCAATTATCACTATTTTTTGAACAGTACCATAGCTAAGCACTTTTAGCTTAACCTAAGATCACAAAGATTTTCTCCCATGTTTTCTTCTTAAAAATTTATAACTCTTACATTAGGTCTACCATCCATTTTAGTTAATTTTTGTGTATCTTGTGAGGTAAGTGTATTAGTTTTCTGTTGCTGCTATACAAAATATCACAAACTTAGTGGCTTAAAACATCACAAATTTATTATCTTACAGTTCTTGAGAGGAGTGTCTGAAATGGATCTTAATAGCATAAAATTAATGTGTTGGTAGGGCTGCATTCTTTCTGGAGGCTCTAGGGGAGAATACATTTTCTTGCCTTTTTCATCATCTAATAGTCACCTGCATTGTTTGGCTCATGGGCCCTTCCTCCATCTTTGGTGCCATCAACATAGAATTTTAAAATTTCTTTCTCTCTGTCTTAGAAGGACCATTGTGGTTGCATTGGGCCCACATGGATTAACCAGGATAATCTTTCCATATCAAGATCTTTGAGCACAACTTCAAAGCCCCTTTGCCATATATGCCTGCTACATTCACAGGTTTCAGGGATTAGGACGTAGACATCTTTGAGAGACCATTATTCTGCCTACCACAGTAAGAGTGTAATTCGTTTTTTTTTTTTTCTTTTGCATGCTGATACACACTTGTCCAGCACCATTTCTTGAAAAGATTATCCTCTTTCCATTGAATTGAGTTGGCATATTTGTGGTGACTCAATTGACCTTAAATATAAGGATTTATTTTTCAACCCTTAAATGTATTCTATTGATCTATATGTCTGTCCTTGTGCCAACACTAAAATGTTCTTCTTACTGTAGCTTTATAATAAGTCTTGAAGTTAAATAATGTTAAGTCCTCCAATTTTATTATTCTCTTTCAAAATGGTCTTTGGTATTTTAGGTCATTTCATTTCTATATACATTTTAGTATCAACTTGTCAATTTCTATAGAAACCCTGCTGGGATTTTGATAGGGATTGAATTAAATTTACAGATTAATTTGGGGGAGAATTGTCATCTTGACAATAATGGTCTTTCAATCTCATTTATTTAGATCTTCCTTAATTTCTCTAAGCAACTTTTTATATTTTTCAGTATACAAGTCTTGTACATTTTTGTTAACTTTATTCTTGAATATTTTATTCTTTTTGATATTATTATGAATTGAATTTTTAATTTATTTCAATTTCCAATGGTTTGTTGCTAATATATAGAAATACAATGGAATTTTACAACTGATCTTAAATCCTATGACCTTGCTGAACTCATTTGTACTTTTTGGTGGATTCTTTGGGGTCTTGTAAATATAGGCTCATTTTGTCTGTGAGTAAGACCATTTTTACTTCTTTCTTTCCAATCTGCATGCTTTTCTTTTTTTCTTTCCTTTCCTCCTCCTGACCTCCCTTCTTCCTTCCTCTCTCCTCTTCCTCCTGTTTCTTCTTCCTCTCTCTCCCTCTGTTTTGTTACACTACCTAGAACCTCCATTAAAATATTGAATTTTTTTTTCCTGCTTTATCTCCCCAAATCCCCCCGGCACATAGTAGTATATCTTAGTTGCAGGTCCTTCTAGTTGTGGCATGTGCGACGCCACCTCAACGTGGCCTGATGAGCGATGCCATATCTGCCCCTAGGATCCAAACCAGCGAAACCCTGGGCCGCCGCAGTGGAGCACAAGAACTTAACCACTCAGCCATGGGGCCGGCCCCAAAATATTGAATATTAATGGCGGGAGTTAACATCCTTGTCTTGTTCCTGATCTTAGTGGGAAAGCTGTTAATCTTTCCCCGTTATGTATAATGTTAGCTGTAGGTTTATATATATGCCCTTATGAGGTTGAAGAAGTTACCTCCTATTCATAGTATATTGAGAGTTTTTTTAATGAATGGGTATTGAATTTGTCAAGTGCTTTTTCTGCATCTATTCAGATGGTCATATGGTTTTCATATTTTTAAAAATGCTAATATGGTGTGTTACATTAATTGATGTTTTGATATGAAACCAACTATGCATTCCTGGGATGAATCCTACTTAGTCATGGTGTATAATCCTTTGTATATTTTGCTGGATTCAGTTTGCTAATATTTTTTAAATGTTTTTGAGTCTATGATCATGAGGGACACTAGTCAGTTTTCTTGTGGTGTCATTGTCTGCCTTTGGTATCAGAGTAAAACTGGCTCCATGGGATGAGTTGGGAAGTATTCCTTCCTCATCTATTATCTGTAAGGTTTTGTGAAATATTGGTGTTATTCTTTCTTTCTTTGGTAGGATTCACTGGTGAAGATACCTGATCCTGAGCTTTTCTTTATGGGAAGATTTGAAATTACTAATTTAGTGTCTTTACTGGTTATAGTTGTATTCAGATTATCTCTTTCTTCTTGAGACAGTTTTGGTAATTTTTGTCTTTGTAGTAATTTGTCCATTTTATCTAAGTTGTTGAATTTTTGGAACACGTTCTTCATATTTCCTTAGAATCATTTTAATTTCTCTATGGTCAGTAGCAATGTGTCATCTTTTACTCCTGATGTTGGCAATTTGGTTTTTCTTTTTTTCCTGTTCACTATCTCTCAGGGGACAGCAAATTTTTTTTCTGTAAAGAGTGAGATACTAAATATTTTTGGCTTTGTGGGCCAATGGTCTCTTTCACACCTATTTAACTCTGCCATTATGTCACAAAAGCAGCTATAGTCAATATATAAGTGAATGGGTATGATGTGTTCCAATCGAACTTTATTTATAAAAACCAGCAGTGGTCCAGATTTGGTCTATTGGCTGTAATTTAGTGACCACTAGCCTAGCTAATGGTTTTTGATCTTTTCAAAGGATCATATTTTGGTTTCATTGACTTTTCTTGTTTTCCTGTTTTTTAAAATTTCATTTATTTCTGCTCCAATCTTTATTAATTCTTTTCTTCTGCACAGTTTTTGTTTAGTTTGCTCATTTTTCTAATTTATTAAAGTAGAATCTTAGATTATTGATTTGAAACTTTTATTCTTGTCTGGTATTGCCATTTATAGCTATAAATAACTCCATACATTTTAACATTTTTTTCCATTTTCATTAAGTTAGAAATATTTTTTTCTTTCCTTTGTGATTTCTTCTTTGATCCATCAGTTATTTAAAAATGTGTTTAGGGGCCAGCCCCATGGCCGAGTGGTTAAGTTCATGTGCTCTGCTGCAGCGGCCCAGGGTTTTGCTGGTTTGGATCCAGGGTGTGGACATGGCACTGCTCATCAGGCCATGTTGAGGCGGTGTCCCACATGCCACAACTAGAAGGACCCACAACTAAAATATACAACTATGTACTGGGGAAATTTGGGGAGAAAAAAATGTGTTTAATTTATAAATGTTTGGGTATTTCTCAAATTTCATTTTGTTTTTAATTCTTCTGTTATCAAAGAACTGCCTTTTAATGATTTTAAGCCTTTCAAATTTGTGTCACATTTTTTTATGGCTTAGGATACGATCTATCTTGGAGAATGTAGCATGTGCCCTTGAAAACAATGTGTATATATGAGTGCAGTGATTAGTTGAAGTATTCTGTATATGTAAATTAGATCAAGTCAGTTGATAGTGTTGTTCAAATTTTCTATATCCTTGCTAATTTTCTATATAGTATTTCTATCAATTATTGAGAGTAAAGATGTAAAGTCATTTGCTATAATTTTTGGAATTATTTTCTTTAAAATTCTGTTAATTTTCACTATATATATTTTGAGATTAGATGCATATACATGACTAATCCTTACATCTCACTGATGTATTGACCCTTTTATAATTTGGGAATGTCCCTCTTTGACTTTAATGATATTTCTTGAATTAAACTCTTTTGTCTGATATTAGTATAGACATTTTAGTTGTCTTATGTTTATGATTTGCCTGGTATATCTTTTTTCTATCTTTTTACTTTCAAACTATTTGTTCTTAGAAACTAATGTATGCTTCTTGTATATGGTATAGAGTTGTATCTTGCTTTTTTATCCAGTCTGACAATCTCTGCCTTTTTATTGGAGTGTTATTTTTGTTTTTTTTTTTTTAGTGAGGAAGATTGGCCCTCAGCTAACATCTACTGCCAATCCTCTCCTTTTTGCTTGAGGAAGAGTGCCCCTGAGCTAACATCTATGACAGTCTTCCTCTATTTTGTATGTGGGATGCCTCCACAGCATGGCTTGATGAGTGGTGTGTAGGTCTGTGCCTGGGATCTGAACCCACAAACCCTGGGCCGCTAAAGTGGAGCATGCAAACTTAACTACTACGCTGCTGGGCCACCCCCCTTGATTGGGGTGTTTTGACCATCCACATTTAATGCAATTATTTTTAAAGTTGATTTATATTTGTCATATTGCTATATGTTTTCTATATTTTTGTACTATTTAAATTTCTCTGTTGCCAATTTTTACTGTATATTTTGAGTTATTTTTCTTCATGTTTTCTCTAGGGATTACAGTATGCATTTTAAATTATCACAGTCTATTTCAGAAAACTATGAATTTATCTTTTTGTAAACTATAATAGAAACATTTCTCTAATATAGCCCGTTCTCATCCTCCTTTTTTGTGCTATTATTGTCATATATATTCTATGTACATGTGTTACAAACCCAAAAATAAAGTGTTATAATTATTTCTTTATACAGTCTTGTCTTTTAGAGAAGAGAAGAAATGAGAAAAAAATACAGTCTTTACCCACATGTTTATCATTTCTGCTGTTCTTCATTTCTTGCTGTAGATTGGATTTACAATCTGGTATCCATGTTCTTTCAGTTTGAAGCACTTCCCTTAATATTTCTTACAATGCATGTCTGCTAGCAATGAATTCTCTCAATATTTATCTATCTGAGAATCTTCCTATTTTTTCTTTTTTTTTGGTTTTATTTTTATTTATTTTTTAATTTAATTTTTATTGAGTTAATGATAGGTTACAATCTTGTGAAATTTCAGTTGTACATTATTGTTTGTCAGTTGTGTTGTAGGTGCACCCCTTCACACTTTGTGCCCACCCCCCACCCCATCTTTCCCCTGGTAGCCACTAAACTGTTCTCTTTGTCTACATTTTTAAATTCCTCATTGAGTGGAGTCATACAGAGATTGTCCTTCTCTATTTGGCTTATTTCACTTAACATAATTCCCTCAAGGTCCGTCCACGTTGTTGCAGATGGGACGATTTTGTTCTTTTTTACAGCTGAGTAGTATTCCATTGTATATATATATACCACATCTTTATCCAATCATCTGTTGATGGGCACTTAGGTTGCTTCCACGTCTTGGCTATTGTAAATAATGCTGCAATGAACATTGGGGTGCATGGGACTTTTGGAATTGCTGACTTCAAGCTCTTTGGATAGATACCCAGTAGTGGGATAGCTGGATCGTATGGTAGTTCTATTTTTAATTTTTTGAGGAATCTTCATACTGTTTTCCAAAGTGGCTGCACAAGTTTGCATTCCCACCAGCAGTGGATGAGTTTCCTTTTTCTCCATAACCTCTCCAGCATTTGTTACTATTTGTTTGGGTTATTTTTGTCATTCTAATGGGTGTAGGGTGATATCTTAGTGTAGTTTTGATTTGCATTTCCCTGATGATCAGTGATGATGAACATCTTTTCATGTGCCTGTTAGCCATTCGTATATCTTCTTTGGAAAAATGTCTGTTCATGTCTCCAGCCCATTTTTTGATCGGGTTGTTTGATTTTTTATTGTCAAGTTGTGTGAGTTCTTTATATGTTATGGAGATTAGCCCTTTGTTGGATGTGTGACTTGCAAATATTTTTTCCCAGTTAGTGGGTTGTTTTTTTGTTTCAATCCTGTTTTCCTTTGCCTTCAAGAGGCTCTCTTGATGAAGTCCCATTTGTTTATTCTTTCTGTTGTTTCCCTTGTCTGAGAAGACGTGGTGTCCGAAAAGATCCTTTTAAGACTGATGTCAAAGTGTGTACTGCCTACATTTTCTTCTAGAAGCCTTATGGTTTCAGGTCTTACCTTTAGGTCTTTGATCCATTTTGAGTTTATTTTTGTGGATGGTGAAAAAGAATGGTCAATTTTCATTCTTTTACACGTGGCTTTCCAGTTTTCCCAGCACCATTTGTTGAAAAGACTTTCTTTTCTCCATTTTATGTCCTCAGCTCCTTTGTTGAAGATTAGCTGTCCATGGATGTGTGGTTTTATTTCTGGGCTTTCAATTCTGTTCTGTTGATCTGTACACCTGTTTTTGTACCAGTACCATGCTGTTTTGATTACTGTAGCTTTGTAGTATGTTTTGAAGTCAGAGATTATGTTTTCTTCATTTTTGAAGGATAGTTTTGCTGGATATATAATTGTTTGTTAAGAATTGTTTTCAGCACTCTGAAGATTTCATATCACTGCCTTTTGTCCTCCTGTGGCTCTGTTGGGCAGTCACTTGTTAATCTTATTAGGGTTACTTTGTATTGTTTATACTTGCTTTTCAGAGGATTTGCCTATTTACTCACTTGGCCATAGTCAGAATTCCCAGATTCACTTTTATATTTTTCAAGCTATTGGTTTTAAATGTTGATACTTATCCCCTTTCACCTTTATGAAAGGCTGTATGTACTTAGAATACTTGAATAATTATTATTCCTTGAATAATACATGTTTTTAATAATTACCAAAGAGCTTCTAGAAATGATTGATTTCTTTTGTTGCTTATACGTTCTTTTATCAGCCTTTGATGTCTAATTGATATGTTTTACAACTGATCTCTTATTTTCCTTGAGATTTCAAGTATTTGATGAGGATGTGACACAGTTTTAACTGTGTGTAATTTGTATTAATTGATTCAGCAAATATTTATTGGTCACTTGCTGTGTGCTAGATGTACCTGACACAGTTTGTTCAACTAACAAAATAAGTAAACAAGCCTTTTTCACAGTTTACAAATGTGGTTTACAAAACAGTCTTGCTGTGGCAGTCAGGATCATGGCAGGAAACAAACTGCTTGCTTAAATTGGATAATTTTGGTTACTTTAATAAAGGTACTATTCAAAAAGGTGGGCATAGGGTTTAGGGAAATCAAGATGGGATTTTACTCTCTTAGGCTGCTAACAACAGAGAGTTATTACCACTCCTACGCCTAAAGGCGAAAGGAGAGAAACGGTTACTTGGAGCCATAGATGAGACTCACTGTAGAGAGGGATCCCTGACTGGAGCTGTAGTCTTCAGTAGAAAAAAACAGCCAACAACTTGTGACTTGACAGGCAGGGAGCCAAGGGATTAAGTACTCTGATCTCACTATTTTCCTGTCCTTAATCTTGGGCTGATGCCTTCCATTAAGCAAACTCAACCAGAATTTAGAAAAAAGGCAGCTTGTTGATGCAGTCCATAGAGGTCAACCTCCTGGAGCACAAAGCAGGGAGGAGACGGTGGAGGGTGGATCTGGAGGAGCAAATTGAAGAGATTCAGCTCACTTACCTTCATCTGTTAATAAATTCCATTAATTCTATCTACAGAAATGTCTACCACCTATGTCCTTTTTTTTTTTCCATTCTCACAACCACTGACTTAGTCTAGGTCTTTGTCATTTCTTGATCATGTGCTAGAAACAATCTGTCTCCTTTCGGACTCTCCTTAAATATATATTGCTGCTAGTTAAGGTGGAATTTAGACCTGAGTCTTCTGACATCCACTGCACACACACATTTTTCAGAAATAAATGAATTAAAGATTCTTTCTTTTGTTAATGTCAAGTATGAAGTTGAAAAAGAAAGCCTTTTCCTGATTTTCAGCTCTTGAAATTCACCTGTAGCTTTTTCTCCATCTTCTCATTTGATTGTTTTTATTTGAACATTTGTCAGAAATTTTAAGTAGAAACGTAAAATCCTGTTTCTTAATTATCTTGGTCTTGAGGCCCAATGGTGAAATAATTTTGCTAGGCCAGGCTGTTCTTTGGTTGTTTTGTTTAAAGAGTTTGTATAGATTGAAATGCAGCTGCAAGTGTCTTAGTGATTTTCTGTTGCTTACTTGTCAAGATTTTTATTGTTTGGATGAAAAATAGTATTTCAAAACCTGGCAGCATATTGACGAAAACAGAGGAGCACTTTGTGGAATTCTCTTTTTGAAAAACTACCTCTTTAAAAGACAAACATTGCCTCTGCTACTTCTATTCACATGTATTTCCAACAAGAGATTTATTGACAGCTCCTAGATAAGGTGTATTTCTCTACCTTCCCCTATTTAGCGCGGTGCACACTTTTCTGCCTGAAGAGAGGCAGATCAGGCCCTACAAGTAAACACACAATATGGAGGCCTCCTAGGTGTATAGGGTAGCATTTGACCTTTTTTACTAATCTATGACAGGGGCAGGGATTTTTTTTTTAATGGGCTTAATTTGAGGGTCCAAGCCCACCCCTTGAAACCAGCATTTTATGGAATTGCTTTGGAGTAAGGCCCCTGAGCTGAGAATGGACAGCTGAGCTGGATAATCCCTGAATCTTCCAATCTATACTCGCAACTCCGTCTTCCTCAGGGCTCTTCTTGGCTGCCTATTAGGAGCACCATGGCAGATGACTTTTTATCGTTAAGCCTCCTTTCTCCTCTCCCCACTTTCCTCTCTTTCGTTTGTGTCCCTTCAGCCCCTTCTTCCTCACCAAGAGAAAAAGTCTCTGCTAAAGTTTCTGAGCTGGGAATGGCACATTGTTACAAATTTGTTTCCCATATCATTCCTGGCAAACTCATTACAAAGTAATCGTGGCCCACGCTCAAGCGCACTTCCTTTGGGACCAATAGCTGTAAATAAGGAGGTGCTGCAAGCTGGCTGATAAGTTGTTGTTCTGAAGAGAGCAGAGCTTTTTAGCAGAATGTTTGACCTTTTTTATAGTGCCTCGGGCCTGTCTAAAACCCTCAAGGTCTATTTCTCATCTTAAAAATCCTCTGTAGGAAAACACAGTGTGTGGTTTAAGAAGATCTTCAAATTGCTTAATGTCTCTCTTTCTTTCTGTGCCTTTTTAAAAATGGTAATTATAGTTGTGCTAGGTAATCTCCCTATCATTTTGCAAAATGGATTTTCCTTCTTCCAGTAACAGATACTTTTTATCGACATTGGAAGCAACATATTGAATATTTTATGAAGACTAAATGTATAGGGCAGGAGAGGTAAAAGTACTTTCATATATATGGAGGGAAGGAACATTTTATGCAACTTGAAGATTACTTTGGGGCTAATAAAGCTCTCAAGCTTTATTATTTATTCTTGTATCAAGGTAATTGTCAGCTTTGATTTGAGTGGCTATGCAAAATTCGTTCTTCAATACCTTTTTTTTTCCCTTCCCTGTTGCTGTAAATATCTAGTTGAACCACAAAATGGAGAGTTCCAGGAAACATCATTTCACCTTGGGGAATATGGCTATAGATATTAAGAAGTCAAAATGTTTAAGTCTGCTTAGTAGAACCTCTGTGATGTCAAATACTGGAGTTTTTATAAGATAGCTGCAAATTGTTTCAGAAGATTTGGACTATTGGTTTCTAAGAGGGACTCAAACAAATTTTCTGTTAGTGAGCAGTGCTTTTGATACTTACTGTGAGAAAGTAGAAAGCTTCACAGTTTATACAGCTCTGTGACTGAATTGCAGACACGACAGCAGATCTTCTTGTGTTTGGTAGATACATGTTGTGTTATATCCACCTAAGATGCAGCATTGTTTTCCTCTTTCATAAAAATAATGCTGACCATATGCCTTTCAAGAGAGATTTTTGAAATCTCTATTTGGCTCAAATTTCTGCCAAAATATGGCAGAGACTTCTCAAACATTATTTTCAAGTAGTCTTCACTACGTGGAATGAGATATTCCCTGGATTTAATGCTTTTATTTAAGATACAGAAATGATATTTCGATATTCTTGTAAATCGTGAATTGTGATTGTCACACACACTCTAGATATGTCACAATATTACACAAAGAAAAAATTAATGGTTATTGAATACCTTTTGAATGATACATGGATACCTCAAACTTGACATTTCTAAAAAATTTTCTTTATGCCTTCTTCTCTTCCTGTACCACTTATTACAGTTAATGCATCACTAATCTAGTCACCAAGCTGGAACTCTCAACTTGTCACCCTGAACTAGTCCCTTACTCCTTTTGTAGTTGATACAAATTGATGTGGTTGACTGGATGATATATGTTCATCCCCTTTCCCTACTGATAAGAGATTATATTCCGTTGATTAAGGGGGTCAGCAGATAACTAGGGTGAGGTATGGCATCCTGGCCACTAGGTTTGGTTGTGGGGTGGGCTTGTGACCCAAGTGTGGACCAATCAGAAACTTCCTCAAGAGTATTTTTTTTTTTTTAGATTATTGTAAATAGGGAGAGAAGTACTTTCTTGCCTTTAGGGTCACATAGCTTGACAAATGTGATTTGGGGCTTTTGCTGGCCATGTGGTATAAACTTGTCTACAGTGGAAGAGAATTAAGTGAACAAACATCATGAGAGAAGGAGAGAGACTGTAAACAGCCTTTAATTGCATGTGCCAATCTCAGAGGTCCTTAAGAGTTGTGCTGGTTTCTGAAGTTTTTCCTTTGTTTCTGAGAGCTTCCAGTTTTTGCTTCAGCTAACTAGAGTTGAATTTCTATCACTTGCCGCTCAAAAAGACCTGACCTTTGCATTCATTTGATTAAAAAGATAGGTGAATTATATTTTATATGTCTTTTAACATCCTCTTCTTTTCATTTACACTGCCACTGCTTTGCATTAGGCCTCTATTGTCTCAAGATATTTGGACTCTGCCTGCCACTCCCTACTCTGCCAGTTCTTCTTCTACTAACTAAGCTATAATTCTAAACAATTTAACACATTACTTTCCTGTTTAATTTTCTTTAATGTCACCTCAGTCAAAATTTCTAGACCTGGCTTATAAGGTCCTTTAAAATCTGACTACCTCATCTCCCATCATTTTTTTCTCTATATAGTATACTCTAGCCACACCTAAAAATTGCCACTTTTTAATTATGCCAATTTATTTCTCATGTCTGTGATTTTGCATACATCTTCGCCTTTGCTAAGAATTCTGCCCTCCTCGAATCCCAACCATATCAATCTGGTAAACTTCATCCACTACCCTTTAAAGCTCAAATGTTCTCCACGCACAATTAATCATTCTCCCATTGTTGTTATTTATACTTAATTCATTGTATTTATATATTTCCTCATGTGTCTCTCTTTCAATCCGTACCAGCCTCCAGACTATGAGCTATGACTATGGGACTCTACTTACTCATCATTATGTTCCCAGTACCTTGTAGGATATTTAGTTTCCTTTCTCACTTAGAGATCACCTATCCAGAGTGTGTAGTTCATTGTTCAGCAAATATTTCTTTCACTCTCCCACTGTAGGTGGGATATACTTCCCTGCTCCTTTGATTTTGGGCTTGGTCACTAGACTTTCTCTGTTGAATGGAACGTTAATGGATATGACTTCAACTGAGGCTTTAAATGTGCTTTGTGTAATTTGGCTTGGCTTTAGTGTGCTTGTGATTTGCCATGAGAACACGTGGATGAAAGACATGTAGAACATACCTTGATTCAGCCTCAACATAGTGCCAAGCCCAGCCTACCTGCAGTGTAAAGCAGAGCTTTCCAGCCTAGCATGGATCAGCCAGACCACAACTTGCAAACCTGTGAATTAAAAATAAATGCTTATTGGGGCCAGCCTGGTGCAGCAGTGGTTAAGTTTGTGTGCTCTGCTTTGGCAGCCCGGGGTTTGCCGATTTGAATCCCGGGCATGGACCTATACACAGCTTATCAAGCCATGCTGTGGCAGGCATCCCACATATAAAGTAGAGGAAGATGGACATAGATGTTAGCTCAGGGCCTATCTTCCTCAGCAAAAAAAGAGGCTTGGCGGTGAATGTTAGCTCAGGGCTAATCTTCCTCAAAAAAAAAAAAAAAGGAATAAATACTTGTTGTAAATCATGGAGATTTGAGGTAATTTATTTTGCTATTAGCTTACAGATACATGTTCATTTTATAGATTTGAAAAGACCTGTAGCCAGAAAAGATTTGACATGAACTCAGCATGCATTTATTAACACTTGCTAAACTTAAAGTACACCACCAAATGTTATGAGAGTGGCAAAGATTAATTCAGAGAGATACATATATTATCATAGATGCATCTTTCTTGTAAGGTTAAGTAAGTATTAGCCTAGAGCCTCACATATATAGGAGCTTCACATGATGAAGCCCATTATATTCTGAAAAAGGAGGAGAAAATGTTTCTTTGCTAGGAAATAGTAAAAGCAAGTGCTTCTTCTCATTTCTTTTCGTTTTTTTTAGGATTCTAAGTGTCTTAGTCAGCTCAGGCTACCATAACAAAGTACTCGTAGACTGCATAGCTTAAACAACAGAAGTTTATTTTCTCACAGTTCTGGAGGCTAGAAAGTCCAAGATCATAGTTCCAGCAGGGTTCAGTCTCTGGTGAGAACTTTCTTCCTGGCTTGCAAATGGCCTCCTTCTCACTATGTCTTCACGTGGCTTTTCTTATTGTGTATGCACAGAGAAAGACAGTGAGTAAGCTTGCTCTCTGGTGACTCTTCTTATAAGGATGTTAATTTTGTCAGATCAGGGGCCCACTCTTATGACCTCATTTAACCTTAATTACCTTCTTATAGGCCCTGTCTCTGTCGTGGGTTGTCATTCTGTGGCAGCTGCATGTTGCTGTGATGCTGAAAGCTGTGCCAGTGTATTTCAAGCACCAGCAGAGTCACCCATGGTGGACAGATTTTAGTAGAGCTTTCAGACTAGACAGACTAGGAAGAAGGGACCTGGCCAACAACTTCTGAAAAAATTGGCCATGAAAATTCTATGAATAGCAGCAGAGCATTCTCTGATATAGTGTTGGAAGGTGGGAGGGTGGTGCAAAAGACTGGCCAGGGTTCTACTCTGCTGTACAGAGGGTCACTAGGAGTCAGAATTGACTCAATGGCACAAATAACAACAAAGGCTCTTTCTCCAAGTACGGACACATTGGGGGATAGGGTTTCAACATATGAATTTGAGAGGGTGGCAGACACAAACATTCAGTCCATAGCACTAAGTAACAAGAGTTGCCTACTTTCATCCTGTAAACTAGATTAGGTTCTACTATTATATGCTTCTAAGATACAAGGGGTATATCCCTCCTTCATAACTCTTATAACACTTTAAGGTGATTCAATTAATGTTTATTTTCTCTATGAGAAATAAGAACCCAAGGATAGAGACTGTGTCTGTATTGTTCACTGTCATAACCACAACAATAATTATATTTTGGCCCACAGCTTATACTCAATAAATATTTGTTAAGTGAATATTTCATGAAAGATAGGAGTTGGTTAGTTTACTTTCCAAACAAGAGAATTAAGATGTTTCATATATAACTTTTACCTACTTTCAGGAAGTACTTCTTGAATATTTCCATTAGAAATTAGAGCAAAGGAGAGTGCCTCACACTGTTTGGGGTCTAGAGTGTGATTTCTTTCATGAATCGTACCATTCAGTCCTCCTCCTTTCTTGGGCTACTTACTGAGAGTACTAAAGTCCCAAAGAAAAAAGCCAAGTGAGAAACTAAATATTGCCTTATTACTAGTTGGGCAAGCCTATGAGAGACCTCTTACCCCTCATTCCTGTTTTACCTTCACTCCATTGACTGACAGAAATCGGACTTCTTTGGTAAGCACAGTTGACTTTGAGGCTTTGGCCTGGATGCCTGATGGGTTATTCTGCTTCCTTCTCACTGAATTTCTCCTGGCTTCCATGCATATCAAAGATCCCATATGCACATGGTCTACTCAGTAAATGAAAGATGAATTTCATGGAGGTTAAGTAACTTTTCCAAAGTTACACAGCTTAGTGACTGGTTGAGCAAAGACTTCAAACCATGTCTGTCTGACTCACTGCTAGAATCCTTAATCACTTTGCTGTGTGATGGATATTATAAGTCAGGAATAAAAAAAGTGATATGAGAAGATGAAGAGGAAAGATTGATTTTTGGAAATCGTCTTGGAAGAGGTAGTGGCTGAGCAAAGCCTTAAAGGCTTCGATGAGCAGACATAGATGGGGGGAGGGCTCCGAACTTTGGGAATAGCTTGAGTGAATGTGCCGAGACAGTTTACGGTTGTGGAACAGTAAATAAAACTGTGTATAAAGAAACAGGAGCTCCAATGATAGATAAAGTTGACCAGGTATCTAAGGGACAAATTATAGAGGGTTTTTCTGGTAGGCTGATTTTGTATTTCATTCTTTAGGTTGCAAAAAGCCATCAAAGGCAATTGGACTATAAAAGAATGGGGGGCTTGATGTGGTTAGATACCATAAGCGTGAAGGCCACTTAGGAGTTTCTTGCTATAAACTGAGTGAGAGAAGATTAATTGAGAAGTGAGAAAAGGAGATGTGAAAATCTTTTCAGAGTTGCAATAGACAGTAATCTTGCCATAGGCACGAGGTCACAAATGTAATCAATGATAGATCCAGAGCTATAACCAGGTCCTCTGACTGCCGTTCTAATCAATAGTTCATCCATTTAAACATATGTGCCAGAAAGCATTTTTTAATCTTTGAAGAAGAATGACTTTAAAAATGTCACCCAACCTTCAAATCTCTATTTTTATTTATCATTGTATGGTGAGATATAAAGGATTAATTATTCATCATGTATTCAGTGGTTAATTGCTGGTTAATAGCTCCTTATATATTTCAAGGAAATCATCTTGTTTGTTTACTTAGAGAATCAATTCCTGTAGATCAAGATGAAAATACGCTCTCAACTGTAGGAGTCAGACTACAGTTTTCTTCATTTCTCAATGCCACAGAAGCCCAGGGCTAGAAGCCAAGGATGTTCTAAGTTTTGTATGGCCTGAAGCTTATAGAATTTTATAGCGTCTTCTTTAAGAAAAATTGCACAAAATTACCAATATAAAATTATATCTTCAGAATAAGAAAGATCACAATAAATTATTGTCAACCTGTGGATTCAGGTCCCATTCTGCTGAAATCTCTTTAGTCTATTTGCCAGAAATGCTTCAAAGAAGTGAAGCCTTGCTTTCCGTTGCTACCATAACTCTGCAACTCCCAGCCTTTGTAAGGGCCGTTGTAAGCAAGGAAACTTGAAGCTTAAGTTTCATTCACTTTTTAGTAAATCTACCCCTGGTTGGAAGGAACCATTATTTATTTAGTCCAAACCTGCCAAATCTTCATACAACCCTGTTTTTCAAATTCTGTGTTGATGATTAACTCACATCTAAGATGGGCTCACTGTTCTTTGATGAAAGGAAATTTCAGTATTACTATTTTTCATAAATCTTACTGGTTTTCCCCTTCTTTCCCATCAGAATTAATCAAACATTTAAATAAAATGATCAAGTACAGAAGAAGAGCTTATCCCTTAACAAACATCTGTGGATTCTATATAATACACTCCTTCCTTTCACTGCTTCACATGAGTCCTCATTAATTCTTGCTTGATCCATTGTAATATATTCCTGTGTATTATTATTGCTTCTATCTAAAGCTTTATACAAGTCTCTCATTTTACCTTTATACTATCCCTAGATAAATCTTTGAAAAATGAATTTCAATGTGCTACTCTTTTGCTTAAAATCCTCCAATCCCCATATCCTTACCCTAATCTGCCTCTTTAGCCTCATGTCCTGGCACTCCTTGCATTACTGGATCCTGGCCATACTGGCAATTTCCTGGCCAAGCCTTCCTGTCTCATTGCTCTGTGCTCTTTCTGCCTTCTCCCATTTGACATCTGGAAGACTCTTACTCATCCTTCAAGTATAACTCAAGGGTCACTTCTCTTGATTGTTTGCCAGCCTTGCAACCTCAAGTAGGATTAGCTTTTTCACTTCTATGTCCCTATAACACTTTTTGCATATCTTATCTATAATTCTTACCCTGTTTTATTACAACTACTTATTTGTTAGTCTTCCTCAATTGATTGACAACCTTTATGCCTGTTCACTACTTTTATGCACCAGAACTGTTCTCACTCCTCTGTGTGTATCATCACATTTAATCCTTACAGCTTTATGAGTTTACGGTTGGAACATTTGAGGCACAGTATCTAGTCCAAGGACGCACAACTAGTAAGGAATGGAGTTGTGATGTGAACCGGGGCAGTCTTATTCCATAGTCTGTGCTTTTAATCATTGTTATATGCCAACAAATTGGAATCTAGTGAATAACAGAATGCCTGATATATAGCAAGTGCTCAATAAACATTCATTGACTGAACCAAAGAAACACAAGATTTCTTTATCTTCTTTTGGTAGTCAAAGTGTTTTATTGCATTACTGTATTTGGAGATACTTGTTGCTGGGGTCAATATTTCTTTTTGTTTTATTCTTAGGCAATGTGTATTTGAGGATACTCATGCAATATCATGCATTTTTCAAGTTTTTTATTACTTTCAGCCTTTTGTGAAGGAAGAACTAATTACGATTCTGCATTGTTGGTGATTATTTAAACATAGAGACTGTAATACAACAGTGATGTAAGATGACTATACTGATTTCTTTCCTTTTGCCTTCCTACTTTTTTGATCAGGCAAACACACAGCTTTAAAATCCTTTTTGATGGTGAAGCAAGATCACAAACATGTTTTCAGGAAGAAGTGGATTTACTGAAGAGACAGATTAACTCCTTCAGGGAATCAGGCACCATTTGGTAAATCGCCCTATCCAGGGCTCTAAATGATATCAGAAAGAGATCATTTCTCTCACATGGATGAGCACTTTGTTATCTAGGAGTATATTCCCCACACAACTAATTGAATCAGTATGGTTACTTTTCTGTAGAAGGTGAGATTTTGGAAATTAATAGGCTGGACCAGATGAGAAAGCATAATGAGGTTCTTATTTTTCTTCTTTGTTTCCAGGGGCTCCTCATCTTTATTTAATGATATAATGATACAATGATAGTCACTTGTAGGATTTGGGTTTCTTTCTTTCAGAAAGTCATATAACTGACTGAGGGCTTCAGAGGGTCAGTTGCAAGGACCCCCTGAATTCCAATTCACCAGTTCCAATGAGCATTTTAATTCAGAAGATTAGTTACATGTTGTTCCTTGTCTACTTCCTAGATAATTTAAGATAGTTTTCAGTTTAAATTCTCTTATGTAAGATAAGGGATCTGAAGAAAAAATAAATTAACAAAACAGAGCCCTTTAGAAATCAGAAAGAGAAACACATTTTTACATACAGTTTTTTCTTGTTTGAAAACAGAAAGCTTGCATATTTCTCTGTAGAGAGAGGTTTTTTGCAGTGGGAGCTCCTTTATATTCCTAGAATAAAGAAGAAACTACAAGCAAAATAAAGAAGCATAATTGACAAGACAGGAAACAAGTGTTGGAGAGGATATGGAGAGAAGGGAACTCTCGTACATTGCTGGTGGAAGTGCAGAGTGGTGCAGCCACTATGGAAAACAGTATGGGGATTCCTCAAAAAATTAAGAAGAGATCTAACATGTGATCCAGCTATTATATTGCTGGGTATTTATCCAAAGAACATGAAAACATGAATGAGTAAAGATACATGCACCCCTATGTTCGTTGCAGCATTATTCACAATAGCCACGACTTGGAAGCCACCTAGGTGGCCACCAAGGAATGAATGGATAAAGAAGATGTGGTGTTGGTGCCGGCCTGGTGGTGCAGCGGTTAAGTTCACATGTTCCGCTTCTCGGCAGCCCGGGGTTCGTTGGTTTGGATCCTGGGTGTGGACATGGCACTGCTTGGCATGCCATGCTGTGGTAGGCATCTCACATATAAAGTAGAGGAAGATGGTCATGGATGATAGCTCAGGGCCAGTCTTCCTCAGTAAAAAGAGGAGGATTGGCAACAGTTAGCTTAGGGCTAATCTTCCTCAAAAAAAAAAAAAAGAAGAAGACGTGGTGTATATACACAATGGAATCCTATTCAGCCATAAAAAGCAATGAAATCTGGCCATTTGTGACAATATGGTTGGACCTCGAGGTATTATGCTAAGTGAAATAAGTCAGAGGGGAGAAAGTCAAATACCGTATGATCTCACCCATTAATAGAAGACAAAAACAACAACAAACAATCACATGGAGACAGAGATTGGATTGGTGGTTACCAGAGGGGAAGGGGGGAGGGAGGAGGGTGAAAGAGGTAATTAGGCACATGTGTGTGGTGATGGATTGTAATTAGTCTTTGAGTGCCGAACATGATGTAATGGACACAGAAACTGAAATATAATGATGTACACCTGAAAAAAAAAAGAAAACTAAATACCTCATTATTCTGGAAAATCAAGTGAACTGTATAAGTTTTATATAAAAAAGTAAGCTAACATTTAAAGAGCAAGCACATATGCTGTTTGAGTTGATTGATTTCTCAAAATAACTTTCAATGGACAAGCATAGGAAAATAAAATAAATTTTACAGTTTTAAAGATCCATTATTTAAGATTCTTATGGCTTTCTCTTTGTCCAGTTTATGCTTCTTTCTTGTGAATATAGCAATAACTCACTTTTGTACAGCATTTTATGGTTTCCTTTGGGAATTTCTCCATCATAGCACTTGATGCTTTGAATTGAAGTGATCCACTTATGTGATTATTGCTCCAGCTTGACTGTAAGCTCTGTGAAGACAGAGACTGGTATTCATGTTTGTTTTCCCAGTGCTCAGTACCAGATCTGGAATGACGTAGACCTTCAAAATGCTCCTACAATAACTCTGTCATTTATATTACGTAACAACTTTGGGAGTTTGCTTTTATTTACACATTTGATCAACAGATATTTATCGAGTATTTAGTTTTTGCTAGACAGGTGCTAGGGATACAATAGTAAACAAAACAGAAAAATAAAATATTCCTGAGCTTACCTTCTTATCACAGGGGACAGAAATAAATAATACTTGTAGTAAATAAATAATTTTTGTGGTATTCTTGAATGTAGGGAGTGCTGTGGGAAAATTAGGACAGGTGAGCGGTATCAGGAATGTGGGAAAAGAGTATTTTGCCGTATTAAATCTGGTGGTCAGGTTGGCCTCATTGAAGAAGTGAAATCTGGGAAGCATCTTGAAAGTTGAGGAGTCAGTCCGTGTGGAAATGTGAGGAAAGAGGAATGTAAGATGATGGAAAAACATTACAAATTCCTTAAAGCTGAGGGGTGCCTGACATATAAGAGAAATAGTAAGGAGGCCAAGTGATGTGAGAATAGTAGGAGTTGAGGTCAGACAGGTGAAAGAGGGACAGATAATATAGACTCTTTAAAATTTAAACTTTGGATTTTGCTCTGAATGAAATGCTAAGCTTTTTGAGGATTTTGAACAAGATGTGACATGATCTCTCTTACATTTTGGAAATGTTACTTTGGCTATTGTGTTGAGAATAGAATATAAGAGGAGCAAACAGGGAGATCAGTTTGGAATAATCCGGATGGGAGAAGATAGTGGGCTTGGATCAAAGTGATGTCTGTGGAGGTAATGAGAAGTGCTTGGATTCTAGATATATTTGAAAGTTGGATTTGTTATTCAGTATGAAGTTAAGAGAAGACTCAAGGATGACTCCAATAGTTTTGGGCTTAAGCACTGACTAGGTAATTTATATACATGATCTCATTTAATCTTTATAATAATACTGTGAATAAAATATTTTTATCTGCTTTTAACAGATGGGAAAACTGAGGTCCAGAGCAGTTAGGAGATTTTCCCAAAGCTTCAAAATTAGTAAGTGGCAGAGCTAGGATTCAAATCTATGTCTGTCTAAGCCTGAGGCTTATGATCTTTCCAAAACATAAGAGGAGAATAGATAGTCTCCCCTAAAATTTGTAACTGTGGCCTTATGCCACAATTTGCAGTTTTAAATTTTCATGTTTCTTGACCCATTGCCATCCTCTCAAAGTGAAAATATAATATAAAAAGTATTTACAGGTTGAATATATTCAGGAAGTACCTGGAAGAAACAAATACAAAACTGCAAAACCCTGAAGTGTCATGCTGTTGATACTGACAGCACAGGGATTCTTAGAGGTAAAGCTCCAACGTAGGTGAGATTAAAATAAAAAATTATAAGGTACATAAGGAAACAATCTTATGTGGATGGAAGGTGGCAACCTCAGCAAATACTAGGATTAAATTCCCAGAACTTCCAAAGAGAAGGTAAAAACACACTTGTCTAAAATGATTAAAGATGTAAAACAGGAAGTCAAAAAACGTAGAAAAGATAGCATAAAAAACAGATCCAGGCATGTTTATAAAAGAAATGAGTAGAACTTCTGAAAATGAAATATGTAGTTATTGAAATTAAAAATCTGAGATTGGGTTAAATATCTGATTAGACGCAGCTAAAGAAAGATTTGTGAAGTAGAAGACAAAACTGAGGCAGCACAGAGATGAATAGAGATGAAATACGTAGAAGAGAAGTTGTGATAACTTCAACGAGAAAGACAGAAAACCCAGAAGAAAATTACACAGAGGCAATATTCAAAGTAATAATTTACAAAAGATATGAATCTTCAGATTGAGGAAGTGAATTTCAGAATTCATGAAAAAAGTAAGTAAAACTAAATCCTTCGAATCACCTCTCCCCAAAACTGTAGCAGTGAAACCACAAAATACTATATATAAAGCCAAGTTCTTAAAAACAACTAGGGAGAAGAATACTTTAAGAGGAGTGATGGTTCTAAGGTTTTTGAATTTTGAAAGGAGCAAGATAGAGATATTTAAATTTACACTTTGTTTTGTCACATGTTGATCATAAGAAATTTTAAGTATAATAACTACTAGAACATAAATAGAATGGAAACTTCCAAATTGGTAGAGACGAAGAAGAGAAAAAAAGAAAACCTGATTGGTGGAAGAGAAGATAGGAGAAGAAGGATAACAAAAGTAGGAGAATTAGAAAGAACAAGGTGTTAAAAACTCTTTCAGGAATTGCAAAAAATGTAAATGGACTGGATTCCCCAGTTAAAATACAAAGATGTCAGATTGGGTTAAAATATCCAACTATGATATGATGAATAAAATCGAAGGCTCAAGTTGGAGTACCTGTATTCACATCCAGGCTCTATGAGTTACTTAGCTTTGTGACCTTAAGTAAATTACTTAATCTCTCTGTGTCTCAGTCTCCTCACAGTGAAATGAGATTGATAATAGGGCCTAATTACCGAAGTTATGATGTTTTAAATGAGTTAACATAATTTGACAATTTAATGTGTGTCTAGCACACAGTAAATACTGTGTAATTATTAGCTCTTAATATCCATTTAAAAGTAAATGAACAGACTTTTCTAAGCAGAAATTTTACATTGTTCCTTCTTTGTACATGAACTCATATTTTCTTTTTATTTTCCTCCCAGAATTATCCTAATGCACTAAATTTTTTTGCTTGAAAGTCTTTTATTGATCACTTCATCATGCCTCTGCTATATAAATGTAAATATTAAAAAGACATTTCTCATAACTTAAAAGCTACAGGTTAAAAACATCCTTTTGGAATAAATTATTACAGCTATTATTAACATACAATTGATCAAATAAGGTAAATATATTACTATTATACATAAAAGTAAAATTATCAAAATATGTCTCTTAATGAAATGAATCAAGCTATCCTTACTTTTTTTTTAAGCTATTCTAATTGATGTATATTGGTATCTCATTGTCATTTTAATTTGCGTTTCCTTGACGATGAATGTGTTTAGCATCTTTTATGTGCTTTTTGGCCTTTCGCATATTTTTTTTTGGTAAGTGTCTGTTCAGATCTTTTGCTAATTTTCTGATTGGGTTATTTGTATTAATATTGATTTGTAGAGTTCTTTGTATATTCTGAATACAAGTCCTTTATCAGCAAGCCAAATATCTTCTCCCAGTCTGTGGCTTCCCTTTTCATTTCTTTTTTTTTTCTTCTCCTCAAAGCCCCCAGAACATAGTTGTATATTCTAGTTGTAGGTCCTTCTAGTTTTCCTATATGGGATGCTGCCTCAGCATGGCTTGAAGAGTGGTGCTAGGTCTGTGCCCAGGATCTGAACCAGTGAAACCCTGGGCCACCAAAGCGGAGTGTGGGAACTTTACCACTTGGCCACGGGGCTACCCCCCCCCCCCTTTTCACTTCTTAATGGTGTCTTTCAAAGAGCTAAAGGTTTTTAAAAATCTACTGTATTAATTTTTTCTTTACTATTTCATATTTTTTTGTATTCTATATAAGAAATCTTTGCCTACTCAAAGGCCACGGAACTTTTTCTCTTATGTTTTCTTCTACAAGTTTTATAATTTTAGGTTTTACATTTAGATGTATAATCCACATTAAAATTTTCTTTGAAGCTTTCTTTTTGTTTCTTTTCTCCCCAAAGCCCCAGTACATAGTAGTATATCCTGGTAGGTCATTCTAGTTCTTCTATGTCGGATGCTACCACAGCATGGCTTGATGAGTAGTGTGTAGATCCATGCCCAGGATCCAAACTGGCAAATCTTGGGCTGCCATAGCAGAGTGCACAAACTTAATCACTTGGCCACAGAGGCAGCTCCTAGATCTATAATCCATTTTGAGTTTATTTTTGTATATGATTTTAAGTAAGGTTTTATGTTCATTTTCAGCACTGTTTGTTGAAAAGACTTTCATTTCCTCACTGAATTGGCTTGTAAATCAATTGCTTATATATGTGTGGTCTATTTCTGTTCTATTTGTTCCATTGATGTACATGTCTATCTTTTTGAAATACCAAACGGTTTTGATTACTGTAACTTTTTAGCAGTTTCTGTTTTTTTCCTTTATTAAAATTGCTTTAATCATAATAAATTCTTTGCATTTTCTTATATTATTAGAATAAGCTCATCAATTTCTACAAAAAGTCTTCTGGGAATTGATTATGATTCTATTGCTTCTATATACATCAATTTTGGAGAATTGCCATCTTACCAATTTGAATCTCCTGTCCATGAACATATGGCATATATTTCCATTTATATACATATTCTTCAAATTCTCTCAGCAATACTTTATAATTTTTATTTTAGGAGATTTGTTTCTAGGTATTTTGTGGTTTTGGTGTTACTGTGAAGGGGATTCTTAAATTTTTGTTTTCCATTTGTTTGCTCACAGTACAATTGTTTGCTGCTGGTCCAATTGATTTTCATATATTCACTTTGTATCCTGTGACCTTGCTAAATTTATTCAAGTAGTTGTTTTGTAGATTTTCTATGTAAACAACATTATCATCTGTAAGTAAGGACAGTTTTATTTCTTCTTTCCTAATATTTATGCCTTTTGTTTGCTTTTCTTGCGTTATTGCAGTAGCTTGGCCGTCTAGGATGATGTTGAATATAAGTGGTGAAAGTGGACATCCTTCTCTTATTCTTGATTTCAGGGAGAAGCAATTAAATCTTATATACCATTAAGTATGATGTTAGATTTAGTTTCTTTTTTAAAAAAGTACATTCCACTTATCAGTGTCAGGACCTTTTTACTATACTTAGTTTGAAGAAATTTTTTTATCATGAATTCATGTTGGATCTTGTCAAATGTTTTTTCTCCATCTACTGAAATATTAATATAATCATTCTTTTTTTTCTGTTAATGTGGTGAATTACATTGCTTGATTTTCAACAGTTAAAGCAACCTTACCTTCTTTGGTTAAACCTTATTTACACACTTATTTTGTTTATCCTATTTATTTTTTGTGATACTATTGTAAAAGGAATTTTCTTAATTTCATTTTGAGCTTATTTGTTGCTAGTGTATACAAATACGATCAATTTTTATACATTGACTTGTATCTTGCAACCTTGATGAAATATTTTTTTTAGCTTAAATAGCTTTTTGTATGTAGATTCCTTAGAATTTTCTGTATAAAAGATCTGCATGTTGTATGAATGCTTTTTGTTTCTTTATCTTGCTTACTTGCCCTGCCTGGCTAGAATCTTCACTACAATGTTGAATAGAAATGGTGAGAGCAAACATACTTATCTTCTCCCTAGTTTAGGGGGAAAGCCTTCAGCCTTTTACTGTTAAGTAGGCTGTTAGCTGTGTGTTTGTGTGTTTTTTAATATTCCCTCTGTTCAGTGTCTTTCAGTGTTTTTATCAAGAAGTGTCAAATTTTGTGAAATGTTTCTTTCTGAATCTATTGAGATGATTGTGTGCTTTCTGTCCTTTATTCTGTTAATGTGGTATATTACATTAACTGATTTTTATATGTTGAACCAATATTGAATTTCTGGGATAAATCCCACTTGTCATTGTGTATAATCATTTTTATATATTGCTGGATTTTATTTGCTAGTATTTTATTGTAGATATTTTGGTCAATATTCAAAAGGGATATTGATCTGTAGTTTTCTTGTGATGTCCTTGATTTTAGTATCAAGGTAATCTTAGCCTCAAAGGATGAATTTAGAAATGTTCTCTCTTCTCAATTTTTTGGGAAGAGTTTGTTAAGGATTAGTATTAATTTTTCTCTAAAAGTTTTGTAGAATTTACCAGTGAAGATATCTGCACATGGACTTTTCCTGGTAAGAAGTTTTTTGATTAGTAAATCAGTACTACTTTTTTGTTTTTGGTCTATTCAAATACTCATTTCTTCTTTAGTCAGTTTTGTTTGTGTCTTTCTAAAATTTTGCCCATATTATCTAGGTTATCTAATTTTTTGACATATAATTGGTCATAGTATGTCCTCTCTTTAATTCTTGTTTTACAAATTTGTGTCCTTTTTTTTTCTTAGTTAACATAGGTAAAGATTTGTCTATTTTGTTGATCGCTTTAAAGAACAACTTTTGGTTTTATTGATTTTCTCTGTTGTTTTTCTATTCATTTTTCATTTATTTTCACTCATCTTTATTATTTCTTTTATTCTGCCTTCTTTGGGATTAATTTGCATTTTTAAGTTTCAGAATGTGAAAGATTAGATAATTGCTTTAAGAACTTTCTTCTTTTTTAATATAGGCATATCCAGCTATGTATTTCTCTTTACTGCTTTCTGTGCATCCACAGCTTTTTAAAGGATGTAATTTTGTTTCACTCACGCCAAGGTACTTTCTAATTTCTCTTGTTATTTTCTCTTTGACTCTCTTGGTTATTTAGGAATGTGTTGTTTAATTTCTACATGTTCTTGAAATTCTTAAATTTTCCTCTGTTATTGATTTCTAATTTCCTTCCATTTTTGTTTGGAGAACAGGTTTTGTATTATTTCCATTACATTAAATTTACTGCAACTTGTCTTATGCTCTTTTTTTTCAATTTTGTGGGGAAGATTGGCCCTGAGCTAACATCCCTTACCACTCTTCCTCTTGTTTTGCTTGAGGAAGATTGTCCCTGTGCTAATATCTGTGCCAGTTTTCCTCTGTTTTGTATGTGGGATGCCACTACAGCATGGCTTGATGAGTGGTGTGTAGGTCCGTGCCCAGGATTTGAACCCATGAACCCTGGACCACCAAAGCAGAGTGCAGAAACTTAACCACTTTGCCACTAGGCTGGCTCCTTTATGCTCTACCTTGTGATCTTTCCTGGAGAATATTCCTTGTGAACTTCAGAAAAGTGTGTGTTTTGCTGTTATAGGGTGGTGTGCTTTATATGTGTATGTTCTAGTTGATTTGTAGTGTCATTCAATTCTTTGATTTCCTTTTTGATATTCTTTCCAATTGTTATATCCATTATTGAAAGTTGGATATTAAAGTTTTCAACTGTTATTGTTGACTTGTCTATATCTACACTTAATTCTGACATATTTGCTTTATTTCTTTTCGGACTTTCTTGTTAAGTGCATCTATATTTGTAATTGTTGTGTCTCCTTGATAGATTGCCCTTTTGTCATTATACAATATCTTTCCTTGTTTCTACTAACAATTTTTGTCTTAGAGTTTATTTTTCTGATATTAGTATAGGCATTCCATCTCTCTTTTGCTTTGTTTGGTATACGATTTTCCTTACTTCTACTTTCAACGTATTTGTGTTTTTGTCTCTAAAGTGCATTTTGACATTTTCTGCTTTTTAATTGGAGTGTTTAATGTGTTTATATTTATTGTAATTACTGATATGCTAAGATCATTTTGCTATCTACTTTCAATATGTTTTATATCTTTCCCCTCATTTGTTTCTCCATTATTGCCCTGTTTTGTGTTAAATAGATATTATCTAGTGTATCATGTTAATTCCCTTCTTATTGATTTGACTATATTTTGGAATTACTTTTCTTAGTGATTACTGCATGGATTACAATTAACTTAATTTAGTTGATAGCAGTCTAGTTCAAATTAATGCCAACTTAATTTCAATAAGATATTGTCATAGAAATTACATCTGGATACATTATATACACCTCATCCAGATTTATAATTATTGCTTTATGTATTTTTTATATCAGTAGGATAAAAAATATTTACAAACATAAAATATATTTACTTTTTATATTTACCTGTGTAATTATATTTACTCTTGCTCTTTATTTCTTCAGGTGGATTTCAGTTATTTTCTAGTGTTCTTTCATTTCATCCAGAAGGACATTCTTTTAGATTTCTTGTAGGGAAGGTTTGTTTATCTGATCATATCTTAGCTTCCTCATTTTTGAAGAAAATTTTTGCTATCAAATTCTTATTTGATAATATTTTATTTTGGGACTTTGAATATGTTATCCCACTCCCCTCTGACCTCCATGATTTCTGATGAGAAATCAGCTGTCAGTCTTATTGAGGATTCCTTGTGCATGATGAGTTGCTTCTGTGTTCTTGTGTTCAAGATTCTTTTTGTCTTTTGACAGTGTGATTATGATATGTCTAGGTGTGGATCACTTTTTTTTGGAATGTGTAGTAACTTTTGGTTGTACAGTGGACAGAATGGATGATATATTTTAGAGAATGGATTCTGTTATGTTCTTCTGAAGTATATTTGTATTTTATTGTAGAAGGCAGTTCAATTACTGATCACTTCAAGGTTGATCATCTTAAACTTCTATAGGCATAGTTTTAAATTTTATTGAGTTAGATCTGTTAAAAGCCTTAGGTATTTCCAAACTGCTCTAACTTGGGGTCAAACTTTGTCTCCCATGGAGATTTTATCAGGGCTTGGTTTTCAGCTTTATGAGGGAAAACAAAGCTTTCTCTAGTACACGGTTCTTATTCTCAATAAGGTGTTATGCCTGAGGTATTAAATATTCTTCCACTTTGGCTGTACTGGACTCTCAACACCTTCCTACCCAGAATTACTTCATCTCTAGTCTATCCGGTTTTCTTTCAACACTGTAGTAAGTTCTGTTTGACTTTTTTTGTATTTTTAAAATTTTTTTTAAAGATTTTTTTTTTCCTTTTTCTCCCCAAGCCGCCCAGTACATAGTTGTATGTTCTTCATTGTGTGTCCTTCTAGTTGTGGCATGTGGGATGCTGCCTCATCATGGTTTGATGAGCAGTGCCATGCCCGCACCCAGGATTTGAACCAACGAAACACTGGGATGCCTGCAGCGGAGCACATGAACTTAACCACTCGGCCACGGGGCCAACCCCACTTCTGTTTGATTTACTTAATGTAGTTTCACCCTGTGTATATGCTGCCTAGCCCTCAGCTTCAGACTTACAGGAAATGATCCCAGAGTTTTCTGGGTTACTCCCTCGTTACCACCACCATGTATAGTTTCCTCCTCTCTGATGCCCTACTCTACAGATTTTAGCTGCTTCAATAGCCTCAACTTTGAATTCTGTATGCTTAGCATACAGGGTCTCTTTACTTTGATTGGGATCTGGTTTCTTGCCATAGTTGGGAAGTTTTTCCTGGGTGGAGAGTCAGTGCTATTATAGGAGATCATCTTGTGTATGTCTCTTCTCTCAGGGATTGCTGTATCATCTTGCTTGTTTTCTCATGTCTGAGAACAGTTGTTTCATATATTTTCTGAGCTTTGTAATTCTTTACAGTGAGGCTAGTCTCTTAACAGTTACTCCAACATGGTTGAACCAGAAGTAGAGATGTTGCTTTTTTGTCCAATACTTCTCCTGCTTTTATTGAGTTGATCACATATTTGTTCTTCATTTTGTTAAAGTGATTATTTGGATTGATTATTTTTAAATATTAAACCAACCTTGCATTTTTGTGATAATCCCAACTTTTCATGATGTGTCATCTCTTTTATAAGTGATTGGATTCAATTGGATAGAATTTTTTCTTAGTATTTTTACATCTAGGTTTATGAGATAAATTCATCTATATGTTTTCTTTTTTGTAATATTCTTGGCATGTTTTAGTATCAGTGTTATCCTGAATTTATGAAATGAGTTAGGCAGTGTTTCCTTTTTTTTATATGGAAGAGTTTATTTGATTGGCTATCTTATAAGTTTCTAAGCATTTAGAAGTGAAATCATCTGGGATTGGAAGTTTCTTTGTGGGAAAGTTTTAAATTAATGATATGGTCCATTTAATAGTTATTGAGTAATTCACATTTTATATTGCTTCCTATGTCAGTTTTAGTAAATTGTGTTCTTATAAGAAATTGTGCATTTCATCTACTTTTCAAATGTATTAGCATATATAGTTCACCATATGTTCATTCCATTTTTTTCTTTGCTTGTTTGAAGTATAACAGATCTGCAGTACTATTCTTTTAAAATTCTTGATATTAATATGTGTTTTCTTTCTCTTTATTCTGGATGAGCTTTGCTGGAATGTGTTAGTGTTAAAAGTCTTTTTCAAAGAACTGACTTTCATATTTTAAATTTTCTACAGGGTACATTTAAAATTTTCTATGATTTTCTCTTTTCTTTATTATTTCTTTTCTTCTAATTTTTTTTTTTGTTTTAAAGTATTGCTCTTTTAAAAATCTTCTTATAATAAAACTTAGATAATTGGTTTTTCAGCCACATGTATAAATCAGTGAAAATCAATCATCTGCATCTATGTGTATATATATATATGAATTTTCATCTTAGAATGAATTTAACTGTGTTCCACACGTTTTGATTGCCATATATTGATTATAATTTAGTTAAAAATACTATCACTGTGATAAGAGAAGATATGCAGTGTAGTATAAATTCCTTTGAAATTTGTTGAGACTTACTTTATGGACCAGCATGTGATCAATTTTGGTAAATGTGCCTTTGAAAAGAATATATATTCTGCGCTTCTATAAATGTCAAGTGTTCCATAATTAGCACTAGGTATCCTTTTTAATCACGTTTTCAAATTGTCTCAATCCTTTCTGAATATTTTCTTGGTTTTTCTCAGTTAGTGGTATTGGTGTGTTAAAATTTCTCACTGTAATTCTAAATTTGTCTCTTTTTTTTCAAATTTTACTTATATATTTTGCAGATCTATTATATGTATATACTTTTAAGATTTTTTTGTCTTCTTGATGGAATTTCCCTTTTTTTATCATAGAATATCCCTGTTCATTTCTAGCAATGTTTGTTGATCTAAAGCCTACCTTGTCTGATATAAATATAGCTGCATTAGCTTTCGTTTTGATAGTGCTTTCCTGTTGCAACTTTTTCATTCGTTTGTTTTCAGTCTCTTTAATGTAAAGTTGTCTTTATAAGAAATATATAGTTAAGTTTTTAAATCCAGAATAACAATTTTTGTCTTTATTTGTAATATTTAGTCCATTTGTATTTAGCCCATTTACTGATATATTTGTGTTTGAAATCTGAATCTTATTTTTTGTTTTGTATTGTCTTATATTTTAGATTTCCATTTGCTTACTTTTTTTGCCTTTCGTTTAGTGGAAGGGAAGCAGATGATATAGAGACATTGTCAGGTTATTTTCAAATAGCTGTTTCCAGAAGGCCATAGATTGACACTTTGCTGAAATATTACAGATAATATGAGGAAAGCATTGTTTATGCATACTCACAGAGAGGATACTCCTCATAGGAATGGTGAAGGTCAACAGAGTAGTTAAAGAAGACTGAAGATCAGATGCTATTATTATTTGAGACTGTAAACTTAGTGAAAACAAAGACCATATATGTTTGATTTACTATCTGTTCTATTTTACACTACATAGCGTGGTACTTTTTGAATGAATAACTGATTGAATGGCTGAATAAATGAATTGGCTGTAACTATGGTATATTCCAAAGAGCAACACAATAGATTCAGAAGTCTTTATTTCAAGGTTTGCCTTGGTGCTTTAAAGCACGAATTTAAACAAGCACTAAATATTTCTGAGTCTCAGCTTACTCATCATGGGGTCATGGTGAGGCTTTAATAATAAAAAGAGTGTTGGGACTGGCCCCGTGGCCAAGTGGTTATGTTCGCGTGCTCCACTTTGGCGGCCCAGGGTTTTGCTGGTTTGGATCCTGGGCACAGACATGGCACAGCTCATCGGGCCATGTTGAGGTGGCGTCCCACATGCCACAACTAGAAAGGACCCACAACTAAAATATACAACTATGTACTGGGGGGCTTTGGAGAGAAGAAGCAAAAGAAAAAAGAAGAAGATTTGCAACAGCTGTTAGCTCAGGTGCCAGTCTTTGAAAATATAATAATAATAAGAGTATCAAATCATTTTGCATTTTTAGACAAATATGGTGCATTATTGTTAGATACTATATGCAGCTGCAATTTTAAGACATGCTATTTATCAAAACCCGTTTATAGTGTTCTAGAATTAAAAAAAAAAACTTCTTTCCTTTAAATGTGGAAATGCACTTTAATGTTTAATTTCTCCTTTGTGAACTTTTAGAGGGCCAAAAATAGTACCCTTTTACTTTTTGTTGTTTTAAAAATGGTAATTTTACTAAGCCTTATAACTTATAATATACTTTCAATTTATATTATCTCTGTATTCTTCCAACCAGCTTTGTTAGCTAGAGAAGCTGTTAGTCTAGTGATTAGAGCCGTGTTTCTTGAATTCAAATCCAAACTCTGACTCTTACTTGCTTACATGCTATATAGCTTTGGATAAGTTATTTTATATCTTTGTCTCTTGGTTTTCTCATATGTAAAATGGGGATAGCAATGATTCCTACCTCATAGAGGCCATTGTGAGAATTAAATAGGTTAGTACACATAGCATTTAGGACAGTATGTGGCGTGTAGAAATTATCAGAAAATGTTAATTTTTATTAAAAATTAATGTTCATATTAGTATATTAGCTAAAATTAATGTTCATATTAATTAATCTAGAGATAAATATTTGTATTTATATTAACACTTTATAGTTGAGAAAACAGAGGTTGGGAGAGGTTAAGTGAGTTTTCCAAGGTTACTCAGTGAATGGCAATGCTAAAACCTGAGCTTGGATCTTCCGATTCGAAGTTCAGTGCGATGGTGTGATAAGTGTTCTGGCCTCTACAACATAGGTTTTGGTAAATATTTTTGGATGATAATAGTTGAAAGGACCAATTTAGCTGAGAAGTTTCCTGGGGAATTCTAAAGACAATTGAAACTAGAAAAATTAAAAGTTTTTGGTTCTAATTAGTTCATGTCTATAATTTCCCATCTATGTATTTTTTTTTCAGTATGTGTATACTTAATTGGAGGTAACGGATTGTTCTAGTTCTAGAAGGAGGAATAAGTCTGGCTTCTTGGGCCAGATTTTAATGAGAGCAGGTAAAATCACCATGAGGTTCACTGATGTGGTTTTGAGGAGAGGGTTATCTTATTATCTTGGATCACTGCCTGATCAATCCTAGAATCAGGCAGCCAAAGAATGTTACCGCTGAAAGAAACCTAAGAGGTTAGATAACTCAATATTTTCATTTTGCAGATTAGGCCCTCAGAGGGTAAATCCCTCACCCGTTGTTGCTCAGTGAGTCAGTTGGGCTAGAATTCAAGTCTGCTGGTTCCCAGGCTGGTGCTCCATCTAGTACAACACAGGCTCAGGAAAACAATTGCCGTGCCAGTAGAACTAGGAAAAGAAGTAATTTATAACTTTGGTACATATTAGGTTAAAGTTTAATTCTGAGTATTCTTTTGGAGAAAGACACACTAGAGCTCCTTTTAAAGCAGGGTATTGCTGTGTTCTTCAAGTGTAATACAGTAGTGACTTTTCAATCATTTGCTTTGTCGCTGTCTATAGTCATCTTTACTCATTTTTAGTTGTTGATTATCTGGCTTGGGAATTCACCAGACTCTTTACTTTTTGTTTTCTCCCATCCCACTGTTAACATTTTTGGCAGTTCATTAGAATATCCGTCAGAGACAAGAGAGACAAAGAATGGAGGTCACACCTGAGTTTATACCGTTTTGATGAAACTGTTAGTTCTGTTGATGGAGAAAATGGAAATTGATTTCATGATTGTTTGTGAACTTACCATTATTATTCTTATGTAGCAACTACTTCTAAATTTTGCTTAAAACCTTACTCTACTTTACATATTCTTTAACATGTTCTGATAGATGTTTGGAAATATACCAAACACAGTACAAATTGCATAGCCATGTTGTGAGAATTAAATAAGATCCAATATATTAGAGGTAGTTTGTATACCATAAAGCTTAACACAAAATATGTAAGGTATTATTGTCCCTATTTTTCGAAGTAAGAAACTAAAGTTTGGTTATGACTATTACTTGGTTTGTTGGGGCTTGCCACATGCTCCATACAGCATCCCAATCTGTCAAAGACACTTGTAGCACAAATGGATCTTCTGGGTCATTAAGAATGGAAAAGCCGCTTGCTCCACAGCCTGGACTAGCTGAAAGTCTCCTCTCACCTGGGCTGCATTCAGAGTTCGCAGCCTTGCAGATTCTGAATGCTGAACCTTCACTGAATGATGACAAATGTCACTGTCATGGCTCATAATATTTAAATGTATGTTCTTTTAGCTGCATGAACTTCTATTAAACCCTGTTCTCTTAATTTTTATTACCAGGTAACCTTGGACGGGTGGACCAGGTCTCTGAGTTTGAGTATGATTTATTCATAAGGCCGGATACCTGTAATCCACGCTTCCGAGTCTGGTTCAACTTTACTGTTGAAAACGTGAAAGAATCACAGGTGAGGGAAATACTGTAGTGGACGCCTTCAGTGTGGTTTTGGTAAGAAGATTATGCTTTTGTTTTATTTTAGGAATATCAAAATAATGACCATAATAGGAATATATTCTTGTATATCTATAGCAGTGATACAGTTTTGTTTCAAGAGATATAGAGAAATAGGTATAACATGCTGACTTTTGTTATCTAATGGTTATTAAGTAATACAAAACAGATTATCTGAGACCAAAAAGTGTTCTTTACTGATTGAAGCATTAGCTTGATATGCCAGGCTTTCTTGAGGGACACTGTAAGAAACCACACTGCAAGTGATTTGCTATTATGTTTATTATAGAGTGCTGTTCTCTATATTATTTCTTCTTTATAAAGACCTGTGAGGGACATTTCTCACAAGCTTCAGTTTCTGAAAAAGCTTTTGTTCTCTTATACCACAAGGTGTTTATATCTTAAAAACAACGTGATTCTTGTAACTCATCCTATTTTCCCTTCACTTTGGCTGCTGGAAAACACAGAGCCAATTTTACAGCCCTTTCTAATTATTCTGGGAAAGTTTTTTGCTTATGTTTCTGTATACTATCTTTTCTTTTATTTTGATCATATTAATCTGTCTTTAACTGTGAGTTCATCACGTACATTTTCTAACAGTGTATATTTTTATAATCCTTTTTAAATCTGTTTTGAATGAGAGGTAATATTGATAAAAATACAAAGAACTAAATACATATACTTTGAACAAGCATTAATAAAAATCTAATCTGAATAAATCAGTTACCATTCTGGTATATTGAGACAGCTGATCATGGAAGATTCTACACAAACTCTGTACATGTGATATGATTCTTTTAAGCAGATGAAAGCATGGCCCTGTAACCTAACATCTGTCTTCTTCCTTCGGGGTCATCTTATTCTAATATATTTGAGAAAGTGAGGTGTTAGTCTAATTTCCTCTCCCATGTCAATCTGTCCTCTTGGCTCTTTCACCTGGTTGCTTGCTGCTCTCCGTTTCTCTCAACTGCAACTTGAGTCATGAGTCAGGCAGTGGTCAGCATCTGAAATTTAAGGACTCTGGGTTTTGCTTGACCCAATGTTGTTCCTGGTACACTGGCTTATTCTGCAGAATAGGGGTACAGGAACAGCCGCTTCACTTATTACCAATTCTCTTAATTCTCTATAATACCGCTGACCCGGGACTGGCTGTATGTAACGTGTACTGAAATTTAGGGGCTAACTGGAAGGAATTAAATGTATAGGAGAGCTCTGAACATTGTTAGCTAAATATGATTTACCTCTGCATTTTAGGACAAGTGGGAAAAGAAGTTAAACCCCACACAGAGAGCTGCTCAAGGACAAACTTTAGTTCCTAGCTTGGTTCTTGGTTTTACTTATTTTCCCATGAAAGAATTCCTTTTTCAATTTTTCACAGTAAGAATAATAATATTCCTCCCCTCCACCCACTTTGGGAAATCCTGAACTTAACCTACAGGGATTCACCTGACCCTAGGATTATCCCACTTGTTTCACCAAGACAATCAATAATCCCCCAAGTGTGTTTTCCAAAGTCTATGTCACTGAGTCTTGAGAGTAGGAGGGCTTAGCCTGATGTGCTAGACTGAGTCTTAGCCCTCAAAATTTGGATCCCCTATGAAGATCTCTCTGCTATCATGAAGTAAAATACAACTTATCCTTCTGTTGTTGTTCCTGTCTCATGTCAGTAACCTACGATTGTCACATACACACACCACTGAAAAACAAACAGTAATTCTGAGGCAATATAGTCAATTCATATGAAAGAAGGGAAACCTTTTCTTAAAATTCTGCAGGATTTCTAAGTTCACAGAAGGGATTACTCTTTTCTTCTTTATGCATAGCATATGCACATCCTTTAGCTTGCCTACTGCATGTAGGAATCCACTAACTCCTAAGAAATGAGACCTATTACTTATCAAACAACAAAATCATCTATCTTCATTATATCCTTTGCTAAAGAGAGACTTAGTGGAAGCTCTGAAATTATAGTTTTTCTTTAACTTTGGGCCACATTAGATTTCTGGCTCAGTTTTTCTTTTAGTTTAGGCTCTTTCTAAAGAGAATCCTTATATAGCTCCTATGGTCAGGAGGTGGGGTGGGAGGGTGAGATGACTAGAGAGTTAGGGAAAATGTGTTTCTTAAGTTATACTACTTGGGATAGTCTCTTGGACAAGTTGCTTATACATTTCAAAGTTTCTTGTTCTTTGCTGTTCTGGCTTGCTTACAGGTATGTTCTTGTTTGTTGTTTAAAATATCTTTTCCAGAGTGTTATAAGTTTCATACTACGTGTTGAAGACATACAGTCTCTTTTGCAGTCTTGTCCACGAATTAAATAAGCAAGTAACAATAATGTGTTCCAAGCATTTATTCTAATAAGAGTATTGGTGCTGTTTTATGGATTCTTATTTTTAAGGTTGTAGGAACCAATGTTTGCTCTGTCTCTCTGGATTCTATCTTCTTATCCATTGCTATCCTACCCTTGTTAAAATTATAAATCATGAACATGTTTATCTGTTTTCCCAGAGCCTGCTACTTTATCAGACTCTTTCTGTGAGCCATTGCTTCATCAACTGTAATCACATTATATAGTTATGGAAATCTGTCTCAAGAAGGCATAAAGATCTGCTGGAAAGATACAATACATATCTCTAGCTCACAGGATATTTGTTTTCATGGTTGTCTACATGAAAGAGAATGGCTTTACTATTAAGTTTGACTTGTGAGGTCTGTTTTTATAATGTTTCTTCCTATAATCTTTTTCCATCTCTCCAATTTCCGTTAAAATGAGACCTGCATGAATGTAATCTAGTCAGGAACCTTATTTCGGATTTTGTACTAATGGGCAAAAGAAATATTAGTCGTCCAAGGCCAACTCCATTAAATGAATGTTAAAAATTGCAGCATCAAATATAGTATGTAAACAAGTCTAGCTTTTGAGTTATTTTCCTTGATGTTTTTAGGAAGTGATAAAAACTTAGAACATACAGTGCTGTAGTCCAGGAATGATATATTAACCCTCAAACGTAATTGCTAAATAGTGCCTTTGTAAGAGTCTATCAAAACTAAACATCCTGATATCTTTATTGAAAAATAATTTTCTCTCTGAAAAACTTGTATTAAATATTCTTATGTTGAAATTTATTATTGATGCAGCAGAACACTTGTGTGATGTGAAAGCAAATCTTTTTATTTAAATACTCATGATAAAACTTTAGCCAATAAGAGGAAATAAAATGGTACGCCTGGACTATTTAAACTTTGTTTTCTTTCCTCAATTGTCTTTTTATCTCTTTGAATCCATTTTTTCTCCTTTCTGATTATAAAAGTAGCCACTTCTCAGTATAGCAAATTGGGAAAATATAATTATTAGAAGCAGAGAAAAAGCACCCCCCCACACACCCATAATCTTACTACCTAGAAACAAATACTATTAACTTTTTATCATATTTACTTGTAGATTTATTATTTTCTCTTTTATTTTTTGGAGCATAATTAAATTTGTACTGTATATACATTTTTATGTCTTGCTTATAAAGAAATGAAACTATCACTAGCAATGTTTTATATCATTAAAAACTTCATAAACATGGCTGTACAATAGATATTTACTACTGGACCATTTCCCTACTCTTGGGCATAAAGATTATTTTCCATCATCTGTTATCATAAATAACGCTATAGTGAACATCTTTATGCATGACCTGTTACCCACATTTCATTTTGCTTCCTTAGAATAAATTCCTATGAGGGGAATCGATGGGCAAGGATATGAATATTTTAAAGACTCTTGTTACAGTTTCTAAATTGCTACCAGAAAATTTTTACTATTTTGCTGTCCTATCAGTAGTAAATGAGATGCTTTTCCTTGAATTTCTTGCTTTGAATTGTTTTATGAACTCAGATGTTCAGACATTTAGAACAAATTGTTTCTTTGTCCTCACACTTTGAAACTTCTCACAAATAAATAGGATGTGATGCAATGTTTCAGGCCTCTAGTCATAAAGGAATTAATTGCATTCCAGCAATAACATGAGACAATAAAACAGACCCCTATATTATTTTCACTCTTTTTCTCAATTCATCAATCCTGTTTTATCTGGGTGTGCCAGCAGATTGTCCTCTGAGGTATGTAATGGGAGATTTTTTTTAAAAAGTGTTTTTTTTTTTTTAATCAACGAAGTATTTCTTATATTACTGCAAGCAGTAATGTAACTTAAACACACACACACATGCTCTCTCTCTTTTATGTATGACATGTCTGAATTGGACTTTAAAATTCTAAGGGAATTTGCTGCTTCTTTAGTCCCCATCCTGGAGATTTCAGGCTAAGTGAAACTTCATCTTGACCATGGCCAGAAGCAACATATCACAGTATAAACAGCACAGACAATGGATTCAAACAGATTTGTGTTTATATCCTGACTTTGATACTTATGAGATGTTTTGATTAGTTAACTAACTTGATTAGTTAATTAATCTTTTGGTACCTCAGTTTTCCATCTGTAAAATGAAGATAATAATACTATTTCATGTGGATGTTGTGAAAATTAAATGAGACAATGCGTGTAAAGAGACTACTGTGGTGTTTGGTAGATAGTAATAGGGGCTATTGTTTTTATTAAACATCATAACAGTAGTAATAATGCTAATAACAGCAAGAGCAAAATCTACCACAACAGGTTATTAGTAAATTACTACTACTTTTTTTGTTCCTCTCTTTCACCTTCTCTTCCTCTTCCTTATTCTGCTTGTCCTTTTCTTCCTCTTCCTCCTCCTCCTTTCAGATCTCCTATTGCTAATTATCATCATCTTCATCATCATGATCAAGTAAATTGTAATGGTTAAGAATATGGACTCTATGTTAGATATACCTGAATTCCAGGCCTACCTCTGCCACTTACTATCCCTTTGACCTTGGGAAAGTTATTAATCTATTTAAATTATCAATTTCTATGTCCATTTAATGGGGTTAATAGTAGTATCTAATAGAGTTAGTGTAAGAATTACATTTGATAATGCATGTAAAACAATTAATCTAATGCCTGGTACATAAGAAGTACTCAATAAATGTTAGCTATTTATGTTATTCTACTTCTAATACTACTTCTTCAAGATGGAACACAGGTTCTCTTTTTCTCTGTCATTCAATTTATTATAGAATTAGCTGACTTTGATTGAACACTTCTATGTTAAAGGTACTGTTCTAAGTCCTTTATATTAGTTAGTTCATGTAATATGAAAATAATCCTTTGAGGTAAGTACTATTATTACCTACCTCCCTCATTTTACTGATGAAGAAATTGAAAGAAAGTAAGACATAGACAGGATAACTAACTTTCTCAAGATAATACAGGTAGTAAGTGGTAGAGGCAGGATTTATACCCAAGTAGTCACTGAAGAAATACTCACTGTGGAAAATTTGGAAAATATGCATGAGTGTTAGGAACAGAAAAAAAACAAAACAAAACCCCAAACCCATAATCATACTACCTAGAAGGAATTACTGTGAAACTTTTGGCATATTTACTATTAGGTTTATTTGTTTTCTAGTTGTTTTTTGGAATATATTATTTTATGGCTACAGAGCTTACTCTCTGAACTTCTGCCTTATACTGCTTCTCAAAATATCACCTTATTGGTGCAGAAAAACCAACAGCTAAAATTTACCACCCATTGAAACTAAGACTTGTAGCACAGTAGGGTGAGAAAGGAAGTTCCTTATCTGATAAAGGATCTCTTCAAAGAATCAAGAGCAAACATCATATAGTTACCAGAAACTATGTGACTAGTTTGATGGAGTGGTGAAACTTGAAAAGCATTTAGTTTAAAGTCAGGAACAAGACAAGGATGACCTTATCAATATACTTTTAAGAATTGTAGCGGAGGCTCTAACTAATGCAATAAGACAAGAAAAAGAAATAAGTGGTATAATGTTTGTAAAAAGGCATAATTTTAATTATTTGTAAATGTTATAATTGTCTAAAGGAATAAAAAGAGAGAATCTGTGGGTAAACTATTAGAACTAATAAAGAGCTGAGAAATGTTCCTGGATACAAGACCGACATGTATAATTTGATAATATTCTTTTATTTTAGCAATAATAAATTAGAAAATGGAATTAGAAAAAATTCCATGTACCATGGAAACAAATAAATAAACATCTAAGATGTGTAAGAGTAAGTCTAACAAGGATGTGCAGAGTTTAAGACCTTTATGTAAAATATTATAAAAGTTTACTAAAAGACATCAAAGAAGATCTAAATAATTAGGTATTATAAAAGTTTACTAAAAGACATCAAAGAAGATCTAAATAATTAGGAATGATATGCTATTTATTCAAAAGATATTTGGGGGCCGGCTCTGTGGCCGAGTGGTTAAGTTCGCATGCTCCGCTGTGGCAGCCCAGGGTTCGGATCCTGGGCGCGGACATGGCACTGCTCGTCAGGCCACGTTGAGGCAATGTCCCACATCCCACAACTAGAAGGACCTGCAACTAAGACATAGAACTGTGTATGGGGGGATTTGGGGAGATAAAGCAGAAAAAAAAAAAGAAGAAGATTGGCAACAGTTGTTGGCTCAGGTGCCACTCTTTAAAAAAAAAAAATTTAATGACCACCTCTCTGTTCTAGGCATTTGGAATATAGTAATCAAGAGAGAAAAAAGATACTAGCACTTGAGGGGTTCACATTCTAAGTGTGTCATTGGGGACAAGAAGAAAGACAAAAAATAGTTACAATAAGTAGATTAAAGAGTATATTAGAAAATGATAGTTTCTAAAAGAAAAAGTAGAGCAGGGTAAGAGGAATGTGTGGAGGAGGACAAAATGAATGGTCATTAAGGTAGGCCTCATTGAGAAGTTGACATTTGAGCAAAGACAAAGGAAGTAAGGAAATTTGCTGTACAGATATCTGGTAGAGGGGCATTCCTGCAAGTGGGAATAGCCATTGCCCTAAGCCACCTCTCTAAAGTGGGATCATACCTGGCTTGTCTGAGGTAGAGCAATGAAGCCAGTGTGATTAGAACTGAGTGAGCAAGGCAGAAAGTAGTATAAAATGTGATCAAAGAAGTGTGTATATGGTAGGGTAGTGGGTTGGAGTGATGATTTTGTAGGATCTGGTGGGCCACTGTAGAGACATTGTCTTTTACTTTGAGATAAAAACAAATTGGAGGAGTTTAACAGAGTAGTCACATGATATGACCTATATCATAAAATTACTCCTGTTTCCCTATTAAGAGTAGACATTAAAGCCAGAGTGGGCCAAGGATAGAAACACAGAGCCAGTTATGAGACTTTTATAGTTGTCTAAGTGAGAGGTGATAGTGGCTTGGGCCATTGGGTTAGCAATTTAAGTGGTGAGAAGAGTTTGAAGATACACCCAGAGGATTTCCTGATGGAATTGTTATGGATTTGCTACAAAGAGAGGAGTCAAGGTTGATTTCAGGCTTTTGGCGTGAGTATCTGGATGAGTGGGGATATCTTATCTACAGAGATGAATAAGGCTGCTGGAAGAGCAGGTTTGGGAAGAAAGATGAGTTCAGTTTTAGACAGGTTAAATATGAGATACCTATCAGATATTTGAATACACTACTCAGTAGGCAGTTGGATATATGAATCTGGAGACTGAAAGAGAAGTCAAGATTGGAGATGCGTATTTGGGAATTGTTGGTACATAGATAGTATTTAAAGTCATAAAACAGGGATGATGTCACCAAAGGAGTAAATGTAGAGAAAAGAAGAGGAACAAGGAGTGAGTTCAAGAACTCCAACCAAGGAACCAGCAAAGGAAAATGAAAAAGAGCAGGTTGTTAGTAAGAGGAAATCAAAGAGTGTGTATTATCCTGGAAGGCAAGTGAAGAAAGTTTATGCACTGTGATAAATGCTGCTTATAGTTCAAATGAGACAGGGACTCAGGATTGACTATTGGATTTGGGAATATGTAGGTCATTGATGACCTTGACAAAAAGCAGTTTTGGTTGAGTGCTAGAGTAGGCTTAAGAGAGAATGAGAGCATAATGTCCTCAAGGTTCATCCGTGTTGTTGCATATTACAGAATTTTCTTTTCTTTTTAAGGCTGAAGAGTATTCCATTATATGTATATTCCATATTTTCTTTATCCATTCATCTGTTAATGGACATTTAGGTTGTCAAATACTGCATAATTCAATTTGTTTGAGGTATCTAAAATAGTCAAATTCATACGATCAAAGACTGGAGTGGTATTTGCCAAAGGCTGAGTGAGGGGAAAGTTGGGAGTTACTAATCAACAAGCATTAAGTTTCAGATAAGCAAGATGAATAAGCTATAGAGATCTGCTGTACAACATTGCACCTATAGTCAGCAATAATATGTTGTACACTTAAAAATTTGGTAAGAGGGTAGATCTAATTTTAAGTGTTCTTACCACAATAAAATAAAATTTTAAAAAAGGGAATGGGAGGAGGTGAATTGGAGAGATCTAATACAGGCAACATTTTTTTTTTTTTCAAGAGGTTTGCTGCAAAGAGGAGCAAAGAAATGGAATGGTAACTGATAGAGGAAGTAGGGCTGAGAAAAATTTTTGATTAGATGAAAGAAATAGCATGTTCATATCCTGATTGGACCAATATAGTGTAGAGAAAACAACTGATGATGCAGGAGAGAAAAAGGATAATTTCTGGAGTGATGTTGCTGAGTATTGGGAAGAGACAGTCCATAAACTGAGGGATTGGCTTTAGATAGAAACAGGTATTTCTTGTATGGTAACAAGTGGGAGGGAAGAGACAGAGCAGATGCTAATAAGTAGATAGATGTAGTGGAAGTAATCTATGGAGATTTTCTTCTTATTTCTTCAATTTTCAATTCTGTCAGTGAAATAAGAAGCAGGATCATCAGCTAAGACTGACAATTGGGGAAGGAGATTTGGTAACTTGAAGTAATACAAGATATAATCATCAAGGAGAGTGGAAGAATGAAAGAATAAGGGTAGAATAATATGACTTGTCACCAGTAGTAAGGGTGGCATTGAGATATACAGACATGAATTTAAAGGCACAAAAGCCGCTGTGGGTGTTTGTTTTTCATCTATCCCATTTAGCTACAAGGCTGCAAATGCAGCATAGGGAGAAAGTTTGATTTAAACATAGTTGTGTTTTTATTCTTTCTGAGGAAGCATTATTTTATTTTGTTATTTTTGCCTTTTTAAATCAACTTGCTGAGATGTAATTTTCACACAATAAAAATATACCACAATCAAAATATAAAACATTTCTATTACTCCAGAAAGTTCCCTCACACCACCTTGGAATTAATTCTTTCCCCAAATGGTTGTATTCTTTTACATTCTCACTGGAAATATAGGATAAGGTTTCTTTTTTACATATTCCATTTCTCTCATCATGTTTATGTTCTCCATTAAATCCTTAAATATATTTATAATATACTTGAATACATTTATAATAGCTATATAAAGACCTCTTAGAATTCTATTATCTTTGTCATTTCTGAGTATGCTTCTATTGATTGATTTTTCTCCTGGTTATGGGTCACACTTTTCTGCCTCTTTACATATCTAGAAACTTTATTGGAGCTGGACATTGTGATTATTACATTGTTGAGTGTTTAGATTTTTTTTTTAATTGTTTATATTTTTTCTGGCAGGCAGTTAAGTTACTTGTGGAACAGCTTAATCCTTTGGAGGCTTATTTTAAAGCTTTGTTGGTGCAGGCCTAATGCAGTGATGGTAGTTTATTCCTGGTGGGTCCAGACATGACCCTTCTGGAATATCTACTGAGTGCTCCACATATTCAAGGGGGTCTCTCTATTCTTTCTGCCTATAACTGGGACATCTCCCATCCATACGTCTTGAAAGCCAGAGTGATCATAGGAATTATCTCATTCGTTTCCCTTCTCTTAGGGATCCAAGCTTTGTGATGCCTATTGTCCAATGTCTGAAAAGATCTATTTCATATATTTTATTCAGTTTTCTAATTGTTTTTTGCAAGAAGGCAGATATGGAACAAGTTACTCCATTGTATACATCGTCTTGCTTTTAAGTGTTGCTCAGGCAGGTCTAGAGTAACCTCTACATTAGGGCTAGTTTAACCCTGCTACTAAGATGTGATCCTTCTGGAATCTCTAGTGAAGTGTTCATTGAAGTTTCCACTCTGATTAATTTTGATTTGAATGTCTTCCAGCTCTCTGTGTGAGTTCTTGGGGTTGTTCTACCACTTTCTAGTGTTTGTGTTTCGCCTGTTCTCGTAGAGTCTTACCTTATGCATGTACAGCTTTGCGTTCAGCCAAAGAATCAAGTTGAACCCTATGCAGATTTCTGGAGTTTTTCCTGTGCATAGTTTTGTCTTCTCTAGTCCTCTATTCTATAATTCCAGCCACATCATCCCCACTCCCACCCCATGAACTCCAACTTCTGTCTGTCCAACTCACTGAGGTATCCACATTTTGCATGAGTTCCTTCGCCTTGCATCATAGTCCAGAATGTGCCTCTAGATGGAAAACCTTAGTGATCACAGGGCTTACCTCATTTGTTTTTCTTCTCTCAGGGACCAATATTGAGTTGCCTGCTGTTGGATGTCTAAAAACAGCTGTTTTTAAGTTTTTTGTCCGGTGTTCTAGTTGTTTACAGTGGGAGGGTAAATTCAGTACAAGACAGTCAGTTGTGGCTGGAAGCAGACCAAGGCTGTTTTTTCAATCAATACAGACCACAAGGGGCCGGCCCCGTGGCCGAGTGGTTAGGTTCGCATGCTCCGCTTCGGCAGCCCAGGGTGTCGCTGGTTCAGATCCTGGGTGTGGACATGATACCACTGGTCATGCCGTGCTGAGGCGGCGTCCCACATGCCACAACTAGAAGGACCCACAACTAAAAAAATATACAACTATGTACTGGGGGGACTTGGGAAGAAAAAGCAGGAAACAAAATACAGACCACAAAATAGGAGAAGGATGAGACAATCCAGGTTATATACAAGAAAGCTTGGAGAAGAGAGAGTACATTAAGGGAGTAGGGAGTAATAACAAGGCAAAGTGGTGAAAACATGATAGATCAGTACATTGAAGGTAGAATGACCATATCATCCAAATGTGGTCAATTTTGAGAGTCGAAGATGCTCTAATAGTTACAGATGGACATCAGGAATAAACCAGAACTTTTCTGGGCAAACAGGGATTTTTTATTTACTCTTGTTGGAGATTATGATGAAATCAAAGGAGTTTTATGGTTAGTGTACTGTGATGAGTAAGCTGCAAAGAGAAGAGGTGGTCATTAGAGAGTGGATGAATGAAAAAAATAGGAGGGATTTCAATTATTGCAATTATTGGTAATATCAAGGTGTAGAGTCCGACTGTGGGAGTAACTAGGTGAAGTATATTGGAGAGGAGAAACTCAAAGTAGCCAGAGTGTTGGAAAGATTGTCTCTGTCTATATTAGAGAAATGTTAGTGAGGCCTGAAAAACAATCATTGAGAAATGAGGAGGAATGACAGAGGAGTAGGGAGATGACATCAATAATGAGAAGTAGTGGAGGGAGAATCTGATGAACTGAGATTCAAAGCTATATCCATGGAAGTGAAGTTTCAATATTATAAAGATGTCAGTTCTCCAAAAATCAACCTATAACTTCAATACAATTCCAAACAAAATCCCCACCAAATTTTTTTCATAAAACTGGACAAACTAATTATATAATTCATATAGAAAAGCAAAGGGCCAAAAATAGCCAAGCCAACTTTGAAGATGAATAATGAATGGGTATTTTTTTATGGAAACTTGTATTTCAACTAACAATTTTTATTTATAGCAATAGTGATTAAAATAGTATGGCATTGGCATACTAGACAAATAGTCTAAATGGACAGACTGACACTCAGAAACAAGGCTATTTATATAAGGGAACTTGATATATAACAGAGGTTGTCTCACAAAATTGTAGGAATAGTAGGGTCTATTCAAACAATAGGGTTGTATGGCAAACAATACCCCATCTCACACTACTTTAAAAAACCTTATAAATGGATTAAAGACAAATAGAAAACAAATTAAAAATTTAAACTATGAAAATAAATATAAAATAAACATTTTATTAGCTTTGGGAGTAGGATTAAATTTCTTATGCAAGGTACAGAAAAGAAAAATCATAAAGAAATAGATTGATACTGTTGAGTTTGTAAAGATAAAGTTTATGTAACAAAAGACCCAAAGTTGAAAGATATGCACTATTCTTGGAAAATAAATTTGTGCAATATATTACAGATATAAGATTAGTCTCCAAAATATATAGAGAACTCCTACCAAAAAAAAGAAAAAGAAAATCAAATAAGCCAAGGATATAAACAGGCAACTCACAGAAGACTAAGTGATAAAGCTAAGTGACAGAGCTGTTCTCAAAAAGACTGGGTTGGGGAGAAGAAATTTTCCTAGCAATAAGAAAAAGAAAAAGGAGAGAAATCTCTTTCAAGTATACTGGCATATAAAAAACAGCTCTTGCTTCTCATCGTTCACGGGTAGTGATCATATTAGAGTGCAGTGAGAAAAAGCATGAGCTTTGGCATCAGGATCTTTGATGTGTTACTTGCCAGCTTTGTGTCCTTGGACAAGTTACATAACCCTGCTAAACTTCAATTATTCGTCTTTAAATTTGGTTTAATACTACTTGGCTTGAGATATTGTTTAAAGATTGATAATAAGATTGATAATAGATGTTTATAAAACACTTAAACAGTGTCTGCAAGAGAGGTACATATTTTTATTAGTAGTTTAAGTAACCTTATTTGTTGAATGAGGTTGGTGGCATATTTACTTTAGGGTGGTCTTTGTAAGATACACCATAAGTCAACTATATTTCTGATTGATGGGGCTGGACGTTCTTTGTTCAAGGAAACATTCAGAAGATAGTGTGGTATTCAATATGTAGAAAAAATGGAAAACTTAAAGAATTTTCATATCAACTATATTATTTCACTTTTAGTGTAAATACTGCTGTGAATACATTTTCATTCTTTCAAGTTGGTTTCTGTTGTTTTCACTTGAAATCTTCTACAGAGATAAATTTGAATTTCTTGGAATTGATAGTAAGTCTGGAATTATTTGTATATTCATAATCATGATATACATGTCATGTGTATATATATCAGTGACTATCAATTGATATATATCAGTGCACTTGTGTGTTTATAATGTTAGTGTATTTGTTCATTATATCACTTATACCAGATACTATCATCCTTATTTAATATGATAGCATTCAAATATAATCTTAGCTGGTATTACACTTTGTAGTACTTATTAAATAGACATTTCACTATTGTAGTAGTCATTAATGATTTTCATATTGCTGAATCCAGAGGACATATTATACCCATTATCTTAATTTATCTTGCATTTGATACTGTTGGCAATTCACTCTTGGAAATTCTGTTACCTTGGCTTTCCTGCTATTCATTCCTCTTTTTTGATTCTCCTTGTCTGCTTGCTTACTTCTTCTAATTCTCTTTCATGTGCTCCTCCTCTCCTACAAACTCCTTAAACTTTGATACTCACCATGATTATATCTAATATCATTACATCTTACATCTTTTTTTACTTTACATGTCTTTTACTTATTCCCAGTTCTATCTATATTTGAAAATCTCTCCTGAGATTTTCTTGGATTCAGCTGCCTTTTGGAGGTCACCACTGAATGCCCCATGAGTATATCAAACTCATTCTTTACAAAAGTGAGCTCTTTATCTTACTCTCTAAATCTGCCACTTCTGTCTACTTTATATTCCAGTGAATGTTACTGCTGTCCATGCAGTCATATTGGAAACATTTGAAGTTATCTTAGACTCTTCCTTGATGGATCCATATCTATAAATAGTAATAAAGATAATTATCGTGATATTAATGTAACTGCCCTTTATTGATAACTTATGCTATGCCAATAGCGTGCTAAATGGTTTATATTCAACCTTCACAACAACTCTGGAGGTTGGTACTATTATTGCTTTCATTTTATAGATGACACAGTCAAATTTTCCCCTTGATTTTACTGCCTTTAAAGTCATTTCTTGAATTTATCTGTGCCTTTCTATCTCTGCTACAGTAATTCATGTTCAGTATGTTATCTTATGTTGCCTGCATTGTGGCTTTGTCTTCTGACATGTAGCTTTGTCCAGAGTTTTGTGCTATTTAAATCCATCTTCCACACTGAAGCTGTAATATTCTGTGTAAACTGCAAATTTGACCTTGCCATTCCACTGCTAAACCCCTTAAATAGCTCCCTATTGCCTTTACGATCCAAGTCCAGGCTTCTTAGTTTGGCATATGGTACTCTTCAGGATCTGGCCCCTATCTAGTCTGGCTTGCCATAAATACTTATTGGCCTTCTTGTAGTTTCCTGCAGAGATCATGTTGTTTCACAGTTCCCTGCATTTTGCTATCTCTTTCCTGTAATGCCCTTCCAACATTTCCTCATTTGGGTTAAGCTCGAGTTTTGGAGTCTAACTGCCAGCGTTCATATTCTACTTCAACTATTTACTGTGTGACCTTGGGCAAGATATTTTATGTTCTCTCTGTCTCAGTTGCCTGCCTAACTGATATAATATATGCAGAACTATTGAAGTTGTGCCTAGCACATAGAAAGTCCTCCATAAAATGTTATTTTTCTTATTGTTAATATTCAACAAATATTTATTGTGTACCTATGATATGCCAGACACTGTTCTGGGTACTCAGGAATCAGCATTGAATAAGAGAGACCAAGTCCTACTGTTTTGGGAAAGCTTATGTTTTATTATGAGAAGAAAGACAATAAATAGGAGCAAGTAAACAAATAAGGTATTTTTAGAAAGTGGCAGTGGCCAACCCAGTGATGTAGTGGTTAAGTTCACAGGCTCTGCTTTGGGCAGCCCAGGATTCACCGGTTTGGATCCTGGGCGTGGACCCAGCACTGCTTATCAAGCCATGCTGTGGCAGGCATCCCACGTACAAAATAGAGGAAGATGGGCACAGATGTTAGCTAAAGGCCAATCTTCCTCAGCAAAAAGAGTAGGATTGGTAGTGGATGTTAGCTCAGGGCCAATCTTCCTCAAAAAAAAAAAAGCATCAAATGCTACCACAATTTGTTTATACAATTAAGGGGTTTGCAAATGTTTATAGCTTTTGGTAATTATGAATTAAGCTGTTATAAATATTCTTGTACTTTTTTGTGTTTGTGAATATAAGTTTTCATTTCACTGGGGTAAATACTGGGAGAGGGATTGCTTGGTCATATGATAAGTGTATGTTTAACTTTATAAGTAACTGCCAAACTGTTGTCCAAAGTGGCTGAATCAATTGCATTTCCATCAGCAATGTATCGACGCCCTAGTTACTGCATATCCTTGCCAGCACTTGATATTGTCAGTATTTTTTAATCTTAACCATTATAATAGATGTACAATTGTTTCTCATTGTGATTTTAATTTTCATTTCCCTAATGATTAATGACTTTGAAAATCTTTTCATGTGCTTATTTCCCATCTGTGTATATTCTTTGATAAACTGTCTGTTCAAAATTTTGTTAGCATTTTGAATTGGATTATTTTATTATTATTTTTAAATTTTGAGAGTTTCTTATATATTCTTGAAATAAGTCATTTATCATGTGTTTTGAAAATATTTTTTCTCAGACTGGGGTTGATCTTTTTATTCCTTTAACATTATCTGTCACAGAACAAGTTTATAATTTTTGTAAAGTCTAATTTATCAATTTTTTTCTTATGGATCATTCTTTTGATATTAATTTTAAGAAATATTTGCCTAACTCAAGGTTACAAAATTTTCTCCTGTGTTATCTTCTAAAAGTTTCATGGCTTTAGGTTTATGATCTAGGTTTTAGGTTTTAAGTTTTAGGTCTATGATCCTAGGTTTTAGGTTTACATTTAGATCTATTAAATATTAATATTAAATTAATATTTTGATATGGTGTGAAGTATGGATTGAGTGGGTCTTTTTGATTGTTGTTAAATTATTTTTTGCTGTGGATGTCTAATTATTTCAGTACCATCTGTTGAAAAGACTACCCTTTCTCTATTAAGTTGTTTATGCATCTTTGTTTAAAATCAATTGACTGTATACATGGCCGTCTATTTCTGAACTCTATTCTGTTCCATTGAGCTACATGGCCATCCTTTCTCCAATTCCACACCATCTTGATTTCTGTAGCTTTAATAGTAAGTCTGGAAATCAGAAGGTGTAAGTCTTCCAACTTGTTATCCTTTTAAAAAATTCTTTTGGTTATTCTAGCTCCTTTGTCATTTCATGTAAATTTTAGAATAAGCTTATTGATTCCTACCAAAAAATCCTGCTGTCCTACTGAGATTTTGATTGGAATTGTGTTGAATCTCTAGATATTTAGGAGAATTTGACATATTCTCATCTTAATGATATTGTTTCTTCCAATCCCTGAACAATGCATATCTACCCATTTGTTTGTCATTTGGTTACTTTCATCAATTTTTTGTTTTTTCTTTTAGAGTTTTTCCCCCTACGATCTCACATATATTTTGTTAAATTTATGCCTGTTTCCTTTCTTTTTGGTGGTGTTGTAAATGAAATTATTTAATTTTTTTTTTTTTGGGTGAGGAAGATTGGCCCTGAGCTAACAACAGTCGCCAATCTTCCTCTTTTTGCTTGAGGAAGATTGCCCCTGTACTAACATCTGTGCCAGTCTTCCTCTATTTTGTATGTGGGATGCTGCCACAGCATGGTTTGATGAGTGGTGTGTAGGTCCGCACCTGGGATCCAAACTTACGAACCAGGGCTGCTGAAGCAAAGCTCGTGAACTTAACCACTATACCACTGGGCTGGCCTCTTAAAAAATTTTAATTGCTAATTTCTCATTACTAGTACATAGTAATAGGACACTGACATTATGTTCTACATCCTTGCTAAACTCACTTATTACTTCTAGTAGCTTTATTTGACAGTTTAAGATTTTCTACATAGTCAATTATGTTGTTTAGGAATAGAGATTGTTTATCTGTATGTCTCTTTTTTTTCTCTTGTCTTATTGCACTGGCTATGATGTCTAGTACAATATTGAATAGAAGTAGTGAGAGTGGACATGATTGCCTTATTCTCAATCTTAGGAGAATGCATCCATTCTTTTACCACTAAGTATGATGTTACCTGTCAGTAACCTTTGTAGATGACCTTTGTAGATGACCTTTATAAAACCAAGAACATTCCCTTCCACTCCTAATTTGCTGATAGTTTTTAGCATGAATGGATGTAGAATTTTGTTAAATGTCCTTGCAGTTTTTTTTTTTTTGAGGAAGATTAGGGCTGTGCTAACATCTGCCACCAATCCTCCTCTTTTTGCTGATGAAAACTGGCCCTGAGCTAACATCTGTGCCTATATTCCTCTACTTTATATGTGGGACGCCTGCCACAGCATGGCTCAACAAATGGTGCATAGATCCGCACCCAGGATTGAAACTGGCTAACACCAGGCTGCCAAAGCAGAACGTGTGAATTTAACTGCTGTGCTACCGGGCTGGCCCCTCCTTGCAGTTTTTAAAGCCAAGTATAGAGTCACAAAATTTCAGAGTTGAAAGCAACCTTAATGACCATTTCCTCATATCTGAGGCCTGCACATTTACTGTCACCTTAAAATTATATTCTTAGAGTAACATAGTTATTCTCTTTAACTGAAAATATATAGTTGCATAATGGACTTTATTAGATTTTCATATATTTAATTATTTAATAATCTATACAGTAAAGCTGTGAAGTAAGTATTAGCATTAGGTAAGAAAACTGAGACTCAAGAAAGTAAGTAACCAGCTGAAAGTCAATAGTCTAGCCACCTATGACAACTTAACATTTTCCTAGTATACTGTGTTCTTTTTGCCTTTTAGCCTCTATATCTGTGTTTCTAGAATGCCTTTACACTCTTCATCTTCCAAACTTTAGATATTTTCTTTTACGTAAAAAACCTGAGGTTCAGAATGATGAAATGATCTAGTTTATGGCAGAGCCCAGGCCTCTTGACTTCCATGCTAGTTCTTTTGCCCCTTTGCTAAGGTCTGTTCTGATTTTCATTTTAAATACAGCTTCCTTTTCTTTTCTTATTTTTCGCTCCCACAATTCCAGTATCTTAGGGCTCTTGCTAGTGCCTGTCTGGTAACGTCTTATATGTAGACTTTTGGCAAACAACTTGAACTTTCAAAAATTAGCATATCAAACCCAATTTTACACCAAAGTTACTTGTCTCATTGATTCTGTTGCTCTACTGAATTACATTGTAAGAAGAGTGTAGAATAATTACATTTGGAGTTGATACCCTATTATGTGTCAGCAGAAAGAATTGAGTATAATAAATTTTTCTAAATTCTTTTTACTTTTTAGTATCTAAAATAAAGTGATTTTTATATAATTCAGGAATTTTCTCTTCAACATTTGAAAATATTATATTGTTAAATGTGCATCATGAAGTGAAAATACTAGTCTATAAATGTACTGGATAAATGACAACCAAATATGGAAGCATTTTCTTTTCTTTTTTATTCTCTTTCTCTTTCCTCTCAAAGGTAAAAAACTAATCTATAACATATAGTATTTAATGACCCAGCAATGTTTACTGTGTCATGTTTAAAAAAAGTGTCTTCATAAATAGCTGTATTTGGTTTAGGGGATTTAACTTACTCCTGCATGTGTTTGATATTAACTGATTTATTTATTTATTTATTTATTTATTTATAATTTTTTCCCATTTATTTGTTTATTTTCAGATGTACATCATAATATATTTCGAATTCTGTGTCTGATTTATTTTTTAAAAAATTCCTTTGGTCAGTTCATTGAGTGTGCCTAATTACCCAAGTCTGCTACAAAAGAATGAGAGAAAGATGGGAGTAAAGAAACTGAACTATTACTCATACTAAATTTATCTGAGTATGTAATGAATGCTGAGATTGGGAGGCTCCAACATGTAAGGGAGAATGAAATAAAACAGTCTGGAATTTAAATTCAAACTTAATAACTACTTATTAGTTGTTGGCTTTTTGCTAGTTGCTTAATATCTCTGAGTCTCATTCTACATACTACATAATATTACTTGAAAGCATTGTTGTTTAAATTAAATGAAATAATTACATTTATTAATTTCATTTGAAGTTAAATTAAATAACGAATATGCAGTAAAGTCCCTGGCATATGGTTTACTTTTAGAAAATATTTGTTAAATTTATTCAAGAAGCATTTGTTAAGAATTTGTTATATGCCAGACACTGTGCTAGGCACTGAAGATACAATGGCAAAAAAAAAAAGGGATGTAGTCTCTGTGCTTCATAGAGCTTACATTTTAGCAAGAGGAACATACACTGATAAGCCAATACATGTATGAAATATTAATTTTTTTCTTTTTTAAAGTTTGTTTATTTATTCATTTATTTATTTGTGCTGAGGAAGATTTGCCCTGAGCTAGCATTTGCTGCCAATTTTCCTTTTTTGTATGTGAGTTGCCACCACAGCATGGCCAGTGACAGGTGAGTGGTGTAACCGAACCTGGGCTGCCAAAGCAGAGTGCGCCGAATAGAACTTAACCAATAGGCTACCAGAGCTGGCCCTACTTATTTATTTTTAATTGAGGTAACATTGGTTTATAACATTATATAAATTTCAGGTGTACATCATTATATTTTGATTTCTGTGTAGACTATATCATGTTCACCACCCAAAGGCTAATTACCATCTTGACAAAATATTAATTTAGTTTATTGATAAGTTTTATAGGGAGAGTAAACTTTATCACCAAACTAAATTATTATTTTGGATTCAAGGTAGTAACACTCAGTATCTAAACCTTGTGTGTACAGTAAGGCTCAAATGATACTCTAATCACCATAGAACATTGTTGCAAAATTGTTTATTGGATAAACATATAACTGAGTGGTTGATAAAAAAAATGGGAGCATGGCTAGAAAGAGTAATTTCATTTATTCAACAAACATTTTGGTGATCCACTGTGAAACAAGGGATTTATGTAAGGCAGGCCCTTTTTGTACTCATGGAGCATACACTCTAGCAATGAGGATGAATCAAGTACACAAAAAACTGTAAACCAAAGTACAAAATAATGATTTTAGTACTAGAGATACAGGTAAGGTATTATGAAAGTTTATCACTTTTAGTTGGGCTATGAGTTAAGGAATAGATAAAGGAAGATTACAAAGAGAAGACAGTATTTGATCTGGTCCTGAAACCCAGGTTTTGACTAGGAAAAACTCATCCTAGTCGAATAAGTATCATAAACCTGATATGATAGCCAAAAGCTTCAATTTAATAGTGAAATAAGTGATAAAAAAATCAAATCATATCATGGTGCCAGTTTATATAAAGCAAAACATCTTTGTGTTTTCATTAAGACTATAAAGTTGGCCACAGAGTATGATTGTCAAATTTCATCATTTTTTGTGCTTTAACATCAATGTTATGTGATGTGATATGACATGGTTACTTGTTTATGAGGAAGATTCTCATACGAGCTTCACGTTGAGGAACTTCCTGATGATTTTTTTTTTTTTTTTACTCTTGTGTGTGTGGTTTTTAACTTCTGAACAATTAGAAAAGATCCAAATTTAGACTGGAAACTTATTGTGACATAAACTTATAAATATTGCTGTTGCAATATAAATAAACACAGATGTAGAAAGCTAGAAAGATCTTTATGCAAATCAAACGCTGCGTACTAGAAACAGAGCATCTTAGGCCAGATGAGTCTTAAAGCTATGGGTTATTTGGCTGATCTACTGCCAAAGGAATGAAAGATTGATATTTAAATTTCATGCAAAGTTTCATGGGTAGTCTAAGCTCTAAGCCTTGCTTTGGCAGAACAAAAGCAATAAAATCATGAGGAAAAGGCATTGAAACTTTCATAGGCTTTGATTTGCCGTTTTTATGGAGAAAGCTTTGGAGTCTAACCGGATGAACTGTCAGAAACTCTTATTATACTCCTTCATGAATCTGGAACGGCCCAAACTGCTTGGCACCTTTCCTACTTTTGTGTTCACCTTTGGATTTCAGCTGTCTTGCTTATGGAATTCTGTAGAGTGACAAACTAAATGCTGATGATCTTAAACTCTGGTTTCGCCCGATCCATCCTTCCAGCTGCCTGCCGGACACCTCTACATCAGTAGTGAGCAGCGAGTTTCCCTGAAGTGTATATCCTCTTTTGGTCTTTTTTTAGTTTATTGTACCACTATCTACTTTATTACCCTAACTAGAAACTTGGCATTCATCCTTAATTCATTTATTGTTCATGCTGTCCCCTCTATCTGAAGGGTCTTTCTCTAATTCTCACTTTGCCTGGCTAACAAATCCTTTAAGATATAGGTAAAATCTCTTCTCTTCTGAGACACTTCTTCTTACTTCCAGACTGTGCTTCCAACATCTTTCCTTGCTGATGCTAACACAGCATGGTTACTACATGATGTAGTTGATGGTTTGTGTAGCACTTTCCCCCCTGGATTTTTAGCTACTTTGTATTAGGGACTGAAACTTGATGATTTCTTATTTGTATTTCTGTAAAATGGAGCTTGTTATGAGGATTTAATGAGCTAATACTGGGATATAATAAGCACCAATAGCTCTTAGCTATTATTATTTATTAATATTATCTTGGTTTCGTCAATACTTGATATGATGCCTGCATTAAAAAATAGACAGATTGATAAAATGAATGTGTTTAACCATTATCTCTGCAGTACACCCTCGTACTGACTCCTTTATGACATCATGATCAGCTCTTTTTAGGGTAACCACATTTTCCTCCCAGGCTGATCTGCTTCTCCAGCCAGTGCCTTGTATGCCTCAATTTGTGCCTGAACCCTGAGGCCTAATGTGCCTGTTTCTCTTCTTACAGCCCAAATTACATGTAGGGACCAGGAACTGATGAACTATGCTTGTATATAGATAAGAAGGTGAAATTCTAAATTAATGGTAAAGTGGACTGCAAGTCGGTGAAAATATTGGATGAACATCAGTCTAAGACTTGGTACAGCTTTTAGAACTCAGCATAGACATTTTTATGTGGAAGCTTTCTCTGAACCCTTTAACTGTGTTAGGTATCCACTCTGTGCTCCTGTGGTCTTCTCTATTACCCTCAATTGTAGCATTTAACACACAATGATGAAATTTTCCATCTCTGCTCTTAGACTATGAACTCCTTGAGGGTAAATTTTGTCTTTTTGTCTCTTTCTCCCTAGGAGGACTAGAACAGCTGAATAATTTGTGAATTCCATTGAAAAATGAAAATGCAGGGCCCCTTGTTAAATGTTATTAAGAATTTCAAGATGGCAACATCAAAGCTTAAATGAAACATGGGCTCTTCTGAGTGTGGAGCCCTGTGCAACTGCATGGATCACGCAGCCATGAAGCTGGCCCTCTCCTAGTGCCTAGGTATTTGTTCTGGTATGAGTTAGTAGGTTTGGAGAATGAATGAATAAAGGACTAAAATCCAAAGTATTGAAAAATATATGATAAGAGCAGTCAATGACAATGCCCTAAATTGAAAAAGCATCAAAAGTGAGAGACTGAGCTTTTTCAACAATAGATGTAGCTTTTTAAAATAATCACTGGTGAAGATCAGTATTCCACAAACTTTATATCTATCTTTTTTTAACCAAGGAAAAACACCATCTTGACTTTTAAGTTAATAGATAATTCATTTGAATCCTTGATTCCAGAAGCTCTATTTTTTTAAAGAAATAGTTCACTGTGTCTCCTTCAGTAGTCAGAGACCAGGGTAGAAGAAAGCCATTTTATTTCTTGATTTAAATGAAATTACAGCTTAATGGTAGACACAATCTTCTCACCATCACACATTTCCAGAAAATTGAAAAGCTTCTGCATTGAAAAGGCATGAAATTTACTCTTGCTTGGCAAAGCCAATGACCAACGTGAAAGTATTTTTGATGAAAAGGGGAACAAAGGGCTTTCACAGAGGTTTATAGATAGGTCATGGTAGGAACAGAGAAGCTCCCTTAATTTCCAATGTAGATATACTTTTTAATGACTTTAAGCTGTTAAAGCAGAGTAGGGGAAATTCTGCTTCCAGAAAGATATAGTAGACATATTTTCCCTATTTCTTCCACTAAGTTCAACTAAAACCATGGGCATTATATATAAAAAAGATGTAAGAAGACTATGAAAGGTGGAGTAAAGAAGGCAGACCACTAGGGACTCAGGACCTCAGGAACAATATAGCACCAGAATGATGTCAGTGGAATCCTAATGGGGAGCCTGAACTCTTACCCCCACCTAGGAGTAACATGGATCCCCTCCTCCTTCCAGATGTCATTGGAGGACAAGTAGAGAAGCTGGACCTCTACCCACAGCTGGTAGTTATAAGGAAGTACCCTCCTTTTCTCCACCAGAGCAGTGTCAGAAGAGGAAACACAAGACTTAAATGTGCTAAAATGTACTAAACACAAGACTTAAATAAGATCCAGAGTTAACGTAAGATAATACAAAAAAAGTTCAGATTACATGAAAAATTGCTTGTCATGTCAAGAACTAGGGAAACCTCAATTTGCAAGTAAAAGACAATCAGCAATGCCAACATTGAGATGACAGAGCTGTTGAAATTATCTGACAAGAATTTTAAAATAGCCATCATAAAAATACTTCAACAAGCTAATAAAGACACATTTAGATGAAAAAAAAGTTTCAGTGAAGAAATGGAAGATATGAAAAATAGCCACATGAGAATTTTAGAACTGGAAAATATGATAAATGAAATCAAAAGCCAATGAATGGGCTCAATGAAGGGAGAGGACAGAAGAAAGAATCAGTGAACCTGAATATAGAACATAAAAATTATCCATTCTGAAAAACATAGGAAAGATAGAGCAAAAAGTGAACAGAGCATCAGGGACGTGTGGGAATAGAACAGAAGATCTAAGATTTGTTTCATTTGAATCCAAGAAGAAGAGAAGAAAAAGAGTGGGGCTGAAAAAGTATTCAAACATATAATGGCTGAAAATTTCCCAGATTTTGCAAAGACACAAACCTATAGGTTTAGTGAATCTCAAACAGGATGAAACCAAATAAAATTATGGCAAAACATAATAGCCAAACTCTGAAAACTAAAGAAAAAGAAAAAATCTTGAAAGGAACCATAGAAAAAACTGCATTATCTATAGGGAAAAACAATTTGAATGATAGAGGATTTATCATTAGAAACCATAGAAGCTAGAAGGAAGTGCTTCAGCATTCAAGTGCTGATGGAAAAGAACTGTCAACCCAGAATTCTATATCCAGTGAAAATGTCCTTCAAGAATGAAGAGGAAATCAAGGCATTCTCAGGTTAAGGAAAACTTATAGAATTTGTTACCAAATGACAAAATTGGCTAAAAGTTTTTGGATGAAAAGAATATGGTGAAAGAAGGAATCTTGGAATATCAGAAAGGAAGAAAAAAATACCAGAAAAAGCAAAAATACGGGTGCTTACAATAGAATTTTCTTCTCCTCTGGAATATTCTTAATTATGTTTGAAAGTTAAAGCAAAAATTAGAACGCTATCTAATGTTCTCAAAGCATGTAAAGGATACTTAAGATAATTATGTTATAAATAGTGGAGGGTAAAGGGATGGAAGGGACTGTAAAGTTTTTAAACATTTCACTCAAACTGGTAAATATTGATATCAACAGACTTTGATAAATTATATATACAATATAATACCTAGAGCAATCAATAAAAGCTAATCAAAGAGATTCACTGAAACACACTATAGATGATTCAAATGCAATTCTTAAAAAAATGAAAACAGTCCAAGTAATCAACAGGAATACATAAAGAAAGAAAAAAGAGAAATGAAAAACAGAGATAACAAACATAAAACAAAATAAAATGGTAAAATCATGCCCTAACATACCAATAATTGCATTAAATATAAATGGTCTAAATACACCAATTAAAAGACAGGAATTGGCAGTGTAACCAGAAGAAAAAAAAAGACCCAACTATTTACTGTCTAAAGGAAACTCACTTTAAATATAATGATATAAATGAGTTGAAAGTAAAATGATGGAAATACACAGCATGGAAACACCATTCAGAAGAAATAAGGAGTAGATATATTAATATCAAGTACAGTAGACTTCAGAGAAAAGAAAATGATCAGAGACAGAGAGGAATTTTACATAGTGACAGAAGTGTCAATTCACCAAGAAGACATAGCAATCCTAAATGTGTGTGCACCAAACAACCTGAGTTACAAAATATGTGAAGCAAAAACTGATAGAACTGAAAAGAGAAATGTATAAATCCATAATTATAGTTGGAGACTTCAACACCCCTCTCTCAGTAATTGATAGCACAACTAGACAGAATATCAGCAAGGATTTAGAACTCAGCGACATCAACCAATAGAGGTCAATCAAAATTTATAGAACACTTCCTCCAACAAGAGAGGAAGTATTTATAGAACACTCCAACAAGTGTTGTAGGAAGTGTTTGGAGATTTTTCTGTTATTGCTTTCCAGTTTGATCCATTGTGGCCAAAGAACACACTCTGTGTGATTTCAATTATTTTAGATTTGTTGAGGAGTCTTTTGTCGCAAGATATGGTCTATCTTGATAGATGTGCCATGGACACTTGAAAGGAATGTTTTGGAGGAAGTGTTCTATAAATGTCTTTTCCCTGATTTTACAGGAAAAGCTTTTGGCTTTTCACCATTGAAAGTATGATGTTAGCTGTAAGCTTGTCATATATAGCCTTTATTATGTTGAAGTACATTCCCCCTATATGCGCTTTATTGAGAGTTTTTATCATAAATGGGTGTTGCTACTCTCACTGTAGTTCACTCTAGTCCAGGCATATTGGCTTCTTTGCTGTTCCTGGAACACGCTATGTATGCTTCTACCTCAGAGCCTTTTACATTTTCTGCTTCCTCTTATTGGAAAGCTTTTCCCCAAGGTACCCTAATGGCATATTCTCTCGAGTTTTTTAGGTCTTTTCTCAAATATCATTTTCTTAGTGAGGCCTAAGTGACCATCTTATTTATTTATTTATTTTAAAATTTTTATTATTTTTGGATGTACATCGTATTTCAAATTCTGGATACATTACATCATGTTCACCACCTGAACACTAATTATAGTGCATCCCCTCACATGTGACCCTAACACCCCTTTTGCCCTCCCCCCTCCCTCCTCCCCCAATGGTAACCACCAGTCCAATCTCCAATGCTATGTGTTTTTTGTTTTGTTTTGTTTTTATCTTCTACTTATGAGTGAGATCATGTGGTATTTGACTTTCTCCCTCTGACTTATTTCACTCAGCATAATACCCTCAAGGACCATCCATGTTGTCACAAATGGCTGGATTTCGTCATTTCCTATGGCTGAGTAGTAGTCCATCGTGTATAAATACCACATCTTCTTTATCCATTCGTCCCTTGATAGGCACTTAGGTTGCTTCCAAGTCTTGGCTATTGTGTATAATGTCGCAGTGAACATAGGGGTGCAAGTATCTTTATGCCTTCGTGTTTTCAAGTTCTTTGGATAAATACCCAGCTGTGGAATAGCTGGATCATATGGTAGATCTATCCTTAATTTTCTGAGGATACTCCAAACTGCTTTCCATAGTGGCTGCACCAGTTTGCACTGCCACCAGCAGTGAACAAGGGTTCCCTTCTCTCCACATCCTCTCCAACATTTGTTGTTTCCTGTCTTGTTAATTATAGCCATTCTGACCGGAGTGAGGTGATACCTCATTGTAGTTTTGATTTGCATTTCCCCGATAGCTAATGATGTTGAGCATCGTTTCATATGCCTGTTGGCCATCTGTATTTCTTCTTTGGAGAAATCTCTGTTCAGATCTTTTGCCCATTTTCTAATTGGATTGTTGGAGTTTTTGTTGTTGAGCTGTATGAGTTCTTTGTATATTTTGGATATTAACCCCTTATCTGATATGTGGTTTGCAAATATCTTCTCTCAATTGTTAGGTTGTCTTTTCGTTTTGTTAATGGTTTCCTTTGCTGTGCAGAAACTTTTTAGTTTGAGGTAGTCCCATTTGTTCATTTTTTCCTTTGTTTCCCTTGCCCAGTCAGACATGGGACTTGAAAATATGCTGCTCAGACCAATGTCATAGAGCGTACTGCCTATGTTTTCTTCTAGAAGTCTCATGGTTTCGGGTCTTACATTCAAGTCTTTAATCCATTTTGAGTTGATTTTTGTGCATGGTGTAAGGGAATGGTCTACTTTCATTCTTTTGCATGTGGCTGTCCAGTTTTCCCAGCACTGTTTATTGAAGAGGCTCTCCTTTCTCCATCGTATGCTCTTGGCTCCCTTGTCGAATATTAGCTGTCCATAAACGTGTGGGTTTACTTCTGGGCTCTCAATTTTGTTCCATTGATCTGTGTGTCTGTTTTTGTGCCAGTACCATGCTGTTTTGGTTACTATGGCTTTGTAGTATAATTTGAAATCGGGGAGTGTGATACCTCCAGCTTTATTCTTTTTTCTCAGGAATCCTTTGGCTATTTGGGTTCTTTTGTTGTTCCATATAAATTTTAGGATTCTTTGTTCTATTTCTGTAAAAAATTTTGTTGAAACTTTGATAGGGATTGTGTTGAATCTATAGATTGCTTTAGGAAGTATGGACATTTTAACAATGTTAATTCTTCCAATCCAAGAGCATGGAATATCTTTCCATTTCTTTGTGTCTTCTTTGATTTCTTTCAGCAATGTTTTATAGTTTTCGGTATACAGATCTTTCACCTCTTTCGTTAAGTTTATTCCTAGGTATTTTATTCTTTTTGTTGCAATTGTAAATGGGATTGTATTCTTAATTTCTCTTTCTGCTACTTCGTTGTTAGTGTATAGAAATGCAATGGATTTTTGTACATTGATTTTGTATTCCGCAACTTGACTGTATTCCTTTATTATTTCTAAAAGTTTTTTTGTGGACTTTTTAGGGTTTTCTAGATATAAAATCATGTCATCTGCAAAGAGTGACAGTTTCACGTCTTCTTTTCCAATATGGATCCCTTCTATTTCTTTTTCTTGCCTGATTGCTCTGGCTAGGACTTCCAATACTATGTTAAATAAGAGTGGTGACAGTGGGCATCCTTGTCTGGTTCCTGTTGTTAGAGGGATAGCTTTCAGTTTTTCTCCATTGAGAATGATATTTGCTGTGGGTTTGTCATATATGGCCTTTATTATGTTGAGATATTTTCCTTCTATACCCAATTTATTTAGAGTTTTTATCATAAATGGATGCTGTATCTTGTCAAATGCTTTCTCTGCATCTATTGAGATGATCATGTGATTTTTATTCTTCATTCTGTTAATGTGGTGTATCACGTTGATAGATTTGTGGATGTTGAACCATCCCTGCATCCCCGGAATGAAACCCACTTGATCATGATGTATGATCTTTTTAATGTATTGTTGTATTCGATTTGCTAGTATTTTGTTGAGGATTTTTGCATTGATGTTCATCAGTGATATTGGCCTGTAATTTTCTTTTTTGGTGTTGTCCTTGTCTGGTTTTGGTATCAGGATAATGTTTGCTTCGTAGAAGGAGTTAGGAAGCCTCCCCTCCTCTTCAATTTTTTGGAAGAGTTTGACAAGGATAGGTATTAAATCTTCTTTGAATGTTTGGTAGAAATCACCAGGGAAGCCATTTGGTCCTGGACTTTTATTTTTTCGGAGGTTTTTAATTGCTGTTTTGATCTCCTTACTGGTGATCAGTCTATTCAAATTTTCTACATCTTCTTGGTCCAGTTTTGAAAGGTCGTATGTTTCTAAGAATTTATCCATTTCTTCTAGATTATCCAATTTGTTGGCATATAGCTTTTTATAGTATTCTCTTATTATCTTTTGTATTTCTGAGGTGTCCGTTGTAATCTCTCCTCTTTCGTTTCTGATTTTATTTATTTGAGCCTTCTCTCTTTTTTTCTTGGTGGGTCTAGCTAAGGGTTTGTCAATTTTGTTTATCTTTTTGGAGAACCAGCTCTTGGTTTCATTAATTTTTTCTATTGTTTTTTTAGTCTCTATTTCACTTATTTCTGCTGTGATTTTTATTATTTCCTTCCTTCTGCTGATTTTGGGCTTTGTTTGTTGTTCTTTTTCCAGTACCTTTAGGTGCACTTTTAGATTGTCTATTTGGGATTTTTCTTCTTTGTTGAGGTAGGCCTGAATTGCTATAAACTTCCCTCATAGAACCGCTTTTGCTGTATCCCACAGATTTTGGCATGTCATGTTTTTATTCTCATTTGTCTCCAGGAATTTTTTTATTTCTTCTTTGATTTCTTCATTGACCCAATCATTGTTCAGTAGCATTTTGTTCAATCTCCACATTTTTGTGGCTTTTCTGGTTTTCTTTCTGTAGTTGATTTCCAGTTTCATACCTTTATGGTCAGAAAAGATGCATGGTATTATTTCAATCTTCTTAAATTTATTGAGACTTGTTTTGTGGCCTTATATGTGATCAATCCTGGAGAATGTTCCATGGGCATTTGAAAAGAATGTGTATTGTGTGGTTTTTGGATGGAATGTTCTGTATATATCTACTAAGTCCATCTGGTCTAATGTGTCCTTTAAGGCGAGTGTTTCCTTATTGATCTTCTGTTTGGATGATCTATCCATTGGTGTAAGTGGAGTGTTAAAGTCCCCTACTATTATTGTGTTACTGTCTATTTCTCCTCTTATGGCTGTTAATAATTGCCTTATATATTTAGGTGCTTCTATGTTGGGTGCGTAGATATTTACAAGTGTTATATTTTCTTGTTGGATTGTTCCCTTTATCATTATGTAGTGCCCGTCTTTGTCTCTTATTACAGTTTTTGATTTAAAGTCTATTTTGTCTGATATAAGTATTGCTACTCCCGCTTTCTTTTCTTTGCCATTTGCGTGGAATATCTTTTTCCATCCTTTCACTTTCAGTTTGTGAGTGTCTGTAGGTCTGAAGTGTGTCTCTTGTATGCAGCATATACATGGATCTTGTGTTTTTATCCAGTTGGCCACCCTATGGCATTTGATTGGAGCCTTTAATCCATTGACATTTAAAGTAGCTATTGATAAATATGTATTTATTGCCATTTTGTCACTTTTTCTTTTTTTTGGGTGTTTTAGTAGTTCTTCTCAGTTCCTTTCTTTTTCTCTTGCTCTCTTCACTTGTGGTTTGATGGCTATCTTTAGTAACATGTTTGACTTCTTTTGTCTTACTTTTTTTCCTGCTTGTTAGAGGTTTCTGGTTTGTGGTTACCATGAGGATCCTGTTTAATATTCTATGCATATAACAGTCTATATTGAGTAGATAGACTCTTTAGCTTGACCTCTTTCTAAAAGCTCTACTTTTTCACTCCCCTCCTCCCACATTGTATATTTTTCACATCATGTATAGTCTTTTGTTTACTGTGTGTATATCCATTATCCCCTTATCATTGAAATAGGTAATTTTAGTACATTTGTCTTTTAACCTTCATATTACCTTCACAGGTAGTTGATCTGCTGCCTTTACTATACTTTTACCTTACAAGTGATTTTATTGCCTGTTTTTTCTTGTTGTTGTTTTGGGTTTTTTTAATAATTTTTTTTCTTTTATATCCATTTGTGGTCATTACTTTCCCACTTAAATAAGTCCCTTCAGCATTTCTTGTAGAACTGGTTTCTTAGTGATAAACTCCTTTAATTTTTGCTTGTCTGGGAAGCTCTTTATCTCTCCTTCCATTCTGAATGACAGCCTTGATGGATAGAGTATTCTTGCTTGTAGGTTTTTTCCTTTTAGCACTTCAAATATGTTGTGCCATTCTCTTCTCACCTGTAGGGTCTCGGCTGAGAAGTCCTCTGACAGCCTGATGGGCTTCCCTTTATATGCCACTTGTGGCCTTTCTCTTGCTGCTTTTAGGATTCTCTCTTTGTCTTTAATTTGAGACATTTTGATTATAATGTGTCTTGGTGTGGGCCTCTTTGGGCTTCTCTTGTTTGGAGCTCTCTGTGATTCCTGAACTTGGATGTCTGTTTCCTTCCTCAGGTGAGGAAAATTTTCCTCTATTATTTCGACAAATAAACTTTCTGCCCCTTTGTCTCTCTCTTCTCCTTCTGGGACCCCTATAATCCGAATGTTAGCACGCTTGATATTGTCCCAGAGTTCCCTTACACTGTTCTCATTCTGTCTAATTCTTTTTTCTCTTTTCTGTTCTGCTTGAGTGATTTCCTCTAAGCTTTGTCTAGCTTGCTGATCCATTCTTCTGCTTCCTCTACTCTGCTATTGAGTCCCTCTAGTGAATTTCTCATTTCAAGTATTTTATTCTTCATTTCTGATTGGTTCTTTTTTATATCTTCCAATTCTTTGCTGATGTGCTCACTGTATTCATCCATTCTTCTCTGCATATCTGTGAGCATCCTCATTATATTTTGTTTGAATTCTTTGTCGAGGAGGTCACTAGTTTCTGTTTCACTTAGTTCTTTTTCTGGTGTTTTGTAGTGTTCCCTTGCTTGGAAAGTATTCCTTTACCTCCTCATTATGCCTCTTTCTCTGTGCTATTTTCTTTGTATTAGGTGAGTCAGCTATGTCTCCTGATCTTGGAGAAGTGGCCTTATGTATGAGATGCCTTATGAGGCCCAACAGTGTGCTTCCCTCTTGTCACCAGACCATAAGAACCAGGAGTGACCCCTTTGTGGGCTACTTGTGTTCTTCTGCTGTGGCAGGGTTGCTCCCGCTGCAGATACCCAGGGAGTCTGATCTTTCCTTCCCTGGCCAGCTGTTTGTAAATCCGGTTTGGAGGGGCCTCAGCACTGTTGGCTACAAAGTCTATTAGCACACTCTTATTGCAAGTGTTCTCTTAATTGGGTTGGTACCCAGTGTAGCTGGTTGCTATGCTCGGGGCGTACAGTTGTGATAGGCCTGAGGCCAACAAGGCTAATGTCAGTTCTCTTAGGAGTGCAGCTGAGTGGGGCTAGCCCTTGGCATGGAGGCACTCAGTTGTTTCAGGCTTTGGAAGGTGGGGCTAATCCTTTTTATGGCTATTTGTGAAGCACAAGTCTTCTGCCACTGATAAGCCTCACCTCTCTTTGGACCACATACACTGTCAACACAGTCCTGGTCTGTGCACACTTCTCCACCCTCTGGAGCGTACTCCACCGCCACACTGCAGAGGCCCCCACCTCTGCCCCAATGCCCCCCACTGTTCACCTGGACCTCACACAAGCCCTGCGCCACAGAGGCAGACACCCTTGCCTGCCTGTAGAGGGTCAAGGCGCTCAGTCAATGCAGGCTGAAAAGTAGCCTGAGGGCTTGCTATTAGGTGGGGCCAGTCTCTAGGGCAGGTTGCCTGCCCTGGCTGAACTGTATTAAATCTGTGCTCTAGTGGGTGTGGCAGACCCCTGGGCTAACAGCCCAAGAGACACACCTCAATGGCCCCCACCTGTGTCCGTATCAGCACACCTGGACCAGCTCAGAACAACGGCCCCCACCAATGTCTCAGTCTCAGGAGAGGATCCTCCTCTCACCAAGATGCCCCCAGAGCCCACCAGGTGAGTCTTGTTTCACCAAAGGACAGTCAGCCTTCTCTCTGGTGATTTTAGGTTGCTGCAATGAGTGAGTTTGTGTGTGGGCCCTTTAAGACCCGGATCTTTTCGGCTTTCGGCCAATAGCTTTTCTGGGGTGTCCTTGCTGCAGTTAATAGCCAGCAAAGCCAGATAGTAAGAGCCCCATCTCAGTTGGGCTGAGTCCGAAGGATGGTTATAGCAGTATTGTCCCCACTTCGGACCTCACTCCTCCAGGGAGGGCTGCGTACCTTAGGTTGGCTCCCGCCTGGCCAGCTGAGAAGCTCCGCTGCTCCCAAAGGTGGCTTTTTTGCTCTCTGGCCGGAGTTGCTGCCTCTTCTGCTTTCGTCAGGACTGTCCCTTGTCGTGGGGGTTCTTTTTCTCCAGTTTTCAGTTTTCAATCCAGGGTGATTCTTCCCAAAATTGTTGTAAGCTGGTTGTGTTCGTGGGAGGAGGCGAGATCAACGTCTGCTCACAGCGCCATCTTGACGAGAACCCTCTTGACCATCTTATTTAAAATTACAGTCTTTCTCACTAAGTATCCCTTATCTCCCATTGCTGTATTTTTTGTCACAACACTTATAACTATCTAACATACTTTATATTTCACATGTTTGCTTTACTTTCTCTTCCCTCTAGAATGTAAGCTCTATGAAACTTAGAACTTTTATCTGTTTTATTTATTGCTGAAAAATTGGTCTAGAAAAGTGCATGTCGCATGGTAGATTTTCAGAACCTATTTGTTGAATGAGTGCATGCTCTAAGATGGAGCCCCTGAAGACCCTATGTCTAGTATGGCAATGAAGACCTGTGGACACCCTCCCCTGTTCTAGGATGTACAATGCAACACTTTTTTTTATTTTATTACTTCACAGATGTTTATTGAAGTCCTGGCAGTTTACCTTGCTTAGGGTGGGCATTGGACTAGGCCGTGGAATTACAAAGATCTATAAAGATGTGGTCCCTCTTCTTAAGGCATTCAGGTAAGTTGCAAGAAAGACAGAAAAATGTGATTATGTCAAGAGCACAAAGAAGGGAGCAATGGCCTCTTGGGAGATGCCAGGAAATGCTTCCTAATGTGTTCCAGTCCAGCTTGGTCTAAAATGCTGAATAGTAGGTGTTCTCTAAACAAAGAAGGAAAGAGTATTCTCGGCAGATGGAATAGTAAAAGATGCAGCAGCAAGAACATCTATGGTATATCACTCAATATGCCGTGCATTCTTAAATGATTCCCTTAATCTCTTGGCATAGACATATTTTCCTGTTATTAGGAGGCAATGTTACATAGTAGAGAGAACACAGGCACTATAGTTAGCCAAGTCTGAGTTAAAATTTCAGCTTTATCGCAATATCTACTTTATTTAACCTTTCTATCCATAAAATGTGACTAATAATACCTACATATAGATTATTTTGAGGATGTCATAAGTGAAATAGTGTATATAAATGCCCATCTCTATGTTTAACTTGTAGTATGTGCTTAACACAATAGTTATTTTATTAAGAAATTAAATATCTTCAAATTATTTGTGGAGGCCCATTGGTAGTCAGTTAAAATAACTGAAAAAAAACCAAGCAGCAATACAAACAGCCTGTATGTGTTTCCATTTTTAGAAGGGAGATGGGTGCATTGTATGGCAACCTCAGCAAAGAAAGGATAGAATAATTTTGACAAGTTTGCGGTGAGATTATTGTTTGTTTGAATAACCTGAGATCTCTAAATGATCTTCCAGAGTTGGAAGCCTTTTTACTGCAAGATGATGTTAACTGAGATCAATACTTGGGTTGTGTTTAGACTAGGTTGAAGACTAAATTGAAGACCTGGTCAAATTTCAGACTATATATGTCCTCATGAAGTTACCCTGTGCTGTGGTGCCTGGATCATCCTCTAAAAAGTGATGAATACAGATTAGAACCTAGATTGAGACCTCTTGGTGTCTTGAGAATGAAAATAGGACTATCTTAACAGAAAATTATTGAGTTCAGATCAATTAATGGAGTGGCTTGATAACAACAGTGGATTCAGGGTCAGAAATACTGGAGTTTAAGTCTACTTATCCAGAAGTGTCCATACTACCTTGGATAGGTCATTTTACCTTTCTAGGTCTTTGCTTTCTCATCTACAAAGTAGGAAGAATAATCCTTAGAATTCCTCTCACTCAAGATTATTATGCACATCAAATGAGATAATGAACACAGAAATACTTTGTAAACCAGCCAGTGCTCCAGCTGTGTAGGGTTATTATTACTGGCAGTACTCACAACTCACAGTCAAGAAACTTGGATCCTTAGCTAGCTCTGCCATTAATTTGCAGTAAGGCTTTGTGCAAATCACTTCCTTCTTGCAGGTGTTTCTTGTTTTTTTGTTTTATTGATGTCATTATAGTTTATAACATTGTGAAATTTCACTTGTACGTTATTATTTGTCAGTCACCATATATGTGTGCCCCGTACCACTTACGCCCACCGCCTGACCCCTTTCCCCTCTTGTAACCACTAATCTGCTCTCTTTGTCCATGTGTTTGTTTATCTTCTGCATATGAGTGAAATCGTATGGTGTTTGTCTTTCTCTCTCTGGCTTATTTTGCTTAACATAATACCCTCAAGGTCCACCGATGTTGTTGTTGCAAATGGGATGATTTTGTCTTTTTTTTAATGGCTGAGTGGTATTCCATTGTATATATATATCTTCTTTACCCATTGGGCACTTGGGTTACTTCTGATTCTTGGCTACTGTGAATAATGCTTCAATGAACATAGGGATGTATAAGTCTCTTTGAATTGTTGCTTTCAAGATCTTTGGATAAATACCTAGTAGTTGGATAGCTGAGTCATATGGTATATCTATTTTTAATTTTTTGACAAATTTCCATACTGATAGTGGCTGCACCAGTTTGCATTTCTACCAGCAGTGTATGAGGGTTCCGTTTTCTCCACATCCTCTCCAACATTTGTTGTTTTTTCTCTTGGTGATTATAGCCATTCTAACAGGTATAAGCTGATATCTCGTTGTAGTTTTGATTTGCATTTGCTAATGATTAGTGATGTCAAACATCTTTTCAGGTGCCTGTTGGCTATCTTTATATCTTCCTTGGGAAAATGTCTGTTCATATCCTCTGCCCATTTTTTTATCTGGTTGTTTGTTTTGTTGTTGTTGAGCTGTATGAGTTCTTCATGTATTTTGGAGATTAACCCTTTGTTGGATAGGTGATTTGCAAGTATTTTCTCCTAGTTGGTGGGTTGTCTTTTTCTTTTGTTCCTGATTTCCTTTGCCTTGCAGAAGCTCTTTAGTCTGATGAAGTCCCATTTGTTTATTTTTTCTTTTGTTCCCTTGTCTGAGTAGACATGGTATTCGAAAAGATCCTTCTAAGACCAATATCAAGAATGTACTGCCCATATTTTCTTCTGGGAGATTTATGGTTTACGTCTTACCTTCAAGTCTTTAATTCATTTTGAGTTAATTTTTGTGTATGGTGAAGATAATGGTCTACTTTCATTCTTTTGCATGTGGCTGTCCAGTTTTCCCAACACCATTTGTTGAAGAGACTTTCCTTTCTCCATTGTATGTTCTTAGCTCCTTTGTCTAAGATTAGCTGTCCGTAGCTGTGTGGTTTTATTTCTGGGCTTTCAATTCTCTTCCATTGATCTGTGTGTATGTTTTTGTATAAATACGATGCTGTTTTAATTACCATAGCTTTTTAATATATTTTCAAGTTAGGGGTTGTGATGCCTCCAGGTTCATTCTTTCTTCTTAGGATTGTTTTAGGTATTTGGGTCCTTTTGTTGCCACATATGAATTTCAGGATTCTTTGTTCTATTTGTGTGAAGAATGTCATGGGGATTTTGATTGGGATTGCACTGAATCTGTAGATTGCTTTAGGTAGTATGGACATTTTAACTATGTTTATTCTTCCAATCTATGAGGATGTAATATCTTTCCATTTCTTTATGTCATCATCGATTTCTTTCAATAATGTCTTATAGTTTTCATTGTATAGGTCTTTCACCTCCTTGATTAAATTTATTCCGAGATATTTTATTCTTTTTGTTATGCTTGTAAATGGCATTGTATTCTCTTTTTTTGTTGTTGAGGAAGATTGGCCTTGAGCTAACATCTGTTGCCAATCTTCCTCTTTTGCTTGAGGAAGATTGTTGCTGAGCAAACATCTGTGCCAATCTTCCTCTACTTTGTATGTGGGAGGCTGCCACAGCGTGGCTTGATGAGTGGTACATATGTCCATGCCCAGGATCCAAACCCATGAACTCTGGGCTGCTGAAGCAGAGCATGTGAACTTAACTACTATGCCACTAGGTCGGCCCCAGGATTGTATTCTTGAGTTCTTTTTCTGTTAGTTTGTTATTAGAGTATAGAAATACAACTGATTTTTGTAAGTTAATTTTGTACCCTGCAACTTTGCTATAGTCGTTGATCATTTATAATAGTTTTTCAATAGATTGTTTAGGGTTTTCTATGTATAAAATCATGTCAACTGCGAGCAGTGAGAATTTCACTTCTTCACTGCTGATTTGGATATCTTTTATTTCTTTTTTTTGCCTAATTTCTCTGGCCCAAACCTCCAGTAGGATGTTGAATAAGACCAGCAAGAGTGGGCGCCCTTGTTTTATTCCTGTTCTCAGAGGGATGGCTTTCAGTTTTTCCCCATTGACTATGATGTTGTCTGTGGGTTTGTCAAATATGACCTTTATTATGTTTGGGTACTTTCCTTCTATACCCATTTTATTGAGAGTTTTTATCGTAAATGGATGTTAGGTCTTGTCAAATGCTTTCTCTGCATCTATTGAGATGATCATGTGGTTTTTATTTCTCATTTTGTTAATGTGGTGTATCATATTGATTGATTTGTGGATGTTTAAGTCTCCCTGTGTCCCTGATATAAATCCCACTTGATCATGGTGTATGATCCTTTTAATGTGTTGCTCTATTCCGTTTGCCAATATTTTGTTGAGGATTTTTGCATCTATGTTCATCAGTAATTGGCCTGCAATTTTTCTTCTTTGTATTGTCCTGGTCTGGCTTTTGGATCAGGGTGATGTTGGCCTCATAGAATGTGTTAGGAAATGTTCCATCTTCTTCAATTTTTTTGAAATAGTTTGACAAGGATAGGTGTGAAATCTTCTTTGAATGTGTGGTAAAATTCTCCAGGGAAGTCATCTGTTCCTGGACTTCTATTTTTGGGGGAGGATTTTGATTACTGTTTCAAGCTCTTTACTTGTGATTGTTCTATTCAGATTCTCTATTTCTTCTTGATTCAGTTTTGGGAGGTTGTATGAGTCTAAGAATTTATCCATTTCTTCTAGATTGTCTAATTTGTTGGCATACACTTTTTCATAGTATTGTCTTATAATCCTTTGTATTTCTGTAGTATCCATTGTAATTTCTCCTCTTACGTGTCTGGTTTAGTTTATTTGAGCCTTCTGTCTTTTTTTCTTAGTGAGTCCGGCTAAGGGTTTGTCAATTTTGTTCATCTTCTCAAGGAACCAGCTCTTTGTTTCATTGATCCTTTCTACTGTGTTTTTGGTTTTAATTTCATGTATTTGTGCTCTAATTTTTATTATTTCCCTCCTTCTGCTGACTTTGGGCTTTGTCTTGTCTTCTTTTTCTAGTTCTGTTACCTGTAGTTTGATTGGTTAGTTGACATTTTTCTCGTTTGTTAAGCTGGGCCTGTATTGCTTTGAATTTCCCTCTTAGGACTGCTTTTGGCGCATCCCATATGAGTTGGTATGGTATATTTTCATTTTCATTTGTCTCCAGATATTTTTTGATTTCTCCTGTGATCTTCATTGTTCCAGTAGTTTTCAGTAGCATGTTGTTTATTCTCCACATATTTGTGCCTTTCCCAGATTTTTTCTTGTGGTTGATTTCTAGTTTCATAGTTTTATGGTTGGAAAAGATGCTTGATATGATTTCAATCTTCTTAAATTTATTGAGACTTGCCTTATTTCCTTACATATAGTCTATCTTTGAGAATGTTCCATGTATACTTGAGAAGAATGTGTATTATGCTACTTTTGGATGGAGTGTTTTATATATATCTATTAAATCCATCTGATCTAGTTTTTCATTTAATTCCACAATTTCTTCTTTTTAATTTTAATTTTTTATTGTACTAAAATTGGATAATAACATTATATAGCTTCCAGATGTATATTGTAATACATTTCAAATTCTGTGTAGATTACATCATGTTCACCACCCAAAAGCTAATTGTAGTCCATCACCATACATGTGTGGCTAATCCCTCCTTTTGCCCTCCCCTCTCCCTTCTTCCCCTGTGGTAACTACCAATCCAATCTCTGTTGCTATGTGTTTGTTTGTTGTTGTTTTTATCTTCTACTTATGAGTGAGATCATATGGTATTTGACTTTCTCCCTCTGACTTATTTCACTTAGCATAGTACCCTCAAGGTCTATCCATGTAGTCACAAATGGCCAGATCTCATCATTTCTTATGGCTAAGTAGTATTCTATTATGTATGTATAACACATTTTCTTTATCCATTGGTCCCTTGATGGGCACCTAGGTTGCTTCCAAGTCTTGGCTATTGTGAATAATGCTGCAGTGAACATAGGGGTGCATGTATCTTTATGCATTTGTGTTTTCAAGTTCTTTGGATAAATACTCAACAGTGGTAATTCCACACTTTCTTTGTTGACTTTCTGTCTGGATTATCTATCCATTGATGTATGTGGAGTGTTGAGGTCCCCTACTATTATTGTGTTGCTGTTAATTTTTCCTTTTAGCTCTGTTTTTAGTTTCTTTATGTACTTTGGTGCTCCTGTGTTGGACACATATATATTTATAAGAGTTATGTCCTCGTAGTGGAGTGTCCCTTTTATCATTATATACTGCCCCTCTTTGACTCTCATTGCCTTTTTTGTCTTGAAATCTACCTTGTCTGACGTATGTATGGCAGCACAATGCTTCTTCCGTTTGCCATTAGCTTGGAGTATCATCTTCCATCCCTTCACTCTGAGCCTGTGTTTCCTGAAAGCAGCATATTGTTGGGTTTTGTTTGTTAATCCATACAGCTACTCTGTGACTTTTGATTGGAGAATTCAGTCCATTTACATTTAGAGTGATTGTTGATATATGAGCGCTTAGTACTGCTGTTTTATTAGTTTTTTTCCAGTTCTGTATTTCCCTTGTTTCTCGTCCCATGTATTTCTGACTGCTAGATCAGTTTGGTGGTTCTCTTTGATGGTTTTCTCAGTTTTCTCTTTACTTATTTGTGTCTCTGTTATAATTTTTTTGCTTAGTTGTTACTGTGATCTTTGTAAAAAAGATCTCATAGATGACATAGTCCATTTTCTGATAGCCTCCTATTTCCATAGTCTAAGAAGCTTCCATCCCTTTTCTCTTCTTTGTCTAAGTTATTGTCACAACTAATTCCATTTTGTGTTGTGCAATTGTCATTAAAATTAAGTGATTATATTTATTTTTGATGCTTTCCTTCCCTTTATGTTTATTGTTATTATTAAGTATTTGCTAACCTGTTCTCATAGACAGCTGCAATTTTCTGATTTTTGTCTACCTATTTATCACCTTGCTTAAGGTTTTGTAAACCCTTTCTTTTTTCTCAGGTATGAGGGCCTTCATGATCATTTCCTGTGTGGTGGGGGAGGCTTGTGGTGAAGAACTCCCTCGGCTTTTGTTTATCTGGGAAAATTTTTATTTCTCCATTGTATCTAAAGGATATTTTCATAGGATAGAGTATTCTTGCCTGAAAGGTTCTGTCTTCCAGAATTTTGAATGTATCATTCCACTCTCTTCTAGCCTGTAAGGTTTCTGCTGAGAAATCTGCTGAAGGCCTGATAGGAATTTGTTTGTAAGTTATTTTTTTCTTTGTCATTGACTTTTGCCAGTTTTACTAATATATGCCTTGAAGATGGTCTTTTTGCATTGATGCAATTAGTAGTTCTTTTAGCTTCATTTATTTATATTTGCAGCTCCTTCCCTAGTTTTGGGAAGTTCTCAGCTATTATGTCTTTGAACAAGGTCTCTGCTCCTTCCTCCCTTTCTTCTCCCTCTGGAATACCTATAATCATTATGTTGTGTTTCCTAATTAGGTTGGATATTTCTTGGAGAATTTCTTCATTTCTTTTTAGTCTTAGTTGTCTCTCCTTCTTCTGAACCATTTCTATATTTCTGTCCTCTAAATTGCTAATTCTGTGCTCCCTAGTATTGGCTCTCTTATTTAAGGACTCCAGATTTTTCTTTAGCTCATTCATTGTGTTTTTCATCTCCAACATTTCCAATTTTTTATAGTTTCAACTCTTTTCTGAAGAATTCCCTCTGTTCCCTAATTTTATCCCTGATTTGATTGAACTGTCTCTCTGAGTTTTCTTGTAAGTTGTTGAGTTTTTCTATGATAGCTATTTTGAATTCTCTGTCATTCAGATTGTAAATTTCTGTGACTTCAGGATTGATTTCTGGGAACTTGTCACTTTTCTTCTGTTCTGGAGTGTTCATGTAACTCTTCATGCTATTTGATTGAGTGGATTTGTGCCATTGTCTATTGGTAGTGTTTGGTTGTAGATTCCACCTGCCTCCACTGGAAGAGTGGGCAGGAACTGTTTATTTTGAGCCTGCTGCGATCACTGGCAGCTGTGCCTGTCGTTTCAAAGCTGGGCTTATAGGACCCATCTGTGTTTGTCTTTTGGCTGCTGCTACTTCACACATGTAGGTGTGCAGGTGCTTCGGCAGGGTCCCCTTGCTCTAGCTTACTGGCCAAGCTGGTGCTCTAGGCAAGGGGAGGTGCACTTTCTTTCATGTGCACAATTGTGGGGGATGCTCCCACTCTGCATTTGCTGTCTGCCCTCCTGTGCTGCTTGGCTTAGTGAGATGCCCCCATGATTGCTTAGCCTCCTTGGTGTGGTGCATTCCCACAGGTTGTGAGGCATCTTCTAGAGTGATGGCATTCTTGTGGAGGGTTGCCTCTCCACCCCTACTCTGAGCTCTGTGTGGTCCCATGCCCTAGATTGCTCCCATTCAGGGTGAAAGAAGAGACACCCTTACCTCCTTCCACTGCCTTCCTGGGGGGTCCAGTAGCTCCACTTCAGACATATGGCTGCATGGATCTCTTGGACATCTATTGTGTTATGTGAATGTCCTCTGTTGTTTTATGAGGGTCCTTTTCATTGTGTCTTAGGGAGTAGAGTCTAAGGGAAGAGCTCACTCCACCATCGTACTGATGTCACTCCCCCATATCTATTTCTTAATCTATGAAATGAAGTGGTTCATCTAAATTAGTGATTCTGAACTGGAAGGTGGATGCTCCCTGGAAGATGCTTTTCAGATCTCACTTCTTCCCTGTGGAGAGTATTTGATATACTCTCTCCCCTCAGTAGTTATAGTTCCAATGTTAAGATCATTGTTACAGTAATCTACAGGCAGGCCCATTCCTTGAATAGAGCAAATAAGATGGTCTTTCTGGGCATTTTTTTTCAGGTAAGTTGTGGACTCATGGGGTGGGCTTACTACTGTTCTCTGAAATTTTTAAAATTTAAGCTTAAAATTTCTTTGTTAATGATTATGTGAGGTGGCTCATGGAAGATGCCAACAATGTGGCCTCCTTTCAAGTGCTATCATCTCAGTTGGGCCCCATCTCCACACCTTTCTGGAAATAGCCTGCATGAGAATGTCCTGTCCTTTTGGTGGAAAAAAGAATGAAAATCAGTGGATCAGATAATCCATAGGGACTTCTGTCTTCCACACCTCAGGTCTGAAACTTGAAATCTCTGAGAAATTTGAAAGAATTTTAGTTGTTAATTTTTAATTCTAGTTTCAGCAGTAGCTATTGCTAAAGAAAAGCTAAAATCCAGGTGTTCTAATTTCTTATCTTTGTGTAGCTATCACTCAAATGTCAAAAGCTCATTATAAATGTCATAAACAAAATCAGCATTGAGTAAGGAAGATCATGATATTAGCTTCATGTGGTGCACTTTTGTTGTGACTTGATATTATGTTTGGTTACTTCTTGACATAGTTCATTGTATCAAGTTGTGATTAATCAGATCTTGCAATGACATCTCACTATCTATCAAAGATTGTAATTGCACCCTTTAATAGTGATTTAGTTCTTTTTTGGAAAATAGTAGTCTGCAGATTTACATAGATATTTAGGCTATTACTAGGTAATGGATTTTCTCTTTCTGTCCCCTCAGCCTGAAGAAATGCCAAACTAAGCATGGTTGAAAATTTATATATATTTTTTTCTTCTTACTGGGCCCAGAAGAGAAATGGCAAGTGTGGATTGGGTAGTTAGGAATTTTGAACTGAAGATCAGATTTTGCGTTTCACTCACTCAGGATGCGTTTGTGCTAGACTTTTTAAAGCAGGCTCTTTTAAAGATAAGAGGTGGTCAATAAATATAGGGGTAATTAAATGTGCCTACTTTTCTATCCTCAGGTTACCCTCCTGAATGCAAAAGAGTTGGCTGAGAAGATGTCTCAGTACCTTCCAAGGCTGATGTTGTTCTAAGATTTTAAATAGAGTTCTAAAGAGACAAAGTTGCTAGTCATTTTTTGGATGCTTATGTATTACTAGGGGGCTTGCCTTACATTCCACCTGTTAGAACTTTATGAATAGTTAATGGAAACAGTCTTGGGCTACACATACTCATGTCTCTTCTGCATAAGCTTGTCCCTCTTCCTGACACTCTTTTCTGTTGGTTCTCCATCAAATGAACATTTGGGTGATCATCCCTCAGTTGTCACTGAAGTGCTAGCTCAAGATATCACCTTTTGGCCTCTGTTAAGGAAGAATTAGGCATTTCTTCTTTTTTCCATAGCATTTTACAGGTCTTAACACACGGGATCATGATTATTTGTTAATGCTTGTATGTTTCCCACTGAACTGTGAGCTTTATTTTCAGGCAGATGCTGTTATATTCATTATGGTGTCTTCAGCAGTCTTCAGAATACCTGGGCAAACTAGGTGTTCTGTAAATATTCACTGAATAAACACTGAAGTTTATTGATCTCTGAAAAAAAAACTCTTTAAATTTGAAAGGGAGATAGAAATTACAGTTGGGGTGATACTTAAGGCATGACTTATTCCAAATTTTTTGAGCTGTATTTAGGAAGATGTTACTTCAGAACCCAGAGGCTGGGTTGGAGACCATCAAAATCCTATAGAACTGAGTGGTAAAACTAACTACATGTACTGGAGTAGGGGGCGAACTTTATTGTCTTATAATCTTTAAATTCTGTAGAGTCAGTAGCAATGTTCCAGCTTTAATTACTGATTTTTGAAATGTGTCTTTTCTTTTTCCTTCTTGGTTACTTTCTAGCTAAAGTTTTATCGGCTTTCTTGATCTTTTCAAATAGTCAATTTTGGTTTCATTGATTTTCTATATTTTTTCTGTTTTATATTTTATTGATTTGCACTCTGATCTTTATTATTTTTCCTATCTCCTTACTTTGTGTTTCATTTGTTATTCTTTGCTAGCGTCTTGAAGTAAGTTAGATTATTGATTTTAGATTCCTTCCTTTCTAATAAAGGATTTCCCCCCAGCTTTATTAAAGTATACTTGACAAATAAGATCACAAGGTATTTAAAGTGTACAATATGATGAATTGATATGTGTATACATTGTGAAAGGATTTCCCCCATAAAATAATTAATAAAGCATTGAAAGCTATGTGTTTCACTTTAAGGACTGCTTTAGCTGCATCACATTTTGTTTTTATTATTTAGGCTGGCTTCCTGTAAGTCCCCTCTTTGTCTGCATTGATAAGTGATCAGTCAATGATTTGTGCAGCACTCCTGCTCAAATGCCTCCAAGCCTTTAAGGCTTCTACCGTCTTGCCAGTACATCAGTGTAAGAGTTGGGGAATCCATTCAGAGTTTCAGGTAGTTCTCAAGTCTGCCTTGGCTTTTACTTTGTGCTAGCCTCTTTCAGGTCTTGCAATCTGTGCTCATAGTTTTCCTGTGAGCCAGGGAGGGATATGTGGCATGTTTGTTACAGTGCTCCCATGGTCTTTTCATTTCCAGGATCTTTTAAACTGTCTAACTGTTCCATCATAGCCCCAGTTGGAACTCCAACCTCAGACCAGCAAAGCTGTAGACTTTCCCAATTTTTTTTTTTTTTAACTAAGTTCACCACTTTTAGGTGACAAAGCCATGGGCTTTTGCCCCTGTGGCCAGGGCTTCAGACTTCTGTTATTCTTATTCTTACCCAAAGCTCTAGTAATTATTTATGAATAAATGCCTCTCATTCTATCGTTTGCCTTTGCTCACCTTCCAGAGACCTGGAATGGTTGTTTTGGATAACTTTGCTCAGTTTTGTCCTTGTTTTTTGTGGGGAAGATTCATTTAGCTCTTCATATATTTGTGTATTTTACAGCACCTATACAGCCCCATCCTTATCTTGCACTCCTTCCTCTCCTCTTTTTCCAAAAAGGTAGAGTGGTATATTGAAAAGAGAAAAAGCTTTGAAGATTGACATTCCTGGGTATAGATCTTAACAGTAGCTGTGTATTTGTGGGCAATTTAAGTCCTCTGAATCTCAGTTTACGAATCTATAACGTGGATGTAGTAAGACTTACCTCAATGAGAAGGTTAAATGGTAACATTCAGAGTACCTAATACAGTGTCTGGAACATGTTAGATAACCAGTCATTCACTGTTTTCTCTAGTCTCCTTTTCCATTGTCTCTTGTTGTGATTTTTGAAGCACATAGATTCAGCAAGATGCCATTTATAGCTCAAAGAACATTATTATTAAGAACAATCAAATGAACAAACCAGCTAGTTCCTCTTTCGTGAGTGTTAATGTAGAAATACAATACTGTGCTTTAAATTTTTGGGTTGTGGGCCAATTGTCACGTGGATTAACTCCCACATTGGCGTTTGAACTTCTTGTCACCATATGAAGTGAAAACTGTTTTCAACACACATTGTTCATGCCATCTACCAGCTTCTGATCAGTCCTCAGGATAAAGCCCAAGCTCTCAAAATAACTTGCAGGATCCTTCATGAGTTGGCCTCTCTGTAATTTTCTCTCCTCAGTTGTCCCTGCTTCCACTAGGTTTTAACCATACTGTAACACCTTTATTTCTCTGACTGTGCCAGGCTTTCATTTTTCTATTGCCTTTGTTTATATAGCTCCCTCTGTATGTGTTCATGGATTCCGTCCTTATTTACTTGATCATTTTCTGTTCATCTTCCAGCTGGGTGCCCATTCTCTCAGCCCACTGTGTTGTAAAGATCATTGTATCTCGGTCTTTTCCATTAGACTGAGAGATACTTGAGAGCAGACACAATATCTTATTTAACATTTTTATCTTGATCTTAGCTTTCTAGTGCAAATGAGGGAACTTAGCCTAGCACTGCTCTGATAAAATGATGATAGATGATATAGCAGCACCAACCATTCCAATGTAGCCCTGAGTTTTGACACAATTATAATTTCCTAAATCCCAAACCCATTTTCCTTAGTCTGAAAAGAAAGAAAAAACCCCAGCTGTGTGTAACAAAAGAAACTTTCCCTTCCTCCTCACCTGTTAGGGGAACTAGGGGAACAATGTATGTCTGGTTTCTATCTTGGCAAGACTGAGGTTCACACTCGGATTCTTGCAACAGGGGGACTGATAATTGTGCTTCTAATCAAAACAGGAGTGGGGTTTTAGGTGAGAGCATCTTATTTTCATAGCAAAGCCATTTTGGTGCCCTGCCCCTCATTACAGTAAATTGTTGACAACTGCTGATGTGATTACAGACAGTAGCTTTCTGTTTAAGGGAAATATTAGGCAGTTACTAGTAGATTTCTGACAGACCATTACAAAATGCTTCCTGTTAGCAGGTAGAGGAAAGAGAAATGGATGTGAACCTATTAGTATGAGAATTACATGTCAAAAAGCTAGAGCAGAATTCAATTTATTTCTGCAATAATAAGCAAGCCAGAGATTGACTTGATGATTATTTCTACTTCCACTGCTTGTTTTCTTTTTTTTCTTTCTGAGATCAACATTCCAATATAAAATCAACTTGTTTGGACACCTTTTAGTAAATAACAGCCTATGTGAATTAAGATAGGAGCTAAAATTAAACCATTTCTCAGGTTGGAATGAGTATTTTATAGTTATCTCTGGTAAAGTAAAGAATACAGAGTTACATAATTTTGAGGAAATAAAATTGCTGAAGAGCTAAAGGATATAAAGTTAGTCCTATTTCCTATTTGTGTTAATTGTATGAGCCTGAACAAGTTATAAGTACTTGGGGCTTCAGTTTGCTCAGCTGTATAAACTAACGATGATGAAAACCACTACCATTTACACTTATTGAGTCCTTGAAATGGGCTTTGATCTACAATGTGCCTAATACAAATTATGCCATTGCATCTTCACAACACATTAATTACTAACATTACCCCCATTTAACAGATAAGGAAACTGATGTTCCGAAAGTTTAAGTAACTTGCTCAAGGCCTCATAAAGAGTAAAAGACAAAGCAGGACAAAAACCCATAGCTTTTGGTCTTCCATGTCTTTGTTGTTTTTTCTTCATTCCTCTTCTTTTATTTAATCTCACTGAAAGTAATACTCTATCTTGCAGAATTACAGTAATGAAGTAATGGATTTGAAAGAACTTCTATGCATACAAATTTTTTTTTTTTTTTAAAGATTGGCACCTGAGCTAACATCTGTTCCCAATCTTCTTTTTTTTCTTCTTCTTTCCATAGCCCCCCAGTACATAGTTGTATGTTCTAGTTGTAGGTCTTTCTGGCTGTACTATGTGGGATGACACCTCAGCATGGCTTGATGAGCAGTGCAGGGTCTGCACCCAGGATCCAAACCAGCAAAACCCTGGGCCGCCAAGGTGGAACTTAACCTGGCCACGGGGCTAGCCCCTATGATTACAAATTTAAGGCATTGTTACCTTTATTTTTAGTTCAATTTGGTATCACTTTAATTTGGAATGGGACTTTCCATTAATGTTCAGCTGGAGAAACTCTATAAAACTTTTTGCAGGCCTGTGCAGATTTAAAAGTTAATTCTTTAACTTTTCCTGAAGGGTAATTTTTTCTACTAAGCTTATAAAATTATATTCCATACTGTTATTTCCTTATAACATTTATGCTTATCTTTTTTTCCTACCTCAATTTTCATATATTTTAAGGATAAATCTACGTATGCTAAGGAGAATAGAAAGCTTCCTTAGCAATATCTAAACATACAGTTTGTAAAGTGCTTTCATGTGCATTATACATTTTTGTTTTGATAGTGATGAAGCAAGTATCTTTATTTCCATTTTACAAATAAGGCAACTGAAGCTTAGAGATTCTTGCATGAGTTCACAAAACATATTAATGGCAGAGGTCAATAACTCAAGGCTTCTTATTCCAATTATGTGGTGCTTTGTACTATGCCAAAAGTGAGTTTTTGAGGCAGCTATAGTATAATAGTTACTCCTACAGGTTCTTGTGTTAAACTTCTTGAGTTGAAATTTTGACTCATTTGTCTGCCCTTGGGCCAACTGGGGCAATTAAATAACAAACCTCTTGATAATTCCAATTTGTCATCTATAAAATGAGGATAGTAATAATATCTATTTCATAGAGTTATTGTGAGTATTAAATGATATAGTACATTAGAAATGATTAACCTAGTGACTAATATATAGTAATCACTCAATAAAGTTTAGCTATTATCAATTTTTTGTGCATTGCTTTAGTATTGTGTGTGGTCATGTAATTGTATAGACTATGTGTGTAAGTTATTTAAGTAAATTTTCAATTCATTAATTTGGTTAAGATCTCTTGAATGCCTCCTATCTGCTGAGTATTTTCTAGGCATGAGTTATACAGAGGTATACACAATAGAGTCCCTGCTCTCAAGGAGTTAATTCTTTTTAAGAAAAAACATTAAGACATAGATGAATGAGAAGGACAAATTTATTGACTTCTGCAGGCACCTGGATTTAGAAAGGTCTATTTGATGGAAGTGTTGATTTAATTTGCTGTTGAACTGACATTGGGTTTTATTGTTATTATTAAAATTATTTTACTTAAAGAATTGTTGTACATTTATGGAGAGTGTCCCTTTTAGTAATTCTGTAACCAAAATGAGAGATGCAAATGAAATTCATGTTTTGGTAGATTAATTGAGATCTTTTTTACATGGGAACATAAATTTCCTTGGTCTAATTTTAGAAAAGTACAGAATAGAGAATCTTTGGATTGCAGTACTTACATTATTGATTATAATGATATCTGTAAATTTATTCAGTGCTTACCATGTGCCAAGCCTTATACTAGGTGCCTTATAGATATTATAAATCCTCACAAACATTATAAGTAGTATTATTTCTAGTTAACAGATGGGGTAACTGAGGCTCAAAGAGGTGAAATAACTTGCCTGGCATGGTACAATTTGTTGAATTGGGCTTCAAGCCCAGTGCTGTCTGTCTCCAAATTCTATGTTGGAATTGGAAAAAATTGGGCAATATGAATCTCAGCCTTAAGCTTGTGTCTTGCTTCATTGTATTCAGATTCTACTAGGTTTCTTTCTCATTATCTCTTGTGTCTCTACTATGGGTTCTTGCTTCGTGGTTACCATGAGGCTTATGTATAGCAACCTATAACAGTCTATTTTAAGTTGATGGCAACTTAGGTTTAATGCGTTCTAAAGCTCTACATTTTTACTCTCCCCTAACACGTTTTATGTTTTTGTTGTCACATTTTACATCTTTTTATCTTGTATATCCTTCAACTAATTATTGTAGTTATAGTTATTTTTACTATTTTTTTCTCTTAACCTTCATACTAGCTTTATAAGTGATTAATCCACTGCCTTTCTATATATTTACCTTTACCAGTCAGACTTATACCTTCATGATTTCTTATTACTAATTAGCACCCTTTGTTTTCAGCTTAAGGAAGTCCCTTTAACATCTTATAAGGCAAATTTAGTGGTGATGAACTCTTTCAGCTTTTGCTTGTTTGGAAAACTTTATCTCTCCTTCAATTCTGAATGATAACTTTGCTGGGTAGTGTATTCTTGATTGGAAGGTTTTTTCTTTCACCACTTTGGATATATCATGCCATTCCCTTTCGGCCTTCAGAGTTCCTGCTGAAGAATCTGTTGATAGTTTTATGGGGATTCCTTTATACATAAAAAGTTGTTTTTCTCTTGCTGCTTTTAAGAGTCTCTCTTTGTGTTTAACTTTCGACATTTTGATTATGTCTTGATGTGGATCTCTTTGGATTCATCATATTTAGAACTCTCTTGGGTTTCCAGATCTAGATGTCTGTTTTCTTCCTCAGGTTAGGGAAATTTTCAGCCATTAATTTTTCAAATAAGTTTTCTGCCTCTTTCTCTCTCTCTTCTCCTTTTGGAACCCCTATAATATGAATGTTACTCTACTTGATATTATCCCATAAATCCCTTAAGCTATCTTTACTTTTTAAATTGCTTTTTTCATTTTGCTGCTCTGATTGGGTGAGTTTCACTGTCCTGTCTTCAAATTCACTTATCCTTACTTCTGCTTTATATAGTCTTCTGTTGAACCCCTCCAGTGTGTTTTTCAGTTTGGTTGTTGTAGTCTTTAGCTCTGTGCCTTCTATTTGGTACTTTCTTATATTTTCTGTGCACATCAACTTCCCAACTGCAAACCTCTGTAGAAGCATCTACATGGAAATAGACAGCGAGCAGGATCAAAGGCATACCACAAATGATGCCGCTTGACACATACTGGATTTGGATAAATCTCCCTTTGTTCCAAGTGAAAGAAAAGAAAACTGTCAACTTGCGAAAGAAGATGGCAAAAAGAAAAAGGGGGAAGATCATGTGAAAAACTCATGGGAAGATTATAACTGAAAATGACTCACTAAAGTATGCAGAAAAATTTAGAAAATGTTTGGAACCATCAACAGAAGATAAAAAGACATAGTAGAGTAAAGACATCCAGTTATCCACCAAAATTTCATGTTTCCCTTCCATAGCATAGAGGTGTTACTGCCCAGCTAGAGCTGCATTTCCCAGAACCTCTTGCATCAAAATGTTGCCACCCAACTAATTCTTGCCACTGAAATATGAGTAGATATGATGTATGTTACTTCTAGGCCAGAACTTTTAAAAAGTGGATTGGGTTTCTCCTCTTTCTATTCCCCTTCCACTAGTCAAATGCAGAGGGTGCTGAAGCCCTCTATGAGATAACAAAGCTACAAAATTGAAAGCACTTGGGTCCCTAAATCAACATGTGAAGAATAGCCACCGGTCAACCAGTAATCTTCACTGGATTGTTACATGAGTGAAAACTAGAACTCTGTTGTGCTTAGCCTCTGAAATATTGAAGTTGATTTGTAACAGTTAGTCATACCTTTTGTCCTTTTCATCCAATTGTCAAACTTATTGACATAAAGTTTTCATAATAATATATTTTTGATTTATAGACCATAGTCTATAAATAGACTTACTTGATTATTAGGTTAGTCTATTAACTAACTCTCATCTCTCTCATACCTAATATTGATAATTTGTGCCTTCTCTTTTTACCTGATTATTCTGGGTAAATCTTTTCAAAGAACAGGGTTTGTATTTCATGAATTTTCTCTATTACTTTTTCTGTTTTCTATTTCACTTATTCATCTCTGATCTTACTATTTCCTTTTTTCTTTACACTGAATTTAATTTTCTCTTCTCTTTCTTTTGATGTAGGCTGAAATTATTGACTTGAGACCTTATTTTGTTTCTAATATAGGTATTTAGTACCATAAAAATTCAAGCTATTTTTTCTATTACTATTTATAAAATTTCAGTAGATATTTTGGAATATCTGATTAGAATTTACTATAAGATTATATGTGACCAATAAAATAATCAGTTATCCACAGCATTTGTCATAATAATTATTTTTTTCAAGTGATAGTGCAAAATTTTGCTTTTATTTTAGAGTATTTTTGTAGTTATATTGTGTTTTCTTCTTTTTGCTTTTACATACAGTTTTACTTTACTGTTTTATTAAAATGTAAAATCCACCACGTAAGCACCAATAAAATCAAATGTGAAAATACAAAAACATTACACCTCTTTTGCTGATAAAAGAGCTACATAATGTAACATGACTGGACCAAGGCCACACAAACTCAATATCACAAATAAACTCCAAGTTTTTTCACTTGTTACAACTAAATATTGTGCAACAGAAGGAAGGTTGTAGTTTCATGGAAAGAACATTGGATTTGAAGTCGTTAGACCTAGTAGACTCAAGGCTTGGTTCTGGCATTTAACTAGTTTTATGATGCTGGGTAAGTTACTTATCCTCTGTGAGCCTCATTTTTATCATCTATGAAATGGTGATTATAATACAATAATATCTACATCACAGGGTTGATATAAAGATTACATGAGCCAGTGTATGCAAAGGAGCTTGACAAACTCTAAAGCACCATACAAATGCAAATCAATGCTGTTGTTATTATGTGCTGCAACATGCACTGGATTATACACAAAGATTATACACCAGACTATACGTTTTCTCCTCAGGAAAAGGGAAGGGAGTATGAAAAATTATCTAGAAAAAAGAAGTCATATATAAGGAGTGAATATACAGGTTTTAATCTTCTTTCCAAATATAGAAACACCTCTCTCTTAAGCCTTCTTTGGAGATCTCCTTTGAGGAATTGGCAAATCCCTGGAGTAAATTCATGGAAGGAGAACATATGGGAGAACATGATATTGTATTATCTTTTGCTGGAGCAGACTGCTTTTCCATCTTTAGTATGTCAATTGTTTTAGGTTTCTGCTGCATAAAAAAAGAACATTGTAGTAAGCAGGAGAGGAGGTACAGCCAGCAAGAACTGCATACTAAACTGCTAAGCAATGCTCTCAAGTCAAGCAACTCTCTGAGGCAAAGATCTAAAGATCTTACATCTATGCTGTGGTGTGAGCTCCAGCTTACTTTAAAGAGACTGTTCAGCTGTTTCAAGTGCCCTGAATTTCTTTTACAGAGGGAACTTGCAGTTGGTGCTGTCTTCTCAGAACATGTTTATTGCAGTTATATTTATTTCATTGTTTAAGTCCCTATCACCTTGGCAACAGTGTTCTATTACAAGAATAACACCTGAATCTTACCAAAAGCTACACTGAAGTGAGTTATCTAATGAGTATCTTGGGTTCTGTTGTTTTGCTAAAAATGTAACTTGATGGGGGTTTAAACAAATGACTAAATCTTCGTGTATGCTTCCTTGAGACCTTGGGAGGATTAGGCTTCACAGGATAGTTCTTAAAATGGGAATAGCCCAATTGATGTTGCTGGAGAAATACTGGCTAGTCTTACTTCTTCCTTCTTCTGCCAGTTTCCTTCATGGAATCCATTCTGCAGTCATGCAAAACTGACATGTTTTCATGGTATATTTCATGCATGTATCTACTTCCGTATCATTGTTCATATTGAACCTGCTGCCTGAAATGCCCTTCCCCACCCTTTTCAGGTAGTCTTCATTCTGTTTATTCTTCAAAGTTCAATTCAAATGCTATTGATGAAATCTTTCTTGATCTCTCCCAGCAAAATTGCTCCCACCTCTGAGAAACACTTGGCCAATTCCTGTTTTAGTATTTACCAAGTTGTTTTATACATCTGCCCCCTTATTCTGCTACTCTGTGAAGGCAGAGGCTCTCTCATTCATGTTTGCATCTACAGGATCTATACCAGTGCCTGGCATTTGGTAGGTTCCTAGTAATGTCTGTTGAATAAATGAATAAATAGGACTTCCTTGAGCGAAAATCAGGCTTCCTGTATGGCTTTGGGCAAATCTTCAAACTCTCTCTGTTCTTCATTTGTAAAATAAAATAATAAGATTATTGTTAATCCCCATCAGATTGTTGTGAGATTTAATATGTCAAGTATGTAGAACAGTGCTACACACATAATAAATGTTTACTCTCATTATTTTCCAAACTATTGTTCTTCTCCCTTTCCAAGTTCATATCTCTCCCCATTCTGATAATAGGGAAGGTATTAGCATGACTGCCTGTCTGTGATTCAATTTATGCTACTGGTCTTATGTCTGGTATTTTTTGGTTTCTAGTTTTTATTCTGGTGGCTTGCCAGGTGGTCAGATCTCTTCACAGGGGTAAGGTTCCATTCTGATCTCAGCTGAAATGATAGACACTGCTGCATAGGGCAGACTTCTGTGATGCAGTCTGTATGACTGGTTTCTTTTGGGACCTCTATTATGACAAGCAGAGTATGTTGTATTGACCAAAACCCTGAACTAGAGTCCTGGAACTTACTTGACCTTGTACTCTAGGCCTTGGCTGTATGGTTGGATCTCAAGTGGCATCCACTTTAGTCCTTAACTGCCTGCCCTGTCCTGCCCTGCTCAGGGCCAGATACGTAGTAGTGTTCTCTTGGTATTTGTTATGAATGATGTTTAGATTAAATATATATTATTATTTTTATTTTAGAAATAATATAAAATTATCTGTAATTAATCATTACAGAAAGATTGTGATATAGAAAGTGAACTTACCTCGTATGTCTTTTAGGGAGAACCACTATCAATAGTTTGTAGTATATTCTTCTAACCTTTTGCCCATATATTATGAGCGATACATTATTTGTTTTAGGTTTGTTCTTTTTTTTAAACAAAATTGAGACTAATTCAGTGTCAGAACCACTCACTTAAAAGGGTAACTAAGGGTGACTGGCCCAGTGGCACAGTGGTTAAGTGCACACATTCCGCTTCGGTGGCCCAGGGCTCGCCGGTTCAGATTCCAGGTGCGGACATGGCACCGCGTGGCAATCCATGCCGTGGCAGGCGTCCCACATATAAAGTAGAGGAAGATGGGCACGGATGTTACCTCAGGGCCAGTCTTCCTCAGAAAAAAAACAGGAGGGTTGGCAGATGTTAGCTCAAGGCTAATCTTCCTCGGGAAAAAAAAAAGGGTAACTAAGGAAAAAGGGATAGACTACAAGAAAATGGACTGTTTGGACATTGGTATCATAGATAGGGTTCAGGTGCTCCTGAATCCATACTGTTTTTTGAAGTTTTGGTTCAAGAACCAATTTAAATTAAAGGCAGCAGTGTGTGAAAGTGCCTATTTTATCTTATCCTTATCAGTATTGCCTCATCATTAGAAGAATGCTAGTTTGGATACTTGAAAATTTTCATGTCAATGTTTTACTTTGAGTATCTTTGATTACTGAAGAGTTTAGAACTACTTTTTAAATATGCTAATTGGCTATTTTTTTCCCTTCTATAAATATGTCTTTTGTCCATCTATGTCAGTTTACCCTTGCTTATTGTGTATGACTGGTGTTAACCCTTTTTCTTTGGACTCAGTGGCAAACTAAAATTGTGTTTGTATATATAGGTTCCTCAAGCTTTATATAGTCGAGTCTACTGATATTTTTCTTTCAGTTTGTTTGTTTGCTTTTAAGTTTAGAAAGTTTTTTTCCATATAGGTAACAGAGAAATATTCATAATTATCTTCTACTGCTTTAACATTTTTAGATTTAAGTATAATATACTTCAATATACAAAAAAGTGGATTTTCGAAAGTGTGTAACTCACTTATTTAACATACCTGTTTAACTAGCATAACCTAGATCAAGAAATAAAACATTATTAACATGCCAGAGACCTCTCACCCTCACCCTTGTGCTCAATATCTTCCTACAAGGTAACCAGTGTCCTGACTTCTAAAGCCATAGATTTTTATTAGCTGTTTTTCTATTTCATTATTTCATGTAAATGGAATCATACAGGATGCATTCTTTTGTGCCTAGCTTCTTTTGCTCAAAATTGTATTTTGAGCTTTGTCTCTATTATTTCATGTAGTATAAGTTTATTCATTTTTATTGCTATATGTCATTCCGTTGTGAGAATGTATCATACTTTATCCATTTTACTGTTTATAGGCAATTGTGAAGTTACCAATTTTTAGTTGTTGCAAATAGTGCTGCTGTGAACCTGTCTTTGGTAAACATGTGTAAGCATATCTGTTGGGTAGATAGCTAGGAGTTGCTGGGTCATGGAGTATACATTTGTTCAGCTTTAAATAGCCAAATCACTTTTCCAAGTAGTTGTACCAATTTATACATCCTCCTGCAGTATGTGGAAGTTCTGTTTTTTCCAACACTTAGTTGTTTTATCATTTTCATTTCAGAACTTCTGGTAGGTGTGTAGAACTTTCTCACTGTGGTTTTACTTTTCATTTCCTTAATGAAAATGAATGGTTATAGAATTTGAACACCATTTATGTAGTATATTTGTATTTTTGATATTCCTTTCTGTGAAGTACCCATTCAAATCCTTGCCCTTTTTTTATTGAGTGGTCTACCATTTTCTTACTGATTTGGGAATATATATATTCTGGATACAAGTCCTTCGTCAACTATATGAATGACAAATAACTTATTCTAAACTGTGGGTTCCTTTTTCACTCTTTAAACAGTGTCTTTTGATGAATGTAAGTTCTGAATTTTAATGTAGTACAATTAATCAATTGATTTGCTTCTAAAGTTAGCTTTTCTTGTGTCCTGTTTAAGAAATGTACACTTATTCCAAGGTCATGAAAATGTTATTCTCTGAAAGCTCTCTAATTTTATCTTTATTATTTATATAAAAATCTATCTGGAAGTAATTTTTATATATGGCATGAGGTATGAATTAAGAGAGACATCAGCAGCCTCAAAACTCAGCAAATGTCCTGTCGGAAAAATGAGTTGTGTGTTTGAGGCCTTCCAAGTTTTCGTTTCGTCATTCAAGCCCTGGATATTGCTCATAGCTTTACTGGTTTTCTAATAAGGGCCTATTCTTGAGCCAAGCCTGATCCTCGGTCTTTTACCCAGAGTCAGAAAATACCCTCAAGGGGAAAAAAACAGATTGGCAGTCATCAGTTCATCTTAGAAGGTTTGCCCTCTTTTTGTAAATTTTGATCATCAAGTTGTTTTTGTAACTTATCCAGTTCATTCTCATTTTTGTGGTGGAAGCATTAGACTGCTTCAACCTAGTATATCCTGCCTGGGAATAGAAGTTTATCTTACATGATTTTTTTTTTTTTTGAGGAAGATTAGCCCTGGGCTAACATCTGCTGCCAATCCTCCTCTTTTTGCTGAGGAAGACTGGCCCTGAGTTAACATCCCTACCCATCTTCCTCTACTCTATATGTGGGATGCCTACCACAGCATGGCTTGACAAGTGGTGCCATGCCCATACCGGTGATCCGAACCAGTGAACCCCGGGCTGCCAAAGTGGAATGTGCGAACTTAACTGCTGTGCCACCGGGCTGGCTCCAACATGATTTTTATAGTTTTATTAAATATGTATAAAATATTACATAATATATTTGTATATATTAGTGTACATTATAATAACTATTTATATCATATTATATAATTATGGTGTAACTATATTATAGAATATGTATATAACATAATTCTATATAATTTATAATTTGTATTTAAATAAATATATAAATATCTTTCTTTGATTTTAGTTTATGTTGTGATCATGAAGAAATAACTATTTGAAAAGGAAACATTTTATCTGCTTCATTTCTTGAATTATCATTTCCCTCTTCATCTCTTATGATTTCTTTACTATATCTTAGATTCTTATATATCTAATTTGAGTTTTTTCTGGAAAGTTTTGTTGCTCTTATTCTACTATTCATATTTTAGCAAATCTTTATTGGGCCCCTCCTATATTCCAGAGTTTGTGCTAAACTGTTAAATAGATATAACTTCTGCTTTGTTGGCTTTTGAAGGCTGGAAAAGGAGAAGGATATCAATGAAGAAATCATAACTGTGAATGTAAAATAAGTTCTAAGGTGTATCTGATGCTGATGGTCCAGGGACTATACTTTGAGAACCACTCGTCTGAATTAATCAATGCTGTTGGCTGATGTATCTTCCCTCTGAACTAGTGTAGATCTGTTTTTCGTGCTCTATTTCTGGATTTTTGATTTTTTTTGGTGAATAATAAGTTGTTATCTTCCTAAGATTTCTCTAGAATCACCAAAGATGAGCACATATGAGTATCACAGTAAGGGTACTGATACCTGTTTCCTCGTGTACAGAGAAGGTAATGGCAAGTGTATTTCTTGCTATAACAGGCAATTCTACGTTCATGTGGACTAGTTACAGGAGGAACTTTTATGTGTTGCCTAACTGAGTAGTTTTACTGGCAAAATAAAGGGGATAGGAATATCTTCTTTGTATAGGAATGGCTAAAGATGACCTGCCTGAGTGATTATGTGGGCTGCTTTCTCCAAGGCAAGTGAAAAGGCAAAAGACAGGAGCCCAGATGAGCTTCTAAGACAGAATCTTCCCATCTGGGCCAGAGGGAATCTACTGGCATATAAACATCCCTCTGGATAATGTTGGGCTGATTAACTGTTCTCCATTCCTTTTTACTCATTAAATCTTTGCAGGATTTCAAAATCTCGGGTATGCATATGAGACCTCTTTCTATTTCTCAGAGATGGTAGTGAAGAACATTTCTCCCCCTATAATAAATGGGCCAACATAGCAAAGAAATTAGAAAGAATAAGAATTTTACATGTTTTTATGTCACCATCATCCCAGACTCCCTCTGGAATATTAAATTCTAATATTTTATTTTGATAAAACCCAGCATACTTTCTCTACCCGAAATTCAAATTGGCCCCTTACTTTCCATTTAGATTAATTTCTTCCGCTATACTGTGAGCTACTTGTTGGTATGAATCATGTAAGAACATTTCAGAGACCTAAGTACACAGATGTGGCATGGAAATGTACCACTCAGATCTGTTTTTGGGAGCATAGTTGACTGATAGCCAGAATTTTGCCCCTTTGGTTTGACCACCACATTCACCCTGAGACCATGTATTCTGTAGACTGCTCCTAGCCAGTGTCTGAGCATGGCAGGGGTATTAGTGCTTGCAACATTCTTGTGCGATAAAGGACTCCTCTAATGGCCAGCTTTGAATAGAGGACTTCCTATTGACTTGGCATAAACTCTCTCAGAACCATGTTGCAGTCAGAGATTCTTTCCATCCAGTTGTTCTTCATTCCCCCATCCTTTCACAGGTATAAGACTTGCCTTATGGTCTGAAGGCTCTCCCTACTTCCTCTCCCTCATTCTTTCACAGGCATTTCCCTCAATAAATCTGTTGCCTGTCTAATCCTGTCATGGCACCTGTTTCTCAGAAGAGTTGAATTAATACAAGTGGTACTGAGAAAGGGATAGTCTGTGCAGACAGGCAATAAGATAGAGTTTTAGAAATGGCTCGCTCACTGCCCTCTAGGCAAAGAGGATGCTATCCTGGGTGTTATGTGGGGCACAGAAAGTTCCTGGCACAAGGTTCCAAACCAGTTGAAGATTTCACCAATGATGACATGAGAAAATGTGCTAGTGGAGGGGAATGCCCTGGAGATGCAATGATTAAGGCATTTTAAAGATATAGGGAAAACAATGACTACAAGGACTGTAATGTTAGCTGGTTATTGCTAAATTATATTGATGCCTTTCAGAAGGATAATGAGAAATTGAGGTCTGCTAACAAATACTTAATGGCAAAGTGTGAGAGCCAGAGGGCTCCTGCAGTGGAAATCCTGCAGTGTAAGAGTGGATTCAGTGGAGAAGCAGCCTCAGAACTTGATTGTTAGAGTGGCACAGATTCAGAAATGTTTAAATGCCCAGCAAAAGTAAGTCTCTTATACTAAGATCAGAGACCCGGTTGGAAAACCTGAGGTCCTGACATATGGTATTGGGATATCTGGATGGATGTCTGAGGATTTGGGCTCTGCAGAATCCCTCTGAACCCTCAGAGCTTTGGGAGTAGCCCACATATTGCTAGATAGAACTGGACCTTCCTTGGTGGTAGAAGATACTGCAGAAGCTGCTGCCCTGCAAGGCAACAGATGCCCCCTTGAGGAGCTGTCCCCATCTCTGGTCGGGGCTGCCAGCCTATAATTACATTTAAATCCCAGCATGCTAGGATTTGATAGGCCTGATAAAGAAGGAAAGAGATTACACACTAAAGGAGCTACCACAGTTAATCAGCATATCTGCCACGAGGCCTGGAGATTGGATTTTGAAGGTGATTGATTAAGAAGGCTGAAAAGTAAGAGTGGATATGCAAGAATTAATTTTCTTGAGTGTACTTTCTTAGGACATGGGATTTAACACCCAGGCAATCATCTCACAGGAATGGGGAAAATACTGCAAGGTAGCTCTTAGAAAGGCAACCCTAGTAGTCTAGTAATTAAGATTCAGCACTCTCACCATCATGGCCTGGGTTCATTTCCTGATCAGGGAACCACACCATCTGTCTGTTGGTTGTCATATTGTGGCACCTGTGTGTTGCTGTGATGCTTAAAGCTATGCCACCGATATTTCAAACACCAGCAGGGTCACCCATGGTGGACAGGTTTCAGCAGAGCTTCCAGACTAAGGCACACTAGGAAGAAGGACCTGGCCGCCCACTTCTGGAAATATTGGCCATGAAAACCCTATGAATAATAGTGGAACATTGTCTGATATAGTGCCGGAAGGTGAGAAGATGGTACAAAAGACCAGGGAGGGGTTCAACTCTGCTATACACAGGATTGCTAGGAGTCAGAATTGATTCAAGGGCACTAACAACAAAGCTCTTAGAAGCCTGGAGAAAGTGATGGCTCATGCTGAATGAAATGCCTGAGTGCCCTAACACATAGTAAAGGAAGAATAATAAGGGTAATGGAAGTGGGCCTATTGGATATGATATATTATGTGAGGCCAGAAGACCCACCAGTGGATTATGTTCTATAAGAGGGTCTACAGGATACACCATTATCCAAGGCCATCAGGAATACACTGGTGAGAGGAGCACTAGCATCCCTAAGAAGTTAGTGGTGGATCTCCTCTGCGGGCCATGGATGATGGTAAGAGAGGCTGTCAGAGCTGGACTCATTAATATCCTTTGTGGTAATGGGGATTTGAAGTAGTAGAGGCCAGTTGGTGGTGGTTAACCACCAGAAGCCAGAAGACCATAATTATCTTAATGATAGGCAAGGTCTGAGGGCCAATAAGGGAGCTTGACCTTCAGGGAGTTGAGGAGATGGCTAACAGACATAGTGTTTCTGGTGGCAAACTAGATGGACAGCCAATAAGGGTGCTGCTTAACATCCACAACCAGAAAAAGGCAAGAATGGAGTATGGTTACTTTCTCCCCAGTCACCTGTACTTTCTCAGTTCCTGGACCTGAGTCAGTTTTTGGATCTAGAATCCATTAACTGAAGAGGTGGCCAGATCTCTTAGAGCGTCCTTTAATGCTGTGGCGTATACATTCTGTAATTATTTCCCTAGTCCTTCTTTGAAGGACCGTTTATGATTCTATGGCCATTCATTTGGGTAAATATACACCAAGGAAAGGGAAATAACCAGAAATTTCAAGGATATTGGACATAGGATCTGAGTTTAGATTAATATCTAGAGACTCAAAATATCATCATGGTGCCTCTATTAGAGTAGGCTTCTGGGGGCAAGTAATAAATAAAGTCTTGGCTAAGGTCTATCTCACAGTGGCTCCACTGGGTCTCTGGAACAATGAAGTGGTCCTTTCCTCATACCTAAAGTGTGTAATTGGCATTGATTACTTGGCAGTTGGAGTAATCCTCAAATTAGGTCCGTGACTTGTAGGGTAAGAACTATCATAGTGGGGAAGACCAACTGGAAACCTCTTCATCTGACCATTCCCCCAGCCAAGATTGTAAATAAAAAATAAAATCACATCTTGGGGGGTGGGTAGAAGGAAAGGTAGAGATTAATATCACCATTAAAGTTCTAAAGCAGGAACTAGCAAACTTTTTCTGTAAATGACCAGATAGTAAATATTTTAGGCTTTGTGGGCCTAGTATATATGTCAAAGCTATTTGACTCTACCATTGTATTGTGAAAGCTCCCATAGGCAAAACATAAATGAATGGGACTTCTTGTGTTCCAATAAAGCTTTGTTTATAAAATCAGGCAGCTAGACAGATTTGACCTGCAGGTTGTAGTTTGGTGACCCTATTCTAAAGGATGCGTATCTATCATATCTCCATTTTATTCACCAATCTGGCCCATGAAGAAACCAAATGGATCTCATAAAATGAGTATAGACTGCTACAAACTCAATTGAATTGTTGCCCCAATTGCAACTGCTAAGTCTAATGCTAAGTCTAATTGCTAGAGAAGATTAATGTAGGTGCATGGTATGCAGTCGTTGCTTTGACAGATACTCTTTTCTATTTCAATTAGAGAAGAGGATCAGTTTGCTTTTACTGGAAAACAGTATTCATATTGGCTTTCAGTATTGCCCCAAGGCTGTGTTAACTCTCCCATCCTCTGTCATTATATAGTCTAAAGTAATCTGGACTACCTGGCACAGAACATAACATTGATCCATTACATTAATGACATCATGCTGATTGGACAGGATGAGCAAGAGTTGGTTCAGTCAACCAACTCTTGCTCATCCTCGAGGATTTGATAAGACATGTGTACACTAGAGGGTAGGAGATTAACCTTATGAAGATTCAGGGATCTTCAATTTCAGTGTCGTTTTTAGAAATTCAGTGGTCAGGGGTATGCCATGATGTCCCCTTCAAAGTAAAAGACAAATAGCTACATCGTTTACTCTCTATCACAAAGAAGGAAGCGTAGCCTCTGGTGGCCTCTTTAGGCTCTGGAGACAACACATTCCACACCTAGAATAACTGCTCTTGTGCTTATACTGGTTTACAGATAGGTTTCCAGCTTTTAGTAGGACCTACAGCAGATCAAACCTGTGGTATAAGTGCTACTGCCTCTTGAGTCATATAATTTGGCAGACTCTTTGGTGTTGGAGGTGTCATTGTTGCAAAAAAATGTAATGTGGAGATGTAATATGGTGAGCTCCAGTGAGAGAATCATTACCTAGACCACAGGGATTCTAGGTCAAGGCCATACTATCCACAGTAGAGAGTTATACAGATGGGAATGCTTTACAATGAGGCACCAAGTGACCAAACATCTGGAACTGTCAGTTATAGCTGGGTTCTTTTGGATACACCAAGTCATAAAGTTGGACAGGCCTATCATCAGATGGAAATAGTACATCTGGGACCAGAAGTCAGAAGTAAACTGCATAATAAGGTAGTCCAAACTTCTATTTCACCCACCACAGTTGCATCAACTCCCCTTCCCTAGCTCTCACCTATGTCCCTATAGCTTGATCCTGTATGACCAGGCAAAAGAGGAAGAGGAAGCCTGGGCTGGTTTATGGATAGATGGCTGAAAGCCAATAATGTATGGTGCCTGCATTGTAACCATATGTAAGGTGGTCATGAAAGTTGGAGAGAGAAAATCATCCCGAATGGCTGGGACTGCAAGCAGTGTACCTGGCCATTTACTTTGTATAGAAGGAGAAGTATCCTGAGTTGAGAATATATTTAGATTCCTGGGAAGTGATCAATGGTCTGGGCTATTCATCAGGAGCCTGGAAGGAGAAAGAATGAAATACTGGGGAGACGGATGTCTTGAGTAGAGGCATGTGGTTGGACAAATGGGAATGGACACAATCAGAATGTCTTACTGAGTCGCAGTGATGTATGCTTTTGAGGATACTTTGGTCAAAGTATTCCAGACATCACCAGGCTTAAGGCATGGCCATGAGCAAGACCAGCAAGTAACAGCTTTTTACCTTGTAGTCCTAATCCCACTGCCTACTGTTTCCACTGCTGGCAGTTTCTGATTATGGCCCATGAGCAATAGCAGATGCTGTTGAGTGACACCAGGCCTCATCAGAGGATATGGAATTGTAGTGCCTCTGGGTGAAGAGTTTGTTTTAGTAAATCTATTTAAAAAAAAGTTTTTTGAATCCATGTTAATGCCCTCCAGGAAGCAGCTACCATGGAAGAGGTACTAATTAACCCACTAGACAAAATGACTTGGCCAGTTGACATTAGCTAGCCTTTGTTATCAGATAACCTAGAACTATCATGGTGATCACATGAATAGAGTGGCCACAGGGGGCTATATCTTGTCTCAACAGCATGGACTCCCACTTAACCAAAGCTGACCTAGCTTCTGCTGCTTCTGAATGTCCAACCTATGAGAAACAGAGAGCAATCCTGAGTCCCCATTATAGCACTATTCCTCGAGGAGACCACACTCAGCCCCTTCCAACCAGGAAGAGCCAACAGTTTATCCTCTAGTTACCTACTAGATATGAGTGTTTGCCTTTCTTGCCCACAAACCCACCATGCAAGGTTTTACAGAATGCCTGATTCATAGGCATGGAATCCCACAAAACACAGCATTCAAAGAGGGTACCTACTTTACAGTAAAGGAGGTGTGGGAGTGAGCATAGCATCATTGGATCCACTGATTGTATTATATACCATTACATCCAAAAACAGTTGGTGTCAGGAACACTGGAACAGCCTTCTAAAGGCGCAGCTGAAAAACTAGCTTGGAGGCAACTTTATGAAAGATGCGATACCATTTTGAGGTAAATATGCATTAAATAAGAAACCTCTTATTTGTACCTCTTAATAATCACCTCTTATGGTGCTATGTTCCCAATGGAGAGAATATATGGGTCCAGGAACCAAGAGGTAGAAGTAGGAGTGGTACCAAATACCATCTCTCCTTCTGAACTACCAGCATGTTTATGTTTCTATCCTTGGATCTCTGGGCTCTGAGGATTAGAAGTCCTAGTCCATAAAGGGGGTACATTCTTTTCACGGGACACAGTAAGTGTCCTATTGAACTAAAGCTATGGCTACCACTGGGGCATTGTGTATTTCTTCTATATGGGGACCAACAGGCTACGAGAGGACTCATCATCTTGGCAAGGGTAATTAACCTTGATCAACAAGATGAATTAGGGCAGCTTTTATGCAGTGGGGGCAGAGAGGAAAATGTGTGGAAACCAAGTGATCTTGGGCACCTCTTGATACTTCCTTAGACCATTTTAACTTTAAATATACATGTGTAGCAACTCCCGCAGGAGAAGGATATGATTATTAAGGGCTCAGATTCCTCAGGAATGAAAGTTTAAGCCATGCCACCAGGTAAAATTGCACAATCTCCTGAAGTGATGATTGAGAAATTAGAATGAGGGGAATTTCGAATGGCTACTGGAGGTGGGAGAGAATGAATACCAGTTAAGGCTCCAATTGTAGTGACAGACAAGGTAATTTGTCTCGCTAACCTCCCTCTTGTAAGTTTCTGCTCAGAAAGAGAGACACACAGGGTTCATAAAGGAGCCGCTGCCTGAACCTGAGTGGAGAAATAGATTTGTGAGGTCGAGGAGTTGTACTTTGGTAGCTATGGAAAGGTATTACTCGTATCTTCTACTGTGAAAGTATAATGTTGATGGAAAGCCCTAACTGCTGCCCCTCTGGATCCATCACCATGTTCACACTGTGACCTTCTTTCCCCCAGACTGCTGCCATCCAGTAGCTGAGCACAGCAGAGGTACTAGTCCTCATCCATTTCTTAGAATTGTGCTGTAGTCTGAGACTCTCCCTACCCAATCCTCCTTCCTTCTCCCTCTCCAATCACAGATGTCAGACCTGCATTGCAGTCTAAAGGCTCTCTGTACCTACTTCTTATTCTTCCCCTTTGTCCTTCTAGGCATTTCCTCAATACATCTCTTGCATGTCTAGTCCCATCTTCGTATTTGCTTCCCAGACTCAAACTAACACAACCAAACAGGTCCTCAGTAAAGGCTCATAAACAAACACTTAATACTGACATTATAGAACACATATAGAAGTACTTTCTGCTATTCTGAGTCCCTGATAAGGCTGTATTATCTCCCAAGAATTTCTAGGGTTCTTTTTCATTTAGGCAGTGGTAGATCATATCATGGTTGTCTTTTCAACCTGGTGTTTTGGAAAGAACACAACTTTATTCTGAGATAGACGTGTTAGTACTGGCTCTAATATTTATTTCCTATGAACTAACAGTATGACCTTGGGCATGACACTGCATCCATTTTGGCTTCAGTTGCAAAGTACCAAATCATTCTTATTGTATGAGATTGCAATGTGGATCAAATGAGGTAATGCACATATAGTGCTTTGTTGGTGTCTGTAACATAGAAAGTATTTAATAAATGACCGTGTTATCCAGTTGTTATAGTACATCAGTATTAGCTGGTTGGTGTTTTCTGTTATCCTATGGATGAACACTTTTAGAAGAGGAGAATGTTTGAATTCCCTGACTTTGCAAGTTTCTATTTTCTCCTGACATTCTTATCCTTGTTGTTCATTCTCTGGTGCTGCTTCATATAAATACCTCTACATGATCCTTAGATTTCCCTGCAGTGATAATGGAATTGTATATTGCCCCAGCCAAGCAGGGACTTCAAATAGCACTATGGGACCACTCTGAGTAACTCCTTTCAAGATTCTACTAGTCTTACGGTAGTCTTCAGGCAATGGAATAGAAGATATAGATTCTCTTTCTTTTGAAAGCTCAGCTCTCCAGAGCCATGTTCAAAATAAACTATTAGCTTCCTTAGTCTTTGGATAGGATGATTTGTGTTCCTTGGGGTTCCAATAATAGAGATCTAATGCCTGAACATGTTCAGAAAATTTCAGCAAGGTCCTATGGGAGCCTTTCCAGGCCTCCTGCAGTGCGCTTCTTCAATAAGCCAACAAGGAGATGAACATCTGCCAAAAACTGCTTTACTTTCAGAACTAGCCAAGATGAGCTATGTCTTCAGTCTAAATAGTCAAGGAAAGAGGGAAAGAGACATGAAGACATACCTTTTGGAGAATCATTTCTTTTCTGAAATTCTGGGTTCAAGACAAAGTGAGAGAGGAGGGATGATAGAGAGAGAGAAAAACTAACATTTAATAAGTGCTTACTCCATGCCAATCATGCTAGGTGTTTTATATGCATTACATATATTATCTAATTTAACTTCTACATCTTCCTTGAGAAGTGGCATTATTTTATCAATGAAGAAACAAAAGTTACACAGCTCGTGCATCCAGAGCCAGAGTTAGTACCCAGGTCTTTCTGACTCCCTTACCGTCCTGAAGTTTGTAATTCATTTAAGCTGAAACAGACATAACAGAGAACTGGAGAAGACTAGAAAACATTCTAAATGTTAAATGATCCAGTTTAGATAGTGACTGCCATAGTAGTTTAGGGAAAGGAGATAAACAACTGACAAAGTGAAATGAGACTTAATTTGGTGTCAGATGTTACTGATACTGACCCTAATGGGCTGAACCTGACGGGGAAAATGTTTATACCTAAGAAAATTGATCAGTCTCTCCTCCTCTGTGAGCACAGGAGACTGGACCACAGCACCAGTGTTATTGTGGGTTTCTTTCTGTGGGGTATAAACTAACCAGGAAAAATCTCATGTCTTCTATGGCATGACTGAAGACAAGTATGTTTCTTAAGATTAGGCTTACCTACACATAACAGAAAACCAAAATGATAGTTGTTTGACAGTATAAGGATTTCCTTTTCTCTCACATAAAAAAAGTCTGGAGGTATGCAGTTCAGGTCTGCCGTTGTCACTTCCTGAAGTTATCAGAGGTCCAGGCTCCTTCTGTTTTTCTACTCTATCATCCATAGTTTTTGACTTCTCTCTTTAGTGGTTGCTTTGTGGTTTAAAGGTGACTACAGCATCTCTAGCAGTTCCGTTCCAGTTTCAGGCAGAAGAAAGGAGAAAGGAGAAGGGAAAAGGGCAAACTTTCCAACTGAGTCAGTTATATTTAAAGAGATTTTACCTAGAACTTTGACCCAGTGACTTTCTCTTACATTTGATTGGCTACCACTATGTGGGAAATTGAGTTGTTTCATATTTTAGCTGGATACAGTGCTATACAAATAAAATGAGGGCTCTCTTACTAAGGAAGAAGAGATAGGCAATTAGGAATCTCTCTTGCAACAGGGGACCCATTAGTTTGCCTCTTGAGATCCCTGTCAGCTGTAACTTTTATTTTAGAATTAAGAAACTAACACTTTAAAGCATTTATTATGTGCCAGGCACTGTGCTAAATTCTTTAAAGTGTTTTAATTTAATGCAATAACCTTATTAATGAAAATTACTTTCTTTTGCAGAAGGATATTTGTCATATATTTACTGAGTGTTAAAAATGATGGTGACGATGATGAAGAAGATGATAATGATAACGATGATGATGTATGTGATAATTAAAAATGGTTCACATTTATTGAATGATTATGATGTGCTTGTTACTGTGCTAAAGGCTTTTAATTCTATACACACATACACACACACACACACACTAGTACTCCTCAAAACTGTAGGATATGGAGGTTTTATTATTCTCATTCTACAGATGAGGAAGATGAGCCTCAGACCATGTAAGTAACTTGCCCAAAAGTCCACAGCTAGTCAGCAGCAGAGCCGAGACTATCGTTTAAGCCTTAATAGTAAAGCCCATGCTTTGTTTTTTCTTCAGTAATTTTATTGAGGTCATAATGGTTTATAATATTGTGTAATATCAGATGTACATTATTATTTATTAATTTCTGAATAGACTTCATCGTGCTTACCACCAGTAGTCTAATTTTTGGCCGTCACCATACATATGTGCCCCTTTACCTCTTTTGCCTGCCCCCCAACCCCCTTCCTCTCTGGTAACCACTAATCTGTTCTGTTTATCCATGTCTTTATTATCTTCCACATATGAATGAAATCATGCAGTATTTGCCTTTCTCTCTCTGGCTTATTTTGCTTAACATCATACCCTCAAGTTCCATCCATGTTGTTGCAAATGGTACTGTTTTGTCCTTTCTTATGGCTAAGTAGTATTCCATTGTGTGTGTGTGTGTGTGTGTGTGTGTGTGTGTGTGTGTATCTTCTTTATCTTCTTTATCCATTCATCTGTAGAAGGGCCCTTGGGTTTCTTCCATGTCTTCACTATTGTGAATAATGCTGCAGTGAACATAGGAGTGCATAAATCTCTTTGGAGCATTGATTTCAAGTTCTTTGGATAAGCACTGTGCTATATTTTAGGCCCAGCCCAAGCCACAGGGGTACAGAGTTAAAAAGTGATAGTCTTTGTCCTTGAGGAGCTCGCAGTTCAGTCAACTGATTATATATATCATATAAACAATTATATATTTATATGATATATAGTTATATATATATTATATACGCAATTGCCTTATCATTTCACAAACACTGTATTTGAGGTTTGTCAGATTGTCATGGAACCATGGAATTTAACTGAAGTTTTCAAGGGAAATGGATCTATGACCTTGGTCCTTCGACTAAATTTAGTAACAGAACCACTCAGGTAAAAGGATTTTGTAAATGTGAAGCATTAGTACTGTTAGTATTCATGTTCAAAATGTAATCAGCCTGCTATTCTATCAGTAAGCAAACACATATACGAGTTGCTCAATTAAAGGGGTAAAATGCTGAGGAAGAGGCTTCTGAGATACTGAGGACACTTTATTAGACTCTGCTTTCTGAAGCTGAGTTTGGTTCTAGAATCAAGGGATCTAGATATTTGTAAATGTTTCCTTATAATGGAAGTGTTTACATTTTTAATGTAAGTTCTTCCAAATGGTGATGGAAACCATGAGTATAAAAATGGAAGAGACAAATCAGGGAAGCAAGAATTTGGGTGTTTTTCACTTCTAGCAGGGCTGAGCCTTTGTGGAGCCATCATTAGCAACTGCATAACTCTTTAGGAAACCAAGGGGCCAAGGAAGAGCTAAGAAAGATATGTTGCATCTGCTGCTCTTGCCCTGTGTAGTCTCTGTACTTAGGCTACTTTTCTGTATCCTTCACTAATGAAATCAGTAACAAAATCTGATTTGAGAGAGAGACTGTGTGGTCATTTCTTTCTTATCTGTAACCTACCTGAGATGCTGCAGAGGAGCTGGGTGGGTAGGAGAAGGCATCTGAAAAAACCACACAAGAGGTGACACTTGAAGTGAATCAGAAGGATAAACAAGATTTCATTAAGTGAAGGTAGGGAGAAGGACATTCCAGACAAAGGGAATAGCCTGAGCAAAGGGAATGCAGTCCAAAGTAGCATGGCATATTGAGGCTAATCATAATGATGATGCTGTCTCCCACTGTTTGAGCATTTTCCATGTGTGTTGCACCATTGGTAGGTAATTTGTCATGATTTTTTCATTTTATCTTTACAATAGCCCTGCAAAGTAGGTATTATTACTACATTTTGCAAACTAGGAAACTGAGGCACAATAAGATTAAGTAACTTTTCTAAGATATTTTAGCTAATAAGTGCATAGTCAAAGTCTTTTTGATTCCAAAATCTATCATCTTTTGGTTATGCACAGTTATGTTTGGTTACATTGTAGAGTGCTAGGTATAGAATATTTAAAAATCACCAGAAGAGAAGTACCAGAAGAGAGTCTACTAGCATTATGACTATCACTTATGGGAGTCAAACTTGACATTGCCTAAGCAAGCCAAATGATAAGTAAACTCAACTGTTCACATCCTGGAGGTTCAATAGGACTTGGATCTAGCAATACTCCTTCTGGATTTATTATTAGTATTTCTTGGATCTTTTCCATTGAGGACACAGATAGTTTGGTGAGAATGTGATAGATGGATAAAGAGAATAAGGAAACTGAAGGTAACAGTAATATGCCTTTTATTAGCTTCCATATCTCTGTCCTCTTGGCAATCAAGTACTAATAAATATGGGAGAAGGAATTATGAGGGGTCAGACAGACTCTGTGCAATCCACACATAGATTGCCTGTTTTATACCTGAGAATGCTTAATGTACTATGACATGTGGGAAAGACAAATGTGGTGGCCTTAGAAGCTTGGGGGCAACTGCTTAGATGCCTGGAGTGAAAACATTGTGTCATTTAAGTGAGACTTGGGGAATTTTCAGGATAGGCAACGTTCATGTGAAAATGTTATTGCAAAGATGTCATTTCTTTGCTAGAGAGCCAGTTAGTAGCCTGTGAATTACTGAAATGTCTAAATTGTTAACATTGTATCTAGGCAACATTTAATTATCAAAAGAATTTGGCTTAATGCTATAACACTGATACATAAAATACTTATTCAGGTAATTCTGAAAGAAAAATTCGTTGATTTGGGAGAAGGGAACTAATATTTCATGAGTGCCTGTTATTCACCAGGCACCTGACTAGGTGATTTATGTTCCTTACTTTGTTTAATCCTTGCATTGTATGGTAGGTAGTTATAATCTTCCTCATACATAGGTGTGGAAATAGAGCCTGAGAGAACTAGTGTTTTTTCCCAAGGTCACTCAATAACAGAATTTGAACCTAGGTCTGTCAAACTCTACTGTCTGTAATGTGTATCTTTTGACATCTCTTGTTTTCCATTAATTTTCCCACTGTCTCTGCATCTAAATTACAAAGTGATTGAAGGCACAGATTAAATCTCACTAATTTGTCAAATATTTGCTGAATGTCTACCTTCTGATAGGCACTATGATAAGGGCAACATTGAACTGGGCCTTGAAGTCAAGATACAGTTTATACGGTTCATGTAGATAGGAAAGTATGATGACAGGATATTTTAGACAGTTTGGATTGTTAAAAGAATGTAAACTTTAGAGTCACCCACGCCTGTATTTTGCCTCATAGACTTTGCATTCTAATGGTGGGAAAAGGCAGTGTGCAAGTAAATAAGTAAAACATGTCCATTGGTTTTATCCATGTTACGTGGATATCTAGGAGAGAGCATCTGAATCAGAAGATACAAGTGCAAAAACCTGGAGTGAGAGCATGCCTGACATATTTTAGGAAAGCATGGAGCTTGTTGTGGCTGAAACAGAGTGAGTGAAGGGAAGATTAATGGGAAATGAGGTCAGAGAGGTAATGGGGTCAAGATCATGTTGACCCTGTAGGCCACTGTAAGGGCTTATAATGGGTGAGTTGGAAAAAATGATGTCATGAACAAAAGAGTGGTACAATCTGACTTGTATGAATTGGCCTGTATGTAGAGAATGGACTTTAGGGGAGGAAATACAGAAGCAGAAGAACCAGTTAGGAGGCAACTGAAATAAAATAATCCTGACATGAGATTATGGTGGTTTGGACCAGGGTACTAGCAGTAGAGGTGATGAGCACAGTGAGATTCTGGGAATATTTGGAGCTATAACCAATAGGTCTGTTGATAGATTAGATTTGGGATGTGAGAGAATAAGAGTTGAGGACGACTTCAAACATTTTGATCTGAACATTTGGTAGAATGAAATTGCTATTAATAAGATGGAAAAAACTCTAGAAAGAGCAGGCTTGAGAGGAACGATCAGAAGACTGTTTTTGGACATATTTAGTTTGAGATACTTATTAGACATCCAAGTAGAGATGTTGAATAGGCAGTTGGATAAATGAGTCTGGAGTTCAAGGAAAGGTCTGAGTTCTGCTATAAATTTGGGAGCCATCAATGTACACACGTTAAAGCCACGTGACTGATTGAGGAGATTACCAAGGGAATGAGTGTATTTTGAGAAAGGAGAGGGTTCAAGGACTGAATCCTGCGAAGAAGATACTTGGAGATCAAGGAGATGAAGAGAATCCTACAGAAGATTCTAGAGAAGGAGTAGCCAGTGGAGCCAGAGGAAAACCAAAACAGTATGGTATGGTCAAACCAAGTGAAGAAAATGTTTTAAGAAGGACAGAGTGATCTACTGTACTAAATGCTACTATTAAGTAAATTGAGGTATGAGAATTGATTACAGGATTTATCAATGTGGAAGACATCAAAGATCTTGATAAAAGCAGTTTCAGTGGAATGATGGGGTCAAAACCTGACTTGATTAAGTTCAAGAGAACTGGTCTGAAGATTAAGTGATATAATGAATATGAAGCATATGGTTCAAGGCCTAGCACATACTACTATATATATATGTTCTCTCTCATTTCTTTTCTTCATCTAGAAAGAGCAGGATCAAAGGTAGTGAAATAGGATATCATGGGATATGTAAAGAAATATTAAAGTTTTAATTTGGAGAGATAATAGGCTATTTAAATGAGGGAAAATAGGCTGAAGCCAATTCATTGAGTGTCCAACTAAAGCGTGAGGCCTTTCCTTTCCGGCTAAGGAAGATCTGTTGAAGATTTGAGATCAGGAAAATGTTGTGATAAAAACCACTGTATTTCCTTGTGTCTTCTCTATTGCTTTGCACATAGCCAGTGTTAAAAAGGATTTATTGATTAAAATGATTTTGGTCTAAATAACTTAGTAACTTAGAAAAGGATCCTAGATTGTCCCAGAGAGAAACCAAATGATCTAAGTGCCCTTTCCTTCCGAATTGTACTGATCCTCTGTGTTCATGCTGCTGTGCCTGACTCTGTTTTCTCCATTTCTTTCTTAGTATATTTGCTTTGGTGCTTTATAAAATTCAACATAAATCTCTGTACTAGAATATTATTTGGCAGATTTCGCTAACATCAGGCCATAACTACAAACTGTCAGGGCATATCTGGCAGCTGTCTCATCTCTTCATGTCTTTATATAATCCTTTAAAATCAGATACTATACCATCCAATAATTCAGAGCATTTTATGGGGCTTATAAATTGAGACCATCTCCAATATTTTGAAATATTTGGATCTATGGATTTAAGCGGTTTTCCCCAAAGCTCTTTTATGCCTAACTATTTTGTCCCTTGCATATTTGTTTGTCTTGAAGTATAGTTTCTCTTCCATCTGGGTTTTCTATCCCGGCAAATAGACAAGTTCCATAACCTTATCATCAGCTGTCGGGGGATTTGTACTTCCTCCTTTGCCTTCTCCTTTGAAGGAGAGAAATGCAGCCAAGTTTCTTTGTAGATTTACTGTGAGAGTAAGATTTTTTTAAGCAAAGCAGCATAACGTCGTGAAAAAAGCAACGGATCAAGAGGCACAAGACCCAAACTCTAACCCCAGCTGCGCCACTGTGCTACTGAAGTGTTGCATGCTTCTCCCAAGGCACTTAACTCTTCTTGGTCTCAATTTTCTTATATAAAAAACAAGGGAGTAGGATTAAATAATGTAATTCATTCATTTATTCAAAAAATATTCTATGTTGTGCACCAGGCCCTATTAGGAGTGCTAATAGGAACTAGGTATACTTTTTGCCTTCAAAACTCATGTACACTAGAGGTGAAGATGGAAAAAAATAACACAAGTCAATTATATAAAAGATGTGTGCAAAAGTGGGAATATAATGTACTTAGCAGCATAGGTGAAGGGCAACAAATGGACTGGGGTGATCAGGAAATACTTCCAAAAGGAAATAACTAAGCTTAAACTTTAAAGATTTTTAAAAATGATTTGGACTGGAACTCTTATATACTGTTGGTGGGAGTGTAAATTGGTACAAAAACTTGTGGAAAAATACTATAAAATTACTACTAGAGCTAACATACATATACCTTTAGCTCTAGTAAATAATACCAGGTTTTCAGCCCCAGAAATGTGTGCAAACTTTCTCCAAAAAGACATAAAAATATTCCTAGAGGCACTTTTTATAATAATCAAACTTTGGAATTGTTCAAATGGCTATAAACAATAGAAATGATTAATTGAGTTACAGTCAGACCTATATCTTGGGATACGATACAGCATTGAGAATGAGTGAACTATAAGTACATGCAACAACATGGAAGAATCTCACAAAAATAATGTTGAGAGAAAAGGACCACAGACAAAAGAGTATATACTGTATGATTCCATTTCTATAAAGTTGAAAACAGACAAAAATAACCTATGGTGTTAAAAGTCAAGAAGCAGTTACCCTTGGCAGGTGGGTAGTGCCTGGAAAGGGCCTTCTGGAGTGCTGGTTTTGTTCTTTTTCTTCATCTGACAGCTGCATAAACCAGGTTTGCTGGTTTCTAAAAAAATTGTGAAGATATGCATTTGTAATTTGTGCACTTCTCTGTATTATACTTCAGTACAAAGCTTACTTAGCAAAAATTAGTGGGAATTGTCAAGATCATAGCAAAGAAGGGTGTAGGAAAAAAAAAAAGAGCAAGAATAAAGGGAAGAAGCCTTGGAGAACATGGTATTGTTTTCCATTTCTCACAATGCTGTGATTCTAATATTTGTTTTCACTCATTCAATAAAAACTGTTGATGCCTACTATGTGATACGATTTTTTTTAAGTAGTAAACATTGTAAAAATGATGATAGAAATAAACTTCAGTTCTTCTCTTACACATTTAAGTATTTTACTTATGGGAACAAGACAAAACAACAACAACAACTTTTGCTTGACCCAGAGCTTCCTGCAGGGACTATATATATATATATATTTGTTTGTAAATTTTTTGAGGAAGATTAGCCCTGAGCTAACATCCACTGCCAGTCCTCCTCTTTTTGCTGAAGAAGATTGACCCTGAACTAATATCTATGCCAATCTTCCTGTATTTTATATGTGGGATGCCTACCACGGAATGGCTTGATAAGCAGTACGTGGTTCTATGCCTGGGATCCCAATCAGTTAACCTTGGGCCGCTGAAGCAGAGCGCACGAACTTAACTGCTGTACCACTGGGCCAGCCCCTGTGACTATATTTTTAATATCTTTATCTCACCATTATCCAGCGCAGAGCCTTTCAAACAGGCATACACTAAATGTTAAATGAATGGATTAGATCACCAGCTCCAACACATGCACACACACACACACGATATAAATAGACACATCATAGATTTGCATGATTTCCAAAGGGGTTAAGATTGAAGTGAGTTTGTCAAACCATAAAATCTTACTTTGCACATCACTTTAACTTTATATGGCCTTTTACCTTCTCAGAAACATTATGACTTTTTTTTAAAAAGATTTTATTTTTTCCTTTTTCTCTCAAAGCCCTGTGGTACATAGTTGTGTATTTTTTAGTTGTGGGTCCTTCTAGTTGTGGCATCTGGGACACCGCCTCAGAGTGGCTTGATGAGCAGTGCCATGTCTGCACCCAGGATCTGAACCGGCGAAACCCTGGGCCGCCCAAACAGAGTGTGTGACCTTAACCACTCGGCCCTGGGGCCTGCTCCCAACATTATGACTTTTTTGACATCTTTCTCCATGCAGTAGTAATCAAAATATTATTTATAAGATATTGGAAAGTAATTGGTAAAATGATCATAACATTCAACAATTTGAGATGGTCCAATATATTGTATTTTTTAAAGTATTTTCTGGGAAGTTAGGACAAAAGCAAGACTTAGACTTGGAGGTGAACCATAATTTCTTTTTCTACTCGAAGTCCCACATTTACTCCTTATGTGGATTCACTGATCTCGATATAAAGTATTCTGTTCTGCAGAAATAGTTTTTGGTAATAGCAAGAGCGTACTGCTAACAGTACAGCTGATACCTAAAAATCCATTCAGCCATTTCACTAGTGTTCTGGATATTTTGTATTTGCCTCTCCAGACCCACTCTTCACTTTTTTCCACCCTGCTTAAAGTCCCAAGAGGCTGATGTTTATGGACTGAATCAGCAGGCTTTTTTATATTCTGGCTTGCAGTTGAGTGCTAATGAGAAGCACTGGCAGGATATCACAAGAAGAGTGAGTTTGGAATGTTTATTCCTTCTCTCTTAAAGCTACCTTTACATTTTGCAGGTTTTGGTAACTACTCTCTCACTGTGATCCTTCATGCTTAGAGAGTATTAGGTAAGCTTCAACCTCCACGGGAGAAAAGTAACAGCTTTCTGCTGTTGCCAGAGCTGGGGTACTTCATTATCCCTGGTTGGTTTTCCTGACTGCACCCTTGTAAATTATTCTTTTATTGAACTCTTCTAATTTAGCTTGAGTTTACCATCTGTTTCCAGCCAGACCTTGAATGATGTGCTAGACAAGGTTTTGGTTTGTTTTCCATGAGGTGCAGTGCCAGTCCTGTTCTTTCTTCAGGATCCAGCTCAAGAATGACTGCCTTTGAAATAGAGATTTTGGAGTCTGAGAAATCTGAGTCTGAATTAAAACTCTACCACTTTTCAGCTGTGTGACTTTGGTAAATTTCTTCATATTTCTGCACTTTACTTTTCTTTGTAAAACAAGGGGAAATAACACTCCCATGCAAAGTTGTTGGCTATTAAATAAGATTGAGTTTGAAAGCTCTTAGCACTAAATAAGGCCTCAGTAAAGTTTTTTTCCTTTTCTCTCCTTTTCTGATGAACTTTATACTATTTTACTTTTTATTTTCTATTGCCATGCATTGTTTGCCTGTTGCTTTGAATCTGTTTTCTAGTTGTTTCACTCTAGATGCCTTGCCTTTCTGAATCTACTCTGAATTTCTCAGGGCAGTAGGTCAGAGAGAAAGACTAAAAATAGCTGAAAATTGTGTGTTTTTAGAATTTAAAAAAAATTTTAATTTTGCTATTATATTTAGTTTTCATAATTCTGAAAGGAAGACTATATTATTTCTCTAATTTTGCACATGAGGTAACTGAGGAACAGAGAAACTAATTGTCTAAGGTCATTAAGGTAAATAGTCGTAAAATGTGACTCAAACTCAGGTCCTCAGATTTCAGTCCCCTTTATTTTCTGTTTTACCATGATGGACTTTATTTGATTCATATCTACTGAACTGATATTATTTTAAGTGATTGGTAAGTCCTCTCTATCTTTTTTTCTTCTACAACTTTCTTTTTGGTGAGTTGGCTATTATTTTTATTCTTATCTAATCTCTCTTCATTATTTTTTGAGATTTTTCTTCCTTGTCATTGACTACTTTTATCCAGAGACCATAATGATAAAAACTTAAAAATGGATTATAACTGAGAAACACAGAAAGGAAGCCAATGTGTGTCTGGTTAGGTTTTTCCAGAATTGCTCTCTGGATCTGGTCTTGACTTCTGGTGTTAGAGGTAGCATTTGTTTCTCCTTCAGTCCTGTGCATGGGTGTTGTCCTTGAATGTGTATTCCTGTGGTTACGTATGGACCTTTCCCAACATTAGGCAATATGCGAGTACTTCATGAGAGGCAATGTAGTATAGCAGAAATGACAGCAGCAGCAATGCTAGCCAGGCCTAGACTCAAACCCTGTCTCTGCCATTTACTAGCTGTGTGACCTTGGGCAAGTTACTGTTAAACTTGCCCTTTAAAATTTAGATTCCTCATTTGTAAAATGGAGAGGGTGGTGTAGGTGGGGTGTATGTGCTAAGAATTACTTACCTTGGAGAGTTCTTGTGATAATTAGGTGTGATAATATATATATAAAGACTACATCACATTGTAGATTATCAATAAATAGTGGTTTTTATTATCATTATTCCCATTACTGTTACTATTAGAAGACACACAAAAGGACCCAATTTTTTGAGTTCTTGTTTGGGCCACTAGATGCATTTAGTGATGAAGAGGATAATCACCAGATTTGAAGTTTAGCCAGGCCATTGCCAAACAGATGTCAAAAGGCACAGAAACTTAGAGATGCTCAGTGTGAAAAATCTCCTTTGTTCTTTCTGTTTGGCTCCTTTTATGATCCATAATGGCTTCTGCTTTGGTGGTGCCGTTGACTGGATATTTTAAGGCAGTTTGTAAGATTAAGCCTCTTACTGTACCACTGCAGGTTGAAGTCTGGATGGGTCTGGTAACAATGCAGCCTTTCTCCCATCAGGTTGAGACTTACCTAACAACCTCTCCAGGTTCTCTAGGCCTCCTTTTCCCCCCATAACAAAGAGCACTGAATGCTTATAAAAAGGCTTGTCATGGATGAGGCATTTCTAGTGCCAGTGACTTTCTTTTTTGGAAATAAAACAAAAAATCCAGAATAGGATGGGAAAATATGTAATGAGAGAAGAATTTTTAAAAAAAATTTCTGTATTTAAGGAATATGGGAAGTGCATTAGAATAGATAATGCCCTCCTAAACTCCAGATCCAAATCCTGTTGATTCCTCACCTTTTCTTTCTCCAACTAGTGAACTCCTACTACTCTTTTAAGAACTAGCCCAAATATTTCTTTTGAAGCTTTCTTATTAGACTGTGAGCCTCTGGAGAGTGGGTATTTTTTTTTTTTCATCTTTGTGTCTGCTTCACTACCTAACACTGAACCTGGCATATAAAAGGCATTTGACAAATGAGTAAATGTAACCCAGATGATTTCAAAGTATTTGAGCATAGGCAGTTTCACTTCTCCTGTGTTATTTAACCATAGTGCCTACTGGGTCCCATAAAGACTGCTTTCAAGATTGCTGGTTAAATTTGTCTTTTGTTCAAGATACTGGTAAAGAGCAGTAAAAGCTCATGCTAAATTCCCAAAGTACCAAGAGTTTAAAAAAAAGAAATATCAGCTGGGCTGGAGAAGTCAAACTAAGTGAGATCTGAATGTAAACAGACCTAACACAGTGCCCGGCACTTCTGTAAACTTAGCAATGGTTGAGACCCAGGTGCTCTTGGCTTTAAGGAGATCATAGTCTTGTAATAGACTAAGGACACACTGAAAAGTAGAGTGTGTTTAAGGCAGAGTGTAATTAAGGGCTAAAAGAGATATGGTAGACTTACAGGAGAGGGAGTGATTACCACAGTCAGAAAGGCCAGAAAATGCCTCCTAGAAGAAGTAGGGCTCCAACAAAGCTTTAAAGGATAGTCAGGAGACCCAGGGCAAAAAACCCAAGGTGAAGAGAATGGTGTATGTAAAGGAATATTGATGAAGGAACAGGGCTCATTTTGGGGTCTATGTGGTCACTGAACTATCTGGATCAAATAAAGAAAAGAATTTTTTACTGTTTTAAGAACACAGTAGAAAATAGGAAATAAAAACATAAAGTAATACCAGCAATGAAGAAATGGAATTTGCAATTAAAAACACAGCACTATTTATATTAGAACTGTAAAAAGTTAAATAATTAAGTGTAAATCTAATAAAATATGTACAAGATCTGTATGAGGAAAACTATAAAACTCTGATGAAAGAAATCAAAGAAGAACTAAATAAATGGAGAGATATTCCAAAATCATGGATAAGACTATTGTCAAGATGTCACTTCTTCCCAACTTGATCTATAGATTCCATGCAATCCCAATCAGCATCCTAGCAGGTTATTTTCTGGATATCAGCAAACTGATTGCAAATTTATATGGAGAGACAAAAGACACAGAATAGCCAACACAACATTGAAGAAGAACAAAGTTGGAGGACTGATACTACCTGACTTCAAGAATTACTGTAAAGCTGCAGTAATCAAGTCAGTATGGTATTGGCAAAAGAATAAACAAATAAATCAATGGAACAAAATAGAGAGCTCAGAAGTAGACCTGCATAAATATAGTTAACTGAACTTTCGCAAAGGAGTGAAGGCAATACAATGGATGAAAGATAGTCTCTTCAATAATGATACTGGAACAACAGGACATCCACATACAAAAAAATGAATCTAGACACAGAACTTACACTTTTCGCAAAAATTAACTTAAAATGGATCACAGTCCTAAATATAAAATACAAAACTATAAAAATCCTAGAGGGTAACAGGAGAAAATCTAGATGACCTTGGGTTTGCCAATGACTTTTTAGATACAATACCAAAGGCACAAGCCATGAAAGAAAGAATTGGTAAGCTGGATGGACTTCATTAAAATTAAATATTTCTGCTCTGTGAAAGACACTGTCAAGAGAATGAAAAGTCAGGACACGGAGTGGGAGAAAATATTTCCAAAAGGCATATCTGGTAAAGAACTGTGACCAAAATACACAAAGAACTCTTAAAACTCAACAATAAGAAAATGAATAATCCAATTAAAAAATGGGCGAAGAACGTTAGCAGACACCCCACCAAAGAAGATATACAGATGCCAAATAAACATTTGAAAAGATGTTCTACGTCATATGTCATCAGAGAACTGTAAATTAAAACAACAATGAAGTACCACTATACATCTATTAAAAATACCAAAATCCGGAATACTGACGACACCAAATTTTGGTGAGGATGTGGAACAAGGGGAACTCTTATTCATTGCTGGTGGGAATGCTAAGTAGTACAGCCACTTTGGAAAATTGTTTAGTGGTTTCCTACCCTTACCATAGAATCCAGCAGTCACACTCCTTGATACTTATCCAAATGAGCTGATAACTTAGGTCCACACAAAAACCTGCACACAGATGTTTATAGCAGCTTTATTTATATTTGCCGAAACTTGGAAGCAACCAAGATGTCCTTCAGTAGGTGAGTGGGTACATAGTTTGATACATCTAGACAATAGAATAGGATTCAGTGCTAAAAAGAAATGAGCTATAAAACCATGAAAAGATTTGGAGGGACAGCAAAAGCGTATTACTAAAGGAAACTTAAATGTATATTATTAAGTGAAAGAAGTCAATATGAAAAGGCTACATATTGTATGATTCTAACTATATGACATTCTAGAAAAAGCAAAACTATGGAGACAGTAAAAAGGTAAGTGGTTGCCAGCTGTTGGGTGGGATGGGGAGAGGGGTGAATAGGTAGAGCATTTTGAAGTATGGGTAGGATGTCAGGCTGAGGAATTTTCTGTTTAAAATATAGGTAGTTGATGAGAGACAGAGATGAGAATAAGAGAGTGTAAAATGTATTGGAAGGGCCAGAGACAACAGCCCTAGCCTGGGTCTACACAGAGCCTTGTTTGCTGTGATGCCATGAATGTAGTGGATTGACTAGGTATAGTTAAATCTCTTTAAACGAAGGCATGTAGAAAGGACGCTAAGGCCCTTTGGAGCAAGAAAACTTGTTTTATGGGTTCTTGGGGGGTCTTTGGGTTGAGAAATACTTGGGTAGAATCCTAATTGGTGTTCTTACTTTCTATGTGATCTCGAATATCTTACTTCACCTCTCTGAACTTCGTTTCCTGATGTAGAAAATGGAAATAATAATGCATAATTTGTAATGCTGTTATGAGAATTAAATATGTTTGTAAAGAACGTAACCCTCAAAGGTTTATTTCCTTGAGAAGTGTGGGGAGTAAAGACTGAACCAGAACAGGTCCAGTCAAGGGAAATCTTCAAGACAGGCAATTTCAGGCCGTATCTCAGTGACTACTACCATCCAAATGCTGTAAAGAGGCTAAGAACTATCGTAATTAGGACCTTGTAAATATAGATCAAACATCCTCGTTGACTGTCAAAAATAAGATGGCAGCAGCATTAAGGCACCCAGATGAAACACCAGCACTTATCCACAGTGAAATCTATAAAGTGCTTTCGATTGCTCAGGGGATCTTTAGATATAGCATCATTTTCTCTCTCTTATGGATGACTTGGCTACCTCTGCTATGAATTTTTCATGATTTCTCTGACCCAGCAGCTCTTGCCTGTGGAGAGAGTAATATGGTATTGATTTCGGAGTTAGGTTTCTGCCTTTTTCGCCACAACAGGATTTTTGTAGCCTAGAAACCTCAATCCCCTATTACTCATTACAGACTAGAGCAACTTGTCTTAGATCTGGAATTCAGAAGGCGAACCATTTATCTACTGGTGTCAAAGATAGCCTGTATAGTGGAATTTTAACTAATCTAAGTAATGAAAATAGCTGTTATTAAAAACTTCCTAATTGAACCAGCAGAAGTAGGATTACAGAGAATGCTGAGAAGACAATAGTCTCCTTTGTCTATCTCACAATAGAATGTTTTCCTAGGCACAGCTTTCTGAATGAACCTATTAAAAATACACCAGCAGCTAAAAAAGAATGAAAAAATAAAAGAAATTTAACAGGGAAATTTAATTCATCTTTTAGTATTTTTTTCTTCCGTGTAATTCTTGGAATAGATGTCTATGTGATTCTTATTTTCAGTGGCCCCTGGTCATATAAGAGAAATGAAAAGAGGCCATACTGTTGGTAGTTTTTATTTAAACTGCTTTTAAGAAATAAAAAAATCCATATCTTACATCCTGTGAAAACTCATTCTTGGCATTGCCATGGTAACAAGACTTTTAAAAGAGAGTTAACTGAAATTTAGCTGCATATATTATTTTTTTTGTGATTCATACTTCATAAAAATGCAAATGTCACACTAATACATGTTTTACCTTAATGTTTTGTATCACCGTTTAGTCTCAATTGATCTAATGTTTTCCTTAATTAAATTTTGTACTTCTTTGAATAGTTTCTCTCCACCCTTCCCCCGCAGTCTCCTCTTCTGTGGACCCATCAAACTATACATTTCAACTGGGTGACATGCAATTTAGGAAACTGTCACAGAGGAGATCAATCATCCCAACCTAAGAACTCAACAAAAGATTTTTGGAAAACTGCTTGTCCTGCCTAGAAATTCACTCTATCCTTCTACTTAGGTAGAATTTTAGCTTCTCCTTTTCTGCCCTCGTTCATCCTCTCACCGTTTGTGTCTCTCCATAAGACTGAGAAGCAGGCTAAGCTAGTGGAGAAAGTACCACCAGCATATCATGGATAAAAATGCAGGCTTCACTATTCCCTAGCTTTGTGACCTTGTGCAAGTCATTTAACCTTTTTGACCCTCAATTAGGTAAGATAGAAATAAAACAATACTTTTGTCACAGAACTTTTTGTGGAGATTAAATGCAATAATGCTTTTAAAGTACTTGGTACAGTACTTGGCACAAAATCTGTGCTCAATAAATAATAGAATTATCATTTATATTGTAATAATAGTAATTATGAGGAGGTAGAGAAAATCTTATTCACCTGAATTACTTCCATTGAGAGTTTTTTATTTGTTTGGAAGATATTATTTGGCAAACTTCTTGGGATGAATAGTGAGACTCCAAGGGTAATATATTAGGCCTGAGCAGAGATGGCAAATTTGCTTTTTTGTTTCAGAGGGTAAAAGGGAATAAAAGTAAACAGAGATGGGAATGGAGGAGAAAGAGTGAGTTGAGCTAGTGAGACATGACCCATTTCAGCAACCCCCAGATATTTTGTGGTGTTAGACAAATCCATGAAATGGTTTGTGGAAGTGAAGTGTGTGTTTGTGTGTAAGACAGATAAGTGGTAAATGGGATGAATTTCACACTCTGATTGACATGGACTAGATAGAGGCAGCATGTGCTGACACAGTCCTTAAAATGAGAGGGTACCTTGAAGATCCAAGCCTCTGAGAATTCAGAGGAGAGGCATATAGACTTATATATTCTTAAACTGGGGGCAAAGTGTTGGGAGAATTTTGCCCATTTTGCCTAGATGTCTAAGAGAGGAATGCCTCAGCTAGAATCTGGGTTACATAATGGTAATGTCAGCCATTTGTTCTCCCAGCTTTTTTGAGGTGTAATTGACTAGTAGAATTATATGTATTTAGAGTATACAATGTATGATTTAATATATGTATATACTGTGAAATGATTACCACAATCAAGTTAATTAACACATCTATTCCCTCACATAGTTACCTTTTTTTTATGAGAATGCTTAAGATCTACTCTCTCAGCAAATTTCAAGTATACTGTACAGTATTATAACTATAGTCCAGACTGTACGTTAGATCCTAAGAAGTTACTCATCTTATAACTGAAAGTTTGTACCCTTTGACCAACACCCCCTCATTTCCCCCTCTCCTAGCCCCTGGCAACCACCAGTCTTCTTTATGTTTTTTTTGAGTTCCCACAGACCTTAAGGACTCTCCAGTGAAGCAACTCCTTGCCAGAAAAAGTGTTTTCCTTTTACTGAGTCAGGTGTTTTTTTTTTTTTTTTTTTTCAGAATCTCTCAGTCCACAGGGATCAAAGCAGACTCTTAATTTCCTGCAGATGGATCTTAAGTGGACTGGCCATCCCTAGTGTCTTTTACCTTGACCCCTCCTCTCCTTTCTCAGTGTTTCACACCCACATCCCTGTTCTCTTTACGTTTAGCTCAGGAAGTAGCTGCTATGAGCAGAAATTTGGAAGTCAAATGCTGGCTCTGTATCTGATTAGCTACATAACTTTGGGAAAGTCATCCTCCTAATCTTTTTTATCCTCTATCTCCTCATTTATAAAATGGGCAATGATTCCACCCTTAGAGGGTCATTGTAAGAATTAAATGAGTTAATGCGCTTGAAGCATGTGGCACAAGACCTAACCCTTGTTATGTACTCAGTAAAAGTTAGTTCCTTCCTTTCTCCTTCATCTGGACTTTTGCAATTGTCTCCCCAGCTTTTTAAGGACAGATGTTGCCACCCTCTTGTCTTTGCCTTCTTTGTAGCACCTGACACCATTCCTATCCTGTAGAAAGAGGGCTGGATGTGCCCAGCATGTGGTATCATTTTGTCTTTCCCTCTGAGTCCTCCTGTCATATTGGACTGATTCCAGCTTGTTGAATGTGCCAAATTTTCTCTTTTCACTGGGTCCTCTCAAATATAATTCCTTCTACAGAGGATATTTCTTCTCTTTTCCTGGCAAATTTCAGTTGATTTATTGTCAGCTTGAGATGACTGTTCTTCAGAGAAGAATTCCTTGATCGTCCAAACTAAATAAGGACCCCATATTGTGTTTTTGTTACATCCTGTACTATTCCTTTGCACCATTTTGCACCCTTGCAATCATTTTACTAATTGAAATTATTCATTTAATATCTATATTTATTGGAAGCCTGTAAACTATTTGAGGCAGAGATGATGTCAGTTTTTCTCACTGTATCATTAATGCCTAGCGTAGTACCTGGAATAAAGGGCTCTTTAAATGATTCTTAGTTGGTTGACTCAGTTAGTTGATCACACCAATATTATTCAGGTGAATATTGGTGCCACCTGAATAGAGTGGCATGCACACCATGGCTCCAGGGGCATCAGGTATTCAGAATAGTAATTTTTATCTAATAAACACTTGGTAAATAATAACTTAAGTCTCAGTTTCTGAGAAAAGCAAGTGTGCATGCACTTTATATACACACTTGCTTTTCATTTTTAAAAACCAGCCATATTTCATTAGGGAATTATTTCCCAAATTGCTTGCTACAGAGCACTAGGCTGAGAAGTATTAATGATTATGAGAAGCACTTTCTACTCTGTCCTCCTCTGGGAGAGTCAAAATGAGTATGAGCATTTTTAAGGTCTTAAGAAGTCTGATAGTAATGAAAGTTGGCCAACGTTGCTACCAGTATTTCCAAAATTTATTTGATCACTGACACCTTTTTACCTGAACACCTGTTAACATTTGGTATAATATAAGCTGTGTAGGATCTCTGACTTAAGGACTAGCACAATTTTTTCTGCTTTCATTGTAAATGGTGGAATACCCAGTAAGGTTATGTAAGAGTCCAAAATCTTTTAACTAAATAGAAAAGAGATGACTTCTCACTAAGATATTTAACTCTACAATGATTAAAATTTTCATCTTGGAAGATCCTTGGGGGTCATAAAGCTGATGTATGATGTTACATATGAGGAAGGACATGAATGTTTCCTGCAGGAGAGTACCGTGGTGGGTAAGGTCACAATCTCCTCAAGGCAGATTGATTGGGGACACCCCTGGCGTAAGCACTTATTACCTGTGGGATCGGGGCCAAAAGTCCTATCCTTTCTGTGCTTGGCAGCTGCCTCAATAGGATAATGGGGATACATTCTAGAGTGGCAGTATGGGGGTGGAGAGGAGAGACAGAGATGAGAGATCCTGGGAGGGCCTACGCTGAGGGGCTGACTGTCTGGGAAATGAAAATCCAGCTTTCAGTTCCCCAGGCTGGGAGAAATAGTTGGTTTTGGAGAAGGAAACATCACTATGTAATCCTGCTACGACTGTGACATATTTACAAAGTTAAAGAAATTACAAATATTTTGTTGCTGACAAAAGCTGTATTTGTATCTTTGGTTTTATTCTCAAAGCATGCATTCTAAAACTTGTTTTCTCTTGCTCGCTCATGCTGTGAAGTAATTGCGTTTCAGACTTGGATATCCAATAAAAGAAGCCACCTATCATGTCCAAAAGAGAACACTGTTAACAAAAAGACAAGGTCCCAAATCTCTGCTCTGAATATGTCATTCTCTTCTCCAAATTTCAATGACTCTCTATAGCCAGCAGTGGTGATTTCAAAATAGTATTCTTTGGAACACTAGATGATTTTTAGTTGTTCCTCAGAAGTGTTTTGTAGACAAACAGCTTGAGAAAATGCTGCTTTGAACCAAGTTTAAAGCTACTCTATTGTAGACATTTTAAAAAATGAATATATCATTTAATTAAAAAAATTCACATTGAACAAAATTGAGAAGCTGTGAAATGGTATATAGAGAAAAGTGAATTTCCTCTCTCTCCTGTCCTCTAGCTATCAAGTTCTCTTTCTAGAGGCAACCGATGACATTAGTTTCTTATATATCCCTTCAGATATATTATATTCATATACAAGTATACACATTTATATAACCCTTTTCTTGAAGCATTAATGTTTAATACTATACATCTTATTTCATACCCTTGGTCTTTTTTTTTCACCTAACAAGTCGTTTTGTAGAGAATAATAATAGCTAACATTTATAGAGCATTTACTATGTGTCAGGCACTCTTTGAAGGTCTTTACATGTAAAAATCCATTTAATTATCATAGCTATGTGAGATACATGTTACTTTATCCCCATTTTACAGGTAAGGAAACACAGGAACAGAGAGCTTATGTAGCTCTCATAAGTAGGTGGTAGAGCTGGGTTCAAATAGTGACAGTTTGGCTCTAGAGCCTTTGCTCTCAACTACTATACTTCTCCATCACAATATGTAAGTAAATTAGTTCTGCTTTATTTTTATAATATTTGCATAGTAGTTCTTTATAGGAATGTATTACAATTTATTTGACCAGTTCTTTATGTATAGACATTTTGGTTGTGTTCAATATTTTCCATTATAAAGAATGCTACAATAAATACTGCTGTACAAAAGTGATTTTACACACAAACAAGTCTATCTATAGGATAAATTCCTAGAAATAGAATTATTGGATTAAAGGATAGTAGATTTTTAATTATGATGTGTTGTCAAATTGCCCTGTATAAGGATTATGTTAGGTTGAATCTGATGAAATTGCTGTTGTTGTAAGTAAAAAATGATAGAGTATCAGCAATTTCTCACAAGTACTTATTTATATTTTGAACAAGTTTGATACCAAGAAGGGGCCATAGGAGCAGTCTGCCTTGGTTCAGGCAATAAGGGGGTGCATTTTCTAACGAGAATTCTAAAACAGTAATAGACTAAAAGTCAGTCAGCTTATCATCACAGTAAACTGGCAATTCTAAACAAAGTTAGTGACAAAATATTTCTTCCTTCCAGGGGGGACTGCTCCTATCATACTCCCTCACTTAGTATAAACATTGCTTCCACAAACTATGTATGGGTGTGAATTTTAGACCCACTATAACAAAATTTGAGTTGATTTATCCTTTTTTGAAGGTTTTCAAAAGCTGTATTGGGGCACACTTTACATACCATAAAGTTCACCTGTTTAAAATGTACAAGTCAATGATTTTTAAGAATAAATCAATATAGGTAGGCAGCCCTTACCACAATTCAGTTTTAGAAGATTTCTACTACCCCATAACTTTTCCTTGTACCCATTTGTAGTCAGTGACTTCTCCCATTCCCATTCCTAGGGAACTTCAGATTTGCTTTGTATCTTATAATTTTCCTTTTTCTGAATATTCCATATAAATGGGATTATATAATATGTAGTCTTTTGCACCTGCCTTTTCACTTAGCATAATGTTTTCAAGGTTCATCCATGTTGTGTCATCTATCAGTAGTTAATTCCCTTTTGTTTCTGAATAGTATTACATTGTATGGATATACCGCATTTTGTTTATCTATTTACCAGTTGGTGGACATTTGGATTGTCTTGAGTTTTTGACTGTTATGAATAATGCCACTATAAACATTCTGAGGAGTCTGGCTCCAGGCCAAAATCCTTTGTGGACTCTGTCGGGCCTGACCATAGGTACTGCCCTTCAAACAGTGGACTTGGTGCACAGCCCGTGCACTGCAGTTCTCTGGAGAGAGTTGCAGTCAAGGACTCAGCTCCTACCCCATCAGCTATGCTCACAGGCATAACTGAGTTCCTAGTCATTAGGCGTTCCTAGTCCATTAGGAGGCCTTCCTATCAGAGGCTTTGGCTGAGGCACACCCAGAAGCCTTGCTGAGACCTCCTCATCAGGGTCCTCAGATAAGGCACTTTTCTCCACTCTTACTCAGTACTTTTCCACTCCTAGCTCTCCACTCCCTTCCCTTAGACTCGTGCTTCCAAAAAAGGCGGGAGACTTTTGTTTGGGACTCTGGCAGTGAGGAGATTCTTCCCTTCTATGCTGCATATCCCTACTTGATACCATTCCCTGGGGAAAAATGAAACACTAGGGAGCCAGTGCCTCTCCTTGTGGCCTCTTGTTTGCACTGTTGCAGTAAGTGAATAAAGCCTTGACCGTTACTTTCAGGTTGGCTCATTGTCCTAATTGACCCCTCATTACTTGGCAACTCATTACATTTGTGTACATATCTTTGTGAGGGCATATATTTTTATTCCTCTGAGGGAGATATCTAGAAGTGAAATTGCTGCATCTTGTGGTAAATTTGTGTTTTACTTTTCAAGAAACTTCCAAACTGATTTCCAAAGTGACTACCATTTTTCATTGCTACCAGCAATGTGTGAAGGTTACACTTTCTCCATATCTTCACCAACATTTATTATCTTTTTATTACTAGCCGTTAGGGTGGCTGCTGAGTCTTACGATAAATTTATATTTTACTTTTTAAGAAGCTTTTTCATCAATCAAATTGATTTCTCATTGTAGTTTTAGTTTGCATTTCTTTAATTATTAGTAATGCTGAACAACTTTTCTTGTACTTATTAGCCATTCGTATATCTTCTTTGGTGAAATATCTATTGAAATCTTTTGCCCATTTTGAAATAGATTTGGCTTCTTATTGTTGAGTTGAAATAATTCTTTATGTATTCTTTATATATGTATAGATACAAGTCCATTCTCAGATATATCATTTATAATTGCTGTCTCCCAATATAGGTTTTGTCTTTTCATTTTTATAATGTTACCTTTTGAAGTGCAAGAGTTTTGAATTTTGGTAAAGTACAATTTATCAATTTTTTCTTTTACGGATTGTGCTTTGGCGTCATATCTAAGAAATCTTTGCTAATCCAAGATTCTGAGGGATTTTTCCTGTGTTTTCTTTGAAGACTTTTATCATTTTAGCTCTTGTATATAGATCTTTGATCCAGTTTGAGTTAACTTTTGTGTGTGATATTAGATAAACATCTAAGTTATTTTTTTTCTGTATGCAGATATCTATTTGTTCCAGCACCATTTGTCAAAAAGATTAAATTTTCTCCATTGCATTTTCTTGGCACTTTTCCTGAAAATAATTGACTTTACATGTATGGTTTTATTTCTGAATTCTCAGTCCTTTTTCATTGGTTTATATGTTTATCCTAGTCTAATACTCCATAGTCTTGATTACTGTAGCTTTAAGTTTTGGAATCTGGTAGTATCTATTACCAAAATTTATTCTTTTTGAAAGTTGTGTTGGCTATTCTAGGTTCTCTACAGTTTCTTATAAGTTTTAGGATCAGCTTGTCATTTTCTGCAAAAAGCCTGCTAGATTTTTGATAGAGATTGTGTTGAATCTATGGATCAATTTGGGGAAAACTGCCATCGTAATAATACCAAGTCTTCTAATCTACAGAAAAGGAATATCTCCCCATTTGTTTAGATTGTATTTAACTTCCTTCAGGAAAGTTTGTAGATTTTAGTCTATCAGTCTTGTATTTCTTTTTTAAATTCATTTTTATTTTTTTATTAATGTTGAGTACTATATGATACATAATAATATACAAAATTAATCAATCTATTTATTTTACCTCAGTTCACTAGCTAGAGGAGAAAAGAAGTGGTAGAAGCATGCATCCTTGCTTGATCCTGACCTTAGGAGGAGAGTTTTTACTCTTTTACCATTAAATATGATGTGAGCTGGGAGGTTTTCATAGGTGCCCTTTATTGGGTTGAGAAGGTCTCCTGCTATTTCTAGTTTTTGAGAGTTTTTGTAATTAATGATGTTGGATTTTGTCAAATGCTTTTTTAGGTATCTAGATAATCATGTGATTATTGTCTTTTGTTCTATTAATATGGTATATTATTTTAAATGACTTTCAGTTGTTAAAGAAACCTTGAAATCCTGAGATAAAACCAAGTTGATTATGGCATATAATTGTTTTTATAGGCTGTTGGATATGGTTTGGTAATATTTTGCTTAAGATTTGTTCCTATTTTCATGAGGAATATTGGCCTATAGTTTTATTTTCTTGTGATGTCTTTGTCTAGCTTTTGTATCAGGGTAATTCTGGCCTCATAGAATGATTTGAAGTGTTCCCTCTTCCTCTATTTTATGAAAGAGTAGGTGAAGGATTGGTTTTATTCTTTCTTTACAGATTTGGTAATAAGTTATCTAGGCCTCAGATTTTCTTTGTGGGAAGATTTCTAATTATTAATTCAATTTTTACTTGATGAAATTCTATTCAGATTTTCAATTCTTTTAATTTAACTTTATTTATTAGTGAGATATAATTGGCATTCTATTTCTTCTGGAGTCAATGTATTTTTCAAGAAATGTGTCAGTTTCATTTAAGTTGTCTCATTTGTTGACAAAAAGTTTTTCATAATATCACCTATAATTCTTTTAATTTCTGTGTGGTTGGTACTGATATCCCTTCTTTCATTCCTGATTTTAATAATTTGTGCCTTCTCTTTTTTTTGTTCAGTCTCACTGAAAGTTTTTCAATTTTGTTGACCCCTTCAAAGAAGAATCATCTTTTGATATCATTGATTCTCTCTATTGTTTATTTTATTTTCTATTTTTTCAATCCCTCCCACGTCTAATCTCTATTCTTACTTTGGGTTTAGTTTTCTAGCTTTTTTTAAGAAAATAATTTTTTAAAGTAGAAGCTTATGTTATTGATTTGAGACCATTCTCATTTTCTGATATAGTCATTTAAAGCTATAAATTTCCCTCTAGGCCGTGTTTAAGTTGCATCCCTTAAATTTTTATGTTTTGTTTTCATTCTTATTCAGTTAAAATATTTTCTAATATTTCTTGAGATTTATTCTTTGACCTGTGTGTTATTTAGAAGCACATTGTTTTACTTTCTGGGGATTTCCAGAGTTCTTTCTGTTGTTTATTGCTAATTTAATTCTCAATTGATGATCTTTTATCCATAAATATCTTTTATTCTGAGAATTGAGTTTTATTCATTAATTATTTAATGCTTATTTATCCCTTTAATGGAAACACTAATTCATAGAGAGATAATTGTAGTTGTGGGAAGATATTGAAATGGACTGAGTTTTCATGAGGATATTAGAATGATGGCTTTGTCTTTATTACACTAATATTATTTTCTATATCAATTTTTCTATTTACTGATTTTGATTATACTTTCTTAATGTAAAACATTTGAATTATAGCAAAATAGAAAGAGAAAACAACCTCCCTTAATTTCTCCACCCAGAGACAACTCCTGTGGACTTTTTAGTGTCTTTCTTTTCTTTCTCTCCCTTCCTCATTTCTATTCAATGACCAACTGATTGAACAAGTAGTTATCTTGTACTGAGAACTCGGCACCTTTACTTTTTCCTTTTCTGTGCGTATCCTTTTACATTGATGTGTTGCATTCTACATATAACTTTGTGTACTACTTTCTTCATTAAATATTGTATTCTGATATGTTTCAATGTTGTTAAATATGCTTTGTGGACATTATTTTAATAATCATAATCCACTTAGGAACATACCATTGTTTATTTATTCCTTTTTCTTAATGTTGAGCTATTAGTTGGTTTCCAGTTTTTCTCTACTATCAATACTATTGCAGTGAACATCTTGATGAAAGAAGCTTGTCTTCATTTTGTCTTATCTCCTTACCAATAGCTTCTTAGAATTGGAATTAGTGGGTCAAAGGATATAAAGCTGTTAATACATTTCTATATCCCTTTAAAAGCTAGTAGTTACCTCCATTTCAGTATATGTGGCTTTCATATGGACGGCTTTAGAATATTGTAAGGGGTATACTTTTGTATCTCGGTCAGGGTCATGCAGATATACAAAGGAACATCCTGTCACAAGGAGTGAGCCTTTCAAACAAGAGTCAAAATAGGCATCTCATAGCATCTTGTCACAAGATAAAGAAAAATAAGAGCAGACTACTTCCTATTTAAGTAAACGAGTGTTCAGTGTGACACAGGACTCTCTTGAATCTATAAGTTTTAATTAATCTTAAATGGGGATCAAAATCTCACACTTGGTTGGGACTGATACTGCTCATTTCTTTGTCTCAATAATAAACTAGCAATGTCGCCAACATTTAAAAAAGATAGACATAGCTATATTTTCCAATTTCATGCAATTATAATCTTGATTACATGAAATATTATATAATTGCCACTTTAATTGATGTTTTGTTCTTCCCATTAATGTACTTTTATGGCAATTTGCATACAACTTCTGTGCTTTCCCCAAAAATGCCAATTTGAAATCCTAAGATACTGCTGAAATGAATACTCTGCTATTTGGCTCTCTGTGAATTTAGGTTTTATCAATTACACAGTTTTCAACCATTGGTAATTCTATTGAGGCAGCTATGATATAGAGAAAAAGGGAATTAATGTTTATTGAAGAACCTAGTGGTCTGAATGCAAGCTTTATTTTATGTTTCAGGGTACAGTGATGCTTCCCTGATTATGATTTGAGTTTTCCTTTAGATATATAATTAAGATTGGAAGTTTATATCTAGATGCTTAGGCGTTGGGAACAGAAGAATGAGTAGGCCTCACCTTATGCTTTGATTTGAAACTATTCATGCTGAACAAGATTAGAAAAAAAGAGTGCTCTTTCTAGTCCAACCCGCTTTTTAGACTTCTCTATTTTGCGGTTGGGGACCTAGCGACAGCTAATAATAAAATATTCTCCCCATCTTTCCTGGTTAATTGTCTTTTATGTGCATACATTTTCCCCAGGATCTATGGGAATGGGATGATTTATTGAGGGCCCTCCTAGACTTTTAGCAGTGTCCTCAGAGTCATTGATCTGTTGATTCCTTGATTCACAAACATTCTCTGAGTGTCTGCTCTATGCTAGGATCTGTACTGGATGCTAAGAATACAGTGAATGAGACGGACCCAGTCCCTGTCCTTGAGGAGCTCTGTGTGGAGATTGCAGCATCCACAAATAGATGTACTGCAGCGTCTCAGAGACTATAAACGAGGTGTAACAGAGGACAGTGGGACACAAAGGTAGAGCTGGTGTACTATACCCTAGGGGAAGCATTGCTTTGAGAAAGGAAGAGTTTGTTGGACTTAGATAAGGAGTACAAGGGCATTCTTTGCTGAAAAGAGTTGTCAGGAATAATACAGTGGTCTGAAACAGTTTAGCTTGTTTAAGAAACAGACGTTAGTTCAGCTTGGCTGCAATATATGGTATAAAAGAGTGGTATGGAGCCTGGTAAAAAATGAGGCAGGACACATAGACTATGGTCAAATATTTATCCTTTGAGAGGGTTGAAAGGCCATTGAGATGTTTTAAAAAGGGAAACAATATGACTAGATTAAAGACTTAGCAATATCCTTCTTATTTTATTTTTGCCGTGAGAAATTTTAGAGCCTCAGAATTAGACTCTTTTGTGTTTGCTTATGAAAAAAAATCACTTACTTTCTGGATCATGAGACTGGGGGCCAGAAGCAGAAGGAAACTCTGACAAAGCTGAGGTTTGCAAACAACAAGTTTCTGTTGTGGGGACTAATATTTTAAAATCTGTTGTTTGTGCTATTTTTCTCATTATATATACCTGTTGGGTTGCCAAGGAACTGTTTAGCAACATGGTGCCAGACTTTCAATTCAGATATTTGCTCTTCACTCCCCTTGTAATTAGTGGCAAAGAACAGAGCCTTTTGTATATAGAGTTCTAGTCAGGAGGTGTTTAGTTTTGTTCAAGCAGACGTTTATGGATGGATAGATACATGCATTTATACTATGTAAAGATACTGTGTTAGGTGTAAGTGATATAGAGATGGATAAAACATGAATGCTGCCCTGAAAGAGCTAGCTAGTAGTCTTGAGTGGGAGTTAGGCAAATAAAGTCAGTTACCAAATGGTGAGATGAAAGCAACAACGGAGATCAGCAGCAGAGGCTGTGGGAGCACAGAAAAGGGGCCTCTGACACAGACTAGGGAGGGTAGGGAGGTACTCAGATTATGTGATCTCTGAGCTAAGGCTTTAGGATGAGTACGAATGGAATGAACCAGTGAAGAGGGGAGGAGCAGGGGAATGGATGAGAGTTTCTAGATGGAAAGTACTGCATGAGTCAAGACACAGAGGTGAGGGAGACTCTGGTGTATGTGCAGATGCACAAGTAATTTAATGTAACTCAATTGTTTTTTCTTTTGATTTATAGAACTCTTATTTTTATGAGTGTGTTATTCATAGAGCAGAAAGCAGAGGCACTGTCTAGAGCATTGTCAGAGGGACTAGAAGTCCCTGTGAAACAGGTCATTGCTTCCCAAGATGACATGTAGTATCTCATGAGGTCAAGAATATTTAATAAAAGGCTAACTCACCCCTTGGGAAGAATTCTGTATAAAGACTACATTATAATGACAGTGCTGGCAACAGTGGGAGATATACCAGATGACATTTAAAGTCCATTCCAACCCCTAAATTAAGTGATTTGGAATAATCTTGTGTTTTTAATTAAAAGGCAAGGTCAAGGACCACCGAAAGCATTTTAGACACATTATTTTTTGGTTTTTGTTTTATGTGTATGTGAGGAAGATTCGCCCTGAGCCAACATCCATTGCCAATCCTCCTGTTTTTTTGCTTGAGGGAGATTAGCCCTGAGCTAACATCTGTGCCAATCTTCCTCTATTTTTTGTATATGAGATGCTTCCACAGCATGGCTGTTGAGTGGAGTAGTCCACGCCCTGGATCTGGGTCTGTGAATCTGGGCCACCAAATCAGAGCATGAAGAACTTTAACCACTAGGCCACTGGGCCGGCCCCTTAGACACATTACTTTTATCTGGTTTCCCTCCTGTGAACAAAAGCATTGAGAGAAAGAGTCCCTAGTTTGTGGTGTCATGATGCCTGAGGGAGAATGTTGCCATTGGAAGTTAAGATCATTAGGTTTTGGGAATATATACATGACCTTCCATCCAAAGACTCTACAAAAGGCAGAAATAGCAGTATGGAGACAAAATAAGGAGCAGAATAAAACAAGTTAAGGAAGCACAGGACACTGAGAACAAGGAGTTAATGGTGTAAGCAAGTGAGAGTTGACTTCGAGGAATTCTAGAGGGAGTACTGATCTCTGGGGATGGTTTTTTATGGAGCTCCAGAGCTGGCTGCGTGGGTATGCCAGATCCATTTAAGAGAAATGGAGTGGGGCAGATTAATTTGCCCTGTGGTTAGAATTTGGAGTAGAGTTTTCTTTTCTCGAGTGATAGCTGGTTGCTGACAGAGAGCATTTATGGAATGAGATCCTAAAAAGTCCTTAGATCTTCTAAGGCAGAAATCACTTTTTCTGATCACATTAGGTATTGCCCACATGTGCAAGGGCTTAAGTGCGGTTTTTGAAAATGTCATTGAAAAATCATTGTTATTAATAACACTTGGGTTGTGAAGTGTCTTGAAAAGACATCACTAATTAAGCCTTTATGTCTGCTCATGGAGAGTGAGAATTTGTCCATTGGGCTAAAAAGGTAGTTGGTTTCGATCATTTTGTTTTTATTTTTATTTTTTTTGAGGAAGATTAGCCCTGAGCTAACATCTGCTGCCAATCCTCCTCTTTTTTGCTGAGGAAGACTGGCCCTGAGCTAGCATCCATGCCCATCTTCCTCTACTTTATATGTGGGATGCCTGCCACAGCATGGCTTGACAAGTGGTGCATAGGTCTGCACCCGGGATCCAAACTGGCAAACCCCAGGCTACTGAAGCGGGACTTGCGAACTTAACCACTGTGCAACTAGGCTGGCCCCTCAATCGTTTTATTATTATGATATCTCCAAGGAGGAGGCTTAAATTGTAAAATGTTTAGGTACACTGGTGAAAAATTTAAATGCATTTACAAGGCTCTTCCTGAGAATCTCAAACTCTGCCTTGACAATTGCTTGTCCTGCCTAGAAGTCTCTCTCTGGCATGAAGGTAATCTTATACGTAGGCATCTCTCTGTACAATACTGTTGGAGCACAGTTGTGGGTGAATTGGAAAGATCATGGACTTTGGAGTTTAGCCTTCCTGTATTTGAATTCTGGTTCTATGTGTAACATCTCTGAGACTTTGGACAAGTCACTCAACCCACCTGAACCTCAGTTCCCTCAGGAATAGTAATATAAATACAAAATGAGACAAAGCTTATAAAGGACCTACTTGAATACATGTCATAGCAAAGTTCCTTCTGTCTCTTCTGGATGACTTTGGGAAACACCCTTCCTTTTACCCTTTTTCACAGCCTTAGATACCAACTTTTCATCACTCTCTGATTTTCTATTTTCTCATTCATAAACATAATAATATCTCCAGTGCACTGAAGATTAAATGAGTTAAAGTGTCTGAAAGTGCTGTGTAAGCCACAAAGTCCTAATGATCGACAGGAGTTATTATGGTTAGCAGTGAAGATTTTAAATGAGGAGTCCAGGTATACTTTCTCTTTGGAGCCTCATTTACTTTCTGGAGAGCCGATAGTAAGTTCACAAATAAATCCTCAGTACTGAAATAGTGATGTCTTTGTGTTAGACATGTGACATTGCAATTGCAATTTTACAACCAAAGACAAGTTGAAGAAAAGTCTAATAGTACACAAATGGAAGAAAATACTGACTGGAATTGTCAAGTTTTCCTTTCATTCTGTTTTCCTATTTTCCTTGTAGGATAAGAATACTAGTATTATGTTAGCAATAGCAACTATATATTCATTAAAAAGCCTTATGATAATATCACGTCTGGTCTTAGAGAGATGAGAAAGGTTGAATAAGAGGTCAGCATAAGAACCAAAGGATCTTACCTACTAGTTAAGCAAATTGCAGAACTGATTTTTAAAAATATTGTTTCTTATTTGTCTCATCAGTAAATGATACTGAGTGGTGGGCTCTATTTTCAGTTTGGTTCCAAATTGAGTTTCGGTGAACATATTTCTATAGGTGTAGTTAGAGAATGTGAAGATATGAACCTTGGTGTGCAAATGCTAGAAAAAGGACAAAATGTGTTGTATTAGTGCAAGAAGCCAAGAGGCCAGGAATGGGGTGTCGGGGATGCTTTCATTGATTCTTCCCTTTATCTCACTGCCAACATTCAGTCAGGGAGTACCACAGATGTTTCTTCCTAAATATTTCCCAAATCTGTTCTCTTTTCTCTGTAGTGCCTCTTTGGCATCTATGTTTGCATGCTAATCTGCACCTCAAACTTAACATGGTCCAAATAGAACTTTTGATTTTCTTCCAAGTCTTCTCTGCCCTAGGCTTTCCTCATCTCAGTAAGTGGCAGAACTTGGGATCACCCTTGCTTTCTCCCTTGTCCCATACCACACTTTTAATCGATTATGAAGTTTGATTAGAATGTATTCCATCACCTCCATTTCTCCAGCTGTGATTTAAGTCACCATCATCTCTAACCTCTTGTCCGCAGCCGCACAGGGCAAGGAATGACAGGTACTGCCACGGCCGCTTGGTTGTTTAAGCAATCAGAGTTTATTGATAAAGGGGAACAGAACAAGGAGCTGGGATAAAGAGGAACAGAACAAGGAATGGGGAAAGCAAACAGCAAATCGGTACTTATAACATCCACACCACAATCAGGCGAGGAAGGCCCAGTAGTTTGTACAGTGGGCGGGAGTGCTGATTGTCCAGGTCTAAGGCAAAGTGTCCTCTCCTCAGTGAGACTCCCAATTGTTCTATGCCTCTGACTCCCTTTTATCCTAAGGTTTCTCTGGGTTCTGACTCAAGGTTTCAGACATTTGGATACTTTGAGTTATTTCTTCTTGTTCCCGTGGATGGGATACTTTTATCTTTTTTTGTTCCCATGGATGGGATGTTTCTATAGTCCGGTCAGCTGCCCGTCAAGGTGGCCAGCCCAGACAAGGAGTATGACACAGGACATTGTCTTACTAACTTGTGCCTTGGGGTCAGGGTCGAAGTGGCCATCTTTGGCCCCAAGCCAGACACATTCTTTCACGTAGGCCCCAGATCCCAGTGTCCCTGGAAGATGGGGAGGTCAATGAATTCTGTACACCTCTGCTACTATATCAGCTTTCTAACTGGTCTCCCTGATTCTACCCTTGCCCCCTTACAGACCATTCTTTAAACAACATCTGCCGTTCTGCAGCGTGCTTTACAAATGTATGTATATATTTGTACAAATATATGTATCTAGCTATATATACATATATAAATATATATATTTACAAAGATATATATAGCATTGTGCTCCCAGCCTAACATGCTTCAATGGGTTCCCAGTGCAACCAGAGTGAAATCCAGACTTTTTGCCATGGGCTACGAGGTTCTACCTGATGCACCCCTTGCTTACCCCTTCACCCCCATTTCCCTCATTAGACTCCTCATATACTCTGCATTAGCCACACTGGCCTTCTGTTTGTCTCTCAACATGCCACATTCATTTCAGTCTCAGAGGGTTGGCACTTGCTCATCTTCTCTCTAGCTACTTTATTTACTTCTCTAGCCACATTTCTCATCATTTTAAACATTAATGTTTCATCATCCACCTGCATATATTTCCCAAAGCCTACTATACTGTACACAATTTTATGCCTTGCAATTATTCCTACTTCTTAGAGTGCTCTGTCTCATTCCCACTCTTTTCCTGGATAATTATTATTCATCTTTCAAAAATCACTTGGAAAAATAGAATCGCTTAAGGAAAGGAAAAAAAAGAAGAAGACATCTGACACTTTACCTCCTCCAGGAAGTTTTTTCCAAATCTTTCAGCCTGGGTTTCCCACTTGGTCCCGTAAGTTCTCTGCTTCCTTATGCCTTTGTGTTTACCACTTTGTGTTGTGATTATCCTCACCTACATTCAACTTCTCTGCTGTTGTGTGAGGTCCTTGCTGGCAGGGTCTAGGCTTTTTCATCTCTAAAGCTCTATGGTAAAGCATGGGACCTAGAAAAATATTGGTTTGAACTGTTGCAAAGTGACTCCAGCTAGGGGCAGATTCATTACTGAGCAGATTTTGTTCTGAATACAGTTGTAAGTAACTCTGTATGCTGGAATTTAAAAGAGCAATGTCAACACAATGAATATGGGAAAAGTTTATAGATTCCAAATCTTGGCAACTTTGAACCAAAAGCTGTAGGCTAGGTATCAATTTCATTGTGTGTTGTTTGTAGCAGTTTTTCCTTTTCTGTATACAGTCAACATTTCGCTTTCCATCCAAAATATGTTTGAAGAAAATTAAAATTTTAAGTATAAATGTCATAGGAAGGTGGTTATAAATGAACAAATCTCATCCAAAAAATTATTATCACACAATCAATGTCTTTCAAATTAAAAGTGAAAAGTCTTGGTACAGACTATGTTACTTTTTCTGACATAGGTAGGGATATGTTGGCAGTGTTAATTTTTTTTTTTTTTTACTATGAAACAGTATATCTAGGGTCTTTTTGCTGAAATAAATCAGCTGGTTATACCCATCTACTCCCACTTCCAGTGAGGTGCTGGAGGGTAGGAAGAGGGCACCCTGGATGTCTAGGGAAATGTTAGTAGGGGGTGAGAGAAAATCACAGACCACCCTGGAGACTTGAGCTATCCTTATGATTAACCATTTGCTTTTGTAAAGATAGACTTTTTCTTTTGATATGTGTGAACTTTGTCATTTTCTTGGTTTTGTTGTAAGAAATGCAAGAGAGTTGTACTCTCCCCATCTACGATATGGGGAGTCCTAGTTCACTGTGACCTCAGGATGCTTCATCATGACATAGGATGTGATCGTGGAACTTCCATTATAGGAGATGATAATACTAAGGAATAGAGAGGTTTGGTAATTTGCCCAAAGTTACACAACTGGTAAGTGATTGAGCCAGGCTTTGTACTTTCTAAGTCTGATTCTCAATCCTGTAATCTATATTATGATTAAATCCAATGAAACTTTATTAAGGCTCATGCCAGCCTGCCTGAATGGCCTAATTAAAGTGGGTAATACAGGAAATCAACTCATTCATTCTTTCAATAAGCAGTTATTGAACACCCATTGGGTATTCTATGAGTACCTACTAAGTGTTTTTCCTTTCCTCTGAGTTCCCATAACCCTTCATATGTTGACACATGTTGTCTTACATTGGCAACAAAAAATTTAAGGGCAGGAGGTTGAGATCGTATTAATCTTTTTAGTCTAGAGCCTTCAAATATTAAGGGTTCAATAAATGTTTGTATAATTAATAAGCAAACAAACAATGAAAATATGACTACATGATCCCAAGAGTAGCCATGTTAGACTCAGTTTATAAATAGGGAGTCTAAAATCTAATATATCTTTGATTTGTGTTCACAATTTGCTCTTGGTCCTTTTTTCTTTCTGATGTTTCAGATATTATTTGCTTTTGTTTGACAATAGGTATAATTGTGTAACTCGAAAACAATAACAAAAAGTCATTTAAGGAATGCTTATTATGTGCAAAAGAACTGTGCTAACCTTTTACATGTGCCTTATTTAATCCTTACAACAATCGTTCTTGGTAGGTACTCATATAACATAGATGGTTTTGAAATCACAGAGATCAGTGTGACCACTTACTAATATGTGAAGTTGGACTAATCTCACTATGTTATTTATCTATTGCTGTGTAATGATTTTGCCCACAAACTTAGTGGCTTAAAAAAACAAACATTTGTGATCTCACACTTCCTGTGGGTCAGAAATCTAGGAACAGCTTAGCTGAGTCCTCTGTTTCAGGACTTCTTATGAGGTTGCAATCAAGTGTCAACCAAACTGGGTCCCATCTGAAAGCTTGACTGGGAAAGTTTCTCTTCCAAGCTTACATAGTTGTTGGCAGGATTCAGTTCCTTGCAGCCTATTTGATGGAGGGCCTCCTATTGACTAGAGGCTGCCTGCAGTTGCTTGCTACATGAGGCCTCCCCAACATGACTGCTTGCTTCATCAAAGCATGAAGGTTGCAAAGGCAGTAGATAGAGCCCTCTAACAAGAAGGAAGTTTCAATCTTAAGTAACCTAATCATGTGAGTGGTATGCCATTACTTTTGCTATATTCAATTGGTTAGAAACAAGTTACAGGTTCCACCCACAGCTGTAGGGAGGGGATTACATAGGGTTGTGGATGTCAGGGAGGGAGGTTAATTTGAGGTTATTTTAGAAGCTGTTTGCCACACTCACTAAGCCTTGGTTGCTCATTTGAAATATAAGGAAAATAACGATATTTACATGTTATGGGCTGAATTGTGTCCCTTCCAAATTCACATGTTGAAGCTCTGACTCCTAGTATCTCTAGATGTGACTGTATTTGGAGATAGCGCCTTTAAAGAGGTAGTTACGTTAAAATGGAGTTTTTAGGGTGGGTCATCATCCAAAATTTCTGGTATCCTTACGAGAATAGATTGGGACACAGAAAACACAAACAGAGGGACAAGCATGTGAAGATACACTGTGAGAAGGTAGCCATCTGCAAGCCAAGGAGAGAGGCCTCAGAAGAAAGCAAACCTGTCAACACCTTGATCTGGGACTTCTAGCCTCCAGAATTGTGGGAAAATAAATTTCCGTAGTTTAAGCCAGTCGGTCTGTGGTATTTTGTTATGGCGATCCTAGAAAACTAATATACTACCTTGTAGGTTAGTGTTGGCAAATTATCTAGTTCATAATGTTTGTTAAGTAAATGTTAGCTTTTGATATTGTTTATTAGTGCTATTTTTATTAAGGGGAAACCCCTAGGGCACAGATATGTTAAAATAATGAGATTTTAAAGCTCATCTAGTTCATTTTTCTGTTTGATCAGGAGTATAATATACCCCTCTCTATTGTTCAGTTTAATTGAGCAAACATGTACTGAGCCCTTTTTATACAGCAGGTACTGAGCTAGGGGCTGAGGATAAGAGATAAGATATGGCCCTTGCACCTGTTCAGAAGGTTAGGCTATTGGCGGAAAGATTTGCAAAGCAGATATTTAATGTATAGTATGGTAAATTCCAAGAGGTGTGCTTTGGATGTTAGAAAAGCCCAGGGAAGAGGTTCAGGACCCGCCTCCTGGAGAAGCACTAAAGTGGAGTCTTTAAGGATGAGTTAGAATTCCCAGGTGAAGAAAGGGGAGAGGACTGGCATCCCTAGCAGAGGTAATCTAATATAAAACAATTTAACATTATTAGAGCTTTACACAAACTGGAATGCGAATGGGTTGGAGTAACATCCATAAAAGACAAGAACAAGAAACAATAAGAAAATAGTTTTTTCAAATGAAACAAAACTTGGAAGTGGTACATCCTCCTATTAGTTGGTAGGTACCATGTTAATTTTTCTGTTTCCATGTGTGTGCTGCATGTAGTGACTAGATATGATAGTAGACCAGCTCTTCTGTGCTTGTTAGGAGGATGCACAGGAGACTTTATAATGTGATTAAATCCAATTAAACTTCATTAATGATCAGATCTGTTAAAAGGAATAGTGTGCCAAATTGAAAATGTTTAGAAAATCTTCTTAAAGATATTGTTGATAATGGAATCGTCTCTGATTTCATTTTATTAATGAAGTTATTTTACTTTTAATTTTGCAAAAAAGAAAAATAGGAGTAGTTCCAGAAAATAGTGATTAGAAAAATTGTGAGAATTTGGTTTTCCTTTGTTTGATCAGACTATGATTTCTGCCCTTATGGAATTTCAGTATAATTGAGTACAACTTCATTAAGTGCAGGGGTTTATTGATATCTTTAACCTTGGTATTTTTTATAGGCTTGACATAAAGTAAGTGCTCAAAAAGAGTTGTTGGTTAAATAAATACTATATTGTGTTGACTTGGTCAAGTCTCTTCTCCTCCCTGGGTTTTAGTTTCCTCATGTTTAAGTGAGGGAGTTGAACTAGATTATATTTGAGACAGTTATAGAATTAAGACCATGAGTTTTGAAGCTAGTCAAATCTGAACTCCAAAGCTAGCTCTGCCCACCAGACTTCTCTGAGCCTCAGTCTCCTCTCTGTAAAATGAGGATGGAATAAGATGAGGTATAAATAAAGTGATTATGCTTCACACATAAAAAGTACTTTAAAATGATAGCTAAAGAAAAAATGTCTTTCTAGCTCTCCTACGGTAATGTTAGGACTCTCATTTTATTATTTTCTTTTAAAGATAAAGAAACCAAAGGGCAGAAAAGTGTGGTTTATTTACCCACATATTAACTTCTCCTTGTGCAGGGCATTTGCTATGGCAACAGGACATCAGAAACTATGACATTCAAGGAAGGCATGGGGGTAATACACATGGCACTTGGTTTACACACATCTAGCATCCCGAAGGAGACCAGCGGTCCTGTACCCTTTATGGTTTATAGGCTGATAGATCTTTACCTCTACTCTGGCTTTAGCCAGGATAACTTGTTACCAGAAAAGCTCCATTATAGTCTAGAGCACCGCTGCTATTACATTAGCTTCCTTATAGTAATCTCAACTCCTCCTTATAATGTCTGACTCAGTGTAGTCAGACATTGCTGAAAAGCCTGAATGTGCTTTTCCTCTATTTGCCTTAGTTTACCCCAAGCTTAATGCTTAAAATCCCTTGTTCCTCTGTACACATCATTACATGTCCCCTTTTCTCTCTCCTAGTAGGTGGTTTCCTGTTTCTTATACCTACAACTGAGTGAAAGGGTTGAGTAAGGAGGAGAGCAGGGGCTAATAAGTGGTAGAGCAGGGACTAGAATTTAGATCCCTTGCCAGTCAGTCCATGACTCTTTCCACTGGCCTAATGCCCTTTCCAGCATTCACAAGAATGGCAGGAGAGATGATATTAGTTGTGGAAAGTTTACTGGAGGAGAATAGTTCAGGGCTGACTTGGGGAGTGGCACACAGAATCATGGATTAGAGGTCTAGACTAGAGAGGGACAGTGCTGGCTAGAGGATGGGCATAGACAAAGGCATGTGAAGCTCTGTGGTTGGGTTTTGGTACAAAATGAGCCATTCTGTTAGACCACCTTCTCTCCTTGTTGCTATTAGCCAATGGTCCTTAGTAGTGGATCTTAGCCGTATGCAGATTAGGTGGTTGCTTGGCACCTACGATTGCCAAAGACTCAATTATGCCATTCAGTTTTGGAAAATTCTGTCTCCTAGAGTTGTTGAGCTTCATTTCTTTTCTTTTCTTTTCTTTTTTTTTTGAGGAAGATTAGCTCTGAGCTAACTACTGCCAATCCTCCTCTTTTTGCTGAGGTAGACTGGCCCTGAGCTGACATCCATGCCCATCTTCCTCTACTTTATATGTGGGACGCCTGCCACAGCATGGCTTTTGCCAAGCGGTGCCATGTCCGCACCCAGAATCCAAACCAGTGAACCGTGGCTGCCGAGAAATGGAACGTGCAAACTTAACCGCTGCGCCACCTGGCCGGTGCCAGAGCTTCGTTTCTTAAGTAATAACAGTACCTCTAGATTATTGAGGGTTCGTTGTGATCTGAGCACAGTGCCAAGTACTTTACATACATTGTCACATATAGATTTTAGGTAAACTCTGTAATATGTAAGTTGTTCTTCCCACTTTACTAAAAAGGAAACTACATTTTAACATCTGTTTGTTTTGTCTTTTGTTTTGTATGAAGCAAAAGCCAAACTTCAGACAAGCGGAATCCTTTACCTGGTGGTTTCTCTAAGCCTTATTTCTTGTGTATCTTGGTACAGTAGAATTATTATATCATAAACTTGGACTTTGGCAACATTAATAAGAAAAATTAGGCCAATCTCTTCATTATGCTGAGGACTTAACTGATTTATGAAGATTGGATTTAGCTTAATTACGCACAAGGCTAGGAACTTTAAAGGCATTTGTTAATTAAAAGAAATTTAGCTGAATGATTAAAGTGATACTTAAATATCATTGTACATTAAATAAAACTGCCCACTCTGGGTACATAGAAGTTAGTAGAAAATTAAGGAAAACAAAATATCATAATTAAAGTTGTTCAATTAAAATATACATTTACTTTCCATTGTTTCCTTAAATGGGAGATGAATTTCTAATTCCTTCATTCTTTTATTTTCAAATTTCCTTTTTTTTTTTTTTACAGCTTAGTTTCTTTTAATTACTATATAGTATCTATCCTTTTCCTAACTTTGGGTTATGTATTCAACAAACATTTATTGAGCACTGACTATGTGCTAGCCCTTGTGCTAGGTTCTGGGATTTAGAGATGAGCGAATGATGATTATTCTGGCTATTTAGGAGGTACTGGTCTAGGTGGAGGCATCAAAATATCTACAATAACTGTAACAGAGTGCCAAGTGCTGAAATAGTTGAATGAACAGATTCTAGGAGACACAGGGGCAGAAGTTATTACTTTTGCCTGGAGAGATCAGAATGGTACATCACTGAGGAGTTGATATTTGAGTTGGGTCTTGAAGAATAAATAGAATTTTGCCTGTTCTTGAAAAAGTAAGAAAAGAACAATCCAAATAAAGGGAGTAACATGCAAAGATATGGAAGAATGAAAAGATAAGATATACAGATTAGCTAATTGTCACATAATCCATATATAGAGTTTATGGGGAAAGTAAAGGGATGTTAATCTGGGAAGTTAAATTGGCACCAAATTGGGAAAGACTTTCAATTGCGTACAAGTTATTTTGGCATTAGTGGAAAAGAATTTTTTCTTTCTTGTAATATTTAAAGTTAATCTAATTTTTCTTGATATTTGGCTTGCTTTAACTTTCTATTAGCTTTTCTTCCCTTCTGGACTCATTGCTCATAACAAAGTTCAAACAAAGTTCAAATTGAAAAACATGCAAAATTTGCACTTAATTGTTTTTTTAAGTAACAGTTCCTAGCACTTCCCCCCAATATGAATCCACCACTCCAAATGGCTGGTTTACCTGCTGTCTCCTCCCGTCATGCCTCCGCTCGTGATACTCTGCATACCTGAAATGTTCATAATCTTTCTCCCCATCCTCCACTTCTCCAGACCATACCTCACCTTTCCCAGCCCGGGTCAGGTGGCTCCCCTCCCTGCAGTCCTTCCTTGGCTGTTCACAGCCTTCACTCGTTTTTCTTTTGTTGAACTTCACTGGAGGCTGTACTAAAGAAAGGCAAGGCCAGAAAAATCAAGACTGTTTGCGAGGCTTGTATATAAATATGGGGCTTCTAGAACTGGGCCAAAGGAGCTTTATTATGTAGATCTTCTCCTGTGAAATCCAGCAGGAAGAATTCAAGTGGAAAAGCAGAAGAATCAAAGGTCAAGGAAGTCCAAGGTGCATATTGATGGACTGGAGGGTAAAGCTGGAACAGAAGGATTTGGACAAATGTAGAAAAGATTGCCAGGGAGGAGATTTGAGATGTGTGTGGAAGACTGGCTTAGGAAGTAATGGAAATAAAGCTTGCATCTCCTGATGTTTTTTAGATTATCAGCCACTAATGTGGTCTTAAAAATTAAGTTTTTAAGATCAATGGAACAGAATTGAAAGCCCAGAAATAAAACCACACATCTGTGGACAGCTAATCTTCGACAAAGGAGCTGAGGGCCTACAATGGAGAAAAGAAAGTCTCTTCAACAAATGGTGCTGGGAAAACTGGACAGCCACATGTAAAAGAATGAAAATTGACCATTCTTTTTCACCATTCTCAAAAATAAACTCAAAATGGATCAAAGACCTAAAAGTAAGACCTGAAACCGTAAGGCTTCTAGAACAAAATATTGGCAGTACACTCTGACATCAGTATTAAAAGGATCTTTTCAGACACCATGTCTTCTCAGACAAGGGAAACAATAAAAAGAATAAAGAAATAAGGCTTCATGAGACTAAAGAGCTTCTTCAAAGCAAGGGAAAAGAGGATTGAAACACAAAAAACAACTCACCAATTGGGAAAAAATATTTGCAAGTCTTATATCCGGCAAAGGGTTAACCTCCACAATATATAAAGAACTCACACAACTCAACAACAAAAAATCAAACAACTGGATTAAAAAATGGGCAGGTGACGTGAACAGACATTTTTCTAAAGAAGATATACGGATGGCTAATAGGCACATGAAAAGATGTGCATCATCGCTGATTATCAGGGAAATGCAAATCAAAACTACACTAAGATCTCACCTTACACCTATTAGAATGGCAAAAATAACCAAAACAAAAAGTGACAAATATTGGAGAGGTTGTGGAGAAAAAGGAACTCTCATCCACTGCTGGTGGGAATGCAAACTGATGCAGCCACTATGGAAAACAGTATGGAGATTTCTCAAAAAATTAAAAATAAAAATACCATATGACCCAGCCATCCCACTACTGGGTATCTATCCAAAGAACTTGAAATCAGCAATTCCAAAAGTCCCATGCACCCCTGTATTCATTGGAGCATTATTTACAATATCCAAAATGTGGAAGCAACCTAAGTGCCCATCACCTGATGATTGGATAAAGAAGATATGGTATATATATACAATGGAATACTACTCAGCCATAGAAAAGGATAAAACCATCCCATTCACAACAACATGAATGGATCTTGAGGGTATAATGGTAAGTGAAATAAGCCAGATAGAGAAAGACAATCTCTGTATGACTCCACTCACATGAGGAAGTTAAACCCGTAGACAAAGAGAACAGATTAGTGGCTACCAGGGGAAAGGGAGGGCGTCGGGGGTGGGCACAAAGGGTGAAGTGGTGCACCTACAACACGACTGACAAACAATAATGTACAACTGAAATTTCACAAGGTTGTAAACTATCATAATCTCAATAAAAAGTTAAAAAAATCAAGTTTTTAAATTAAACAAATATACGTTGTAGAATTCACAAATACAGATAAGCAGTAAGAGGCAAATGCACCAGTTCCTTAATCCATCCATTTATATTTAATTGTTAAAATTTTAGTAAATATCCTTCCAGATTTAGATATGAATGATGGTTTAGAAAACTGCGATCATACTGTGTTTTTTTATAAATTCTTTTTTGCCCAACTTTAAGGTCCTGAATATCTTTTTCTGTCCACAAATACACTTCTACATCATAATTTTTTAATGGCTATATCAATTACTTCGTAGGTAAACACTTATTTGAAATTTAGTTTAGGTTATTTGCACTTTTGTATTATTTTTTGCTATAAGTGACATTATACTAACTGTCCTCTTATAAATGCATTTGTGCACATCATTAAATATTACCCTAAAATAAAATCCTAAAAGTGCAATTGCTGGGTCAAATAATTTGTACTTTAAAAGACTTTAAAATATGTATTGTCAAATTGCCATCTAAAAATGTTTGTTGAATTCCTACTCATCATGCACTGAATGAAAATAGCTGTTTTTCTAAACCCTTGACAACATTGGTAATTACTATCTTGCTTCTTTACCAATTTGTTAGGTGAAAAACAATATTTGTGTTTTTTAATTTTGCATTTTTTTAATTACTAGTGCATTTGAATATTTTTGTATTTAACTTTACATTCTCCTAGTCAATTGTCAGTTCATGATTTTCACTCATTTTGCTACTGATAATAATTACCAGTTTGACTCCAGTTTTTTCTTCCTGAGAAAAAACAGAATTTTCCAATCGTTGTCTTCAGTGCTTGATAAAAGCTAATGTTACTAATTTTTATTCAGAGTACAAAAGATATACACAAAAATTTAGATTATTTTTGACCCTAAAAAACAAAAAATAAAACACACACATATAAAACTTTCAGCTGTCTGCTGCTGTGGTATGTGTACCATCTCAAGCAGCACAGACTTCCTGGTATCAAGCAGTGTAGGCACTCAGGAAGCTTGAAGAGTTTCTTGTTGAGACATGACTATAACCAACCACGCTTTCCATTTTCCTTGAGTACTCATTGTTCTTTCTCTTTGCTATTTTCTCGGAGTATTCTGTTTATAAATTGTGCTTTAGCTTAAGGAACTCAAACACTGAAGATATTCTTAAATGTAGAACAATGATATAATGAAAGTTAAATAAGTATTTTATAGGTTGTAATTAACAGAAAATTTGTTATAACCACAAAAAGGAATTAAAACATTCTTCATTAAAATATATTCTTCTGAAACATTATTACATTGAAATGGATGAAAAGTTGATAGAAAAATCGGTAAAAGAAAATTAGTACCAAAAAATTCAATGGCAGACAAAAAGGTAGCACATAAATGTCATAAAATCACTTGTTACTTACTTAGTAAATATTTTGTTAGCTTGCTTGCTTTTTCACTTTGTTAAATGTTATTCTCTTTTATGCTGATATTTAGAATATTTTGTAGTAAAATCAGTCAGTCTGTCCTTTTAAGTTGTCTGGTTTGGCATAAAAGAATTTTTTTCCACATAATTTTATGAATAGTCAACAAATTTCCTTCTAATGCTGTAGTGGTTTTTTTTTTTTTTTTTTTTTTTTTACATTTTATTCTCTAATATATCTGTAATTTCTGTTAATGCACACAGACTGAGGTAGAGTTCTAAGCTTATATTTTTTCCCAAATGGTTAGCCAGCTATGCTTAGCCGTTATTAATTAATCTATCCTTTTCCTAACTGGTTTCAAATGCTATTTTTTTGTGTATGAAGTTCTTTTGTACACTTGGGTTAGCTCATGGATTTTCTACTCTGTTTCGTTGAATGGTTTGTTTGATACATATAATATACTATTGCATGTACTGTCATTTTATAAAAAGTGTCAATATCCAGAGAGGCAAGGCATCAAATAGTATATTCTTAAAGTGTCTGATTCATTCCAAATTGCTTTATTTCTTATGTTGCTAGTTATCCCACATCAGTACCAGAGAATAAAGACAATAGATATTCAATCAAGATGTGTCATTGAATGATTTTTACCTTGGATCCTAGGCTAGGGGATTTTGCAGATGCAGAAGGTATAACTGTTTTCCATTATCCTGCTTCAACTATTATTGGTTTATAATCCAAGCCCTTACAATTAGGAATTTTTATCTGTATCATAATTCCTCTTGCATCTAGAAAGAGGAACTTGGCCTATTTCCAAATGTAGTAATATTTTAAACACATAGTCTTATCATTGTCTCAATGTGTAAAGGTTTTTCTGAATCTTCATTTAAATAGCCTTTTCCATTTGCAGTATTGTCAGCTTCATGATGTGAGCTAGTGGTTCTGGTTCCTGGAGGACTGAAGTATGACCTTTGCACAAAGTAGGTCAGATATTTATAATAGTGATAATCCTCAGGAGTTGAAGAGATTAGGACAAAGATGGCAGGAGAATAAGTTGGAGACCCCAGTACTAAGAAAGCCTTGGCTTTATAATGTAGAATCTTCAAATCTCTATGCAGGAAGGGATTTCAGTAGTCATCTAATCCAGCCCTTAAGGTAGTGTTTGAAGCTCCTCTGTAACTGGGCTGCTGACAAAGGAAATAGAAATGAGAACAAGAATAAATACAAAGAGATTGAGGACCACTGGGAAAGTGCTATCATGTAAGTGAGGATGAAAAGTTTAGAAAATCCCCAAGATTAAACATTCATGTTTGTGGCTTGCTTTTGAAACCGGCTAGGGCATGGAGCACAAATAGTTTAAAGGTGCATGCTGAGTTCACAGGGCTAGAGTCAGAAAGGATAGTGGGAGCCCAGGACCAAGATTGAAGTATTGTAGGAACTTGTTTCGCCTGACTGGATGTGTGTGTGTGAAGGAGGAGGGTGAAACACTGAGCAGAATAGGGAGGCTCAGAAGCCACTGACTTGGAGAAAGCCAGCTCATGGATCCCTTGTAACTTCTAAGACCTATACACACACTAGATTGGGAGGTAGGAGTTTGGAACACTAGCAGAACTTTGTTGTGGAATGCCAGAAACAATAGTGCCTGAAGAGAGTATAATAGGTACATTCCCTAGCAAATATGAGAACTGTGTTAAGAGGGCAGAAAATCTGCAATGGATTTTCCTAGAACTCATAACAATATAAAGAGAAACATGAGTCCAGTAACTGTCCTACTCAGTGGCTGGAGTCTACACCATGCGGCATGGAAAGGGAATAGTGAAATGAGCACAGGATTCAAAATGTGTAGACTTGGGTTTGAATATCTGTGCCATCGCTTGGTAGATTTGTGACCTTGGGAACAATGAAGGTTAAATAAGATAATCTATTCAAAGCTTCCAGGACAATGTCTGGCATAGAGTGGGTACTCAGCAAATAATAATTCTTGATTCCCCTTCCTTCGTAAAAGTATATTAAACTAAATTGAATTGAAAGTGGAGGAACATGGTCAAATGGCCCAGTAACTCTTTTTTGCCTTGTGGTGTATCACAAACGCATAGTCCTCAGTTGGAGTGATAAGCAATTCAACTCTGATTTTGCGAAATAGTGCTCCTAATTTTGTATTTACTTGGATAATGAGCATAGAATGAATTGGAAGAATGGGTAGGTAAATATTTCTAAGCAACAAGATATTCAAACTGTGCTAACTTTTTACATAGTGAAGAGAATATAAGCTTTATCACAAAAACATGAATTTAAATCTCAGCCATGTGAGTTAGGGCTATGTAATAGTCAGGATAAGCCAGGCTATGCTGTAACATAATAAACTTTATTCCCTGAGAATGTTTTATGTTCTAGGCGTTGTTTTAGGTAATGATCTTTCAATATTGAACAAGGCAGACATGATCCTGCCTGCCTTCTTAGAGCTTACAGTCTACTTTGCTTCTAGACAGAGTTCCGTTGGCTGATGAGCTGGAAGTTGTCATGAAGATGAGGGAGAGGGCTTTTTCTCCTCTGAGAGCAAACTGAGACGAAAATGTCAGTTTTCCCACAATGATGGGAAAATAACAAAGGGCCGTATTCCATTCTTCAGAGGCTGGCTTTGCCGTCCTGAGCAGTCCTGCTGGGACTTACTCAAGTTGAAGTAGAGTGTGGATACCTTTTTCTTTAAATTTGAATGTTTGGTTGGAACATTGGATTGTGTGTGTAGATTTTTTAAGGACAGTGTGAAATTATGCTTGTATCTCCTCTGATGCCCATACTCTGAAAGTCCGAGCTTTGTATGGGATGAGACAGAAAACATCAGTAGCAACGTACTATCATAGGGAAACCAAGGTCATTTGAATTACACATGCCTGGGTTAAAATCTGCCTCTGTCTATTGTTAAATGTGTGACTTTGGTAAATTATAGAACTTGTCAGAACCTCAGTTCCCTTATCTGTAAATGATAACAACAACCATCTCACAAGGTTGTTGTGAGAATTAGAGTATGATACAAATATGATGATATAAAGCTGTGAGAACAGTGCTTGGTACTAAGTAGGCACCAAGTGAATTGTAGTTATTATTTCTTATTTGAAAAAAGTCACACTCATTTCAGGTTTATGACTATCCCACAAAAATTCTTTGGTTATTTTGTACTTTCATCTCTGGGCTTTGAAACTTAAAAGGGTTGCTAGAACAGGGTTGTTTCCTTTTGTCACACTTTCAGTAGTGTCTAGGGAATGGAGACATCATAGAATATCCGAGTAAGAGGGACCCTAAAGATCATTTAGTTAAATCTGTGTGCTTTCCAGATGAAAAAATTTAAACCCAGAGACTGCAAGTGACATGCTTAATGTTTCAGAACAGGTGAGCCAGTCTTAAACACAGCCCGGTGTTCTGCTCTCAGCAGCCCAGGGCTTCCAAGTAGGAACACTTATAGAGACTCAGATTCAGGACCCTTTGTTCCTTATCCCAGTGGTGTCACTCTCCAGAGATGCAAAATTCCTATAACTTGATATCAAATTTGAAAAATAAAAATATTAGCCCCTGTAAAGTTTAGAGGCAGACTATGGGAACAGAGGAAAGAACACATGTGAGCGAGAAATTTGAAGTCAGTGATTGAGTCCTCTGTGCTAGGTATTCAGCTAGATATTTACATATATTGTTTAATCCTCAAAGTTTAGGTATTTTATTTCCTCTATTATATAGATAAGACAGCTGATGCACCAAAAAGTTGAGTAATTTGTCGAGTCCCTCTGCCAGTATGAGGTAGATACAGGATTTGAATCTGGGCAATCTGACACCAGACTCATGTTCTCAATCATGTTATTATATTTACTCCCTTCAGGAAGATAGTAAATGGTAGGGTGATCAACTTGCCCACATTTTTCTGGGACTGTCTCAGTTTTAGCACTGAAAGTCCTGAGTCCCAGGAAGCCTCTCAGTCCTGTGCAAACCAGATGTCTGTTTATACTATCCACGTGTGAACCCATGTATTATCAAATAGAACGATGCATGTGAGTGATTTTCAAATGCCAAAATACTATATGATTTTTAGGAGACTATTTCAGAGAGGTGGCAGTAGTGTACTGAAATGAGCACTGAACAAGAAATTAGAAGATTGAGAGTCTGAGGGTTCTCTTGCACTTACTAGCTTTTAGCTAGCTACTTCACCCCTCTAAGCCTCAGCATTAGGAATACTAAAAAAGCTATCTTATAGAGTTTTGCAAGTTCTAAATGAAAGGATTGTGGAAACTCTTTTAAACAGTAACACTCCAAATAAAAGGGAATGATGATAATGACAATGATGATGATGATTTAGGTTCTGTAAAGTAAAATCTCTGCTTAGAAATATTCATTTGTTTTTATCATGTGCAGAAGTAAATAGTAATCCCTTATTATTCGTTCAATAAATAAACATTTATTGAGCCCTTCTGTGTGCCAAATATCATGACACAAAAGGCCTGGATGACCTGGCCCTGTCTTCCTCTCCAATGCCATGTCCTATATCTCTCTCAACCTACCCAGTTTCATCCATCTCAGCAGGTTTGCATTTTCCAGAGCATACTATGCTCGTTTTATGTCTCTATGTCCTTAGTTGCTCCATAAATACCAGTATCTCTCAATGCTTCTTCTCTCACCTCCTGCTCTGCTAATGTTTTGTACTCTCCTTTTATGTCTTCATATACACTCAGAGCTTCAGCAAGATCCCAGAACTTTTATCTCTAGCCCTTAACTGTCTGCTGGGAACCATACCCCTATTTATATCTGCCTACTACACATGCACACTTGGGCATTTTACATACACTTCGAAGTCTGCTGGCCTAAAACTGAACTCATTATTTCCCTACATTTTCTCTTTCTTCTTTGTACCATATCTCATTAAGGGAGCTGTCATCAAATATGGAAACATGAGTCTTTTCAGATTCTTCCTTATCTCATCCCGAAATCCAAATTGTCATCAAGTCCCATAGATTATATTCCACATTATTTCTCAAAGACATTCCCTACTTTCCAACTCCATTACTACACTGTTATTTCAAGGCTTTCACCTCTTCTCAGCTGGCTTACTTAGGTTTCTTCATAGACTTCCTGTGTTTATTGCTTTCTCTCCTCATTACTGCTTCCCACTCCCAACTTTGCAATCCATACTCCAAATTGTTGACACAATAATCTTTCTAAAATAATAATCTTATTTTGTAACTTTTCAGGCCAGAATTCTTCAGTGACTCTGTAGCATTCAAAATAAAGTTCAAATTCTAGAGCTTCATATAGAAGGCTCTTTATTACGTGGATGTCATCTACCTCTCTAACTTCATCTCCTACTTACTCCCTTCCCTTTATTCGTACACATACAAAGCTCCAAACATAAAGAACTACTTGTTTTTCCCTATCTACCAACTATAAGTTCTCTAAATTCTTTGTTTTCCACACTATATTTCCTCTCCTTCAACTATCATTCTTCCCCCTACTTTTTTACTTTTTCTAGCAATCTCCTACTCATCTTATAAATGTCAATTATGTTAATCTTTCCTTAACCAGCTAAATATTTGGATGCCACCTAAACCTTTTGTGCTCCCACAGCATTATATTTGACTGCTCTTCTAACTGTAATCATTCTGTATTATAATTACTTACCTGTCTATCTCACCTACAGGTCAATGAGCAATATGAGGGCAAGGATTGTATTTTAATCATATATCTCTATCATCTAGCATAGTACTGGTGCATAGCAAATGTTTCTAAAAGAGTAAATGAATGAATGAATGAATGAGCCAAGTTTAGATATGCTGGTACTTCAGAAGCTGATCATAAGGAGAGAGGAGGGAGCTTGGAAGAGCTAGAGACACTAACAAATTTGTGGTTCTAAATCACATAGAGGTACCATATCAATTAGAATTCTTTACTTGCAAATGACAGAAACAAAACTAGCTTGTGAGCTAGTTTAAGTTAAAGAAAGTTTATTAGAAGATACAAAGGTGTCTTGTAAACACCAAGGGTAGCCATGCCTCATAAAGGATCTTGAAACTCATTAGACGCTCTCTTTGTTCCTTAACTTAGGCGTTGTTCTTCTCTGTTTTCCCTCCAGACAGGCTTTCTATGCTGCTTCTTCCCCATGACAGAATGTGGGGATCCCACAAAACCCCACAGTTCTCTATCTTATAATCTACCCTCTACATTGTATTGATCATCAATCCCCAAACATCATACTTCCTCAGCATCTCTAAAATCAATCACTTTGTAATGGACTGCACACCTAGAGACCAGCTGTCTCTCCTAATTTTGATTTGCTAGTGAAGAAAATATGGTTAGTCTAATTTAATCAATCAGATCTGGCCTGGGGGCCAGGATTAGACAATGCAGACTTGCTGCCACAGGTCCACCCCTTTGCATCAGGTGGCTAGAAGTCTAATTCTTTATGACTAAGAACTAGAGATGCATCCAAAGTATTTCCTATTTTTTGAGTAGGGCAAGTCTAAAAGTATTTCTAGGCTGAAGCAAAGCTATTTGCGTGTTTCATGGTTAGCAGTCTCTTCATTCTGGCTAGAGTTATGGATTAGAAGGATCTTAGCTAGTAGATGAGGCACAGGGAACAGTGGCAAATTCCCTGAGGGGATGATCTGACAAGAGTTATGAGAGTTGTAACCAGTTCAATCAAATGGGATGAGGATTAAAGCAGGGCTTCATTCTCATGGGAATTCTTTTGGTATCTGAAGTGAAAACTAAGAGCTTAGCATAACTTGTATGGAATGAATTGGTCACCTGTGGGGAGAGTAGAAAGAAGGGTGTGGTTAAATGGTGGCTGAGGACCCAGCTTCTAATGAAGGCTAATTTAAGGTTTGTTGATTAATGAATGAATAAGTGGTGCTTGCTTCCAGGCACCGAGCACTGAGCTCAGGGCTATAAGCCTAATTTTGTATCCCAGTTTCTGGTATGAATATGACTCTTCATGTACATGCTCGGTGCTCATGGGCCTGATGACTGGGTAGGGCTAAGTTACAGGTTACAGGGTGCAGGTCTTCAGTACTTGCCACTTGGTAGGGCCAGGGCCCTTGGGGGGATTACCATGGAGAAAGAGAACAGTGTTCTTTCTTAGCACTTGGGTCATTTTTCTTATTGAGGACTGAAAACACTGAATTGCGGTTAGTTGCTTAGTGTATGTCTACCCAGCAAACTTCTGGTAGTCGGGGACAGGTTTTATTTGTGTATTTCCAGTTTCTAGCACAGGGTCTGGTACATAGTCATTGCCTAACCACTGTTACTTAAATGAAGGATAGGATAAATAATTTCTAAGTATAATATCATTATTTAATATTTGCTTTCTTCTTTAATCATGCCAAATTAAAGTAATCTGTTTTCTCGTATTTCTGGCTGCTGCCTGACGTGGTTTTAGAAGGTATGCTTCCGCTACTACTTTTACCTTTAAAAAGTCACTCCAGGATTACACAGCAAATGCTATTACTGGTCAGTTAGATACCATGCACAGTGTCAGACACAGGGAATAAATATTTTTCTTCTGGACAAAATAACTAATGCCCTGTTGTAATTGATGTTACCAAAAGAACTCTGTCATGTTGTATGTTCCAAACTCTTTGTCATCCTCTACTGAACATTCATCTGACCATCTTTCTAGACATTGATTTGTCACTAGGGATGAGGCATTTTTTTTAATGATGCGTTTAAATTTGGTGCTTCATAATGGATGCAAAGCCACTGGAAACTGGCATCTTTGGTACCCATGAATCTGTTTTTGCATTTGACTATCCAAAGAGAGGAGATTCCCAACAGTCAGTAAATATAAATGACTTGATGTTCCTTTTTTGCTTTCTCTTCTTAAGCAAAGATGATTTAGATTATACGGCTTTTAATGCATTGTTCTGGTCACAGTTTAGAAGTTTCTGTTTTTATTTGTGTGAAATATCTGTGAACTGAGCATCTCAAGACATGCAAAGTGCAAATGTAGGATCAAGGCCAAGAGGAGTAACATAGGCCAGACTCCAGATTTTGTAGTTTGTTCTCTTTATATCTTTTGTAGCAAAAGTCCGTTTGTTCACCTAATAGATATTTATCGAGCAGTTGCTAATCCTGAAAGCCAGGAGCCTGATGTTCGTGTAGCTGTCTACTCTGCCACACTAGATTTCTGTGGAGTCCCTCCCCAGGAGACACTCTGGGCCAATGGCATACTCTTTCTTATTAGTGAGGCTTGTACTCCTAATTTCTGTCTGGTCTCCTTCCTGGTGAGCAGAGAGGGCTCCTTTTCCCTTTTTACATAAGATGTAGGTAAAGTAGAGGCGAGCTTGGTTCTGTGCTCCCTTCCCATGGGCCCCCATATTTCGGTGCCCAAACAGGAGGCTACTGCAGGCTTATTTATCATTTCTGCTGCATAGAAGAGAAAGAAGAGGTTGCATTATAAGAAGAAAAGATTCTCTGACTCTCTCAGATCTTCCACTCTAAGTCACTCATCCTCTCTATCACCAGGGTAGGCCTTGCTCTGAGGTCCTGTTTTGGTCTAAGTCAGAGAACCTCTTTACCTTGGAGATATGGTTAGGGAGGATGCAAGCATCTTTCTAAGATATTGAAGTGAAGGTGTGTGTGTATCTGGTTAATGCTCTATGGCAGGCCCTCTATAGATTCTGTGGAGATTAAAAAGGAGATCACTGTCTTAGCCTTTCAAGAGCTTATAGTCTTGCGGGAGAGACTTTCATAAACAAATACTTCTAATGTAAGTGTCAAGTGCTGTAATAGCGTACATAGAAAACAATATGAGATTACCAAGGTTGGAGTGACTAATACTTTCTGGAGAGAATAGGGCATGCTTCAGAAGACAGTGGTGTTTGAGCTGTTTCAGAAGGAATCTGACAGGCTTCAGAGGGCTCTTTCCTGACAGAAAGCACAGAAATGGGAAAAAGGATGGTACCTCCTGGAAATAGTGAATAATTCATGAGGCAGTGGAGACCACTGGTTAAGAAGGTAAACTCTAGAGTCAAATTGCATGGATTTGATATCAGCTTAACTACTCACTAGTTCTGGCAAGTTACTTGAAGTTTGGTGCCTCAATTTCCTCATCCGTAAAATGGTGATACTAATAAGAGGACCTACTTCACAGGGTTGTTTTAAGGAATAAATGAGATAGAACATGTGAAGCATTTGGAATAGTATCTGGCACATATCAAGCAACCATTTTATCATGACTCTGTGGCTGGTAATTGTGAGAGCTGAGATTGCACAGTAGGTCATGAAGTAGGCAGGCCTAGGTCATGATGTGTTTTGTCCAAACCATGAATTCGGACTTTATCCTAAAGAGAGTGCAAAGCCATTTTCAATAGGCAAGTGAAACATTCAGTTTAGGAAAAAAAGCACTTTTTAAAGGAAGATCTAGAATAATTAATAATTTCCTTACTTAGCAAGAAATCATTTAATAAGTAAACATAGCAGCATTAGAAACAAAATCTTGAACATTATTTTTTTCCCATAAAAAATGAGGTAATGAATGGAAAAAACATTTTGGATCACTCTCCTTCTTGCCTTGAACTCTGTGGTTTGAATTTAAACCATTTATTTTAGTTTTTTTTAAAGAACAACGGAAACTTTATTTTTTTAAGATTAGCCCTGAGCTAACATCTGTTGCCAATCTTCCTCTTTTTTTTTCTCTCCCCAAATACCCAGTACATAGTTGTATATCCTACTTGTAAATGATTCTAGTTCTTCTATGTGGGATGCCACCACAGCGTGGCTTGATGAGCTGTGTATAGATCCATGCCCAGGATCTGAACTGGCAAATCCCGGGCTGCTGAAGTGGAGTGTGCAAACTTAACCGCTCAGTCACGGGGCCAGCCCCTAAACCATTTATTCTGAGGTATTGTTCCAGTCTCTTGACAGGATATAGCTTTCTGATAAGTAGACACAGGGTTCAGCCAGATTGTCCAATACTACCAGGCAGGGCACTAACCTCTCCTGATATCTCTTAGGAGAATGGAACTTGGCTTGGGTCGGAGACTGTAAGACTAAGGAGAGATATTCTTTCATCAGTTCTTTTGGAGCATCGCTCTCAATTCCTACTTCTAGAACATTGTACAATACCTTGCACATAGCTAGTGTTCAAGAAATATTTTATACACTATAAATCTTTGGGGGATCCATTCAGTAATTTGGTAATCATCCAATGCTAGTTGATGTCCTACAGTACAATCACTGTTTGGAGAGTAATATCTACCATGAATCAAGTGATCACATACCAGATAGCGTGCTAATCTCTTTTAATGCATCAAATCAGGATTTTGTCTGTTTTGAACCCTTCATTGCTTCCTATTACATTTAGAATAAAAACTGAACTTATAAATACCTGCAAGATCTGGGCCCTGCTCATCTCTTCAAAATCAGTAACCATTCTCTACCTACCATATTCTAGGCATGCTACTTTTCTTTCAGTTCATCAAACTTACTGAGTTCATTACTGCCTTAAGGTTTTTGCACTAGTCACTTCCTTTGCCTGGAAAGGTGCTCCACTCTCATTGCTCCTTCTTGTCACTGAGATCTCAGTAAATGTCATATTTTCTGAAAGCCTTCCCTAACCACCCACTCTAAAGCAGCTGTGTACATAACCCTATTATATTGTTCTAATTCTCTATATAACACCTATCTTTATTAGATTATTTTTATTTGTTTATATGTTTGTTTATTACTTGTATTCTCCAATAGTGTGTAAGTTCCAAGGAAGCAGGATCTTGTCTCTGTTGTTCACCACCATATTTCTTGCAACCAGAATTGTTCCTGGCACCTAGTTGGCACTCAGTATATATCAGTTGAATGCATAAATCTATTCCTAACAGCAACCTTGCAAAGTAGATATTATTATCTTCATTTTATAGATGAGAGAACACAAGAATAAGTTACCCAAGATTGTGTCATTGCAAGTTTTAAAAGCATAGTCAAATCAGGTTTGACCCAAACTAAACCCAAAGACCGTATCTTTTAATCAGACCATTCAGTCTTACTCCAGACACTGTTGATCTCTGAAGTTGCTATTAGAGTAAGTTAGACTAGTTGCTGCCCTTGAGGGGCTCACAGTTTAGTGGGAAAGATGAACAAATCAGTGATTATAAGATACTGTAATAAAGATGATGAAATGTTATGATGTTACAAGAAGGGATCAACATAAGCTTTTTGGGGAGGTATCTTTAAAGATAATTAGAAGTTTTCCTGGCAGAGAGGGGTGGAGAGTACGTCAAGAAGGGAGACATCAGGGCCAGCCCGGTGGTGCAGCGGTTTAGTGCGCACGTTCTCCTTCGGCTGCCCAGGGTTCGCCGATTCCGATCCCGGGTGTGGACATGGCACCGCTTGGCAAGCCATACTGCGGTAGGTGTCCCACATATAAAGAAGAGGAAGATGGGCACAGATGTTAGCTCAGGGCCAGTCTTCCCCAGCAAAAAGAAGAGGATTGGCATCAGGTAGCTCAGGGCTAATCTTCCTAAAAAAAAAAAAAAAGACGAGAGACATCATAATGTGTGTCTGATAATGGAAAAAATGTTCTGTGTGACTGCAGTGACTATGTGGACTCTTTCTTTAAGGCCCTGGAGAGATATTCCAGGATCACACTGTGGTCAGTCCAGAAGCCAGATATAAGAACCTTAACCACATCTGCCACCAGGCTCTTACGCGCAGTACTCCATGTAGCTTTAGGTTAAAGTGATTCCTCTCCTACTTCTTCTCACCCTCCAGAAGTGGCAGAGTAATTAAGAATACAGACTTTGATTCTAGACTGCTTGTGTTCAAATCCAGGCTCTGCTAGTTCTGTGACTTTGGGAAAGTTACTTATCTTTTCTATAAAATGAGGATACTAAAAATACTTACCTGCTAGATTGGTGTGAGGATGAAATGAGTCGATATAATTAATGTGTGTAGAAGAGATTCTGGCACCTAGCAAATATTCATTATTATTATTATTATTATTATTATTATTATTAATAGTAGTGGAGAGCTAAATGCATGTGCTTAGCATACCAAAACTGGAGTGTTGGGGGAGCATGGTAAGGAGGCGAGGTAGAGATGTATAAGAAGCACAATCTGCTTATACCTTGCGGCATTGCCATGAGGGTTAAATCACATAATGTGCACCAAGTGCCTGCCGCACAATAAGCTCTCAGGAAATACTCAAGTTAGTGCTCTCTTTGTGATGATGGTGATGATAATGTTTGTCATCATCCCAAGCCTGTCCCGCTTGCCTGGGCCTCTTTCTACTTGACACTTGGCTTGCCATTGGGGGTATAGCCCAAGAAAGACAGACATGAACCCCCTTAGAACTCACATGTGAGTTCAGGGACCATGCTTTATTTATTTTTGTTTTCAGTGTCTAACGCTGTGTGATTACTCAATAACTATGTTGAATCGATTCATTCATTAATGAGATGAAGTTATCTGACTTTACATTATATTAATTTAACTTGTCATCACTCACGTGGAAGGAGTGAAATCAGCCTTATACCATATGTCAAGGATCTGCTCAGGACAAAGTCTTTTCCTTTTATTTCTCTTCACTTCCCAGTTACCATATTCTTAAATTTAGGGAAATTAGGCTAAGTCTAAAGGAAATCAAACAAATATCAGTTTTTTAGAGTCAAGTGAAAGGAGATTTGTAACTGGACCAATATTTTTAAGGTCCAGTGCTATACCAAGCACTGTACTGAGCACTGTATTTATTTCAACTTATTTAATCCTTACAACTCTGAGCTGTGTGATGGTGAAATTGAGCTGAGGCACAAAGGACTCCAGGGATTTGTCCAGGGCAACACATGAAGTAAGTGGTGGAGGTGTGACTAGATCCAAAAAGTTCTCTGATTCTCAATCCTGGACGTGTTCCATTGTGTCTTTCTGCCTTACTAAGAACTTCTCTTCATAACTTAATGTTTCCCAGTGATATGTTTACCCTTTTTACCATACTATCCTGTTTATGGATGGTATTCATCACTGATCATTGTGAAAATATAGGTGAATTCAGCATCTAAAGAGTTAATGGGGCACTCCTAATGGTGAGAAAAAGCCTAAATACTCCAAGGATTAAACTTAAGGGAGGAATTTCAGATGATCAGGGTTGATTTTTGCAGCAAAAGTCCTGTGCTATGACCTCTCATACATTGCTGTGCATTTCTGTGTATCCATCCTGCCTCTGAGGTATAACCTACTTGCTTCTCTGTGTTGAACATTTCCAAGGGGCAGGCGCTTCTTTGCTGGGCAGAGGACAAACACTGGCAGTTTTGTAGAGTGGAAAGAAAGAACACCTGCAAAGGGGCTGAGGAAGTATAGTCTGCCCTTGTATTACTGTACACTTCTCCAATGAGAATTAAACCGGGTCTCTTCTTCTTTGGGCTTTACTTTCTTCATCTATAAAATGGGGAGATTAGAACGAGTGGTTTCTAGTTTCTTTTCCAGTTCTGTGTTTTGTCTAACCTGTAGTAAGTTTAATTTGAGGATTTGTCTTTTGTGTAAAGAGTGCGAAGCAGAGTGTCTTTTGTGCCAGAGTGTATCTAACACAGTAGAATTAAGCCAGCATGGATAATTCTTGCTGACTTATTATGCGCACTCTGATACCAGCTGACTGACCTGTGACTGGCAAGGAAGGAGAGGGGAAGCTGCAGTAGGATTTATTGCTGCTCATGGTGAGCAGGTGCCCACAGTATTCTTTCTTTCTGCTCTACCAAATGGCTTGTTTTTGTCCTCTGCCCAGCAAAGGATCATCTGCTCCATGGTCACACAGGTCAGGCAAAGGAGTGGGTTGCCTGGGCTCACTTCGAATTGCAATGGGATGATGAGAGAGACGGGGGATAGTGGAGAGTGTCAAGCATCTGGCAAGAGAGAGGGAGCTGGATCTGTCCTCATAACACAGCTGGAAAATGGCCAGTAATCTTAACTTCCAGGTGATCTCCAGAGGGTCAGCTGATGGCTTTAGCTTTGCCCACTGAACGCCAATCAGACAAATTAATCTCTTTGTTTCTCTCCCTTTGTACATCATAGCAAGTACTTTGCCATCCCTAAGACTTTGTTTATCTAATTTCCCCCTGTCTGGAATAATCCCCTATTTTTCTAAGTTCCATTTTCCTTCTAAATACTGCTGTTATCTCCAATGAGATTCTTTAGACAGTGATTTCCACTTTTGTGTGATCTCAATATTTTGATTATAATTTTATTATTGCACTTATGTCATTTTATCCTAATTAATTTATTTATGTATCTTATGTCCCATACTAAACTGTCATCTGCTTTAGAGGAGGGAGGCTATCATTCATCTCTGTCTGATCAATGCCTAACAGAGTGCCTAGCACATACAAGATGCTCACTAAATGGTTGCTGAAAGGAGGAGCACCTGAATATACTGAAGTCCCTAATACAAATCTCTCCCTGACTGCTGCAGCCCTCCTCGGGGATTCAAGATGTCCTCTGAGTTCTTGTATCATTACTCATTCATGTTTCTATTGAGTACTTAGCTGCTTTAGCCTTATGGTAAAGAGAATGTGCAAATGAGGATGGTGGGATGAAGGTTAGTGGGTACAAGCTGGGGTCTTAATTAGACTAGAAAGGATACCTCCTACCCCCATGAGAGTTGCCACCTGTCCAGATCATAAAGTCTGGAGGATGAAATCTGATTCTGGTTATCATTGATAGCCAAGTGATTTAGTTCAAGTGTTCATGCCTTACTCAGAAAGCTGGAGTGGGAGTATGATTCTTGTGAGAAGTGCTGAAATAAAATCTTAGTGAACACCATAAGAAGAGAAGGAGCATTTCCCAAGGAGTTTGAGGTACCATAGCTAGAGGAGAGATAGCCTGAATCATTGTTAAGAAAACGCAGGTTGTAGCTATGCGGCCAATGCTGTATGTAATGTCCTGAGTGTGAGGTGAGGATCTCAAGGGTGACTAAGTAGCAAAGTCAGTATTTTTGGCTACTGAGATGAGGAGGAAATGAGGAGTGGGGAACAGCTGGGGGTGGTTCACTTCTGAGGCTGTGAATGGTAGACATGCACAGAAACATCCCTTTCACTGGTGCCCATTGCCTGTGTCTGAGGTGGGTGCAACAATATAAAGGAATAGCTCCATGACACTAATAGTGGAAGTGCTTCAGTGGTGAGTATTGTCTAGGTACTAGTATTTACTGGCGTCTGGTCCATGCCTGTGCTGTCCTTGTACATTGTATTAGAAAGGTCCTTCTGATTTGATGCAGGGGAGAGATGCCAACTAATGGCAAGAGAAATGCCAAAATTAGGGTCTAGTTCTAGGGGTAGAAACTATCAGGGACTGGGTGAAAGGGTCTTTTTGTAATTGAGTGGCCCTTCTAAAGACTTGAAATAAAAGTCAGTGACCATGAAAAAGAGATTCATTTATTCATTCAAGAAATATTTATTGGGGTTCTATCATGAAGCAGGTGCTGGGCTGGGCTGGGAATATGAAGTTGAGCAAAACCAGCCACTAGTTATTATGGAGCTTATAGTCTGGTAGGGAAGGTAGACATTAATCAAATATTCACACAAATAAATAGGTATGGGAAACTGGGTGCAGGAAGAAGCATAGGTGCTATGAGAAGGTATGCAGGTTATGACATGGTCTAGTGACACTGAGAGGTTTCTCTGAGGAAGTGACCATTAAGCGAAGGTTTGAAATAGGCTAGAAATTAATTAGGTGAGGCAGAGGGTTGGAGTGGTAAGAATCTTTTGGAGAGTAGGAATGACATATCAGTAATTCATTCAGGGTGACATGGTAGCTACAGTTACTTGTTCACATAGGTTCTAAGGGGCCAGAGCTTGGAAGACTAGCTGATTCATATCTGATGCTACTGGACAGAAAGAGAGAATTCTAAATATGATGCCAATCCAGGTCCTTAATGGTTCAGTTCCTCTATTTTCATAGACCTCTTCTCAGTAACCAATATGGTTACATGTGGCACGTATAGTTGTCTTTCTGTGTATATCTTTCAAGTACTCTCTGCAGGCACAGATAATACCTTACCTTTTTTGTTCAGCAAATAGTAATTGAAAATCTGCTGTGTGCTAGCTAGACCCTGTTTTGAACACTGACCAGTATTAGGAAATGTAGTTACAGAGATGAAAATAAGCAGTCCCTGCTCTGTATGCATTACTAACAGACTAGGGAAGTGGTCCTCAAAATGTGGTTCTCAGAGCAGCATTGGCATCACCGGTCAGCCTGGTTTTTTTGAGTTTGACTTTTTAATTTTTTTTAATTGTGGTAATGTTGGTTTATAACATTATATAAATTTCAGGTGTACATCGTTATATTTTGATTTCTGTGTCGATTACATCATGTTCGGCACCCAAAGACTAATTACAATCCATCACTGCACACATGTGCCTCATCACCCCTTTCGTCCTCCTCCCTCCCTGTTTCCCCTCTGGTAACCACCAATCCAGTCTCTGCATCTTCATGGGTCCCACTGCCACCTACTGATTCACAATTTCTAGAGATTTAGGAAACCATTTTAAGAAGCTCTCCAGGTGATTCTTATTCACATTAAAGTTTGAGAATCACTGGTCTCAGGTATGATAAAGATACAACGGTTTACGACAATGACTAGACATTTATTGAGCATTTTCTATGTGCAAGACATTGTTCTGAGGATTTTACATGTATTATTCCATTTACTCTCTACAATGACTTTATGAAGTTGATATTATTATTATCCCCATCTCACTGATGAGAAAACTAAGACTTAGTGGGCTTAAGAAACTCGGGTAAATGATGAAACCAGGATAAACAGATAATTATAATAAACAGAAAATCTAATTCAATATGTTAAAGCAATTATAGAAGTGTGATCAGATTTTGGCAGTTATTGGCAGTTCTAGGACAGAGTGTAAGAAATTTTCCTTGAGGGAGATTATAAATGTACTGTATATAGTGAGCATTCTTCAGTGAGTACTGAACTTCTACACTGAAAGCTAAGAGGTGGCACTCTATGTAATTTTCAACAGGAATTGACAGAAACAAGAGGATTGCAATGTGTGTTTGGAAATCAGAATTTATTTGCATCTCTAGAAGTGGCATCAGATCAGACAGCCAGGTCAGCAGTGGGAGTTGGCTTTAGAAATCCAAAGTCTGTCATGGTTGAGTATAAAACTTGATAGGGGAGTGATCAAGATATCTGAAGCAGGATGTCCAAAGTCCAGGGGTAAAGTCGAGATGGAAGCCAGAGGTAGCACCTTATTAAGACTTTTGAAAGCCCTAGGCTTTCTTACTTTTTGAGTTCTACCTCTCACCTTACCAAACATTAAAAAATACTGATCTCTCAAATCAAATCAGATATGTATCTCTAAAAAGAATTGAGTTGAATTTCAGTTGGCTAGTTGACATTTTTGTAGCTATTTAACTCATGCTTATTGATTTTGGTTTTGCAAGTTTGTTTCATTTTTGAGCCATTTCTTTTTTCAGTTTTCAAAACATTTTCATAGGCTCTTGAAAGCCTCTAGACTCTGGGGGCTATAATTTTATTGCCTAGTGACTAAAACAGCCGTAACCAGAGGATGGTGTCAGGTATTACCAGGCAGGAGCAATGAGCAGGTTGTCATGGCCTCCCAGAGATCACTAAAATAAAGAGTGAGTTGTCAATAGATACATCAGGTCAGCTTTATCCAACATTGACCTAGCATTGCCAAGGGAGTAGTAGATTATGCTTTGTTCAAGCTCTTAGAGGATGAGCAATACCTTATATGTCCACATCCAGATGTGTTTTTAAATACCGCTGGTACCCCAGCCTCCACTCTTCCCTATTCACTGTCCCACACCAACAGCCACAGGACTAGATTAAAAAGCAAATAAAACAAAAAGAATCTAACTTCTGAAACTATCTGCTCTTCGGCCCTTTAGGCCTCACTCCCTACATCTCATTTTTAGTCCCTTTGTCTTTGCCAAGCTCAGCTTTATAGACTCATCCAGTTTGTGTAGTCTCATTTGTATTGGTGAATTCCCTTTGGGCTGTTTATTTGGCTTGAACCTGGCAAAACATTTTGGGTAAACCAGAGTTTCTGCTTTTCGCATTGTGTCTTTGACGCCTTTACAGTGATCTAGTGGAATGTTTACCTCAGTTTCCCAAAGTGGATGCTGAGGTATGAAAAAGGTAAGGGATCACATGTGGCTTCAGAGCCATTGGCGGTGAAAACACTAATAGAATTCACATTTCCTAATTCCTAGTCTTGTGCGATTTCTTAGTCCCATGCTTCTTAGTCTCCAGTATTTCCACTTGTAAGATAAGATGAACTCAGATATCAAGGAAAAGTAACTAGTCCTTTGAACATCATTTAATAAGGAAGTAGAGTTAAATATACATACTAAAAATGGTGATATTAGTGTCACTTAACATCTTTAAATTGCTCTACAGGTTAAATGAAAGCACTTTCAGATGTGCTATTTCACTTAATACTCACATGAACTTGACATGTGGCTGTGCTTATTTTCCATATTTGAGAGAGTAGAAAGCTGAGTGTCATTTAAGGGACTCATCCAAGATCATAGGCTTCAAATGGTAGAGCCAGGACTCAGTTTTGGTATTCTGGTGACAAATTCTGTTTTCTTTCTGCTGTGGCATATCACTGTCATCCTCCAATTTCAAGATATAGTGGAAACTCATTAATATAGTTTAAATTAATAGGAAAAATGAAATAATTTGGGCCAGTGTTTGCATGTTCACTGCAAACTTATCATTAGTAAAGCAAATAATTATAAACCTCTTTTCAAGAGAGATTATTTATAGCCTTTCAGAGACCTGCCTGCTTTTGAACAGTTCAGAAGCATCTACTTGTGTAAATCAGTATGAATACTTTATATACATGCCTTTAAGTAAGCCTCCAAATGATCTTTACTAAATGGTAGTTTATCGGCCTACTTTTAGTTACTGTAAGTATTAAAAAGTAATAAAAATTGCATCTATTTTAAAATATATTGTGATTCAAACTTTTTTTTGTTTTTTGGTGAGGAAGATTGGCCCTGAGCTAACAACTGTTGCCAATCTTCCTCTTTTTTTGCTTGAGGAAGATTGTCCCTGAGCTAACATCCATACCAATCTTCCTCTATTTTGTATGTGATGTGCTGTCACAACATGGCTTGATGAGCGATGTGTAGGTCCACACCTGAGATCCGAACCTGTGGTTCCCCGGGGCACCAAAGTGGAGCACACAAACTTAACCATTACACTGTCAGGCCGGCTTCTTGTGATTCATACTTTTAATTAAATCAGAGACTCCTCTTAATCATGAGGATGACAAATAAAATTTGTTTTATTTTCGTATCCCTTTATATAAGTTTTCAAGGTGATTTTGCATTCATTATGTCATATGATCTTGGAAACAAAGCTGTGAAATGAATAAGACAAATATTATTTTCATTTCACGAATGAGGAAATCAAGGACTAGTGAGGTGAAATGACTTGTTCAAAGTCAAGTTGTTTACTGATATTGAGTGACACAATTTAGCAATCTTTTCAAAGACTACCACAGATTTTTTTCTTTTTGTCAGATTGCAAACTCATAAGAGCGGGGAAAATCTCTGTCTTATTCAGCTGTGTAACCTCAGTGCCTAGCCTGGTGTGTGGCACACAGCAGTTGCCCATTAAAAGTTGGTTGAGTAAATAAAGGCTTGTGATCATGGAGTCATAGGTCATGAGGAGAAGCTTATCCGTGGAAAGATTGACTGAATGATGGAAGCCTGTTTGAAAAGTATGTTTGATCTCGGAATTTTTTATAGTTAGGAAGGCCCTGGGTTTTCTCAGATGTATTGGCCTCCAGACTGAATATGTGTAACCAACCTGTGCTACACAGCCCCCCGAATATCCTTATATAGTGGCACTTTCCATGTTGGGTGCTAATTATCTGTTTAGTTGTCTTGTTTCCTGTGCAAACTGTGAGTCTCTTAGAGCAGGAGGATGTCCCGTTGTACTCCAGTCTATACCACTGAGCTTAGCATATGATAGGCACCAAGTAAATATCTGTAGAAGGAATGAATGAATGGAAAAACAAATAATGTGACTCAATGTACAACAGCAAAAGAGGTAAATCACTGAGAAAGGAGCAGAGTTCATAACAGGTAAGTATTAAAATATTTAAGTCTGATTCAACATTAGGTTGGTAAGAAAGTTAGCAACATAGTTCCATAGTATATTTGCCTTTTAAAATAGTCCCTATGTGTTTATGGTTTAAATGCTTCCAAAAGTAATTAAAAGGTTGTTATATTGAATACTTTTAATAAATTTGTCTCCCTTTTTTTGTAAAGGACTACTTCTGCTTAAGGAGAAACTAAACATGGGCTTTCTACCAAATCTTAAGCTCTACTGGCCTCAGTTTGATTATCTGCAAAGTAGGGATAGTAGTACTTTCTTCTGTTAAATGAGATAGTATTTGTGAAAGCTCCTACCCTAGTGCCTGGCTTATAGGAAGAGCTTTATAAGTGTTTATTGAATAAATGAATGAATGATTGTCATTTTCCTTTGCCCTCATGTTCCTTTGGCCCTCATACTTCTGTCACTGACCTCTTGATCCTTTCAGCAAAAGCCTGCATGAGGAAGAAAAGATAAAGACATGTTGGTGTCAACTGAAAATTCAGCTTTTAAATATCATGTGTTGTGACCACGTTACTATTATTACTAAGACGAATGCCCATTTCCATCCTGGTGATAGTCAGGGTTTTTTTTGCCTTGACCTCCAAAGAGTTTTAGGATTCATATTATTTCCCCCTCTTTGGATGTGTTTTCCTTTGAAAATGAAATTTGGGCCTCAGTAGTGGATATGTTAGTTCAATACTTTCTTTGTCTTCAATTTAGTCTTCTGTTTCTTCAAGGTCCAAATTGCCCTTCATGCAGAGCTGAGCTTGTAATATGCACTTGAGGTGATGTGTAAATGCTTTCACTGGCTCAGCTCCCTTCTCCACCCAGCGTGCCTGGGTCACCTTCACAGCATGAAGATTAGGTGTACATGCACCGTCATAAATAATGCCTTGTGCTGGGGTAATGTAAATGGAATCTGTTGAAATATGGTCTATTATATTAAAATTTATGTTTCGATTATCATTTTTATTATATGAAACAAGCTTGAGCTTTATAAAGTCATTCAGAAAAGAGATCTGCATCACTGATAGGAATGTCTGTCTACCTGGCGTCTATGCCTAGCAAAGTGACAATCATATGAACATTTCTAAGGCTATTATTTTTTTCTCTCTACTTTGAAAATCCAAATTGGATTACTTAACAAATTATTCTTTGAAATACCTCTAATAGTGTTATATGAAAGTCCTAGACACAGCACTCCCTCCATCCCCATGTCAGAAGGATCTTTATAAAATGCAAATCTAATCAGATATCTGTTCCTGCTTTAGCTCCTTCAATGACTCCCTATTGCCTACCTTATGTAAGAAAACAAGCTCTTTTGTTTGACAGAGCCTTCACTATCTGTCCCTGATTTCTTCCTTTCCTCTCTCACCTTATCTCCTAGGTCCCAACCTCAAAGTTTATCTAACAACAATGCTTATAGTTTCCCCTCAAATGCAGTGGTACTCCTTTCCTCTGTTCTTTTCCCAAAATTTTTCCGTTTCTATGGAAGACATCACACTTTGTCTTTACCTAAAAGCATTCTTTTAACACCTACTCATTTTAGGGCTCAGTATAGTTGTTACTTCCTTTGGAGGACTTCCCTTGATCTTTTGGGCTAGGTTAGAAGCTCCTCTTCTGTCTTCTCATAGCACCTTGGACTTTCCTTTATAATACAATTTATGACCCTGTAGTATACTTCTTTGTTTATTTGTATATCTTCTCCATTACATCTGAGATCCTTAGAGATGACGACACTGTCATATCCATTTCAGTATCCCAGCATTAGGGCTGTAGCTAGCTCCGTGAACCTTTATATGAGTTAGAAAAACATACCCCTTCCATTGGGCCAGTCTTAGCTCATAACCGGGAGTCCTCGTGTAAGGCACACCTTGAATAACTGTGTGTAGCAACCCTGCTTGGGCCCACCGCGGTGCCAGGTATACAGTGAGTGCTCAGTATATGTTTGTTAAATTATTAACGTATCAGTCAAGTAGTCAGTTAACACAGGGTGGCAGAAAAGGTTGACAAGCAACTGAAACAGCATAACACCACCTATAAACTAAGAAGAAAATGTAAGTCACTCATCATAAAGATGAACATTGAATTGAAATATCTTTAATAAAGGGGATGTTTCTGGGACAAGTCTTTCTGTAAACACAGGAAAAGTTGTAGAAGTGGAAGATATTCATGATCAATCAGTAGATATGCAGGCTCTGAATTTCCCTTAATTTCTGCTAGCTTGTTTTACTCAAGGTGTTTCATACTCTATGGCAGCTGCCTATTTTCTTCAAAGCTATAGCCAGTGTATCTCAATAGCAATGTATTAGCCTTTTATCCATACTGACCAGCACAGGGAAACAGAATGGAGAACTTGAGAACTGCTTTATTTTTCTATTTTTGTCTTTTTTCTTTTAATAACAAGCCTCTCACATTGTGAAAAACACGTTGGTAGGATAGAAAATAATATTGAGAACAGAGAATAGAAACATTGAGTTCAAACTTCAAATTCCCCATTTCCTATCGCTGTGGCTTTGGTAGACTTTATTAGTGCTATCTGATATCTGGTTCTATTCTCCTTCCTGGGTTCTTGGAAGACCATCTGCCCAACTGTCTTGCCGTTGGTGGGTCTGTGAGACTAGTTCTGCTCAGTGGACTAGGAGGGGAGGTGACATGTGTCACATCTAGCCTGAGTTAGGGAAATGCCCCTACAAGACCATTCAGCTCTTTCTTCCTCTTTGGTAGCGTATGAGTTACCCACACAGGTGCCCTCAGACCTACAATGGATTTTATATAAGCAAGAAATAAACTTTCTGTGTTAAGACACTGAGATTTTAAGGTGTTTGTTCTTTAGCATTAGCCTGTTCTTTCCTAACAAATATCGTGACCTTGGGAAATTCTTTGACCCTTCATGAGCCTCAGCTTCCTAAATTATAAAGTGGAAATGATAATACTGTCTTCACAGGATTGTTGTGAAAATCAAAAAAGATAACAGATAAGGAGAGTTGTAAAGTACTATCAAAATGGAGGTATGTCTTAAAGCTCTTACATTTTTTTAAAAAATTGGCCCTGAGCAACATCTGTTGCCAATCCTTTTTTTTTTTCTTCTTCTTCTCCCCAAAGCCCGCCAACACAGTTGTATATTCTAGTTGTAGGTCCTACTAGTTGTGCTATGTGGGACACTGCCTTAGCATGGCTTTATGAGCAGTGCTAGGTCTCTGTCCAGGATCCAAACTGGCAAAACCCTGAGCTGCCAGAGCAGAGCATGCAAATTTAATCACTTGGTCACAGGGCTGGCCCCTAAAGCTCTTACATTTTAGTGGGAGAAACAGAATTTAACCAGTGTGATTATTTTAAGCAGACTTCATATTTTCCTGTTGTTGTAATGGCTACCATTTGGTGAAGACCTGCTGTGTACTAGAACTTTACCTACATTTTGCTATTTAATTCTCCTCCCAAATCCCCTGATGTAGGTCTTATTATCCCCATTTTATAGATAAGAAAACTGAAGTTTAGAAGGTTACAGTAAGTTGTTTATAGTCACACAATGATCAAGTCAGGATACTAACTCTGGCCTGTCTGATGCAAAAATGCATTCCCTGCTGGAGTTAGCCTTTTTTTTTGTAGCTAAAAAATTAGAACCCTCTTTTTTCTGAGAGTCTCTTCCTTTACATAATGCTTTAATCTTTGCTATTGAAGAGCTGGTTCACATTAATGAGTAATATAATTTCCCTTTGGATTTAATCCATACTGGTGCATAGGAGAAGGCTAACTGCCAGATGATAAGAGATTGGAAGCTTGGTCATTGAACTAGATGAGACTTCTCCAGGTGAATTCACTGGCACTTGATTCAGGGACTATCCCAATACATGCATTTTAGAAATAATAGTGACAGCAAAACATCACTAATTTAGATTAATATGGGAAGAATTTGAATTAAGGAGAAATCTCCATTCTGGAGTATTATGTAGGAAATTAAGTTTTCTATTGAAAGAACACTAGCCTTGGACTTTGAAGATATGGGTTCATTTTCCAGTTCTGCCACATGGCAGAGGTTGTGGTGTGACTGCTGTTTGTGTAACATTGAATAAGTCATTTATCATCTTCAAGCTTCCATTTGTAAGATGGGCATAGTTATCCTTGGTCAGCCTACATCACAAAGTTGCTTTAAAGATAAGATGAAATAAGATTGGGAGAGACAGTGCTTTGGAATCTTACACAGACTTTTTTTTAATCCACCTTATAGAGGGGAGAAAAATAATAGTAACAATATCTTTGCTTTGTCACTTTCTAGTCCTGTGACCTAGGATGAGATTTTCTGCTCTCTGCCCCTATTTCCTCATCAATGAAATCTGGGAGAATAATAGAATGAGTCTTATTAATTTATTAAATAAGGATTAAGTGGGGTAATTCATGTAATTACCTCATGTACATACCTCATATGCACATATAAAAATGTTTAGAATAGTTCCTGGCGGTTAGCACACAATGAATGTTAACTGCCATTATTATTATTAATAGTGGTAATGGTGGTAGTAGTGTCTGCTGAGTTTCACCAGTAAGCCAGGCATATTGTTAGAACTAACTTTTTCATTTAATTCTCAGAGCCAACCTATTAGGTAAGTATTAATATTTTAATTTTGTATTTGAAGAAACAGAGGCTCAAATAGTTGGTTCAAGATCTCGTAACTAATAAATACTGCAGCTATGATTTGAACCTAGTTCTGCTTTACTTCAAAACTCAGACTCTTTCCACTATACCAAGCTTCCTCCTGTATATTTTAAAGAAATATTTCAATATAGAGCTTTTTACTTTTCTCAAGGCCGAAATGCAGAGCTCCACCACTTGTTTTCTTTTTTCTCTTCTTCCAAATACCACTTCTCAAATATAGTAGGCACTTTATTCAGCATGTTCTGAGTGCCTACTATGTGCACATCACCATTCAAACAAAAGAGGCTTCGCATATCCCATATCTCATTTAATTCTTATGATGATCCATGGGGAGGGCAAGCCTCAGTCTTTAATTGCAGTTCAGGACTCTTAGACATAAAGGGGAGAGTCATCTGTTAATGGTAACAGGATGAGTCAGTAGCGGGTTTGGGATTGGAATCTGAGTCTCCTGACTTGGTATTTCCTCTTCACTGCATTGCATAGTTTGTCATCTTGGGCCCCATCTAAGGGGACACAGGTCCTAATTATTCTTATGGATAGAAACTAGAGGATAGTTCTATGACTTGAGCTACTTACCCTCTTAACTAGATTAAATATTCCTCCTGAATTCTTGTTGTTGTTGTTAATTTACAAAGCAAGCTTTACCTTCATTGACAATGTACAATTAATTTATCCCTAAATAGAAGGTTGAATGTCAGATTGGGTTGCAAGAATTCTGTCGTGAGTTTCTTTTTTAATGCAATAGCAAAAATAACAACCACCACTACCACAGCAGCTAACATTTAGTGTGTGCTTACTATATGCCAGGAAGTAGTCCAGGGCTTTATATGTATTAATGGATTTAATCTTCCCCAGAACTCTATGGTAGATACTATCATTACCCCTATTTATAGGTGAGGAAACTAAGGGACAGAAAGTTTGGCCATAAAGCTAGTAAGTCCTGGAACTGGGATTCAATACAAGGTAGTTTAGCTATGAAGTCTAAGCTCTTAAACATTATACGGTACTATATTTCCTTAGGTAATAGAACCTTCATCCACGTCATTTTTCTGCTCAGAAACCTCCAGTGGCTCCCTATTTCTTTTTAAATTCAAGATTCAAACTTTTCACCTTGGCATTTAGAGGGCTCCTTGGAGTCAACCTCGTCCTCATTTCCAACTGCAATTCTCATTACTTATCATTTAGGAAGAGCATGGGCTTTGGAGTCACAGATAACATGTTTTTATAGCTCAACCTTGTTATTAAATAACTGTGAAAACTTTCAACAAGATAATTTATATTTCCAAGAACCTGAAATTTGAGGATAATAAAATTTGCCTCAATAGGCAGTGAATGAAATAATGCATGTAAATGCCTAATACAGGGTCTGACATATAGAGGCACTTAATATTATCTAAAAAATACTTAAGTTATCCTCCAGCTAAAACTAGTCTGCCCCACACTTTCCTACCCCCTTGCCTTTTCTTGTTTTCCCTCCGTGTTGAATTCTTTTTCTCACGTCTCTGGCTGTCAAAATCTAACTCATCCTTTAAGACCTCTTTCAAGGGCAGCTTCTGTGGGAAGTCTTCTTTGACCCCCTTGCCCCCCACCATCCTGAAGTATGTCCTCCTCCCATTTGAACCCTAGCACAGTTTGGTACACCATGCTTAATATGTGTCATATTTGCCCTTGTGTTTGGAGTATTTGTGTATCTAGTCCATACTCCCTACTGGATTGTAAGTACTTTGAACAGGAGTCACATCTTCTTTCTGTCATCCTCAAGTCGTAGCAGAAGCATTAGGTTTAGACACATGGTAACTGCTGACTTAAGTGAATCATATCATCAGAAGCTTGAAATTGCTTGTGATCAGTACTATAATCCCCAGACCAAGGAGAAGAGAAGGAAACTATATACCATGCCTGCTGCTTTATATACCTTGTTTATTTTAATATTCACAACAATCATACGAGATAGTCATTATTATTCTCATTTTACAGCTGAAGAAACTTAGATGTAAGAGGATAAGTGAATTGCTTAAGGCTACTTATTTAGGAGGTTGCAGTGATTTGAATCCATATCTATCTGACTTTCTGCTTCACTGGCATTATTTCTGTTTATTAATGGACAAAGATACCATCTGATGTGCTGACTGTGATGGAGTCATTGAAGGGCAGAACCATAAAACATTATCTGGTCAACTTCTTCATTTTACAGATGAGGAAACTCAGACTCAGGAAAAATGAGGCTTGCTCAAGGTCATTCAGCTAATGCCAAACTAGGTCTAGGTTCCAAGCCAGCTTTAAATATGATAATTTTCTAAGAGGCCCAGATACCCCTCTCCTGTTGTGGACCAATAAATTATATTTCCCTTCTGAACTTCTGGCCCCCCACCTGGGCCCTTAGCCTATCACCTTCACAATCAGAGCCTACCTTATATTGGTTAATGAGATACCACTATTAGTCTTTCTGCTATGAGCCACATTGGAGGTCAAAGATGCTGAGCCCAAGCTATGTTTAGTTTCTAATTATAAATGCTGGAGTAGAAGTACATCTGGTTATCTTTCTGAAATTTCATAACAATAATATTGTCACTTCTCATTTATTTGGAACTTTTAACTTTTCCAAAAACATCCTTTCATATTTTGTGTATCTTTGAAGAAGAGATTGGAGGATTATATTAGAAGATCTCTAAGATCTCTCTTAGTTCAGATATTCTGATTCTGTGAATCTGATACAACTGAATTTTACGTTTTATGTTTATTTGTGGATCTTTGATGAGTGTTTACACTGTAGATTTCATGAAGATGGAGGCTCTGTCTGTTTTGCGTTGTATCCCTAGAACCTTCACGTAATAGGTACTCGGGAAATATTTGTTAATTGAATTAAGTACTAGGTGAAGTTACAAGGTGATTATCATCTCCATTTGATAGATTACTAAATCAAAGCCAAGAAGAAAAATAAATTGCTTAAGAGCAACAGTTATTTAGTGGCAGAGCCACTCTGAAACTCGTATCTCCTGGCTCTGGGGTTGTTGGCATGAGCAGATAAAGTAATAAAATTCTAAATCCTTGTAGTCTATCTCTTAAAGTCATTACTAGTCATGAGAATTAAGTAGTTCTTAACTACTTATCTAATAATAAAAGACTCATTTTAAGAAATAATACAATGGCAAGAATTTAAAAACATTTATCAGTAATTATTTTTTTCCTCCCTGAATACCTGAGTTCTCAGTTGAATTTCCTCCAGCTTCCAACTCCAGGTTTAGAGAAAATTTTCTTTCTTTTCTTTTTTTTTTTTTTGAGGAAGATTAGCTCTGAGCTAACTACTGACAATCCTCCTCTTTTTGCTGAGGAAGACTGGCCCTGAGCTAACATCCATGCCCATCTTCCTCTACTTTTCTTTTATACGTGGGATGCCTACCACAGCATGGCTTTTGCCAAGCGGTGCCGTGTCTGCACCCGGGATCCAAACCAGCAAACCCTGGCCCGCCAAGAAGTGGATTGTGCGAACTTAACCGCTGTGCCACTGGGCCGGCCCCAGAAAATTTTCTTTGACTCTTGATGATTGAGGCAGAAGTAATTGAAAAGGCAGCAGCCTCACACACTCACCAGAATTTAAAAAAGACTGAAAATACTGTTGGTGAAGTTGTAGAACAATAAAATTCTCATATAGTCTTAACAGGAGTTGATAGAACCACTTAGGAAAACTAGCCATATGAATTAAAGCTGAACAGGTACAAACCCTACAAGTGTGTGCAGAAAGGGAACTGACTATTTGCCAGGTACTGTATGTACTAATTCAGTTGTCTGTTGCTGTGCAACAAATCACTCCAAAACTCAGTGAGTTAAAACAGCAACGATGACTTATTATTTCTCATGACTCTGTGGATTGACTAGGTTCAGTGGGGCAGTTCTTCTGGTCTTATATGGGCTCCCCCATGTGGCTGTGATCAAGTTGCAGATTCATCCAGGGCTGGAACATCCAAGATTGTTCATTCATGTGTCTGGTAGTTGGTCCTGCCTGCTGGCTGAGAAATAGGCCCAGCTGGGATGCTGATATAATTGGACCTCCCTCTCTCTCTCCCTGTTGTCTTAGGATCTTTCTCTCTTAACATGGCTTTCCCACATGATATCTCTAGCAGGGTAGCTGGACTTTTTACAAGGTGACTTAAGGCACCCAAGAGTGCAAAAGTGGAAGCCGCCAGGCCTTCTTAAGAATTGAACCTGGAGCTGGCACAGCATCACTTCTGCTAAGTTCTGTTAATTAAAAGCCTACCACAGAGCCAGCTTAGATTCAAACGAAGAGGACAACACAAGGGCATGAAAATGGGGCGGTGTGCTTCATTGGGGGCAGTCAGTTTACTATACTAGACGTTGGTAAACTATGGCCCCCAGGTCAAATCCAGCTTAGCTGTTTTTGTTTGGCCCTTGAGTAAAAACAATTTTTAGAGATGGATATTTGCAACTGATTTGATGATAGGCAATACTGGCTTTGAAACCCAATTTACTGAAATGTTATTCCCTCCCCCAGAAAATTCCATTCCATTCATTACTGAACCTGTATTACTAAAAAAAGAACTCAGTTTATTATTGTTATATTTTACATTTCACCAATAAAAATTTTGTGGAAATTCATTTTCTCTCTTGTTACATAAGTACCTATGTAATGTTACTTGATTTTTGCCTCTGCTAGCTGACCCTTTACAGAAAAAATTTGCCAACCCCCATAATAGATATCACACATACACTAATATTTTTCCCTCATCAAACCCCTGGCAGAGATACATTATTATGCCCATTTTGATCCCCAGGATCAGAAAGACCTAAAGTCAAATGACTCCTAAGTAGCAGAGCTGGGAATCTCTTAGGATTGACTTTGGTTTGATGTTGATGCATCTATTTTTGTGCTGCATCATCCTTCCTTCTTCCCTGGAGGCCCAGGCCCTGTGTTATCCATACCAGTTCTTCCCTGTAATTAAATCTAGTGTCTTGTTCTCCCCTTCTATACCCGTATCCTGTAATCTAGACCATTTTACAGATGAAGAAATTGAGGCTAGAGATTTTCAATGGCTTCCCAAGGTCTCATAGTTTTTCTCATAGGAAAATACCAGGAAAAATTTTTGCCTCCGATTCCTTGTGAACATTCCCAGATACTCCCACAAATGTGAACATTTTTGATCCCTAATTTATTTACTCATAAAGTAGGACTAGTAATTCCTGTCCCGCTTTTATCATTGTTAGGATCAAAGGGAAAAGTTTATGTGAAGAGCATTTGAAAACCATTATAACCTCTATCACTGTACGTTATTGTCATGATTATTACTATTATTATAATTATTGTTATTTCTGGAAATCTTTATACTTTACCACTAACCCAAATAATGGCATCAGGATCTTCAAACCTGTTTTTTCTTCTGAAATCAAAGATTCTACAAATGGAGCAGAAGCAACCATGGTCTGTCCTGACATTCCTGCTTTAAGGCCTTTAGTGTTGAGAGATCAGCACAGGATTTCTTGGTGCTAGATAAAATCTTATGTGATTACAGGTACTGAGTGCACTAATGCAATCCTGTAATTATATATTATTGTGCTAAAGTGTATATTACACACACACACCATTCGCAGATGTGAATTGACTTCTGAGAATGTGTGTATTGAGGAGAGAATAGACCTCTAATTAAGTAAATAAATTTAACTCCTTGAAAATTATGTTTTAATAAGACAATTCATACAACAAAACTGACAATTAGAGCATATTAAAGTTGTACTAAAAATCTTAAAGCAAGGATCTTCACTATGTTAATGATTAAGCCAGGAATAGACCCACAGAGTCAGAAGCCATAGCTCATATGCTCTATTGTGTCTCTTAGCACTGGGAGTTTAAACTTGGATTTCAATGTGGTCTTCTGTGGATTTTATTTTGTGAATATTTGGGGGAAGATTATGAGAAAATGAACTCCTTTAATTAAAATATACTCTAAACTGTCCTGTAAGAATTGAGATTAGGAGTGGGTAAGCTCTAGAGGGAGGAGAGCAGGGCTAAACTGATGACCCTGTTTCCCAAAGTCTTATTTCACCTTTTTCTTTTATGTTAACTTGTTTCTGATTAGTAATTTTTACCTTTCCTTTGTTCTTGAGATGTCCTTCCTGCTAATATTCTAAAGCTAACGTTGCCATCTCTGCCTCATTCCAAGAGGTATATCCCTCATTGGTTTTTCTTTTATGCAACTAAAATTTCCCAAGCAAATCTCATTAAAGAGGATTGGAATAGTTGGAGGGATGTATCTTTTATTGAGGATCTTGGTTTTGTATGGGGTCAGAGTCTTGGTGCATGGGAATAGATAGGGAAGGGTGAAAAATATTTTGCAAATAATCAGTGTTTGAGCATGGATTTCAGCTTTTTTTTTTTTTTTTTTTTTAAAGAAAAAGCTACTTGGGGCCGGCCCGGTGGTGCAGCAGTTAAGTTCGCTCATTCCGCTTCTCGGGTGGCCCGGGGTTCACCGGTTTGGATCCTGGGTGCGGACATGGCACTGCTTGGCACGCCATGCTGTGGTAGACGTCCCACATATAAAGTAGAGGAAGATGGGCACGGATGTTAGCTCAGGGCCAGGCTTCCTCAGCAAAAAGAGGAGGACTGGCAGTAGTTAGCTCAGGGCTAATCTTCCTAAAAAAAAAAATTAAATAAAATAAAGAAAAAGCTACTTGATGACACCGGTTAATGCCAATGACTAATGTAGCTTCTCAGGAAATTTGTCGTTTCCTTGTCCTTATAGTTCAGTACCTCCTTGTAGGATTTACCTTCTCTAGTGATCTGCCCCATTTCCCCCTTCATTATTGACGCTCAAATCTTTCCCTTTAAGAAGTAAGAGACAAGCTTGGATTCAACAGGCATGATAAACTGGTTTCCAATCATTGCCTTTCACACTTGGAAGTTGTGTGTTCATCTCTCTGAGTCTTGGATACTTTGATAAAATGGAGATAATAAATACTTCATGAAATTGTGGTGAGCATTAAATATCTATACAGTGCTTAGTATAAAGCCTGATACATAGTAAATGCTCAATAAATGTTAATCTTCTCTTTTAAGCTTCCGTGGCACTGGGGTTCTGCTGTGTACTTTCATAGTTCATTCATTGCTAATTGGCAGGGAAAGAGAGATGGACAGCTAGTGAATTCCATGAGTATGAAAGCCTGATTAAACAACTCTACCTACTTTGGGAAACTTCTAGAATCTGCTCACTTAGGGTCATTCATATAGTGATAGAGTCTTGAAGTCTGATAACCCTATCAATATAGTGACCCAACCTACATGTGGTAAATGAGTACAGATCCAATTGCGGGAAAGTCCTTTAGTGAATTTAAAAGCTGTTTTGATTAGAAAGCAATTTTGCATATGGGAAAGAGCGTGAGCTTTGGCATAAGGCAGATCCTGGCTCTACCACATAGAAGGTGCTCAATAAATGGCAACTGCTGTTGTTGTAGCAAATTTGCTTTCACAAGAGATTCGATTAACTTGACTAAGCCAGCCTTTCCTGGGAAGGTTTCACCAGTGTTTCGTTAAACATTGGCTTCTGTCTAGTCCTTTGCATATACTCACAGTCTCTTGATTTTGAATCACGACAAATCCTTTTGGAAAAGATAAATGACTGAAACTTGATATGTGTTCAGAACTAAGGTCAAATATGACATTTCAAAGCAGTGCAGCTTTGTTAGTTCCTCACAGCCTTTATGCCTTTTGCTTTTTTGTTTGAGGAGAAAGAGTGGGGAAAAATGGTCAATTCAGAGCTAACTCCCTTTTCTTGTACTTTCCCTTCATACTTTTTGGTAATTTAGTATGTGAGCTGGAAGGGAGACCTAGACACTTTCACACTTTTGGTTACAACTAGTGCCTTTATCTTCAGAGAAGGCCTAAAACACATCTGAGGTGGAAGACGTTTTTAAAGCAATTAAAACTAATGTTACTGTGTGCCTCTTTGGAAGTGTGGACAGAATAAGAGCTAAGCACCCATGATGACTGCATTAGGCACAGGGTTAGGTGCCTTAAATGAGTTGTACATTTCACCAGTCATTCATTCAACTATCACTGAGCTTCTGCTTTGTGTAGGGTGCTGGGAATACAGACATGGCGTCCCTACTCAAGAAGCTCACAGGCAAGTGCATTCAACTCCACCTGCCTCTGAGGTGGATATTTTCTCTTCCTTCCTCATAGCTGAGGAAAGGGACTCAGAGAGGTGAAATAATTTGTCCAAAATTACACAGGCAGTGGGTAGTTAAGTTTAAATTCAAATCCTTTTCTCTTTTCTTTAATCAGGTATTTGTATTTATTGTATTTTCTTTTTAGTTATGGCATGTTAGAATGAACTTGGAAGATATATGTGGTGTTCAGCTGTAGTACTGTCTCCCCAGAATCCCTTTTTTCTTCTTAGAAATGCTCCTTTTCCCACTCCAGCCATGAGGTTTGGAAAGGAGCTGCCTAAACCACAGTTGGTTGGTTCATGCAAAATAAATCAGAGTCGTTCCCAAGTATTGTTTGGATAGGAACAAAGGAAATGAAGTAAAATCTCCAAGATATAAAATTTGGGAGTTGTTAGCCATGATGTTCTCTAACATGTAAAGTAAGTCCATCTGCAAGTTAAAACAAAAATAAAAACAAATTCAACTCATTTAAGGGGGCAGGCAAAACTTTGGTAACAAAACCAGACAAAGATGGTACTAGAAGGAAAATTTGTAGGTCCATTACCCTTATAAATATCGATGCAAAAATCCAAAATAAATATTTACAAACCAAATCCATCAATGTACAGAAAAATACAGCAGTGTACAGACAAAATTATTTAAAAAGGGTAAGATTTATCCAAAAAATTCAAGGGTATTTTAATTACTGTTGGTTTAATTTACCACATTAACAGATTAAAGTAGCAAAACCCATATAATTATCTCAATAGGTGAAGAAAAACTATATAAAATTCAATAACTGTGTGATGAAGTCTCCTGGAAAAGTAGGAATTGAAGGGAATTTCTTTAAATTAGCTATAGATTATCTATTAAAACCCCAAATTGTTGTTAAAACCTTAGAAACATTCTCTTTAAAATAAAAAGAACAAGAAAAGATGCCTGCTGCCCTCATACCTATTTAACATTATACCTGAGGCTTTAGCCAGTATGCGTAATATAAAAAACAGTAAGAAATACAATTATTTTAAAAATAGATGGAAAGAATATTATTTGTTACGTGGATGGTATAATTGTCTGTATAGAAAATTTAAGAGAAAATATATAGATAATCTACTGATTAACAGAACTAATTATACAATCCTGTTGAAAACTAGATTAATAGATAAAAGTCATATGTGATAAAATTACAAAAACATGTAGATGAAGAATATGAAACAACTGCAAGATAGCAATTATTTCAGGGGTAGAAAGAGGAGAATGGTTTTCTCCAGAGACATGATTCCACAAAAACTTTTAATACTTTTATTTGTTTTTAAAGTTCTGAAGCTGAGGAACTATTAACATGAGTTAAATCAGGGTTTTCAGTATGCTTAAATATTTCATAACAAAGATCTAAAAATTCAAACAAATAAATGTACACTAGTTTTACAGATTTATGACACTAATACAATTCCTGGTACTGAGGTTTAGAGACACTTAATTTAGATTTTTCAGCCATAAAAAACCAAAAAATCTGGGGCCAGCCCAGTGGCACAGCAGTTGGGTTCTCACATTCTGCTTCTGTGGCCCAGGGTTCCCCAGTTCGGATCCCGGGTGCAGACATATACACTGCTTGTCAGGCCATGCTGTGGTAGGTGTCCCACATATAAAGTAGAGGAAGATGGGCATGGATGTTAGCTCAGGGCCAGTCTTCCTCAGCAAGGGGAGGAGAATTGGCAGCAGATGTTAGCTCAGGGCTAATCTTCCTCAAAAACAAACAAACAAAACCCCCAAAATCTAATTTTTGTAGTATTAGAAACCTTGGTCCCAATTACTCCTGATATCTTGACTTTATTTAATTGTTTAAATCTACCCTTTGATTACATAGTCAAGACCCTGGGTTTGGTAGTCCGAGTGCCAGGGTTCAATCCTGCCTGTATGAATTACTAGCTACCTAACCTCACTGGGACAGTTACTTTTCCAAACCATAGTTTTTTCATTTGTAAAACTAAGATGGTAATGGCACCTACCTCATATGGTTGTCATGAGGATGAAATAGGATAATGAGTGTAAAACATTTAATGCAACATCAGGTACATTGTGGGTACACTATAAATGTTAGATGTTGCTTAAACTTTTTGAACTTCTCAGGGTTATTGTAAGAATTGAATGAAATGATCTGAGTAAAACTCACAGCGTAATGCCTGGTACTTACTAGCGCTTCCATAAATCTTAATTCCACTTCCCCTTCCCCGTCTTCCTCACTGCTTACTCTTGAACATTTAATTAATTTTCGAAATTTTGCCAGGTACTGTATTGAATTGAGGATCTTTGATCACATTTGACTTATGTTTTTTCTAACATTTGTAACTATTTGGGGGCAAAGAATGTGTTTTATTATCGTTATAGCTTGAATTGTAGCAACTATTGCTCACAACAGAGAAAATTTATCCATACTGATCCTCCCTCTATTTCTTAACTTAGGACACATACATAGAGCTAACTGTGTTGTGCTAAGGGTGCCTCTTCCACCTCTGGTTGTATATGGGAGAAATGTATTTTTTCCCTCAGATTTCCAGAACACGTTTATATCACGTGAAGAAATGTTTATTTATTCAGGAGTTTTTTCAAGATGGGGCTGTCAGTGAGATTTCTCTTCACCTAAAAGTGAAGGTGATGCTGAAATCAAACAAGAATGCATAACCAAGAGTGAAGTAGATAGCTGGGATCAGTGAGCCAGGGGAGAGTCCTGAATATGTCACCAATCTGAGGAGGGTGGCCAGGAAACATTAAAAACTGTTTGAGGAGAGCCAAGGACCACAGGATCTTATGAGCAGCATGGAGAGGCTGGTTGAGGGAGTTTGATGAGTTAGGGTTTCTAAACTGGAATAGGCTTTCTCCTCTCTGGCTAGCTTTTCCAGACTCTTTGTGGCATGATGTCAGAGGGTTGGATGTATTTAAATCAGTTGTATGGTAGATACTGCTTCTAACGAGAGGTGAACTCATTAATCTGTTGAGTATTACTATTGTAAAAGAGCAAGGCATATGGTGACTCTTTCTTAGATTACTTCTGAAAAATAGGAGATTCTCTCTGTATTTCTGTAAATGTAATTGAGAGTGAGTTGGGCACATATTTGAGAAAGAGCACATGAACACTCCAATTTGCTATCTGATTTCAGGGGGAATAATCAGGACTCTGGGGTCTGACTAATTGGAGCAATGTGAGAAGAGATGAGACTCACTCCCTACGCTCCCTCCAAAGCAATCACCAGCCTGGAGCAGCTCTAATAAGCAGAGCCTCCGATTGCTAATCAAATGAAAGGAATGTTTTCATAAAATTCTTCCCTCAGATTTGAATGAAGGGAATGTATTTTGATGTACCAAATTTTATGGTATGATGGAAACAGAACTAGGAGTTGGTGTATTCTGATTTAATAACAGGCATGATTGACAAATCCTTTGAGAAAATTGACAAGCTAATGTTAATGCAATCTGTACTAACCTACAAGAGGTATCATATGTAGTCACTAATTTATTTTTAAATGAGTGCAAATACATTTTCCTAGGAAGGAAGCAAGGAGCTTCTGACAATCTCAGTGTTCCCACAGAGAGATGGAATAATTTGAAAATAAAGAGAGTAAACTAAAAATTTCCTGTTGGTTAAAATAAAATAAATCCCCCTCACCCCACTATAGTTAATCTGGTATTAATGAGTCATTCCTAGTAAGTGTGAGTAACTATAGTTTTGTCCCCCGGCTCATATTTTATTATTAATTTATTATTTCTTTAAAAAGAAACAAAATTGGAGACAATATAGTATAGTATAAAATGCAAAAGATTTTTGAGTTCAAATCCTCTACTTCTTATCTATATGACCTTGGGCAATTTTAAGTTAAACTCTGAGTCTCAGTTTCCTCATCTCTTAGATTGGAATAAAAGAATACCTTACCTTTACAAAGCTGTGCCTTCTTAAATTTTGTACGCTAGGCAGCTCACTCTTACTTTTCAGCATTGTGTGTGTATAGGTTCAGCACCTGAGAGTGAGGGTCTCATTAAATTTTGCTCCCTTGGCACCTCATTTGCCTCATGCTGGTCCTAGCCCTGCTGCCATATAGGTTGGGATGTGATATGGAGGGGAAGGGGTGATAAGTGGGGAAGAGAGTAGTGCTAAATGAGGGTAAAGAGGTAGGCAGAAGCCATATCACAAATGGCCTTGTAACTTTTGTTAAGAAGTTTGAATTTTGTTCTGAGGTTAAATAATTAAAAAGAAAGATTTTCTGAGAAATCATTAAAAAGTTTTCACAGAAGACCAACTTATTCAGAATTTCGCTTAAGAAAGATTATTTTGGCTTATGGGTGAGGAAAGAATGAGAGGGGACTAAGACTCAATCAGTGCAGACCAGTTAAGAGGTGAATACAATTGTTCAGGTGAGAGGTGATGATGGCAAAGACTGGCATAAAGGCAATGGGATGGAGGGAAGTAGAAATGCTTGACAGACACTTAAGAGGCAGAATCAACAGAACTTGGTGATGAATTAGATGGTGATAGTGAGTTAAAAGTCATGGAAAATGTCAACGAAGTTTTTGGCTTGTGTGCCTATGTATGTTGTGGTGTCATGTCCTGAGAATAGGGAACAGTGGAGGAATAAGATTAAAGAGAAGATTATGTTTTCATTTTGGACATATAGAATTTGAAGTACCTGCAAGACGTCAAGTAGAACTGTTTAGTAAACAGTTGACTATATGCGACAGGAATTTAAGAGCAAGATCTAGGCTGGAGATACAGAATTGGGAACTATCGGTGTTTCAGCCATGAATGATATTGCCTGGTAAGGGTATGTTCATTGAAAAGAGGGCCTGGGAAAGATCCATAGTGAATGGCAGCATTTAAAGTTTGATAAAGTTTGTCCAGAAAGATAGGAGGCAATTCTACACAGCCTCACATGAGAAACCCTGGTCAGTCCTAACCTGCGCAGAACTCACCACTGTACTCCTTCCTGGAATACAGTATTCAGGCATCCATTCCCCATTACTTAGTTAATTGCCCTCATTTTGAAATGTGAAGCTTCACTGGCCTCAAATTTCTTTTTCTAACCTATTTCTTCCTGCATCTATTCCTGGTCTCTTGCCTCAGTGCCTGTCTCCATCTTTGCACTCCCTGTTTAGATCCGATTCTTGATCTTCCCCTTCTGGTCCTGACTTTATGCTGGCCGCATATGCACCTCTACCAACATCTAATTGTCCTACCAGGTTTGCCTTGGTTCAAATCAAAGGACATCAGACAGTCCTTTCACCAAGTACTAGGTCCTGTGTGGACAGCATTTCATCATTATCATTGGGAGGTTACTTGGAGGTAAGCATTGGCTCACTGCTTTCATAGTCCCTTTGGTCAGTTCATTACAAACCCACCCCACTGAGCTCATTTGCCCAAAATATTCCCAGTAGGCAAAGTAGAATGACAAATGCTTAACTAAGTTGTATTAAATTCTATCTGAATTATATATAAAATGGAGAGTATTAAATATTGAAGAACATCCATTCTAAATATGCTAAAACAAAGGGAGAGAAGATAGCATATATGTGAATCATTGTTTAATGAGCTTAAAAGCTCTCCAAGAGGACATCACAAATTCATACAATTTCCTCAGAATTTTTTATTTAAACTTGTATCTGGCTTGGCAGAAAATACCCTGAAAAAGACATGCTTTTGTTTCTGGCCTTTTTCTGTGGAAGCCTTCTCTCTCAGAAGGTCCAGCTCTAAGAGAAGCTGAAGTGGATGTCTGTCTGAGAAGCTAGTGATTTAAAGACTAACCAAGTCTGTCTTCTGCACATGGTTGATTCTTTTTGAAGAGATGCAGCTCAGTACACTACTCCAACCTGAGCAGCAGGACAAATTAATTCTAGTTCCTGCCTTGACTGTAATTCACTCTTTGAACTTGAGGAGTTTCTTTCCTGTCTTAGGGCCTCAAGTTTCTTTATTTATCAAATGTACGAGTTGAAAGATTGGACTAAATTATTCCCAGAGCCTTTCTAACTGAAAATCTACCATCTTTGTCAAAAAATGCTGCCTTACGATAGTGGTTAAGTTCACGTGTTCTGCCTTGGCCACCCGGTGTTCGCAAGTTCAGATACTGGGAGTCGACCTACACACTGCTTATCAAGACATGCAGTGACAGGCGTCCCACATATAAAATAGAGGAAGATGGGCATGATGTTTGCTCAGGGCCAGTCTTCCTCAGCAAAAAGAGAATTGACAATGGATGTTAGCTTAGGGCTAACTGGCTCACCAAAAATTTACAAAAAATTCTGCCTCATAGAGATGAGTCGTAGGAAAGCCAGAATTTCTTCTGAACACGTTTTGTTTGTTTGTCTTTGTCACGTGAATCTTGATATAGAATCTCACAGCTGGAAGAGAATTCAGAGTACAGAAGTTTCTTCTAAAATGACCTGGCCCAGTGGCTATTTAGTCTCTTTTTAGGCACCTCTTATAAGAAGGAACTCGCTTTTTGAAGAATCAGTCCATTTCATTGTTGGACTGATCTGGTGGCTGGTAAGTTCTTCCTTATATAAACCGAAACCTTCCTCCCTGTAGCTTCTGCCATTATTTCTGCCTTCTGTCAGATGCACATACCTGATTAACATTCCATCTTCCCTGCTTATTCAACTTGTGAGAGAAGGAATATAACTTAACCTCAGTTTGTATCCACTCATCTGATAATGGATATTTTAGTTTCTGTCTCCCATGATGCTATGATTAAAATGAGTTATAATGTATGTAGGTTTTCTGTCCTAGGCTCTAGGTGGGAAATACTTCACAGAGGACTTGGTATTTGGCAAGGATCATGAAGGATGGATAAGAATCTTCTATAGAGAAGGGTAGAGTAGGGAGAAGACAGGTAGATGATAGGTTGGCCCTTTAGGGCAGAGAGAATAGCATGAGCAAAAATATGGATGGAGGCATGAAAATCAAGTTCAAAAAATTTCTAGTGGTCAATTTTGGCTAGATCTTTGAATGCCTGGGGACAAGGGGAGAGAGTGATAGGAGATGATCCAGGAAAAGTAAGCTACAGGCAGACTGTGAAAGGACATGTACACCATGCTACGTTCAAATATCACACTACTTCCAGAGGTTACTGAGTTTAAAGAAAATCATAAAGAAAGAGTCAATGGCTGAACCAGGATTTAAATTCAGGGCTTCTGAGACTATGTCTCACAACACCATAACTCTTTGGACATTTTTAAAAAATTGTCTTTTTATTGTTACAGAATTCTAGAAAACAATTTGCTTCCTTCCAGCTCTGTGCACCAGAATCCAAGAATGACTCTGACCCAGTTTCCGAGGCCTTCCACTGGGCTCCCAGCAGAAGAAATCACAGTGCTGTTCTGTCAGTGAAGCCAGTGCAATTTCTTTGCTTTCTCTAATTCTAAACTTATAACAGGAAAAGAACATTAGTGAGAAATAAAGGAATACTCTGCCCACTTTTCAAATAGACATGGCTGTACACTGTAGTAGAATGCTCTGTGTGACAAACAAGACTTGAGCTCTGCCATTTACTAGCTGTATACGTAATACATTTCTCCCTTTCCCCCTGAGCCTCAGAATGTTCATCAGTAACATGGGAATTATGGTCAGTGCCCTGCCTATTTTTGAAATCATTATAAGGGAATTAGGTAATGATTGTCAAAGTCCTTTGAACATCATTAAGAGACATTTTATTAAGTCTACCATCAGGAAATCATCAAGGTGAGAGGAAACCAGTGCAGATCAGGATTGCTATACAGTATGCTGTCTGGACTTAGGGTAAAATCAGTTATTTGTCTTCTGTGGCTCTGACCTTCCTTCCTGTCATTTTTCCTTTCTTCCCCTTTCTTCTCATTCACTTCTTTTGGCTTGAAAAGCCTAGTGTCCTGTAGTTATCTCTTCCCTTGCCTTCCCAGATGTTCCCAGGATAAGCTTTACTGGTATGTCGTTAGGGCCAAGGTGTGAAGGTCAGTATTGAGTCTTCCGTCTTTCATAAGGTTTCCTATTGGAACCACATCTTTCATCAAAAAGGAAAAAAGCATTATCTACTTATTCATTCAAAATTATTTGTTAAGCACATAACCTGTACTTTATACATGGTGAAATCATTTGAAAGATTAGGCAATCAGGATAAGCAAGAATTGGGGAGAATTCAAGGACTTCTAATTCACTTATTGATGTGTTTGTCATTCTCTCTCTCATTCATTTGAAAACATGTTTTAGCATCTACTATGTGGTACACACTGTGTTAGTCAACATGTGAGGCACCAAGGACCCAGTGGCATCACTTAAATTATCACACATCAGGTTCATGCTGGTTTTAAATGGTCTTAGTTTATTTTTAGGCATAGCTCCTGGGAATGAAACAGCTTGGTGTGGTAGCAAGAGCAAAAGGATTAAAATAAGACAGTCTTAGCTCTCTTATATCCAGCTCTCTTTGAACTCCTGTTATATGAAGTTGGCAAGCTACTTAACTTTCCTGACTCTATTTTCATGGCTATGAAATGGGAGATATGGCATAATGTATGTTGAAGCGCATAGTAGGTGCTCCCTAGATGTTATTTATACTTTCTTCTTTCTTCTATCTCCTCCCCTTGTATACATCCCTGCTGGTGCTGAGCACAAACAAAGAAGTTGCTGACTAGTGAGGCTGAAATATATCAGCCCCAAGTGCAGTTTTGCAGATGATCTGAAACAGAGCATTTGCAAAAGGTTATTTGTTTTTTATTATAATTTCTTGCACTCTTTCCAGTTTACAAAGCACATTTACACACATTATCTTATGTAATCCTCACAACCACCATGTAAAATGAGGTTTATTATCTCGTCCTCCTGGTGAGGAATCTGAGGCTTACAGAGACAGCGACTTTCCAAGGATATATAGATAATCAGAATCGGCTCTTAGTATTTCAATATACAATCCTTTATTTATCTTGCTGTCTCACCCTGAATTTTGAGCTTAAAATCTTCCAACTTCCACCCAACTTCTCCATTTTCCTGGCTATAGGCCTATCTTTAAGACTAGAGAGCCCTGATACAACTCCCTTTTTCTTATCTTTCCTCCACAGTACATGAAACTGATGTGGTCCTGAAAGTAGATTCAGAAGCCTGGAGATTAGTCTAGCTGTCTAGGGAACAAAACATGTGGGTGATTTGTGTTGTTTTAATTCAGACCATCATCATTTCTCACTTGGACCATTACAATAAGCCTCCTTCCTTTCCTTGACTACTTAATGTTGACCTTTCATACCCCTATGGACTTTCTTAACGCTGAAAAACTCAACTCTGCTCAAATCCTCCCTATGCTTAAAACAAAACCAAACAGTATTTCCCCATCTGCAGAACTGAGGTCTAAGCAACTTGGACTACATCAAGCCTTCTCAGCTTCCGTCTTGTCCTGCTAAGCATCCAGCGTTTCAGTAATTCTTGTTTCACCTTAGGGCCATTTCAGATGTTTTTCCTTCCTTCCAGAAATTTCTTCCTCCTTTTTATCTCTCTAAGTGAATTCTTATTTTGCTCTTTAAAACCTAGATTGGATTAGATGATCATCTGCTAAATCATCACAGGATTCCTACCTATATGCTGTTATAAATCTTCGTACGCTGTACAGTAATTGCGTATTTTTATGTCTGTATGCCTTGAATGCAGGGCCCTTTCCTTTATTCTCTTCTGTATTCCTGTTGCTACCTTTATTACCTGACAGGTTTTCATCAAGAAATAATAATATCTACAGATTTTTTGTAGATGTTTGTTATCAAGTTGAGTTAGTTCGCCTCTATTTCTATTTTTCTGAGAGTTTCCATTATGAATTGGTATTGAATTTTGACAAATAATTTTTCTGTGTCAATAGATATGATCATGTGATTTTTCTTCTTTAGCTTGTTAATAGGGTGAATTACATTGATTGGCTTTTGAATATTGAATCATCCCTGAATAAATTCCACTTGGTATGATATATAATTCTTTTTATATGTTGCTTAATTCTCTGGTAAAATTTTAATAAGGATGGATTTTGGTTTGTAGTTTTTATTTTTTGCATTGTCTTTGTCTTATTTTGATATCAGGTTAAAATAATAGCTTCATAAAATGAATTATGAAGTCTTCCCGCCTTTTCTAATTTCTGGAAGTGATTGTGTAGAATTGGTACTAATTCTTCTCGAACATTTGCTAGAACTCTCTAGTGAAATCATCTAGGCCCAGAGATATTTTTTAGGAATTTTTAAACTACAAATTAAATTTTCTTGATAGTTATAGGGCTATTCAAATGATCTATTTCATATTGTATAAGTTGTAGTAGTTTGTATTTTTCAAGGAATTGACCCATTTCATCTAATTTGTCAAATTTATGTTTGTAGAGTTGTTTATAATATTCCCTATTTTCCTTTTGATATCTACATGGTCTGTAGTGATATGCTCCTGTTTCATTCCTGATATTGGCAATTTGTGTCTTCTCTCTTTATTTCTTTGTCAATCTTGGGAGAGGTTTATCAATTTTATTGATCTTTTCAAAGGACTAGCTTTTTGTTTCATTGATTTTCTCTTTTTCTGTTTCCATGTCATTTATTTCTGCTCTTGTCTTATTATTTCCTTACTTTTGCTTGCTTTGATTTAAAAATTTGCTTTTTTTCTAGTTTGATGAGGTCAAAGCTTAGCTTATTGATTTGAGACTTTTCTGCTTTTCCAATGTGTACATTTAGTGCTATAAAATTTCCTCCCAACATTGCTTTAGCTATGTCTCGGAAATTTTGATAAGGTCTATTTTCATTTTCATTCAGTTAAGTGTGTTTTAAAAAAATTCCCTTGAAAATTCCTCTTTGCCCCATAGGTTATTTTTAAGTTTGTTGTTTAGTTTTTAAGTGTTTGGAGATTGTTCTGTTATCTTTCTATTAATGATTTCTATTTTAATTCCTTTGTGGTCTAAGAACACACTCTGTATGATTTCAATTCTTTTATATTTGATAAGGTTTGTTTTATACGCCAATAGATGATCTGTCTTCATATATGTTTGTAGGTGCTTGAAAAGAATGTTTATTCCACTGTTACTGAGTACAGAGTTCTATAAATGCCCTTGTAGATCCTGTTGGTTGCTGGCATTGTTGAGTTCTTCTATATATATGCTGATTTTCTATAGTTGTTGTATTGTTGAAGTATCCAGCTATAATTGTGGATACATCTGTTTCTCCTTTTAGTCCTTTCTGTTCTATTGTGTTTTTTCAGTTTTTGCTTCATATATTTTGCAGTTCTGTTGTTTGGTGCATGGACATTTAATAGTGCCATGTTTTCTTGGTGGATTGACCTTTTAACATTATATGATCATGATAATGTTCTTCTCTGTCTGTGGTAATTTTCTTTCTCTAAAGTTTACTTTATCTGGTATTAATAGAGCCACTCTTGATTTCTTTTAATTACTGTTTTCATTATGTATCTTTTTTTTCCCATCCTTTTCCTTTCAACCTGCACTTATTGTTATAGTCAAAGTAAGTTTCTTATAGACACTGTATGGTTAAGTCATGTTTTCTAATCCACTCCACCAATCTCTGTTTTTTATTGGGTGTGTTTAGACCTTTTACATTTAATGTAATTGTTGTCATGTTAGGACTTAAGTCTGCCATTTAATTTCTTCTTTTATGTTTGTATTTCTTATTTTCATTACTGTATATACTTTTTCCTGCCTTCCTTTGGGATACTGGACATTTTTTGGCATTCCATTTGGGTTTATCTGTAGTATTTTAAAATATATTTCTTTGTGTAGATTTTTAGTGATTGCTCATTATATATACTTAACTTATTGCAGTGTATTGGTATTATCATTTTACCAGTCTGTGTGAGGTATAGAATCCATTTTTCCTTTTACACACTTTAACCCTCCCCCATTTATAATATAATTGTCATTAGAGTTTCCTCTGTGTAGATTTAGAGCCACAAAAAACAGTGCTATAATTTTTGCTTCAATCATCAAACGTGTTTTAGAAGACTGAGAGAAGGAAATATTTATTTACTTACATTCTTGTTTACTGCTTTCTTTTCTCATTCCTAATGTTCTAAGACTCCTTTTCTAATGTTCCTTTTCTGTTTAGAGAACTTCCTTTAGCCATTTTTTTTAGGATAGGTCTGCTGGCAACAAATTTTCTTAGTTTTTCTTTATCTGAGAATGTCTTAGTTACCCCTTCATTCCTGAAGCATATTTTTGCTGGATATAGGTTTCTGGGTTGACAGTTATTTTCCTTCAGAAATAAAAATGTGCCTTTTCCTTCTGGTATCTTACAAAAATCCTGCTATCGTGTGTTTTGTTTCTCCCATATAGATAAGGTGTTGTTTCTCTGTCACTGTTTTCAAGGTTTTATCTTTGTCTTTAGTTTTCAGAGTTTTATTATGCTGTATCTTGGTGTGAATTTCTTTGAGTTATCCTATTTGGAGTTTGTTCAGATTTTTGAACCTGTAGGTTTATGTCTGTTGCCAAATTTGGGTAGTTTTGAGCCATTATTTCTTCCACGACTCTTTCAGCCATGCTATGTTTCTTCTCTCCTTCTGGGACTCTGATGACACAAATATTAGATATTTTGTTAGAGTTCTATAGGTCCCTAAAGCTGTGTTCGCTTTTCTTTCTAGGCTGTTTTCTCTCTGTTGTTAAGATTAGATAATGTGTATTGTTGTGTCTTCTAGTTCACTGGTTTTTTCCCCAGTCCTATCCATTATGCTGTTTAGTCCATCCATTGAGTCTTTTATTTCAGTTACTGTATTTTAAAATTTTTATTTTATTTTTCTTTATATCTTCTATTTCTTTTCTGAGACTCTTACATTCCTTGCCAAGATTCTCTATTTTTAAATTTACTTTAAACATATTTATAAAAGCTTATGGCTGCTTTAAAATCTTTATCAGATAATCCTAAATATCTGTCATCTCTGTGTTGAGATCTATTGATTGTCTTTTTTTGATTCTATTTGAAATATTTTTGATTCTTGGTATGATGAGTGACTTTCAATTGAAACTTGGAATTTTTTTGCATTATTTTATGAGACTCTGGATCATATTTAAATCATCAGTTTTAGCTGGCTTTCTCAGACAGTGTTCTAGAAGGAGAAGGAGAAGGGAGATGTTGCCACTTTCTTACTGCCAGTTGGAAGTAGAAGTCCAGATTCACCACTTGGCCTCTGTTGGCAGCTGCAGCAGAAGAAAGAGGCACTTTTTACTTTTGGACAGGAGTCTGGACTGTGGTGAAAGTCGTGATTCTCCAAAAAACTGCTCTGATACCACACCAGCTAGGAGGAGGAAGAGGGACAGCTCGTTGTGCCAGAGTGAGTAAGAGTCAAGGTACTCCACATTGTCTCTACTGAAACCAAGGTGATTGGGTGGCTGGGGGGCTCATTACTACCCAGCAGGGATGAAAATCTCAGCTCCCTACTCAGCCTTCTCTGACACCACCCTAGCATTGAGGTTAGAGCACCTTGTTACAGCCTAGAGAAGTGAAAGTCTAGGCTCCTCAACCAGACTTTGTTGGCATAACTGGGCTAGGGGCACACTTTGTTTTCTGTGGTATTTAGCTATAGTAGAGCATTAGTTTTCTAAAAGTTTTCAATGTGATTATGCTGACTTTTGCCTAGTCCTTTGTCTAGAAAGAACAGATTTTTGTTAGGTTTTGTTTGTCTGCACCTTTTGGCATTTCAGGGTTTTTGGCTTCTCCAGCACCCATTCTGGCATGTATAAGGCAAAAAGAGCATGAGTACCTATGGAACCAACTACCATGTCATTCTTTGAGTCCTGGGGTCTCTAGTCAGTCTGCTGCTTCTCTTCTCACTTAAGAGTGTTTTTATATTTGTTCTATGTTTAATGTCCAGGATTTTTAGTTGTATTTAACAGGAGTTTATGAAAACATATGTACTCCATCTTCCTGGAAGCAGAAGTTCAGATTTTTTTTTAAGGCTCCTGAATGTTTGAAGAGGAGCAAGAATGAAAGTAAAGAAACTATTTAAAACATTCTGAATGGAGATAGTGCAAATGAGGTTGTGGAGGTGCTCATGGGTACAAAAATCATTTAAACATGAAATAACCATTGCATTCAAAAACTAGACATAGCTCTGAGCTTCCTGGATACCAAGGCAGAAGTAACATAATAACTTATATTTATTCCCTTTGTTTAAGAAAAGGAAGCAGACCTGTTTGATTGAGAAAGAAGTTTTCCCTAGCGCTACATTTTAGTAGGGATTATAATGTGTATTCCTTAAATAAGAGGCTTTGTTTAAATTCATAGTTGGATATTTTTAAACTAAGATTTTACAAAAATATTAGGAAGTTTCTCATAGGTGAACATTTCTTACACTAACTGTCTATAAAAGCTGAAGGGATAACCTACTTGACCATGACACTTCTAATGGTAGTTTTAAGCTAATAAAATTCAAGTATATATTCTTTTGGTATTTATCTGTTTGTTGAGAGGTTAGAAATGTGGAGGAATGGGTAGTAAATTAGTTCCTCCTGTTGTTGTTTTCAAATACTGGATAACTTAATTGAGTGTCTGGCATTAGTGTTCAGCAAGGACTGAACTGTGAGCAATTTTCAAGTTAGTCTCTTAGATGAGTGCATGACGTAAGTGTAATCTGATGTTTAATTTCAAGGCTATCTGTAGTGCATGTTTAATATAGATATTATTTTAATACTCATAATCAAGAACACAATTTTCATTGGGCCATCCCGGTGGTGCAGCGGTTAAGTGTGCACGTTCTGCTTCGGTGGCCCGGGGTTCTCTGGTTTGGATCCTGGGTGCAGACATGACACCACTTGGCAGGCCGTGCTGTGGTAGGTGTCCCACATATAAAGTAGAGGAAGATGGGCATGGATGTTAGCTCAGGGCCAGTCTTCCTCAGTGAAAAGAGGAGGATTGGCAGCAGTTAGCTCAGGGCTAATCTTCCTCAAAAAGAAAAAAAAAAAAAAAGAACACAATTTCCAGGTTAAATAAATGTTTCTTTCCAGAGAAAACTTTTTATCTATAGGAGATGTTATGGGTAGGCTATAGTGGGAGAAAATAGCATTACAGAATACCTACTATGTAAGCAGACATTGTACTAGAAATTGTATGCATATTACTCTTAACTTTTTAAGTAACTGTGGAGTAATTGTTATTATTCCTATTTTATAATAGAGAGACTGAGACTAGGGGAGGTTAAATCCTTTGCCCAAGGACACACAACTATGAAATGTCAGAGTTGGGATTCTATATCTAGTCCTGTCTCCTACTTCTCCTCTGTATGGATCCTATGCTTCAGACAATCTGCTTTGATGAAAGTGAAATTGAAAGAGAAAATGGATGTGAAATATTTGGTAAGAAAGAAGTGGATGGAAGTGAAAGCATATAGAGAAAGTCAAATCAGTGAGTTCAGCTTCTCAGAGGCACTTTAAATGAAAATTGTGAGAAAGAAGTTTGAAAGAACTGTTTTAATGGTAATTTAATCTTTCTGTGAATTTCATTTTTACAACCTTTATTTGGTTTAGCAAAAATCATCAATTATTTGTAGTACGTAGCAGTGCTTTATGAGATGTCAGAAAGAGTTTGGTCATTTTTGGTATAAGTATATATTGCCAACATATGTGTCTGTATTCTATAGTGAAATTACTAAAAAGAATTTGATAATAGACTAGCTAAAATATTGATTCCCCAAAGGTTTAAGGTCAAGTGTCATCTAGGTTGGCCCAATCTCTTATTTGATCAGTAAGAAACTGATACCATGGGAGATTAAGTGATCCCACTAAGGTCTCGTAGTGACTAGCAGTAAAGCTGGGACTAGAGCCCAGTCTGTCTGAACCCCAGTCCAGAATTCCCTATTAAAACAATCTAAAGACTTTCAGAATAATTCTATTTGTCTAAAGATAAGACTTTGCCTAATATTAAACGTCATTTAAATTTTACACTTCCTTTTTCTTATTAGCTTGATATTTTACAGTGTTATAATTCAGTCATTGTGCATGAATATCAGAGCCTATGAAAATACAATTGAAAAGCACTAATTGTCTTACCTAGAAGGATTTTAAATAGTATAAAGCCCACTCAACTGTGAGCTTCTAGGGAAAAGAAACATATCTCAATTATTTTTTAATTTTCAGCACTTGAGTTTGGGCCCAGTTGAATTTTGGTTGAGTGAGTGAATGAATGAAATCCAAACGAGTCATAACACTATTCAATATTAGATTTGAAAAAGACCCTGAAAAATCTTCTAGTCCGACACCTTAACTTTAAATAGAAGGAAATTCATGGCAAACAGCAATATATGACTTAATGTCATACAAACTAAAAATAGAATGCATTTATACATACTTTTCCATTGCAAAAAGACTTTCCCTTTTTAGGTCATATTCAGATTTCACAGTAATTTTGAACTGCACAACTCCGGGGGGGCACTGCTCATCTTATAGTTGATGTGACTGGTGCTCTCACAGTTGTATAACTGTGCACAGTGGCTCAGTACATGAGATGTAGGTATTACTGTCCATATTTTACAGATAAGGGAGCAAGCCTAAAAGGGAAATGACTTATTCAAGGTTAGACAAATTATAAGTAGCAGAAACATTATTGGACCCCTGTTTTCTTATAATTCAGTCCTTTTTTTTTTTTTTTTTGATGAGGAAGATTGGCCCTGAGCTAACGTCTGTTGCCAATCTTCCTCTATTTTGTAAGTGGGACGCCACCACAGCGTGGCTTGGTGAACAGTGTGCAGGTCCGCACCTGGGATCCGAACCTGTGAACCCTGGGTGACCGAAGCAGAGTGTGGGAACCCTACCACTATGCCACTGGACCAGCCCCAGTACTTTTTTCTTACAGTGCTTCAGTCTGAAATATGTCATTTAATCCTTCCCCCCTCACCCTATACCACATTTTAGACAACATTTGAAACCAAGACCCAAGCATACACAGTTCATAGCTCTATTCCTGAATATGCCCATCCTGGTTTTCAACCCTTTTCCCACTCTCCCATTTCTAGTTTTGCCTTTTCTCTATGGCTCATACTGTCTTTGTAACTACAACCATGGCTTCCTTTCATCGTAGGTTTTCCTTCTACCTTTGGCTGCCTTCACAACTCAGCTCCATTCCCAGTCACTTCCTACCTTCGTTTCCTTCCACCCCAGCAAATGCCTTCACTGTCATGATTGGCTATTGGACATGGTATCATTTTTCTTTCTAATGTAAGACTTCGCGGGATTTCTCCTGTATGTTCTCTGACTTTTTCTGACTTTCCTTTTCAAGTGCTCCCTGAGAATCATCTTGCCACCTAACACAATTTTGTTCTCTGCATGCTGTCTCTGGGTGATTCATCTCTTCCTGTCACATGGGCGTGCACACCAACACCTACACATGCAGGTGAATCTGCTCCAGTGATATATTTTAATTACAGATTTAGTCAGAAGTAATTAAGCTTTTCTGTAATGGGGATGGGTACCAAGTTTTAAAAATTCATGCTATTTCAGATATCCTATGTGTAGTTTGTGCCACCCTGGTTTGCAGAGTAGGAAGGAGCCCCTAGTGTAGTTAGAGTAATTAATAGAAAGAGAATAAACTTAATGGAGCCAGAAAAGTGCAAAAAATGGCACTTTCCCCCCTGTATCTCATGCAGATGGAATGGCCATCCTGGGATTGCGGCAGGGGATGGCAATTGCATTTTAATTACAGGACTGATGGTTTCGGTGCTGCACCAGATGGAAGGGCCTTTTTAGTGAGAGGCCCGCTTACCGCCTCTGTTGATTTTCCCTCTGATGCTGGTTAACAAAACCCGACAAGAGACAAAAGTGATGAGGTTGCATTCTGATCCAATGGATTTATTCCCTATTCTGCTGCTTGACTTGTGAGTTCAGTCAGATCTTCACTCCTTTGAAAAAGATGCTCCTTCAGGCACTTAAACAAATGAAGGAGAAAGGATGAGACTGGAGAAAAGGAAAGATTCTTTTTCCTCTTCCTCTATCATCCTTGTGGTTACTTTATTGCCTACAAAGCACTTTCATTTCTGTTATATCACTTAACCGTTAAGACAATTCAGTAACAAGGGTGTTGTTATCTCCATTTTAATGAAAGAAAAAATTAAGATTAGGACACTTAAGCTTTTATAGATTTAGTAGTGTTAATCAGTGAATTACTAGTATTAAGACAATGTTAAAGTAAAAGAGTTATTTGTTCTCTGGCTATCCAAAAATATAAAGTTATGGATCTAGAAGCCCTCCAATACCTCACCTTGTTTGATGGAAAAGGAAACTAAGATTCAAGTGGTGTAATGGAGGGCGATGTGGGATAATTGAAAGCACATGGGCTTTGGGACTAGTCTTGAAGAAGTGTTACTTCTGCATTTATGTTTTTGGAATTTGGGGGCAAGTCTGCTTTTCAAGTTTCACTTTCCTCATTTGTAAAATGCTGGATTGGACTGGATGAAACTGAGATCCCTCCTGCCTTGAATCCTCTGCTACCCAGAGCCCAGATTTCCCTATGCCTAGGCTAAGAGTCTTTTTTCTGTGCCTCCTGATGGTGGTAGTGGCATTTTGGGGGAAGCCAAATTCTTTAAAATGATTCTCAAGAAGGTAGACTGGGAAGGATGAGTTATGAATTAAAGTTGATGAAGGCCAAACCCTTGAGGAATTTTTAGAATGTTATCACACAGGAAAACAGCCAGAACATTGGAAAGCCACTGTTTACCCAGAAATTACAATAATTCAGACGTGTGAATCTGAGATTGACGTGAAAATTCCATTCTCAGGCACAAAATACTACTCCACCAAATGCCTTGCCAAGCCCAGGAACATGTTTCTGAAGCAAAGAGATGAGTTATTGGGAATCATCTTAAGTCTCTTGGGCCTTCATCTAAACCATTTGATTTAGTGATGCTTGTCCCTGGAAATCTCCTTCTTTGACTCTTTCTCCTTCAAAGAAGAATCATTTGTTATCGTCTCACTATAATTAGAAGATTTGAGCAGGATAAACATCAGACCTTCACAGCTGTCGGGGCCTTGATTTATAGGAAAATTATTTGTTCTAATTATACAGAATGATTCATAGCTTATGCAAATGTGTGATTTATTACCAGACCACCTCTTTTATATGTAGGATTCATTCTCTTTAGTTTTTATTTAAGTGCTTCCTAGGAATGGTAATATTATCTAGATCAGGCTGCTGGATTTCTTTCATCCTTCTCCTGATAGCCTAGAATAATAATGGTACGCCTTCATTCATTTGACAAAAAGTCATGGAGCAATCTCTGTGCACAAGGCACTGGGGATATAGAAATTATGCTCACATTTGCTGATATAGAGGACAAGGGGGAAGGGCATATTCTACAGCACTTTAACATCAGCGGCCCTGTAACTAAGTAAAGCAGCTCTTACTCGGAAAGTTTTACAGGTGAGGAGACAGACCCAAAGAGGGAAAGTGACTTACCGAAAGTCACTTAGAATAAAAATTATAGGAACTCACTGGGAATAATCCATAATTCCTGGCAGCCAGAGTCAGCCTGCATGCACTCGTGTGTGTGTGTGTGTGTGTGTGTGTGTGTGTGTGTGTGTGTGTGTGTGTGTGTAGGGGTGGGATTGGGCATGCAGTCAAGGCTGGGATTATTGTTTCCCTTTATGAAAAGATGGGAAAGGTATTATACTTTCTCAAAATGGCAGTTTACCTCTCAGAGTCTGAAACTCTAGTCTGTTAGTTTAATTGAAGGCTAGTATTAAAATGCCAGTGTTGTTTTGGTGGGAGGTACATCTTGATCTTTTACTTGTTATTCGTTCATTTGTTTGTTCTCTCATTCAGCAAGCCTTATTAGAAACTTTTTCAGTGCCTGGTCTTGAGCCAGGTACCAGGGGAGGAGTGGAGGGTGGCAGTTGTTGGGGGATGTGATACAAGCTTCAGTTAGACGTGGTCTCTCTCATCACGGAGGCCAGTGCCTGCCTGTCTTCAGTATTCCTATTTACTGACATGCTTGACCTTCTGTGTTCAAGATTCTGAGAAATCTACACAGGAAAGTGATTTATTTTTTCTGTTCCTGGATTGGGTATGAGCTCCAATCCTCCCTCCTTTCTTCCTCTGCTTGTGTGTACCTGTGTTATCTTACTAGACGTTGAGTTCTTTGAAATTAGAGACATGTATTCCATTTCTGTGTCTTCAGCACCTGATACATAGTAAGTTCTCAACAAATGCCTGATCTTGGAACAAAAGAACCCATTAATGCACTGTTGAAGTTACTTTTGCTTCTTTCTCTTAAAACTTTCTCCATTTTGGCCTGACTTGGTTGCTCTTTGTTCTCCAGAGTCAAAGAAGGTGTAGTTAGAATTAGAATCTCTTCTTCAATCCCCAAATATCAAAAAGTCTTCCTCCATTATTTTTAATCCTTGCCAAAGGTCTCTACCCTCACCCTGTGAGTTCCTTAGAGCTAAAGAAGGAGTATATTAATGTGAACACAGTGTAACCTTGGACCAGTATCTTAGCTTCCCTGAGACTTAGTTTCTTTTTCTGTAAACAGTAATAATCTCTACTTTTTGTGTTATATTTACAACCAATTAAGAGTATATATTGCCAACTGCTGTTTCAAAATTCAGCCTGGGTACAAGCTCTTGCCAGAAGTTTTCTCTGACTCCTACCCTCCAGGCTGTCTTTGTTGCCTTCTCAGTTTTTCAGAGTTCCCTGGTTTCCCTCTGTTATATACTTAGGGCATTATATTCTCTGACTTAATTTGTATTTCTTCTCTACTACACAGTGAATTTTGGACAATCTCTTATTAATCTTTGTATTCACTCATAATCATATTCATCCAACATATGTTTATTGAACACTTATTATGTGTCAGACACTGTGCCAGATGTTAAGAGTTTAGCAATAAGTAAGACCAACACAGCCTCTGCCTCAGAAAGTTATAGTATTTAGCTTAGGTTCAGCACAGAATAGGACTCACTCTTTGTTGGATGAATGAATGAAAAATGAATGAATGCATAAATGAATGAAACTGCTTGAGAATTGTAGAGTGCTGTTTGGATGTTAGTTACTTATACTCTAAGTATACTCAGTTGAATTGAGGATCTGATTCAATGTCCAACATAATCTTCCCAGAGTCTTCTGTGCTGGTGATCTGTAAATTGATATGGGGACCTCCCCTTGCTTGTGGTTTGCTTATTGTCTGAGAGTTAGGGTAGGTAGAATCCCTTTCCTAGCTTAATGACGCCCCATCTACTTTTCTGACTAATATCCTTCTTTACTGATGACTTTTGACTTTTGGATGAGAGGAGGTCTCAGAAAGTAGCAAATGGGAAAAACAAACCTTCTTTTTAATCTTAAAAGAAAACCAACTTTCTCTGAAGATCCGTTAGTGATAAAGGAAACTTCATGGACACCCAGCTCCTGGGTCCTCAAATTTTGTTTGAAAGAAGGTGAACAGTGCTTTATATTTTTCAATTCATGGTGAACAGTAGGCTGATCAGATAATTTATTTTCCAAACTTGAAATTTTTGAGTGAAGGGCTACTGTTGACAATTATACCAGGATAATATGGATAAACTAGGACTATCCCTGGCTAACCAGGTTACATAAGTTCTCCATAGTCCTAGGGAGATTGCATAATGTCAAACGTGGGCTAAGGATTTGACCCCCTGGGGCAACGTGGGGCCAATCCTAACTCTTAAACTTGCTGTTAGTATAACTTTGGACAGTTACTTGAACTCTCTACTTCTGTTTCTCCATTTGTGAAATAGAGCTACTAAACTTATATTCTGTGTATATGTCATTAATTGAGATAACACATGTAAAGCTGCCTAACACAGACTGACACATAGTAGATGCTCAAAGAATATTAGTTTCTTTTCTTTTTAATTCCCCTAATAGTAACTCTGCCATTAACTCAAGTATGATCTTGAACAACTTTCCCAATTTTCTTATCAGTCAAATGGCAGGATTGGAATAGATGATCTCTCTATACTCCAGTCATTTTTCCTGGATTTGTCAGAATACCCCCATTTAAAATTATCGTGTTGCCATAAACCTCCGAATTGTCTTGGGAATCTTGATATATATAGAATATGTCCCAGATATCCTTGACATGAAAAGCATCCCAAAAATCCTCCAGCAGACCATCTATCACATCTTTAAGTTCAGAAATTATAATTGTCGCTTTATGAGGTCCTTCCCAGCTCTCAGTTGCGTTCTGTGCTTCTCTCTAAAAAACAGTATAGTCAAAACTGATAGCTCTTGAATTTCTAACCCTGTGACATCACAAAAATTGGGATATCTGAAAGTGACATGAAATAGTCCTTAATGCTTTTAATCCAAGCTTTAAGCTATTTATCGAATGAAGAGCTTGTGGCAGCTGATCCATTCCTCTCTAAGGATTCTCTTCTCCATGTTAAATAACCCAGATTCTTTAAACTGATCTTTCTAAGGATATGCTGACAATTATTTAGTCACTGATGGTTCTTCTTGCTGGAATTTGGTCACCTGGGCTCCATTTCATTTGAAATGCAGTCAGCCTGGTTTCCCACTCACTCTTTTACCAATCTGTCACCAAATCTTATTTATTCTACCTCCTTAATATATGTTGAAACTGTCCCTCTTCCTATTCTTTCTGTTGCACAGTTCTGTTTAGTTCAGATCAACAGTTATTAACATTTATTACATGCTCTGTACTGGGTAGTGAAATTACAAAGATGAAAAAGACAGTCTCTGCCTTCAAGGAGCTATTGTCATTTAATGTTAGAGCTGCAAATAGCCTTAGCATTCGCCTAGTCCAAGCACTTGATTACAAGGAAACTGAGACCTGGAAAAGAAAAGTGACTAGTACAAAATCATACAGCTAATAATAATTTTTTACCTTCCCCCTCAAGAATCATTTCCTCTTTATCATTATAAACTTAAGACTAGCCCCTTCAGTATATCACTCTTTGGTATCATCAGCACAGTTATCATTTTATATAGTACTTTAGAGTTTACAGTTCCATACCAGTCATCTAATTTAATCCTGTAATGTCTCTGCAAGAAGTTTATTATTATTAATCATGGTAACCCTGAATCTCGAGAGGTTAGGTAACTTGTCTTGGTGTAAGTTCTGAAACTTACACTCTAAATTCATGATTTCCCCCCATATTGCACTTCCCATCACTGGCACAAGCAGGTGTTATACTACAACCGACATGTACTTGGAATAGAGATGTTTCAGCCATGGATCCTACTTTTGGAGAGTACAATCTAGACAGATCGTAGACTGAAATTAATAGTCATGCTGGGTGTCATGTCATGGCTTCCTGGAACTATTGTAGCCTCTAAAGGTTGCTGTTTATAAGCCTCTAATTTAAAAAACTGCACCAATAAAAGCTGTAAGTTATTTATTTTTGATAAACAAAGAAATGAAATTTTTAGCAAAATTAAATTGATGTTATTTGAGAAAAATTTGAAGGTAGAATTGTCCAGAGTTAATATTGGATTATACCAAATATTTAGGACAGGTTCACAGTGGGTGAAGCCATTGTGGCCCAGATAGGGAAGTGACTTGTTCAAGGCCTTACAACAGGAAATTGGTGGGAGAAAAGGTTAAAAACAAATTCTAGAAATCATTTAGAATGCAACAACTGACTATAATGCCTTAACATCTCAAGCCCAGACTCAGGAGTAGTTGTAATATATCAAGAGTAAAATGTACTTCATTAAACAGAGGCTCTCAAAGAGCCTCTTGAAATTCTCTAAATGAGTGACCAGAGAGCCTTGCAGCTGCTCAAACATACAGTGACCACTTGTCTAAAATCCTTATCAAATGCAGATTTGAAGGCAGAAAAGAAGGCTTAGTAAGGCTTTGTTGAAATTCTATTTTTAGACCTGATGTTGAGAGAATTCCTTTCCAAATAAAGAGTGGGGGGTGGGACCTTTGCCTGAGTTTCATCACACACTCTACTTCCTGGTGCTCTGTGAGTTGAGCTCCAAATTAGAGGCTTGGAAGATGAGGGTGTGAACAGAAAGGATGGACTGCTCATTTAAAAGAAAAGCAGGACTTTAGTATTTATATCTTTACTTTAATTGAGTGATGTGTTGAAAGAATGATTTGAGTGTCAATCAGTAGGCTCTGGTTGTCAATTGGAGATGTAGTGGTGAACAAATCAAAGTTTCTGCCCTCATTATCTAGGGATAATGCTATAAAGGAAAGAAAACAAGGTAAAGGATAGAGAATTCTGGTAAAGTGGGGGAAGGGGAGCTGTTTTGGCTCAGATGATCTCTGAAGGCTTCCCCGAGGAGGTAACATATGAGCAGAGTCCTGACTTATGGAAAGGAGTGACCAGAGGGAGGATTTGAGGACAGAGTATATGCAGAGAGTATAGCCAGTACAAAGACCTTGGGAGATATGAGTTTGACTTGTTCAAAAACAGTGAGGCCAGTGTGGTTGGATACAGTGAGCAAGGGGAAAGTGGTAAGACATGAGGTCTCAGAGACTGGCAGATAAGAGTATAAGAGAGAGGCCAGATGATATTAAGCCTTCTAGTTGAGAGTAATGAATGTAGATTTTTCTCTAAACACAACAGGAAGCTAGACATGATGTAATTTATAATACACTACAAATGGGGCAAGATTAGCATTCTATGAGAGAGAAGATAGTGACTAAAGGAGAAGCAATAGAGATGATAAGTTGTTAAATTTGGCATATATATTTGGGGTTGGGTTTAAGGGAGTCTAGGAGGTGCTGCTAGAATTAAGATTGTAACAATTATGATCAGACAAAGTAATAATAACTAATTTATAGTGGTACATATTTTAAAAATCACCTTTTTTAATGATACTTTATTTTAACCTGTTAATCAGATATTTTTACCTCAGTTTTATTGGTGAAGTAATCCAAGGTTGGAGACATTACATGATTTTCTGAGAGTCACATAAATAATAAGAGGTAGAGTCTGAATGAGACATTCACTCTGCCTATCTCTGAATTCTGTGCTCTCCCCTCTGTACTTCATGATATCAGGTAGATGTATATATACATTCATTCATTCATTCGTACATACCTACATAATACATGCATAGAGAAGGAGAGAAATGGTCGTGGTGCAACACAAAACTTTTGGTATCAGGCTGCCTGTGTTTGTAACCATTTTTTAGCTAGGTGATCTAAGAAAAGTTACTTAACCTCTCATTAAAAAGGGAGTAATAATAAGACCTACTGCAGAGAGTTGATTACGCCAGAAAATACCTTAGTTCAGAGCCTGGCACAGAGAAATCACTCAATAAATACTAGCTAATATGATTATACATGTTTTGCACAGCAAGATAGTAAATTCGTACTTACTCAGGTATGTTATACTGTTTAGCAAGTTACCTTGGCTTTGATAACATCAGGTACATAGAACAAGTACATAGTCTCCATTTTATAGTTGAGCACCTGACAAGACTCAGATCTCCTTAATGACTGGGATCATGTTATACTTCTGTTGCCCTTACCTCTCTTCTCAACATCCAGCAAATATTGTACACATTGCCTCATTAAGTAGTTAATGAATTGAATTCATTCGAAGAGGCAGTGTAGGACTTTAGTCATGTGGTATAATTTGAGGGACACAAGAAATCTCCTCAATCCCAACCCAAATCATCTCTTAGTGTTAAACTCCCACCATGGAATGATAGAATCTCAAGATTGGAAAGGATACTGGAAATCATGGGTATATTCACGAAGCCCTTCCCACCAAATGGATAGAGTCTCCTTTGTAATGCTCAGCTTCTGCTTGGTTATTTCCAATTAGACAGAAATCCTGACTTCACAAGGCTGCTTGTTCCACATTAGGCTGCTCTTATGGTAAAAAGGTGCTTCCCAATATGGACTTGGAATCGGCCTCCCTTCACCTCCAGGTATACAGTAAACTTGGGGAACTGTGAATAATAACTATGTAGTGGTACATCTCCTCCAGGAGGATTAGTTTTGTCTGTTTGCCATCTCAATGCTCTCATGATTCCCTCTTTTTCCTCCAGTTATGGGATATCATTGTCTGGCTGGATGAGGTTTTTTTGCCTTCTGTCACTAATTTCTGTAGTCTTTTCTTAAAAATTCCATCTCCTCAATTTCTCATCTCCACGAGCTGGAAGAAATTTGTACTTTAGGATTTAATTTATTCTCAAATGATTCTTCCATGCTGGCTGCTTTGAAGGGGGGTACTAGAATAAAATACACCCATATAATCTTTGTGATCACCAATAAGTTTTGGAAGACCCATGGTCTGGTCATTTCTAATTTAGAAAGTCCTTAAAGGAACCAATGAGGGAGGGAGGAAACTTGGATTCTAGTCTAGCTCTGCCTTCCATTCATTATACAACCTTGCGAAAGTCTATCTCCCTGTAGGCCTCAATTCCTTTATCTGTAAAATAGATGGGATTGAATTTAATATTCATTACCCTTTCTTTGATTCTATGCACAAGGTTTGAAGAATTTTTGAAATTTTCCATGCAGCCTCATTAATTAAATGTTCTTTATCTGATTGGGCACATTTGAGAAGGCTGTAACTTTTTTCAGTATTTCATTTATGGTTAAAATCTGACATAAAAGAAAATGAGAAATTTTAGTGGCAACATATCATTAACTTTATTGCCCTGAAAGCATGAGAAAGATTCTATTTTATTTATTTTATTGTTTTCCTCGCTGTTAGCTAAAGTTGATTGAAGGGGATGAGGTAGAGTTGAGTGGAGAGGCCTGAGGCTCTTATTTAGAAAGATTTCTGGAAAATGTCTGCTAGTTTCCATATCATACCATAACTTGCTAGTTGGGTAGCTATATTAATTCTGGAGTACGTCTGCTGCCTGTGAAAGAGTCGTCATAAAGGGCATATTAGTGACAATTTTTGCCAACTTCTGATTGGAATTTAACAGTTTTATTTTTCCATTGTTAGTGGCTTAGAAGGGGTATAACCTTGTTTAAAGATCACATCTTAAAGAATGTGACACATCTCAATGATTTGTGACACTGCATGGATAATAGTCCTTAAGAAAAATTTCTATTTGGTGGCCTTAGCTGCCTCATTCCATCTGTGAAGGATCATTCATTTGTCTTCCATTCATAAACATTTATTAAGGACTACTGCTTGCCAGGCTCATTGCTGGATGCTGGGGATACAAAGACAAAAATGGAAGAGCTAATTCATCTTAAACTGGATTTTTCTGTCATGTGTCCCTCACATGAGCATCTACTATGTACCTGACTATAGCAGTGGCAGTGGGGGATGGTAAAAATGAATGCCATTGAGCACCTTCGGAGGGCTCTCCTTTTTGTCTCCAGCACACACATAGCACAGTGCCTGGCACAGAGGAAGCACTCAATAAACACTTGGAGGAGGAAATGAATGTAAGAGTGATCATTCCTTTCAGGGATCCTTATCCTGTTTGTTCTGGGAAGTAATCTTTAAGTTTAAGTTGTAAGTTAGAGGGCTTACAATCAGAGAAGAACATGTTTTATGTGAAAAGTGCTAAAATAGAGTTATATACCTGAAGAGAGAACAATTAATACTGCCTGTGAAGACATCAGAGAAGGGCATTCCAGGTAGATGAAACTACCTGGAAAATGTAGAAAATCATAAAAGCACATGCTGTATGCTCAGAAACTACTGAGCCCTCATGTAATCATAGGGTATAGTGGGGAAGGGGTGACAGATGGGAGAAGAGCAGGAAACATCACAGAGATATAGTTACAGAGGGTTTCTTAAAAAATTTTTATTACTATTTTTTAATTGAGATAATAGTTTAAATAATTGTGAAATTTCAGTTGTACATTATTTCTTGTCTGTCACCACATAAGTGCTCCCCTTCACTCCCTGTACCCACCCTCCACCCCGCTTCCCCTGGTAACCACTGAGCTATTTTCTTTGTCCATGTATTTTTTTGTATTCCATGTATAAGTGGAATCATATGGTGTTTGTCTTTCTCAATCTGGCTTACTTCACTTAGCATAGTACCCTCCAGGTCCATCCATGTTGTTGCAAATGGGATAATTTTGTCTTTTTTTATGGCTGAGTAGTATTCCATTGTACATATATACCACATCTTCTTTATCCAATCATCGGTCGATGGGCACTTATATTGTTTCCATGTCTTGGCTATTGTGAATAGTGCTGCAATGAACATAGGAGTGCATATGTTACTTTGGATTGTCGATTTCAATTTGTTTTGGTAGATACTCAGTAATGAGATAGGTGGGTCGTATGGTATTTCTATTTTTAGTTTTTTGAGGAATTCCCATACTGTTTTCCATAGTGGCTGCTCCAGTTTGCGTTCACACCAGCAGTGTATGAGCATTCCCTTTGCTCCACATCTTCTCCAACATTTGTTGGTTTTGGTCATGGTAATTACAGCCATTCTGACTGTTGTAAGGTGACATCTCATTGTAGTTTTGTTTTGCATTTCCCTAATGATTAGTGATGTTGAGCATCTTTTCATGTGCCTGTTAGCCATCAGTATATCTTCCTTTGAAAAATGTCTATAGTTACAGAGTTTCAAATGCTGTATTAAGGAGCTTGACCTTGACCCAGTAAGTGATGAGAATATACTACAGAGTTTTAAGCTCAGGAATGACATATCTTATTTGTGGTTTACCATTCACTCTGGCATCGGTATGAAGGATGGATTGGAGTAGGGCAAGACTGGAGGCACACCAACTAGCCCAGATGAAAGGCAGACTAGAAAAATATCAGTTAGCATGGAGGAGATGAACTCTACCTTGAGTCTGAAGCTTAATCAAACAGAAGATTTGAGCTGAAGAGTAATTGAACATGTTTTTAGACTGAAGTAAAAGAGCCAAGGGAGGGAACATGATTGAAAATTTATGGAGAGGGTATAATAGATGGAGGATGTCCTGGCAGAGACTGGAAGATTTGGAATCTAGAACATAGGATGAAGGGTTAGTCTTGGGCAAAAGGAGAAAAAGAAGAGAAGGATATGATTCAAAAGTTTGTCTCTTATTTTATGTCTATGGGATTCAATATTTTTTTGCACTTGCTTGTTCAGCCACTGCTGCCTTCCCTACCAGCTCTACCTCTGAGCTGTTTCAAAAGATGGCATTGTTCAGGGTCACTAATGAGTGATAGCATTTTTTCATTCATTCAACAATAGTCTTTGAAAACCTGCTCTGTGCCAATCCCCATACTGGGCCCTGAAGGTATAGCAGTGAATCAGACCCAGTCTCTGGCCCTGAGTAGCTCCTAGTCTGTACAGGAAGTCAGTTGTATAAATAAGTCAGTGTACTGAAGTGTTATAGGTGCTTTAACAAAAGTTGAGACTATTTATTCCTACCTGGTTTGAGATGTGGGTGCATAAAAAAGGCTTCATAAAAGGGAGGTGTGTTTAAGCTCAATTTTGAAAGTGAGACTGCCTTGATTTTTACTAATTTAAGACAGTGTGGTTGGCAGAATTCTGCGATGTTCCCCATGACTCTCCCTACCCTCCATTATGTACATGCCCTGGATAATTCCCTCTCCTTGAGTATGGGTGGAATCTGTGACTATGACGAGAAATCACTCTCTATGATTATGTTAGATTATATGGCAAAGTGGATTTTGCAAATGTCATTAAGTTCCCAAATCAGTTGACCTTAAAATAGGAAGATTATCTGGATGGACCTGACCTAATTACATGAGCCTTTCAAATTTGGGTCTAGAGGTCAGAGATGGAAAAAGCCAGAGATTCAAAGTACTATGAGAAGGGTTTGACATGCTGTTATTAGCTTTAAGATGGAGGGGGCCATGTGGCAATAAATGTGGGTGGACTCTAGGAGAGCAGCCCCCAGCTGGCAACCAAAAAGGAAATAGGTACCTCAGTTCTACCACCACAAGGAACTGAATTCTGCCAAGAACAGGAATGAGCTTAGGTGCAGATTTTCCCCCAAAGCCTCTAGCCCAGCTTCATTTCAGCCTTGTGATACTCTGAGCAGAGAATCCAGCCATGCTGTGCCATACTTCAGACCCACAGAACTATAAACTAATAAATCAGTGTATTTTTAAGCACTAAGTTTGTGGTAATTTGTTTCATAGCAATGGAAAACTAATATAGATGGCTTTGTAGCTGATTCTGCTGTAGGGAGACTTGAAGGGTTGTTTTTTTTATAGAGGAAACTTGGAGTTGGGCAGATGTGTTGAAAGGTTTGTACTTTCCTTGCATATTATTCCTGTTGACATAAATTCCCATCTTTCTCCTCAAAGTTATTGAGCCATATCTTTCCACTTCGTTGCAGCAGCCGTATTAAACCATTCCTTTGAAAACTTCTTTTTGAAATAATAGTTACACAATTAACTTGAAGATGTTGTTCACTTTGCCTCTTATTGCTTTTTGTAGGCTCCCAAAACTATATGTTGAAGGAATAAAATGAATGATCTCATCAAACATTTCTGAAAGATCTGAAAGAACAGTGATTAATTTCTCCAGCTATATTGAGAACTACAACCACTTGTGCAAGAGTCACTCTAGAGCTTGGACTGATATTAGGTCATTTGTACTAGTTTGTGTTGGGCACTTCCTAGTTTGCCAGCCTTTAATGTAGTTCTGTTCCGGGTCTTCTGCTCTTCTCACTTTATCTTTTTTCCTGAGTGTCCTTATCTAATGCCAGGGCTTTAATGGCCATTAATAAACTGATGAGTTTCAAAATTCTATCTCCAGCTTCAGATCACAGCTTTGGTAGAATCAAGATTTAAATAGAGATTTTAGATTTTCCAAACTAATCTCTTTTCCCTTTATTATTCCCTCCAAAGAGCCTTAAATTGAGAAGGAGTTTCTTGTTAGAAAAAGAATCATTTTCTTATAGGAAACATTTTAAATTTGAGAACAAAGGTATTACTAGAATATGATTTCTCCAGGAAAGGTTTCATGTGTGTAGGTTTAGCTGGCAGCCATGTAAGGTGCCCAGTCTGCTGGAAGTAGATTCCATGGCAGTGCCTATAATCTGCATTCCAAAATTATTCTGAAGTGCTCCCCAGTCTCTGAAGTAAAATTTAGACTGGGGCTTTCGAGGAAGGAGTACAAAAGACCTAAGATGAGCAGTTTGGCTAAGAGATGATGCTGGAGTAATGAAAATGAGGCAGACACTGTCTGTAAGAATTTGAAGGGTATAAATACCAAACAGAGAGGGACTGGCTTTCTGGTAATGAGTGGGTGAAGCCAGATAAATCCTGAAATTTTGAAAGTGTGGGTCAATTTTTCAAGAAATACCATGATACAATCTGCTGCACCTGTGTCTATGGGTCTATGGCAGCAACTCCTTCTAAAGTTAGTGACCACATACCAGAAGAGTTCTCAGGAGATCTCACATCAATATCAGTCTCCTGTCCACAGAAAACACAGTTACTTCCTGTAATGTTGCCTCACATATTTTCCAGAAAGTGTGAGCACTTCCTTGCCTGTGCACAGCTCTTGAGGGAATATGTGCATGCCTTCTGAGATGGGGAGGCATGGACCAGTTTCAAGTAGTGAATACAGCCTTAAGTATTCTACATTTTAAAATACCTCATATTAATCACCTAATTTCCTCTATCTTAAATGACCTAATTTTATCCCTAATATCACTGCTGTTATTCCTCCATATGAAAAACTCTTCCTCAGTTATAAATATCTTCCATTAAACATGCCTTCATGTACACAGTAGTTCAGAGAATGGGCTTTGGAGTCAAGCAGGACTAGGTTTGAATTCTGTCTCAGCCACTTACTAGATATATAACTTTAGATACCTTACTTGCTCAATATGAGCTTCAATTTTCTTATCTATAAAATTGACATCATATTATCAGCTTTATAGTAAGTATTGACTTAAATTATATGTATGTATCATATTTAATATAATAACTTATCTATTGGAGAAACTCAATAAATTCAAGTTTTAAATTATTTTATAAATATTATTTTTCATTTTAATAATCCTCATTATAAATATTGATCAGTCTTATATATCCTCACATGAAATACCTTGCTTCAGTCTTAAATTGTGTTCCTATCTCTTAACTATTAAATATTCAAAGTTACCTTAAATTTACCTAATTTTAAATCCCCACATATCTTATCTTCTATCCTTAATGTCCCAACCGAATCTTAAATAGCATGGCATTTTAATTGTCCTCACTCAGTCCTAAGTATGTTCTACTTCAAATCCCCATTTCTCCATAAATATTATTTACAGAGGATATCTACTGTTTTAGTTTGCTAGCATTCTTTCCTCCTTTCTGGTAATGATATCTTCTTACCTTTGGGGAATAATTCTTTCCTCATGCCTTATGGTTTTGATGGGGTTTTCACCAATTGTGATTTCCACCCCTCCAATCACAGAGCCTGCAGTTTGACCTAGCCTCACCTGTCATGATCCTTCATCCCCCTGGCCACAGTGATAAGTTAAGGAGTGGGCGAGTGAAGCATGCTGGAGGGATCAGTAAGAGTCATCTCTTGGGACTTTTCTTTTCTGAAGCTGTGAAGGAGAGGTCTCTCTTTCTCTTTGGAGTATAAGCCATAAAGGACGGAACCCTGGAGGTGCTGACAGTTACATCTCCTTCGTCATGAGGGAGACTAAGAGAATGAGGCCAACATAGAGACGGAATATGAAATGAAAGGAAGAGAGACAGTTTGGAAGACATTGTTTGAATCCCTGACCTAGTTCTTCAATTTGTTCTCCCTAATTACAAGAGCCAATAAATGTCCTTATTTAAAAAGCTGGTAGCTGGGGGCTGGCCCTGTGGCCCAGTGGTTAAGTTCGTGCGCTCCACTGCAGGCGGCTCAGTGTTTCGTTGCTCTGAATCCTGGGCGTGGACATGGCACTGCTCATCAAACCATGCTGAGGCAGCGTCCCACATGCCACAACTAGAAGGACCCACAGCGAACAATGTACAACTATGTACCGGGGGGGCTTTGGGGGGAAAAAGGAAAAAAAATAAAATCTTTAAAAAAAAAAAGCTGGTAGTTGGCTTTCTCTCATATATAAATGAGAGAGTTCTGAGTAATACACATGTATTAATCCTAATGATATTTTCCAAACTTGGATCTCTGATCTAAGGTTTTCTTCTGGACCTGACCTTAAGAGACTATGCTAATGGTGAAGGTTATTTTAAAGTAAAATAATGGTTTGAAATAGAACACATTAAAGGAGTCCTTAGCTGTGTCAGTTGAAAATGGAGTTGGGATCAGAACAGAAGATTGTTTCTGAGTTTCGGGCTCCAGGTATAGTTACATTTAAGTTATATTTAAGGGCATAGGGATGCAGGAATATCTGATATTGCACGCATTATGGTGAATGTAAGCAAGGATGTCAGACAGCCTACTTTCCAGGACCAGCTCTACCTCCAGTTTGCTGTGGGATCTTGGACAAGTGCTTTCCTTCCTGTGATTTTAATTTCTCTTTCTAGAAAATGAAGTGGTTGCACTTGATTTTCTCTTCCAGTCCTAATAGTCTGAGTTTTCGAGGTCAGACTGGTACTTAGGTAGAAAGACAGAGATGTCAACAATATTACCTGGAAGACTGGGAATTTACAGAATCTGAGTTGACTTAAAATCTAATTAGATAAAAAGATTTCTGAAGTATATTTTCTCAAAATATTGTTTTACATTTATGTTTTAAAAGTTGTGTTGTTAGGGGCTGGCCCAGTGGTGTAGTGATTAAGTTCACACATCCACTTTGGTGGCCTGGGGTTTGCGGGTTTGGATCCTGGGAGTGGACTTACACACAGCTCATCAAGCCATAGTGTGGTGGCATCCCATAAACAAAATAGAAGAGGATTGGCACAGATGGTAGTTCAGCGACCATCTTCCTCAAGCAAAAAGAGAAATATTAGCAACAGATATTAGCTCAGGGCCAATCTTCCTCACCAAAAAAAAAGAGAGAGAGAGAGAAAAGTTGCGTAGTTTGAAAAGGGTAGGTATTAAATCTTATTTGAATGTTTGGTAGAATTCACCAGAGAAATTGTCTGGTCCTGGACTTTTGATTTTTGGGAGGTTTTTGATTACTGATTCAATCTCTTTACTTGTGATTGCTGTATTCAGATTCTCTATTTCTTCTTGATTCAGTTTTGAAAGGTTGTATGATTCTAAGAATTTGTCCATTTCTTCTAGGTTATACAGTTTGTTGGCATATGGATTTTCATAGTATTCTCCTGTAATCGTTTGTATTTCTGTGATATCTGTTGTAATTTCTCCTCTCTCATTTCTGATTTTGTTTATTTGAGTCTTCTCTCTTTTTTTCTTAGTGAGTCTGGCTAAGGGTTTGTCAATTTTATCTTCTCAAAGAAGCAGCTCTTAGTTTTATTGATCCTTTCTATTGTCTTTTTAGTCTCTTTTTCATTTATTTCTGCTCTGATTTTTATTATTTGCTTCCTTCTACTGAATTTGGGCTTTGTTATTCTTTTTCTAGTTCTTTTAGGTATAGTGTAAGATTGTTTATTTGAGATTTTTTTTCCTGAGGTAGTTGTGTATGCTATAAATTTCTCTCTTAGTACCACTTTTGCTGCATCCCACAAATTTTGGTATGTTGTGTTTTCGTTTTCATTTGTCTGAAGATGTTTTTTGATTTCTTCATTGGTCCAATAGTTTTTCAGTAGCATGTGGTTTAGTCTTCACATGTTTGTGACTTTCCCAGCTGTTTTCTTATAGTTGATTTCTAGTTTCATAGCACTGTGGTTTGAAAAGATACCTGATATGATTTCAATCTTCTTAAATTTATTGAGGCTTGCTTTGTTTCCCAACATATGGTCTATCTTTGAGAATGGTCCACGTGTACTTGAGAAGAAGGTGTATTCTACTGTTTTTGCATGGAATGTTCTATATTTATCTATTAAGTCTGCCTCCATGGGCCTTTATGGCCATCAATACTTAGAGTGTCAGAGTAAGACGGGAATCCCTTTTGAAGTGGCCAGAATGGTCACTCACCAACTTTGTACCTTAACTTTGTTCTTGGGACCTGAGTCAGCACTCTTTGCCTCCTATTTTCTACAAAATTCCCCATAAAAACTATCCCATCTTCTGTAAACTACTGTGTGAACACACACACACACACACACACACACACACACACACCACAAGAATAGACAGCAATTTGCTGGCACAGCACAACTCAGATCCTTCCAAAGAAAACACATTTCTCCAAAGAAACAATCTTCTGAGATATATTCATACCTAAAACATAGATAACCTTTTATGTCTTTATGCAGAGAAATTTATCTCAATCTAGCCATAGTCTCTCAAACATTTCCAGATCAGAGTGGATCTTTGCTTTACTTTTGCCCAACCAAAAGGCCCATTTGGGTGACTTCTCGGGGAAAAGAATGACACTCACTAAAGGTGGAATTCAAATCTGTACCTTTTGCAAAATAGAAAAGAATTGAAAGCTATGAAAGGACAATTTTTCTTGTTTCTGCTTCTACTCATCTCCCTGTCTCCATCAGATCTTCAAAGACCTTTGCTCCAGCCATTCAACAATCTTCCCAGGTGCCTCTGTAAGAAGGAAGCTCCTACAAAGTGTGTAATACAGAGATAGGAGCATTTTGCTCCATGGATCATTTCATTCTCCCTATGCAGTGGTGACTCTGATTGTAAAAATGAAAGTGTACTGCATGGCTATGGACACACAGTAGGCATTTAATCAATGAAAATGGATTTCTTACGCTTACTGATTTGTGTGACTATCCCAACTCTGCTGTTAATTTATGAGTTCCTGAAGGATAGTGACAATTTCTTATAATTTTTGTGCTTCCCACAGATTCAGATTCAAGCGAATTGATTGAATACCTTTTATGTGCCAGTCACTATGTCAAGAAGTTCCCTATATATTATTTCATCCAATACTCATGACAAATATGTGAAGTATATTTTGTTGCTGTAGTTTTTGATAAGTAAACAGGCTTAGATATATCAAGTAACTGGTTCCAGATAACACAGTTACTTATTAGGGCCAGGATTCAAATCCAACTTAGTCCTTAAAATGATGTTCTTCCCAGTGACATGGTACCAATATCCATATCAGCTAACCAAGTGCTGTGGACATTTTATGCTTTCATAATATTTGTGAAAGAATTCAAGTTGATCTGTTGCTTAAAAAGATAAATATTTGGGGCTGGCCCCGTGGCCGAGTGGTTAAGTTCTCGCGCTCTGCTGCGAACTTGATTAAGTTCACGCACTCCACTTCAGCTGCCCAGGGTTTTGCTGGTTCATATTCTGGGTGGGGACATGGCACTGCTCATCAAGCCATGCTGAGGTGGCATCCAACATAGCACAACCAGAGGCACTCACAACTGGAATGTACAACTATGTACTGGGGGGGCTTTGGGGCGAAGAAGAAGAAGAAAAGAAAAAAAAAGAAGATTGGCAAGAGATGTTATCTCAGGTGCCAATCTTTTTTTTTAAAAAAAGAATACCATCCCATGTGGTGGTACTTAAAAAAAAGGAGATAAATATTTGTTAACATACTATGCGATTTTGTTTCAGCTTTAAAAATTTATGTAACTTGATATGGATAGATTTATATAAAATAAAAAGTAAAACCAGGTAAAGTGTTTGTATAATATTATTCCATTTTGTTTTAAAAATACAATACAGGGATATCTAAGAAGAATCTGGAGGAATATGCACTGAAGTTTTAACAATTTTTGTGCAAAGTAGGATTTCCAGTGATTTTTATCTTCTTTATGCTGTATATTTCCTCTCCCCTCCAAGCAAGTTTTCTGTACTATTAGTAGTATAATAACAAATCTGAAGTTTAAAATCATTAATGCAAAGAAGTGAACTATTTACTCCATGTAATGTTCATGATGACATAAATTCTAGGGATTGGTGGATCATATTTTTTAAAAATATATGAATACTGGGGCCGGCCCCGTGGCCGAGTGGTTAAGTTCTCGCGCTCTGCTGCGGTGGCCCAGGGTTTCACTGGTTCGGATCCTGGGCGCAGACACAGCACCGCTCATCAGGCCACGTTGAGGCAGTGTCCCAGATGCCACAACTAGAAGGACCTGCAACTAAGATACACAACTATGTACCAGGGGGGATTTGGGGAGATAAAGCAGAAAATATATATATATATATATATATATATATATATGAATACTGCAAAATGTCTGATGAGGATGTAGAAAATATTGGATTTGTATATCAGTGTCCTTTGTAATCACTTGACAAACCAGAACATTTCTAAAGAAATTGTTGACATGATAGCGAACATACATGACCTAATAGGCTTTTTAAGACAGCACACCAACGTTTGTCTTTCCACTGACGCATTTGAAAGTGTGTCAAAATCTAATTTTGATTAGAGGAAAGAGTGTGACACATCTAGATTATAAATGCAAATCCCAGTAGATATTTGATTTCATCTAATCAAAGATGTTATTTTTAATTGCTATGGAACAGGATGATCTTGTGCAAATGAGGCATTGAGTTAATAACAGTACTTTGTATTTACATAGAGATTTTCTATGAGCTTCACATACTTCATGAATTAAAAGAAGTTCTATGTAGATGCAATTACTTTGGAAAGCTCTTTGACAGTATCTTCTAAAGCTGAATATATGCATACCTTGTTACCCAGAAATTACAGTCCTAGTATATACTTGACAGAAATGTACATTTATGTTTACCAAAAGACATGTTCATAGCAGCACTATTTGTAACAGCCCCAAGCTGGAGAGTACCCACATGCCCATCAACAATGGAATGGATAAATAAATTATGCTATAGTCACAAAATGGATTGTAATGCAGCAGTGAGAATTATTATCTACACCTACGTGCAACAATATGGATGAATATTAAAAACATAGTATTGAGTGAAAAAAGCCAACACACACGAGTACAAACTGCATGATTGTATTTGTATGTTGTGCAAAAGTGTGCAAAACTAAGCTATGCGTTAGAAGTCAGGGCAGTGGGGTAGTAATGTGAAGGGAGCATGAGTGGAGGCTGTGTAAGCTGCTAGTAATATTCTGTTTTTGAATCTGAATGATAGTTTCACAAATGTGCTCAGATTATGAAAATAATTCATTGAGCTTTACACTTATAATATATGTACTTTTCTATATGCGTATTATAACTTAATGCACCTTAAAAAAAATATATGTTGGGGCTGGCCCCGTGGCGTAGTGTTTAAGTGTGGTGCACTCCGCTTTGGCACCCGGAGTTTGTGGGTTTGGATCCCAGGCATGGACCTACACTGCTCTTCAGCCATGCTGTGGCAATGACCCAAATATAAAGTAGAGGAGGATGACACAGATGTTGGCTCAGGGCTAAGCTTCCTCAAGCAAAAAACAAACAAACAAATAAACAAAAAAGAAGATTGGCAGCAGATGTTAGCTCAGGGCTAATCTTCCTCAGCAAAACACACACGCACACGCGCACACACACACACATATATATGTTTACTTATTTTTATCTAGACATCTGCTAACTCTCCTCTTCTGGATTTTGAGGTGTTGTCTGTTGGCACCTAAAGTAACTATCATTAATTCATTTGTTCAAAATTGTATACTGTGTACTTATTCTACATGAGGTCTATAATAGGGTCTGCTGATACAAAAAATAAAAGAAAGTGAAGAAAAGAAAATATCCAGTTCCTATGCTCAAGGAATTCATATGGGTGGGTGAGGACAGAGAAATAATCAAGTATAACACAGAATAGCATGTAGAAATAAGTACAGAGTATTTTGCTAAAATCAAATAGGAGCACTCAAGCCAGCCTGTGTGGGCTTAGGGATCAGAGAAGGCAGCCTGGGACAAGTGATACACAACCTTTGCCTGAAAGATAAGCAATTACACATACAAAGTCTGATAGGAAACACACCCCAAGTAGGGGAAATTCCATTTGGGAAGTATCTGAGATGAGCAAGAATATGGTCTCTTCAAGGAACTGCATATGTACTATGTCAGGAATGTAGGCTGTGAGGAAGAGGATGGGTGGCAGGGCATGAGGCTATAGAATTAAGAGAGGGTTTTGAATATCATGCTGAAGAGTTGGGACTTTTCCTAAAGCCCAAGGGGAGCTAGTGAAAGATTTAAAGCAAAGGAGTGACATTATGAGAGTATCCCTTTTTTAAAAAAATCACTCAGGCATTGGTAAGGAGAATAAATTGTAGAGAGGCAGGACTAGTGGCAGGGAGTTCAGTATGGCAGTAATGGAAGAAACGATGAGAACTTGATCTAAGGTAGTCAATTTCCCCAAAACTCTACTCACAATGTTTGAGTATGCAGCTGATTTTGGGGTTTGGGGGAATAGACGGTAGGTTTATATTGTACCACAGACAATTTCAAATTGAATATTAGACCTGCCTGTTCTTAAAATTCTTTAGTTGGGAGCATTAACACTACCCATTATTGTCTACAGAACCTTCTGCCTCTTCCTGGGTGCCAAGAATCTAGGCCAGACCGAAGCCTGTTCTCAGAGTTATTGCCAGAGGGATCTTTGACTCTGATGGAACCCCATCTATTGAGGTAGATCCTAACACTGGAAAAATCTTTTCAGAGCTGCCAGGCTCAACTGGTCTTTGTGATGCCCAAGGTGTCAGGAACAAAAGACCAGCTCTGTGAGAAAAGGTTTCTCCAAGACTGCTGAGCACATCAGTAAAGCAATGAGTGTTGTGGGATAGGAGAAAAAAGAATGGCACCAAAAATAAATCTATATTGGTGCAAACGCACACTAGAAGTATCTCTTATTGTTTATAAGGCTGGATATACTGAAAAGGAAGTTTCGGTGTATTGCCACATTGTTGACCTTAAAGACAATTCATATGTCTCCTGCTAGTTCTACCATTCAGTGTGAATCATCGTAGCTCTCACAGTGGCAAAAATTGGCAGCTCAGGAGTTCATGCTTCTCCTTACTGATTCTCTAAACTTCAAGAAAGCCATGAGTATTGGGGCTGAGGAATGTCGTTAAGGAATGTCATACTCTGAAGAACATCATTAAGGATAAATGAGAGAAAGAAGCTACCAATGAAAGGCATGAGGCAGTTTTCTATTAACATCGTAGAGCAGGTGTCAGTGAACTATGGGCTGTGGGCCAAATCCAGCCCACTGCCTGTTTTTGTAAGTAAAGTTTTATTGGAATACAGCAACACCCATTTGTTTAGGAATTGTCTATAGCTGATTTTGTGCTACAGTGGCAGAGTTGAATAGTTGTGACAGAGACTATATAACTCACAAGATTGAAAATATTAGCATCTGGCCCTTTACAGGAAAAGTTTGGCCACCTCTGCCTAAAGTGTAAAGAAACCCTGAAATTGCTAATGAATGCTATTGGAAAGGCTGGCTGTAAGAGATGAATGGATTCTCAGTTCTTCCAGTCTGGGACGTATGATCTGGAATTTAAGTCTCCTGCTAACCACAGCAAATACATCAGCCCTGTGTTAGCTCAAAGAACAACCCAGTGGTATCCTGTAAAAATCACCTGGACTATAATGACTGAGAAATTCAGGGAAAAAGAATCACTGTTAATACAAACATCCAGGTGGTCGGAGATGATCTCATAGTGGCCAACCCAAAGCAAATTGCCCAGGCTGTGGATGAGGGATAATGCAACTGCTTCCTGCTCAAAGAGAACCAGATGGGCTCTGGGTCTCTTCAGCTGGCCTATCCAGTGAGCGGGGCACCATAGGTCTCCATTTTCTGAGGAAACTGAAAATGCTTTTACTGCTGACCTAGTGGTAGAGCTTTGCCCTGCGCATATTAAGACTGTTGCACTTTAACAATCTGAGTCTGCTTCTTGGAACTGAGGAGATTCTGGATGGAAGATTCAGAAACTTCCTAGCCATTTAGGTTCTAGACAGGAGAGTCTCTGGACCAGTTCAGGTCTCCTCAGCTGGTTAGACCTCTGCTGCTGTTCTAACCCCACAGCTCAAAACGTCAGACCAGTATTTTACAAGGACCGCTGGTCATTTTCTCTCCTTCCCTCACTTCTCTGTGATATTCTCACTGCTTTATTAGAAATGCTGTGTCAGAAACCAAGCTTAGCCATCTAGAATCTTTTTGGAATGTCTAGCTTTGTAGTCACGTTGCTGAAAATTATATTTTTTCTCTCCTTCACTCCACTGTGAGTCTGTGAATCCGTCTACTTAAGTGTGGTCCCCTGGGTTTCATAGGCAGTCTTCCCCATAGTTTTTAAGTGTAAAAAAGTCAGTAATTAAAAATAGTCTAATAGCTACTCTGCCGCCAGGGTTTTTTTTCACTTCCACGTTATCCTTCATGGTATTCCAGGCTTTCACCCTCTGCTGATGCCTTTTTCCCTCCTCCCAGATTATCCCCTCCCAAATTCCAAATTCCCCTTCTATTATGCAGAATATTCAACTCTCTTTAGGTCCTAGCCCACATTCCCTTCAAAGTCCACCTTTGAGGTTCTCAGCAGAGCCAAACATCTATTTACTTAGTGAGGTTCATCCTTGTGTATAGGACTTGGGGTTGTAAACAGCAAGATATTGCCTATGTCGGGTACTAAGTACAGTCAGTGTTTAATCAATGCTTTTTTCTCTCTTCCCTTCTGCTTGTTTTATTGTTGTTATATTCTTTTTCTTATTATATAAAAAAATAAATGCCTCATTACATCTTTTGACATTTGTGTTCTCTTATTTTTGATTTAGCTTTATAAAAGGAAAGATGTGAGTCCTTCTGGTCTTGCACAATATAGCATGTATAAGAAAGACATATAGTGCGTATTCTTCAGATTTGGTGTATCATACCAGAGAAAACTTAGGGCTATTTCCTTCACTTTTATAAGCCTTCCTCCTCCTCCAGCTAGGTGGTGGCCTGTTACAGCTTGGCATCTTCTTAGAGTATAAAGCAGAGTCCAAGAGACAGGTAACATAGTGGTTAAGGTACAAGATTTAAACATACCACTTACTATAGACTTTGGTCAGGTTACTTAATCCCCCTGAACCTCAGTTTCTTCGTCCATAAAATAAGTACCAGTGCATACTTCAGAGAGTTCTTATGAAGATCAAGTGAGACAATGAAAATAAATTACTTTGCACTGGGACAGGCACAGAACAAGTACTTCAAAAAATTGAGGCTGTTGTTCTTGTTATTAATATTATTGCCATGCTGTAATGATGTTTGGCTTATATAGTTATCACAAAAATTGAAAATAAATGGAGCAAACAATAAATGCCAGGAGACAATTGAGAAAAGGCTGGAATAAAGCCCCAAATGCATCAGGGTGGTATTGAATAACTCAGGGTTTTTTTCACTTTTTACTCTGGAAAATTTCTGCCGTATTCAAAAGTAAAAAGAAATAGTGTAATGAACCTCACATACTCATAATTCAGTTTCAACAATGATCAACTCGTAGCCAATTAGTTTTTATTTTTATCCCTACTCCCTTCTAACCCCTCTCCCACTGTATTATTTGGAAGTAAATCCCATATTATATAATTTATTCCATAAATACTTCAGTATATGTTTCTGAAACACAAGGACTTTTAAAATAACCTTAATACTAAGTAAATCCTGGTTGACTTGAAGCTGGAAGCCCTGGGTCATCCATTCACCTCCCCGATGATGTCAACACGTGAACTGAAGCAGGAGACTGTACCCATCAGAAATGGTAGCAAGGATCTTTGTTTGGGGGGAATGCAAGGAAGATAAAGGTTACATTTTGACCTTATGAATACCCCATATCCTGTCCACCAACATGCATGTGGCACAGGCAAGGTGTGGTTATTTTTAGGAGGCATCATGGTATAACGGGAGCAGGCATGTGCCTTGAGCCAGAAAGATCTGGACTCCAAATGTTAATTCTGCCATGTACTGCTTTAGCCAAATTACTTGCTACTAAATCTCTTGTCTGAAACAACTTACAGTTTATCAAATGCTTCTTTCACAACTGTTGGCTCATCTGTTCTTTATCATCTTGAGGGAAGGAAACTGAGGCTCACTGAGGTTAAAGAACTTTTCAAGTGTAAGAGAGCCTCAGTTTCCTCAAAGGTGATAAGGAACAGATGAGCTAAGGAAAGAAGCTAGATTCAAGCCCAGTTCCATCTGACAGAAACTCTGTACCCTTTGCACTATACCATGCTGCTCTGCCTATGCTGGCTTCGGCCCCAGAGTTCCTTCCTTTACCCCTCTCCCCTGGTCTCTAGTTTGATGAGGCAGGGATGAGAGGGACTCTAGCTAAGTCGAGCTGGGCACTGGCAGAGGGATCTGACGTTGCAAGTGATGAATGCATAAGAGCAGGGATGCAGCCATTTGTGAGGCCTTAAGCTTATTTAATTTGGTGGGCTGCTTTAAGACAGTATGATATTGGTGCCACCCCTGTGGTGTAGTGGTTAAGTTCAGCCCGTTCCACGTTGGCAGCCTGGGTTCATGGATTTGGATCCCGGGTGTGGACCTACACCACTCATCAAGCCATGATGTGGCAGCAACCCACATACAAAATAGAGGAAGATTGGCAAAGATGTTAGCTCAGGGCCAATCTTCCTCAAACAAAAAGAGGAGGATTGGCAACAAATGTTAGCTTGGGGCCAGTCTTCTTCACCAAAAAAAAAAAAAAGGACAATATGACATTACAAATACAAACTTAGGTATGAAAGTTAGTATTAAGTTAGAATAGGAAAAGGAAACATCATAAATTATAATTTTTTAAAGCTGAAAAGTTATTAAATTATTTTTAAGTGCCACAGACATCAAAAAATATTTTAAAATAGCATAATATTTTATTAGTTAACTTCCTAACATACTTCTATAATTTTTCCCTACATTTTTGCCTGCATTTTCTTTGGTCTCTTCATATGAATATGATTCTGTAACATCATTTTCTAAAGAGAGAATAGAAAGCTAATTTAGTCTCTCCTCTAGAATGGTTAGTCAAATACATTTTTTGTTTTATTATTGGTCAGAGCTTTCTGACCCCTTACATATCTAGAAATAGGAGTGCACATTATAAACTTGTAGGCTTTAAAACACAAATTTCAAAGCTCTACCACTAGGTCAGCAGTACAAGCATTTTCAGTTTCCTCAGAATAATGGAGACCTATGGTGCCCCTCATTGGATTAGGCCAGCTGAAGAGACCCAGAGCCCATCTGGTTCTCTTTGAAGAGAAGACGACGGAGCCCTGAAGATGAGGATCTTCCACAAAGATATGTGGCCTTGCTGGAGCTGGGATCTGTTCATTTCCCTCACACTTTTTCTTTGTATAAATTCAACATTTCACATGTTCGATTAAAATAAGTCCCTTTAAATTCAAGCCTTAGTCTGTTGTGGGCTATAATCATCCACTGGGCTGCCTGGGATATCTCTCACAATTACTTTTCCTTACTTCCCCAGTGAAATTACTCATAATTTTTGGTTTCTCTTTTATTTAACAGGACAAACCAAAGCATTCTGGGTCTGCTGAGGCAAGACTACTGTGACTTTCTCAAAAATGGCTACCTTCTGGTGAGGGCCATCTCTAAGAAAAAAATCCAAGATTTATCCTTCCTTAAGTGAAGAATTTGGCCCTATTTAACTGTTTTTTTTTTTCTCATATGTATAGACAGACTCAAATATAGAGTTTTTATTTCACGAACTGCTAAAATGTTAGGGAAAGATTGGGAATATATCTTATAGATCTTGTTTTTCCCAGAGTCTTCAATTGTTCAAGTCACTACCGCCTATCAAGTAGAGTCCAAGCATCTCAGAGTGGGATTCATGCCCCTCAGCAGACCAAAGAGTGTTGTTGGCGGTGTATTTCATATAGGTGCCTCCCAGGGGACAGAACAGACCATCGAAAGGCAGAAAAAAGATCTGGGATACACATTGGCATTAACCAGTACCAGTACTTTCTTAAAAAATATTGAAGGTAATTTCTCATTGATGTTGGATTCTGCCTATTTTATTCACTAATGAGCTGGAGAGCTTGGCTGTGACTTTTAATACTGAATTGTCTTTGAAACAAAGTACATTAGTTGCCCTAATTAGTTGGTGGAGTATCTTTTCTACCAATTTGATTCTAATGTGAAAGTTGTTGATCCTCATATAATTCGTGGATGTTCATGTTCCATTATCTTCTTATGCCTGACCTGGGAAACCTGAACTCCAGTAAGCTTCAGATAACTTACATGATGTTTGTTCATTTATTTATTTGTCCTGCCTCAGGCAGATCCAGAATGCTTTGCTTTGTCTTGTTAAATAAAAGAGAAACCAAAAATTACCAGTAATTTCACTGGGGAAGTAAGGAAAAGTAATTGTGAGAAATATAGCAGGAATAAATATTTATTTCCAGGGCACCTACTCTCTGTCAGCATTCTGCTAAATGTTATAAAAACAGAGATGAGTAAAACAAAAACACTGACTTCAAGATGCTCATAGTCTAGAGGCAAGGTGTAAACATTTAATTATTCCATTACGCAATATGAGCTGCAGCAAACAACCTCAAAACCTCAGTGACTTAATGTAAAAGTTTACATCTCATTTAGTTATAATGTACGTGGATTAGTAGGGAAACTCAGCTCCACAGTCAGTTGGGGACCTAGATCTCTGCATCTGACTGGAGATGAGGGAAGAGAAAGAGTGTAGAAGATTGGGCTTGGAAGCAGTGACATCTTTTCCGTGCACACTCCCTTTGCTAGACTTAGTCTGTAGTCCTATCCGATTGCAGGGAAAGCTGAGAGGTGTAGTCTAACTGTGTGCCTGGGAGGAAGAGAAATTGGAGTGTAGTGAGCACATAGCATTACCTTTGCTACAGTAATAATACAGGGTCATTTGTGCTGTGACAAACATCAACACAAGAATTATGGGTAGAAGAAGAGGAATTCTTAACTTAGTCTGTGGTATGTGGATGGGGGTGGGAATCAGGAATGGCTTCCTAGAGGATATGACACTTAAACTGACTTTTGAAGGGTATTTCAGAGTTATCCAGGTGAAGAAGAGAGAGGGTGGCATTTGAAGTAGTGGGGAGGACATGAGCAAAAGCAAGAAGGCGTGAAATAACAAGGTGTATGCTTAGAGAACTTATGACTCAAAAGACTTAAATCTAGATCTTACAGTTTCATGAGAGACACAAGACTTTTGATCATCTCCCATTCTGAGGTTAGTAGCAGTTCTGGATCACATTGATACATAGTAATTCAATTGTTCTGATCAAAAATGCATTGCCCAATTTTCAAAATCAAAGAAGTATTTTTTTGTAACTAGTTGAAAGTCAAGCAGCCAGCATGACCTAGTTAAGAACTTTATTCAAAAAATAAAAAGAACTTGGAAATGAATTTCTCTGAAAATCGTATCTCCATCTATTTGTGAAAACACAGAAACCACATATTTTAAGGATGTGTGGAGAAGCACAGTTTGGTGCCTTTTTTCTCCTTCAATGAAACTGACAGCAAAATTTTCTGTTCTAATATTCAGAGACGTTTTCCTGTGGGCCCACTGAAGAATAATTATATAAAAGATGATGAGATTAAAATCTAGTCATTTCTTGTATCTCCATCTATATTGTTGAAATTGGGGTAACAAAGACTAAAGCTCTCATGTGTCCTAGAGCTCTTGGATTTTATAAATGTCTGTGTTTTGCTTAAGACTAGAATCTATCTGCGTAAGAATCTCTTTTAGGAGGAAGTAAAGTTCTTGGCTCAGATACGGATTTCAAAAGAGGAGCTACTGCACTGAAAGACACATTTCTTGGACCATTTTTAAATATGAGAAAAATGAATAGTACATCTAAATATGGAATCCATATCGATAGAACTGGAGGTGGGATGGGCGTCAAAAAGTGCTTAGGGACAAGACAGGGGGGAAGTAAGTTAAAATAGGACCAATAGCATTTATTTTGAAACTTGGCAGACAAATCTAGAATTTCATGGTTAGAAGATAGCAGAAAAAGTCAAGAGGTGGGAGAGTATCATAAGTTTCCAGGTAAGACCACAAACAGTAGACTATCACAGATAGAATTCAGTGTGCTGAATGCCTATAAAGCATTTAAGACCATGCTGGCACTTAATAAGTCTTCAATAAACATTAGCTATTGTTATTACTATTAGTGTTTGTTTTGCCTTATTGTATGCTGTTAACTCACAATATTCCCTCTTCTTGCTCCAGCTCTTATTTCTCTTGCAGATTTTCTTTATTCTCGATAAAACATTGAAAACATTTAAATTGATGCAATACATTTCTCAAAGCTGGCTCTCCTGAACCTACCCCTCCAACTCCATCTAGATGACATTTTGTGCTTCTCTTATTCCATCACATCTACCTTTGGCTTTCCCTTTTGAGCATTTATTGCAACTTTATACTTGACTGGAAGCTCTATGAGGACAGCAACAGAATCCTTTTCATCCCTATATCCCCAGGGAGACTTCTGTATGCTTGGCACAGAGTAGATACTTGATTATTTAAATGAATGGCCAACAACTTACAGTTTACACAGCTCTTTCACATCCATTTTATCCTCAGGTAAGCTCAGTCATATAGATGCTATTACAAACAAGGACACAAAGGCTTAGAGAGGTTCAAGATTTTGGCCCAAGGTGGGAAATGGCATGGTCAATATTCCAGCCAGCCTGTCTGGCTCCAGACTTCCTATGCTTTTCACCAAAACACACCACCTTTTCTTGAAATTTATGATGGTGAGAAGCAACAGTGGCCTAACACTGAGGGACCTGGGTTTTAACATTGCTCTGCCCCTCTTTTAGGGCACTGATAATTGTATGATGTCTTATCTTCTTTGCCACAAGCCTGAGAACTCTTTGAGATCAGGAACAGCTGTCTTCTTCACCTATTTATCCCCAGCACACAGCACAGAGGGTGGCATAGAGTAGGTTCTCACTATACAACTTTATGACTGATTAAATGAATGAGTGAACAAATACATTAATCTTGATAATAATAATAGGAAACAATAATTGCATTCTATACGATAAATACAAAGCCCTTTAGCATCCATTGTCTTCTTTTACCTAACCCCACTATTTTAGATTTGATAAGGCTCGTTTGTTATCCTTATTTTAGAGTGAGACAAGCTGAATCTCAGAGGTTCTCGGCAAATGCCAAAATTCATAACCTTCATTTAGGGCCAGGATGCCAACCCAGATATGTCTGATTCCACATACCATGGTTTTTCATCATTATTGGGCTGTTTCAAGCCAGAGAGATTTTTATCTTTACAGAAGGAAGACTCAAAGAAGACCAAAGCTTTGATAAATAGAAAGAATACCAATATTACTGATAGAATTTCAGGTCATTTGGGCTATTAGAGGTGGAGATTCCTTTGCGTACACTTTTATGTCAGTGCTTCTCAAACTTCATTCTGTATACAAATCATTGGGGATCTTGTTAAAATGCAGATTCTGATTCAGTAAGTCTGCCACAGGGCCTGAAAGTCTCCATTTCTAACAAGTTTTCATTTGATGCTGATGCTGCCAGTCCAAGAACCACACTTTGAATAGCAAGGCTTTATATCACCCATGCCTAGGCCCTGTCTCCTCCTAAGCCTGGGCCCTGTGGAGTGGGCTAACTCTGTCTTGATATTCCCCACTCTACCTGTTGTCTCCAAGGTTAAGATTTATTCCAACATTATTTTTCTGAGTAACTGTTTGTAGTTAGCAGGGAGTTATCACCTAAACTTGTAGTCACTTGGGCAAGGATTTGAACACTAAGGAAAAGGATTTAATCTATTTATTCTGTTCATCAGGATAGACTGCACAACATGCTGCTGACCTCCAACTGAAATGTAAAACATCCCAAAGGGCCTGCTTGAGATTTTGTTTGTTAGATGTATGCCTTTGGGGAGCATTGGTAGGTCCCAGAAGGAATCAGCAGGGATCCAGAGAGCATCTATTTTCATTCTGAGAACAAACAAGGCACTGGAGAAGTCATGAAAAGAGAGTGAGGTGGAAGTCTCTGCCATTCTCTTACTGAGCCACTTTTGACAAGCACTCTGGCTGTCAGCATTTTCAGCTGTAAAATGGGAAGTGTATTACCTGTCTCACAGAATTGTTGTCAAAATTACAGGTAACACCAGGCCCTCTGCAAGACCATGAACTTCTTGAAGGTAGAACCTGTGTTCTATTTGACTTCTGCCAACCAGAGCTCTAAGTACAATGCTTTCTGTGTAGTAGACCACCCGTTACTGATGGCCCAATAAAGACACTAATTATCTGGGAGAAAACCGTAATAAGTAAAACGTTATTATACTAATATTTTTATATATTGCTTTAGTATTGCAAAACACACCACCCACTTACCCAATCAATTACGAAGCTATACTGTTTTTACCTTCTATTACCTCTCAAATTCATAAATTCATCTCCATCTTTACCATTCCCTTCCTCATCAAAACCATATCATCTCTCACCTGGGCTAGTCTATTAGGCCCCTAACTTATCTTCCCTCATCTACTGTTAACCTTCTCAAATCTATTATCTATCATAAAGCCACAATGATGTTTTAAAATTTTAAAAATCTGATAATGTTAGTTCCCTGCTTAAAGGCCTCAGTGCCTTCCCATTATACCCTAGACAAAGACAAAATTCCTTAACAAGGCCCACAATGCCATTAATGGACTAGAACTTGCCTGTGTCTCTGGACGTAGCTGGTACCTCTCTCCTCCATGATCTTTGCACACCAGTCAGTAGCACTGGCCTTCTTTCAGTCCCTTGAAAGGAGCATGTGTCTTTTAGGCACAGGAAGGAACCCAAGCTGTTCTCTTTGCCTGAAATCCACAACCCGTTCCCTATGTTAAAAGCCTTCATATTTTAGCTCAACCATCAACTATCCACAAGGAAGTTGTCCATGACCCCACTGATTGAGCCTGAGTTGTTTTTGTTGTTATATGTTCTCATACTACCTGGTACATTCAAAGCACACATCACACTTGTAATTAAATATTTTAGAATTATTCACTCAATATCCTCTTCAAGTAGCAGATGAGCTCCGTGAGAGTAGATTCCTTAATCTATCCTGTTCAGTACTGTACTGACAGCTCTTGGAACAGTGCTTTGCACATAGAAATATTCATCAAATATTTGCAGAAAATAATATTATTCTGATAAAATATTGAATTAACTAATTCATATTATTACATTATTATTAATTCTTTTTGTATCTTCCTTACAGTCAAGTATAGGGTATATTACATTTTTATTAGCACTTTTCTATAAATTCTCTCTCTTAAATATCTCATAAACCCAACTTGTAAAATAGTTATTTTTAACTCTATTTTTTGAAGAAGAAACTGAGGATAACTGAGGTAAAATGGCTTGATCAAGGCTGCACAGTCAATTTGTGGCAAAGTCTAGATTAATCAATGATAAGTCCAATGTTCTTTCTACTCATCAGATGCCTAACTTCAGATTGTTGTGAAGGTGACAGATGAGGGTAGGGCAGAGCAGATTTGGTTTGTTGAAAAGCATGATTATGTGCCCTCGCATGGTATTCTGATATTGGGCCACTGACCTGTATTCCAATTTGAAAGGTATGTCTTATCATTCAGATCCTAAAATGCAAGAGTATGAAGGCATATAGAAAAATATCTAATGTATTTATTTGTATAGAATATGTATTATATAATAAAAATTAGTTTTCTATTCCCAGGTATTCTTACAATCTTGAATAAGAATAAACCATGAAAAGCTGAAGCAAAGGTCAGGGGTAGTTTAGTACAGCAATCATGTACTCCTGAGAAGAAAATGTTAAGTGGCACTGTGTTTCCCAAATTTTCCTGAGCATGAGAATCATCTGGGGTATGTGTGAAGCATACACATTCCCAGACCCCTCCATAGCAGCCCTGAGGTGAGGCTCAGGAATCTGCATGTTTAGCCAGATCAGGAGTCTAGGTAACAATAAAATGTCTTAAAATGGACAAACACTAACATCTTGATCTGGGAAAAGGACTATGAACTCTTTGATTGTGGCAAAGTAGTTTAGATTTAAGAGGAATGACTGATAGCTCTCTGGAAGTATGTGCTGAACCTGACTTAGGCTGAAGAGGGTACTGTTTTATAATACCCAAGACTGACTTCCAGCACTGGATCTGCCCTCCTTGCTAGAGAAATGCAGCGTATTAGTTGCTGGGATGCACATGAGAGGTTTAACTAGATGGCCAAGAACTGAGATCCAAGATTCCTGAAGTCCCCAATCAAGGCACAGACCTGCAGTCATCATTAGAGGTCTTGGTGACGTCTTGTTAGAAAATGTAAAGGTATATAACATCAGTAAGGGAGCCTGTCTCAGGCACAATTCAACAAATATTCTCTAATATCTGCTTGGATTCAAGTCCTAAAGTGAGTACTGGGATTCAAAGAATCTAGAAGGAAACATTAATAAATATATACATATATCTCTAATACAGTGGGGGATGGAATCACAGATTCTGCTTTTCCCTATTCTATCTCTGTCTCCTCTGAACTCTAGGGCTTCTTAGAACGCAACCTATATGCCACTTTCTTCGAGGGTAAGTAAAAGTCAATAAAGGGGAAGTGCGTCCAGGAAGCTGGGAAGAGGACAAACCAGGTAGAAGAAACATAAGAGCAAAGACACAGACATATGAAGAATCTCTCTCTCCTGAGGGAAGTGTCAATACTTCAATTATTTTGAGCATAATGTTAAAGGGGTGGTGGCCAGAGGTGAGGCTAGAGACATAAGTAGAGTTCAGGTCATGGACGGTCTTGAATACAATGCTAAGCGGCCTGGAACTTTTTTTTGTAGGTGATGCCAGTGGATTATTTTAACCATAAAAAGAACATGGTCTTATTGATACTTTTTTGTTTTGTTTTGTCTGTTTTTAAGCCAAGAGGTGGCATCGTGGATGGGCCAACATAGTTAGCAAAAAGATGTTCTCAAGAGAATGCCATAAGAACTCTGTCAGAGGAGCTCCACACTGATACATGGGAAGAAAAACATAGTCAGAAACCGGGGAGAAAGAGCTCAGAATTAGCAATGAGAGCCGTCTGTAGTCTAGGGAGTCAAACTAGATAAGGAACCAGCAAGGGCAACAAGTATCACGGACAAAAAAGAATGGTTTATGGTGGCTTCAGCCACCATTTATTGCAATCCTGCCAGCAGTATGAAGTCTTTGTCTCTGTGGATATCCTTGAAGGCACCAGGAGCTCTGACATGTTTGAGATGAACTGGCAGTATCCTGACAGGTGGTTGAGCCATACATGGATGTTCAGACAAGCGTGTACAGCTCTTATGAGGGAAACATGTTGGAGCAAGGAAAAACCATCATCATTATGATAAAGGAGAACTTAGGTGAATTCCTGGAACAAAAATCTAGAATTGGATTTAGAAAGCCAATTATGGGCATTAGACAACACTTACTAGGGAAGAGCTATGATTTTACAATGCAGTTCAGGAGCTTAGGGGTAGTTGGAGCGCATGATCGGTATCAAATGGATAGACACCAAGAATGACTGAAACTTCTGGCATGTTAATTAACTTTTCTGCACCTCATTAGCCCCATCCATAAATTGGGGATGATAATATCTACTTCATAGAGTTGTCAAAACCATTAAAATATGATAATCAATGTGAAAGTTCCTAGCATTGTGAGGAGACACAGTAGGTACGCATTAAATGTTGGGTTCCCTTTTATGCTTTCTGTTTCAAGTCAGAATTTGTTGAATAGCTGAGGTTAGTCCAGTCCCTCAGATGGAGGGATTTGGCTTGGATAAGGAAGGGAAAGGAAAAGGCAGAATTTTAGAAATGAAGCTATGAAGCTACCTAAGGGCATGAAGCTGGAATCTTGCTAGACTAGACTAGGAAGAAGCTAACCCAAGGGAAGTCTTGGAATGGCCTTTCTGTGTTGCATTCAATATGTACACATGAATCTAAATGGAAGAAACTAAAGCAGAAAAGTTTGTGTTCTAGTGTGGACCATGTCATCCAGAGGGCACAGTTAGAAAGTTAAAGTGAAATGCATAATTCTAAAGTGCAGTAAGAGCTCCTCTTTTGCTTGGCTTTAAACTACTGACTCTACTGAATTGCTTTCCTGGCAAGATGTCTTTTATAGTTGATTACATGTCAAATCAAAACTCAGTTATATGAGGACTCATAAAAAGAAATTTATTTTAACCTAAGGTACATCATTCCAATGAATTACTAAGTTACAAGGAGAGGAATGGAACATAATCAATATAAGGTTTCAAAAACTCATTTGCTTTCTTGTTTCCATCCTTAGAAAGTTCTTAGAAGAGATCCTACCTTGGTATATTTTATACAATGTCATTTTATGTCTCTCCACTCTCTTAAAACTGGTCTAATTAACCATCCTCCGTAACCCTCTCTAATTTCTTGCAGTCTTTGCAAATGAACTCTAGTTGATTCAACTTCTCCTTCTCCCTTAAATGAAGATAGATTTTGCATCAGTTGAGGTTTTTTTGTTTGTTCTTTATTGTACTTGTTAAGAACACCCTCCTGGCACAGCAACGAGCAGGCAGGCTCTGTTTGTAGAACTAGTTTTCTGTTGACCCTCCTATTCTTTCATACCTCCCTCTCTTCTTCAAAACATAGTGTCTCCTCACATGCCCTCTCTGGTCATAGCCTGTATCAGTTTTTCTCCTTAGGCCTGAAAGGATAGACCTGAGACTTTGGTTTATTGTCATTTGTACCACATGTCGGCATGATTTGTCTTCCATGGTCACAGAACACAGTGAGTGAGGACATTAGTAGGTTAGATCACTGAGTCATGGAGCAGTGAGCTTTATGTCTCTGACCCTTCTAGTCTTCTCAATTTTATTATTGCAACAGTCACATTTGCTTTCTGTAGCGTGTTCATGTTTTTCTTGTATTTTTTTTTTTTTGCCATTGTTGCAACCAGGTGTGAGTCAGTTGCCTTCCATGCCTAAATGATAAAAATTATAATAGCCAACATGCAGAGTGCTTACTGTATGCCAGCCCATGCATTTATCTCTATTGACTAATTTATGTACTATAAATGTATTAATTAATTTAATCCTTATAATAGTCTTATCAGATAAAAACTATTATAAGCCTCATTTTTTCATATCAAGAAATTGGAGCTCAGAGAGACTAAATGACTCACCCAAGGTTCCAGTTAATAACTAGCAGAAGTAGGACTGAGTCCTACCCCAGAGCCTGGACTCTTAAACATTATATTGTTACATTTGTCTAAGGCTATTTAAAAGCATGCTCACATATGTCATCTGATCTCCACAGCAACCCCATAATTATTCATAGTTTTACGAATTAGGAAATAGGGGCTCCAAAATATGAAGAATATGCTGCAAATCATATAGCTAGTAAGAAGTGCAACTAGGATTTGAACCAAAGTTACTGATTTTAAATTTAGGAGATTTCCACAAAACAGTTGATGTTCTAAATTCAAGCATCTGGGAATAAATTTATATCTGATTTTACTTACAGGTATGCAAGACCTGTATGCATATGTGCATACGTGTGTGTTCACACATCTCTATGGATATGTATCTTTTTATATTAACACAAGTAAACAAATTATCATCTGGATACATTTTTAGTTTTTAATTTGGTTAGTATATAGGCATAACAAGATGTGATGATTCTTTAAAAAAAAATCAGTAAGTCATTTGTTATACCTTTAAAAAAGACTTATATCCATATAATCAAATTTTACCTCATTGGAAAGTTGATATTTTTGACATTGACCCCTGGAGTATAAATCTAAGGATAATCCATCTTAACCAGATGGTTATACTCCCCAAAGGCAAAGTTGTGCAGAATATTGTTCCATACAACTCCCTGGTTTCTACATTTCCTCTAAGTCCTTTATCTGAGGGGTGTTGGGGTATGGTAGGTAGACACAGGTTTTGGCGTCCTATGACCTGATTTCAAATCTTTATTCTACTTCTGACTTTCAGTGAACTACTTTCATTTAACTTCTTTCTCTAAGCATTGGTATTTTAATCTGCTAAAAAGAGGTAATTTTTCTGACCTTTAAGCTTTCTCCCTCTAATTTGCTCTTCAGATAGTTGTCAGAGTGCTAGTTCTAAAACACTGTCCAGATCATGCCATTAACCTAAAAATCTGTTTCTCGCTCTCCCTTGTTTTAAGGATAAAGTTCAAATTCTTTCACCTGACTCTCAAACTCTTAGCCTGTCTTTGAGTTTTATTCCTCTCGAACTTCCCTCATCTTTCCTACATTTGTGTGGCACTTCAGCCCAAGTTCACCTAGTTATTCACAGGTTTAAGCTTAGAACCCAGATTCTCTAACAGTAAGTTCAATACTTTTTCTATTCTAACATCGTCTCTAATTAACAAACCTCTGGAAGTGACTTATTATTGAAGCTGATTCCAGTTACTAACCCCAGAGCATGCCTGCTATCTGATCTTTTTTTATGTTGAATAATAAAATACAATCAATTAATACTTATTTTTGTACCACTCTGCTAGACGCTGCATCATCTGATATAAGTAAAATGCAGTCCTTCTATTAAGGAGCTCACAATGTAGTATGGGAGATAAAGACAAAGAAAATGAATTCTAATTAAGATACAGTCTGTCCCTTTCTTCTGACATAATGCAACATTTATCAGAGGAGAGGGAGAGAGACAGAGTTGTTGGGCTAGTGATGAGGTAGCAAAGAGCCTAGAACTGGGAGTCAGGAGGCCTGGATTCTGATTGCAGTCCCAATATGAACTTTCTACATGACCTCAGATAAGTCATTTCCCCTCTCTAGGCCTCAGTTTTCACATTGAAAAAGTGATGGGTTTGGAATAGCATTAGAGGATGCCTAAGACTCAAGTGAACACTAATATTTTCATCATCCTTATAGCTAACATAGAGTACTCCTCTAAAATAAAAATAACAACTATCATTAGTCAAATGCTTCCTATGTACCAGCCACCGTTTTGAATACTTTACATGCACCTAATCCTCACAACAACACTATGAAGTATGTATTATTATTATCATCTTCATTATGCAGATTAGGAAGCTGAGGTAGAAAGAGGTTAAGTAAGTGATAATCTGTGATTTGAACCTAGGCTTTTGTGTATGCAGAACTGGTCCTCTTACCCATAGTTCTTTGTGGCTTCTTAAAGATGCTTGCTCTTGCAGCGGTGGTGCTCAAGCTGTCAGCTCCACAAAGAGTGGAGCATTAACTTTTCCATAGATTGCTTGGTCATATTCCTTTGATCTTATAAGCTTTAAACAGTGTAGGAACATCTTCAGTGAAAACTCACTGGCAGTTTTAGTGACTCTTTCTCAGAATTGATGCTCATCGTCTCTCCTACCAGATAATGCCACTTCAAAAAATATTTAAGAAGCCAATGTGCACATTGTTGATGATTTTTAAAAAATTTTACAAACAAGAGGTGGCCCACTTTCTAGTATTTTAGAAAAATGATTAACAATACAGTCAAACAGATCTTATCAAGATAAATAAATAAAATGAATAGCACAATTTAAATTTTCTCATATATTTCTCATTTATTCACCAACCTATAAAATTGGTAATTGAAATGGACTGTTTCCTATTAATGTAGGTTTAATAAAATACTACACTCCGTGGGTTTATATATATGAATATATGTCTGCACACACAATTCTACAAATATATGTGTATATATACATATGCATTTAAATTTATGGTTTTAGAAGAGAATGTATGGAACCTTAGGTGTAATATAACTCATCTTTTATCACTCATTCTACTGTCTAAGTGCTTTCACATACAATGTGATTGGGTCATAAAGCCTTTATGATCCTTCCTAATAAAGAGATTCTGATTCTGTGATCTTATTTTTACTTTGGGGCCCACAAGTCTGCAACAACGCTGTGAACAAGGCTGAACATTTAATTATCCTCCTCATTTACAGATGAAGAATTTAATCCTCAAAGGTAAAATGACCTGTTTCAGGCCACACAACTAAAAAGAGAGAGAACCAGGATTTGAAATCAGGTTTCCCTGATTCTACAGTAGGCATTCCTTTTACTATACACTATTGCCTCGCCTGTATTTTTCACATATGTTGTTATTCAAACCTGGGTTAGATCAGGCAAACTAAAATCCTTGTGGCTGCAGGCAGGCCCAGAGATCATCAGGTCTACTGAATCTGAGCTGTATTTGGCAAGATCCAATGAAAGAAGAGCCATATTCTCTTGCAGGCAGGAAAGACATAGACAGACCCGAGTCAGGACCACGGAGAGCTCCCAGTGAGCTTTTTATTCTTTGCAGCTTGGGCTTCAACCTCAGATGTAGGAAAAGGCGTTGACTACTTAGATCCAGCCTACTCTGTCTTTGCTAGGAGGCACTCTTATTCGTATTATACACAATTCATTCAAACTGCTTTCTATTGCAGTTTTACTTTGTCTGATTATTTGTTTAATGTAGCTCCCCCCACTCCCCCGCTCCAACCATACATGCTATAGACCACTAGACCATAAATACTTTATGGTCAAGGCCACATCTGTTTCTACTCATTATTGTATCCCCATTGCTAAGAACAATGCCTGGAATTTGGTAAATACTCAATAAATGTTTGTTAAACGTCGAATGCATACAAATACCAAGTGTTAAGCACCTACTCATTGCTAGGTTCTGTTCTGGGTACTCCTACCTTTGTGCCTGTTGAACCTCACTGAATCATAATCACTGAATGAGATAGCAAGGAAGGACACCATCAAGCTGTATGACCTCATGGCCAAAATTCTTGAAAGAGTTGCATATATTTACTGCTTCTACTTCCTCACTTCCCATTCAGCCTTCAACCTATTGCACTCTGGCATCTGCCTCCACCACTCTATTGGAACTGCTTCTTTGATAAACCTTGAAACATCTTTTATAACCTCATCCAACATGACCTCCAGCATTTGATATTGTCAGTCACTCTTCTTCCCCCTCTCCTCTCTTAGCTTTCCGGGCAACATTCTATCGTGGTTTTGCTCTCACATCTCCATCTACTTCTCATTCTCCTTGTTGGACTTCTTTTGTTTTGAGGACCCTCAAGTGTTGAGATTCCCTAGGGTCCCATCCTACTCTCTTCACACAATCTCCCTGCTCTTCTCATTCACTCTGTTCATTTCCTATGACTTCAACTATCATCTACAAACTAATACCTGTTGAATCTATCATTTCATTCCTAGATATTCTTATGAGGTTTAAGCTCACACTTCCAAACATCTACTGGCTAGTGGGAAGGACATTCCTTGCAGAGAGTGTGGTGAGAAAGCTTCCATCATGTTCGGTTGTGAATGTGAATAGTTAGAGACATTCATTTAATCTCACTAGTGCTCGTTATTTTTGTAAAAAGAAAAACAAACCTAGTATAAAATAGGTACATAATAAACATTTTTGAACGTGTAAATGAGTGAATGAATGATATAGAAGAATTAATGGGTCTAGAAAAGCTCTCTGCTAGGTACTTTACAAATGTAATTTACTATTGTAACAGCTAATAATGACAATATATTGCATGTTTGATATTCCTTTAATTTACTTAACTTTCCCTGTCCCCATTGCCACTACCCTCGTTCAGGCCTCCATCACCCCTGTTTTAGATTACTTGCTCTCCTCTAATCTGTCTTCAATATAATAGGCAAAACAGTCTTTCTAAAAAGCAAATTTGGTTGTGTCAGTGTCCTGCTCCAACTCTCCAATTACCCTATTTTTCTATAAGATAAAGAAATAACTCTTTAGTTCACATTCAAGAGCTATCCCTTTCTGTGCCCTGGTCACATTGAGCTGCTATCTGTCCTTCATTCACTATTCTTATTTTATACATCCTTTCTAGAACTTCAGCTACTTAAGGGGGCCTTGCTATTCTCTTACCCCAGCCCTTTATGCATACTGTGTTATCTGTCTGAAGTGCTTCATTTTAACTTTTCCTTAACTTTCCTCCTTTGCCATCTATAAAGCATTTAGTACAGTGTCTGGCATATATTAAGCATTCAGTAAATGCAGTGTATGTCATTGTCCTCATTGTCTTTGTTGTCATTGTTATCATCATCGTTGTCATCATAAGATGTGAGGGATGCTAGCTTGTCACAGGTATCAAGGAATTTACAGAGTACTTGGTTCAATTTACATTTTATATATTCTCATATAGATGTGGGAAAAGGAAGAGGTTTGTTCAGATTTATGAAGCTTGTGAGAAAGATGGCAAATCGAAAGAATTAGAACCTAGTTGAACTACCCTTGTCCACTGCCCCAGTAGGCCTCATATGGTTTTGAAATTGTTTTACCTTTGGACCAATTGATGGCAACAACTGTTATAGAGGAAGGCTATGGTCAGTTTTAGCTGGGCTAAACTCTTGGCTCTTCTATTCATTTAATAATATCACTAACGCATAGAGCTGTTAAAATGGACAATGTATATATAGTACCTAGCACAAACTTTGGCGCAAAGAAAGTGCTTCCCCTTTTACCTCAGATTTGATTTGTGTCCCTCAGATATGTAGGCTAGAGGGATTCCAGGACCTTATAATTCTGCTGATCAAGACAGTGGTTGGTTTTTAAAATTTCAGGAGGGAAATATCATGGGAAGAAAGTTAAGAGCATATTGTCTTCACTGTGAACAGAAACCCAAAATAGATAGCTGCATACGGGTTTCTAGTCGTGCTTGGGAATGCAGCCAATTGAGCACAACATGGCCCTATCCTGGGACTCTGCCAGCTTTGCCCTCCTTGCACGTGGGACAGGTGCATCTGTGCCCATGGCCCATATTTTGCATCCGTTAAGAGATTCAAACAGGCTTGGATTCAATAAGAGTTAAAGAGAGGACTGCAGAGCGGTCTAGGGACACTTGAACCGGTTTCCTGCATCATAAAACTCAGGAATCCAAGCTCTATCTTTCAAAAATTGTATAGGGCCATTTTCCTAGTTTCAGGAGGAAAGTGCCCTCGTAGTTCTGCCTGTCTTCTTCCTGCCCCTACGTCTGCCTCTTAGACCTGACCTTTCCCATTTGAGCTTGAGTATATCAGACTGGGATGATCTTCAGTTGGGGAGTTTAGAATATTTCTGTCTTCCTGTGCAGAGGAGCTGAAATTGTATTAATGAAAACTGGAACTGTAATCATTAAGAGGCAGTGAAGTAGCATTTATTGATTTTCTACCTTGTTTTCTTATTTATTTTTGATTAACCCTTTGAAGTAAATATTAATATGTTTTCACAAATGAAATACTGTTGAGATACTGTTAATCAGTGATTATAATAACTTAAGCAAAGTGACAAATGTAATGGCCCCAGAGCAAGATTTTAAATGTAGGCCTGACATCTGCTTTACCATGTTATCTCCAAGTAGCTGCATTGCTGTTTTCTTCACTTCTCAGCTGAGCTTTCTTCAAGGTCTCTTGGTTGTGTGTGCACCCATATTCACAAAGGAAGCGCAAATTGTGTACTCCCAGTCCCCATTACTTATTCTCCCTCCTTTCACCTCCCGAAAGGTGTCTGTCCTCTTTAGCTCTTGCTTTTAGATGGGTTTTGTGACATTGATCACTTAAAGTGTCGCTTTCTGATTAATGTCTTCCCCCAAATCCTCATTAGTTGTGAATTGCATAATTTTCTGAAAATAGACACTAGATCTCTTTCTTTCGTGGTATGTAACAGTATTAAGAAGTCACATATGTGGGTTGCAACAAAAAAGTTTTGGTACTGAATTCATTATTTTGACAATTGAGGGGAATAAACAAAAGACAGAGAGAGAGAGAGAAAGAGAGGAAGAGACAGAGAGAAGAGAGAGAGACAGAGACAGAGATAGACAGAGAAAGGAATGGATTTAGAATGAGAAGATTTGGTTTAGGCCCCTGGCATATCTAACTATGCCTGAGATTAGAGGTGTGTTTAACTTCAGTGACCCTTAGTTCCCTCCCTTGACTATAAGGAGCCTCATCTCTGCCCTCTCTTCCTCACAGCATTACTGTGAGATCGATGAAGACAGATATAAAAGTATTTTACAGATTGCAAATGCTTTACAATTGCAGATTTTTACCAATAATATTTATTCACCGTTTAAAAAATAATAGAGTATTTTCACATACATTATTTCTTCTCTTTGTTGCTTGTTTCTCAATATTTTGGACCATGAATTGTTATTCCATGGTCCAAAATCTTCTTTTCTTCTATGGGAGTCCTGGGTTCACTGGAGTCCAGGGCGGGAGCTGGAGGAAGCAGCGTCTTAACTTAAGGCTGCTGTAACCCTGAAATCAGGGAAAGGAGCAGAACTACAAAAGCTGGAGCAGAGTAGAGAGCCAGAGTCTGATAAGCCAAAAATAAGCAGAGTGTGTAAATGGGGTATCTGAGCTGGAAATATGACCCCAGAAATATGAAAGTCTATAACCTGAGAGCAGGATGAGCCAAGTGTAGGCTGGGGCAATTTCCCTGGCTATTTGCAACTGACTGTGTATTGGCCACATTTCGATAAGAACCTGGGTTATTATGGAGGTTTTCATTTTGATGTGTTCCATCTTACTGTCAACCTGCTCTTCCAGATGGGTCTCATAAATCACTTTCCAGGTAGTCGTGGCCTGTAGGTTTCTTGGAGCTGAATTCACATAGTGACCAAACCTATGTGAGCATTCATATTTTTTTCAAAGTTCTCGTCCTTTCCGGTTTCATTAAAAAGTGTGGCTTTTTAAAAGATATAGAATAATGAACATCATCTGTTTCCTTTGTGAGGGAGTTTTACTTTGCCTTGGAAATATATCATCTCAGAAGTAACGTTCTCTTTCTTAGCACCTATAAGCGTGTGTGTGTGTGTATTAGTCAAGCTTATCCAGGCAAACAGAACCAATAGATTGTGTAAACATATAAAAAAAGATTTTTTTATAAAGAATTGTATTACATGATTATGGAGGTTGGCAAGTCCAAAATTTTCTGTGTGGGTTGACAGGCTGGAGACCCAGAATGCTGATGGTGCAGTTCTAGCACAAAGCCCTATAGGCTAGAGACCCAGGAAAGGCGATGGGGCAGATGAAGAAGCTGGTCTTTTTGTTCTATTCAGGCTTTGACTGATTGGTTGAGGCCTACCCACATTATGGAGGGCAGTCTTCTTACTCAAAGTTCACTGAGTAACATTTAAAATGTTCGTATCATCCAAAAATACCCTTTAATTTGACACATAAAATTAACTATCACAGTATGTGAAAAGAAGAGATCTTGTAATAAGTTTCTTATATACATAGTATACACTTGCATTGCATTGGTTTTATATATATATAAGTTCTATTTTATTTTTATTTGTTTTATTTTATACAGAGAGGTATTTTCATTTGTTTTGAGGACACTCAAAAATTAACCAAAAATTATTAAAGACACATAATTTGCAATACTAAATCATGGCACAACAGAACTAAGGTATTATTTTGTTCCAGATTTATTGAGATATAATTGACATATAACATTCTGTAAGTTTGAGGTGCACCATGTTGATTTGATACACTTATATATTGCAAAATGATTACCACCATAGTGTTAGCTAACTCCTCCATCATGTCATATAATTACCATTTCTTTTTTGTATTGAGAACATTAAGATCTACTCTCTTAACAACTTTCAAGTATATAATACATTATTTTTAACTGTAATAACTTATTATTTTTAATCAATTAGTTAATTAAACAAAACAAAACAGTGGCAGCTTTTGGAAATACAAATATAGTCAAGATATCCAGGATCACTATCCTCATGGTTCTTATAGTCTAATGGTGCTTATACAGAAGTAAACAGATGATTACGTACTTTATGACAAGTGCTACGACAGAGAAAGTATAGGGATGTATTAGTTGGCTTGGGCTGCTATAACAGAATACCACAAACTGGTGGCTTAAACAACAGAAATTTATTTTCTCACAACTTTGGAGGCTGGAAATTCATGATCAAGGTACTTGAAAATTTGGTTTATGGTGAGAGCTTTTTTCCTGGCCTGCAGATGGCTACCTTCTTGCTATGTCCCTACACGGCCTTTCCTCAGTGTGCCCATGTGGAGAGAGAGTAAGCGAGCTCTCTGGTGTCTGTTCTTCTAAGGACACTAATCTTATTGGATCAGGACATCACTTTTACGATCTCATTTAACCTTAATTACTTCCATAGAGGCCTATCTCCAAATATAGCTACACTAGGGGTTTGGACTTCAACATATGAATTTGGGGGATAGAACACAAACATTCAGTCCATAACAAGGGGGCTGTGGAATCACATGTGAGAGCCCCAACTCAGCCTTGGTGGTGGTAAGGCAAGAGATTATTTTTCAGTTTAGCCCTGAAGAATAAAAAGAAGTTAGCCAGATATATAGGAGGAGACAGAGGAGTGATCCAGATCTGTGGGAGGAGAGAGACAAAGCATGCTACTTTGGAAAGAATGAAGTTAGTTTGTTGTAGTTGTTACATAGAATGGGGTAGGAGATGGGAGATGGGAATAGGAAGTGGGAGGAGTAGAAAGGTAAGCAGGGGTTAAATCAAGCAGGGCCTTGAAGCCTATGTTAAAGAGACTGGATTATGTTTGAATGGCAATGGGAAAGCACTGGGGAGTTTTGCTTGAGAGAGTGTCATGATGAAGTTTTTGTTTTTAGGAATAGAACTCTGTCTGCACTGTGGAAAATGGATTGGTTGGGGAGAAATCTGAAGTTGGGAAGACTGTTAGGAGGAGCTTAAAAGTAACTATGGCTATAAAAAATGGTGACTTAAAGCAGTGTGGATGGAGAGAATGGGACAGATTAAAAATGTACTTCAAGACAGAATTAATATTTCATGATTAGATGTGGGTATGAGAGAGGAAGTAATCAAAGATTCTTCAAGATTTCTGACTTTAATTAGTGGATAGAAAGTTGAACTGTTTACTGAGAAAGGGGACAGAAGAAGGAGAGCAAGTTTTTGTATCTGGGAGCATTTTGGACATATTGTATTAAAAGCATCAAGGCAACTATGGGGGGATGTCCATAAGGCAGTTGAATATACTGCCTGAAACTTAGAGGAAGTATCTCCTTTGGAGATTTACATTTACAAGTGTTCAGTATATTCATGGTAGTTGAAACCTAGGTGTTTCATCACCCATTACTGGACCCATTATTTAGTCCTTGACTCTTTTGTCAAGAAACTAGAACATTTAAGGAACACCCAGAATAAGAGGGGTTTGCAATAGAGACCAAAAAAGAGCAGCTATAGGAGGAGGAGAAACCTGGAAAGTCAAGGGAAGAGGAAATAAACATCAGTGTCGTACGCTGCTGGGAGGTCACGTAAGATAAGCACTTAGGAAAATCCCACGAGTGAGCAAAAGAAGGTCTTTAGTGATCTTTAGAAAAGCAGTTTAAGACAAGTGGCTGTTTGGGATCGTGTCATAATGTGATGGATCGAGGAATAAGTGGGAACTAAGGAAGTTGAGATAATGAACACATTCGTTAGGAAGTTACCTTATATTTTATTCAGAAATAATCCAGAAGTTATCATTGATTCCTCTTTTTGTAATCCTACTCTCCATACCCAAGCCATCGATAAGTCAATGGAATCTATCCTCAAAACATCCCATTTCATCTATTTCTTTCCTTCTTCGCTACTACCACCCTAATCGAAACCACTGTGATTGTTTACGTGGACTATGGCAATACCTCCCATCTCATCCCTTGCTTCCAGAGTAATCTTTTGAAAACATAAATCAGATCCTGTTGCTCCGCTGCTTAAAACCCTTTAATGGTTTGTAAACTGCGTTTATAATAAATTCCAAACCTCATACTCTGGCTTACACACCTCTGCACTGTCAAGCCTCTGCCTACTTCTCCAACTTCATCTTGTACCATGCTGTTCATGCCCATTATGCTCTGGTATTTACACTAATGTATTTATTCTTCAAATAATTTGTGCTTGTCTCTACTCTAGCTTTTTGCACTAGCTGTTTTCAATGCCTGGGATACTCTTTCCCTGGATCTTTACTTATCTAGTTCCTTTACTCAAATTTCACCTTAAATGTCACCTCTTCGGTGATGAGTTTCCAGACCACACAATCTAACTAGCCAGTACTTTCTACTCCTATTTTACTTCTTTACACAGTCTCTGTAACTATGACATTTTCTTTCTTTTTTTTTGTCTGTTTATTTTTGTTTGTATTCCCTTCAATAGAAAGTAAGCTCCATGAGAGTAGGAACCTTCCTATTCTATTTATGTGATCCCTGCACCTAGTTCAGTTTTTGGCACATAGTAGGCCTCTAGATAAATTTATTAGCTATGTGTGTGTCGGATAGATGGATGAATGGAGTTTTTAAGGAGGTTGGGAGAGCTAGTATGCTGGCTAGAGAAAGACAGGGAGTCAAGAAAGGCTAATTTTTAAATTGGAGAGATATCAACTTGTTTAAATGCTGATCTGAAGGAATCAGTATAAAGGGAGTGGTTGAAGTAAAATAAAGACACAAGAGGATAATGTGACTGGCATTGTTCATTTTTGACCAGTTTGTTATCTTAACCAACTTGTTTTTGACCTGAGTACTCTTGGTCCAACTCTGTGTTACTGGTTTTACCTGTGTGTTGTTGAAAGCTGGGTAATTGTAGTATCACGAGTTATTTTGTAAATAAAAAAGGCCCTGGCACAGTAAAAAGAGGTCTTGCAGGTAACCAGAGGCCTGACTTCTGTGGGTATCTGGCCTCTAATGGTCTGAGGAGGGAAATGATTGGAGAGAGCATTTGCTTTTCTTACATAACATGAAGATATATGCATACCCACTTCCATTGTTTCTATCCTCTGGCCTCACTCTGATATCTTGGGCAGGTGGGAGACAAATGACCCTGAAAAAGACCTATTTCTTGGTGGAGTGTAACCTTTGACAGTTGCCATTGCATAATGTGCTCCTCTTCTCTAGAGGCCTAGAGCATGCCTGTGTTTACTCATTCTCTCATTCTTCCAACAACTACTTACTGAAGTCTCACCTTGTGTCAGGAGCTGCACAGAAAGAAATGGCTGAGACTTCCTTCTACAAGAAGTGCGTTCAACTGTTTAGCTTGCCAACAGTGAAGAGATGGAGATGGAGCAGAAAGTGATTTACATAAAATAATTGGAATTTTGCAATATAGTTTTATATTCTGCTTTTTTTCACACAGTACAATATCCGGAGCATTTTTACAATTAAATATTCTCAGAGTACATAATCTCAAAGATATGAATATATCACTATTTATTTAACTTGTTGATTGTAGTTTCTTTTTTTTCTTCATTTTTTGTCATTAAAAATAATACTTCACCATCTCTACCCTAATTCCCAGTGTTTAGAAGAATCTTCTTCTCTTTTTTGGGGGATGCTATCTTCTTTTCTTTTTAGCATATGCATGTACACACATACACATTCATACACACAGTCCTACCTTAGTTTCTTCATGTTTTGTTACCTAGAAGTACAGTATATATTATGTGGAACACTATAATTTCCTGTTTGCATGGTTCCCTGTTTCTGGTAACTGTCCTTTGCCTTTGGAAATGTGTGGCATACACATTCCAAGATGCTTTGTGTTAACAATAGTCCTCTCCTATCTTCTTTCTGCATTGTTTTCTGGGAGTTAAGTCTCTGCAAGATAGAGGAAGATAGATAGAGATTACGATGGGAGGACAACATTCCTTTAAAAAGTTGTTCCAATGTAGTAGAGAAGCCGCTGTCCAGTTTTCTGGTTAATGGATAATTTGGTTAATATAGACTCTGGATCTTCAAGTCTGGGGTAAAATGGGGGAAGAAAACACAGTGTCTTCCTACCTTCTTCCACTTGAGGGAGGGGGGCATATTCTGTTTCATGATATTATGTTTTGTGGGGGCACTGATACGTACATGCAAATAGATAGATAGGCAGATAGAGATCTATATATCTATATGTATAATAATATTTTAGTATAATTCTAATATTACTTCTGAGATATGTTTCACACATGTTCTTTTCTCTCTTCACTTCTTCCGTTTTACTCCTTTCTTTATTCCCCTTGTCCTGGTACTTCTCTCAATCTCACCCAGAACTTTTTTCCTTTGTTCAATAGTTACTGAATACCTAACACATTCCAGGCATTAAACCAATTACTGGGAATATGATTATTAAAAAAAAAAACCAATCCTTTTTTCTCAAGGTGATATCTATACCTTAATGATTGCATTATAATATATAAGTGCCCTGGTCACGGTAGCCTAGGGTACTATGGGATCACATTAAAGGCTACACTTGACCTGGGGCTGGTCACATAATAAGCGCTTAATTCATATTAATGACCTCTTGATGTGTTTGTGTATTTCAGTACAAATATATGAAAATAAAAACCTTTTTCCCCCCACAGGAGATGGATTAAGGTCATACCAAATAGCACCTCTGTAATAGCAAATGTGTCTCTGTTATGGCTTGGCATACAGGGTTAGGTGTGTCTGGCATTTTTTCCTTCTCATGTCAGTCTAGAAAAGGGGCCTTATTTGAAAAAAACAGGCAAGATTGAGGATTTGGCTTAATTTTTCTTTTAGGATGGAGGAAATTTCATTCTTTTTGAAGCAAAGCATTAGGCAGAGAGACCAGAATGACAATAAATACCCGATTTTCTGTACTGTGGGTCCAGGATCATCTGGGGATTGAAAAGCAGAGTTTACAAATATAAGTGAAGCTGCTCATTGACTCTGCCCGTCCTCCCTGCTGAGGCGAACTTACCGCTGAAACAAAATGCTATACCTAGTGAATTTTAAGCAATGCTGGAGCAGAGAGAAGGTTAGGCTGACATATAGTGAATTCCTTGCACCAAATATATCTTTGCCATCTTTTCTCAATTTAAAAAACTTTTAATACATTTTCAAGGTTTTTTTTCTCTTTCTTTCTTTTTAAGCGGTTGGATTGCATCTCATTTAAGTGTTAAAATATTAACCACTCAGGATGTGCCTGGAATATGAAGCAACAGTGAAGGGTGAGGACAGGCTGACCCTGTATTCCTATGTTTCTTAAAGAAGCTGCCCACTTTTAAAAACTGTTTTTTAGCCCAATGGGTAAAGCAGGGTTGTTGAACATGAATTTTAGATCAATCTCTTGCCTCTGACAGTTACTGCATGAGTTCCAATCACATTAGCGCCTCTTCAGCTTGAGCCAGAATTTATAGCGTAAATTCAACATTTTTCAAATCTTAATCAACCCAGAGGTCATTCTCCTCAAAGTGCGGTTTTGCTTCTGCCACCGGAAAATCAATGGGGAAGGATTGTTACTTTCCTGCTGCCACAGCTAGGCACAAAATGAAATGCTCTACAAAGGTCTGCTCCACTTTCAGCTGTAGCTCTTAGAGAATTTTTTGTTTTAATGCCAGTGCCACTTTTTATCCCCAATGTCTAGATCCTACCCAGAGGAAATAGTTCAGTCAGCAGTAGCATAATCAGAAAAAAGAGAGAGGAGCTTTGATGTTATTCCTTTTTGTCTTAAAAAGCTACTATTTCCATTGTCTATAGAAAGAAGTCTCAGTTCTCTGGCTTGGCAATCAGAGCCCTTCACATACCACCTAGTCAGCTTAGCACACTGCCTGGCACAGAAGAGTGCGCAACAAATATTGTTTTGAGTAGTTGAAGAAATGAATCTGTCCTTGGTTCATCCACATCAAACTTCTCCTTTTATAGTAATGCACCCTCCAGCCTTCAGGCCTTCATTCACACACAGCTCTATGCACTTAGTGTCCCTTTCCTTCTTAATTCCCTATCAAAATGCTCTTGTTTCTTTGAGACCTGGCTAGAGGTCACCTCTGTGAACTTTCTCTGTCCTCTGCCCCAAGCCAAACAGGGCTAGTAGTTTCTTCCTCTATGGTCCCACTGCACATTTCCATACCTCTATAATAGCCCTTGATAGCATTTTTGAAATAGTTGTAAGTGTGCCTGATTCTCTGATACAATGTGAATTCTATCAGAGGCAAGACCTAGTTTTGCTCATCTAGCATCTAGGGTGTTAAAACATATTGGTAAGTAAATCAACATTCTCTGCAATGTAAATTTTTTGAGATATAAAGGCACAATATTGGGAATGAGAAGGGATCTTTCCATCCAATTTTGCAAGCTTGATCCAGCTCCTCTAGACCTCAATTTCTTTATCAAGTGACACAGTTGGCCTAATGACTAAAATTCATTCTTCCTTTAGCATTGTTATTACTGTTGTCATTATTGGTATTATTACATTTGTTATTTTACTTTTGCTATTACTGCTAGTAGTAGTACCACTACTATTATTACAACTACTGCTGTCTCAATTAACCATACCAGTCCTACCATTCATTAAGTCCCTACTGTGTGTCAGGCTCCGTTATAAGAATTTAACTTTACATCATGGCATTTAATCTTCAAAACAACCACATGAGTTAGATATTATTAGCTTCATTTAACAGAGATGAGAATTGATGTTCACAGGCTAAGAAACTTGTCTGAAGTCACACAGCTAGAATGTGTCAGAGCTAGAATTTAAACCCAATATTTTGATTTCCAATTCCTAAAAAATGAAATTTTAATTTGTTATACGAATTACTTTGAACCTAAGCAAAATGCATATTTGAATAGAAATATATAATTGTTTGTAATTAAAAAGTAATATATCCTCATGAAAGACATAGAGACTTCCAAAGAAAACAAAGAACGGTAAATCACTCATAATTATACTACCCAGAGAGAACCCATATTAACATGCTTGTGAATTTCCTTCATGTGTTTTCTCTATGCATACATATGTATGTGTGCATACACAGTTGGCAGCTGAATTTTAGTTGAGATGTAAAATTGGCATGGTGCCCAAACCTAGTGTGTGGAGGCTTTGACTCTTTTGCTATTGGCAGGCCTGAGCTTCATGTACATTAGTAGTTCAGCTATTCAGGGACTACTCTTACCAAAAATACATTTGAGGCATTGGGGCTCTGACTCATACCAGCAATTTGTCTCCTCCAAATGCCAAATTAGGTAAATTTAATTTAATGGAGATATTAGAGTCTTTGAAGGATGCCATAAAAATAATTGGGAGGAGAAATGAATTTCAACAACTGACTGAATTTCCCCTATTAGGGGAAAAATGACACTCCTAGAGCTTGGTGAAAGCCCAATCCTTGAAAAAGATCCATAGTCTGAGATTAGATTAGCTGGGTTACAGTCCAGTATCTGTTAATTCTTTACTCAGGAGCCTGAAACATGTATCACTTTACAAACTATGATAGAGTCTAAGGAAAAACCTGAGTCTGAGAAGGTTGAAGTCATTTGTTCTAGTTCACACGCCTAAGAGGTGATGAACTTATGACTAAAACTCAGTAGTGCAAAGGCTTAAGCATTGCTGTTGATTCAGCATCTACTTTGGCCACATGCTGTTTTAGGTCCTTGCCATACATTTTATTGTTTTACATTCTCATTGATTCTCTGAGATGAAGGTGTTATCTTCCTTATGGAGATGAAAAAACTTAGATAAAATATTCTGCTCAAGGTTGCAAACATCTAGTAAGTGGCAATGCCAGGATTTGAATCTTTGTCTATTTGACTCTAAAGGCTGTATTTTTTCACCAATACCACATTTCTGAGGCTTTCCGACTCTCAGGACAGAGCTCTTGCCAGTAGTCCTTTGCTACCATTTCTTGGAATGGCTGCTGCACCAGTTAGGGCACTGTGAGAGGAGCAGAATCATTATAGATGTGAAGGGATAAAAGTTTCATTAAAAGAGTTAGACATTACCTAACTGTTGGGGGATCTGGGGAAGTGACGATCAGGAAGTGACGAGCAGGGAGTTAGAGGATCAGAGAAGAATCACCAGCTTGTCAGTCTAAGAAGAAAGGCATCAAAGTGAGACAGCACAGTGGGTGGTCATGGAGAGATCTATAGAGAGCTGTTGCCTTTGTGTAGCTACTGATTCTGATCTGCAGCCAAATATCTGGTGTAGGTCTGAGTTCTCTAGTCACCAAAGCCACCAGTAAGAGAAAAGAGCTGCAATTAGAGCAGGGGAGAGGAAGGACACACTGGAACTCCCAAGGTACCTCTGTGCCTGATGTCTGACTAAGCAAAGATCTGCAGAGACTAATGGCTACTGCTTTATTTTCACCTTCTAAATCATGTGCACTTTCTTCTTTTAACCAACTTTGACCTATAACCATATAGGAAAAGACATTCTGAGAAACATAGTCCCTTGCTTAACAATATTCTCCACAGCTGCCATTTGGACAGTTCTGGAGGCTCTTATGCTCCAGAGGAAGGGGTGTCCAACTAGCTATCCCAAAGTCAGATATCTATAGCAGCACGGCCCAGCAGGGCTTTTGGCAATGATGGAAATGTTCTATATCTACGATACACCCACATACCTCTATCTTTTCCACTATCTATGAGCTCCTTAAAGGCAGAGACTGTGTTATATTCCCAAGGGTCGAGTAAAGGAGTTAGCATATGCCTGTGGAATAAATGAATGGTCAGAGTCACTATCATAAGCAATAAGCTGTCAAGTTAGTTGCTAGTAGACCAAAAGGCAGAATAGAAAGACAGTATTGCAGAATAATAGAATTTTGGGGCTGGAATAGGCAGCTTGGAGGCTATGGTAGAAAGAGTATAGGCTTTGGAGTTCTAATCCTAGCTCTGCTACTGACTTGGTTATGTACCTGGGGCAAGTTATTGGGCCTTCCTAAGCTTCATTTTCCTTATCTGTAACAAAGGGAATGTTAAACCTATTTAAGAGTTGTGAGAAGTAATGAAAGTATGTAAAGCACCTAGCACAGGACCTGGCAAATATAACCTTAATATATATAGTTTCTTTCTTAGACAGTTTTGAGTATGTCTCTCTCATTATTAGTGAAGTTTTCCAGCAGCATTATAATCCACCATTTTTAGGATATATTGCAAATAAAATGCCATTCTTACTATAATTGATCATCCTTTGGTGCCAAGAGCACAGGGCCATTTGAGGCCTTCATTTCTTCCTAGAAGAGAAGAATGAAGCTAAAGATGATTAAAGATTTTATAGATTTAATAGCATATTGGACAGATATTCTGGAACCTCAAAGCCTTTCTGAGAATTACAAGGTTAAATGGTAATCGAATTCTTTTTGCTGCATGAACTTAACTGTCCATGGTGACAATCACTGCTCTGTGGCTCTGAACACTTCCATCTGTAGAATCATTATTTAGTTTTATTTCACAAAATATTTAGAAATGAATTGGATTTACTGGAGAACAGGACTCACAGTATGTTTAACTGGATCCATAGAAACAGAATCCAGAAGAATAGCCTCACGTGGAATTTTGTTGGTTATTCAGGGGACGACCATCTTTCTCCTTTCTCAGCCTGCTGCCTGCACTCGGGACTTCTACAATTATCAGAATCCTCTATTGGATTATACTTTTATGTAAGTCAAGCTAGTGAAGTATTAAAAAATGCATAATTCATTTTTACCCAGAAATTTAAGCCATGACTTACTTCCATTGTAGTAGCTAATCTGATTTCCTGGTCATATGAAACCTTAAAAGGGTCTTCCAAGGGCACAGAACGATAAAGCTTCTCCCTTTCCCTCACTGTTTGTCAGTTCTATGTAGAGGGGCTCAAATTTCCTCTCAAGTCAGGATGTATGTGGTGACATTTATAAATGAATCCAAGTTTAAATGTTTTACTGAGCTCTCAGCAATATTTGTAATAAGCACTGTCAGGAAACCAGCTTAGTTCAGACATGAGAAAGGGCTTAAAAGGACAGGCCATATTTGACTAGAAAACAGGAAACCAGAATTTGATTTCTAGCTCTATCATTTATCAGCTGAGTTACTTGAGTTCTCTAGCTTCCTCATCTGTAAAATGAGAATAATAGAATTTAGTTTGCAGGATTGCAGTGGGTCTGAAATGAGGTAACAAGCAACTAGGTGAATAGAAGAGCAAAGGGCTTAGGAGATTGGCAGGGTGGATTTGAGCCCTATTTCCTTTGTTAGCTCCTTCTTTGCTCTCTGTCAAGTCACTTGCCTTTTCTGAGCCCCTAACCCCTCACACATGAAAAATTAAAAAGTTGGCAGATAATCTTTAAGTTCCCTTTGGGCTGGCAAGACTGTGATAATCACTTCTGTCTCCATTCTTAGCTGAGAAAAGGAGCTAACAGCACTACACATCTCTCCCTCCAAGAGGTCCTTGATGCCTCTAAGTTGGGCCTTCAACCAAGCCGACTCTATCTAGTTCTCTTGTTCTAGCTCCTTTCAAGTCACCTCTTCATTCTTAATATTTTTTTCACATTTAAACTATCATCTCATGGTTTTCTTCCTCTAAACATTTTTTTTTAATAGGAATATGATTTAATCTCAAATGATCTTTCAAAAATATCTGATGTATTCATGTTTCATGTCCAGGGAATCTAGGTCTTGGCTCTAGGAGGAACCTCAACTCTCATTCTATGTAACTTTCTCACTCTCTGTGATCCCTTTTGCAGTTTTCCTGACAGAGGGTATTCAACTTCTGTTTGAAAGCTTCTAGTGATAAGGCACTCACTAGTAGGGCACTGTATCTTTGGACCATTCCTTATTACTCATACCAGATTGCTACATAGAGCTTGAAGTTTGGTAATACAACTATAGCAAGGGAACATTACTACTTCAGATATTATGTATTAGCAAACAATCCACAAATCTACTCATTTGTGGAAATGCTTTGACCTTCACTTATCCTGACACATGCTTAAGTGATTTTGTATCATATTTAATCAAGAATTAAAGATCCACTTTTCATAGTAAAGATCTTCCTACATAGTACTGTAAGATCTTGGACAAGTCTATTCACATCCGTGCTTCTGCTCATTTGTAAACTGAATATAAAAATAGTCAACCTGCTTTCCTCTGGGTTTTTAAGAGGATAAACTAAGGTAACATAAATAATATGCTTTATAAAGTGCTTTAGCAGGGGTCGGCAAACTATGACACATGGGCTGGCCGCCTGTTTTTGTAAATAAAAAGTTTTATTGTAATATAGCCATGCCCATTCATTTATATTATGTATTGAGCTGCTTTCCTACTACTTTGTCTCAGTTGAATAGTTATGACAAAAACTGTGTGGCCCACAAGTGTAAAATACTTCCTATTTAGCCCTTAATGTAAAGTTCGCTGACCCCTGTGCTATACAAATATGTGTTCATTATTAAAATTATTAGAAGGATTATTTTAGGAAAAGGCATAAGATGATGCTATTGAAGTACATTAATAGAAAGAAATCTAGTCAACTCGCTGGCAAACATTAATCGAGCACGTGACAATGTCAAGCACTATCCTATGTATTGTACATGCATTTTCTTTTTTAATCTTAACAACAACACTATGTGTTAGGCATCTTATTACATCCATGTTACAAGTGAACTGACTATAACTTGACCAAGGCTACGCTAGCAGAGAGCCAGGATTGAAATTTAGATATCGGAGTCCAAAATCCATGTTCTTTTTATGATGCCACCAGCCTCTCACAGTAATGACAGTTATGGCTTTAAGTATTGTAATTCTTACCTGTTAGAGCCTTTATGAAAAGTATTAAGGATCTGAAAAGTTGTATATGATCAAATTAATAGTGGGTACAAAAGTCTAGCATGCATTATAAATACATTAATATCAGAAAGGAGTTCAAATATATCAGTAGGATCAGTGTTTTGAAAACATAGAAACAGATAATAGGAAAAACTAAGAGACTGATGAAGATCGAGAGTAAGGATTACTGAATCTTGAATGTTTTGACATCATCACCACAGTTTTGTCAGCACATACCAACCTTTTTCAGTTTAGGTATCTATTAGTTCAGTACTTAAAATCTCAATGGAATCACACATGGTGAAGAGACAGAATGAAAGGAGTCTATGAGCTGACAGGCTGATTGTTCCTCCAGTCTATGTTTTCTGAAAATCTTCTAACATTAACTGTGAAACTGTCAAAACTTTAGTAAAGTGGGTTGGACTACTTTGTTAAAAGTGAGGCATCAGGGAAATGATTATTGAGAGCCTCTTTTAGAAAGGGCGTTAGGGTTATCAGCTACCAAAAAAAAAAAAATGTAACAGAACGTATATCCCTTTCTTTGCATGAAATGCTAGTATCACACTTGTCATCCATGTATAATTTGTACAATTTACAGTTAAAAGGAACCTTAAAGATCCTTCTTTTTTGACCTCCTCAAATTATTAAAGGAAAACCGAGGCTCAGAGTGGTTTCGTTATTTGCCTAAGGTCACACAGCTAATTTATGTCAGAACCAGAGCTCAAAAACTGACTCTTTTCTCATTCATTTGTTTAGTACTTTATTCATCCACTCATCCACTAATTTTTTAAATTTAATCCAGTCATTTATCTAATATTTTTTGAGGCCTTACTATATGGTATTCACTATATTAGATGCCATCACACATATATTATTTCATTTAATTCTCATGAGGTAGGTATTATTATCTTTATTTTATAGATGAGAAAACTGAAATTAAAAAAGATTAGAAACTTTGCTCAAGGTCTCACAGCTTTGACATGAATCAGCTAGCTAGAGAGAATATAGAGCCAATTTGAAACTCCCTATACAATTCCAAAGTGGGGAACAATAGAGCTAAGCAGCCCTCTGTTCCAACTCTGAAATGATGATTATCTTGATCAGACTTTCAACCTGAGCTCATAGAGAACTTAGTATTTGAAGTCACTGGCTAGAGCCTGAAGAGATAATATTCTGAATTATCAAGTAAACAGAGATTTATGTGTTTTATTTTATGTTACATTTTTTTCCCAAAAATAATAAAAGCCAAATCAATTTTGAAAAAAATTCAGCAGTAATCCTCCCGCTGAAACACAGTTAATTCCATTTTTGGATATTTCCTTCCAATAGTCTCCTTATGTATACACATTTTTTAAAATGGCTGCAGTCATAGAAATGCAACTATATATGGCCTTTTATTAGTTAACATCAGAACATCATATAATCTTCCAATGTCAGCCCATATTCCATTCCGTGCACAGTCTTTGTGATTACATTTTTTTGTTTTTTTGATGAGGAAGATTGTCACTGAGCTTACATCTCTTGCCAGTCTTCCTCTTTTGGCTTGAGGAAGGTTGCCCCTGAGCTAACATCTGTGCTAATCTTCCTCTGTTTTGTATATGGGATGCCACCACAGCATGGCTTGATGAGCAGTGTGTAGGTCCATGCCCAGGATCGAACCTGCGATCCCCTGGCTGCTGAAGCGGAGCGGGTGAACTTAACCACTATGCAACTGGGCTGGCCCCTGTGATTACAATTTTAATAGTCAAAGACTATTCAATTGCATAATCATACCATAAGTTACTTCATTCTCTTTGTTGTACATTCATTTTGTAAATTAGCATAGCTAATGAACATGTTCTAACATTTAGGGTTGTTTAGTGTTTTTTATCTTCTATTTTTTTTTAGGAAGTAATGGAAATAGTTTAAGATCACTGAGTCGAAGGGTATGAATATCAGTACTATTTTTACATACATATTTATTAATATCAAAAGGGACTGTACAAATTTACAGTGCCTACATGAGTAAAAAAGAAATCAGTTTACCACATTGGGAGCTATTATAATTTTGACAGATTGTGCTTATGTAAGAAACTGCTAGGTGCTTTAGATACCTGGCATACATGTAGGAAAGGAAATGTTTTTAACCTAAATGCAAAGATTTGACTCCTGTTTTTGCCTAAATAGAGAGTTATCCCCTCTTTGGGTTAGTCTATTATCCATAAAGTTTAGGCCACAGAATATCAAAAATTTTAGATGCTTTGCTGAGAGTGAGGATGACAAAAAGAAATCAGTTTCAAACCTAAGATTTTCTGCAATATTTATGTCTTCTTTTCTCTTAGTTTCTTTTATATTAAGGCTAAAAACAATTTCACTTAGAAAACTGTGCAAAGAATATAAAGAAGTTTGATTAAAGACTTTTTCAAATCTTGATGTATCTTTTTAGTATATAATCTCCTTTAGTATTATAACCAATAATTAAAATAAATCTACATCAAAAAACAATAAAGAAGCTAACCATAAAAATTCTCATTAAATACAGTTTTAATACATTCATTTCATTTCATTTAGGAATATTTTATATAGGCACATGTTTTCGAATAAATAATAGGAACCCTCCTTGATACGTCTTAGAGAGTTTGGAACTTTTTTGTTATGAAAAAGATTTTAGTCATTTGTTCAATGAATCTGCATTACTTAATGTCTTTTTTTTATTGAGGTAAAAATCACATAATGTAAAATTTACCATTTTAACCATTTTTAACTATACAGTACAGTAGTGCCAACTATGTGCACATTTTTATGCAACAGATCTCTAGAACTTTTTTCATCTTGCAAAACAGAAACTTTATATCCATTGAACAGCAACTTCCCTTTTTCTTCTGCCCCTATCCCTTGAGAACTACCATTCTACTTACTGTTTTTAAGAGTTTGAATACTTTATATACCTCGTATAAGAAGAATCATGCAGTATTTGTCTTCCTGTGACTGGCCTATTTCACTTAGCATACTGTCCTCAAGTTTCATCCATTTGTAGCATATGAAAGGATTCCCTTCATTTTTTATTTATTTTTTTACTTGTGGAAGATTAGCTCCAAGCTAACGTCTGTGTCAGTCTTCTTCCACTTTATACATGGGTGGCTGCCACAGCATGGCTGATGAGTAGTGTAGGTCTGCACCTGGCATCTAAACCCATGAACCTGGGCCACCAAAGAGGAGAACGCTGAACTTAATCATTATGCCACTGGGATGGAGCCTGGATTCCCTTCATTTTTAAGACTGAGTAATATTCCAGTGTGTATATATACCACATTTTCTCTATCTATTCATCAGTCAATAGACATGTAGATTGCTTCCACATCTTGGCTATTGTGAATAATGCTACAGTAAACATGGTTGTGGATTTATATCGAGAATTGAGATTGCTGGATCATATGGTAACTTTACTTTTAATTTTTTGGGGAACTCCCGTATAGTTTTCCATAGAGGCTACACCATTTTATAGTCCCACCACCAATGAACAAGGGTTCCAATTTCTCCACATCCTCACTAACACTTTTTTTTAATTGAGGTCACATTGGTCTATAACATTATATAAATTTGGGATGTGCATCGTTATATTTTGACTTCTGTATAGACTGCATCATGTTCCCATCAAAAGTCTATTCACCATCCATCACCACACACACGTGCCCATTTGCCCCTTTTGCCCTCCCCCCACCCTCTTCCCCTCTGGTAACCACTAATCTGTTCTCTGTATTGTCTCTTTGTTTGTTTATCTTCCACATGTGAGTAAAGTCATACGAAGATTGTCTTTCTCCATCTGACTTATTTCACTTAGCATAATACCCTCAAAGTCAATGCATGTTGTTGCAAATGGGAAGATTTCATCTTTTTTATGGCTGAGTAGTATTTCATTGTATGTCTATACCATATCTTCTTTATCCATTCATCTGTTGATGGACACTTAGGTCGCTTCCAAGTCTTGGCTGCTGTGAATAATGCTGCAAAGAACGTAAGGGGTGAATATATCTTTTCAAATTAGTGTTGATGTGTTCTTTGAATAAATACCCAGAAGTGAAATAAGTAAATCATATGGTATTTCTATTTTTGACTTTTGAGAAAACTCCATACTGTTTTCCATAGTGGCTGCACCAATTTACATTCCTACCAGCAGTGTTACAAGTGTTCCTTTTCCTCCACATCCTCTTCAACACTTGTTATTTCTTGTCTTTTTAATAATAGCCATTCTGATGGGTGTGAGGTGACATCTCATTGTAGTTTTGATTTGCATTTCCCTAATAATTAGTGATGTTGCTTGTGCGTTTTGGCCATTTGAATATCTTTTACAAAAATATCTGTTCATCTTCTCTGCCCATTTTTTGACTGGGTTGTTTTTGTTGTTGTTGTTGAGTAGGATGAGTTCTTTATATATTTTGGATATTAACCCATTATCAGATATATGATTTACAAATGTCATATTCCAGTTGGTGGATTGTCTTTTGGTTTTGTTCATGGTTTCCTTTGTCATGCAGAAGCTTTTTAGTTTGATGTAGTCCCATTTGTTTATTTTTTCTTTTCTTTCTTTTGCCTGAGGAGACATGATATTAAAAAAGATACTACTAAGACTGTTCTCAAATAGTGTATTGCCTGTGTTTTCTTCTAGGATTTTTATGGTTTCAGGTCTTAGATTCAGTTCTTTAATCCACTTTGAGTTAATTTTTGTGTGTGGTGTAAGATGATGGTTTAATTTCATTCTTCTGCACATGATTGTCCAGTTTTCCCAGCAACATTTATTGATGACTTCCCTTTCTCCATTTTATGTTCTTGACTTCTTTATAGAAAATTAGCTGTCCATAGATGTATGGCTTTATTTCTGGGCTTACAGTTCTGTTCCATTGTTCTGTATGTCTGGTTTTCTTCCAGTACCATGCTAGTTTTTTTTTTTTAAAAGATTTTATGTTTCCTTTTTCTCCCCAAAGCCCCCTGGTACATAGTTGTATATTTTTAGTTGTGGGTCCTTCTAGTTGTGGCATGTGGGATGCTGCCTCAGCATGGCTTGATGAGCACTGCCATGTCCATACCCAGGATCTGAATTGGCGAAACCCTGGGCTGCCAAAGCGGAGTGCTTGAACTTAACCACTCAGCCACGGGGCCAGCCCACCATGCTCTTTTGATTACTATAGCTTTGTAGTATATTTTGAAATCAGGGAGTGTAATATCTCCAGCTTTGTTCTTTTTTCTCAGAATTGCTTTGGCTATTTGCGGGTATTTTGTTATTCCATATAAACTTTAGGATTCTTTGTTCTATTTCTGTAAAGAATACCTTGGGATTCTGATTGGGATTGCATTGAATCTGTAGATTGTTTTAGGTAGTATGGATGTTTTAACCATGTTAATTCTTCTAATCCATGAGCATGTAATATTTTTCTATTTCTTTATTTCTTCCTCAGTTTCTTTCAGTAGTGTCTTATAGTTTTCAATGTATTGATCTTTCATCTCCTTGGTTAAAATTATTCCTAAATTTATGTATATATTTATAAATTTCTGTGTTTTATACTTTTCTTTGCTATTGTAAATGGGATTGTATTCTTTTTCTTTTTAAAGATTGGCACCTGAGCTAACAACTGTTGCCAATTTTCTTTTTTTTTTCTTCTCCCCAAAGTCCCCCAGTATATAGTTGCATATTCTAGTTGTGAGTGCCTCCAGTTGTGCTATGTGGGCTGCCACCCCAGCATGGCCTGATGAGCGGTGCCATGTCCATGCCCGGGATCCAAACCAGCGAAACTCCATGCCGCTGAAACAGAACATGCGAATCTAACCACTCGGCCATGGGGACAGCCCCCTGGGATTGTATTCTTGATTTCTCTTTCTGCTATTTTGTTGTTAGTGTATATAAATGCAACTGATTTTTGTATGTTGATTTTGTACCCTGAAACTTTACTATATCCATTAATTATTTTTATAGTTTTTTGATGAATTCTTTAGGGTTTTCTGTATATAGAATCATGTCATCCACAAACCATGACAGTTTTACTTCTTCCTTTCAAGTTTCAATACCTTTTGTTTCTTTTTCTTGTCCAGTGATCTGGCTAGAACATCCAATACACTGTTGAACAAGAGTGGTGGGAAAGTTGTCTTCTTCCTGTTCCTAGAGGAATAGCTTTCAATTTTTCACTGTTGAGTATGATGTCAGCTGTGGATTTGTCAAATATGGCCTTTATTGTATTGAGTGAGATACTTTCCTTCTACACCTGTTTTATGGAGAGTTTTTATTATAAATGGATGTTAGATCTTGTCAAATGCTTTCTCTGCATCTATTAAGATGATCATGTCATTTTTATTCTTCATTTTGTAAATGTTGTGTATCATGTTGATTGATTTGTGGATGTTGAACCATCCCTGCATCCCTGGAATAAATCCCACTTCATTGTGGTATATGATCATTTTAATTGTATTGTTGTATTTGATTTACTAATATTTTATTGAGGATTTTTGCATCTATGTTCGTCAGCAATATTTGCCTATGATTTTCCTTTTTTTGGGTTGTCCTTGTCTGGTTTTGGTATCAGGATATCGTTGGCCTCATAAAATGAGTTTTGAAGCATCCCGTCATCTTCAATTTTTTTGAAAAAGTTTGAGAAAGATAAGTATTTAATCTTCTTTGAGTGTTTGCTAGAATTCACCAGAGAAGTCATCTGGTCCTGGACTTTTGTTTTTTGTGAGGTTTTTGATTACTGTGTCAATCTGTTTACCTGTGATTGGTCAATTCAGATTCTCTATTTCTTCTTGATTCAGTTTTGGAATGTTATATGATTCTAAGAATTTATCCATTTCTTCTAGGTTATCCAATTTGTTGGCATGTAGTTTTTCATAGTATTCTCTTATAATCCTTTGTATTTCTGTTGTATCTGTTGTAATTTCTCCTCTTTCATTTCTGGTTTTATTTATTTGAGACTTATTTCTTTTTTTCCTTAGTGAGTCTAGCTAAGAGTCTGTCAGTTTTGTTTATCTTTTTAAAGAACCAGCTCTTAGTTTCATTGATTCTTTCTATTTTGTTTTTAGTCTCTATTTTATTTCCACTCTGATTTTTATTATTTCCTTCCTTCTGTTTACTTTGGACTTCATTTGTTCTTCTTTTTCTAGTTCTTTTAGCTGTAGTGTTAGATTGTTTATTTGAGATTTTTCTCATCCCTTGAGGTAGGCCTATCTTGCTATATCGTCTCTCCTAGTACTGCTTTTGCTGCATCTCATAGGTTTTGGTATGTTGCATTTTTATTTTGATTCATCTCCAGGTATTTTTGATTTCTCCTTTGATTCCTTCATTCGTCCAATTGTGGTTCAATAGCATGTTGTTTAGTCTCCACATATTTGTGACTTTCCCAGCTTTCTTCGTGTGGTTGATTTCCAGTTTCATACCATTGTGTTCAGAAAAGTTGCTTGACATGATTTAAGTCTTCTTAAATTTTGAGACTTGTTCTGTGTCCCAACGTATGGTCTATCTTTGAGAATGTTTTGTGTGCACCTGAAAAGAATGTGTATTCTGCTGCTTTTGGATGGAATGTTTTCTGTATGTCTATTAAGTTTGTCTGGTCTAGTGTTTCATTTAAGGTCAATGTTTTCTTGTTGATTTTCTGTCTGGATGATCTATCCATTGATGTTAGTAGGTTATCAAAATCCCCTACTATTATTGCTGTCACTTTCTTCCTTTATGTCTGTTAATAGTTGCTTTATATACTTGGTGCTCCTATGTTAGATGTATGTATATTAATACATGTTATATCTTCTTTGTGGAATTTCTGTTTTATCATTGTATAATGTACATCTTTGTCTCTTGTCTTTTTGGCTTGAGGTCTATTTTGTCTAAGTATGGCTACTCCTGCTTTCTTTTGGTCATCATTTGCTTGGAGTATCCTCTCCGATCCCTTCACTCTGAGCTTATGTTTGTGTTTAGAGCTGAGATAGGTCCCTTGGAGGCAGCACATTGTTGGGTCTTGTTTTTTAATCCACCCAGCCACTCTGTGTCTTTTGATTGGTAAATTCAATCCATTTATATTTAGGGTAATTATTGATACATGAGAGCTTAATACTGCCATTTTATCTTTTGTTTGCTGGTTGTTCTATATTTCCATTGTTTCTTCTCCTTTGTCTTTCTGACTGCCATTCGAGTTTGGTGGTTTTCTGTGATGTGTTTCTCAGTTTTCTCTTTTTTTATGTTTTGTGACTCTGCCCTGATTTTGTGTTTTGTGGTTACCATGAAGTTTGTATGAAAGATCTCATAGATGAGATAGTCCTTTTTTTGCTGATAGCATCTTATGTCCGTTAACCTATGCAGATTCCATCCTTTCCCTCTTCCCTTTCTATGTTTTTGTTATTGCAAATTATCCCTTTTTGTCTTGTGAGTTTGTTACTAAGTTAAGCGATTATAGTTATTTTTGATGCTTTATTTCCCTTTAGCCTTTATGTTATAATTAAGTGTTTACTAACCTATTCCGATATAGAGTTGCAACTTTCTGATTCTGTCTATTTATTACCATGTTGAAAGCTTTGTAAACCAGTGCCTTTTTGTTTCAGATAGGCAGATTCCTTTTGACATTCCTTGTAAGGCAGGTCTAGTCGTGATGAACTCCTTCAGCTTTTGTTTGTCTGGGAAAGCCTTTATTTCTCCTTTATATTTAAAGGATAACTTCTCTGGATAGAGTATTCTTGGCTGATAGTTTTTATCTGTTAATATCTTTAATATGTCATTCCACTCTCTCCAAGCCTGTAGAGCTTCTGCTGAGAAATCTGCTGATAGCCTAATGGAGGTTCCTTTGTAAGCTATTTTCTTTCCTCTGGCCACCCTGAATATTCTTTCTTTGTCATTGACTTTTGACAGTCTTTAACATAATGTGCCTTGGAGAAGGTCTTTTTGCATTGAGATAATTGGGTATTCTCTTAGCTTCATGTACTCGTATATCCAATTTCTTACCCAGGTTTGGGAGATTCTCAGCTATTATTTTTTTAAAATAAGCTCTCTGCTACTTTCTTCCTGTCTTCTCCTTCTGGAATACCCATTATCCTTATGTTGCTTTCCCTAATTGAGTCAGACATTTCTCATAGAATTTCTCCACTTTTTAAAAATCTTGGTTCTCTGTCCTCTTCCACCTGAATCTTTTCTAGATTTCTATCTTTGAGCTCACTAATTCTGGCCTCCATATGATCTGTTTTATTTCCAATGCTTTCTACTTTATTTTTCATCTCATTAATTGTGTTATTCAGCTGCAGAATTTCTGTATTTTTTGTTTTTTAGAGTTTCCATCTCTTTGCTGAAGTACTCCTTCTGTTCATTATTTTATTCCCAAGCTCATTGAACTATCTTTCTAAGTTTTCTTGCAGCTCATTGAGTTTCTTCATGACAGCTATGTTGAATTCTCTATCAGTTAGATTGCAGTCTTCCATGACTTCAAGTTTGGTTTCTGGAAAGTTGTCATTTTCTTCCTGTGCTACTGTGTTACTATAATTCTTCATGGTGCTTGATGAGTTATTCCTCTGCCAGCACAATTTGTGTTAGTAAACACCTATCTTATTTGGGTAAAACTTTGTTTACTTTTGATTCTGAGCTGCTTCTGGCTATATTTGAGAGTCTGGGCCTTCTACCCTCCACTGCCTCTGCCAGAGATGTTATCATTGCCTACTTTATGCTGTTTGTGACTCCAAAGTTGCTGGTGTCTTGCTGCTTATGATGTTGCTGCAGTCATGGGTGTCACCACCAGGGTCACTAGGCTGTGAGCACCTCTGTTGCTTCTGGGCTTGCCTGGGTCTCGTGTTCCCCCACTGGCTCTTTGTGGGCTCTCCGTGGGTTTGAATGCTGCTGCTACATGTACCACCTGAACTGCTGCTCCCAGATTATCTGAGGGTGGTAGCAGCACTGCTGCCTGGGGCATTGGGTTAGTGGGTCTCACCACTGATGTTGAGGGCTTGGAGTCTTGTATACAGCCCCCACTGTTCATTGGGCTAGTGTTGGGGTACTGCCACTGGAGGCTGGGTCATGGGTACTGTTGTGGCTTCTGAAGCCTCAGATTGCAGATGCTACCTATCACTGCTGAGGGAGGGATAGGGGCTAAGCTGCGGGTGCCACTGTGTTTCCTGAAGCCTAAGGTTGTGGGAACCATCTGCCACTGCTTAGGGAAGAAGAAGGGCTGAGCCACGAGTGCTGCTGCTGCCCCTGTTCCTGCTCCTGCTACCTCTGGTCTCTGGTGCCAGTATACTTTTCAAACTTCAGGTCACTGGCACCACCACTGCTGCTGAGGCTATCCGTTTCTTGGGTATGGCCTTCACTGTTGGAAGGGTTGGTGTCAAACTTGCCACTGCCGGAGGAGAGGAGGGGAGCTGGATCATGGGTATCTCATGATTCCTGGAGTCTCCAGTCATGACTCCACAGTTATTCCTGGTGCCTCCAGCAGCATGGGCTCCCTGGATTCCTGGAGCCTCTGTTTGTGGGTGTTAACCTCAGTTACTGAGGCCTCTGTTCACAGGTGTGGCCACCCATCCCAGAACTTCTGGTCTCAGGAGCTGCCTCAGCTGCTCCCCTAGTTCCACTGCCTCCAGGAGATCCAGTCCACCCACCTTCAGATGTATAGATGTATGGCTCTCTCAGGCATTCTTATGCAGAGAATCCATTGTTTCTTAATGGGTGTCCTACTGGTTGTGACTTACAGGGGAGAGACAGAGGGAACAACTCAGTCTACCAAGATGCTGACGTCACTCCCAACACTTGTTATTTTCTGTAATTTTGATAGTGGCAATCCTAATGGGTGTGAAGTAATATCTCATTATGATTTTGATTTGCATTTCCCTGATTATTAGTGAAGTTGAGAATCTTTAATATGTTTACTGGCCATTTGTGTATCTTCTTTGGAGAAATGTTTATTCAAGTCCTTTGCCCATTTTTAAATTGGATTATTTTGTTGTTCCTATTCAGTTGTAAAAGTTCTTTATATATTCTAGATATTAACCCTTTATCAGATATATAGTTTGAAAATATTTTTTCCCATTCCTCAGGTTGTCTTTTCACTTTGTTGATTGTTTCCTTTGCTGTGTAGAAATCTTTAAGTTTGATGTAGTTTCATTTGTTTAGTTTTGCTTTTGTTGCCTATGCTTTTTGAGTCATATCCAGGAAATCCTGATCAAATCCAATGTCATGAAGGTTTTCCCCTATGTTTTATTCTAAGAGTTCTATAGTTTCAGGTCTTACATTTAGATCTTTAATCCATTTTGAGCTAATTTTTGTGTATAGTGTAAGGTAAGGGTCCAACTTAATTATTTTGCGTGTGAATATCCAATTTCCCAGCACCATTTGTTGAAGAGACTATCCTTCTCTCTTGTGCAGCTTTGGCACCCTTGTCAAAGATCATTTCACCATATATATGTTATATATGCATATATTGTGCTCTCTATTCTGTTCCATTGGTCTATATGTTTGCATTTATGCCAGTGCCATACTGTTCATTCTGTTTTGATTACTGTAGCTTTGTAATATCTTTTGAAATGAAGAAGTGTGAGGCCTTCTGCCTTGTTTTTCTTTCTCAAGATTGTTTTGTCTTTTCAGGGTCCCTTGAGATTGCATATGAATTTTAGGGTATTTTTCCTATTTTTGCAAAATAAATGCCATTCGGATTTTCATAGGGATTACATTGAATTAGTAGATCACTTTGGGTAATATGGACATTTTAACAATAGTTAGTCTTCCAATCCATGAACACAGAATGTTTTCCCATTTATTTGTATCTTCTTTAATTTTTTTCATCAATGTCATACAGTTTTCAGTGTACAATTCTTTCACCTCTTTGGTTAAGTTTATTCATATTTTTTTCTTTTTAATGCAATTGTAATTGGGATTTTTAAAATTTCCTTTTCAGATAGTTTGTTGTTAGTTTATAGAAACCTAACTTATTTTTGTATGTTATTTTTGTATCATGCAACTTCACTGAATTTGTTTATTAGTTATAACAGTTATTTTTGTAGACTTTTTAGGATTTTCTATATGTTAAGATTGTGTATTCTGAGAACAGAATAATTTTATTTCTTACTTTCCAATTTGAATGTTATTTATTTCTTTTTCTTGCCTAATTTCTTTTGCTAGGACTTACAGTACCATGTTGAATAGAAGTGGAGAGAGTGGGATTCTTGCCTTGTTCTTGATCTCAGGGCAACAGATTTCAGCTTTTTACCATTAAATATGATGTTAGCTTGGAATTTTCATATATGTCTTTATTATAATGAGATAATCTCTTTCTGTTAATAGTTTGGCAAATGTTTTTATCATGAAAGGGTATTGAATTTTTTCAAATGCTTTTTCTATGTCATTTGAGACAATCATGTGCTTTTTGTCCTTTATTCTGGCAATGTGATATATGACATTGATTGATTTTCATATGTTGAACCATCCCTGCATTCTGTAATGTATTGCTTAACTTCAAATGTGCATTTCATAAATAATGAGATGCTAGGACTCAAATCTTCAGAAAATAAAAACAAATAAAAATGCCTTCCTATGTTATATCTTGTCCTGGTTCTTGTTCCTTTTACTACTCCTCTGTTGCATCAATTAGAATGCCAAGTATAAGTCAAGAGATAAACAAAAGTAAAAACAATGCCAACCACTTCTCAATGCCTAATGGAGATACCCTTTATATTCATACTCGAAGGATTCTTGTGGATTAATCTGGAAACTCTCATGGGAAAGTATTGAGTGTTTCAGTGGTTAGGGGAACTTTAATTAGTTTTTTTTAATGGAGATATGCTGATGTTGAAGAAGAGATGCTGCTATGTTGTACCAAGCCAAGTAGCAAAGAACAAGCATGAATTCCCACTCTGTGCCAGGAAACTCTGTGCTGCGTTAAATAAGACATAGAACCTGCTATTGAGAAAGCAGATGTCAAGTTGGTGTGACAAGTATGCAAATATAACATTTCTATAAGCAAAGTATGATAGGATCCCAGAAGTGGGAAAAGTGAGTTGCCAATTGGAAAATCATGGACAATCTGGGAAGACATCAGGGAGGCAGTCATATGTTTAAACTAAGCCTTTAAGGATGAGAAATCTGATGTTGGAGAAGGACAAGCCTGCAAAGGCCCTTGAGTTCAGATCCCTGCTACTGCCACACCACACTAGGGCATGATAATCTTTATATTCGTCCAGTCTCCATAGGCCCACCACATTGCCCCTATCCAAAGGCCTCAGTCCTTTTCCCATCTGGTATGCGTATGTGTGAGGGTGATGGCCATCATGATGTGCTGCTCATATCTTCCTTCAGGAAAACCTGCTCTAGAGAACATAGTTGACAGATAACCTCCAGGTGACGTATCAGACCACACTTATTCTGGCCTACTGTCAGTCATTGGACTGGGTATGGTAGGGGTACTAGAGCTGTACCATTACTGCCCACAATGTGGAAAACTTCTAAGGGCAACTTTTCTCAGGGTCCCCTTAGGCCTGGCTGAGACTTTCTCAGAACTACACTGCAGCCTGAGGCTCTTCCTGCCCACTTCTTGCTTCTTCTCTTTCATAGGTGTTAGACCTGCATTGCTGTTTGAAAGCTCTCCCTGCCTACTCTTGCTCCCTCCCTCTTATCCTTAATAGCAAATTCTCCCCTAAACTCTCTAGCAGATCTAATGCTATTTTTGTTTCTTCTTGTCAAACGACTTGGACTGACAAAGGGAGGAACCCTATTACTTCTTCCTCACCTAAGGGTCATCTCTCCATTGTTCCCCACTTCAAGGCAGTGACCTCCTTCCTTAGACAGTATAGGTAGTACATCTCCTCAACAGTGTTAGGTTTTCATAATAACTAAGCACAGAAGTTGTCTTCAAGCAACTTCTGTTTTTAGGCCTGTAGAGCCCTTAAGGCAGGAGAACTCAAAAACCTGATTACTTTCTTATCATTGGAGAGGGGAAAATATAGAAAACAAACCGCAAAGAGCTCTTATTACTCAGAAATATTTATTTACTTATTAGGAGACTCATCTTGGGAATATTTGGACTGTACTGTTTCACATACAGTATTCCATTTGACGTTCACAGTAGTTCTTAGAGGTGGATGTTTTTATTTTTTAGATGAAGACATTTCAGATGAGATGGATTAAGTGGTTTCCAAAGGTCACACAGAAAACAAATGGCCGAGCTGGTAGGTGCACCCTAGCCTATTAAATATCAAATCCTGCGTTTTCCCCAATGTACCACCCTGCAACATGCCTTCTTTTTAAGCTCTCAGTAATGGATGAATTTCCTTCATGGATGTGCAACTTGTGCATTCTCTCACTCAGAAGGATCCTGTACTTTTAAAAAGTGTTTTCTTGAAATTCCTAATAAGTTTTGAACAACGGACCCCACATTTTCATTTTGCATTGGCCCCCCACAAATTATGGAACCAGTTCTTAATCTTAGGTTACCTTCTTAGTCCTTTCAGACTGCAATAGTAAAATACCCAAGACTAGGTAGCTTATAAAAAATATTTATTGCTCATAGGTCCGGGGGCTAGAAGTCCAAGATCAAGGTGCAAGGTGATCAGGTTCTAGTGACAGACCTCTTCTGGGTCGCAAACTTCTCATTGTATCCTCACATGGTGGAAAGGGGCTAGGGAGGTCTGTGGGAATCTCTCTTATAATTCCATTCAGGAGGGTTCCATACTCATGACCTAATCACCTCTCAGAGGCCCCACCTACTCATACTATCATATTCGGGGGTTAGGATTTCAACCTATGAATTTTGGGGGTCACAAACATTGAGACCATAGCAGTTAGCTATGACTTTTCAGCTGTCAAAGCTAATCTTCCTTCCATAAGGAGTTTTGATTTTATTTTTAGAGCAAAGGGAAACCAAGTCAACATAGTTTAGTGGAATGATCCCTGGAAATATGCCAGAGATCTTACATCTGCCATCGGACTGTGAGGCTTTTAGCAAATTCTCATCCCTAGATAGCTAAGCCAAATATCACTCCCTTCCACACTCCCACCCCCAGGCCCTACCACTGACATGTTAAGATTTGCGTTTTAGGCAGATTTCTCTGGCAGCTCAGCAGAGGGGCTTGGAGGAGGCCAGACTGAGATGCAATCAGAAAGATAGATGCCTCGGAGTCTAGCAGCAGACAGTGTTGTTTACATTATGATTAGGTGAAGCCTCTGAACACTTAGTTGGTATAGGGCCACAATTCTTTATTTTTAATTCTGAAATCCAAAACTGGTGGACTTTTTAAGTAATGTGAAACTTATTTGATGGCAAAATCTGACATCTGGATATGAGCTAACTGTCTTTATTCATCCCACTTAGTGTGAATATTCATATATTTTGCAACAGAAATATTATGTTTGATTACTACCGCCTTGGAACACACTGAGTGTGTTGAAGAATGTATAGTATATGTATTGAAAAAAATTTTAATAATTTTAAAATACTGAATCCCCCAACTTTTCAATCTCCACGAAGTTTAGCTAAGGGATTGTATACATGTAGTTATTTTTTTCCCCCACTGGTGAGAGTATTTATGTGGGTCCATAGGGAATTGATCTCAAGGAGGCCATTTTAAGCCTACCATGTATTCTAGAGTCAATGATTTGTGGAACTTCTTGGCCTCTGAAACAACTTGAGCAAGAAATCTTTGGGTTACGGAGAGTCAAAGATGACAGAATTTAGGAAGAAATTCTAAAATAAATCAGAAGATTACTGGATATGCAGATTGAAAAAAGGCTTATTGCCTAAATTTCCTATGACTTTCTTTACTAAGTTACTTTTATCCAGGACATAAGGAATGTACAGTTCACTCAAGTTTCTTTTATAATTAAGAAATTCTATTTTATTACTTTGGCATAATGTATCAGGTTGCCTAGCACAGAATAGGAGCTCAATAATTGCTTGTCAAATAAATAAATAGTTGAAACAGATTCATGCCCATTCACATCTCCATTTGCCTTAATGATACCCATGTACTTCAATTAAGTGTTTTCATTAAAAAAGATAGATCAGAGTTAGTCATTAAGCTATCTTTAGAAAAATTTTTATAGCGAAAAATTTAATGACTTGGATAACAACTGTATTCATTCAGCAAACTTTCATTTGGTACCTACTATGTGCTAGGCCCAGTAGCAAGCACAAGGATATAATGATGAAGTACAGGTCCTGCCTGTGAGGAGCTTACATGTAGGATATAATCCACAACCATGCTCAAACCATGCACATCTCTTATTTCTTTTTCCATGACTTCTCTAGCTTCCCTTGCCCTTCTTCTTGATGTATGTTCCTGAGGATTCATTTTTTTGATCCTCTCCTTTCTCCTGGTGAAGTGGAAAAACACATTTTTAGAGCCAGAGTTCTGGCTCATTTCTCTTAGATGAGTTACTGAATCTCACTGAGCTTCAGTTACCTTTTCCATTAAATGAAGATGATATAATAGTATCATCTACCATATTGAGTTGTAAGGGCTGTGAGCAAATGTATGGTGAAAGTGATTTTACTTGGTATAACTTTACAAAGAGTTTATTGTAATAATTCCTTGGACAATGTAGTCCCTATAATTACATATCAAATCTCTCTTTCTAAGTTTCATTGTACCTGCTGGATATTTCCACTTAGTTACTCCGCAACCAGCTGAAACTTTCTGGTAGAGTGACTTCTCTGCTTGCCTCTTCACTCTCTGAATTACTTCATCGTCTTTTTTGGGACCTGCTGTGCTTCCCATGCTCCTTGGCTTTTATAGAATAAAAAGTGTTTTCTGTTTTAAGTAAAAGACATCTGGGAGCCAGCCCCGTGGCCAAGTGGTTAAATTTGCGTGCTCCACTTCGGCGGATCAGGGTTTCGCCAGTTCGGATCCTGGGCACAGACCTGGCACCGCTCATCAAGCCATGCTGAGGTGGCATCCCACATAGCACAACCAGAAGGACCTACAACTAGAATATACAACTATGTACTGGGGGACCTTGGGAAGAAGAAGAAGAAGAACGAAAAAAAGAAGATTGGCAACAGATAGTAGCTCAGGTGCCAATCTTAGAAAAAAAACAATCAGATCCTCTGCTCAGTAAAAAAGAATCTGATTGGTCTAAAGAGTTCTTGTAGGAAGAGTTTAAGGGGAAATAAGTTTGTTTCCATATTGAGTGAGCTTTTAACGACAGACAGCCAAAATTCCCCTGGAAGATAATTAGTGGATGATTCTTCTTAAATAACAATCAACTGACGTCAGAGAATTTGAAGTATTAGGAGTGTATTTGTTGAATATCTGCTTTGTACTAGGTCTCATCTCATTTATTCTTCTCAATCAAACAGTCAGGAATTCTTCTGTGACACCACAATTGCTATCTGACTGGATTGGTTGCCTTAAGAGATGATGAAATACTTGTCACTACAAGTATTTATACAGAAGCCAGAGAAGAAGTTTGAGTTAGGAGACAATGCATGTATATCTCATGTTTTTGTATGCCTCACATACAAAAGGAAGCTGATCGTCTTTGTTCTAAACTATCTTTTCTGGGATATTTGTGTAGTGATCATCCCTGGAAGATAGAGACACTGTCTCCCTCTGGGGCAATGAACAGGTGTGCTTGCTGTACAGTATAAAAGACTAGAATTCTCTTAGCTCAGAGTTTCCCTCCTATAACACAACCCACTCTGTGTCCAATTATCATCTGACCCTCTTTGCATTGCCATGTGGAAAATGGGGCTCAGGAAACCAGTACAAATGCTGATACTCTAGCTACTGCCATTGCCATGAGTCCTTTGTTGGTGACCCAGGAGTCTTGTATCTTCTGCCAGTATCCTTGAAACTATGCAGTTATTCTGTTAGCTTGCAAGTAGGATAAAATCTCTGACCCTTCACAGTTCTTAACAGTTTAAAGGTAGAAGGGAATGACATCAGAAGTTTTTTCCCTTTGTTGAGACCAAAGAACACTATACTTAAAACCAAACTGGCATAGGTAGGGATGATTTTTTGCTTTACCACTTACTAGCTGTGTGTCCATGAATAAGTTACTTAACATTTCTGAAAGTAATTTTCTCATTGGTAATAAAGGTAATAATACCAGCCTCACCAAGTTGCTTGGAGAATTAACAGGCTTAATAATTATTTGAATGCACTAATGCAGAGCCTGGAACACAGAAAGTAATCAGTAGAGAATTACTGTCCTGATTTTTCTAGTCTAATGATTCTGTGTCATCCTCATTTCTAGATGCTTCCTCTACTCTAGCCCTCACTCCCTTGAGATGGGAAGAAATAGGTGTTAGTATGAGACTTAACAATTTATATTGTCTTACCAACAAAAGTTTTCTTTCCCCTCTCCCATACCTACCCCTGAAAATTTTACTTTCTTTTCTTTTAAGAAAAGTTCAAGTAGTATTTCTGAGGTAGCTTCTGTGAGCCAAATGCCAAGGATATAGAGAGAATGTAGACTTATTTTTTATTCCAAGCAATCAGTCATTAAATATTTATTGAACACTTACAATGTGCCAGGCACCATTTTAATTATTGGATAAATAGCATGAACAATACAGGGAAGGTCCCTGCTCTCACGGAATTTCTATTTTATCATGACAGTTAAAAATCCAAAGTGGTAAGTGTATGATAGCAGTACAAGTAGGGATCTGTGGAAACAACTGACTCTGTAGCTAAGCTCTGGGATTCCTGGGGACCTTCTGAACTGATCTTGAAGGGTAAGGAAAGATTAGCTAGGTTATAAAGGTTCCTCAAGTCAGTCTCAGCAGGAAACAGATGCCATATCTAAGAGGATAATTGAAGAGATCTTTTTCAAAGGGACAATTTACAAAGATGAGTAGAGGTTTAAGAGAATTATCAGGGATGGAGGAGTATCTAGGGACTGGCAATAGTAAAGCTGTTGCCACCCCAAACACTTAAGGGAGAAGGGGAGGAAGCTGTGACTAGAATCCTGTAAGAACCGTAGCTAACAACTCTCTCATGTGGCCGATGTGAGGTGGGGGAACATAATAAATATCTCAACCTCTTTCTCCTCCTGCTCTGCAGTCTCCTGCCAGTGCTTTCCATTGGCCTAATTCAATAGGAAGAGAGAGGGCAAGGGATCCCACATCTGTAGAGGTTGGCCTCCCTGCCTCCCAGGACACAGGATGACTGAGAAAGGTAGAAATAGAAGGGCAGACAGAGAATAACTAGCGTAGGAAGGGGCCAGAAGTATTCCAGGTAGAGGCAACAGCACCAAGCATAGACATGTGCAGTGGTGGGACAGGAGCACCTAATGGTGGTGTGCTAGAGTCTACAACAAGAAGAAGTGGGCTGCAGAGGTAGGTGGGGTTAAGATGTGGAGGATCTTAAATGTTACACTGAGGAGCTTAAACTTTCTCTTACAATGTATAGGGAGACATGGCTAAAGGGATCGATTAGATTTGTGTTTAGAAAGTGAGTTTTTTGGGGAGTGAGAGTAGGATTTTGGGAAAGATTTTTTCTTCCTGGGTAGTCTGAGGGTATAGACGGGGAGAAAGGCAATGTCATTAGAAGTAAGAAGGATCAGACTCTGTCTGGAAAAGACAAGGAAGGCCTTGTGTAAAATAGCCTCATTGTAGAGTATTCTTTCTTATCCTTTCTTGAAATGTAAATGGAATCTTTTGTGAAGCAGGGCAGAACTGGCCTTGAAGCTACCTTTCTCCTGATAATCATTTTCCTGGGAAGAAATGATGAATCGTGCTTTGTCCATATTCCTTCAAATATTACTTTTGTAACCTTCCCTTAAGCACATTCCCAAGAGCAGCCTCTTTCATTAAGATGAAGCCATTTTCCTTCTTTGGTTTTGTTGGAAATGTCCAAAAAAGAAATGCAGTTCCATTTCCTTCCTGTCCTAAGAGTCATTACATATTAATAGAATATCTACATGTAGATAAGCTCAGAGTTCCTTTGTCCTACAGGAAGGCATCAAGGGGCACCATGACTTTTAAAACAGTCCTTCAGGTAGGTAAAGGTGGCCTTTAAAAAGAAATCATCACTTCTCAGAAATCACATCCCCTGAGAAGTTTTATTCATTCATCCAGTTGACAGGCAGCAATGCCATAGGGAGGGATAAATGGCACTTTCTATAACTGCATATGCAGGATACAATGAAGCACATGCAGGAACCAGAGCAGAGGACACTTGGGACCTTCCCCCATGGGCTACTACCCACTCACAAGCTTCTTAAAGGCAGGTATCATATATCTAAATCATGTCATATTCTCAGATGCCCTACCGACAACGGTTGCTCAGAAATTGTTTTATGAATAAGTAGTTCCTTTCTAGACAGTGAAAATAGCCTGTGCAAAGGTCTAGAGGCATGAGAGAGCATGGTTTACATAAGAAAATGCAAGTACATCGTTTGATAAGACTGAAGAAAAGAGTTTCTTTGGTGGAGGAAGAGACTGATGAAAGATAAAGCAATAGAAGTAGTCAGAAATAGAATTTCCTCTTCCTTAAAATTTCACTGTGAAGTTTGGAGTTGTTCTTATAGTTATTTGGAAGCTATTGGATAGGTTTCACTAAGGGCATGACATGGTCAGGTATAAAGTTTTAGAAAGCTCCTTCTGACTTTGGTGTAAAGAATGAAACAGAGGGATGAAGTTCAGGGAGGAAATTGGAGAAATAGGCAGTTCTCTGCTAGTGACAGTGAGGATGGAACCAAGTGTTTGGGCATGAGCAATATGTAGGACATGTGGTAGATGGAATAGGGTTATGTTTAGAAGAAAAAAGGTGAAGGTAGAGGAGAAAAGAAGGGTCAAAGGTGATTCCTACTTGACTAAATTCCTTGAGGGCAGATTCATATTTGATTCATTCTTATATGCCTCGTTATTGTTGTATCCTCTCCTGTGTGTTGACAGAGTGGGCATTCAGGTAATATTTACTGAGTGTTGATTAAGGGGCTTTGGAAATGGCTCGGTGAGGGACAAGTCCAGGAGCATGTTTAAAGCAGAAGGTTATGGCTGGAGACAGTATAGGTGAATGATCAGCTAGGGCTGAGTTTGTGAGAGTGAATTATGTAGAAAGCACAAAATGTCCCTGATTCCAAACAGCTCTTTATCTTAGGCCCTTGAACTATCAGGTTCTGGTACCAGAGAAGCTAAGAGAGTAGGATTCCTGACTTCAGATCCAGGAGCGTTTTCTGAGCTAGCCCTTAGTGGATATTGGCCAGAAGAAAAAATTGTGAATAAATGCATGAGTGAAACATAAAACTTCTTTGGGGTGATGGGGCATTGGCTGCCTGTTTAACTCAGGCCCACTGGTACTCTGGAGAATACTGAATATATCAAAATTATTTTTAAAATGAGATATGTCTGAAGTGACCAGCACAGTGCCTGATTCATAGAAATACTCAGTATCTAATATCTTTGATATTACTTTATGATTTTGATTGAGAAATGTCCGTAATAGAAATCAGAAAAGACACTTCCAGTTCAAAACAATCTGGGCTCTTGAATCTGTTCCATTGATCTGTGTCTGTTTTTGTGCCAGTACCATGCTGTTTTGGTTACTATGACTTTGTAGTATATTTTGAAATCAGGGAGTGTGATACCTCCAGCTTTGTTCTTTTTTCTCAGGAATCCTTTGGCTATTTGGGGTGTTTTGTTGTTCTATGTAAATTTCAGGATTCTTTGCTTTATTTCTGTGAAAAATATTGTTGGAACTTTGATAGGGATTGCCTTGAATCTATAGATTGCTTTAGGAAGTATGGACATTTTAACTATGTTAATTCTTCCAGTCCAAGAACACGGAATATCTTTCCATTTCTTTGTGTCTTATTCAATTTCTCTCAACAATGTTTTATAGTTTTCAGTGTACAGCTCTTTCACCTCTTTGGCTAAGTTTATTCCTATGTATTTTATTATTTTTGTTGCAATTGTAAATGGGATTGTACAGAGAAAGGAGAGTCTCTTCAATAAATGGTGTTGGGAAAAGTGGCTAGCCACATGCAGAAGAATGAAAATAGACCATTACCTTACAACATGCACAAAAATCAACTCAAAATGGATTAAAGACTTAAATGTAAAACCCAAAACCCTGAGACTTCTAGAAGAAAACACAGACAGTACGCAATTTGACATCGGTCTTAGCAGCATATTTTCAAGTCCTATGTCTGACCAGGCAACAGAAATAAAAGAAAAAATGAACAAATGGGACTACATCAAACTAAAAAGCTTCTGCACAGCAAACAAAACCATCAACCAAATGAAAAGACAACCTAACAATTGGGAGATGATATTTGCAAACCATGTATCAGATGAGGGTTAATATCCAAAATATACAAAGAACTCATACATCTCAACAACTAAAAAACCAACAACCTAATTAAAAACTGGGCAAGATATCTGAACAGAAGTTTCTCCAAAGAAGATATTCAGATGGTCAACAGACATATGAAAAGATGCTCAACATCAATAGCTATCAGGGAAATGCAAATCAAAACTACAATGAGATATCACCTCACTCCTGTCAGAATAGCTATAATTAACAAGACAGGAAACACATGTTGGAGAGGATGTGGAGAGAAGGGAACCCTTGTACATTGCTGGTGGGAGTGCAAACTGGTGCAGCCACTATGGAAAGCAGTATGGAGTATCCACAGAAAATTAAGAATAGGTCTACAATATGATCCAGCTATCCCACTGCTGGGTATTTATCCAAAGAACTTGAAAACACAAATGCATAAAGATACATGCACCCCTATGTTCATTGCAGCCTTATTCACAATAGCCAAGACTTGGAAGCAACGTAGGTGCCCATCAAAGGACGAATGGGTAAAGAAGATGTGGTATATATACACAATGGAATACTACTCAGCCATGAGAAATGATGAAATCCGGCCATTTCTGACAACATGGATGGACTTTGAGGGTATTCTGCTCAGTGAAGTAAGTCAGAGGGAGAAAGTCAAATACCGTATGATCTGACTCATAAGTAGAAGATAAAAACAAGGACAAACAAACACATAGCAATGGAGATTGGATTGGTGGTTACCATAGGGGAAGGTGGAGGGATGGGCAAACAGGGTGATTAGGCTCACATGTGAGGTGATGGACTATAATTAATTTTGGGGTGGTGAACATGATACAGTCTACACAGAATTCATAATATATTACGACGTACATCTGAAAGCTATATAATGTTATAATCCAATGTTACTGCAATAAAGAAAAAAAAAACACAATCTGAACCGAGAAAAGGTTTCAAGAAGTTATGACCCAATGCTGTATACAGGGCCACTTATGATTATGAAGGGCTACATACTTGAACATCTGCGACCAGCCTGTAAAAGTCAAATGGTCCCGGAATCTTTTCCCCATCCCTAAAAGGGTTTCTGAGATATTTTCCTTTTATGGTGTCTCACCCTAGACTTTGGAGGCAGACAGAGCTGAGTATAAATCCCAGATCTAATACTCCTGGTCCTACGGCCTTTGTCTAATTACATAGCTTTTCTAAATCTCAATTTCCTTCTCCTAAAATGAGGATAGTAATATCTATATTATTGGGATGTTAGGAATAAATTAGATAATCCAGCAAAATTTATGGAATATAGTAGTGCTTCACAAATATCAGCTTCCTTCCTGCTTTTTGTTCTATTCAGACCTTCAACTGATTGAATGAGGCACATCCACATTACAGAGAGCACTCTGCAATCTGCTTCACCCCAAATTCACCAATTTAAATGTTAGTCTCATCCAAAAACATTCTCCAAGCTGACATATAAAATTAACCATCACAATTGGTAATGTGAACTACTCCAAGCTTTCATGAACTCAGGGTTTTTCTGGCTACTCCTTTCCAGTGGTTCTTTCTCCAGCCGTGGTTTGTTTCTAAACACACACACACGCACACACACACACATACTCACACACACTCACACTGATCTGTACTCAGCTGAAGATTCCAGAGGCCCCCTTGAACTCAGGCAACTTTGGCATCTCCAAACTCCCAAATACATCTTCTCAACTTAGGGAGATCCCTAGAGTCTACCTTGGTTCACCTGTCTGTGCTGTGGCCTGGAAACACTTTAGACAGTAAACTGGGTAGTCATAGGGTCACCTTGTTTGTTTACCCTCTCTCAGGCATTCTCTGTCCTTTCCTGCCTGTTTTTCAACATCTCTTGCTTCATATGTTTTGTTCAGTTTTATTGTTGTTTAAGGAAAGATGTTAAATCTATTCCCTGCTACATCATCAGGCCAAAAGTAGAAGTTCCCCTTCTGTGTGTAAAAAGGATTACACTGCTACAGATAGGTATTTGTGTGTGTGTGTGTGAGGAAGATTGTCCCCGAGCTAACATCTGTGCCAATATACCTCTATTTTGTATGTGGGACGCCACCACAGCATAGCTTGGCAAGTGGTATGTAGGTCTGCACCCGGGATCCAAACCCGTGAACACTGGGCCACTGAAGCGGAGTGCGTGAACTCAAGCACTACAACACTGGGCTGGCCCCACTGCTATAGATGGTTTTTAAAAGCTGACCTCTTGATGAGTTCTAAAGATATCTAAAGGTGATACTGGGATATTCATTAAATTTAGTTACTACTTCATGGATCTTTCTGGAACAAAAAGCAGTAGAATTGACTTCAGTAAACGCTTCTGTTCTGCTAATTTTGTGAGACTTTGAATTTCACCTCTTAGCCTCAATTTTTCTGTATATAGAATTGTAATTAAATCTAATACTACCTGTGAAAATATTTAGTACACAGAATACTAAAAATCTTAGGATGACTGAAAGGACCCTCAGGTTGTTGGGTTGGGGACAGGCAGAGCCAGGAATGTATTCTGGGGCTTATTCCATTCTCTTGGGGAAGAGCCAGAGCATATGAGCTTGAAAGGAAGCCTAATTTTGTGACCCAAAGTCCAGACTTGATAGCCAGAGAGACATGGGTTTTGACAAGTTATGGAATCCTTAGTTTCACGTGGGCAAAAAAAGGATAATAATACCTTCCTAGTAGAATTAATGGGAAGATAAAATGTGAAAATTTGTATAAAGTGCTTTACATATAGATACTTCAAAAAAGGGAGGTTAACCTCATGCATTGTTGGTGGAAATGTAAAATGATGCAGCCAGTGTTGAAAACGATTTTGTGGTTCCTTAGTAAGTTAAACATAGAATTACCATATGACAAAGTATTTCCACTCATAGTTATATATCTAAAAGAATTGAAAACAGATGTTCAAGGAAAAACTTGTACAGAAATATTCATAGCAGCTCTCTTCACAATAGCCAAAAGGTAGAAACAACCCAAGAGTCCACCAGTGGATGAACGGATAAACAAAATGTAGTATATCCACATCATTGAATATTATTCAGCCATAAAAAGGAATGACAGACTGATATATGCTACAACATGAATTATCCTTGAAAACATTATGCTAACTGAAGGAAACTAGACATGAAAGACCACATATTGTATGATTTCATTTATGTGAAATGTCCATAATAGGCAAATCCAAAGAGATAAAAAGCAGATAAATATTTGCCAAGGAGAGGGGATAGGTGGGGTAGTGGGGAGTGAGTGCTTGATGGATATAGGGTTTACTTTTGGGGTGATGAAAATATTCTGGAACTAAATGCTAATCGTGATTGCACAGCATTGTGAAGATATTAAATGTCATGGAATTTTATAACTTAAAATGGTTAAAATGATAAATTTTATCTTATGTGTATTTTACCACAATAAAAACATAAAAGGAAGTTAATAAAAGTTTATATTTTTTTCCTCTATTGTAAGAACTCATACTGCTAGGGTCATGTCCATACAGTCTATTGAACAGTGAAGGCTTTGGCTTGCATGTGATGGTGGACCTTTTGAACATGTTATACTCCTGCCCAAGCTTGGGTCTCTCAGCCAGTGACATCCACTGGATTTTTTTCTTTTTTTGAGGAAGATTAGCCCTGAGCTAACTACCGCCAATCCTCCCCTTTTTGCCGAGGAAGACTGGCCCTGAGTTAACATCCATGCCCATCTTCCTCTACTTTATACGTGGGACGCCTACCACAGCATGGGTTTTGCCAAGCGGTGCCATGTCCACACCCGGGATCCAAACTGGCAAACTCGGGCCCCCAAGAAGTGGAACGTGAGAACTTAACTGCTGTGCCACTGGGCCGGCCCCAAGAATTTTTTTTTTTTTTTTTACTTATTAGTGATCCTGTCCTGTGCTGGACCTAGGTGACTCCCAGAGGGCACTATGCCAGGTAGAGAAATTGCAAATGATCATACATGCCAAAGCCCAGCATTCTGCAAGGTATAAATATCTGCCTTTATGCTTCACCCAGCTTGTCTCTGTCCTGCCATGCCAAGTAGGATGTCAGCTTTCTCTCAGAGCTTCCTGGATCCAGTCTCCTTTTTGTTATAGCTTAGTCCATCTGCTCTAGCAAAAACTTTGGCTCAGCTGTAGCCAAAGGAGAACCTTTCCATGTCTAGAAAACCTTGGCAAGATTCTATTAACTAATAAATTTCAAAAGCAGCAGAAAGAAAGAGGTCAGTTTGAGCCTAGATAGGAACGATATAGGTGTCTATTCATTCAATGGACATTTTGAGCATCATTTTTTTGCAGGCATTGTGCTAGGCACAGTGGGATATAAGAAGAGGAGAAACTGCTAAGTATTCATGCACTCACCATTCACTCATCCATTCATCAATCAAATATTTATTGAGCATCTATGATTATCCTTAGCCCCAGGGATATAGCAGTGATCAAGATAGACATAATTTCTCTTTTTAAGGAGCCCAGAAGAGGAAGGGATCCATCTTTTCTGGAAGGATGAGGGAAAATTTCCTAGAGGCAATGATATTTGAGTTAAGCAATAAAAGTTGAGTTGAATTACCATGCTGATGGAGAAGGGAGTGGGTATGTAGGAGAGTCTAAGCGTGGGAAACAGAGAGGACCATTAATGCTTAAAATCTCTGTCTTTACTTCCAACTGCTAAAAAATTGTGTCTCTTGGTACTTTTGTTTGCTTTCTCTTTCAATTCTCTTTAACAACCTTGTGGAGTTTTATCATCTTCATTTTACAGACGAAGGTTCAAAGAAGTTCAGTAACTTGCTCTTGTCTACTAGCTAATAAGTGACAGAGTTAGGATTCAACTCCAGATCTCCCTGAGGTCAAAGTTCTTGCTCTTTTTACTATACTGCTCCACTTCCTTGGAAAGAAAGTACATATTTATAATACTATGTGATAGTTACTATAAAGCATGCAGCTCTATAGAAAACAACCAACCTAAAATGAGAGTGATTGAAAAAATCTTAATGAGAAAGACGATAGATGATATTTGAAATGTGAAATGAGTAGTAAATGTATGTGTGTGTGTGTGTGTGTGTGTGTGTGTGTGTTGAGTGAGGGGTGGAAGTGAAGATTTCCAGCAGAAGGTACAGCACATACATAGATTTTGAGGCATGAAGCAAACAGTTGCTGTCTGGCAGGCTCAGAGCTTTACCTGGCCTTGTGCTTTGCCATAGTGTATGTGCAATCTCTGAATTATTTCATAGGAGCTGATATCTCTCCGTTTTTATTAAATAGAAGAGGTGTTGTTTTATTCATCCACTCCCACACCTCACCTCCTATAAATAAGATGTAGGTAGACAGAAAGAAACCAAATTATTTTTCAACGTGAGCCCAGCCTGAACAGAACTCGTTGGGTGTGTTAGCAGTCTGATCTGTCTGCTCTCACCACACCACCACCTTGCTCACTTGAAGGAATGAATATTGGAGGGGGCAGAGGAAGTGTCCCAGAAAAAGAAGCTGTGACAATTTCTAAGTAAATGTAATAAATCAGGATGATTTTTCAAAGGAAATAGAAAGTGTCACTTATGATGGTTATAACTCCTACACCCACTAAAATTCTTGTACTGATGCAGTTTAGACTCCCATGGTAGATAAAATCATTACTTGATCTGTCAAAATGAGGGGCTTTTCTTTTCTCCTTCATACAGGCGTCTTATTTTAAGCAGCCAATTCTATTATTTCCTGTCCTCTCTCTGTGCTGGTGAAAACAGAGAAAACAAAGACAGTAAGTGTTAAAAAAATTGCATCAAGGAATTGAAATAGAGGGTAGTGGCACAAACCACTGAAAATCATAATTACCACCCACAGGAATTTCTAGGAAAAAATAAACATGTATTTGTGTTCAAAGAGTTATTCCTTCTGTCTCACAGGAGGCCTAAGTTATAATGAAAATGATAATAATTATTATAAATATAGTAGTAGTAATAAATAAATGGCTACCAGTGCTTGAACATCTACCCTGTGCCTGATATTGTAATATGTTCTTCCTAGGTGATATCTCATTGACTCCTTCAAATTGCACTATGCTGTATATATTATTACTGTTATACTAATCATTATTACTATTATTTCCATAGTAGGGATGAGGCCCAGAGGTTTGAACTGATTGATCCACATACAACTGTAAATGGCAGAGGCCGATTTCAAGCTCAGTATTGTCCAACTTCGACTCATGCTGTTTCTTTAATATCTCTGAGCCGTAGCGTGATATCTCAAAGTTATTGTTAGAGAAATAATCCTTTGTGTTTGTTTGGTAGTTTAGTTTTATAAGTTTATAAGATTGAAGTCTATTCTCTCATTTGATCTACATAGCAACCACAGTCTAATAATAATTACTAGCAATATCAGTCATAATAAAATAATAATAATGAAATAGGTACCATTTATACTTATCATTTTTAGAGAGACTAGGTGCCAGGTGTTGTGACAACCACTTTATGTGCATGAGCTTAAAACTGTCCAGTATAATAGGTCCAGAATAATGGTTAAGAAAGCATGGAATGGTGTCAGAGTACTGAGTTGGAGTCCTGGCTCTACTAATCACCTCTTTCAGCTTGGGCAATCATTTGATGTCTCTGCCTTAGCTCTTCATTATAAAGTGGGTCAAGTAATGGTGCTTACTTGGTGGTTTTGAAGATTAAATTAGATAATCCTAAACTGCTTAGCACATACTAGCTGCTCTATAAGTTCTAATTATTTCTGTTTAATAGATGAGAAAATTGAGGATTAGAGAGATTATGGGGATTAGTGACACTTTGCCCAAAATCTGAAAAAGGTTGTGGGGTGGAGCTGGAATTAGAATGCCGGTCAGCCTGGCTCACAATTTCTCCTCTTAATCCTATATTCTACTGTCAGCAAGCATTAAGTGCATTCATTAAATGTGTTTGTGTGTGTGTGTGTAAGGAAGATTGGCCCTGTGCTAACATCTGTTGCCAAACTTCCTCTTTTTGCTTGAGGAAGATTGTCGCTGACCTAACATCTGTGCCAATCTTCCTCTATTTTATGTGGGATGCTGCCACAGGATAGCTTGATGAGCAGTGCTAGGTGTGTGCCCAGGATTCAAACCTGTGAATCCCAGGCCGCCCAAAGCAGAGCGTGAGAACTTAACCACTATGCCACCAGGCCAGCCCCAAATGTATTTTTACATGTGAGTCCTTTTTAATCCCTTTGATCTGTTATACACTATAAAAGTTTCACATACAGCTTTGCTGACTCACACCTCTGTGCCTTTGCACAAGTCTTTTCCTCTGCCTGAAGTAGTTTCTCTCCACTTGCCTAACCTATTTGTCATTCATGATTCAATTTGAAGCATCATAGCTTCCAGAAAGGATTCCAGGTAGATGAGAGAGTCTATCTCTATATATCCACTCCACCTCCCTCATGTTTGCCTTAAGTGTTGTACTACAGTTAATTGTAATTTTATCTCGTTTTATGCACAGTTATGAGCTCTTTGAGGGCAAAGATCATTAAGTCTTATTCATTTCTTTATCTCTAGTACATACCAAAGTGCCTAGCACATAATGAATGTTCAGTATATGTATGTATTGATTAAATGAATGAATAAAGATAATTGTTCAGGAGGGTTCCGGCCAAGATTATAGGATATGTGATAAAATGTTTCTTCTTTATGTGAGACTATTGAACAAGTAAGTATTTTTAAAGACCTAATGAAAATTAAGAACAAAGGTAAAGAGAACTTCAAATATATCCACTTACATATACCCATAACTCTCCTTCTCCCCCCACCCCCAGTGGCAATCTTCTAAATATAGATTATAGTAATTTAGTTTCAAACAACTCATTTTCAGCATCTGACATGTTCATTAACCCCAGGTAGGGAAATTATTGTGGTGCATTAATTTTTCACCAGAGAAGACATTTGTCATCTGTGCAAGTATCATTAGTGCTTGCTACGAAGATGGAAATGATACACTGTCTCTGCTGATTGAAGAACACAGTGGAATTTTAAATAGTATCATCTGAGCTCTCTAGACCAGCCAAGCCTGTGTACTTTTTGGGCCCTCATTAGACAAGGCTCATGTGACATCAGTAAGAACCTGCTGTATGAAGAGAACAGAGAGTAATATACACCTCTTGGGAAATGAGGATATGAATGCCATATTTAGTTGTTATTTTCCTCTTACCTATCTGACTGCCATTTCTCTGTCCCCTTTGTTGGTTCTAACAAGTCCTTGAATTTTGGTATTTCCCAAGGCTTGTCTTTAGTTCTCTACTCTTCTTACTTTGTACTCTTCCCCACTCTCATGGGTCACATACCATCTATATGCTAATGACTTTCATCTTCATCTCCAGCCAGGCTCGCTCTCTTGAGCTCCAGACCCTTATATGCAGTTGCAAACTGTTTAGACAGACATACTGGAAACAGTCCCAGACATCTCAAATTCAACATGTCTAAAATTTTGCTCGTTATCTTTTTCTATCACCAGACGATTATCCTACAATGAATGTTGAAAGGACATTTCCTCTTGTCTCAAATTTCACCTAGGGTCCAAAGGTGAGACCATATGCAGTAGGTACATCCACATTCTAAAGAAGAGCTGCTAGGTACATCCCTTTAGGACCTGCAAATGGTGCCTGAATTGGTCCTGAGACCTTCACAACTGTATAAACTATATATAAACTATATAAAGAAAAGCAATTCAGAGCAAAGTCATTGAAGTAATAAGTTGTTGGCCCAACGAAGCATCCTAGGCAAGTGAGATGGGTCCTTGAAGACCTCTGAGAAAGAATGGAGTTCCTGCACATAGAGAACACTGTCTTCTCTTTCTGTGGCCTGAAGCTTGCTGAACCACAGATACTTTTCACCCCCTCTTAGGCTGTCATCAGAGAGTGGTTGGAATTCTTTGGAGAGTTTTACATGTGTACCAGGGTTTGGGAACATACTTCTTGCTTCAGACTTATGAATTTGGGAAGCTGGCTAGAGTAACTTGTGAAGGTAGGTGAGGAGAGAGACAGTGGGGCATCCCTGGCTTCTACTAGTTTTGTGGGGGCAAGAAATCATGAATTTCTTATGGGCCAAGTGTACACAATGGTGAAAGGTAGTGTAACTTGAGCTTTCTTAAGGGTGTTACTCCCAAGAGAAGAGCTTGCTAGATGAGGACATACTAGGAGTAAGGAGCTGTGGAATATTGCCACTAGCGGACAGAATCTGAGGGATATTGTACATATTTAGCCAGATATCCCATTACCTATGTCAAGGAACTATGCTGTACTGGCTTCTCTGTAGGGCCTTGCAAGTGAAAGCCACACGTGAGCCACCCACAAGGGTCAGGCATATAAGTACATGCCACACAGAGAGCACTGAAAGCCAGGTTACAACAGCATCATTCATGTGAGATAGTTAGGACTTGGGGTAGATTGAGTGTGAGAGATGATAAGAGGGTGGCTATTGGGTTTTTTTTTGAGCATCTGGCTGGAAGATAGTGCCACTTGCTGTGGGAAAATGGAGAAGGAGTGAGAGAGGCCAAGGCTGGAGGTAAACTTTAAAAGATATTAACATAAATATGGTATTCAAAATCATAAGACTGAATGAAATCAACCTAGGGAGTACAGAAGAGGAGTGAGTGATGGGTGTGTGTGTGTGTGTGTGTGTGTGTGTGTGTGTATGGTGTGTGTTGTGTGTATAGGGGGACTCAAGTATTGGTTTCCTTTCCCATGACATGGTGAATGAATGTATCTTTTTTAGAGGACTATTGTGAGTTAAAATGATTTAGCACATTTGAAAGTGCCTTATAATCTAAAAAAGATTTTTGTAAAGGGTTTCTTAATTCTGAGTTTGGCTCTATGATGGAGGAGTGATAGATAAGGATAGAGAACTAGAGTGGGGTCAATTAGGAATGATGATGACTCTCAAAGAAATTTCAAAAATTAAAAGCTTTTAAAAAATTCATTAAAGTAAATTAACATATTTATTTTAGAATATTGAGAAAATCCAGAGAAGAAGAAACCACCATCCAAATACAACTACAATAACGTGTTGATTCATTTACTCCTAGTATTTTTTTATGTTTTCTTTCTTTATTTTTTAATTGCTGTTTCATACTGTGTAGAGCTGTATTAATTGTTGACATGTAAAAGAGAGGTGGCCTTTACTCTGAATTCGATGGTAGCCATTGAGCTGTCCTGAGTATGTTCAGAAATTTGTTGGTAGTTGGCCTCCTTTCACTTGTGTGCACACAGACACCTACATGCTGCCTTTTAAAAACCTGTTTTAATAAAACTACAGCACAGTCTGCTTTTCTTGGAAATATCATATGCTTAGAATTTTTAATTAAATTCACCAACTTTCTTCATAATCATCATCACCATTTTCATCATCAATAATTATAATGAATACAGAAAATTATGAACAACTTCAAGGAAGAACCAATTAGTAGATACACAGAATTAATTTGAATTCTACTACTCTACTACATGTTTTATGTTGTTAGCTCACTTAATTCTTTACAGATAAGAAAACTGCGGCTTGATATAGGTATGTCTTTTCTAAAGTCATAAGCTGGTTAGTAGTGGAACCTGTATTCCAAAACAGGGCCTATGTGGTTTTCCACTCTGTGGGGATCTTTAGAGAGTGATTTAAAAAGTGATGATTATTCCTCACCAAGACACCAGAAAAAGCTGTCATCTTGAGAGAAAGCCCCCTCTTTTTTTTAATTGAGATCATATTGGCTTATAACATCGTGTACATTGCAGATGTACGTTATTATATATCAGTTTCTATGTAGACCGCATCGTGTTTCCACCAATAGTCTAGTTTTTATCTGTCACCATACATATGTGCCCCTTTACCCCCTTTACCCAACCCCCGTTCCTTCCTCCCCCCAGTAACCACTAATCTGTTCTCCTCGTCTACGTGTTATCTTCCACGTATGGATGAAATCATATAGTGTTTGTCTTTGACTGGCTTATTTTGCTCAGCATATTACCCTCAAGGTCCATCCATGTTGTTGCAAATAGAAAAATGTTGTCTCTTTTTATGGCCGAGTACTATTCCATTGTGTATATATATATATATATATATATATATATATATATATACACACACACACACACTACATCTTCTTTATCCATTCATCCACTGATGGGCACTAGGGTTGCTTCCACAACTGCGTTGTTGTGAATAATGCTGCAGTGTACATAGGGGTGTATAAATCTCTTTGAAATGTTGATTTCATGTTCTTTGGATAAATACCGAGTAATGGGATAACTGGATCATATGGTATTTCTATTTTTAATTATTTAAGAACTCTCCATACTGTTTTCCATAGTGGCTGCACCGGTTTTCGTTCCCGCCAGCAAGGTATAAGGGTTCCTTTTTCTTCACATCCTCTCCAATATTTGTTATTTCTTGGCTTATTAATTGTAAGCATTCTGATGGGGGTACGATGATATCTCATTGTAGTTTTGATTTGTATTTCCCTAATAATTAGTGATGTTGAACATCTTTTCATGTGTCTATTGGCCATCTGTATATCTTCTCTGGAAAAATGTCTGTTTATATCCTCTGCCCATTTTCTGATCAGGTTGTCCATTTTTTTGTTGTTGAGTTGTATGAGTTCTTTATATATTTTGGGAATTAACCCTTTTTTTTTTTTTTTTAAGATTTTATTTTTTCCTTTTTCTCCCCAAAGCCCCCCGGTAGATAGTTGTGTATTCTTCGTTGTGGGTTCCTCTAGTTGTGGCATGTGGGACGCTGCCTCAGCGTGGTCTGACGAGCAGTGCCATGTCCGCACCCAGGATTTGAACCGACGAAACACTGGGCCGCCTGCAGCGGAGCACGCGAACTTAACCACTCGGCCACGGGGCCAGCCCCGGGAATTAACCCTTTGTCAGATACACGCTTTGCAAATATTTTCTCCCAGTTGGTGGTTGTCTTTTCGTTTTGTTGATGGTTCTCTTTGCTGTACAGAAGCATTTTAGTCTGATGTAGTCCCACTTGTTTATTTTTTCTTTTGTTTCCCTTGCCTGAGGGTATACGAAAAGTTACTGCCAAGACTAGTGTCAAAGAGTGTGCTGCCTATATTTTCTTTTAGGAGATTTATGGTTTCATGTCTTACATTCAAGTCTTTGATCCATTTTGAGTTAATTTTTGTGTATGGTGTAAGATAATGGTCTACTTTGATTCTTTTGCATGTGGTTGTCCAGTTTTCCCGGTACCATTTATTGAAGAGACTTTCCTTTCTCCATTGTATGTTCTTGACTCCTTTGTTGAAGATTAGCTCTCCATAGATGTGTGGTTTTATTTCTGGGCTCTCAGTTCTGTTTCATTGATCTGTATATCTATTTTTCTGCCAGTCCCATGCTGTTTTGATTACTATAGCTTTAGTATATTTTGAATTCAGAGAGTAGTGACACCTCCAGCTTTGTTCTTTTTTCTCAGGATTGTTTTGACTATTTGGGGTCTTTTGTTGTTCCATATAAATTTTAGGATTCTTTGTTATATTTCCGTGAAGAATGTCATTGGGGTTCTGATTGGGATTTCATTGAATCTGTAGATTGCTTTTGGTAATATAGATATTTTAACTACGTTTATTCTTCCAATCCATGAGCATGGAATATCTTTCCATTTCTTTACATCTTCTTTGATTTCTTTCAATAATGTCTTATAGTTTTCAGTGTATAGGTCTTTCACCTCCTTGGTTAAATTTAGTCCTAGATATTTTATTCTTTTTGTTGAGATTGTAAGTGGGATTGTATTCTTGACTTCTCTCTGCTAGTTCATTATTAGTGTATAGAAATGCAACTGATTTTTGTATGTTGATTTTGTCCCTTGAAACTTTGTTGTAGTTTTTGACTATTTCTAATATTTTTCTGGAGAATTCTTTAGGATTTTCTGTATATAGAATCATGTCTTCCAAAAACCTATCTTGATGGAAAGAAGATCAGGAGCTTAGTCCAAGTGTCTAATAGTGCAAGTCCAGTTCTGTAGAAACCTCTGTTTCCATCTGCCCCACAAAGGCATAGTACATGCCAGAATTTATCAGGATCTCTCTTGGGGACCCATTAGCACACTTAGGGTGACCAACTGTCGTCATTTGCCTAGGACTGCCCTGATCTTAGCACTGAAAGTCCAATATTTTAGGAAACTTGTCAGTACTGGGCAAACTGGGGCAGTCAGTCACCCTAAGCACACCAGAAATACATGGGAGTGAGTAGAGTGGGAGCATGGAAGCCAGAGCCTGTGAGTACATGGCCCTTTCCCAGGGTGAGGAAGGAAAGTAGCTGTCTTTTACTCTAGGAGCTGGTCTAGGTAATGCCAGCACCTGATCAATCCTGTGATCACATGGAGAGATAATGTTAACCTGGCCTCCAGCTTTTTGCCCTCACTGCATGCAAGGAAGGCAAATTGATCCCTGGAAGAGCAAGAGACCAACTTTTGATTGGCTGGAAAGATTATTTAATTTCTGAGTCCCTAACATCAAGCCCAGTTCCTGGCACAGGCTAGGCCTTTAGTTTTGAGTGTTTTTGTTGTTGTTTGTCTTATTTGCTTTGCTTTTTGAGTTATTGTCTTTTTGGAAATCATTTATTAAGCATGTATTACATGCCAGGGATTGTGTGAAGAACTTTTACACACTTTGTTATATCTAATCATCACCTTAGACCTATGAGGTAAACAGTGTTATTTTAATTTTATAAATGAAGCAACTAAGGCTTGCCAGTAATCTCATAGCTAATAAATGGCAGAGCTGCTATTCGTACGTTGGTCTTCTGATTCTACTCCACTTCCCTTTACCTTCTGCTAAAATGCTATCTAGTAGCCCAAATTACAGAAAGCTATTTAATCCAATCCAAATCATTCTTGTCTAATTCAGTGCAATTTAACTCTTACCTACCAAAGCTAGTTTGTGTTCAGAACTGCAGTGGACTCTGGTGGACCAAAGTGTCCAATTCGTGTCTGAGCCTTCAGCCCTTAATGTATATACTCACACATGGTGCTCACTGAAGGCATATTGAAATGAATGCAGAATTAATAAGACAAGGCCTTGTCCTCAAGGAATATCTCCTCTTGTGATGAAGAGAGACATATGTAAAACTATAATATGGGGAATATTCTCAGAAATGCTAGAGCTGTATAAACTGTACTAGGCTTTGTAAGCTGCTTCTTCCACTTATCAATAGATCAATGAATATCTTCCCATTTCAATAAGTATTGATCTATATCATCATTTGTAAGAGCTCTATCATTTTTCTTTGTAAAGAGGTTTCATAATTTATGTAATAAACTTCCTATGGTCAGACATTGAAGTTTCAATTATAAACAGTGAACATCCTTGTAACTAAATCTTTGAGTCAGTTCTTATTTATTTATAAGTAATAATTTTTAAAAATATACAATGCTGACCAAAGATCAAATGAACTTTTTCATGGGAAAATGACTCCTTATCAGTAAAAGTGTTCAAGCAAAGGATGGTCATCATTTTTGAATAGCTAGAGTACTGATTGTTGTGCAGTGGATAATGAGGGGTGGGGAAGATTGTGGAGAGAAATGAGTCTGAAGAAGTGGACATGGGATCTAAAGGATGTGTAGAATTTGGACAAGGAATGAAGTGGAGCAAATGTCCCAGTCAGAAGGAAGACAACTGAATGTAGATCTGTATCATTGAGATGGAGGAAGAAGCAAGATATGAGTTTGCACAAGTAAGCGGGCCTTTCTCTGTGTCAAGCATTATTCCTCATTATTCCTTACAAGACTCTAAAGAAATTATTTTCTCTTGTTTACTGAGGAGGAGACTGAGACTTGAAGTGGTTAGTCTTCTGTTGGCTCTGTGACCAGGGGCAAATCTCTTACCTTTTGTAAGCCTCAATTTCCCCATCAGGCGGATGAGGATTATAATTCCTCCTTTATAGGGTAGTTGGGAAGACAAATTCACAGAGCATGGCATTTAAGAAGCACTTAATAGAAGTTGAATATTCTGAATCTAATACTTGACTTTTTCTGATACACATGCTATTTTTCACAGAATTAGATTCGGACAACGGAACCCATTTCAGGCCCCACTCTAATCCCATTCTTAGAGTGAGGCTCCTAATATTTACTACTTAATCTAGTTCTCCCATGTACAGAGCCTGGGTCTATGTTTAAGTTGCAGATAGCTCATCTTCAGTATGTACGGGGACTAAGGAAACGGGGTCCTGACAAGCTACCATCAATGTCTTACTATCAATGTCTCAGTGTGAAGCTGTTGACTGTCACCTGAGAGTGAGATGAGTACACAGGGTGAGCATCTGCAAAAGAGCACAGAGAGGCAGGAGGAAGAGAAATACCCTGATAGGTAATAAAGGGCACCCAGTCTCCTTTGTAAGCCACTTTTGCCTGGGCCTAGCACTAACTCTTTTCCCTTGAGTCACTTTTTGTGCCATTTTGCCCCTTAAGATAAAGGTGACATCCCTTGCATTTTGCAGCTTGGTTCTTATGCTCAGTAATCCTGACCTGGTCATGTGACCTGGTCAGTTGTCTCTACAACGTTTCTTGCCAAACTTGCTGTTCATCATTCCAGGCCAGAGTCGCTGATTCTTTGGTGTAAGTTGAAAGTCTATGGGGCATGTGGCTTTGAGGTGAATCAGACAAAGTTCATTGCCAACGTTTGAGTTTTAAGGACCTCGTTGGGAAGTAGTCTCTTTAGGTAGCTGCCAGGTATCAACAAAGCTCCCTTTGTTTAGATGTAAATTACTCTTTCTAGGAAGGTATTTCCCACATGGCCTGCATTCAGGACTACATCTCAACACACCTTCAGGATCAACATACTTCTTTCCTGCTTGTCAGAATGAACTACTAATAGTGGGGCCCATCAATCCTGATTCTGCCTCCTTATTTTTTATAACCAAGGTCACTTTACTCAGAATTTACATTTGCCGTGCAAATGGAAATAAAACCATAAAAAGAATTGTTGGCATTTGTTGCTGTGCTGATAGTGTCTTATTTTTCAACATTTTGAGCTAGTGAGGAGGGAATATTTGAAAAACGTAAGGTAATAGAAGAGCCATTTTCTTGCCTGAAAGTAACACTCGTCTGCTTTAGGAAACACACCTACAAATCAGCCTAGCTAATCAGCCAGTTGTTTCTGGGCATCTAGTTTATCGGATTAATGGTCTCTTGGAACATTTGGAGGTAGGTGGAGATGTCTGTGCCTGTGGTTTATTAGAACATCCATTCAAGATGGGAGTTAGGAGGCAGGTTTTCTCCTCTTTGGGAAAGGAAGCCATGATGAGTGGGGAAGAAATTTGAATGAAGCAATAGAAAAGTCTTAGTTTTCTGAAATAAAGTGATATAAGATGGGTTCCCTCCAGTCCTGCACACCCAAATTTTAGGGGGAGTACACTGAAAGGATCTTTGTGGTTAACTCATAATGTTTGTTCCCATGTCATCTTTAATAGAATCATAAAATGAAACTAAATTGTTTTATACTTCCAAAGATTTGAGAAGTATACCAAGTATCTTAGTTCATTTGGGCTGCTATAACAAATATTTTGGCTGCTATAACCATAGACTGGGTGGCTGAAACAAAAAAAGTTTATTTCTTATAGTTCTGGAGGATGGGAAGTCTAAAGATCAAGGTACTTCACATTGGATGTCTAGTGAGAGCCTGTTTCCTAACTCATAGAATGCTGTCTTCTTGCAGTGTCTTCACATGGTGGGAAGAGCGAGAGAACATTCTGGGGTCTCTTTATAAGGACACTAATCCCATTCATGAGGGCTTTACCCTCTTGACCTCATCACCTGCCAGTGGCCTCACCTCCTAATACAATTACTCTGGGAGTTAGGATTTCAACATAGGAATTTTGGGGGACACAAACATTCAGTCCATAACACCCAGAGAAATCTGTTATTAAGTGACCCTATTTCTTCATTGTAGTGAGAACTTTTCCCTCAGAAAGGACCAGTTCTTTGAGGGGAGGAATGCTCAGGAGAACTCTCTCTCAGATTGAACTCACTGGGCAGTATTGAGAAGGGAAATTAGTCACCAATTGATACCTGGTTCATTTTGAAAATGACATGCTACCTGCTCATTGATCTTTTGCTCTCTGAGGACGTGAACTCATTGTTGAGAACTGAATTAAAATGAGGAGGACAACATGTAAAGATCTGTGGAAAGTATGTTCCAGGCAAAGGGAACAGCAAATACAAAAGCCCTAAGGCAGAAACAAACTTGATGTGTTTGAAAAAAGCAAGAAGGCTATTATGCTGGAGTGAATTGATTAAGTCAGGGAACAGAATGTGAAATCAGAGAGATAGGTAGGGATCAGGTCATGTAGAGCCTTGTAGGTCACACTAAGGAGTTTAAATTTTAGTATGTCTGATGGGAAGCCAATAAACAAGGGAATGACATGATCTGATATACATTTTTAATTGACAGTGGGGCAGTACATATGGAATGAGGGAGAGCAGTTAGGCTCCTGCATTAGTCAAGATGAGAGATGATGGTGACTTGAACCATAGTTGTGTTAGTGGAGATGGAGAGAAGTTGGGCAAAGTCAGAAGAACTTGCTGATGGAATAATTGTAATGGGTGAAGGAGAAAGAGAGAAATCAAGGATAATGCCTTAGTTTGGGCCTTGGTAAGCATCTTGGTAAATGGTGTTTCCTTTACTAATATTTACAAGACTGAAGAAGAATAGTGTTGGAGGAGGGGATCATGAGTTCAATTTTACACATGATAAATTTGGGATACCTATTAGACATCCAAGACAAAATCTCACGTAAGCAGTTGGAGTAATTATCTGGAGCTCAGAGGGAAAGTTAGAACTTAACATATATATTAGGGAGTTATTAGCGTAAATATGATACATAAATATGATATTTAAAATAAAGAGAATGGATCAGATCACCTAGGGAGCAAGTGTGGATAGAGAAGAGGAGAAGGATGAGAGAAGAACTCTACAGGTTTTCCAGTGTTAGAAGTCTGGAAGAGAAGGAGGAACCAACAAATACAACAAAGAGTGATACGTGAGTTGGGAGAAAAACTGGAAAGTGTAATGACATGAGGCCAAGGGAAAAATGCTTTCAAGAAAGGTGGGAATGATCAACTGTGTCAAATGGCCTTTAAAAATTGAATAAGACGAGAACTGATATTGATCACTGCATCTCTTTCCCATCCACCCTCTCCCAGTATGCAGTCCTCTTTGTACAGTGGACCAGTCATGGCACAGAGTGAGTAATAATTGCATGTGTATTAATTACATTCTTTGTAATTACCCGTTCATTGCTGTCTGCCCTCTCTTTGTGGAAGCCACTCTTAATTTAGGAATGGGCCATATTTAACAAGTTTATAGAAACAAGGCCATATTTAACAAGTTTATTTCTGTTTTTAGGAACCCACAAAAGCCTGTTCGATTAAATGCCCTAATATGCCAGAGCTGGAAGGGCTCTTAGAGATCGTTTAATTCTACCCTCATTTTATTGGTGAAGAAAGTGAGACTCTGACAGAGAATGTGAATTGCTGAAGGGCACAGAGCAGTTTAACCTCAGAGCTGGGACGAGAACTCAGATCTCACGGATCAGAGATGGTTGTTCTTTGTGTTACACTCCTGTGCCATATTTTCCATCCTATAAGATTAATTCCTTTGGGTCTTGAAAGCTTTTCTATCTTTAATAGGCCATGATTAAGGTGAATACGCCCTATAAAGGGATAATACTTAAACTAGTTTGAGTACAAATCCTTTTGAAATGAAACACGGTCACTTGGGAAAGGAGAATCCCAAGATCCTGAAGACAGAGGCAGTGTTATAGAGAAAAGACCAGCCTGACTTGCGTTTGAATTCCAACTCCATCTACTACTACTGTGTGACCTCTAATAAGTTTCTTAACCTTCCTGAGCCTCATCTATCTATAGAACAGGGACAGTATATGGGTCCTATTGATAAATTGTGAGGATTAGGAATAACACATCTTGAGTGCTCACCTTTTGCTTGATGTGTGGTGGGCACTCATACATAATAGCTTTTTTTATTATTTTATCTTCTTTCATTTTTCTTCTGCTCCTGGTGCTATGAGTCTCACTGCCAGAAGCCCCAGATAAGCTACTGTCTCCGGAGGCTGGTTGCTCCTGCCTCTGGCCACTACTGTCAGACCTGTGGTGTCCAGACCTTTGGTTGCTGTGCCTCCTGGCAGACTGGAAAGAAGGCTTTAAAAACTGCCTGGAGCTGATATTCTCTGCCTCAGGGCTCCTGTGCAGGTTAAGCTGTCACCATCAGGGGCAGCCACTGCTGAAGCTGTTTCTCCTCTTCCCTAAGGCTCATTCTACTTCTTCCTTTCTGCAAAGAAAATGCTTAAATTCATAAGGGCAAATAGTTTTAAGAAAGAGAAGGTTTCATTCACACTAGTAGTTTGATGAGGTGTCTTTAGCATACAAGGCAATATGTTAGTCCCCACACTCTAGGAGTTTGGTTTAGAAGAGGGGATAGACATGGAAACAAAAACTATTTCCCAGTTGAGAGAAATGACCACTCAGCAGAGGTGCAAGCAGCATGCTGTGGGGATTTGGAGTGGGGAAGGCAAGAAGACTTCCTGGAATGGGTGTGGTTTAAGCTGGATCTTGAAGGATAAGTAGTGTGTCAGTGGATAGATAATTGGGGGAACTACATTTCATGCAAAGGTGTGTAGGCAGCAATTCCAGGGGATGTTTAGGGGAGAGGGAGTTAGAGATTAAAAAAGAGTGCAGGGGAGACAAGCCTTTTATTGAAGAGAGTCAGATGCTCTGCTTAGAAATTTGGACATGATTCATGATAGCTTAGGATGTCAAGAGATATAAGATACCATAGAGGCAATAGGGTATTAACATCTCATTTTACAGATGAGAAGACTGAGGCTCAGATAGAAGAAATAACTTGGCCAGAATCACATAGCAAGTTAGTAGCAGAAACTGGGTCTGGCACCAAAGTTTACTGACTCCCAGGCCAATGACCTTTCTCCCCATTACTCATGACTTCTATGGATGAGAGGGAACAGTTATAGACAGTATTAAAAGGCAGCATAAGATCAGAGACCTTTCCTCACTAGAGCTCAAGTAAGATTTAGAGGATTTGGATCTGGATGAAGACAGAGACTTGGACCTCACTGATCTCATGGCCACTGTAAATAATTGGGATGTAATTTTCTATAAATAAGCTTTAGAATAGTCAGCTTAATCATTACAGGAAATTGTATCCATGGTTTTGTTCTTATATATTAGTACATTCCATGTATTTTGTTATTTTCTGCTGTGAGTGGAAAACCAGAATTTATAAAAGAGGTATTAAGTTAGTAAGTTTTGCCCTGGAGGACATCTTCTGGAGCTGGAAAGACCAGGATAAGACCTCTGGTGGAAGCTGAAGTTGCTGGAACCTGCGTTCTAAGTTGACTTGACGTAGGTCGCTGTCCTAAGCAATAGCCTCACTTAGTTGTTCGTTATAAAATTCGGGTGTTTGTGATACATTCAGTGATCCTGAGCCAAAACAATCAAACAGGCAGACAAACGAAAACAACTGCCTTACCAATAAATTCAATTAAACGAATATTTCATTCATTTATCAACAAATACTGCTTGAAGGACTGCTATGTGCCAAGTATTGTGACGTATACCAGAGATACATCAATAAATGAAAACAAGCATGGTTCCTGTTTGTATTAGCTTGCTGAGGCAGCCATAACAAACTATCGCATACTGCATGGCTTAAACAACAGAAATTTGTTTTCTCACAGTTCTGGAGGCTAGAAGTCCTACACCAAGGTGTAGGCAAGATTGTTTTCTTCTGATGCCTCTTTCCTTGGCTTGAAGATGGCTGTCTTTCTCCCTGTCTTCACATGGTCTTTCCTCTGTGCATACTCATGTCTATGCCCTAATCTCCTCTTCTTATAAGGATACAAGTCATATTGGATTCGGCTCATCTATTTGACCTCATTTTATCCTCTCTTTAAAGGCCCTATCTCCAAATACAGTCATATTCTGAGGTACTAGGGATTAGGATTTCAATGTATGAACTTTGAGGGGACATAATTCAGCCCATAACACTGTCCATAATGAACTCACAATCTAGAGGGGACACAAAAATTTATCCAACAATTATACAGATAAATTTAGGATTATGAACTCAGTTAAAGTGCTATAAAGAAGTACATGGTGTTATAAAAATATGTAAGCAGGCATGTCCTATCTTGGAGGGAGGAAGGTGGTGCAGTGAAGACTCCTGAGAAGGTAAACATGTGACCTGAGATCTCAAGCATGGGTAGAAGGAGTTAATTAGGAAAGAGTGATGAGGGAAGGAGGAGAGCAAGGGCCCTGGGGCAGGCGGGGTTGGCGGCAGGGGGAGGAGAATCAGGTGGAGGGGAACCGTTTGTCAGAAGTCCCATTATTCAATACTTTGTATGTACTGAACACTGAAGTACATTCTGAATAGAGCAATGGAAATCATGGTCTGGTAGGAGAAGATGCAAAAGCAGATAATTTCAGCAGAGAATGATCAGAATTGTTATGGAGACTAATACTTATATGCCACATTTATAAATTTATGGGAGTATAGATAAGGGAGGAACTAACCGCTGACTATCAGGTGAGGGTAGGAGGTCAGAACAGTTTCACAATAACTGAAGTGTTATACCATTCAGGTCCTGTTGCCTATTTGGGAAATCTAAATAAATGAAAAAGATATCAAGAAAGCATTGAGATCATTCCTTCAAAACACTTTGGATCTAGAGGTAGCATTCTCTCTTCTAGAGTCAGAAGATGTGAGTTTTAGTCCCAGCTCTGCCAATTTTACTGTACTTTGTCATCTGTCACACAGAAATAGTGGTTTGTATTCCACCTACCTCGTGTGTTGGGAAGGTGTTGTATGAATCAAATGGGGACCTAAGAAAGCAGGAAAAGAGAACTGGCTTAAGGAGAGAGAATATGGTTTGACTGAGGTCAACAGTCTCTTCCTCTCTGATCTTTATATCTGATCTGGAAGGATTTCCAAACTGAATGTGGAGATGAGACTGAAGACACCTAAAGAATCAGACACCAATGTAAGGGCTAACTAAATTACATGCAGATTCACGTAGCAGGATGGGCCAAGTGACATGAATGATACAAATGTCAGTGTTCTCAACAAATTCTTACTGATACAGTGTTTATTCTAGACAAAAAGCTACAAAAGATTCCGTGACCAAGCTGGAAAACAATTTCTAGATGATGCTATTTTCTCCATGCTTTTTCTGATCTAAAGAGCTACTGAGTCAGAACACGTGAGTTTGGCTTCCATTCAGCTGCATACTATATTACCTTTATGACCTTAGCCACATCTCCCCTTCCTCTCTCGGCTATTGGGCATTGCTAGATGGCAGGCACTGTCGCAGGCATGCCACATGCATTATCTTACAACAATCCTATATAGTATATGTAGATTATCACCCTGTTATCCTCAGATGAAGAAACTGAGACTTAGAGAAGTTAAGTAACTTTTTAAAGTTAGTAAATTGCCAGTGAATTACCAGCTCTGTGAGCTGAGCTCAGATCTGAAACTCCAAAGGTCAACCTTACTGGAGGAAAGCGGGTAAAGGAAGTTGGCATGGCAAATCTTCAAATACTTTTCCATCTTTAAAACCACTGAGAGTGAGTTCGTGCCTTAATGCAAAGATTTTTCAGGCTTGTCAGTAAGAATAGGCCAGCCAAAATCTTTACTGCCTTAGGGCTTTTGCCCTTGCTGTACTTCTACCCAGAGAACTCTTCCCCTGTAAGCAAGGCTCCTTTCAGCTTAAATGTTACTTCCTCAGTAAGTCTTTCCTGATCGACCAATCTAAAGTAGCTACCCAGTCACTCTGTTTTATTGTATCATCTTGTTTTAATTTTTCGAATATCACTTATTACTGTTTCATTTCCTTGAATATGTGTTTGATGTTTTGCTTATTATTTCCCCTCAGTTGAATATAAGCTTCATGAAGGTAGTACCTTGTTTGTCTTGATCAAATTGTATACTCAAAACCTAGACTAGGAGTACATGGCACGTGGTGGATACTCAATAAATATTTGTTGAATTTATGCATGAACAAACTCCCTTATGTAGTAGATGAAGGAACTGCAGCCCAGAGAGGATACTGGCCTTGTCCAGGGTCAAGGAATACAGACTGGGTTAGTGGAAAGAGCAGTAGCTTAGTTTCCAGTCCTAACTCTGCCTCTAATTTGCTCTGTGACTTTAAATCAGTTCTATGTTCTCTATAAAGTTGCAGCTAAGATTCGTTGAATGCCTCTATAAGACATACATTATGTTGCCTTTGCATATATTTTAAGTAATCTTCCCCAAAACTTTGAGGGTAGGTAGTAAGTGAACATAAATAATGCTAGCCCCAAACTCCAGAAGCTTAACACAAAAAAGGTTTATTTCTCACAAACATCATAGAGTGACCTAAGTCAGAAAGTTCCAATGGGTGGTTCTCTTTCAAGTGATAACTCAGGGATCAAGGATCCTTCAATTTAGGATGCTGTCCTCTTCACCTCATTGCTTCAAGGTCACTGTAGAAGGGAAAAAGATAACAGATGATTGCATATGAGATTTTATGTCTAAGCCTGGAAGTGGCATTTATTATTTCCATCCATACACCTTTGAACAGTACTTGTTATTTGGAACAACCTAACTGCACAGTGTACTGGGATATGTAATCTTTCATAGAAAGAGAAAATGGTATTGGTCAGCATTTAGCCAATATCTTCCATAATATTGTCACCATTTTACATGAAAAACTTCTCTTTGGTGGCTTGTGTGAGATTCCATAGTAAGTGAGGGAGTGAAGGTACACAACCAAGAAATCATACCAGACGTATGCCAGTAATAGTGCCCTTTGCTCTATACCTGTATAGACCATTGATTTTCAAGTTGTTTTTGCTAGAGAGCTCTTTCTATAATAGGAATCTTATAGAGAATTCCAACATGTAAAAGAGATCAACAGGAGTTTTAAAGTATAGTAAATCCTGAGAAGATTCTCTGGGAACATTCTAAGGCCTTCCAAGGCCCAGTGTGGAAACCTTGGGACCAAATGATCTTGACGGGCCCTTCTAGTTCTGTCTAACATATTTCATCTCTTGATTTCCTGATATTCCTAATGTGAGGCAGAAGGTTAAAGTCATGAATGCATCTCAGAACTGGGTGCTTGCAATAAAGGATTTTTGCCTCAGGGCCCAGAAATAAGCTATGGAATTACAGCTGAAATCCTGGGGCTGCGTGTGCTGAGCCTTAAGAACCTTTTCCCCACTACCCACCATCCATCCAAAAAGTTATCTAATGGTACATGGCACAATCTGGGAACTTTCCCAGTGGAATAATAGATAAAGTAACCAAGAACTTTTTAATTTTGCAAAGTGCACTCTTCCTTATAATTTACTTAATATAGAAATTTAATGTTCTGCAGTTTACTGAACAAATAACATTGAAAGTATTTTAGAGTTAGTTTAGGAGCTTGCCTTCTGACTTTATTATTTGATTATCCAGATAAAGGCCAGCAGTAACAGTATGCTCTGCCTAAAGTGGTTCAGAAGGCTTATCTCTTGCCCATTACCAATTCTAAATACAAGATTTAAATTCAAGGAGAAAATCACACAAGAGCAATTTGCTGAATTTGCTCAAGTTAGTCACTTGAGTAAGATGCTTGATTTTCTGGACCTGGATTATGGTGATCATACTTTTACAGAAAGTTTCCAACCTTAGGGGCTGACAAATTCTGTGACACTCTCTTTGTTCAAAAAACACATACTGAGGACCAAATATGTGCCAGACACTGTGGTGGATTCCAGAGATGTCTGGACTGGCTCAGAGCCCTTAACTCCTGCCCTTTGATCCCATGGCTTGCACCTCAATAAAGGCTCCCTCTACCAGCCCACAGGGCACTTCTCCAGGTACTCCCTCCTGTGCGCATTTGCCTGAACAAGTTCTGATTGCCAGAGCAGATACTTACTTCATTTTGGATCTGGGCCTTGACATTTAGTCAGTTCTTTGCTTTCTGATGCCACCTTGTTCTGGTCTTAGACAATTGTTCTTTGACCTAGGCTCACAATTAAGAACCAGCCTCACCACTCTCCTGCCTGGGCAGGCTCTGTAGAACCCAGCCTGAGCCAAGACTCTGTGTCCCCATTTACCTTGGAAAGGATGTGGGACGAAGATGTAGGGATGACTAAAACAGTCTCTACTCTTAAAATATAGGGTATGAAAGATATTTAAGAGTAGAATTGACAGGACTTAGAGGATGAATAGATTTTCGAAGATGAAGAAAAAAGATATCTGGGAAGATGCCAAGATCATTCCAGGTTACATGGTGGAGTTGGCATTTGGACTTGATCTTGATAAATAATTTTTTAACATGCAGAAGTGGGGTAAAAAGTGTGTTCCAGGTAGAAGGAACATCATTAGCAAAGGTTTAGAAGTTATGTGTTACAGATCCCTTTGAGAAATGTCTGGTTATTTCTTGTTTTAGGCATTTTTTACTTCCTTTTTAACAACCATAACAATTGTTTTATGTTTTCCTTCTCCTGTCTCTCTTCTACTCCTCTCAGCTTTTTAAAGACACTAAGATAAATGCCTTACTTTTCATTGCAGAAATTTGGTCACCATTTTACTTGAGTAGCTGAACTTCAATAATTCAGGCAATTTAACTGATTCAGATTGAACGCCACACTGATAATTAACTTGTTCCTCTTCCTTCCCATCACCCACAGGAGCCTGATGGATCATTAATGGCACGATTAGAGAGACAGAGTGATTCTGGTGCATTATTGGTGCTTATTAAATCTTAAATAATTGTAGAAATAGGACCCAGTGGAGATTGGCACTTTGTAGTAGAAACAGAAGCTCACAAAGCGTGCCTTTGCTGATAATCAAGTTTTGCAATTCAGAGAAGGCACAGACTACGCACCATTTCTCATGATTTAAATCCACATGCATTTGTAGGAAAAAGTCTAATTAATAATCAGTTTTCCTAGCTAAATAGAAGCCTATGCAGAGGAGAAAGTGTTAAGCATCTTAGTTGCTCCTGTGGTGGATTCACCGTCCTTCCTCTTGAGGAACTGTAATCACCTAGATGAGCAGGTGCAAGCCACCTAAATGAACAGGTACAGGAAATAAGGACGTGATGACCAGTGGATTACTGTGCCACAAGTGCTTTTCCTGGAGCACCACTGAATCCTGCCCCAAAGTGCTCCAAGAGCCAGATCCCCATCTGTTAATTGAAAATCCTATCTGCCAATATGAGGGCTAGCTTTGCCAAGCATGGATTGTGTGGTGTTAATGGCTTTGGGCAGAGCCTTGTGCTGCTTGCTGGCAGGGAGAATCCTGTTTAATTCTGAAGAGTCCAAAATTTATATTTTAAAGCATATTTTATTTGACAGCCAGAATCTAATGAATCTGACTTCATCTGTCTGTCTGCAGATCTCTGCTTCAGAATATCAAGCCTACAGTAAAATAGCCCCTTACAGTTTATAAAGCACTTTTTCTATCAACTGTCCCATTTGATCCTTATGACAGTTATGGGCAGAAGGGAACCTACTATGTATAGGTGCTTTATGTGCTGTTTCATTTAATCTCTGAAGTCTTGCAAGGTAGAATTTTTCAATCCTCATTTTACAGGTAAGATCCAACGCACTAAGAAGCAAAGCAGTTGCCCAATGTGTGCTTGAGCCGAGTAGGAAAAGCTAGTAGATAGATGTTAATCTTGGGTTCAAGTGTATCATGATCTCATGATTGAGGGCCATATCTTCTGAGCACCTCCTTCATACCAAACATTTATTACTACATGTTATTGAATCTATAAATCAGTTTGATAAATATTTATTGGGCACCTACTATATGCCAGGCACTGTTTTAGGCACTGGATACACACCTTTGAATAAGACAAGCATGCGTCCCCCTCTCATGAATCTTACATTCTAATGGAAGGAAGCAATAAAATATAAATGCTTAAAGCCTATAAACTATGGAGAGACTTAGGCTCTACTTTAGATTGGGTGATCATGGAAGGACTCATTAAAGATAAAACGTTTAAATTAAGACCCAAATGTCAAGAAAGACCCAGTCTTAGAAAGATCTAAGGGATCATTATTGCAAACCAAGATAACAGCAAATAAATAGACACTAAGGGGAAAACAAGCTTTGTGCCTTTCAGAAAAAAGAACATGCAAAAGTGGTGGGAGAGTAGTGAATGATGGGAAGAAAGGTCTGAAATGAGGTTGGAAGGTTAGGGAAAGACCAGATTTAATAGGCCTTTATGGCCCAAGGTAAAAAGTTCAGGTTTTATTCTACATGTGATAGGAAGCTTTCAGAGGATTTAAAGCAGGGGAATAACAATTTACTTATGTTTACAAAAATGTCACCCTGGCTGGTGTGTGGAGAACGGATTACATACAGAAAAGATTGAAAGACCAGTTAGGAGACAATTGCAGTGGTCCACATGAGAGAGGGTGGTGGCTTGGATAAGAATGATAATAATACAAATAGAAGTGAACAGATTTTGGATATATTTTGAGGTTATGTCAACATGACCTGTTTCGTTGTGGTTTGAGAGAAAGAGAGGAATCCAAGACTCCTGGTCTTTTGACCTGAGCAACTAAGTGAATGGAAGTGTCCTTTACTGAAGTGAGGAAGATTGAGAGTGGAGCTGATTTGGGAAGTGAAATATCAGAAGTTCTGTTTTGCCCACATTAAATTTGAGGTACCTATTAGGCAATAAAGTGTATATGTCAAGCAGTCAGTTGGATTATAGCAGGCTATATGTATTCAGAGCTCAAATGGCTTGCCAAATGTACAGAAAATTTGGTGGAGCTGGTTTAGTTGACAAAACCCCCAATCCTTCCCTAGCCCCAAACTGGAATCGACTATCAGTTGGACATAAAACTAAGCTCGGCAACAAAATCTGCCTGTGGTAGGAATTTTCTCTTGCCATACTTCACGAACATACCCTGGATCCCTCTTGGTCTCTACACACATGGCTGGAAATGGAGTTATTTTGTCACTTTCTCTGGCTGTCAGGCTTGCTATATTGCCAAGGAGTTAGTGGGGAAGCAATGAGCTTAATTCCCAAGGAGAGTCACTTGTTGTCATGATGGTTCCACTTAAAATAATGCTGAAGAACAAGGCTTTGGATTCAGCCCATGGGGTTAATTCCTGACCATGTGATTTTTATCAAATCTTAACTCAAAACTCTCTGCACCTGTTTCCTCACTTATACAGTAGGAATACTAATGCTTTGATTAACTGTGACAGACTATGTAGTGCTTAGAGTAGTGTCTGCTATTTGGTAAGCATGCATGATAACTATTGTTAATAGTAATGATGATGATAGTAATATTTTTTAATTACCTTTTAGGTTAAATCTTTGAGTATGATTTCTAGAAGCAGGATTAATGAGTCAAAGGGTTTGAATGTTTTCAAGGATATAAATAGTCAAAGCACTCTCCAAATTTTTAATTTGAGAAAAGAGAAGATAAGTAAGAGGTAGCTTGATATAGTAGAAAGAGGGCTAGACCTGGAATCAGATAGAACTGGATTTGAGTTCTGGTTTTACCTCTATTCCCCTTCACTTCTTTGTGCCTCAGTTTCCTTATCTATGTGCTTGAGTAACAGTACTTGCTATGCCTCCTTCTATGCTTAGGGCACAGTCTTACGAGTATGAAAAGGAAACAATGTGAATGAGAATACTTTGAAAATTCTAAGAGCCTACCCAAAATTTCAAGGTTGGTTATAATTATTACTTACAGATACACAACCAATGGATGATAGTGGCTAGACAGAATGAAATCTATACTTCTTGCCTTGCATATTTCGCTGTGTCTTGACACCTGGCCCACTGCTAGATACTGCATCTGCCCTCACTCAGTCTGGGAGGCCTATGGGAATCCAGGCTTGACGAAAATTCTCTGGGCCAGATTTTATTATAGGTTTTCTTAAATGAGCTCCAACAAATTTAAACAGTGGTATTTTTCCAGCTGGGTTGAGTTGGCCAAGGCCAAACTGAACTAGGAGGTTTGGCCTGAGTCCCATCTCTAATCCTGCACATAGTGTTCCTGGCCTTGAAAACCTCAGTTTTTAATTTCAATTTTTTATTTAATAAGGACTTTAGGTGTATTGAATTGATTAATCTTAATCCTTGTTTCATATATGCTATCATTATTGATCTATGTATGGCCCTTTTATTAATTTTTAATAATATAATAAATACTCAAGAACCCACCATACTATATAAGGAAAAGAACATTAACAATAACTTAAATCTTCCTTTTGCTTCTCATTCCTGGGCCTCTCCCTCCAGGATAATTGCAATCCTGAACTTTATGTTTTTAAAATAGTTTTATCAAATATATATGTGTGGTTAAACATTTTATTTAATTTTCATTGTTTTGGAGCTTTATAAAAGGGTATAATGTAGTAGGTGGTCTTCTGAGACTTGCTTTTTACATTTGATGTGTTACTAAGATTTATTCTTGTCATTAGGTTTTATTATAGTTCATTTATTTTCACTATTGTCTATTATTCCACAGTGAGAATATGCTATACTAGTGTTTTGTTTAAAATCTTTTCACTGATATGCATGAGTGAAATGGATTGCTGATTTTTCTTTTTCCTATTGTCCTTTCTTGGTGTTGACATCAGAATTATACAGGCTTTATGGAATAATGAGTCAAGGGATATTCTACCTTTTTTTGTTCTCTAGAGACGTTTGCACCTTGAAAATTGGTTAGAACTCATCTGTGAAATAATCTGTCCTGGTGTTCTATTTAATGAAAGGTTTGTAATTCCTTCTTAATTTTCTTAAATAGTTATTAGTTTATTCAGGCTTTCTATTTATTTTTGAATGCATTTTGGTAAGTTATATATTTTAAGGAATCTGTCAATTTTGTCAATCAGCATTCTCAATCAAAATGTCACCAGTCCATACTGAAAAATTCTCACCTGTAAGCTTGCCTTCGTGTTGTATAAATAGATATTTTCAAAGAGGCATTCAAATGTGATCAAGAGGGAGTGAGAGAACCAATCAGTTAACTTCTCTCCCTCCCGCCTCCCTCCCTTGCTGGCTCTTTTCATTGCCTATACTAGACACTTTATATGTTTTCTCTCATTTAATTTATACCATGCCTGTGAGAGTAGATGTTGTATTTTCCTGTTTACAGATAAAGAAAATAGAGCTCAAAGAGGATGTGTAGTCGGAAGTGGTCAATTCAAAAGCATATTTGATTGACCCTAAAGCATGGGCTCTTTCATTATACCACACTGTCTCTCAGTCTGAGTAATTACCTGCTCTACTTCCAGTGGTTCTCAAGCTTTAAAGGACATAGGAATCACCTTAGATACCTGGTAAAAAAAATTCTGGGGTCCACCTGAAATATTTAGTCATGTTTAGTAGGTCTATGGTAGGACCTGGGTATCTGCATTTTAGAAAAGCATATTTTGATGCAGTTGGTGCTTCATACCATACTTTGAAGAACCCTGAACTAGATTTTGAATGCCTTGAGTATGGGAATGGTGTTCTATTTATCTCATTTCTTTATGAGGAAGAACTCAGCAATTTGCTGAAGAAATGAATGAATAAATGAAATAATGAGTGGATGAATGAAGGAATTTAGTTATATTTAGGCATCAAAGACTTACCCTCTCTAATCAAAAAGAGCTTCTTTGACCTAGTTACTAGTCTCTGGCATTTGTGTTTCCCCCTCTGCTTGGACTTATGCTCCGTGGGGTGAGTAGCCTTTTCCTGCTTCCTGTACATTAAATTCAGCTCTAGGAGAGAGAAAGATTTCCTATCATTTTAAATGTCATCCACCATTCTATTTGCTTATTCTGCACTAAGAGTTGTGAGAAGGCTGCTGGGTGGAGGGGCACAAGGATAGAGAGATGACCATATGGAACCTTCCAAGGCCTGCTCTCCTTTTGCTAAGTGGAGCTATAGGCTTAGGGTACAACCTTTGGGGAAAAAGCAAAAGAGCCTCTCAGCTTCAGTCACTGAAACTTCGAGCTACAAGCTTAACACCTCCACTGCTCTTCAGTCCTTGAGCCAATTCTGATCATGCCAAGGCTCGTGTCATCTAACTCAACCCAGCAACACAGAGGTGGGCTCTGAAATCTGGCTTGTTGCCATAAATCTAGTGTCTAGTATGCTTGAATTTTTCTTTTTTTTTTTTTAAAGATTAGTCCTGAGCTAACATCTGTTGCCAATCTTCCTCTTTTTTATTACTGTTATTATTTTTTCTTCTCCTCAAAGCCCCCCAGTACATAGTTGTGTATTTTAGTTGTAGGTCCTTCTGGCTCTGCTATGGGGGATGCAGCCTCAGCATGGCGTGATGAGCAGTGCTAGGTCCCACCCAGGATCCGCACGGGCAAAATCCTGGGCTACCAAAGCAGAGTGCACAAACTTAACCACTTGGCCATGGGGCTGGCCCTTGAATTTCTTGGTTAATTTTCCTGCTTAAACCTCAGTCCTCTTGCTGGGATGAGAAGCCAGTCTGTCTGGGCCAGAAATGACTAGCTGAGGAGTCTTGTACCCAGGCCCCTTTTTGCCTTTTATGCTTGGCCCATAGTGAAAGGAAGAACTCCATTCAATTTCCTTTGCTTCATTTCTAAACTTTGCTAATTTCTGTTCTAAAATACTACTTTATATTTGTAATAACATTCCGCAGTGTCTTACAATTCTGAAAGGGGAAGCCAAAATACCTTTGAATTTTCATTTTCTTAACTTTTCAGAGAGGATCATAATATTGACCTGTCTTACAGAGCATTAGGATTAACTAATTAACATTGAATACTACTTTGGAAATGTTAAACACTATAGAAATGCTAAATAGCATTATTAGACTTGGAGTCTAAAAGACAAATGAAACTCCAAACTTCATTTAAATGCTTTTATATCATGGAATTTTTTTTATCTCTCAAAAGAATTTTAGAACAGGTTATGTGGCTACATTCCTGGTTCCAAAGAGGAAATGTCACAATGAGCATAAAACATGGATGTCTAACTTCCCCAATGTTCCTTTCATTCCCTTTTCTCCGTAGGATCACACATTCATTCAACAAGCGTTTTCTTGGTCCTTCCTTGTTGACAAGCAGCGAGAAAGGCACTGCACATATAGTTATGGTCTCTGACCTATGGAAGAGATAGGTACATATGTTCTCAAGTAAATGCAGTGCAAGACAGACTCAGTGATATTATAGAGATGCAGAGTGTGAACGAAGAGAATGATCACATTCCAACTATCAGTATATTTCCATGGTAGATGGGAAACTCAGGAGGATTTCAGACAGCTGGCATTAATGGGGCTATGCTTGAAAGATTAAGGTTAATTTTGATGACAAAGGAAATAGCATGAGGACAGTTCATGAGTATATATTTTAGATAGGAGAATTATAGTTCAGAGAGGTTATATAGCTGATCTGGGGTCACACAGTAAATCAATTCCTGAGTCAGATATTAGGATCCAACTTTCCTTGTTTCTATTCTGATGATGTTCTTTGCATTGAACTAACTGTGCTCCTTCCTTTAATAGTTAAGGCAATCTACTAAATGCCTATTTATAATCTGTAATATATGTATGATGGGAAATTGAGATCCCTCCACTAAGATGGTCCAAGGGGAGGGGGCACTGCATGTAGGGAGACATGACATACATAGAGTAAAAGTCCTTGGAATAGGGAGGTAGGTAACAGGAGTGAGTGGGATCGAGTGAATAGCCACTCACTTTCCATGAAGTAGAAGGTATTGGGGATTAGTTGAAAGTAAAATTAGATAGGTAAGCACATTGAATGAAGAAGGGATTTGAAAGTTAGAATAATGAAGTTTTTGTCGTATTGAGTGTGAGATGTGGCAAAATGACCAGGTAGAAATGACTAGTGGATAGTTAGAGCTACTACTCTGACTGCTAATGAGAGGACAGCATGATTTGGAAGTTATTAGGATAAACGTGATATCAAAGTCATGAAAATGATATCTCTGAGGGAAAGAGAGAACAAGAGCAAAAAAATCAAGATCCAATGATAAACAGTTTATGGCATGTTAGCTCAGTCTAATTCTTGGCTTACACATGGGGAAACTGAGGCCCAGAAAGAAGAGACTTGCTTAAAATTACCCAGTAGGTCAGTGGCAGAGTTGGAACTGGAGCCCGTGTCTCCTCACTCCCAGTCCATAGCCTCCTTTCCTCCCAGTAATACTTGCTTCAACCACTTTAGGTGTTCTGCGATAGAGGACTGCAGCTGCTCAAGTGAAATTGAAACTTCAAACGGAAACCAAAATCATAAAGAGGAAGAGAATATTCCCTTCCTTATTTTTAGTCATTTTCTGCCCAACAGTTCTCAGGCTCCTCTTGGAAGGCAGGGCCTCTGAGGATCAGGGGACTACAGGTTCCCTTTCCCCTTAGGTTTGCTTTTGCTCGTTTCCTTTCAGTGGGGACAGTTTGTCGAGAGACTTTGAGCTATCGCTAGGGAATATTTGGCTTCTTTTTCAAAAACAGAAGTTTTTGAACTTCTGGGCAACACTGCCCTGAGCACACTCACTACCTCCTCTGCCAGGAGATTGCCTTGACATGCTCCCCGATCCACACCCCCCATCTTCCCCCACCAGTGGCTGAGAAATTAAAATTCAATTTTAACCAGTGTTTATTAATGACTATCTACCCTGAATCAAGGTTCAATTTAATTTAAATGAATTATTTCAATAGATTGCCTCCTAAATATTTCTCTTTCCTTTCCATCTCTTCTTTTTTTCCCCTTCCCTTTCCTTCTCTTCATACTGTCCCTAAATAATCTCATTCACCCCTTATGACTTCCACTTTTCACCTATATGCTAATAATTCCCAAAGGTGTCTCTCCTCTAAACTTTAGACTGCCTTTTCAAATCTACCCTAAGAACGTTGAAAACCAAGACAGAGAAAATCTTAAACACAGTTATAGATAAAAGATCAGTATTCTTCAAAGGCACAATAGATATGAACTTTCAATAGAGATGATGAAATTCAGAAGACAATAGATCAACATTTTTAATGTGCTGAAAGGAATAAAAAAGCAGCTAGAATTATACAAGTAGTGAAAATATCCTTCAAAAATGGAGGCAAACAAAATCTGAAAAAATTCACTTCTTGCTGACCTGCACCACAAAAAGTACTAAAGGAAGTTCTTCAGGGTGAAGAAAAATGATCCAAGATGGTTTTCTGCAGTTTGACTATGAAATGCCTAAGTGTGATTTTCTTTGTATTTATCTTGCTTAAAATGTACTGAGTTTCTTGAATCAGTGAATAAAGGTCCTTCATAAATTCTCAAAAATTCTCACAATTGCAAGAAGGAATGAAAAGCAATAGAAAAGGATAAATAAATGAATAAAATGATATTTGTTTAAAATAATAGCAATAATGTCATCTGGGTGTTATAACAGAAATAATATATTTTACAATTATAGTGCAAAAGGTAGAAGGGAGTAAATGAGATTAAATAATCATAAGATTCTTGTATCTTTTCCTAGGAAGCAGACATAGGTAAGAATTTCATGAACTATGCACTTAAGATTTTTGTACATTACTGTATGCAAGTTATCTTCAATAAAAAGATAAAAGTGAAAATGAAAAAATGTTGATATAGCAAGAGAAAAGTTATGGATAAATTCCCTGAGAATATTTGTACATAGGATTCAACTTGACAATATCCCCTCTTCCTCCTCCTTGTACTCCTTACATAAGGCCTGTATGACTGTTCATTAATTAATTTATTCATTCAATAAATGTTCATTGAGATTCCCACTATATGCCACTCAGTGTGATAGGCACTGGATATATATACAGATTGAGACTAACGTTAGTAGGGTTCAGAAATGAATAAGTGACAGTAGTCACTGAAAGCTTCTGAGTGGAGGAGAAGCTAATTGGAGTTAAACATTAAGGATTTCAGCAGTAAACATGTTGGTGGGTGTAAGGATGGAGGGATGTGGTCAGATGGTGTGATTTTGCCTTGGTTCTGTGCTGCCGAAGGTCACTCCAATATGCCTGCTTTTCTAGGATTCACGTTATTTTAAGGAGACAAAGTCAGCACTTTCTAGTACCCTCTAAATAGGGATATTTGGGAAGTCCTCCAGGCAGTGTTGGTGCGGAGAGGAAAGGAATGGTTAGTATATTCTCTTTCAATCTTTCCCTCTAATGAAGTAAACAAAAGTGGCTCGGGTTTGTCAGAATACAAGTTCTGGGTCAGGCTGTTGGAAAGAGCGCCAAGCCCTGTCGGAGAGTCACTTAGGATGCCATTAGAGTACTGGTTGCTGGGCAGTGGGTATGGGATCATATGGCCTCAGAGCCAAGAGATGAGATGAGTTTTCTGTTGTTAAAGTAACTCTGCAGTTAGTTTCTCTTTTCCTTTTGGTCATAATGGAGAAAGTAAGAAGGCAGTCTCTAATGCTGTTAGAGAGAAATTACTATTTGGGTCTATTTCAGTTAATCTCTTTTCCTGCAGGTCTCTCCCTTAAATTAACAATAGCTTATGATGTTAAACATACAGAAATTCAGGATAAGAAGCACTGAATTATGAAATAAAATCATTCATTCACTCATTTATCTAGTTGGCATTCACTGGATTCCTGATTTGTGTTAGGCACTGTGTTGGTTGTTGGGGATATAAAATGTATATATTTTATTGTAGTTTTGACTAACTATATAGTTTATAGGCAAAGACAGAGAAAAATCAATTAAAATGAAGTGACAAATATGAGAACTTATTATAGACTAAATGCAAATAGGACACAAAGCAGGAACTAATTAATTCTGAGGAGTTAGGGAAGACTTCATTGACAGATGTCATTTGAACTGGATCTAGAAGAAGAAGTAGTTCCCAGGCTTTATGGGCCCTTCTAAGTGAAGGAAACAACAGGAACAAAGACATGAACACTTAAAAATTTCCTGTCTGGCAAACTATAGTTAAGCTAGAACATGGGTTATGTGTCAGGAAGTTAGATGATACAGGAATTAAGACTGTGTCGGGCGGGCCTGGTGGCATAGTGGTTAAATTTGTGTGCTCTGCTTTGGTGGTTTGGGGTTCACAGGTTTGGATCCTGGGCATGGCCTACACACCACTTATCAAGCCAAGCTTGTATATGGGAGTGGCAGTGTCCCACATACAAAGTAGAGGAAGATTGGCACGGATGTTAGCTCAAGGACCATCTTCCTCAAGCAAAGATTGGCAACAGATGTTAGCTCAGGGCCAATCTTCCACACACACAAAAAAAAGGCTATGAAATGAGATGGAGGTCAATTGTCAAGGGCCTTGAAAATCATTGTGATGGTGGACTGTCTATAATGAGGGTGTTTACTGAACAACCCAAAATGTTTTTTTTCCCCTCAGGGTTTTAAGCATTTACAAAACGGTTAATTGGATAGAGAGAGATATACAACAAACTGAAATTCATTTAATAATATAACCCCAGTATAAGTCATTTAAAAAACTTTAATGTGAGAAATTTAAAATGTGTAGGAAAATATAAAGAACAACTTTACGAACATCCTTGTCTCCCACCCAGAATTTAACAGCCATTAATATCTTGTCATATTTGCTTCCAGTTTTTTTTTTCCCTTAAGGAAGGGGGCATTGTGGATTGTATTTGTTTTCTCAGGCTCCTGCAACAAATTACCACAAACTGGATGGCATAAAACAGCAAGTATTTATTCTTTCGTAGTTCAGGAGGTCAGAAGTCTAAAATTAAGGTGAGATCAAGGGCCGCACTCGCTCTGGAGGCTCCGGGGGAGAATCCTCCCTGTCTTTTCCTGCTTCTGGCACCTCCAGGCACCCCTCGGCATCTTTGGCTAGTGACTGCATTGCTCCAGTCTGTCTTTGTCTTCACATCACCTTTTCCTCTTCTCTGTGAGTCTTGTCTTCTGTTTCTTATAAGAATGCTTGTTAGGTATAGGGTCTGGTGGGTAATCCAAATGATTTCATCTCAAGATTATTAATTTAATTACATCTGCAAAGACCCTTTTTCCAAATAAGGTAACATTCATGGGTTCCAGAGATTTAGATGTAGACATAAATCCTGGGGGAACACCATTCAACCTACTACATAGATATAGCTGAAATTCCTGTTATTCGAAAAAGCAAGTCTCATTTCTCATCCTCACTCATTAAAGGTGATATATTGCCTTCTTGTCTTTTTTCATATTGTTTTACATCATTCATTTTCATCCATATAAAATCATCTAGTATTTTTTCTAGGTGTGTGTGGTTTTGGATTTACAAAAAAATCATCCTGTACAAATTACTCAGAAATTTGCCTTTTTATCTCAATATTAAATTTTTGAGAACTGTGTAGTTTTGGAGACTAAAACTAGCTATGCTATAATCTGTTCCTCTTAATTATTTGTATTAGTCAAGATAGGCTAAGTCCCAAAAATCTCAGTTATCTAAGACAAACAAATGTTCATTTCTCATTCCTGCTGTGCAACCAGCATGGGTGAGTGGCATGCTCTGCTCTCGAAATTCACTCAGGGCCCAGGTCGAAGAAGCTTTCACCATCTTGGCAGCACACATTCTGAAAATCAAGTCCTCCTCAGTTACCACAGCAGGAGGAAAGAAGGCTGTAGGGTTTCATGCAAGTAATTAAATGCTTCAATGCAGAAGTATTATTTCCATTTCTAAGCTATTGGCCAGAAATAATCACATGACCCACCTAAAAGCACAGGAGGTGTAGAAGTATGTCCAGAAGGAAAAGAGAACTGGATACAGTGAGCAATAGAAATCTCAACCGCTTTGCTATTATCCCATCGTATGAATATACCACATTTTAAACCCATTCACCTATTGATGGACATTAAGGGAGTTTCTAAGTTTTCAGCATTGCAAATAATGCTGCACTAGGCATTTGTATGTATTAATATTTGTTTATTTGTGAACATTTCTCCAAGTCATATACCTAGAAGTGGGATTGTTGGGTCATAGTTTATGCATGTTATTTATTTAGCAGAAGCCACCATATTGTTTCCAAACTAGATTATTAGTTTACATTCTCACCAACAGTATATGAGTGTACCATTTTCCCTACATTTTTACCAGCCCTTAACACTGTCATGCTTTTTAATTTTCATCAGTTTCATGGGTGGAAAGGGCATCTCATTGTTGTTTCAATTTATAGTTCCCTGATTACTAAGTTTAACATCTTGATAGATGAATAGATATTTTTTTCGGTTTAAGTTAGTCAAAAAATATTTATTGAGCACTTACTATGTACCAGAAGCTGTGCTAGGGGCTGGGGATCTAGCATTAATCCCCAATTTATGGAAGTAAATCTGGTCCTGGGATGTGGTGGAAGACAGGAGGGATCAAGTAGGTTCTGCAGGTCCTAACAGATTCAAAGTGGAGGTGACCTCAGAGACAGCACTAGTGAGTAAAGTTATGCTATCATCCTAGGGTAGAAGTTGTTTGCTCTGAGCCACTCTCCTCCCTAAAACTTCTTTATAATCCAGATGATAGGTATGTATTGGGGAGGGTGTGAGGGGTATTTCTTAGCATATTGAGACCTAGCTAAGGGTAATTTAGATCCCTGTTCCACACCCTGTGGAAGTCTAAGAAATTCACAAGATTTATGTGCAATTTTCTTTGATAAGACGCCACATTTTCATGGTCACCTCTGCTTCTGGGTTCTTACTTATGTATACTGCCTCTGTTTCACACTGCATTGAATCAGATGTAAATTTTTTTCCCTCCTTACCCACCAGGGCAGAGATTGCAGGTTGCCTACTTTACTACGCATTCTCCTCCTCTTCTTCCTTAGTAGTAAAACCCCTGATTTTATTTGTGTACATCACTCCCTGGAAAAACCAGAAACAAAGGGCATTCTCCATATTCTCTTATAGCCAGAGAAATGTAAGCAGAGTATGCATCTTTTGGGAAGCAAGTATTTTTAAAGGAGGAATCATACTATGTTTTATCTTTCTCTTTCCTGAAGGCTGGAATATGAACCTATTGGCTGGAGTTTGAGCAGCCATCTTGAACCATGAGGTAGCATGCTAAAGGTGATAGATAGCAAAATAGAAAAAGACTATGTTCTTTTTTTTTTTTAATTGAGTTAATGATAGGTTACAATCTTGTGAAATTTCAGTTGTACGTTAATGTTTGTCATTCGTGTTGTAGGTGCACCACTTCACCCTTTGTGCCCACCCCCCACTCCACCTTTCCCCTGATAGCCACTAAACTGTTCTTAGTCCACATTTTTAAATTCCTCATATGAGTGGAGTCATACACAGATTATCCTTCTCTAGCTGGCTTGTTTCACTTAACATAATTCCCTCAAGGTCCATCCATGTTATTGCAAATGGAATGATTTTGTTCTGTTTTGCAGCTGAGTAGTATTCCATTGTATATATGTACCACATCTTCTTTATCCATTCGTCTGTTGATGGGCACTTAGGTTGCTTCCATGTCTTGGCTATTGTAAATAATGCTGCAATGAACATTGGGGTGCATGGGACTTTTGGAATTGCTGACTTCAAGCTCTTTGGATAGATACCCAGTAGTGGGTTGGCTGGATCGTATGGTAGTTCTATTTTTAATTTTTTGAGGAATCTCCATACTGTTTTCCATAGTGGCTGCACCAGTTTGCATTCCCACCAGCAGTGTATGAGGGTTCCTTTTTCTCCACAACCTCTCCAACATTTGTTACTATTAGTTTTAGATATTTTTGTCATTCTAATGGGTGTAAGGTGATATCTTAGTGTAGTTTTGATTTGCATTTCCCTGATGATCAGCGATGATGAGCGTCTTTTCATGTGCCTATTTGCCATCCGTATATCTTCTTTGGAGAAATGTCTGTTCATGTCTCCAGCCCATTTTTTGATTGGGTTGTTTGATGTTTTGTTGTTGAGTTGCGAGAGTTCTTTATATATTATGGATATTAAGCCTTTGTCAGATATATGACTTGCAAATATTTTTTCCCAGTTAGTGGGTTGAGAAAAAGACTATGTTCTGATAATGGTAGAGTCACCATACTATTTCTGGAGTACCTAATTCCAGGTTTCTTTTATATGAGACAAAAATAAACTTTTATTGTATTTAAGACATTGTAATTATTTTTCTGTTTCTCACAGCTATACCTATTTTTAACTGATACACATTCAACATTACATGAAACCAACACCACAATTCTCCTAAGTATTTAAGTGTATCAGAGTTAGTTGAAGTTCGAGGTGTTGGAGAAAGGAATTACATCACAAAAAATGAAAACCAAACAGCTTCTTGTCTTAAAATATTCTTCAATCCCCCACCTCAAGGGAATTTTTATTAGCTTCTTAACTGTAGATAATCATCCTTACCTGTATTTACCACCATCTCTGTAGTTTCTTTGTCTTTCTACTTGGGTCTAAAACTCAAATTCCTCTCATTTGCTGATGTTGAACCTTACAACTATCTGTTTTTGTTGCTTAGGCTTTTGTCTTCTATATTTTACATATACCCAAATTTATTTATTTTCCTAAGCATGAAATCTGATGCCAGCTTAATCGTGTAGTATATGAAGTTTTTTTAATCTCATTGTACTTTAATAATAATAGTAACTAACATTTATTAGTGCTTGCTATGTGATAGGCACCATGTTGTATTCTTTTTTATTTTTTTGAGGAAGATTAGCCCTGAGCTAACATCTGCCGCCAATCCTCCTCTTTTTGCTGAGGAAGACTGGCCCTGAGCTAACATCTGTGCCCATTTTCCTCTACTTTATATGTGGGATGCCTGCCACAGCATGGCTTGTCATGCGGTGCCATGTCCTCACCCAGGATCCAAACCGGCAAACCCGAGCCACCAAAGCAGAACGTGTACACTTAACGGCTGTGCCACCAGGCTGGCCCCCATGTTGTATTCTTTACATTTTCCATTTTCACTTTTAAAAACAACTATATTGAGGTGTAATTGACCTAAAATAAATCACAAATACTTACAGTATAGATTTTGATGTTTTGACATGTGTGTACAATCATGAAACCATCTCCTCCCCAGGCATCTACTAATCTTCTTTAACTCACTTTAAATTAGTTTTTGTTTTCTGGAGTTTCGTGTAAAAGGAATTACACTGTATGACTCTTCTTTATCTGGCTTCTTTTACTCAGCATAACTATGTTGAGATTCATCAATATTGCAGGCATCAATATTTTATTTCCTTTTATATATTTTATGTATATCCCCCATTATATAGACATAAACAATTTATTTATCTTTTGACCTGTTGATAGGCCCGAACCCGGGCTGCTGAAGTGGAGCACGCAGAACTGAACCACTAGGCCACAGGACCAGCCCCCCAGCTCTATTTTTCATTTTGTTGGCTAATCTGTTTTCTTGCATTTGCCCAATGGCATTGAGCAATTGCGCATCTGGAAGTGCAAGAATATATGTTGTTATAGTTTAAACTATTAACTAATTGACTATTTCTGGTGATGTGGTTTTAAAAATTACTTGAATAAAGATCTAGAAAGTGAAATAGAATTAAATCTACACAAAAATCTCATGAGAGCAAGACATATACAGTAATTATAATATTAGCTGAAGCTAACATCTTTACAAAGTTCAGTGTTATATTACCCTATATTAAGGATGTTAGATTTTTGAAGTGGGTGTTTCAAATGTCAGCTCTTAATTATCACTGTGTAACTGAAGCAACACACAGACTCCTGCCTGCTCTCTCGTGTCTGCTTGGATTTGTGCGAAGACTGTTTTCTTAATTCGCAATGAGACATTTATGTTTATAGCTTCAGAAGCCCAGGCAGGCTAGCTATTTTACTGTATAATTGTGGGGTCGCTAAGCCCATTTCCCATCTCCTCTCAGTCCTGGATATAATGTCTCAGTAGAGGTAAATGGGCTTTTGTCTTTTCCCTTAATTCTCAACTCTCTTTATGATGATGATGATATATTATTAATATTTATTGATCACATTGTGGCACAAGCACTATGTTAAATACTTAACATTATCATGGATAAGTCATTATCACACTTATTCCTCAAAATAACTAATATTCTCCTTCTACAGGGGTACAAACTGAGGCTTAGAAAGGCAAAGTAACTAGCTCAAGGTATAGCCAGTATGACTCCAGAATCTTTTCTCTTAACCATTACGTTACACTTTTTCTTATTATAAATGCAATGCATATTCCTTGTAGAAATTGTAAAAAATATAGATAACCAAAGTGAAGAAATCAAAAACTGCTCATAACCCAATAAAAAGAACCACTGTTAGTATGTTGGCATAGTTTTACTTTTTTGTTTGTCTCCATAGCTAGCTAGCAAGCTACTGAGATATACAGAGACAAAAAAGTAAAATTGTGTACTTATATTTTTTTCCTTAAAATTAGATAATATGAAGCTATTTTGTAAACCCACTTTATCTTCCACTTGGCAATACATCCTAAATATTTTCCACTCGTTAAATATTTTTGTATAAGTTTCTTTTAAAGGAATCTCAGGAGATCATTGTTTGCACGCATCATAATTTATTTTATCAATCCCTTAGTGTTGGACAATTAAGTTCTACAATGAACAGTGCTGTAATAAACAGTTTGTGTTCACCGTGATTATTTCATTAGACCAAATTCCCAGATAAAGAATTGAGGTTATGTATATTTAAAACGCTTTTAAGCCATATTAATAAAATGCCCGCCAAGTTCTGCCATTTTATACTCCCTCTAGCAGTGTATAAATGTGCCAGCCTTTATACAATCAGAGGATTGCTTTCAAAACTAAATAATATTGTTTTCTTAATGATTTAACTTTCTGTACTGGTTGTTATACTTTTTCAGCAAGACAATTTATAGTTTCATTTCGTTTTGATTTTTTTTTTCTTTTGCAACTCTCCTGTTCCTGTTCTTTTTTTTTCTCTCTCTCTCTCTCTCATAATAATGATATTTCTTGGTTGTGAGAGCTCTTTTAAAAAAAAAATTATAAACTTTTTTTTTATCATTTCTGGGTTTACAAAACAAAATTGAGCAAATAGTACAGAGTTAACATATATCCCCTTGCCACTCCCCCCAATTTCCTCTATTTGTATAACATCTTACATTAGTGTGATATGTTTATTACAATTGATGAGTCAATATTGATAAAATTACTATTAATTAAAGTCTATAATTTACATTAGAGTTCACTATTTGTGTTGTACATTCTATGAATTTTGACAAATGTATAAAGACAATATCTACCATCACAGTTTCATACAAAATAATTGTTTCACTACCTACTTATCTCTCTCTGTCTCCCTTCTTCAAATCTCCTTAGCAACCACTGACTTTTTACTGTCTGCACATTTTTGCCTTTTTCAGAATGTCGTATAATTGGAATAATACAGTGTGTAGCCTTTTCAGATTGGCGTCTTTCACATAGTGATGCACATTTAAGTTTTCTTCATGTTTTTCATGACTTTATAGCTCATTTCTTTTTATTGTTGAATAATATTCCATTGTACTACCAGGGTTTTTAAAAAATCTATTCACCTATTGAAGGACATCTTGATTGCTTCCAAGTTTCAGAAATTAGGAATAAAGCTTCTGTAAACATGTGTGTACAGGTATTTGTGTGGATCTAAGTTTTCAACTCATTTGGATAAATATGAAGGTTCATCATTGATGGGTTGTATGGTAAGAATACTTTTAGTTTTGTAAGAAACCACCAAACTGTCTTGGAAAGTAGCCATACCATTTTGCATTCTCATCGTCAGTGAATGAGAGTTCCCGGTTGCTCCACATCTTTACTAGCATTTGGTGTTGTCAGTGTTTTGGATTTTGCCCATTCTAATAAGTGTGTAGTGTTATCTTATAATTGTTTTAATCTCCAATTCCCTAATGATATATGATGTTGAGCATCTTTTCATATGCTTATTTGCCATCTGTATCTTCTTTGGTTGGGTGTCTATTTACATCTCTAGCCCATGGTTTAGTTGGGTCTTTTGTTTTCTTATTGTTGGGTTTTAAGATTTGTTTGTGCATTGAACATACCAGTTCTTTATCTGATATGTATTTTGCAAATATTTTCTCCTAATCTGTGGTATATCTTTTCTTTCTATTAAGTGAAAGTTTTTTATATTGATTAAATTAACTTTTTCTGTTTTATAAAATTGGATGTACTTTCCCATTTTATTATTTACATTTAAGATTTCTTTATAGTATTTTTAAAGTTTAAAAGTTTTGATTTGCACATTGTCAAACCTATAAATCTTTTTTTGGGGACTTGTATCTTCGTGGTTAAACAAAGACAGACCTTTTCTTTTCAAAAGTATATAAGTAATTATGCAGTTAGACTCTGTTTAAGGGCTCAGTGGCTTGGCTTGTCTTCCTCTCCTCCTCCCTCTTCTACGTTTAACCTTTAACCTACCTTATTTTGGTTAGCAAAGTTAGACATAGCGACCTAACTTTACTTCTTTCTCAATGCTTAGCCAGTTATCCAACATCATTTGTTGTAAAATCTATCTTTTCTCCATGGAAAGCTTATTTTTTTTATCATATTGGTTAAGTCTCTCATTATCTTGGATCGTTAGAATGTAAGTTCTGTGAGAATAGGTACTTTGTCTTCCTATTTCTCTGTATTTACAGAGAATAGTTCCTGGTACATAGTAGACATTCTTTGAATTTCTGTTGGATAATAAATGAATGAATGAGTTCTTCAGGACTTTCTGTACTGTTCCATTTTATAGCTATTTCTGTACCATTAGAATGTTAACACCTGCAAGTTTGTAATATATTTTGTTATTTGAACATAAGTCCCCCTTTATTAAAAAACAGTGTTCTTGACTGGTTTTTTAATGTTTTGGGAGATGATTTTTGGGATTACTCTTTCACATTCTAAAGATATCTTTGGCATTTTCATTGAAATTGTGTTCAATCTATAGAGTAATGTGAGTAGAGTTGACATATTACAATATTAAGCCTTTCAATTCAGGAATATGGTGTTTTTCTTCTTTTTTTGTCCATACTAGTGGGGTTTGGACAACTTTATTTATGGAACTTCTTCATTTTTTGTCAAGTTTATTTGGAGATAGTTTCTATTTTTATAGCTATTGAGCATCAGATTTTTTTTTTCCATTATGTTTTGGAACTGGGTTTTGCTGATATATGGGGAAGCTGTTTAGTCTTATATGTAGGTTCCATTTAAATCACAGGTTTTGATAAGGCATTTAAGTAGTGTTTCTGGGAACTGTAGGCTGCATTCAGTGCCCTTGCATATCTCTGTATTCTTCATCCATTAGAGGCACTGAGAAAAACAGAAAAGACCTTAGAGACATGAGATCTGAAATCAAATAATACCCCTCACTCTGTGACATGGCAAATCGTTTAAGCATCACTGAGCCTCAATTTACCAATATGTACAGTGGGAATAGCCATGTGAGGACCTAGCAAAAATAATGGTCATATTTTTTTTGTCAAGTATAACATCATGTGATAATACTGGTAGCTATTTATAATTAATTTGAGGGCTAAATAATCATTCTTATTATGCTCACAGCAATCTTATAAAGCAGATACTGTTATTATCCTAACTTTCCTATGAGAAAAATAGAGACTTAGAGAAGTCTTTAGATGTGATGTAGTGTAGTGATTAATGAGTAAGAGTTTTGGAGCCTGGCTACTTGGTTTAAATTTCAACTTCCTGGGGCTGGCACGGTGGTGCAGCAGTTAAGTTTGCACATTCCACTTTGGCAGCAGGGGTTCACTGGTTTGGATCCCCTGCACAGACCTAGCACCGCTTATCAAGCCATGCTGTGGCAGGCGTCCCACATAAAAAGTAGAGGAAGATGGGCACAGATGTTAGCTCAGGGCCAATCTCCAAAGCAAAAACAGGAGGTTTGGTGGTGGATGTTACTTGGGGCTAATCTTCCTCAAAAAGAAAAAAATAAAGTTCACCTTCCCAACTTACTCACTATATAACCTTGAACACATTTCTTTTTTTTGCTAAGGAAGATTTGCCCTGAGCTAATAGCTGTTACCAATCTTCCTCTTTTTGCTTGAGGAAGATTGTCCCTGAGCTAATATCTGTGCTAATCTACCTCTATTTTGTATATGGGATGCCACCACAGCATGGCTTGATGAAAGGTGTGTAGGTCCATGCCTGGGATGGAATCTTCAAACTCCTGGCCAACGACAAGGGGTGTATGAACTTAACCACTATGCCACAGCTGGCACCCCTTGAGTTATCAATTTACTTATTCATAGTATGTGGAATAATAATAATAATGTGTACTACACAAGTGTTTTGGGTTTTTTTTTTAGGTGTTTAAAATAATGACTGACACATAGAAGGAGATGAATAAACATAAGACAACTTAACAGCCTGTTCTTCCTCCTTTGAGGCCAGAAATTCTGTGGTAGTCATTAGAGTCATGTGTGTTGCAGGGTCACCCTAATGGCTTAAAGCACTGCCACAGGATCAGAATCTTTCTCCCTTAATCAAATTCTGCTTATCCTTCAAAGTTTATTTTATGTAAACAGATTAAAGAGAGGGTTATATGATTCATTGATCATGGCCACAATTTAGACAGCATTTTCTGATCAGTTAAAGCAAGATCTAAACAGCAGCCCTATCTATCTTAAAATCTTACCTCCTACATCTAACCTTTTAGATAATCCAATTGGCTTTTCTACCAATACTATGCTAGTCTGAACCACTATCGTCTCTCACTTGGATCACTGCAACAGCCTCATAGTTTGTCTTTCTTCTACTTTTGCCTCCCTGCAGTCTATTGCTAAAACAGTAGCCAGGGCTGTCCTTTCAAAACATTTCAGATCATGTCATGCCTTTGCTAAAAACTCCCCAATAGCTTCCCACATTACTTGGAATAAAAGTATCTTAAAATAATTTAGAACAAACTACTTAATCTGGCTTCCTGTCCTGTCTGACTTCATCTCTTATTACTTTGTCCCTCAGTCACCCTGTCCCTGCCACATTGATCACTTGCTCTTCCTTGAGTGTTCCAGGCATCCTTCTATCTGTTCCCTCTGTCTGGAATATTCTTTCTCAGATAAATCTTTGACTAACCCCATTCCCTCATTTAAATCTTTGCTAAAAACCAGCCTTTCAGTGAGGATTTATTAGACCTCTGTTGTTAATAAAGAAATCTTTTATACACCAATCTTATTTACCACACTCATTCTCTGTGCCCTTCTCCACTTTTTTATAGCACTTAACTTTATAAGTCTACTTTATTCACTAACACAGTAGAGGGTATGTATAGGTTCTTAATATTTAATATTGATTTTGGTAGTGCATTTGTTTGCGTTATAGAATAATGAAATTATTGGATTTGTTAGTCACATGGGGTGATCCAATACAAACTTCATATTCCAGAAAAGGTCAATGACCATATAATTGTATTTCTTTATTAATTATGTCTACCACTGCTGGAAAGAATGTAAGATACTTACATTAAAAGCAATGAAAAAAACAATACCAACAACAAATCCCCCACAATAATATAATAGGACCATTGAAACGAGGATAAAATAACCAGAGATAGGCAATGAAAGGAAGTATAAGCTTAAAACTGAACTGTGCTTCCTGGTAGCCAAGGCAAAGAGGGGAGAATACACTGAATTAGGTAGTTCTTGTTAAAACATGGTCTGTGAATTATCAATATCAGAATTATCAAACATGCTTGTTTAGTACAGATTCCTGCCCCACTCTTGATGTACTGTAGCAGCATATTTTGTTTTTGGGATACATATGGGAGTCTGCATTTTTTCACAAGCCCCTCGGGTGATTCTTAGGCACATTAAAGTTTGTACCTCACTACCTTAAGAGGTACATGTACATAAGAACTTCTTAACAACATAATAAGCATTTCTATAAACAGTAGGAAAGGGTTTATAGCAATTAAATTAATTTTTGCAAACGAAGTAACTTGTCAAAGATCACACAGAGAATTGAGCCTAGACCAGAACTTGTTTCCTGCCTTCTAGCCTTTTGTTTTTTCTCCTACACCTGAGCTAGTCATGATAGCATGCCTTCCCAGTCAATTTACAATAGTAATCAGATTGAGTTGATTGATATCAGACTGTCAGTACGTTTGTACTCAACAACTCTCATGTACCTAGCTATAGGATGTTCCCTTATACTCAAAGAATACATAATCTGAGAGGTATAACCTGGATGCCATCACTCTGATTTTACAGAAAAACTGTAAAGTGTCTATCACTTGCCTAATACACACTGCTCAATAGAGTTAATGTCCTTTTGTATTTTCCCAGCCCCCTGCCTACTCCAAACTAAACTTCAGCATTTTGTGTCACTTATTGTTCCCAGAAAGCATCTTATACATTTCTTCGACTCTGCCTTTTCTCATTCTGTTCTAGCCATCTAAATCGGCCCCATCCCTAAGCATTCTGGCGGATTAGGCTTAAAATATAAATGTTAGAAGGAAAAGCAATTGTTCTATCATCAGGCCTTTGTCTGGCATGGGAACACTGGACAAAGAGAAAGAAGACTTGGAATCTAGTGCTAGTTCTATATTTGCCATGTAATCTAGGGTATATTTATTTTCCCTAGAACTTGATTTACCTGCTATTAAAATGAAAGGACTAAATAATCTTCTAAGGTCTTTTCCAGCTACAACATCCTGAGAGTATGCATCCTCTTGCATTTTGCCTCTTTCCAGAATTCTCTGATTACTTTGTTGTAGCGAAATTTACCAACTATTGCAGACATTAAAGACTATCTGATGTATCTACATTTTAAATCACCCAAACACATGTAACAATATTTGACATGTATCTTTGTGCCTAATGTAATCGTTTAGCTACACTATTTTTGTCCCTTTCAATGACTTAAGCATAATAAAATTAAAAGTAATGTTAGTTGTGTATGTATCCTCACACAAGTATGTAAGCACGAATGATATGTCATTGAACTGGAGAAGTCTTTCTTAAATTCATTTTCTTAATCTATTTGAGAGTCCTTGGGAGGAATGAAAGTAACATTATATCTCCTGCAGCCAGAATGCCTGGCTACTGAGACAGGTGTGCATCTCTGAAGCATGACAACAATGCGCACAGAGAGCCTAGCACATTCTTAGGTTAGTAAACTAGCACTAGTAGGCACTCACAGAATATGGGTGGGAAACTTAAATGCATTTATATGATTTATTGTTCCAGGCATTCTGCTTGCAGTATTTCTAATCTTCATATTAACTCTATTAGATTGGGATCATTCATTGCTCTTATTTTACAAATGAGGAAGCAAAGGCCAAACAGATTATATATGGTGAAGCCAGAATTCTGACTCAGGTCTGTTTCTCTCTAAAGACTGTGTTCTTTCACCTCATCAGATGATTTTGGAGTTTATCAAGCAGACTAACCTTTATCTCCTTATTAAGAGCCAGGGTGTTTGTTAGGCAAGAGTGGCCACTGGCAGAGACAGTGGTTTCCTGATGAGCCTTTGGAAAAGTGAGATACTAGCCATATATGGAAATTTCCATTTGTCACAAGAGGATACATTACAAAATGGCCAAGTTCAAAAGTGAATGAGAATCTCTTTCCAGAGAAATTCTTTTTTCTCAGCCTTATCTGGTACTGAATGTTTATATACAAAAAATTGTGGATTTGGAGGATATTTGAAAAGAATCTGGCCACAATTGAGTGAATATGTGTAGTGGACAGAGCAGAGGATCTGAGTTCATTTTGCTCTCATGTGAGAGATCTAAACTTTCTTAGGTTCCACTTTCTTATCTGAAATATGAGACAAACAGTAAAGGATTATGATGATGAAAATTATATAGCATTCCCACAAGATAGTTAGTCTTTGTGAGATCAGAGATAATATATTCTTGACAATTCAAATTGAAAAAAGAAATAAACAGTGCCATAATACTAAGTTTTCAGTTGAACAATACTGTATTTGAGATGCCCATCATTTCTTCTCTATCCTCACACACCCTTTAGAAGAATTTGTCACAGCCTGGAAGAGACAACTCTATGTACCATGTGATCTCAGCTTCAGAATAGACTGGGAATAGTTAGTTATCCAATCCAAGCAGAACCAGTCACATTTTCTCTTCCTGGAAATTAGATAATTCATTGATTGACTGTGAGAAGCAACTAGAAAGTCTGGTTGATTTGGGCTTGAGTCTACCTTTTTGTTTTTGTTTTTTTTAGTGAGGAAGATTGGCCCTGAGCTAATGTATGTTGCCAATCTTCCTCTTTTTGTTTGAGGAAGACTGTCCCGAGCTAACATCTGTGCCAATCTTCCTCTGTTTTATATGTGGGATGTCACCACAGCATGGCTTGGTAAGTGGCACGTAGGTATGCAACTGGGATCTGAACCTGCGAACCCTGGGCCACCAAAGCGGAGCATATGAAGTTAATCATAGTAAGTTTTTTAGAGGCTACCGTTCTTTAGAGGCTATGATGTCCACGTGCAAGTAGATAAGTAGAAGAGCCTATTGAAGAGAGAGAGGAATGAAGCAAACATACAGCAGAAGTGAGAGACTGTGAAGAAAGAAAGAGACAGAAACTACCTGACTCTGTTCCAGTAACCATGAAGCCCATGTCTTGGGGCCTGATATTTTTAACATTCTTGCTTAAATAAACCCTACTTTCTGGAAGGAAGCTTGAGTGGGTTTCTGTTCTTTGTAGACCAACAATCCCTAAGCTTTTATCATAAATGATGTCATGTGTGTGTCTTGGAAACAACAACTCCTTGGTATTGCAAAGGCATTTTCCTAGACTTCTTGGAGCCAGAAAGTCTGCAGCTGTAGGACGTGTGTTGCTCAGTAACTGAATAGATCCTTTCCTTGCTTTTTAAAAGACTCCTATGTTAATAAAACATTCATATGAAAGGTATCTTAGTGTATTCGGGTTGCTATAACAAAATACCATAGACTGAATAGCTTATAAATAACAGAAATTTATTTGTCACAGCTCTGGAGACTGGAAAGTCCAAGATCAAGGTGCCAGCAGATTTGGTGTTTGGTGAAAGCCCACTTCTTCACAAATGGCTGTCTGCTCACTCTATCCTCACATGGCAGAAGGGGGCAAGTCAACTTCCTTGTGCATCTTTTATAAGTGCACTAATCCCATTCATGAGGGCTCTGCCCTCATGACCTCATCATGTCCCAAAGAGCCCACCTCCTAATTCCATCACCATGAGGGTTAGGATTTCAACATATGAATTTTTGGGGCTGGGGAAGGTAAACATAACATTCAGTGTACAGTAATCTGCCTTCCACCCCATTTATGTCCTTCTCACATGTGAAATACATTCATTCCATCCTAACATCCCCAAAAGTCTTAACTTGTTCCAGCATAAACTTAAAAGTCTTAAATTCAAAGTCTCATCTAAATACCATCTAAATCAGATATATTAAGACTCAAGGTACAATTCTTCCTGAGGCAAATTCCCCTCCAACTGTGAGCTTGTGAAATCAAACTTGTTATGTGCTTCTAAAATACAGTGGTGGGACAGGTATAGGATGGACATTCCCATTACAAAAGGGAGAAATAGGGAGTAAGAAAGACGTAACAGGTCCTCAGCAATCCAAAACCTTAAGGCTTAAGAGTAATCTTTGACTCAAGGCTCTGCCCTCCAGGCCTACTGGGGCAGAGTTCCTGCCTTCTGGACACACTGAGGCAAGAGCTGGGCCCCCAAGACTTTGAGTAGCCCTACTTCCATGGCTTTGCTGGGTGCAGCTCAAACTGCAGCTCTCAGGGCATGGAGCTGCATGCCTGCTGCTCTTCTGAGCTTGGATCACATGCTGGTGGCTCTACTGGTCTGGGGTTTGGGAGGCAGTCCCTTCCCCATCGCTTCACTAGCCACTTTCCTAGTGGGAGCTATCTGCAGCAGCCTCGCCCCTGCTGCCACCCTCTCCAAGCAGCTCCATCCTTCAAAATCTAGGTAGAGGTAGCCACTCCCCATCAGTACCCCCAAAGCCCCCAGTGGTTTGCTAGTTGCAGCTCACTGCCTGACTAGGGCCCACTGGAGCTGTACCCAGGGCAGCCAGGGAGAGCAGCAGCAGAATGTGGGAAATGGAATCTGTGACATGAGGTGCCATGTGAAGCAGGGGCAGCAGCAACCTTTTTTTTGAAATCATTCTTCCCTGGTGCAGGCCCTTGTACTCTGGTCTGGTGATGAAAGGGGCAGCCCCAGTGGTCTTCAAAATGCCTCTGGGGTCATATTTCCATTGTTTTGGCATCTGTTTAGATGGCTGATCTGGTATCTGTTTAGATGGCTGGTCTGTATTAATCTCCTTATCAAATTTGGCCACACTCTTGTGTCCTCTCCTGAATAAACTTTTTGATTCTTTTCAATATGGATAGGCTGAGAATTTTCCAAATTTTCAAGTTCTGTTTCCCTTTTGATTAACAATTCTGTTTTTAAGTGATTTCTCTTCTTGCATTTTTCTATAAATGGTCAGGAGGAATCAGACCACTCTTTTAACACTTTGCTTAGATATTTCCTCAGCCAAAAAACCACTTTCATTGCTTGCAAGTTCTACCTTCCACAAAGCAGTGGAACACAAACACAATTCAGCCAGGTTCTTTGCCACTTTATAACAAAGATTGTCTTTCTTCCAGTTTCCAGTAACATGTTCCTCATTTCCATCTGAGGCCTCATCCAATGGCCTTTACCAACCATGTTTCTATCACATTCTGTTCACAACCACTTTGCTATTCTCTAAGAAGATAGAACCTTTTTCTGTAACTTACCCCCTTTCCTTCTGTGCTCTTTCAGAATCACCTTTAACATCCCTTCACAGCAATGGAGGTTTTTTCTAGAACGCATTTCAAAACTCTTTTAGCCTCTGCCGTTATCCAGCTCCAAAGCTGCTTTTCCACATTTTTATGCATTTGTTACAGCAGCACCCCACTATCAGTACCAATTTTCTTAGTCCATTTGGGCTGCTATAACAAAATATCACAGACTGAGTGGCTTATAAATAACAGGAATTTATTTCTCACAGCTCTGAAGGTTGGGAATTCCAATATCGAGGTGCAAGGAGATTCGGTGTTTGGTGAAAGCCTACTTCCTTATAGATGTCCATCTTCTCACTGTAACCTCAGATGGCAGAATGGGGCAAGAGAGCTTTCTTAGGCTTCTTTTAGAAGGGCACTAATCCTATTCATGAGGGCTCTGCTTTCATGACCTCATCATCTCCCCAAAGGCCCCCATGTTCTAGTTTCATCACACTGAGGGTTAGGATTCCAACATATGAATTGTGGGCAGGAGTAGGGGAGAGGCTTTTACTGACCTGGGTAAGGGGGACCAGAGAGAGGAATTCTGAACCTAGCTCAGTGTTGTGCCATAAGAATAGAAGAATAAATTTCTATTACTTTGTGAGGCCAGTGATGAAAATATCAACTACAGAATAAGGTACATGTTGATCATATTCTTATGATCTCCTTTAATGGCATCATAAGTGATTAATTGATTTCTTTTTAAGAAATAGTCACACTTCCTATAATATGTACATAACTCATTACACGTCATTGGTTGAATTACAGAAAAGCTTAAAATAGATGCCAGTGTAGTACCAGAAATCAAAAGGAAATAACTTTGTTAAGTGTAGTTTACTATACAAGTTGAGATTGAAGCCAGACTGCTTGAGTTCATGTATTAGCTCTAATAAAAATATCTTTTGGTTATTTAATCTCTCTGGCCTCAGTTTCCTATTCTGTAAAATGAGGACAACAGTACTTATTTTATAGCATTGTGAGGATTAAATTAGTTAGGATCTGTAAAGCACTTAGAACAGTGTTGGCTCATAGAAGGTGCTCAATAAATGTTTGTGCAATTAGTAAATTTAGTGCAACTTACTAAAATATTAGTAAGTACAATAAGGATAATATACATATTTGTCAACACTTACATATGTGGCCATATAAGGTTATAATAAATATAATCATTATACTAAGTCCTAATTTCATGATGTGCTGGCATCTGAGAAAAGTCTATTGAAAAAAAAAATCCTGAAAAACATTTTTAGTAATAGTTAAGTCTAACATTTGTAAGTTGATTTACAATATGAAAAGTACCATTATATATACTACTTATTTTAATTTTAATTTTCACAGTAGCCCTACTGATTAGGCATTATCTATATTCTTCAGATATTGAAAGTGAGTTTCATTGAGGGGAACAACAGAGAATCATTTTGGACAAATGGCAGAACTAAAATAGCCTTCATCCTAGCTGCCACTTGCAGCCTATTGGATAAAAATAAGGCAGTTCAGGGTGTGATCAGGATGCATTTTCTTTGTGGCCTCTGCCTATTTCCCATTGATCTACCTATATTTTAGGCAGAGTTGGGCATTGATAACCATCTACAACCAAGTGACCTCTGGATTTCTCCCATGCACCTGCCTGTCTTCTTCAGCCACCCTGTCAAGGATTCCTCAACTGATAAATTCCCACAGGTTTTCTAGCTAAATAGCTCAGACTAGAGTCTCTGAGAGTTCACTTGTATGGAATCTTAGGTTAAATAACACAATGCACTTGTGTCAGATTTAATTCTTTAAGCTGAAATCTGTGTTACTTCTTTCTTTTCCTCCTTCTCCCCCACCCCCTTTCTCTCTCTCTTTCTCTTTCACTTATCTCTTTCTATTTGGTATGGATTTGGCTACTATCCTATTTGGTAGAAATGTCAAGTTTACTTAAAAATGCTGCATTGTATAGCAGAAAGAACAGGATCCTTAGATTCCAGTGCTTATTTACTGTAAATTATAATAAAAATAACTATCATTATAGAATAAAACTAGTGTTTGTTAGGTCATTTGAGTGCTTTCTATATATGAACTCCCTTAATCCTCAGTGTTCTATGTGGCAGGCATTATTAACAGCACTTTACAGAGGGAGAAACTGAACCTTAGAGAGGCTGTGTGACCCAAGATCTGAAGCCTATATGTATTTTCCCTTTGCTGCCACTGTTTCCCCAATTCTGTGTGACATCCCCCTATGGGAACCTCAGTTTTGCTAATGTAAAATAAAGGAATCAAACTAATAGTCTCTAAGTTTCCTTCCAACTCTGGCAATCTAGTACCTCTTATGTTTCAAGAGTTCCTCCCAAAATATAAAATCTAGATATTTGAAAACTGTTAAGACATGTGTCAAAAGTTATGATATTTTTTAAAGCAAAAAAGTGCATTTGAAAGAAAGGTAGGAAAAAATATCATTGTTCATCACTTCCTAGAGTTCTTTCTTGTACAGATGTCAATACAAAGTTAAGTGCTGCAATAATTATAGTGTAGATTTTCTCATAATTACTACTCCTCGGTTGGCTTGCTATACAAAGAAAAGGGGGAAAGGGGGAGGAAGAAAAGAAGAGTGTTCACCTTGCAATGAGGAAGTAACTGCCTGCTTTTCCTCTGGAGACAAAATCAGCAGAGGGTCTAATAGTTCCTTAGCCAGGAATAATTTGAGAGCTCCTAACAGAAACGATGCTATGAATTGAGGGATTTTGATTAGTGAACATATACTTCACAGTGGATATTGATACAAAAGCCATCTATGGACCTTTCTTTTTAAGTTAGCAGACATTATCTTGGTACCTATTGTGCACCACCAATGAGCAAGGCATGGTCATTGTCCTCAAGGAGCTCACAATCGAGTGGGAGAAAGAGATTTTATCCAGATAGTTAAGTGATGGTCATTAATGTTGGGAGAGAGGCAAGCACAGTTAAACAAGCACCAAGGTGGGGTTTCTAACTACAACTTGGTGTCAGAAAAGCTTGCTGGAAGAGGAAGGTACCAAAGTTGAGTTGTGAGTGTTAAAACATAATTAGCCAGGCACAGAGTTCCAAGAAGGCAGTTTAGCAGAGTGTGCAGAATAGCATAATGAGCTAGCTGTCATTTCCATGGCTAAATTAGAGCACAGGAATGGAAGAGATGAGTCTGAAGAGGAGGGATGGATGATCACTAGGGTACCAACTGCCATGTTCAAGAACTTAGAATTTGTCCTGAAGAGAATGGGAGGCCATTCAAGGGATTTCAGAAGGGATGAGACATAGTCAGATTTGTGTTTTAGAAAAATCATGTTGGCCCCTGGATGGGGATGCTGAGGCTGTTAATGGAAACCTTTGGGTCTCCTGTTCAGGGAACAGCTATAAAAGCATACCAACTCATCTCTGGTTTTGTTATCAAATTAGATTTTTAGAATAATGACGCAAAGATGTCCTTGTCTCATTATGTATTAATGCCCTATACTAGCCTCTGTTTTTGTTTTGTTTTTCACATTCTCGGTATAACATTGCAAGGAAGAAATTATTATTTCTTATTTTGCCAATTAGGGAACAATGGTCTACTGAAGTGAAATAGTGGCTCAAGTCACAGAAGAATGGCAGAACTGGGGTTCAAACCCAGGTTTGTGTGGCTCCAAAGTCCCTGCACTTTCTTTTTACTACATCTGCAATTACAGACTAGATCTAGAACTTGAGTCCCAAACCTTTATTTCTAGGAAAATGCACAAATTGCTAGAAGAGGGTTAGAAGAACAATATTTACCTGCATTATATGACAAAAAGGAAATTGTCACCAAAATCAGAGAAAAGTATGACATGAAAGGAAACCTACAGACCAATATTGATCATGACCATAGATACAAAAAGCCTCAACAAAGTATTCGCAAACTGAATCCAATAATGTTTAAAAAGAATTATATACCACAATCAAGTGGGATTTATTCCAGGTATGCAAAAGTGGTTCAATATTTGAAAATTAATTAATGTAATCTACCACATCAATAGGCTAAAGAAAAGAAAATTTGACAAAATTCAGCACCATTTACGATTAAAAAACAAACAAAAAACACCTTTCAGCAGACTAAGACTAAGGGTACAGGGGAATTCCCTCAACTTGATAAAGAAAATCTACAAAAAAACCTGTATCTAGCATCATACTTATTGGTGAGAAACTGGATGTTTTCTCCCTAAGATCAGGAACAAGGCAAGGATTTACCTCTCACCGCTCTTATTAAAGTAAGCGAATAAAATATTTACCATATGAAGTAAATAATATCAATTGTAACTAACATCAAACATTACCTTACTGTTTACGGTGTGTTTTTGTTGACACTATCTTACTGGAGTCATTGAGTTAGATGAGACATGTGTTTCTTTCTCTTCCCTGTGGGAGTGTAGTAGCTAATGTAATCCCCACTTTGCAGATGAGTTGTAATGGTTAAGAGTAAGGGCTTTGGAATCAGACAGCTCTTATTTTAAGTTCCAGTCTGGCACAAGCTGTATGACCGTGGGCATGTTACTAAACCTCTGGACTTCTTCCCTCATCTGTGAAAGGGGGATAGGAAGAGCTAGTTCAGAAACATTGTTTCAAGCAATAATGATATTTCAATCTCAACATTGCACATACTTAGTTTTATGATCTTAGAAAAGATACTTACAATCTCTGAGCCTCAGTTTCCTCAAATGTGAGATGTTTTATTTTTTAGGATTAAACTAGAAAATATGTGTAAAGCATTCATCACAAGGCCTGTTACACAATAAATACTTAGCCAGTAGCAGTGACCATTGTTGTTATGGTTTTATCCTCAGCTTGTGCTTGACGATAAGTGATCAAGGGACGGAATGAAGGGATATAGGCAGGAGAAGAAGGGTCAGTTCAAGAGAGAAGGCTGGACCTATGCACAAGTGGCTAGATAGTAGAGGACCATGAATGACACATGAAGGCAGAAAAGAGTAGAAAGTTTAGAACCTTGGAGGAAAATGAGTCAAAGTGTCCATTGGTCTTATGTTCCAGCCTAGTCTTCATGGAGCTAAATCCCCCATGTCAGGAAACTTGTGAATAGTTTGAGGCCCCAGTGATGAATTCTGGCTTATAATTTCCCAGGAAGTTCTACTCCCAGCCCCCTCTTCCCAGGCTGTTTAGACCAGGAAGGAAGAGGGAGCGAGGAGAGGCCAGACATCCGAGTGATCCAGAGCCATTGAGAGGCGGTGCCAGCACCTGCTGCTGTTCAGGGAGTGGGATGCAACCCTGATTTTGCAAGATGGCTGCTGAAGGTCCTTGGAGCTTGGCCAGTCTGCATCCTTCCTGGGGTTCTTATTTTGCAATCTGTTTGCAAATAGAAGGAACGCTGCCAATTCGACTGGGGCATAGAATCCAACAGAGATGATGATGGTAATAACTCTGCAGTGGCTGGGCACTGATGCCATCAGGGAACCTGAGGGGAGGCGGGAGTCTGTTGCTTTGAATAACAGTTCTTGGCCCTAATGGCCTTAGAGTGATGGGTGGGACTTTTAGCCCATTCTCCTCCTGGGCCAGCATCTGTTCCTTGGATTAAAGGAAAGGCTGCCTGTTCTCTTCCAGAAATAAATATCCATTTATCTGGTCTGAGCAAACATGTCCCTGGCCCAGGTCAACCTCTTCTGACAGGGCAAGGAAAAGATAGAGATAGATAGGCCCCTGAAAGGAATTTATGGAAGCGTGAATTTTGCCAGGTCTATGTGTTACTGCTTGGAGAGGGCTGGCTCAGGGTACCAGGTTAGGCTGGCAAATTCAAAGGCAGACGGGCCTGCCTACACAGCAGTCTCTTGGCCGGAAGTCGGGGGTGGATCCAGATGGGAATCATATGCCTGTGCCATGTGTGTTTGCATTGGAGGAGAAAGAATCTCATGGCTGACAACTTTCTTAGGGCTCTGTGCAGAACTCACAGCATGAGGAGAGAGGAAGCTGCTGAGATGATTCTGTGCCCTGAATTTTAGGAAACCATAACAGGCACAAGACTTGGGTACTTGAACTGAACCTGACCCTGTCATCTCCTTGAAAGCCAGACCAGGAACCCTGGATAAACTCCAAAAATCCACTTTTTCTCGTCCCTGGGGAACCTGTCCAATCCCACTGCCCCATGCTTTTGCAGTTCCCTTCCTTCCTTTCCATGCCAGGATTCAGATTCAATGAATGTTTAAGCACTTACTAAATGCTAGAAACCAAGTGTTGTAATAAGTAGGAGTTGTTATCTCCATCTTACAGATAAAAAATCTGAGATTGGTCACATAGCTAGTAGGCAGAATCTGCTAGTGGGCAGAATCAAGATTTTCTATCCCATAGTTATCGTTCTGTGCTTACCTTTTCAGCTTCATCTCTTGTAACTTCCCCAGCATACTCTACAGCTTAGCCATACTGAGCTACTCTTAATTTCTTGATCAATCCTTCCTTAACCTGTGTCCTTTGCCCAGACTTTTCTGTTTGTTCCTGGCCCCTCCTGTCCCCTCACCACCCCCAGCTTCCTGCTCCTAGTCTTTTTTGATAAATCTTCCTCATCCTTCAGATTTCAGTATAGCTATTACTGACTTCAGGGAACTTGTATCTGGCATATAGTATGAACTCAGTAAATGTTTTAAAACTAAGTGAATGAAGCAAACTTCTCTTGTTCAGATGTGAGGCAATGGCACAGAAACTATGGATCAGACAAAGATGAGAAAAGCCAGGGGTTGGGAATCAGTCTGGAGAAATTAAGTTAAAGAGATGAGCTGCCTTGGATTTTTATGGAATCCTTTTGGCCTTGTGCATAAGCAGGGAGGGATCCATTAAAAATGCTCACCAGCCTGAATACCTAGGGTAAGATATTGGGTCCTTTGACCCTTAGTCCAGATCTAATGTGGAATCTAACGTACCACTTGGTTGAAAGGTAATATCAACTTCAGCAAAGCAACAATATATTTTTCTTGAGTTTTCACTGCACTGACATTGACTGAGGTTGCTGCTGACAGTGTTGATGCACAAGAGCCTCTGCCTTAACTAAGTTCATCTCCCAAGACTTACTCCTTCACTTTTTGGCAGCTAGGTGCCTATTTTTCCACTTTGATAAGCCCGGAGAACTCAATTCAATTTCTCTGAGGGTTTTATCCTCCTATCTGCCCACTACAGGCAACTCCCAGGGCCATGACCTTTTCATGGGGAAGTTGTTATATAAGAATATTTTAAAAATCTAACAGAGACACAGACTGTCAGAACTAGTAGAGGCCTTAGAAATCATTTAGACATATTCCTATCAATGAGAATGAGGTCACACAGAAAAGTAGTGGTTAAATAACTAGGGCCCCTCACTCTTTGTCTGGGACTTTCTCCTTGATCCCACATTCATAGTCACTAAATGTGAGGCAGGGAGAGATGGAGAGCACTTGGTTAGCTGCACGGAGTTACCAATATGACTGGCTTCACAGTCAGACAGACTCAAGTTTGAATCCTGGCTCCATCTCTACAGGATTTATGACCTCAGAAATGTGGCTTGGTGTCTCTCTGTTTTCTCAACTGTATGAAAGAGATGTTGACATTTACCTAGTTGTTACGAATAATGCTGATGAGCACAGAATGCCTGACACTTAGTTGTCATTAGCTACTGTGTATTGTGGCAGGTAGACTGTTTTTTTTTCTTAGATACTTTGGCAAAATTGGGATAATTGAAACATTTTTGAGCATCTTGGTTGACAAATTGTTTATCTCAGGAATGGACAATTGCTCTGGCTCCTTTCAGCGATTTGGAGTTGTCATTCTTTTTTTTGTTGTTTTTTGTTTTGTTTTTGGGAAAGATTAGCCCCGAGCTAACATCTGCCGCCAATCCTCCTCTTTTTGCTGAGGATGAGTGGCCCTGAGCTAACATATGTGCCCATCTTCCTCTACTTTATATGTGGGACACCTGCCACAGCATAGCGTGACAAGCAGTGTGTAGGTCCACACCCGGGATCCAAACCGGCAAACCCCAAGCCACTGAAGCAGAATGTGCGAAATTAACCTCTGTGCCACTGGGCAGCCCCTGGAGTTGTCATTCTTTGGACAAAGATATGTTGTCAAAGAAATTCATCCTTGAGTGATGTTTGGGCTTTGTTTATGTTGCTTCACTGAGTCACGACTAGGACTCCAAGTTGCTATGGAGGTTTAAACATTTCGTAAAATTCAAGCACACTATAGATGTCTTATTATATGACAGCCTTCACACCATCAAGTGAACTGCTAAAATCTTGAGATCTGCCACAACTGCTGAGAAAAGAATGCTGGGGGGTGAGGCCCACCAGCAAAAGGACCAAGTACCACGCTTGGGTATTTTTCCATTGGAAACTCATAGAATCTAGTCATGTGCAATCCAACAATAATATTTTCTGGAGTAATGGCAGTAGTACTGGGCTGAGAGGAAGCCTGGGCTCTAGTCTCATCTTTTAACTGACCAGACTCTGGTCTTAGACAGGTCACTTAAACTTATTGCCAAGCTTGATTCTAAATTCCTTCCCTACACTATAGTACTTCACATCTCTATTTTTGCATTCAAAGTTTTTTCTGTCTAAAATGTTCTACACCATCCCTGATCCTCACCCTTTACCTGGAAATCTTACTTGTCTTTAAAGTCTTATGTCAGGAAGAGCTTCCTTTAGAAAGCTATCTCTGGTATGCGAGGCTGGGATTGGTCCTCTCCTGTGGTCCCACAGGCCCCATTGCTTTACTCTGCTGGATCCTGGTCACACCGCATTGTACAGTTATTCACATCTACGTCTTCCCTAATCTACTGTAAGGTCCTTGTGTGTGGGGGGGGTACATCTTATTTTTTGTTGTATCTTCAGTGCTTACACTCTAGTAGTTAGAAGATGGAAGTTGAATGAAGGATAGGGTAGCTGGAAGGGAGCAATCCAGGAAGACCTAAGTGGTGAGAACAAAGGCATGGAGGCTGAAATGAGTGAGCACAGTACCTTTAATTATTTTATTTATTTATGGATTCAATTAGGCACTAATTCACTTATTCACTTATTTAGCACTAACATACAACAGGAACCTACTGAATGTCAGGATAGAAAGAATAAAAAGAAGTTTTATCCTTAAGAATTTTCCATTTGGAGGGAGAAGGAAGATAGACCAGTAAATAAGCCTTTAACAACATAGCCTGATGATTGCTGTGAAAGGGCGTACAGGTTGCTGAGAGAGCATAGAGGAGGTACCTATGTGAGCTTGAGGGTTATATAAAGCTTCTTGAGGAAATGACACCTCAGCTGAGTCTCAGAACATGAGTAGGAGTGAACCGGGCTGACAGAGGAGAAGCAGCATTTGGGGCTATGTTTGGGGCTGTTGGTGAGCCAGGTCTGGCAGAAATAGAGAGCTTAGTCTAGAAAAGCTGGGGAACATGATATTGGAGAGATTGACTTAGTGACATGAGATTCAGAATCATATTTAGATATGGGAAAAGACAATTAAACTGAAAATTGAGGAGCTCTTGTAGGTGTGCTGCAGTTGGCAGAGGGAATCAGTTTGGAAAGACTTAGCTGACATTGAATTGGTCTGATCTTGTCCCTCACTTTTCTCTAGGGAAAAATTTAGAGGAAATACTTTCTTTAGGGAGAGTTGTTCTTTTCTGGAAGAAGAATGACCTCAGTTTATCTCCTATGATGTGTTTCACAAGTATATGCTTAGAATGTAACTCTAGCATGTAGTTTCACTTGCCCGGAGGATTCCATATGGATTTTCGAATTTCCAAATAGTTGGATTGTTGAGACAAGAATCGTCAAAAACCAAATGAAAGATAAGTACTTCAAAAATCATCTGGTTAATTAGATGTACTCTATGTGTTGTCTCCCTAGAATACTCGGAGGTACATATTACTAACACCAATTTTATACATGAGGGAACAAAAACTTGGATATCTTATTATTTTTCCAAAATTATGCAACTTTAATAAGTGATATAGCCAGGACTAGCACACAGATTTTCACTCTCAATTCTGTGATTTTTCTATTATGTCATAAATTGTATGTCTCTAAATTTCAGGAACTCTGATGTTGGCATTTCTATTCCTTTGAAACTGTAGAGGGTAAAACATTCAGTTACATAATTTGACATTTAGATTTAGCTTTCCTCCAAAGCTGAAATGTCATATATTTGTCTACCAACTTGGCTTTGTAATATTTCAGCTTTAGTTTTCTGTTGGCCCCTAGTATAAAAATATGCCATTGTCCTAATTAAAGCACTGGTTTACCTCTCACTACAGAGATTTTCAAGAAAACTGCCAACCGTTCAAAATAATTTATGGTCTTTCAAGTATTTTTCTCACTTAAGCTGTTATAACTATTTTTAGATGTATTCTATATTATCTAAAGCTTGTAGGGCTGTTCTTAGTGCTGATCTACTGTTGTTAAGGAGACGTAGTAAGCGTTCTAATCAACTAGTAAAAGTTGGCAGTAGAATCACAGATTTTTAGAGCTAGAAGATGTATTACCAACTGTGTATTCAGAATGTCCTCAGGGAGTCATAAATATTAGTGGGAAATTTTTTGGAACCTTTTTTAATCGAAGACTCGCATATATATAGTGAAAAGCTCAAATTTCAAGTTTATAGCTCAATGAATTTTAACAAATAAATGCACCAGCGTAACAACTACCCTGACCAAAATGTAAAACATTGCTGATTACCCAGAAGACCCTCTGGTGCCTCCTCCCACAGGTGACAGATATTCTATCAACTCAGATTAGTTTGCTTATTCTAGAACTGCCTATAAATGGAATCATACTGTATTTACACTTTTGAACATGACTTCTTTCATTCAACAACATGTTATCCATATTACTGTGTTTAACAATTGCTCATTCTCTCTCATTGATATATAATATACAGTTATACCACAACCAATTTGATTTGATATTGATAATATTTGGCTTAGGACTTTTTCATCTATGTTCATGAATGAGATTGGCCTATTAGCTTTCTTTTTTGTAATGTCTTTATCAGATTTTGGTATGAAGGTTATGTTAGCTTCATAAAATAATTTGGAGGGAGTTTTATCTTTTTCTATTCTCTCAAAGACTTTGTGTAAGAGTTTTCCTAAAATGATTGGGTGAATTCGCTAGTGAAGCTAGTTGGATCTAGAGTGTCTTTAAAGGAAGGTTTTTAATTATGGATTTAGTTTCTTTAATAAATATAGTACTTTGGTAGATCTTGGGTTTTTTCCTCAAATTTTTCTCCTCCCATAGTAGAATTAAAAACCATGCCTTTTTGCAGTGCCTCCTTTTAGAGTAAGCAGAGTATGTTTCTCTGACCCAGTGATGCTGGGCATAGACATTTGACTTGCTTTAGACAATGGAATGTTAGAATATGTGACTCAAGTAGAGGCTTTAAATATACTTGAGTGGTTTTTTTGGTCTCTTCTGTTGTCTACCATGGAACAACTTGTCCTCAGATAGCTGCTAGTCCCAGACTAAGGAAATGCATGGCAGACTAAACACTACCCAGAAGACTGGGAGCCAACCCTAGCTACTCTCAGCCAACCTCAGCAGAGCTATAGTCGATCTGTAGGCTTATAAGCAAGGTTGTCGTAGGTCACTGAAACTTTGGGGTTGTTTGTTGCATGTCATGGGCTTAGCAGAAGCCTGACAAATACAAAGGTTATTCAGATTTTCTAATTGTTTATTTCAGTAAATTGTGCTTTTGAGTAATTCAACCATCTCATCTAAATTTTGAAATTTGTTAACTAAAGTTTTAATAATATCATCTTATCTTTTTTTAAATTTCAGCTTTATCGAGGTCATGTTATTGTATCTTTTTGTATCTTTAACATCTGTAGTGATTTCCCTTTTTAAATTCATGATAGTCATAATTTGTGTATTTTCTCCCTTTTTGTTAAATTGTCCCCTAAGGTTTTATTAATTTCATTAATCTTCTCAAAGAAAAACTTTTAACATTGTTCAATTTTTTTCTATTCTTTAATTTTCTATTTCATTGATTTTTGCTCATGTCTAATGTGTTCTTTATTCTGCTTACCTTGTGTTGTACTTTTTTACTTTGTGTTTACTTTTCTGGCTTTATGAGATAGACTTAGATCTTTGATTTTAACCTTTATTCTATTCCTAGATATGCATTTTTTTTTTTAAGGACTGGCACCTGGGCTAACAACTGTTGCCAATCTTTTTTTTTTTCTGCTTTATTTCCCAACCGCCCCCGCCGAGTACATAGTTGTACATCTTAGTTGCAGGTCCTTCTAGTTGTGGGGTGTGGGACGTCGCCTCAACGTGGCCTGACGAGCGGTGCCATGTCCACGCTCAGGATCCAAACCCTGGGCCACTGCAGCGGAGCGGGCGAACTTAACCACTCGGCCACGGAGCCGGCCCCCTAGATATGCATTTTAAGGCTACAAATTTCCCCCTCAGCACTACTTCAGCTACATCCTACGTGTTTTAAAATGTTGTACTTTTATTATTATTCCTTGAGTAAAAAAATGGTTTTACTTCTTGTTTAATAAGTATTTTATTGAATATATGTACAGAAGAATGTACAAATTGTGTGTAAAGTTCAATGAACTTGTGCAAGTGAACACACACACATAGCCATTACTTGAGCCACTCTTTCCTCCCTCTAATCAGTTCCTCTTCCATCCTGGCTTCAAACACTATAGGTTAGTTTTGCCAGCACTTAAACTTTATATAAATAGAATCACATAACAGGTTTTCTTTTGTGTCTTGCTTATCTGGTTTCTTATGCTTAATATTATGTTTGTGAGAATCATGCATATTTTGCATGTAATTCATTTATTTTCATTACTGTATAATATAGTATGTATATGCCAGACTTTTCTTATTCCTTCTTTTTTAAAGGATATTGGTATTTTTTCTAGTTTTCAGCTATTAGGAATATGGTGACCTACTGGCCCGATGATGTATTGGTTAAGTTGGAGCGTTCCACTTTGGCAGCCTGGGGTTTGCAGGTTTGAATCCCTGGCACAGACCTAGCACCGCTCATCAAGCCACACTGTGGCAGCATCCCACATAAGATAGGGGGAAATTGGCACAGATGTTAGCTCAGTGACAATCTTCCTCAGCAAAAAGAGGAAGATTAGCAACAGATGTTAGCTCAGGGCCAATCTTCCTCACACACACACAAAAAGAATATGTAGCCCTAGACATTTTTGTACATGTCTTTTGATTACATATATATGCAATTATGCACATATATAAGCAACATATAATTTTTGAAAATCCAGTCTGATAATCTTATTTTTTTTAACTGGGGCAGTTAATCTGTTTATATGTCATGTAATTATTGACATATTGCAGTTGTCTACTTTCTTAGTGCTTGTTTTCTGTGTGTCTTCTTTGTTCTTTAATTTCTCCTTTCTTGGCTTTAGTTTTTTTTGTTAATCAAATGTTGTTATGGTTTCAATTATTATGATTATGATTATTTAATGCCTTCCCAGTCTTACTAGAACTTTTCTCAGTAGCCTGGTAGGAATTGTTTTTGTAGCTGAAGATTGAGTTCACTGAAGAGCATATAAATATTCTTTTACCAACTCCTCAATCATCTTGGGCTTCTGTTCAGATTATGCATTTATCCTACCTTTTATTTTAATTGAAATATAATTGACATGTAACATTGTGTTAGTTTGAGGTGTACAATACAATGTATATACTGAGAAATGATCACCACAGTAAGTTTAGTCAGCACCCATCACCACGCATAGATACAAAATTTATTTTTTCCTTACAATAAGAACTTTTAAGATATACTCTTAGCAACATTCAAATATACAATATGGTATTGTTAACTATGGGCACCATATTCTACATTACATCCCAGCACTTATTTATCTTATGGCTAGAAGTTTGTACTTTCTGAAAAAAATGTTTTCATTATTAATTGGTATCCTTTCTATTAGCTTCTTAATTCATTCTTTATTCTTGTAGTAGTTATGCTAGAAATTACATGATAGCTTAAATGAATACCTTTCCAATTTTCTGGATAATGTTAGGTTTGTACAATATTTTAAATACATTTTCTACCCCTTTTAGCCCCTTTTGCTATTATTTTTCATGTATTTTAAGTATATATATATATAAAGTAAATATATGTGTGTGCGTAAGTATGCATATATGTGTATAGATATTCATGTAGATATATATACATATATGTATACATATATATACACATATATATATAATATATATATTATGTTTATACATATAAGTGTGTGTATGTATTTTTAAACCCTTAACATGTAGACTTATCCAAATATTTATCCTTTATGGCACTCTTCATCCTACATTGACACACTTCCTTCTAGGATCATTTTACTTTTGCATGAAGAGCCCCTTTATTCTTTTTTATAGTCTACATCTGATGATGATGTATTTTCTTTCTTCTTGAAAATGTGTTTATCTTAATTTTTGAAGGGTTATCTTTGGGTATAGAAGTGTAAGTTAGCAGTTTTATTTTTTCTTTCAATTCTTGAAAGGTGCCCTTCCGTCATCTTCAGCTTCTGTTTTTGTTGAGAGATCAACTCTGAATCTTATTGTTGGCCCTTTAAAGGTATATATAATTTTTTGCCAGTTTCTTATAAGATTTTTTTCTCGTCTTTAGTTTCTAACAGCTTTACTACGATGTGCCTAGGTCTGACTTTCTTAGTATTTAACCTGTTGGGGTGCATAGAACTTCTTGAATCTGTGGCTTGATGTCTTTTCTCAGTTTTGGAAAATTCGTGGCTAGTATTTCTTCAGATATTGCTTCTGTTCCATTTTCTATCATCTCCTTCTGGGACACAAGTGACATATATTTAGATCTTTTAACTCATATGAGTCTGATACTCTTTTTCTATTTTCTGTCCTTTATTCTTTCAGTGCTTTGATGTGAATATTTTCTGCTGACAAATCTTTCATTTTTCTATTCCTTTCTTCTTCTGGGGCTAGTTAATTATCAAAATTCATCTATGAAACTCTTTATTTCACTTATTAAATTTCTTTATTTCTCTACTTCCACTTGCATCTTTATATTCCAATTCTCTGGTAAATTTTTGTCTTTTCTCTATTTTCTCAAAAATATTAGTTATAATTATTATAAAGTCCCTGTTGATACCTGAAATATTTGGATAATCTGTGGGTCAGGTTTCTTTCTTTTTTTCTCATTCATTTGCTCCTATTTCTTGACATGTCTGGTAAATCTGGATATTGTGTTTGAAAGATGTAGATGCTTTTATTGATATTATTTTCCCCTGAGAGGATTTAATTTTCTTCTGGCAAGCAGATAGCTTTTGGAAAGATCATCTTTATCCAGTTAAGGCTGAATTTCAGGTATACAAATTCAGGAGTGTGTTTGACTTGCCCTTACTGCAAGGGCATAGCCCTTCTGGTATACCAAACAGTATGCAGTATCTTGCAAGGTTTTCCAACTTGGGCCCTGAGCTCCAAACTCTTTTTCTGCAATACTGTGAGACTGTTGAAATCTCCACTTAGCAGTTTAATTTCCTTGATGCTGCTTTTTACTTGGTTTATTAGTATTTCATCCTGTATATGAACAGCTTAGAATTTTGCAAATGACTTGAAGGGAAATTGCACACAGAATTTTGGTCGCACTTTTCTATGGTTTCTTTAATTTCCAACTGCCTTGGCAGCCCTGAAAACCAATCTCTATTTTGCCAAGCTCAGATTCATCAGATTCAGCAAATGCTCTCTGTTGGATCTAGAAATCACTTAAATTTTGGCCTCATAATTGCTTGATATTTTGTTAGTTCTCCCAAAGTTTTAAGAGCATTTAAAGTTGTTTTATGTAGTAGGGTCAGTCCAGATACTCACCATCTTACCATAGTACCTTTTGCATGGTACCATACCAATGTTCTTTCCATTTGAGTTAGTTACCGTAGTGTAAAATAGAAAACATGGACTTTGGAGCTAGGCAAAACCAGACCTGAGTTTCATTCATGCTGTCTCTGCTATGTAAGCTATATCTTTAGAAAGTATATTAAACACTCTAATTCCATTTTTTTTAAGAATGTTTTTTTTTTCTTTTGAGGCAGATTAGCCTTGAGCTAACATCTGCTGCCAATCCTCCTCTTTTTGCTGAGGAAGACTGGCCCTGAGCTAACATCTGTGCCCATCTTGCTCTACTTTATATGTGGGACTCCTACCACAGCATGGTTTGACAAGCAGTGCATAGGTCCACGCCTGGGATCTGAACCAGCGAACCCTGGGCCGCTGAAGCAGAACGTGCGAATTTAACTGCCGTGCCACTGGGCTGGCCCCTCTAATTCCATTTTTGACATCTGACTGCTAACATCTTTTAAGACCTACCTTTCCTTTCCCTTCTGCCCTACATCTAGGCAAGCTGATAAGAAAGCACGATGCTCCCTCTTTTCACACTGGCAGGAGGTTCAAACCACTCAAGCCCTGGTTTGTGCATGTGAGAATCCTCACCCTGGCCCTAGTCCCTAACCAACATGAAACTGCAAGCAAGCCTCCTTTCCTGCTCTCTCTAGCCATTTTCAGACCAGTTTGGGAGTCTACTCTTGCCAGAAATCCTCATTATGTAAGTTATAAACCTTTCATACCCTTTTCATGAATGTATGACATCATCATTCTCAACACCTGAACCAAATTTTGTGTGAGATAGCTTATCCCATCTCTGAAGGGTGACCAATCAGAAAGTTTCTTGATCTTTTAGTTTTCTTCATATTACTTTTCATAATATGTAAAATGAAAAATAATATTTGCCTGTAAAAGTTTTTTTTAAGGATTAGAAATAACATGCAATGTAAAAGTACCTAATTATTTCTCTGGAACTTAGTAGGTGTTCAACAAGTTATATGTAGAATAATGATAATTTTAAGCCAGACAGATCATAGATCATCTTCCACTCTGTCCCCTGACCATTTGTTATTTTATTTTTCTTCATAGTTTTTATTACTACCTGATACTGCATTATACATTTATTTATTTACTTGTGTGTTGTTTGTCTCCCCCACTAAAATGTGAACTACCTGCAGGCAGCAACTATGTATGTCTTGTTTATCTATGTATCCCCGGCACATAAAATAGTTTGAGGCACATAAGCAGAGTTCAATAAATGTTTCTTGAAGAATACGGGAATTAATCATACAAATATATATAGAATCTCGAGTCTCCCTTTTCACTCTTGACTTGACTTAATTGTATTACTTTGTCCAAACTCTTCAGTTATCTCTATTTTAGAAATGGGAAAATAGAGGATCAGAGATGGGAAGTAATCTTCCTAAGGTCGAGTAGCAAGTCAGTGACATAAACCAGGAAGAGAAGGCGGATCTCCTCTCTCCCAGTTTAACTTTCCTCGCCCTCTGCCTCTTCCCATTCCCCACCCAAAGATAGGCATTTTCCCATAGTGCTGTCTCTGTGTCTTTCCAAAATCCACTGAATGGTGTTCAATAAAGCAAACACTACTTTTTAGTACAAGTCAACCTTTTCCTAATTGATCTTTCTCATTTTTCAACAGATTTGTAATTGTCAATTTACTTCTGAGTTGAAGGCAGCACCTGGGTTTGTCATTCTAACCCTTGGAGTAATTTAACTCTACCTTGTAAGACAGGTCCCTATGCTTGTATTATTCTCTGTTGGCATTGTCTTTTCAATCAATCAGTCATGAAAAATTCATTCCCAAGGTAAAGCCCTAGTGAACAACTCAGAAAACCGTGATTGCCTTTAAACAAAGGGGAGATCTTAGTGTTCTCTGAAATTCATTGGAGAGAGCCGCCTTTAATAAAGAAACATTTTATCTGCTGTTTGCAATCCACGAGATACTCCCACTTTTTCCATTTAAAATTGATCTCTTCCAATTCTCGGGTTTCCAAAACTGATATAAAGTGAAGCTCCATAAATGTGGATTCTAATAATTTGAAGTTTGTAGAAGCTCAACCTGAGCTTTGTGTGAATGATGAAAAATGTGTCAGCTAAACATAGCAGGGCAATGTTGCAAATACAATTAGGATAATATTGCATCAACTTTTCAAAACACATTTAACTCATGTTGCAATTATAAAATCTTTTGATTTGTTTATTGGATTGTTCTCTAAATTGACTGATCGCTTTCTCAGATAGACTGAATCTTAACTATGCCTCCAGACCGAACTCTTATGTTGGTTCTAGCCCTGACCCCAACCATGAAACAGAACATGGTTTAGCCCTGGTATTGGCTGGAGACTGAACCTAGACCTCTATCTTATCAGTAGCTCGCAAGCCGCTGTCATTGGCCTCAGGAGAACTGGATGAGAGAGTTTGCTTGGCTTAGTATAACGGCTTCCTCCTACTGGCAAACAACTTCAAGCTCCTGTCTGATAACAGTTATTGACTTGGTCTCTGCCCTGGAAAGCAGCGCCATGAAGCTATGCTGTAGAACAGTCGTCCCATAATTCCCAGGTGCTTTGGGAACAGGAAAGGCCCCTTCTAAGCAAGTGCTGCTCTCTCTCTCTCTCTTAGAATCACTGCTCTACAGTTTGCTATCCATCAGGAGCTTTTTATAAAAAAGTCTGTCTTCAGAGACAAATTGAAAGCATGGATCTTTCTAGTATTGCCTTTTAATTTGCAACATGATTCTAAATGGGAGGATAGGAGTTTGCTACTTCTTTGTTTAGCCTTAGATTGTCCAGTACTGAGAAGAGGGGCATACTATGTTTTATTGTGTAGAGCTCCAGCTTTTGAGTCAAATAAACCTGATTCTGGATCCTGATTCTACCAGTCTTAGCACTGTACCTTTGGGCAAATTACTTAATTTCTGAGAACTTCAGTTTCCTCATCTGTAAAATAGGAATATTAAGACCTTCTTCACAATTATTGTGATTATTACATGAGATTTTGCAGATGAAGTTCCCTGTAAGTACTTAATAAAAATAGAACAATAGGGGCCGGCCCTGTGGCCGAGTGGTTAAGTTCACTCATTCCACTTTGGCAGCCTAGGGTTTCGTAGGTTTGGATCCTGGGCATGGACATGGCACTGCTCATCAGGCCATGCTGAGATGGTGTCCCACACAGCACAACCAGAAGGACCTGCAACTAGAATATACAACTATGTACTGGGGAGCTTTGGGAGGAAGAAGAAGGAAAAAATAAAAAAGAAGATTGGCAACAGATGTTAGCTCAGGTGCCAGTCTTTAAAAAAAAAGAAAATAGAATTGTAGAAACCTCTATCTTGGAGCTGAAAGAACCCTCAAAAGAGTATTTGTGTTAGCTATTTAGCTGAAGATTAAGCCTTTAGAGATAAAGTATTATTATTCTGGTTTTATGGATGGGTAAACTGAGGTAAAATAAAACACACTAAAGTTTACAGACAGTGAGTGGTGGATGCAAGATTCAAACTCAGGTTTCTGCCTCCTAATACTATAATCTCATTTTACAGGTAAGTCAAGAGAAAGAAATTGGCATTGCTTTAGAACATATCCACATGACCTCCCGTGAACCTAGCCAAACTGCAGACTTCTTAAGGGCAGGAACTGATCTTTTCCCCACCACCTGAATTTGGAGAGTAAAAATCTAGAGAAAAATTGATCAAAACATCTATTAGTTGACCAAGTTTAAATAATAGTATTTTAAAAATAAGTGGAATTAATATTTAAGGAAGAATAGATGTATCAAAAACATTACAAAGATAGTAAGGAAAAAAAGTCAGTTTAATACATGTAGTATGGCTATGAACTACAATGTGAGGTAAATTACTTTTTTCTCCCTTTTTCTTTTATTTACTTTTTCTTCTTTTCAAATTTTTCTCAAGGGGCCAGCCTGGTGGTGTAGTGGTTAAGTTCATGCACTCTACTTCAGCAGCCCGGGATTCACAGGTTCAGATCCTGGCACAGACCTGCACACCGTTCATCAAGCCATGCTGTGGCAGTGTCCCACATACAAAATAGGGAAAGATTGGCACAGGTGTTAACTCAGGGATAATCTTCCTCAAACAAAAGAAGAAGATTGGCAACAGATGTTAGCTCAGGGCCAATCTTCCTCACCAAAAAAAAAATACGCTCTAGATTTATTGAGATATAATTGACATATAACATTGTGTAAGTTTAACATGTACAAGGTGTTGATTTGATACACTTATATATTGCAAAATGATTACCACCATAGCATTAGCTGACACCTCCATCAAGTCATATAATTGCCATTGCTATTTTGTGCTGAGAATATTTAAGATTTACTCTTTCAGCAACTTTCAAGTATATAATATAGTATCACTATAATCACCATGCTCTACATGAGATCCCCAGAATTTACTAATCTTAAAGCTGGAAGTTCGTACTCTGACCATCTCTCCTTTTTTCCCATCCCCCAGCCCCTGGTAACCATCATTCTAGTCTCTGGTTTCTATGAGTTCAGCTTTTTTAGATTCTACATATAAGTGATTTCTTTCCCTTATTTTTAATTTTCCCTTTCTTTCTTTTGCTCTCTTTTCTGTTTTTTTTTTTTTTTTGCATACAGAAACTGAGCATTACATAGTGTATCATTTGGCTATTGCTAAATTACAAAGCACCCCAAAATTCAGTGACTTAAAAGAATAAGCATTTGTTAATGCTCATGAGTCCATGGCCCAGCTGGGTGGTTCTTCTGTATTGATGATCAGCTCTGGGTCGTGTAGATAATCTTGTAAGTTTTACTAGGTTCTCTCATACGTTTGCAAGTCAGCTGGCTGTAGCCTGGTCTAGGATGGCTTTGGCTGGAACAACTGGGCTCTCTTCAGTATGGTCTCTTATCCTCTATCAGCCTATCCTGGATTTGATCAAATGTTGGTGGTAGGATTTGAAGAAAGAACATGCAACTACACAAGGCTTCTTGAGGTCTTGGCTCAGAACTGGTACACTGTCACTTCCACCAATTCCTATTGGCCAAAGCCAATCACAACGTCAGCCCAGATTCAAGAGACTCACCTTTTCATGGGAGGAGCAGCAAAATCATAGTATAAAGAATGTAGACACAGAGTGGAAAGAATTGTGAAAAATTTTGCAATCAGTCTGCCATATATGATTTGAATACATTTGTAAGAAAATAGGCATTGGGTATCTCATCAAGGAAAGGTTGTGCCGACATTAAACAAGATAACCTAGGAATTGACATCATTTGCCATATTATAATAAAATGATAATACAAGCGAGTAGAGTACAAACCTAATAGAGATCAGAAGTGGGTAACACTGTGGGATCGCCTAGGGGGTAATAAGTTCACCTTAAGAGAGGTACTGGATGAACAAAAAAAGGAGAGATTTTTGGTTTTGTATAAGGATGGAAACTTACACACTCTGGTTTGAGAATTTCAGAGGCACTGACAAGAACCTGTGGCCTCCTCCCCTGTGCCTGATGAGCAGCTCGTTTAATAAATCAAACATGTATACATCTGTTGCCCTCCCTGTCCTATTAACTCGGTAGCACCTCTGGGCAAGGGAAACATGGAGTGGGTAAATGTAGAGATTTACTCTCAGCACATCGTAGGTTGGCCTAGGATTGCAGCCATCCAGCTAGTTGGCAATCTGTTTGTTCACCTTGACCTTTCCATCACCCTGGGAGGAAAACAGGAAATCAGTTTTGGGGTGCTCTTCCCAAAACATAGGTCTGAACCTTTCACACCTACACTTAAAATGCTTCAATAGCCTCTTCATGTTGCTCTCAGTAAACATTAAAACTCCTTAACGTGCCTCACATAGTTCACTGTGGCTTTTAATGCCACAGTTTCATCTCTTACCCCACCCAACTCCAGAATTCTTTGCTCTAGCCACAGGAAACAGCTTCTAATTCCACAAACCACTCAACCTTTGTTCTTGTTGCTCCCCCTGACTAGAAGGTCTTCCACACTTTCACTCCTGCCTGGCCAGTCCTTATTCATCAGTAAAGATGCAGCTTTCCTCTCACTAGGCTGGCTGCAGGTGTTACCTCAGTATTTTGTGTGTGTTTACATATTTAGTTCCTCTAAGAGCAAAGGGTCTTATTCATTTCTATGATCCCAGGACATGGCAGACTAGAAGTGCTGTAACTGTTTATTAAATGAAATGATTATCTTGAATGCAAGAACGAATGAAATTGAGAACAAACCTGTCTGTAGGAAATGCTGTCAGATTGAGGAAAAGAGAGGCATTTTTTTGTCTGTATGCTGGTGGATATGTATTCTGAGCTATAGGGAGAAGAAAGAGTTCCCTGAAAGATCTTATTTTTCTTCTGTCATGTTGCTTATGCCCTTGTTTGATATGCTAGACTTTGCGTGATGAGAATGTTTTGCTCCATTCCCCTTCTATCTCTTTTGGCTGTCTTCTCACAAGCCTTCAGTGAGGGAGAAGAATCTTCTAGTGTGCCATCTGTAAGCCATTTCTTTATTATCTCTATCAGACTGCAGTATCTGTGTGAAGATTTTGACAATTTCCACTTAACAAGACACAGGTGCAGCTGATTAACAAACTTTGTTGGTTCCCTGTGACTCCTCAACATCAGCTTATAGGATAAGGTTAGAAGAGGATGAGGAATCATTTTTCACATGGTGATTATCTGTATGGCAGTCTTCATGCCTTTGATATAGCAGGTCCAGGATTTCCTGGCGTTCTTTTAGGAACATGGGTGGCAATTCATTGCTTCTTCATGGGCAGGAGGCTTAACTTGATCTCACACGTACACATATACATGTATATGTGTGCACACATGTATATGTATATATCCATATATATACACATGAGCATGTACGTATACACATGTGTGTACTCTTTTATTGTTTCCTGACCCCATTGTCTTGGCAGTTATATTTAATCCTAACAGCAACTCCACCAAATAGGTATGATTTTCCTCTTTATAGGTGAGGCAAACAAGGCTCAGAAAGATAATAATACATGGTCAGAGTAACACAGGGAGAAGTAGGCTTGGAACTCTAACATTTCTTTCCACAATGCTGGGAATCAGGTTGGGCTCAGAGGAGGCAATATAAATACATGAAATATGGCTCTGAAGGAAAGTAGCTGATTGGTTGAAAAAATAGAGACCTAGATTTTATCCCTAGCTCAGTGCCACATTTTGTGTGTAACCTTTGCTACGTTGTGACACCAAGGGACATTCACCCTAAACTCCTGTGCAGTCCTTCCCCAACTCACACTAACCTGACTACATGGTGGCCCATGACTGGAACGTGTAACCAGACATACTCCAAGCAGCTTTCTCCCATTGTGTTGTATACCTCTCTTCATTATCAGAATAGGTTAGTAACAAGTGGTTGTCTCAAAAGGAGTTACTGACATCACTGATATGAAAACTACTCATGCCTAACTTAAGGAATCAAATTTATTTTTGAATTTAAATATAACCATTAGTAGACTAAAACTAGGATAGACAATTTTCAAATTACTAAAAAAAAAAGGAAAAATAAAGATTTCAAGGAATTGTGAAATATGATCAATTTTTTTAAAAAATTGTAAGGAAATATAAACAAAATGAGTCATGAAAGAAAATAACCAGTAAAAGACAAAAAATGTTGCTGGATGTGAAGCCATATAAAACAGTAAAAGGAGAGCATATACTAGAGATTTGCCCTTATGTAAATTGCAACATATCATAAGACTACAATTATCGTAACAATGGCTGACTGTTCACTGGAATAAAAACACAGATAAGTGAAACAGAAATGGAAGTCCAGAAAAAAACGCAAGCATATAAAAATTTATTATATGAAAAAAAAGTGGCTTTTGAAATTAGAAAGGAAAGATATGACTTATTCAGTAAGAGGTTGGAACAACTTGATAACCATTTGAAAAAAAATGCTATACTGTTTCTTCATATTTTATACTAAAATTCCTAATGAATTAAAGGTATTTAAATCTTAAAATTTTAATTAGGGAAATTTTTCAAATATACATAAGATAATATGAAAACAACTCAAGGATCCACCACTAAGATTAAGGAGATGTTAACACTTTGTCATCCTGTAGATTTTGGTTTCTTTTATTGATTTTGATAAATATAACATTATAGGTACAGCTAAACCTCTCTCTCCTTCCTTCTTTCTCCCAGAAGTAACCACAGTCCTGAAGTTAATGAGTATTATTCCCATGTATGATTTTACACTTTTGTATAAAAGAGAATGTTCATGTATGTATCACTTTAAAATATACCATTGTTTTCTGCTATAATGCTTGCCTTTTCATTAAACATAATTCTGGGGGGTTATCTGTGTTTATAAATGTCATTCTAGTTCATTCGCTTTAAATGCTGAATAGTAGTCTATTGTATTAATGAACCACAATTTATCTATTCTCATTCTGTTAAGTGATTTTAGTTTGTTTTGCCATTACAAACAAACAGTGCTACAGTGAGCATCGTTCTATATGTCTCCTGATGCAGTGTGTGAAATTTGTCTTAGGAGAACACATAGAAGTGGAATTGCTGGATAACAGGTTGTAAGTGTTTTTGTCTTTATTGTTAAGTTCCCTTCAAAGAGGCTCCTATTTTACATGCTCACCAGCGATGTTCAAAAAAATCAGTTTCCTATGTAATTACCACATCTGATATTTTTAGATTTACTATTTTTTTTTCTATTCTGATGGGTAAGAAATGTATTTCAGGGGCTGGCCCCGTGGCCGAGTGGTTAAGTTCGCGCGCTCTGCTGCAGGTGGCCCAGTGTTTCGTCGGTTCGAATCCTGGGCGCGGACATGGCACTGCTCGTCAGACCACGCTGAGGCAGCGTCCCACATGCCACAACTAGAGGAACCCACAACGAAGAATACACAACTATGGACCGGGAGGCTTTGGGGAGAAAAAGGAAAAAATAAAATCTTTAAAAAAAAAAAAATTAAAAAAAAAAAAGAAATGTATTTCATTATTTTCTGGATTTATGTTTCCTTAATTACTAGTGGGTGATAAACTTTTCATATATTTATAGATTTTTCACTACTTCTTCTGTAACTTGTTTGATTATATCCATGGTCTGTTTTCTATTGGATTCTTGTTGTTTATATTTTGACTTATAGGAGTTCTTTATAGGTTTGTGTACTAATCCTTTTCCGTTATAAAGATTATACATATCTTCTTCAATTATTGGCTTGTCTTTTCAGATGTTTTTGGTATATTTTGATATAATAACTAAAGCAGTCAAATATATCTATGTTTTTTTCGTGGATTATGCTTCGGGTGCTTCGTTTAAAAAATTCTTACATAACCCTGAATCTATAAAATAATCTGCTGTGTTTCAATTTGTACATTTTATTCCTTAATCCATTTGGAATTTATTTTTGTTTTTTGGTGTGAGGTAGGGTTCTAACTTGATGTTTTTTCCATATAGGTGACCCATTGGCCCAACACCATTCATTGATAGTTCAACTTTTCAGTCGGATCTGCAATGTTATTTCTAATATATGTTGAGTCTGTTCCTAGGCTGTCTGTTCTGATCCATTGGTCTATCTATTGATCTGTAGCAATGTAAGCCAGAAAATTACTATAACATTATAGTAAGTCTTGTTATCTGTTAAGATTGTCTTTGTTATTTTTTGCTCTTGCATTCACATATAAATCTTATAATCAGCTTATCAATTCTTACACACACACTTACACACACACCCTTGCTGGGGTTTTAGTGCATTACATTGATTCCAGTAATGAATCTTCAACTGTGAATGATATATTCCTCCATTTATTTAAACCTCTTTGATTCGTTTCAATAATGTTTTATAGTTTTCTGTGTAGAGGCCTTGTACTTCTTGTTACATTTATAGGTATTTTATATTTTTGACACTATCATAATTTGTGTCACTTTTAAAATATATTTTCTAATTTTTATTGCTAGTATATAGATATACAATTGATTTTTTAATCTTGACTGTATCAATGAATTCTAGATGTTTGTAAATTAATTTGGGGTGTTTTACATACATAATAACGTTGGCTATGTATATAATAAAGGTTTTATTTCTTCCTTTCCAACTGTTTTCTTTTTATTTATTTTTATTGCCTCCCTGCATTGACTGGGACCTCCAGTGCAAGGCTGAATAGGAGTGGCAACAGCAATTCCAGGCTTTCTCTTCTTGTTCCAAAATTCAATGGAAATGCTTTAAAGTTTTCATGATTGAGCATGATGTTGCTGTTGTTGTTTCTTCTTCAGATAGATATCACTTATCACATTATGATCTTTTCTAGCCTCAGTTTGCTAAGAGTTGATTATCATTAAAGAGGTTACATTTTATCAAATGCTTCTTCTTCACCTTTTGAGATAAGCTACTTTAATCTGTAAATGTGGTATATTATAATGAGTAATCTCGGAATTTTAAAACAACCTTGCGTTCGTAGGTAAATTATTTATTTACCTCCTTCCTACTAAATTTAATTTTTGGTTTAGATGTTTGGGAAAGATATTTTCTCGCAATATCCTTTTAAGATTTCATTATCAAGGTTATGTTGGTCCCATAAAACAGGTTGGAAAATATTCCCTCACTTTCAGTTGCATAGAATAATTTGTGTATATTTTGTCTTCCTTAAGTGTTTGGGAGGCTTTACTAAGGAAGCTGTCTGGGCCTGGCATTTTCTTTGTGGGAAACTTTATAATGATACGTTAAATTATCTTTATAAATTTAGTAGAATTACTCAGTTTTGTAAGGCACTTTTTGTTTTTCTAAGAATTTGCTTTTTTAAAATAATTTTTCAAATTCATTGCATATCTTTTTATTATAATATTTTAAAAAATATTTTTAGTGCTTATAGTTGTGTTCCCTTTTTTTTTTTTAAGATTTTATTTTTCCTTTTTCTCCCCAAAGCCCGCAGTACATAGTTGTATATTTTAGTTGTGGGTCCTTCTAGTTGTGGCATGTGGGACGCAGCCTCAGCATGGCCTCATAAGCGGCGCCATGTCCGCGCCCAGTTTCCGAACCGGCAAAACCCTGGGCCGCGGAAGCGGAGCACGTGAACTTAACCACTCAGCCACAGGGCCGACCCCTATGTTCTCTTTTTTATTCCTATATTTTATTTCTATAATTTTCTTAATTATAAGTCCATTGTTTTATAGGTCCATTGTTGGAATCTGTGTGTCATTCTTGAATCCACTAACCTTCTTGGACTTTCTATGTATTTTAAAAGTTTTCTTTAGTTTCTCTTTTATTTTGCATGTAGATAATCATATCATCTGTAAATAATGAATTTTACACTTTTTTGATCTTTATACTTTTTACTACCTTTATTTTATTACACTAGAACTTTCAGTATGATATTGAATAGAAACAGCAATAGTGGCATCCTTGTTTTTCCCTGACTTTCAAAGGAGTGTTTCTTACATTTCATGATTAAGTATAATTCCTCTAAATTTTTGATAGATAATGTTCAGAAGATAAAGGAACTTCTCTTCTATTTCTAGCTTGCAAAGATTTTTAAAAAATTTTTGAATGGGTCTTTTATTTTATCAGATTTTTTTATTATATCTAGTTGTTGATAATTTAGTATTTCTCACTTAATTTGCTAATGTGATGACTTACTTTATAGCTCTTTTTGGTGTTGAATCACCTTCCATTCCTAGGATACGTCTTACTCTGTATTGATATGCTATATGTATGAGTGTGTGTGTAAATTTATTGCTGGATCTGAATTGGTAATATTTTATTTAAAATTTTTCAATCAATGTTTATAACTGACACAGGGCTGTAATTTTCCATTCTCCAGTTGTCCTTACCTGTTTTTGCCTTAAGTTTATAATAGCCTCATAGAATGAGTTGGGTAGCTTTCTATCTTTTTCCTTTTTTTAATTTCACTTATTTTTTTTTTATTTTATTGAGGCTGCATTGATTTATAACATTGTGGAAATTGCAGGTGTACATAATTTTTATGAAAATAAATACATGTACATAATTTAAAAAGTAAAATAACACTATAAAGGCCAAAAAGAAAACAGCCCTCTGCTATGTCCCCACTTTTGATTCCTGCTTCCTAAAGCAAGGATCAGCAAACTTTTTCTATAAAGAACAAAGTGAAAAAAAAAAGTGGGGGGGGGAGAGTGCCAGCCCCGTGGCTGAGTGCTTAAGTTCGCACACTCCTCTCCAGCAGCCCTGGGGTCCACCGGTTTGGATCCTGGGTGCAGACCTACATATGCTCATCAAAGCTATGCTGTGGAGGCATCCCACAAGGAGGAGCTAGAATGACTTGCGACTAGGATATGCAACTATGTACTGAGGGGCTTTGGGGAGAAAAAAAAAAAAAGAACAAAGTATGAAATGATTTAGGCTTTGTGAGCCATCAGGTCTCTATCACAACTACTCAACTCTGCTGTTATGTCCCAAAAGCAGTCGTGGACAACACCTAATGCATGAGCATGTCTTTTTTTAAACAAGGACAAGCAGCAGTAGGATTTGGCCCCTGCTCTTGAGGCAGTTGCTCATATTTCCTTTCATTATTTCCTCTGATATTACTTTAAATCTCCAAATAAAATTTCTATACTGCTATTCTTTATTCATTTTTGTTTTAGATAGTATTTATCAACTTGGTATTATGAAGATGATAATTTCCTTCTTTACCATTTCTGCTACAAAATACAAACACCTCTCTTCTCATATTTTTAACACTCATTTTTTTAATAAAGATTTTTACATTTTTTTCCTTTTTCTCCCCAAAGCCCCCCGGTACATAGTTGTATATTCTTCGTTGTGGGTCCTTCTAGTTGTGGCATGTGGGACGCTGCCTCAGCGTGGTCTGATGAGCAGTGCCATGTCCACACCCAGGATTCGAACCAATGAAACACTTGGACGCCTGCAGCGGAGCGCGCAAACTTAACCACTCGGCCACGGGGCCAGCCCCAACACTCATTTTTTTTTAAAGATTTTATTTTATTTTTATTTTTCCTTTTTCTCCCCAAAACCCCCCAGTACATAGTTGTGTATTTTTAGTTGTGGGTCCCTCTAGTTGTGGCATGTGGGATGCCGCCTCAGCATGGCTTGATGAGCAGTGCCGTGTCTGCACCCAGGATTCGAACTGGCAAAACCCTGGGCCGCCTGAAGCGGAGTGGTGAACTTAACCACTCGGCCATGGGGCCGGCCCCCCTTATTAACACTCTTTAGGTTAAATTAATATTCAGGCCTCTCTTTACTATGAATAGGTAAATATTAATACAGGTGAGTCTTGTGATATATTATTACATTTTTTTCTTCTACAACTACCTCCTGTGTGCTTCTTGCCTTGTACTAATAAATTGCTTCTTTTTCTGCTAAATTAGTTTTCAATGCACCTATTGCACATTGCCTCTGTTTTTTCTGAGTCCTTTTTCTTCCTCCTATATATTTGTTTGGTTACTTTAGTCTCTGCTTCTATTGGATGTTTTTCATCATTAACAGATTGACATTAAAATTTGAAGTGGAGGTTCTAAATGCTTGTGTGGACCATGCCAACGGAGAACCAGTCATCTCATTGGAGGAGTCTCCTATATCTATATTAATAAATCTTTTATCTTTGATTGGAAGTTGATTTTCCCACAGAAGAATTCTCTATTCTCTTGACTGTAGAGATAAGCTTGACTACCAGTAGTCTGGATTTTGAATCCAGAGTCTCTGTGCTTCAACCTCTCTGGGCAATGACCCTCTAGTCTCCCATCATGATGAAGAAAGAGTAGTCACTTGAGTGCTTAATGTGAGGGAAAGAATTTGGGTACTTAATTTTTCTTTATAAGGACTTTGGACCAAGCCCTGCCTGACACCCCAACCTTCACATGTACCAAACACTTCCAGTGTTTTGTGTCTCTGGGATTTTGTGGAGGGAATTTTAAGTTGAGTACTTAGCACGTTTTTTTCAGGCTTCTTTTCTAATATATGCACATGAGGCTAAATTTTAACTTCTCTATTTACTGCTTTTTCTGCATGCCACAAGCTCTGATATGTAGTGCTGAATTAATTTTTCAATTCTAGATATTTTCTAATATCCATTATTATTTCTTCTTTGATGCATGAAAAATTAAGAAGAATGTGTAAAAATTTGGTACATAGAAAGTGCTCAGAAGTTGCTAGCTATTATTGTAGTTGTTGTTACCATTACCTCCTGGGTGCTATTTCTTGTGATGCATTTTGAGTAAATAATTAATAATTAAGTGTTAAATAGGTGAAGCCAAGATTTCCTGCATTGTGTACTTCCAAAAACCTTTGATTCTCCAAACCACATGCTGCCTTGATAAATAAGGCTGGAAAACATTAAAAAATAATGCATGGATAGGGAATGGTAAGATATAGTGTACTTTTTGCCTGTAGTGTTATAGAGAAAAGTGTGATCTTAATGGTCAGAACACCAGTTAATAGAGCTGGGATTTGGGGGAGGAGGGGGCAAGCCAATTAGCCTTTATTAGCTTCAATTTCCCCATGTATAAAATTGGTCTAAAGTAAACAACTTTTGTTTATGGATGGAAAAGCTAAATAATATAGCATATTTAAAACACCTGGGAAATTTTCCTGCCACATATTAGGATATTAACAGTCAATAAATGTTCCACTTTCTCATTTCTTTATTCTAGCTTCACATATACACATTATTTCTGTGTTAGATTTTCCCCTGCATTTAGCATTGATCTAGATCCTAAAAGTGCAGTATGGCTTACAGGTTCACTGGAAATGGGTCTGATACTGGGAATCTCAAAAGAAAAAAGGCGGATTAAGCCCTGTGAGGTTCAAAGGTCATTTGTCCCCTTGATATTGATTTTCTTAAATCAGATAATAGCCAAGACCCTGGGAGAAATAATTGAACTCACAACGAGCAGGTCCAAGTTATTAATAATGGAATAGCCTTGGTCATTCTTAATGACTTAATTTAATGACAGAAGGAAAGGCTGAAACTGAAATGCCGGGAAATGGAGTCAATGGCTGGGTCTCTGAGAGAAAGGAAAACGTGAGTTATTCCTAAGAGTTTATTTCATAGAACGAAACATTTTATGGTAGTCCCAAATATGTGGCCAGAAGAAATGGTTTGGATTTTCTCTTTTTAAGAAAAGAAAATTTTAAAGGCTTGAAAAAATTAGTGTTATATTTATTTTTGCCTTTATTTTGGCAAATAGACTTGGTTAGAGTTATGGACTTTTGGCACCTTAGTGAGTAATTCAAGGCTAGAGATCATGGACATCTTATCTTACTTATCTTTTTTATCCCACGGATTCAAATATCAACTCTATCTATTAACTGCATGACTTTGGACAAGTTAGTTAACCTCTCTGAGCCTCAGTTCCCATATCTGTAAAATGGAGATGTTAGTATCCTTTTTGTTTATAGTTACAGGAGAATATTTTTTTTAAATTTTAAGTTTATAAAATTCTTGGCACTTGATATTATATAGTACCTCACATAATAAATGTTTGTCGAATGAAATAATACACGAATTTTGATGCTTCCCTCTCTTTTACTGCCTCTGGATAAAAAAGTTGGCTTATGGTAATCTCTTGAAAACTTTCCCTTTTCTCCAACTATTCTGGCTGCCTTTGCTCTGGTCCTCATCCTCTCTCCTTTGGACTATTTCAGTGGTTATTTAGGGTCTTTTAACCCCAATTCTTCTCTCTTTCCCAATCTCTCCTCCTCACTTGTGACAAAATTGTTTACTAGAACAAAGGCCTGGTCTCTTTTAACTATATTGCCCTCTTGGAAGGGCTATAGTCATCTAGAACACCCCACTCCCCCATTTTAAAGGTGAGACTCAGAGAGGGAAGGGACTTACCCAAGCACCTATGCCCCTATAAGTTGATGCTGAGATTAAGGTTGAGCCCAGTACCCCTGGCCCCTAGCAGAGGACAAAGAGGGTGCAGAAAAGAACATACATCTGCCAGTTCTAGCCAAAGGGGTCCTGACCAGTTGCAAAATTTTTTAATTTCAACTTTGCACTTAGTTATTGTCTTTAGTTTTGTTGAATTTCAAATGCACTACTGTCACTCTAATGATAATATTTATCCATTTCCATGAAAATTCCAGGTCAGCCTAAAGAGAGTATAGTTAATAATAGCTAAAACTTTACATAGCATTTACTATATACCAAGTGTGGTTCCAAACACTGTACATATATTAACTTATTTTATTATCATCAGTAACCCTAGGTACTATAATTATCCCCATTTTTCAGATGAGGAAACTGAGGCACAGAAAATTTAGTAGCTTGACAAGGTCACACAGCTTGAGAATGTAGAGTGGGATTAAAACTCAGGCTTCCAGGTTCCGGAGTCTGTGCTTTTAACCACTACACTAAGCTGGCACGAACACATTGAATTTCTGTGGGCGCCGTTTATCCTCACTATGCTGTTGGCAGCTAGTCCATATGAATTCCTTTAACCCTGCTTATTGTTTCCAGTCCTAATGATCAGGAAGTGGCAACCTACATAGCATAGTCTTCTGACAAACTTCTCCCTCATTCTTTTTCAGAGAGTCATTTTCAACATTGTTAACTTCAGCAAAACCAAGAGTCTTTATAGAGATGGGATGGCCCCTATGGTGAAATCTACCAGCAGACCGAAATGGTAAGTGACCCACAGAATGGGACCTCCTTTTGGTTGGAGAGTTTGACTCAGGGCTCAAGTGTATGCTGTATGGCTAGGGCTTACCCTCACTGGCGCTGAGAAGAATAAGATGAGTTTCTGGATGGCCACTCGCTGAGCTCTAGGTACTGTTCTTTGTGAATGTTGGGTTAGGGAACATGGTCTCACATTTGGAGTGACCAACATTCCATTATAAGGGAAGGTACATTCTGTTATTTGGAAAACTTCCTGTCCTGTTTGCCTTTTATCATGGTATCTTTGCAAGCATAATTAAAGTTGATTCTATGAGTGTTTTTCTAGCCTAAGCATAGAAATGTTGTGCAGTAACCTAGGAGGACATTGGGAGTGACAGTTCCGTAGATTTCCCTTGCTTTGCTTAGTTTTTGTGTCGTTTTTGTATAGATGTTGTGTATTTTTGTGGATATTAAAGTTCTATTTGTCCCATTGCTATAGTGAGGATGAGGAGAATTGGATAGGATTGCTTAATAATAGTGGTGATGATGATGATAACTATTCTCACTCACCAAGAGCCCATTCCTTGTCAGATGTTTTACATTTGCTGTTACTATTCTCACATTTTTGCAAGGGAGATTTTAATTATCCCTGTATTACAGAGGCAGAAATTGAGGCCAGGAGAGGTGAAGTACTTTCTCAAGACCAGGGGTAGTAGGGGGACGAGCCTGTGTTATTTTTATATCCCACACTGCCATTTACACCAATTAATTTGTTCATCCATCCCTTCATTTATTCATTCACCAAACATTGATTGAGTGCACCAAAACGAGAGTTTTTAAAGACAGAAACCAAGTGTTATTCATTGATCACACAGTAGGTGTGAATGCTTATTGAACTGAACTGAATTTCTTATGAGAATTTACATGCAAAGTGCCTGGCACTTGCTAAGTGCTCAATAAATGCCATCTATTATTAATAGTATTATGTAAAACACTGTACAAATGCAAGGAATTGTTAATATTATTCTAGCTTTGATCCCTGTTCAAATTTTAATGACTAGTGAGAAGATCATCTCTAAATGTCTATATTTATAGAAAACTAGCAATTCATAAATATTGAATTGTGCTTTTATCTACAAATGATCCCTGGCAATTTTCTATAAATGCTGGGCTGAGAAACTCGGTTTGTAAAAATGTAGGCATTTGATGATGATAATGAAAACTGTTTATTAAAAGATAAAAATATCTTCCTGGACCTATGTTTTGCTTTGCTGCGTTGTCAATTTCCTTTTGACAGTGAGATCTGAGTAAGGAGTAGGTCTTTACTTTGAGTCTCCGAACTCAGCCCGACTGGCTGATAATAGAGCACAGCTCTCTGTTAATAGGCACATGTGTAGATGTGTACTTCAAACATTGCCGACAAAAAGACGCTGCTGTTGATCTGCTCATGAGGGCCTTCAGAATTACATTGTACTTCTTTTGCCAGACTCTGTGTTGGGATCTCATGCAGCAACCATAATCACCACCCCTTTTTCCACAGTGTTCAGTTGTGGAGTCTTTTGTGTGTGTTTGTGTGTGTGTTGTTGAAAATCCTTAAGCCTTAATTATTTTGTTTTGTTTTGTTTCTCATGGACTCTCATTTGGGTCCTCTCTGTCAGGACTCTTGACAAGATTTTGAAAAATTAATGAGTCCTTGCATTTATATTATAATGCCTTAGAATTAAGTTAGTGCTCTTATCTAATGCTGGCAGGCTCTCAGCAGCAGCCATTATCCAGTCACTGGGCTTCTCTAACGGTCTGAAAGAGTTTAAAGTTTCAGAACTGAGTTTGTTGTAGTTCATCAGGCCAGTAAGGCACAGGGTACCTGAGCAAACCAAGTTGTTGATATGTTTACTCTCTCCTATTTTTTTATCTTACCATCCCCAGACCTTGGATGCAAAGCTGCTTACATTCCTTCTTAGTCCTCTTTCCTCAACCCAGACGTTTAGATATTTGATTACTTAATAGAATTCAATTTAGCACCTTAATGTGCCATGCAGTATTCTAAATATTGAGGATACAGTATGAATATGACAGAAAAGATCTATTCCCAAGTGGAACTTTCATTTCAGAATTTTATGAGCTGATCTCTGTAGATCATAATTGTTACGTTCCCTGCTACTGATTTGTTCTAAAGAGTCTTTCTGCCCCTTTGGTGATTTCTGCCTAGACTTTTCTTCTATTCCTTGTGTCAGTTACCTGGACTAGAACCTATCTTCCAGTAATCATTTCCCTAAATGTTCCCAGGGTAACGTAAACAAGTATATGTGACTGTTTGGCTCTAGGAATATTAGATTTTACTGACCCTAAGAAGTTCATCACGTTTTGGATTCTAGACAATGGCCAGACTCAAATTTAACAAATACCTTTTAGATCTCAATATTAGAATATGTTTTCTACTGTCTTCCTAATTCCAGTTTCCCCAATGGCAATGCGACCACATAACAGAAGGAGAAGTAGCTGATACTTTTCTTGTCTAGGGGCTTTGCCTCCTTTAATATTCCAAATAGGCACTGAAAAATTCTTACCTCATGACAAACATTAAAAACCCTAAATTTCCCAGCTTAAATATATACCAGATTGGGAAAACAAACTTTTTTCACCTTTTCAAGGTGAAATAAACATTCTTCTTTATGTGTTGTAGGGGGCTGTAACTGATTCCAAGCAAAGATGCCTTCAGGCTTTAGCATAGGTCTGGCAATCAATTAGTTGTGGAAAGCAATGAGCAAAAGAAGCAACAAAAAAGCCATTATGCAAATATATGGCCATTCAAGGCTGTTTTGCCTTGAGGAGATAAAATCAGAATACCTAGCAGCAAAATGGAGAAGCTGGAAGATTCAGAAGTTTTCTGCCTATTTTAATTCACTCTAATTCTGTTAGACTTTTTAGACACCTTAGACTTTTTAAGGATTGTTTGTTGCTAGGAATCTGTAGCATCAAGTTCCTGCAATCATAACTCATTAATATTTTTTAATTTTGTCAAAGGCTGAAATTCCTATGTGCTAGGCACTGCCGGGGACTGGCATTACAAAAAACTGATATCTATATTCTCACTCATGCAGAAACTAAGCCTAGGATATTTACACAACTAGTAAGTGGTGGCATTAGCGAGAGACCTCAGGACTCCCAAGTTTACTGTTCTCGTATTCCATGCAGGAAGAGGGTGGAGGAAGGAGGCACAGAGAGGCAGGAAGTAGCATGCTGCTGTTTGGCCTTTGGTAGATGTGAAATAACTTCTCTAATTGACTTGTCTATTATAGTAGATTGAGGAGATTGAACTAAATCTTGGAGGTGGCTTCCGTTTAATACATTTTTATTGAACATCTAACTTTGTGCTAGGTCCTGGGGTGATAAATATGAACCTGGCCTGGATTATACTTTAAAGTTTTATTTTTTAGATGTTTAAATGAAATACAAACATAAATAGGTGTAATATAAGGAGTATGGTGCTAAGAACCATTAGGGAGGTATATGAAGTCTGCTGTGGGATTAGTGAAGAGGAAGAAAATGATACTATTAGGACTGTAGGGAGAAAAGAAGCAGTTTGGGGGCAGGTGGTATTTCAGCTAGATCTCAAGGAAATAAAACAGAAACAAAAGTAAGGAAATAGGATTCCCAATGGAAGCTATAACATGATGAGCTGTAACACTTCTTTTATGAACCTTGGTTTCCTTACTGTAAAAAGTGCATAATGATACTTTCTCATAGAGTTGTTATAAGAAATAAATGTAAAATGGATGTGTAAATACTTTTTAAAGTCTCAAAGATCTCATTAATTCAGTAAATTTCATGATCATTTCTTTTCTTTTCCCCTGATTCACCCAAGACTGATTGGGTGAGCCTTCCTTCCATCCCCTTTTCTTTCCCTCCCTTTCTTTTCTCCCTCCCTTCCTTCCTTCTGCTTGTCAATAAATGCTTACTGAGAAGTTACAGTGAACCCAGAATTATGCAAGGTATTAGAACAAAACAAGAGAGGTGTGATTACTGTTCTCATAGAGCGCATAGTCTACTGGGCTAGACGTTAAATATGTAACTCTAGTTAAGTGTGATGACTGTTAAAACAGGGGAAATTCAGCATGCTGTGGAAACTATTCAGCACTCTATATAGCATTTAAGGCTTCATTTGTTCCAAGGATGAGAGACTTTCCTTAGGTATATTATTTATACTGAGAGCTGAAAAATGAATAGCAGTTAGATCATAGCAGGTGGGGATATGTGTGAAGTAATAGAACATATCTGAAGGTCAAGAGATGAGAGAGAACATTACATCTTTGATGAGCAAAGCCCAATGTGATTGGAGCATGAAATTCTAAGGAGAAATCTACTGGAGAGGTAGGTAGGAGTGAAATTGAGGTAAGCCTTGAAGCCAAGCTAAAGAGTTGGACTTGATTCTGAGGGCAGTGTAAAGAAATTGAAGGGATTAACCAGGAGTAGGACATGATCCGAATGACATTTTAGAAAGAACAGTCTTGTTGCTGAATAGGGAATATCTTGGAGAGGAGGACAATTGTTTAGAGGTTTTTGTAATACCTTAAGCTATAGCTGATGATTGATTAGGGTGGCAATAGTAGCCATGAAAACAAGTGCATGGATATGAGGGTTAACAGAAGATTGAATCAACTTAACAGTGACTGACTAGATGTGGATGATAAAGGAGAGGGGGAATCCTGGATGATTCCCGAGTTTTCTGGCATGGGCAACAGAAGCGATGGTGGTGCCATTGCTAAAGATAGGGACCATAAGAGGAGAGACAGTTTTGGTAGATTTTGTTGGATAGGGGAGATGATGAGATGGCCTTGGAAACATTTTGTTAGAAGTGCCTGAGAGACATGCAAGCAGAGACATCAAATAGGCAATAGAGTATTTTGCTAAGAGACTCAAGAAAGGAATCTGGAGGTGCAGATTCAGGAGTCAAGCCTACAGATGATAACCAGAACAGTAGGCACAGATATGATTCCCAGGGAGGTCACATGGAGTGAAGAGAGAAGATCAGGACATGGTTCTGAGAAATCCCTCCATTTAAAGGTCAAGTAGAGGATGAGAAACTCACAAAAGAGGGTGACATGGACTGACCAGAGAAGTAGGAAGAAAACCAAGAAAGTGCGGTGTTATGAAACCAGGGAGAGAGAACTTTTCTAAAAAGGGGGAGTGACTAACGGTGCCAACTGCTACTGAGAGGTCAATGAGTCAAAGATAATTAATATCTTAAAATGCCCAATGTTTGTAGTGGCACAGAGGTGATTAGAGACTTTGGTGAGTGCACTTTTAGTGATGTGGTGGAAGTTCAAGCCAGGCCGTGTGAGTTGGCTGATGGAGAAAGTGTGAAGAAATGGAGGCCGTAAATATGGACAGACCTTTCAAAGGTTTGACTACAATAATGGAGGAAAGAGATATAAACCCATGGCATAGACAGCAAGTAAATGGACAATTATACTGTTCTTTTGAACTAAGTGCAGTGATAGAGTTATATATAAATAAGCAATAAATCCATACTCTCTATTACTCTTATTGTAATGATAATCTTTACCCTTACTCTTGTAAAAAAAAAATCTAAAATTTTGAAATTAATGATTTTTTTCCTGAAATAATAGGGCTTTATTGTTAGAAAAATAATATTTTGTTTGAAAAATTATAAATTCATGAATTAATATTTTGTAAAATGAGTCATATGTTTAAAATTAAATTATAACTCCTTGCCCCCTGTTTACCTATTCTCCTTTCCTGCTTTATTTTTCTGTATAGTACTTATTACCATCTAGCAAACCATAATGTATTATTTATTTTATTAGCTGTCTCTTCATCTATTAGAAAGTAAGCACCATGAGAATAGGGATTTTTGTCATTTTTTAAATTCACTTTTGTATCCCTAGCACCTAAAGTATGCCTGGTACATGGTAGGTACTCAGTAAGTTATTTGTTAAATAAATGAATTAATTCATTATCCCTCCACTAAATATAACAATTATTTTTACTTTTACATTTTCCTTTTTAGTTTTTCTTTCCATGAGCACATTTTTACACAGCTATTATCAAATGTATATACCCATTTGTATTCTGTGATTTTCATTTAACATTATATCAAAGCAATTTGTCATGTTTTCTCCTAGTGTTCATTATACCATAGTTGGAGAATTTTTTACTGTTCTTATGTGTGTCACAATTTACAGTATCATATCCTTATTTCTGGGCATTGAGATTTTCTGTATTTTTTTCTAAAGTAGATAATATTGTATGGATTTAGTTTTGTTAAATTATTTTTTAGAATTAGCTCCTGAGGCAGATTGCAGGGTTAATGATTATAAGCTCCTGCTATGCATGCTCTCAAAATATGTTGCACCAATTTAAAATGCTACTCTTGGTCTGTTACCCTATCAATTATAGTGCAATCTGGACAGCATTAAGAATTGGCGTTGGAAAAAATGACTAATTTAGGAGCTGTAAAATGATCCTTGCAGTTGTTTTGTTCTTATTTAAGTTTTATATCTTAAGAATATTGGCGTTAATGCAATGCTACAAAATCAAATTTCCAAAAATAAGTATATATGCATTAAAAAGAAAAGGTGAGACATTAAAGTTCTGGGACAAGAAGGAGTAGATGCATTTCTCCCTATTTCTTTCACTAAGTGTAGCTGAAAACCATAGACATCACTTTGGAGCAAGTCTCTAACAGGTAGAGAGAAGAGGGTTGGGTTACTCAGGGCCTGAAAAATGATACATGGTGAGTACCCTGAGTTTTATTGTTGCCTCATATATGCCAGAATGGTTGCTGGAGAAACTGGCCAGCTGGAAATGCCAATGGGTGAAGACAAAAACAAAGCCTTCTCAAAAGCCTGTTCTCACTAAACAAAGGACCAGGAAAGGGGCCACCTAGTAAGACAGAAAACTTTGAGACAATAGTTTCCAAAAACTGGAAAAAACCTACAGCCCCATCTTCTCCCTCACCAACGAATGGTGAATGAGGAGCCTAGGCTTCCATCATTGCTCCAATTTCCCCATCAGGTGGTGTCAGAGAAAAGTGAGGAACTGGGAATTTCATTCCTTTTAGTCAGTAATGAATCCCTCCCTCCTCTCCATGATGTCAGACCACATGAGGAGTCTGAACTCCCACCACCCACTTGAGGATGGGATCGATAGCAGGGTGCAGGGAACAGAGGAAAGAACAAATGAACATGAGAATGGAATACTAGAAGTTAGCCAACTTGAACAATGGAGAAAAAAAAATTAACTAAAAAGAAAAATGAACAGAGCCTCAGGGATCTATGTGATGATAAATCTAACATTCATGTCATTGGAATTCAAGAAGGAGAGGAGAAAGAAAGTGGGACTGAAAAAAGTGTTTGAAATGGCTGAAATCTTCTCAAATTTGGCAAAAGATATAAACCTACAGATTTGAGAGACTGAGTGAACCCCAAACAGGAAAAACTGAGGGAAATCCATGCCAGGAAACATCATAATCAAAATTCTGAAAACGAAGGACAAAGAAAGAATCTTGAAAGCAGTGAGGGGAAATAACAAAGATCTTAAATACAGGGGAAAAATATCGAATACAACAGATTTCACATCAGAAACTATGGAGGCCAGAGGGAAGTGGCACAATGTTTTTCAAAAGCTGATAGAAAAGAACTGTCAACCCAGAATCCTATATCCAGCAAAACTATGCTTCAAGAATGAAGGGGAAATCAAAACATTCTGGATGAAGGAAAAAGTAAGAGTATTTATCACCAGCAGACCTACTCTAAAACAATGGGAAAAGGAAGTTTTTGAAACAGAAAGGAAATGACAAAGAGAAGGACTCTTGAAATATCAGAAAGGAAGAAATAACAAAGTAAAAATGTGGATAAATACAGTAAACTTTCCTTTTTCTGTGTTTTCTACATTATGTTTGGTGTTGAAGCAAACATTATAACATTGATGTTGTTTTCAATGTATGTGGAGGAAATATTTAACACAATTATACTATACATGGAGAACTAAAGTGACTTAAAAGGAGGCAGAATTTCTACATTTCACTGAAATTAGAAAGTGTCAACATCAATAGACTGTGGTAAGTTATGTATGTGTGATATAATAGCATGGTGATGGAGAGAGGAGTGAATGTGACCATAAGGGGTTGCATCTGGGAGATCTTTTTGCTGATGAGATAGTTCTGTATCTTGATTGTGGTGGTGGTTACATGTGATAACATGGTACAGAACTATATACACATGTTGTACCAATGTAAATTTCCTGGTTTTGATGCTGTGCTATAGTTATGAAAGATGCAGCCTTTGAAGGAAACTGGATGAAAGGTACACAAGACCTCTCTGTACTATTTTTGCAAATCCATAAGAATCTATAATTATCTCAGAACAAAAAGTTAAATCCAGGGGGCTGGCCCCATGGTGGAGCGGTTAAAGTTCGACGCACTCCACTTTGGTGGCCCGGGTTCACAGGCTCAGATCCTGAGTATGGACCTACTCCACTTATCAGCCATGCTGTGGAGGCATCCCACATGCAAATAAGAGGAAGACTGGCACAGATGTTAGCTCAGGGCTAATCTTCCTCAAGCAAAATAAAAAAAAAAAGAGGAGGATTGCCAATGGATGTTAGCTCAGGGCAAATCTTCCTTACACACACACACACACACACACACACACACACACACAAAGTTAAACCCATGTTACTTAACTCTCCTCACCTTGCAAAAAAGCCCCCATTTATAAGAATATTTTGAAGAATGTCAAAAAGTACAGGAAGATCTGATGCTTCCCGATGATGAATGAAGATTGGAGAGAAACATGAGGAGGGGTGTTTTTAAGCCAGAAATGTAACAAAAGGAAAAACTCTAAAAAAAAAAAAAAAGTTCAGAATGGATAATGTGGCCTGAGGAAATGTAAAGTAGAAATAGAGCAGTGGAGTGGGAGTACATCCCATCTCTGGGTCTTCTGCTAGCTCATGGAATGAACCAGGAGTAAGTCACCTCCCTGTGACACCATCTCCTCATACTGAGCACAGTGAGGTTGTCCACTCTAGGTGATTTTCACGCTGTGCTGCCTGGAGAGTTCTTGCATGGGACAAAGAGAAAACCCAGCGAGATGTAGGCCATTCTCTCTTATTTCCACCACAGCAGATGTGCTTTTCTCTGCTTTCCTTATCAGTGGTCTGGAAAACTTTGTTTTCAAAAAGAAATACACCAATACCCCTCCTCCTTCCACAAAAAATAGATAAAATTTTACACAGTGTTTCAGATGGGGAAATAGAAACCAGAAGAAGATATATGACTTGTGCAAAATCATACAGCAAGTGCATAACACAGCCTGGAGACCACATGGGACTGACCTGTAGGCCTGTCACTTTCCTCACTGCTGCCCCATTGGCTTCAAATAATGTATGAAAACTTTGAGTTTGGTGACAAGTTATAACCATTTCCTTTAGTTTTATATAGTGCACCCTACCAATAGGACTGATCCAGCAGTGGAGGGCTCTCAGTATCTGGTGAGTTCTAAAGCTGCTTCAGAGGAAGGGGGATGGCCACTTGTCAGGGAGAAGGTGGAGGGGATTCCTGAACTGGGAGCAGGGGTGTATCATATCAGTATCAGTGTTACCAATCAAATAGTAGAGCATTCTGGTAAAGTATTACAGTTATTAATATTGTTTAACCCCAAAACCCAAACAGAAGGAAGCATGGAGGGGAGAGGGAAAGAAAGAATCCATGCTATAATCCCAGTCGTGGATGGTGAGACAAAAGAGGAAATGAGTGAGAGGTGAAGAGAATATGCTGGTTAATGAACCAGAAGGTGGTGACTTCCAAGATCCCCTCAAACTCAAACTCTGGCCTAAATTATTAGGATTCCAGGCCCTTTGAATGGAATTCACTTCAACTAAATTCAAGATTAATACACATCTTTCTGCCATAAACAGCTTCCAGACATTGTGCTGGGTGCTTTGATTCTCTCAGAACCTTGGGAAGGGTGTCTATCACTTTCCCAGTTTTACAGATTAGGTTACTGAGGCTCAGGGTGACGAAGTAATTTGTCTTAATAGCGTAGGGAAGCTAGTATGTGGCAGAGCCGGGATTTGAATACAGAGTCACTAATTTCAATATTAATCCTTTTTCCTATTCTAGGGTAGTAGTGGTTAAGAGCTTAAGCTTTGGAGTGGAGGGATCTGAATTTGAAACTGGCTCTGTTGTGTCTGTCATGAGGAAGATATGTGACTTGCTCAAGATCATACAGCAAGTAAGTGCAGAACTGAAGCTGGAGTCCACATGGGACTGACTCACAGGCCTGTCACTTTCCTCACTGCTGCCACACTGCTTCCTTTGCTTTTACTTCAGGTAAAGGGGCTGAAATGTGACAGTTTGATGCAGGGAAAGGAGCTCTGGCTTTGCAGTCAAGCAGTTGAACCTGAATTCAAATCTCAGCTCTTGCCTTTGGGTAACACCAATAATAGCTACTATGATTAACCTCAAGTAGTACAGACACTGTGCTAATGTGCTGCTTGAATTCTCTCTAGCTGTCACAGTTGACAAACCAGGACATAAGTGAGGAGACCCAGCGTTTATGACTTATGGTGCCAGTGTCCCAGAAGGAACGAGTCTTAGTGATCACCTAGCCTAAAGCCCTCATTTTGCACACAAAGAAACTAAGGGCCGGAGAAGTATTTGTCTAAAAACTCCAACTACTCTGCAAGAATTGGATTTGAACCCAGTCCCTCTAACTCTTTGGCCATAATACAAAACAGTCTGCACAGCAATTTATGTTACAAAATGATTTTGCATCATAATCATATCCTCACAGTAAGTCTAAGAGGCAGGAAAACCCAAGTGAAGAAATCCATGCTCAGAAAAGGTCTCACAACCAGTCAGGGGCAGAGTGAAAACTGTGCCCCAGATCTGTGTGTCCCTTGGCCATGCTGTTTCCATTATCCACTCCTGACTGGTAGGGTGACCAACCATCCTGGTTTGCTTAGAACTATGGGGTTTCCTGGGATGTAGGAATTTAGACTTTAGTGTTAAATTGGAAATTTCCTGGGAAAACCAAGACAAATTGGTCACCCAACTCCTGAGTGAGGAGGGAGAAATGAAGACTCAGGGAGGCAGCTCTAAAGACAGAACAAAGGAAAGACCCTGTGTTAACACTGGGAAGATAAAACTGAAGTCCATGAACACAAATTGGTGTAGTCCATTAGTACTCAAATCAGTTGTATCAGCAATGCTAATATTATTACCAATTATCCTCAAACATTTTCTTATAATATAATAGTATCAAGACCTATGTTTGCATTTAGGTTAAATTTCAAAGTGCTCCCTTTCCACCGTAGGTTAGGGATCACTAAGAAAACCTGAACATTTACATGAAAATTTACAATGGCATTATATTAAAATGTCCATATAGTTTAGTATTATAAGAGTTGGAAAATGTAGTAGGAAGAGATCAGGAATAGAAATCTAAAAATCTGAGTCCTAGTCCTGGCAATACTGTTCTGAGATTTAAACAATCAAAAGAGATTCATATTATAGAAAAATCTTATTTACAAAGGTGTTCATTATAGGGTGGTTGATAATGACAGAAACTTGAACCAACCTAAATGTCTAAAACTAGGAAAATTATTAAGTAAATTATAGTGCGTCAACTTGATGCAATATTATGCAGGCATTAAAAATAGTTTCCAGGCATTTGTAATAACATGAGAAAATGCTGATCTTGTATAGAGTAAAAAGTAGGATAGGATACTATATATAATTGTTATAATAGTATGAAACCTATATATGTATTAAATGCACACACATATAATGCTGTTAACTGGTGTCTTGGGAGGGGAGGATTACAGTAGATTTCTATTTCTTTAGAGGTTTTTATATTTTTAGAAATTCTAAAATTTTATATTTGTGGAAAATCAAAGTAGTATTTATTAAATGTAAAATGATAATTTGTAGTTAGGTTTAAAAATTACTTACAATATGAGTTTCAGTGAGTCATATCACTTTTCCAGGACTAAGTTTCCTCATATTAGTGAAATGAATATAATGTGCCCTATCCTTCTGAGCTCCTGGGTATTACTGAGATCAGTAGAGATACTGAGAGTAAGAGAGTGAGAGGCATTTGGAAATATAGGTCATGACCAAAGTCAAATTCTTATTAAGAGATAAGACAGATGGGCGTGTAACTCTATCAGTCACCTCTCGCAGTGGTGTGCTGAGCTGCACCTATCAGCTTGCAGTAGCTGATTATTAAATTTTTAGCAATTTTGTGAGCTACTTTTTAAACCATTGATTGCTTGAAATCATGTATTTATATCACGGAAATTGGAGAATGGTATAGATCAGGCCTTTACATGGCCTTAAGCCAGAAATTCAGATAAATGTCTTATAAATTAATAATAAAAGAACACATGGAGAAAATCTCTATGGATAAAACTGACTAAAAAGCTCCACACTACATTCTCAACTCTGTGGGCATGGAGGTCTCTTTGTAAGGACTCATGGTCCAAGCCTCAGGGAATTGGACCTCCTGAAGAAGATTCTCAAGGGAGAGAAGCCAGAGGGTGCTGAGAAATCATGCCTCAACTAGCTAGGACTCACATCTGCTACATCTGGGGAGGTAGTGCTACATCTCAAAGTGACACCAGCACTTCCTGAATGTGTGAGAAGCTGAAGAAATGAACGGGAAACTGTAGATTCTTGTACTCACAGGACTGTGTCTCAGTCAGGGTTCGAAAAAGAAACAGATGACTCGCCAAAATTAGGATAATTTCAGGAAGGTTTATTTACAAAGGGTCATTGTATTAAGGAGGGTGGTGTATAGAACCACAAAGGATAGTGCAAGAACCTGAGACTAGTAACATCAGAATTGTCACCACCCTTAGAGGAGGGGGAGGTTATTGGAACCTAGAAAGCGAGAGTTATGTAAAGTGGTCTGCTTTGAAAGTAGCAGTGACCTTCTATCAAGAGACACAGCCAGCCTTAGGTGACTTTACAGGGAAGCGTCCAAGGAAATAAATACTCTGACCACCCCTCCTTCCCGCCTCTCATCTCTTGCTAGACTTCCCCATTGGAAGACCTAAACAGAAGCCAGAGGTGCAGAATACAGTTGATATAATCCATACAGGTTGGTCATCTCCGGCAGAGGACAGGGTGGAGAAGGATGGCAACTGGTTACAGAGGGGCAAATGGAATATGTCCAGCATAGTAAAGTTTGAGTTTCTAGCTGACACTGACTTGAGTCCTTGTCTTCTCATATAAAATGTGTATAATCATCCTCTATTTTTCAGGATGGTTTTGAAGATTTGATAGAATGTATGTGAATCACCTTACTGGAAGCACCTGTTGCATGCTAATGTGTCCAGAAATAGTGGCAATTATTATTGTATTTTATTACTTCATATCATTGAGCTTTACTTCCCTTATCAGTAGAGTTAATATTACTTTCTGCCCAATGGTTATTATAATTATAAACCTTAGGATATGAAAGCATTCTATAAGATATGACACTTTAAACAATGTTAAATATAAGCTGGAACCTATACTCTTGAGCAGGACTGAAAATTCAACTTTCTGTTTCTAGATCCATTGTATTAGAAACTTTATGAGCTTAGTATTTGTTTTATTCGCTGCTGTATCTCCAGTACCTAGAATAGTACTTAGCGCAAGGTAGATGCTCAGTAAATAATTGTTAATTTATTTAAAGGGCTCTTTTCTTTTTAAAGACCTCCTTGTCTTTCTGATTGACCAGATGCTCTGACAATACTCCTTGGCGCTGATCCTTCCCTGCAGCTGGGACTGCCTTCTTCCAATGCTCATCTTCTGTCTGATGAGGAAGTCTTAAGCCTACCATATCTGCGGAGTTTCCTTTCCATATAATCCAGTACAAAAGCCTTAGTTATATTCAGTCTGGTCTCTCTCTTGCCTGTCCACGTTCATACTCCAGTCCTCTGGCACAAGTCAGCATGTTAAAGAAACATTCAGTCACATCATCTTCTGAGCTCCTACCAGCCACTTGCACTTTCCACAGGTTCCAAAGCCTAGTGGCTCACCCTCTTACACATTTGTTCCTTCTACTAAGAGTGTCTCACCCGCTTTTTCTACCTATACAAATCCTAGGCACCAATTTTTGTTTTAAAAGATTTTGTTTTTCCTTTTTCTCCCCAAAGCGCCCCTGGTAGTTGTATATATATATATATATATATATATTTTTAGTTGTGGGTCCTTCTAGTTGTGGCATGTGGGAACACTGCCTCAGCATGGCTTGATGAGCAGTGCCATGTCCACGCCCAGGATCCAAACCGGCGAAACCCTGGGCCACCGAAGTGGGAACGCGGGAACTTAACCACTTGGCCACCGGGCTGGCCCCTGTTTTTTGTTTTTTTTTAATATCTCAGACTTTGTACATGCTCTTCCTGCGCCTGGAATACTCTTTATTTTCCCCTTTCTTCTCCTTCTTTTCCTCGATAACTCCCATATATCTGTGAGGCCTCAACTTAGATGTCATTTCTTTGGGAAAAGCTTCATCAACAGAATCACTAAGATGAGATTAAGCACTCATGTACTCACAGAGCTTCTTCCTATCATATGCTGTGTCGTATTTTCCTATAGGTTTAGTTCCTTCCCCTATAAAATTGTACGTTCCTTGAGGGCATGACAAATTTATTTATCACATCACAGTGTCTATATATATTAGAGTAGGCCAACTATTGTATTAGATAAACCCTAAAATCATCTAATGAATCAAGCAAATACAAGTTTTTTTCTTCATCATGGACAAACATCTCTTAACTATATAATCATTTCAGGAACCCAGGCTGACTGTTATCTTCAATGCATAGCTTCCAGCGTTACCTGGGCATCAGCTCCAGTCCAGCCAGCTAGATGTGGAAAGAGGAAGAGCTCACATGGGAACTTTTTATTAGCAGTCCTGAAAGTGGCTCATACTACTTTTGGTCATATTCCACTGGCTAAAATGTGGTTTCATGACCACATCTAACTGTAAAGAAAGTTGTGAAATATGTCTAGCTGTCTGTGCAGGAAGAAGTAGAGAAAATGGATTTTGGTAGGTAGCTGGCAGAATCGACTCCACTCCCACAAATATGTACTCAAATATTTATTAAATGATGGAATGAATTCCTCCCTTAGAGCCCATATCACGTGCATAAAAATTTCCTTGATTCTGCCAATAAAATATTTGTGTTTGCATCTTTTTTGTGGCACTTACCTTCCTCTACCTGAATTATAGTTATTTGTGCACATATCTTGCCTGCCACCAAAATTACAAATTCCTTGAAGGCAGCATCGGCATGTGAAGCAATGAAGTCTAATGGGAAAAGCATTGACTTTGGAATCATACAGCCTCAATCTGAGTCCTAGTTCTGTCAATTATTACATGTGTGATCTGGGGTAATTTCCTTGGCTCTCTGAGCCCCAGTCATTGTTATTGATATTTATGGCCTCGCTGCTTTATTTGGGCCTCTACTAATGTTTTTGGTTGTGAATCAACACCTTGAATTTCCTTTCAGTTAATGTTAACTGATAAACATCACAATTAGATCAGATTGGATTTATTTGGAGCCATGTGTTTACCTTTTAGGGTAATTAAGTTGTTGGACCAGAAACAGAGACGAGGGATTTCCAAGGACCATTTTTTTTTTCCTGTGATTAATGAAGTCAAAAATGAGCTGACATTTAACTGCTATTCTGCTGTATTTAGGGATTCAAATTCCTGATAACAAAAGATGTAGTCAGAGATATGCCCCAAAATTTGTTTTTAAGGATGTTCATGGCAGTGTTCATTATAACTGGGAAAAATTATAAATTACTAAATACTCATCAGTAGAGATTGGTTAAATATAGTTGGTATATCATGGGATGAAGTAGTTAAAAATCATGTTGTAAAAAAATATAAAAACAAAGCTAAATATATATGTGTATAAAGGACACAAACTAAAATATTCATAGTGATTTATCTGGATATATTGGGTATTTTCTTTCTTTTTTGTGTCCTTTTCTGTTATTTTGCAGATGTTTAAAAATAAATATCACTGCTTTTATAATTTAACATTTATTTGTAATTAAAAAACAAAAATTATTATGGTAGTGCCCTCTGATTTCCTGTAGTCCTTTCATGCAAATCATATTCTTCTTGAGTCAAATGTTGCTCAAATTACAAGTGTTAGGCAGGTCTTTGAATTTAGGATTTATATTTTTGTGCCAGCTAGATCTGGGTCTGATCAGATCTCTCTTTTACTTTAACGATAGCTTTATTAAGATATAATTCACATACCATTCAGTTATCTAAAGTATACAATTCAATGGTTTTTAATATATTTAGAGTTATGCAGCCATCACTGTGATCAATCTTAGAACATGTTCATCACTCTACTAAATAAAAACCTGTACCCGTTAGCAGCCACTTTTCTTTCCTCAGCCCTCAGCCCTAAGCAACCACTAATCTACATTCCATCTCTATAGGATTATCTATTCTGAACATTTCATATAAATGTAGTCGTATAATATGTGGTTTTTGTGATTGGCTTCTTTCAATGTTGTCAAGGTTCATCCACATCGTAGCATGTGTCCATACTTAATTTCCTTTTAGGGCCAAATTGTATTCCATTATATGTATATACCGTATTTTAGTCATTCATTGGTTGATGAATATTTGAGTTATTTCCACTTTTTAGCTATTATAAAAAATGCTGCTATGAACATTTGTGACAAGATTTTATGTGGACAAATCTTTTCATTTCTCTTGGGTGTATAAGTAGGAGTGGAATTGCTGTGCTGTATGCTAACTGTTTAAGCTTTTGAGAAACTGCCAGACTGCTTTCCAGAGTGACTGTATCATTTTACATTCCCACCAGCAGTATATAAATTCCCTTTTTGATTCCAATTTTTTTTCTCTCATGTAGTGTGTATGTACGTATGTGTGAGTTTTATGTGCTATGTCTGGATTTTTGTGTGTGTGGTATACGTGGTATGTGTGGTTTTGTGTGTGTGGGTGGGTGAATAATGTGTACATATGTTGTGTGTGTGTGTGTGTGTGTGTGTACCTGCACACGTGTGCCTCTTTTGCGTTAGAGTCAGGACTGGTGATACTGTTTAGGTACTGCATTTCTATGCCTCCCAGAGAAGGATTCTTGCTGGCCTTTCTGAGACAGATCTTGCTTGGTGGCAACCTCCATCCAACCCTATAGCCTGGCAGCCACCAACTAGGCAGATGTGCTGGTGGATCCCAGGGCTTCCAAATTTTGGAATGGACAATATCTCCTGTCCTTTATAGTAACTACAAGGCAAAGTGATATGGAATGGGATCCAGGCTTAGAGTTCAGGTTGCCAATAGTCTCTTAAAGTAGTTATTGAGCTTAATTATTATGGAGGGTTTGGAAGAAGACAAACTCCTTCCCTAGCAATGCCCCTTTTCTTCTTGATCCCTCTCTCTGGAACCAACTTTTAAGAGCCAGGTTCTACTACTTACTTTGTTTGGTGATTAAGTAATTTATGTAACCTTTCTGAGACTCTGTTTCCTCTTATATAAAACAGAGCTAATAATATCCATTTTACAATGTTGTTGTGAGAATTAAAGCTATGTAATGCCCCAAAATATTGTAGCTATAAGAATTATTGGTTCAATTTGCTCTTTTTTTTCATAAAAACCCTACATTATTTCTAGAGCTTAATGCCTATCCATGAAAGTTTGCTTTTGTTCTCAGGTCTGTATTTTCAACCCATTCCAGAAATCCTTATTTGATATAAGAACTTAATAAGGATACTTGGATCATAAGCAGAATACTTATTGTTCTTTGGCTTATGATCAAGTATATCAGAAACAATAAAATGATTTTACTTGAAGCCAGATGTGGTTTAATATAAGGGAGTTAGAAAAAAAAGAAAGCAGAAAAATCTCTGCTCATAAAATAGCACATTATAAAACCCCAGTCATTTAAAGAAGATGTAACTGAAATAGAAGGGATTACCTCCCACTCACTCTGGTGAGAAGAAAAGAAACAATTAAAATGAATATATTAGGGAGAATATTATTTTTATTTCAATATTTCCATTATATTTTCTCCAATTACATGCTGAATAGAGTTCTTTAGTACAACTGAAACCACAAGATAGAGTTTAAAAAGAGTGAATAGTAGAAGATTAAGGCAACTGTCTTTTGCTGGGTGGAGGGTAGGTTTTCCTGACAAAAACAAAGAAGTGGGGGGTGATATATAGTTCTGAGTGAATCAACAGTGATAAACTCCCTAGAGGCTCAACCCTTTGTCAAACTTCTCTTTCCAAACTTGATAGTATAAAAAGATTCTTTACACTCTGCTTCTTGAGAGGGCAGGTAGGTGTGTGTAGAGGATGTTGGAGGGGTATGGAAAGGGGAGAAGAAAATAGCATCTTTGAAATTCTTACTAGATAGCATAGAATTTCAGAGTTTGAAGAGACCTTAAAGATTACCCGGTCCTAATTCTTAAGGAACAAATGATAAAAGCTGAGCAGCCACATGGATAGAAGGAAATCTGAAGAAAGACCCAGGTGAGAATATAGGCTCTACCTGGTGTCCGTATGGCTCTGGACAAGTTGCTTAATGTTCGTAGACCTCAATTTCTGTGTCTATAAAAGATGATTATGCCTACTTTTTACTGTAGTTATGAGGTTAAGTAGGATAAGGTGGGGTGAGTCACCTGCTACGGCAACTGGCATCCTCTTTCCCTACCCACTCTCCTGTAGCTTAGACTTTACTCTTTACCATGAGCAAGCCCAGCTGGTTTTCCAGAGCTTCTCAGCCTCTCCTCATCCCTAGTCTTCCCTGGCCTAGTGCCATGGGTGCCAGCCCCAGGCAGTGGTGAGACACTCCCCAGCAGAGCTGGTTGCTCACTCTATCCTGCTCAGCACATTTGTGTCCACATTACAGCTCGAACAGTCTCCAAGGGCCGGGACCCAAATACTAACAGGCCCTTTTTTGAATTTGATCAAGGAACCCAGATGCTTGTTCTGATTAGAGGACCTTTTTAGATGTCTGACTCCCACTGACCATGTCATCCACCCCAGTTTCCAAGGCTGTTTCTGGAGCTGAATATTTGCTGAGAAGTGTGCCTGGAACCTGAGTGGTTCTTACTCTGCTTGCTCTCAGTTGTCTGTTTAAAAAAGACCATGTGCAAGAGGTGTTTCCAGACCAGACTGGCAACCTTTCAAAAGTGGCTTGTGTTAGTTCTTTCCTTCCTCTCTCCCTTTCTTTTCTGTTCTCCCTTCCTAACTTCTTCCCTGTGTTTAGTAAAAAGAGAATGAAGGCAAAGAGTTTTGCTAAATATTGTAGGCATTGAATAAGTCATAGTACCTATGATTTACAGCTGAAGAGGAATCTGTTTATAATATACCTGGATAAGCAGTGTGCACAGGATGCTAGGGAAAACTTCTCTGAAAAGGTGCCATTTGGTTTGAGTCTTGAAGAAGTTGAAATTGTGAACTTAGCAAGCTGGGTAAATGGGTGTCTGGGCAAGAGGAAGGGTACCAGGAACGCATGAGAAAAGCTGGTGTGCTTGGGAAGTAAGGAGCAGTTGGGGCTAGCTGGAATACTGTGTGCTCGGAATGGGAAAGATGAGTGGAGCTTAGGTCCTGTGGTAGATAATGAGGCTGGAAAATTAGGTTAAGAACAGATTGTTGACTGTGAGCTTCTCGAGGTGGAGACAATATCATCTTCTTTACACCCTCAGAGAGCCAGAAACACAGTAGATGCCCTGTGAATTTTGTTGAACTGGCCTGAGCCACCATCTTTCTGCTGAATTACTGCAATGACCTCCTCCTGGCCCCCTGATTTTACCCTTGCACCCTAAAGTCTATTCTCCACAAAGCCTCTGGTGTGATCTTTTCAAAACACCAATTAGATCATGTCAGACCTCTACTCACCTCATTTCTCATCCTTTCCCCCTAGCTCACAGTGGTCCGGCCTCCTTGCTATTCCTCAGACGTGCTAGACACACTCTTGCCTTAGGGCTTTTGTACTGGTTCTTCCCTTTGCCTGGAAAGCTCCTACTCCTGGTATTCATATTGCCACTCCCTTACCTCCTTCAAGTCTTTGTTCAGATTTCTCTCAGTGGCATCTACACTGGTCATCTTATTTAAAACCTGAAAGCACTCCCACCCCAGCACTCTTATTCCCTCTTACCCTGCTCTACTTTTTTGGTTGTTTTATTGTTGTTGTTCATAGTCCTTATCATGTTCTAACAGACCTATGTTAATTTACTTTTTAAAATTATGTTTGTTGTTTGTTGCCTGTCTTTTCCTGCTAGAATGTAAGTTTCACAAAGGTAGTGTTCTTTGTTTTGTTTATTGATATATCCCGAGTACCTAGAACAGTGCCTGGCACATAATAGGTGTTCACTAAATATTTATTGTAGGACTTCAAGAAAAATTTACTGAATACCTCTTCTGTGCTGGGCATTTTATAAACATAAAATTAAATGACATTTCCTTTATGCTTATGAAATTTTCAGACCGTTAAGGGAGTAAGGCCTACTACATGTCCCTCTGTTCTCATACAAGGTAGTAAGTATGAAAGCCCACATGAGAAGATGCCATGGTCATCACAGGAGAGATAAGTCACTTTGAATTTGGGGGCCTCATGTTCTTCTTGAGCATTAGAGTAGGAGAAGGGGAGAAAAGAGCAGGGAGCAGTTAATCTACACCAACATAGATTGCAGAAGAGAGGAGGCTTTCAACTGATCATGAGCTCCAGGCGACTGACACCAGCGTAGTAAAGGCATCCTTGGCTGAAGGTTGGAGAAGAGGTCACTGCAGCCCTGAATGTTAGGTTATTGTTCAGGGTCACACAGCTAAATCAGGGGTCTTATCATCGGATCAGAACCCACCTTCGTATCCAGGAAGATACTGAATTATATTTAAATTTTTGTGCATATTTCGACACAAACCATATCTTTCAATTTATTCTTAAGAGGATTTGTGACTTCAGAAGTTTCAGAATTTGCTAAATAAGCTTAGCAGGTCAACTGGACATCAGGCATCAGGTTTCCTACTTTATGATACAGAGTGCTTGCAATTATAAGGTGAGGCTGCACCAACGTGTAAGCTGTTTGGTTGAATTGGCTTTCACTTGGGAAAAAAAGGGACACTATGAGTGATCAGATGTGCACCTGATGAGGTTCACTTTGGCAAAATGGAGGATGACTTTTTCGATGGGCCAGGGACCAATTAGGAGATTGTTTCTATAACCAAGATGAAAAATGATAAGGATGTGAACCAGGAGTGTGGTAGCAGGGGCGTTGAGGAGGAAATAGATTTATTCATCTTTCCTATATGTATTTATTGTATGCTTACTATGTATGAAGCGCTACTATTGGTGCAGAGGATAAAATAGTGAGAAAAAAGAGATACTGCTCATGCTATTATGAAATTTACCCCAACAGGGGGAACAAATATTATTTGAATAATCATGAAAACAAATTTTTAAAAACCTCAAAAGCAAACGTATAATTACCAAAATTTGATGAGTACTATAAAGGCGATATATGCATTTCAAAGATAGAAATTTGAATTTAAGGAAGGACTAAGTGACTGAGAAAAAAGTGCAATGTTTGGGAAGACTTTTAGGTGTTTGTTTAGGTGATAAAGTAGAAGATGGTGCTATTCCCAGAGACAGGTAAAAGGATAAGTAATACTAGAAAAGAAACAGGTTTGAGGTGAGGGAAAGCAATAACATGTCCATTTTTGCGCAAGAGCCTTTGGGACATCCAGGTAGAAGAGTCCAGCTGGCAGTTGGACATGTAAATCTGGAGCTCAGGAGAGATATCAAGGAAAGAGATGGTGATTTCATTGGTACTAACACATGGTTATGGTTCAAGCCACCTCCAGAGATGTAACATAATGTGGGAAGAGACTCCTCCTGCTTTCCATAGCAGTTCCAGTGGGCATAATTATAGATCAGATCATTAAATATTCAACAGAGTTTGCAACAGATAAAGCAATTTTGTCTAATTTCCCTAAATATTAATATCTTTGTGCACCTTAATCCTTTCATTATCAGAAAGTTTATTCAAGTTAAATATTAAATATGCTCTGATTTGTCAGGATTTTGGGGGGTTTTGCATCTGATTTCACTATGTATTAAGGCTGGAAATGTGAATGAATATAAAATGTTTGGTGTTAACAGACTGCTTTTGCCTACTCTTGCATTGCCTGAAGGTTCTGAAAAGGAAAGAGTATGGACTTTGTTAACAGATGGACCTGGGATTCATTTCTAGCTCTCCTACTTTCTAGCTATGACAGATGAGTTGCTTAATCTTTCTAAGCCTTGGTTTTCTTATCTCTAAATGCAGTTAAAGTTATCTCGGGAATTAAAGAGAGAGAACAAAAAACACTCAATATAGTGCCTGGCACTTAGCGAGTACTCAGTAAATGCCCATTTCTTAAGGATCCGGTTCTTAAGGTGATTGGTCTTTTTGCACTGAGCCTTTCATCACTATTTCTCAGAAACCATTGGCTCTGGGTTGGCTAGCAGCAAGCTGTAGGAGAATCAAATATGATTCTTGATGGTCGCTAGCCCTTGTAGCCCCAAAGAGATGAAGCATTTGTCTGAGCTCATGCCATAATCCATGGGAATCTAGTTTTTTTGTCATAGATGGCCAACACCAGGGTTTGCTTACTGAAAATGACCTCCCAATTAACCAAATTCTGTTATCTGTGCCAAGATGAACATGATATACCAAAGCCAATTTGGCAGCTTCTCTAATTTCACCCCACCAGGACTTCCTATCCTCATTAAGGTAAGTGGAGTCAGCCTGAAGCAGTCCCCTCAGGACTGCTGGAAGTCCATGATTAATCTGCCTGACTGGAAGCCTTCTCTGGCTTCTCTGCCTAGTTCTTTAGTATTTTGTTCTAGCAAACCAGGGGAGCAAGTTAAATAGCATATGTATTTGCAGTTGTAACCCTTTCTCTTTTTAAGAATGGCATATCAAACAGAGCATTCTATGACATACAAAAGAAAATTTCTATTTCTTCACCCTCAGTTCAGTTCCACAAATATTTTCTATTGGAATATGTAGAATAGACAAAGTCTTTAATTTTGAGGCAGTTACAGTAAGTTTCAGCAAGAAAGAAACTTAAATGATTCCAGTATTGAAGGCAGGACTTGTGCCTAACTCTTCATTTTCATATGCCTCTAACTCCCAGAGGCTTGCATATAGCTGGTGCCTGCTAAATTCTGGTTGGTTGAGTGAATAAATGAGTGAATGAAAGGAGTCAATAATGAATCTTAGAGCCTTCCTTATTTTGCTGTAGTTAGCATATTTGGCATCATCTGACTGGTTTGTTTTCCTTTTCATAACTTTTCCTCTACTTTCTCTTAGAGATTACAGATACCGGTATAGGCACTCATACAAGTATGCGTTTGTATGTGGGAACACAACCACACACATGTATACATATATGCTCTGTGGATGCTGAGGAACTTGATTAAAAGATTCAGTGGTACAATTCCCTACCACCCCATCCCAATCTGACCTGCTCCTTCTACTTCTCTGCTAAGTGAGCTGGTTTTGGACTGTGAGCCCCCAGAGTAGAGATTGGGTCTGATTCATCCCTGTACCTCCAGTGTGCAGCACAGGGCCTGCCACAGAGCCTGCCCTGTGTCAGTTTGGTTCCACAGCAGAGAGAAATTGAGATTTTTGGTAGTGTTGAATTCCAGGGCCGTGTGGAATTTGGTGTAATCAGGCCAGACGTGTGAGGTTTCATGCTCCTTCTCTACTCTTCAGTTTCTCTCGATTTTCTTCTGCTTGCTTATTGATGGCTAAAGTTCCTTGAATGGGTAAATAGCTACCTTTTAAAAACAGACTTCCAAGTGAAAAAGAAGAGGGTCTAGACCTCGCAAGGAAGTGTCAGTGACACAGCTTTATTTCACCATAGCAATATTTTCTGAATTTATGCTGTGTACAAAACATGTTTGATCCTCACAATTGGCTTTTGATAGTGCAGCAAATAATATTCCCGTCTTACAAATATGAGAGTTGAGATTCATAAAAGTTAAATGAAGCCCAGGGTCAATGATTTAAAGGGTCAAAGCCCCATGCAATGATTTAATGGCAGAGGCTGTATTAGAGGTAGAGAAAAACCATACAGTAATTAGACTAGTGGAAGGGCAGAGAGTTGAAGATTTGATAAAACTCAAGACAGAATTTTCTAATTTGTCAGTTTTTTGATGGATTTCCCTAGATGGTTCCTCAGTTAGCTTCGCAGTTAGTTTCAGGAAACACTGATTCTCGTTTTCGAGCATGGCATCCTAGTATACTAACCAGTTCTAGGCAGAGTCACGAAAACAGCATACATGTTTGTGGCATCGTTACTGCCCCACGCCACAGGAGTCCTCTTCGGGCCTCTATCCCTTGAACCCAATTCCTCCAAATCTGGGCCTCGCTCTGACCAGGGCTTTTTAAAGTATACTCGTCCTCATCCTCATTGCCATCCTTACTTCCTACAGTCATCATCATTACTAACATATATTGCTATCAGAATCAACAGGCAGATAGCAAAGGGAAAGAGAAAGAATGGGAAGGGCCAGTCAATAACTCATGTAAAACTGCCTATAAATATTTAATTTGATTTGATTCAGGAGTCCAGGGGTAGCTTCATGAGTGTACAACCTGTGTAGTCTTACAGAGCCCAGCATTTAGAAGAACTCCGTGCTTGGTTTAATGCCCTAGTCTTCTCCTCTGGAAATTCTTAATAGTTTTTGAACAAGAGGCCTATATTTTCTTTTTAGCACTGGGGCCTTACAAACTATGTAGTCCGTCCTGTAAGAAGTCATTTCAAAGGCAAAAAAGAACATCAAAGAAACAAAACAAAATAAAACAGCTGAGAAGGAGCTAAAATTAAAGAATGGCTGCCCTGAATAAACTTTTACACTTGACAGAAGGTTTTCACTTGCATGTACCTGTGTGGGAAGCGTTAGAATATCCAGTGAAGCAGCAGGGCAAGACCATTACTGTTGTTTGCAACCATAAAGTGTCTTCCGTCCCATTATACCACCAAGTCCCTCCTCTCCCTGTGTTATGATGTTCTCCTCTTCTTCGGTGTTTTTCTTTATCTCAACCCTCCATCCCCACTTTAGGACACTAATAATAAGACCTTCTTATACCGCCCTCACAAATTTTATCAAAATTTATTCTTCTGTGTCCTAGGTTCTCAGGGCCCAAGTCTGAACTGATTAAGCTCAAAAACTAATATCTAATATGTTACAGGTCATTAGCAGCCAAATGTGACTTCTAGGTCCTGCTATTTGCCCTCACCTTTGACAGGCTTTCCACATGGATGTGGAATGTTCACTGATAGGTGAGACATTTTAGGCCTGTCAGTGTCTTTAGAGCTTGGCCACAATTGTTTGAGGGTATGGATCTTCCCTCAGACAAGAACACGTGACGTGTGTGCTCTAGACCATTGCCAGAAACTGCTCCCTGGACTCTGTTATTAGCAAAATGAGTTATTTTGCTAAATGATACTTTGGGATGGTGTACAGTCCATCCATTCCTCTATAAATTGTGGGAATTATTACTGAATCAATATTTATCATCAGGAAATCATGCTCTTGGACCAAATTGTTTTGATCTATTTTGTCTGCTATACAGTTGGCTTTTACTGTCTTAACATTTTATTGAGGGATATCACAAAAAACAACCTTATAAAAAAAGTTAGTGTGTTTGCTCTTAGGAATTTTACTGAATCACTAGTCATGGCATCTATCAATTTCCTATATAGAACCCCACATAAGCTCATTTGGGGGAAAATTTGTTGCTTCCTTAGATGAGTTAAGGTAAGTTTTATACACAAAATATGTGAGTCTTTACTTTTGCTATGGCTGCCAGAAAACTCAAAGCCAAGTTCATGACTTAACCGTATCTTCCATGTGGGAACTTCTGGGCTATCCAATTGTGCTCTATTTCTCCCGGCTCTAGCTTTGAGCTGTTTTCTTCATCTTGATTTTTATATTGAGTTGTTTTTTAAAAAATAATTTTATGGTTTACATTTCCCTACATCACCTCAAATCCTTTGTGGAATGAAGTGGGTCATAAAATTTTAGTATACACATACAGACATACATACTGTGGCTGTTGGATCAGGGATTGCTTATATAGCCCAAAGGAAAAGCCAAAGATGCCAAATTTTAGGCACTAGAACTAGCTAATAGGTGACAGAGTGGTTTTTCCAGTTACATGTCTTGGTGGGGCTCTAATTTTCCTTTAAGAAGAGCAGTCCTGCCTGCCAAGTCTGGACTAGAGCTGAATGATGAAAAAGAGCATTACCTAGAATTCAAGGTTTGGGAATTCCAATCCTGATCCTTTCACTCACTTGCTCTGGATTCTTGGGCTGAACACTTTAACTGGGTCTTAGCTTCCAATATCTCTAAAAAAAAGAAGAAAAGTGTGTTTTTTTAATGTTAAGATACATGCATTGTACAGCAATTTAATAAAGATTTTATTGATATATCAACTTTTCAGAAAAGAAAAGAAATATTGATTGTAAAGCACAATTCCATTTCAAAGAAAATACAAAATGTGAAAAAAATTGATTTTTAAATGACGAAGGTACTTTCCTCATAAGTTTTCTCTGAGGATTGTAAATAAGATATTAAATAAAAATGTGGGTTGCGAATGGTAAAATGCTACCCAAATATAGGGAATATTGTGTGAGGGAAGGAGTACATGGTGTTGACAATACACGCTTCTCTTTTTACAAATTCTGCATTTTAATTTCACCTTTTGAAGAAATTTAATCTTCCTCTTTAAAGATCTGCCTTGGGGATGAGGAAGCCACTTGAGTGAATGAAGTCTGGAGAGTGCTGCCCTGTGGTGCCCTGTCAGCTTGTGCTTTCCAGCAGTCAGAAGCAATCACTGAGGACTTGGGTGTCACTGAAGGTGTTGAGCACTCTGTCACCTTTAGAGGATGTTGAAGAGGGGATCCCATCATTGCAGAGAGTTGGATGTAATCTTTAGACCCAGTTAAAATGCTTAGATTTATTTGCTTTTTTTATGTTGAAACAAAACCTTTTATGAAACCAAGAGTATTGTCCTTCATGGTTTATGGCACAATGACACCCCTTTAGACCTAAATGCACTGTGAGGAAAGCTCTCTAAAATGCGTTTCCAGACCCTTCCCCAAGTATACTTTGGCACTTAGTTTACTAAGCATCTTGTTCCTGCCTGTGAGCTTCTGGAGGCCAGGGAACGGGGTTTTTTTTTTTTTTTTTTCCTTTCTGCCTCTTATATTTAGCTTAGACTGAGCAGGTGAAGGAACGCTAGTGAGTTCTTAGTAATTAATTGAAAAGCTACAGTTTGTTTGTGATGGGTCATGTTCTCCACATGCTTTTCATTTAATCTTCACAGCACAGCAAACTTATGGCATAGGTAACATTTTTATTTAAAGATGAAGAAACAGAGCCTCTGAAAGGTTAAGAGATTTGTCCAAGTTCACATAACTTGGAATTGGAAGAGCTAGGATGCAAACTTACATCTTTATGGCTCCAAAAGCCAGCTCTCTTTGAGGAGAACTTCACAGGAGGAGGGAAGGGGGTTCTTCGGGTACTGGGGCACCACATCTGCTGAAGGTAGGCTGGATCAATTCTGAGAAGAACTGCTGGATGTTGCCATGGGCAATATCATGGAATAAAAGGCAAGAAAATAACATTTATTGAGCACATGCTACATGCTAAGAATTGTTTTAAGCTCTGTCATAGATGTTTTCTAATTTAGTCTTCTCTATAATCCTCAGAGATAGCTATTCTTATCTTCTTTTACTGAGGAAGCACTTGAATCTCAAAGAGATTAAGTAACTTACCCAAAGCAAGGTAGCTGGCAAGTAGCATAGTTAGGATTCAAACCATGTCCTCAAGTTGACAAGGTCCATGCTCATTCTACCACATAATGGTGGAAAGGGACTGAAGAAACAGGGAAACAATTTCATAGAGGTGAGGGTAACCAGCAAAAGCAAGAGGGAACAAGGAAGCAAAATTCAGTTCTTGAGAGATTCATCTTTTTGGTTTCTAAGTTCCAGCTCATTTCACCCCTAAGAACAATGCGCTCAGGACATTAAGACCAAAGCCTGTAGCTATTTGAGAATGCGTCTGAGATGTTGTAATCAAGGTGAACTTCCTGAAGTTTAACATAAAAGAGAACCAATGAAAAAAGTTCCAGGTAGCTCTCTGACTTGAAAGCTCTGACCCACGTACTCTTGTGGTATAAACCTGTTTTAGGAGCCAGTCATGGGGGCTCCTGGGAGGAGGCCACTGCAACGTGAAGGTTCTAGTGAGGAAACAAAACTCAATCTAAAAGGTCATTTTTGAATCATCGCTTTGGCTGTACTGAGTGGGGAGCTGACAGGAGATGTCGTGAGATGATATAAAGACTATTTGACTAGCAAAAATGACTTGAACCCTGAGGATCTTGGCTAGAGCCAGCCTCTTTCCCTATCTAACTATGTAACTTTGGGCAAGTCACTACGCCTTTCTGACATTCGGTTTTCTGACTACTTGTCCACCCTCACATTTGTCACTCTATGTCCCTTTTTGCACTTTATCCTTCTAGATTGCTGGACTGATTTTGTTAACATCATGTTTTTGCCTATGCTGCCTCCCTTGCCTTCGGCTTAAAGTGCCATCTAGGCTCCCTCTGTTGCTCTCTGTCACCTGAATTCCTGGTGCCTTCCAGGGTTAAGCCCTTATTTGCCAATCTCTTGGTCACTGAACCTGACTGCCCCTGCCAGCTGCCTCTACAGCTAAATTTGCCTCCTCAGCTTTGATCCCAGAAACCAGTAGTGGTTTCTGAAGTCCCAGAATGCCTTACGCAAGTGACTGCTTAGGTTCTCAGTCTTTCATCAGATAGCTGAAAGGATGTCATTTGAAGAAGATACATATAAGTAATATAGTTTCAGAGGACAAGAACAATAGGGAGAAATGATAGAAAGATATAGTTTTACATTCCTAATAATTAATATTGTTAAAGAATAATTGAATTCCCTTATAAGGCAGTGAATTCACTATCACTAGAGATACTCACTCAGAGAGTAAATGACTCCTGATCACAGAAAGAGGATTTTGCTCTAGTAGGAAGATCGGATTAGATGGCTTTTAAGATCTCTTCCAACACTAATATCCTGGGTTTTTATGATCATCTCAGCAGATGAGTAGGGTAGAAAGTGACAAATGACAGGACCAAAAGCTGAAATACATCCACCAAACTTGAAGTAGATGATTTCAGAAAAGAATGTCAGCATTGACACATACAACCAAGGATTGTTAAGCAGTATTTGTTTATTTATCATTCAATTGCCTTTTATTGAGTGCATATTATGTTCCAGGCGTAATACTACAAGGTGGGGATTCAAGAGAAATAAGAGGCACTCCCAGCTGCCAAAAGAACATAGGCCAGTGATGAAGACACATATGTAGACAAATATAATGTGCTCAGTGCTATAAAGGAAAGACAAATCAAATGTGGTGGGAGCATAAAGGAGAGAGAACAACTTCTTGCATAGGTTTGGGATAGCTTCAGAGTGGAGTTGGATCTTGAAGCATGAGAGAGTTTGGCAGGGTAAAGAAATAGGAGGCCAGCCCTGTGGCTGAGTGGTTAAGTTTGCATGCTCTACTTCGGCAGCCCAGGGTTTCGCCGGTTCAGATCCTGGGCGCAGACATGGCACCACTTGTCAAGCCACGCTGAGGCGGCATCCTACATAGCACAACCAGAGGCACTCACAACTAGAATATATAACTATGAACTGGGGTCTTTGGAGAGAAGAAGAAGAAAAAGAAAAAAAGATTGACAACAGATGTTAGCTCAGGTGCCAATCTTTAAAAAAAAAATAAAAAGAGGATAAAAAAATGGGAGCTAGTCCTGCATTTTCCAGACAGAATAACATCTTTAGCAGAGACATTGGGATGTAAAAGAGCAAAGTATTTTTAGGAAAAATAAGGAAGAAGGTAGGCAGGGTGAAGGAAGGGGAAGGCTGGCACTCACGTTAAAAGGGTGGAGAAGCAAGATTCTCAGAAAAATCTCTGGCTTTAAATACCAGATGCAATGTGACTTTTAGATTACAAATTATGTGGCCAGCACAGAGCAGACGCTAAGAAGTGGTAGTCCCCTCCCTCTCTACTTCTTCCTTTCCTGTGCGTGGATATCCAGATGGCCTAGATGAGGGATCAAAGGTTTCTCATCACTCTCCAAGTCTCACCAAGGCGCATGCTTACCTGACCTCCACACAAGCATGTTTCACCCTGGCTTTCTAGTTGTCAACAGTGCAGAACCCTGTTAGGAAGGATATTGTGTCAGAGGAGGTTATACGGCTGACATTCATTCCCAATGTATGGGCTGAGGACCCAGGGAGAGCTACAGGGTTATTGCAGAGGGGTCCCAAATTCAGATGTGGCTGTGTACTCACTGTCTGTACACTGACCACAAAGATGCGAATTCAAATGGACATTGTTGCTGCTGTGACTAATAAAATGCGAATTCATTTGAAAGCTTCACCAAATTAATTATAACTTTTTGCCCTTGCATAGTTCTTGAGTAAAAATACAAATCCCATGATCTGAAGGTTTGAGGAAAGTTTTAACATTCAACAGTTTTTCATCTTTGCAAAAATCAGCAATCAGTGGTCTAATTGGGAGAGACTTAAGTGCAAACCCTGACTTTGCCACTCAGCCTTTTAATTTTCACACTGTCTTGTAATTTACGGTTGGCAGGAGTGTCCCCTCCATTGTGGGCTCCTCAGAGTCAGACATGGTGAGGTATCTTATTCATCTCTATGCCTCCAGAACCTAGAATTGATAGTGGCAAAGTAATAGAAGTCAATATACACCTGCAGACCTTAGATGCTGTGTACTGAATCTCCTAGTCAAATGGCGTTGGGCAAATTATATAAGCTCCGTGAACCTTAGTTTCCTCACAGTAAATGAGAGGTAATAATACATTATTGTTGAAGCATTGTTGTGAGGATATAGGGCAGTAATGTCTATAACACAATCCAGCACAGAGTCTGACAAATTGCAAATGCTCAAAAATGTTGCTATTTTCCCTTTCACCTTTCCTCCTTAGCATTTAATTAAGGGTGATTCTGATTTTTTAATTGAGCAAGTTACATTTTCGTATTTGTACTTTGGAATCACTATCAATGGGATAGTGAATAAGAAGCTTGGGATGGGGGGAGGAAGAGATTGGGGAAGCAGGCAGAAGGGAAGATAATGGCCACAGGAAGGCAAGTTAAAGGACTGCTTGAATAATACAGATAAGAGGTGATAAAGCTTGGACAAAGGCAGTGGGTGTGAAGATGGAGAAGAGGAGATGAAACCCAGAAAAAGTAATATTTTGAAGTGATTGTTTCTAGAACAGTGCTTCACTGCAGTGGATTATCTTTCCTATGGCTTACATACAAGGAGCACCTTGTACCTGGAGCTGGGCAAAGAGGGGGATCTCTCCGAAGAGTCCAGAGTGATGATGAAGGTTCTTCCTTGAAGTTAGACATAGAGAGAGCTCCTGAAGAAGAGTGCAGAAACTGCCCAGTAGGAAGGGCCAAAAGCACTACAAACTCTTGGGAATAAAGGGAAACGAGTCCTGAGGATGTTAGGGATCCTGACAGGGCTTTTGCAGTTTACATACCATCCAGTGTATTTAGACATAAAAGTACTATCAACCAGAAAAAAGCACAAAGAGCCTGTTCATCCACAGTTCATCTCTGGGGAATTTCATCTCCTGTTGCCCATACAATGGATGCTGCAGAAACCTGCCCTGATAGTGACCATCCAATACGTGCAGGAGGAAAATTCCTAAGCTTTGAAAAGGGCTCATCCTGGATTGGGTGCTCTTTCACCCGGCATGGGCCTAGATATTCCTCTTCTTGTTTTCTGCTTTGTGTTTCCAGCTGAAAAGTGATTTTGAAAAGTAGCATGAAAACTGATCAATCATGAAAACAAGGCCAAACTCCCACAGAGCACGTGAGGAACAGAACAAGGATTATTTTTGTCTGTCTAGTTAGGATTTGCATATGCTGGAATGTTTCTGACAGGTTCCTTGTGGTCTCCTGAGAAAAAAAAAAATCATGAATCTACATATACGTAGAAGATGAGGAAAGTTCAGTGGAGAAAAATAGAGTGAGATTTTTTACATTCTCAAGTTTCTATTACAATAGTTATGTGACACTCAAGTTACAAAAATGGCAATGAATAATGACGCCTCTTGCTGATAACTTCAGACAAATGAGAAAAAAGATGACTCCCCTTTGTCTTGATAGACAAGAAGCGGAGAATCACTTTTTTCCAACCTTCAAAAATGTTTCAACAACAAATATATTTAATACTGCATTTATCCCTTCTCTACCTCTTGAATCTCCAGACTTTCAGATCAAGACCCTATGCCAATCTTTCTCCAAACAGGAGGCTTATTACTAGTCCCAGACTACCAGCAGATGATATCTAAAATTAGTCTTGCTACTTATCAGCATAGTCCTCAGTGCATCAGGGAGGTGGGGAGGTGGGAGCCTCAGCAACTTGCATGGTCAAGGAGGGCCTTTCTCTACCACAAACAGCTGGACTTATGCCTCAGTTTCATTTGTCCAGCGCTCTAGTTTCCCACTAGGACTAGATAAGACTAGTGCTCAACTCTGAATCCCAGCCAGCTTGACTGGAGTTCTGACACTGACCTCGTCAATCCCATCCCCTAGAAAGGCAGAGTCTTCTCTCTGCTCTGGCCTGAAGGAACTGGTCTCCCAGAATCTCTACTGCCTGCTTGATTTATGCTCACCTGCTATGTGGATCTCATGTCCACGCCACTTGCTTGCCACATTGGGTCCCTGGGACAAAATTCTGCCTCTATCACTCTAGTACCACCTTGGCATTGTGTACTGGATGGTAAGTATGTAACTCGGTAATTCCTCAACCTCTTTTCCTCCTGTTCCTTGTCTCCTCCCCCTTTCCATTGGCCAGCATCACTGAAATTCTTTTCCAAACAAATTAGGAGCCCTACCATGGGCCAGACACCCTGGACACACCCGTATCACCATAATTCATGTACTATATTAAATCATTTATATGTCTATCTCCCCAACCAATCTTGAACTCTGAATAGAGAGTCTTATTTATTTCTGTGCTTCCAGGAAAAAAAATAGGAGCTTAACACATGATTGTTAAACTAAGATGAATTTAGAAGCTTGATTAAATGTTCTTGGTGTACAAAGTAAAGGAAACCTAAGCTCTTAAGGGCTCACCCCCAGGCTGGGGACACAGGACCTCTCTCCTATGGTTGGCTGCATCAGATGATCAGAGCCTTTTGTGACTGATCTGGAGGGAACACCTCAGGATGCAGAGCTGGAGAGAGATCCCTGTGGACTGCAGGTGACAGAGAGGCCTTTCTAAGGAGTTGTTTACACTGATCCGTCCAGATCTAAAACCTCTTAATTCTCTCACAGCTCCAAAGTTCTTAAATTTCCAAGATACATTTCAGAAAGCCACATTAATCGGGCAGTTGGCATTTCTCTGCCCATCAAGAAATCAAGCCTATGGTACATATAGATGTGAAGGGACATATTAGATACCCATTCTGTACGGCTTACAAATAATTGTAGGAATTATCACATTGTAGTACTAGTAGTAATGGTTACATTGTATTTTATCTGTTAACCTTCCCTACTACTGGGGGACAGGGGCAGTGTTCAGCATAGATAAAGCATGGTACATTGTAACTGTTTGAAAGAAGGAATGATGTTCACATACCAATGATAAATTTAGGATCTGGAATAAATGAGACTGTATCCTTTATTTTATAAAATGATAGAATAATTATTATAAATACATGCTTTTGTTATCCCTTGTTTTTAAAATGGAGCCCTACTAGAAACAAGAATGACGAGGAAAAATACTAACCTTACAATTAACCTTGTTGCTGTGAATTAATAGGAAAATGGGTTATAAGTTTTCTGGCTGCCAAGGACTAAAGGCAACATGATAGGTTACATAATTCTTACTGTCAGAAAGAAAGACATACGTTAATTCCTTGGGGAGTAAGTTTTTCACCTGGTAGAAATTTCTCATACAGGACTTTCTACAAGGCCAAATTAAGCAACATAATTGTTACCTTAGGGAGCCAACCTTTGGCAGAAATAAGGGTAAGTGGTCTTCAGTGATCTGAGAGAATGTTGTGGATCATCTCTGAACTACCAGGTTCCTATAATGAAGATGTGTTCTTCTTGTCTTGATTTAGTTTGCAGTAATATAATTAAGGATTTTCCTTAACACTTTTAGCTTTCCTGTCTAAGGGCTAGCAGCTTGTTTAAACGTTTGGTTTTAGCTGGAAGCCATCTGAAAGTTATCTATTCTATATTCTGAATGGCCAATATAATTTCTGAAAGATTGTATGACAGAATTGGCAAAGTCAGTGTTAAAACTCAACTATAGCCTATCCTGTAATAGCTTCTCCAAAGGCCTTTTGTTACCTGTTGATATGCCGTAGCTTTGTTGAATGGCAGAAAACTAATGGGACAAATCTAGAAGAGGCATGACTTCCACATCTACTGTAGAGATCAGGGTATTATTGTCAGCTTCTCTTTTGCATTGTTTATTCAAGATGGATATATTAGATCACATTGAGAGAAAAATTTTCTTTTCTTCCTGATCCCCAGTGTCATTTTCTCTGAGCTGCTTTCTATCTATAACTCAACTGTGAATGGAGAAAAGACCTAGACTCAGAGGCAGTCAGATTTGTGTCCGTGTTCATACTGCATCACTTACTAGTTGTGCGACTAGGGGAAGTCACTAAAACTCATTGAATCTTAGTTTCACCATCTGTAGAATGGGAATCAAAAGTAACTACTTTGCAGGTTTCTTGTGATGCTTGAGTGACAGAATACATGTCAGGCTCCTAGCCCAGGGCCTGGCATAGTAGTCATGTAGCAAATGGTTGCTGCCAGGGTGAGGAGGAGGAGGAGGATGATGATGATAATTATCTGTAAAACTGGGTAGTTTTACAACTACTTCAAATGGCAGTTGTGAGGGAATAGCTTTGAAAACTGTAAAATACGATGTAAATCTAAGGGATTAAATTGCTACATCTGTGTTCATAGAGCAGTACTTCTATTACAAAAGTTGTTACATTGCATAGTAGTTAAGTGTTTACTTGTCTGTCTCCCCCGCTACACTGACAGCTTCTTCCATGGGGGACTGTGTCATATATGATCAGTAAATGGTTGATAAACAAAAAATGGAGGTTTAATGTTTCCCTAGAAATATTGACAGCAATAACAACACCTGCTACTATTACTACTACAGGTATTTGTTGAACTTTTTTAGTTACCAAAACTGAGCCAGGCATTTTCATATGTAATATTTAATTTTTATAAAAGCCTGTAATATGAGCATTATAATCCCTATTTTACAAATAAAATAAGCAAAGAGTTGTTGTGATCCTGTAGACACAACTAGTTGACAATTTCCCTCACACCCTTTTTATTTCTTATGGCTTTTGTCAAAAGTAAGTGTTAGTCTATTCTTTCTCTCAGTTCCCCAAAATTCTGAAGTTGGGGTTGTTTGTGGATGAATGAGAACTGTCTTTCTAACTCAACTGAATATTTCTGTACTTGAAATATTTTCTCAACATATAAATGGAAAATAAGACATTTCAAAAAGAGTGTGATCATCTTATGACAGCAGCGGAAGGCCTACTAATAAAAACAATTGGCATTTTAAAAGCAATTACATGGATTAGATGGAATGTTGTTGCTTTTGTCCTTGAGAGACATCTTGCCTGCGTGCTGGGGATGCACTTGGGCCATAGCAGGACACCATTAGGCAGAGTACTTTGAAATGATAGGTGGAAAATTCATTTTCTGAAGAGGAAATGGCAACATCTGGAAGGAACAGACTATTATGTTGCGACTTCCAGGGGCCTATTAGAAACAAAGGAGTGTAAAATAGCATTTCCAGGGTGGAAAAGCAATACACTTTCAAATAACTTTAGCAAGAGAAAGCTGGAGCAAGGAAAGGGTAGAATTATAACCAGATAGGACTTGCAGCAGGGCTAGGTAGAGTCTGTTATTTGTGTAGAGGATTTTCTGGGTCCACCTCACGTTCAGCATTTGTGGAAGCTCATCCAAAGATCTTCCACGAGGGAAGGGGCAGCGTTTATATTCATTAAGCCAGAGTTAACAATATGACTTTTTGTCCATGATTTTGGGGGAGATTTAAAATGATTAATGCCTCTTCAAGTAGTTAGGGGTGGGAGATTTTCTAAAACATCTTTTCTTTATCTAATAAGGCCTCCTGAGGATACGAAAGCTTATTAAGCCATACAGAGAATTTTGGAGCAGTTTATTAAAAACACATTTACACAAATTTTCAAAATGTGCTGCTATTGTTTGTGGAGGCTGTGAGACAGAGGCCTCTTTTGGAATGTGTCTGGAAATTGGATACATAAAAGCCCCTGTTTAATAAGCCAAGTGACACATGCTCTTCTGAGGATAGTGGAGCCATCATGGGCTTAGAGTCTGGTTTGTGATCAAACCCTGGGGCAACTTAGTAGCTACGTGACCTGAGGAAGATACTTTACTTTGTTCACATGTAAATTGGGGACAATGATACCTAATTTCTGGGATCTTATTTTTTAAGGAGATTAAATGAGATCATGTGTGCACAATGATGCTAAGCATGGGGGTCTGGAAATGATACTCAATAAAAAGTAGCTTAATCTAGGCAGCTAGCCAGCACAATCTGGGTAATTATCTGGAAAACAAGTTATCTGGAAACCTATGGATGAGTGGGGTCTCTTTGCCACAAATCTGACCCACTAACCAATCCTTCTCTCTTTCACTTCCCTCCTAGACATAAATGGAGGTCACTTTTTCCTTAACAACTATTTATTGAGCGCATCCTATATTTTATTTCCTAAGAATACATATAACAGTATTGGGAATACCAAGTTCTCTCATGAAGTTTATTCTCTTACATGGATTATTGCACCAGCCTTATTCTTGGTTTCCCTTCTTTAAATTTCTCCCCTTCAAATCTATTCTCTACCTACTGTTAATAGAAGCTATCCAAAACACAAATCCTACCCTGTTGATCCTTCTCCGAAAACCCACCCCAGGTTTTTCTTCACCTGTAGAATTAAATTTCCTGTTTGTAGACGTGACAGTCAAGGTCCTTATCAGCTCACCCCAGCTGACCACTTCTGCTTCATCTCTAACCAGTTCTCAGCTCACAGTCTCCACTGGGCAACCAGTTCTTCTCTGATCATGCCCTGCAGATTACTCGTTTGCAGAGGTAAGATTTTGCATGCTTAACACAATGTCCTTTATTATACTTCCATTATTAAATATCTGTTGCTATATCAATAGAAATAAGGTGTGGAGAATGAGGGAAAAGAAGCTCCTGCTCCACCCTTCCCCTTCTGGACTTTGGTATCCATCTGGGCCTTTCATTGTAAACTTGCTGTTTTCAGAGGTCCAGCAGAGAGTGAACAAAATTGAGAGTAGAAATATTTCCTTTAACCAAAATATTGTTCAGGAAGAAAATTACTTCTGGACAGATAGAAAGTTACTATGTCATCTGTAGGATTCCTTTGCTCCCTGACTTGAAAACATGATCTAAGTTTCATTTCAAACCCATTTGCCTAATATGATCTCAGATTGAGATGATATATGTTTCATTTTTTTAATAGGGTCAGAAATATCTAAAGTTAATTTCTTAATCATTTGTTTGAGTTGTTTCAAAATATTAAACTAATGGAACATTTTAAATTACGGGAATATATGTGTTAGTACTGCTGGATAAAATGGTTTCCAAGGTCCCAGGCAACTTTCCAAGGCCCCCATGGCTGAGCCCGCTGCTTTCGTTTTTCACGTGCCCTGGCACTCATCCTACTAGGACTGTCTGCTTAGTTGTTCTACCCAGCACTGACTCACTCACTGCTTCTGGGAATAAGATTCTCTTCATCTTGTTTTCTTGAAAAATAGCTTCAGGGTTGGGAGGTGTGTGTGTGTGTGTGTGTGTGTGTGTGTGTATTTGTGAATGTGCGTGCCTGCACACATGTGTGGGTCCAACAAGAGCTGAGTTCTGACATATCACGAACAAGTTTCTCTCCTTGGAAGCCAAATCAGGCGTGACCCTGTTCTGAGGTTTTTTGGAACAATGACTTGAATTAACTTTATTTTTATAGCTTAAGTAAATCTTCTCATTGCTTAAAAAACCAGCAGCCCTGTGGGACAGATGCACTGTGGTAAGATGAGAAGAGAAAGATCTCTGGGGGTGATGCCAAATTCTTAGAATCCTCCCATCCGCCATGTTAGGCAATAAACAAGAATGCATCTTCTCTGAGATAGGCATCACATGTCCACAAAAGGGACAGCTTGGTGCTGTAAAATCTGTCTTGAATTCCTCTAATTTCCAGCTCTTCAGTTCCTGTTGTCTGTGAACTGCCTGCAAAGCTGGAGAAGAAGAGGGGAGCGGTGAGCTGATCGGGGAACACTGCTGATAGGGCAGGACTTCAAGTGTCAGCCAAGGCAGCCTAAGGAAGTGACATCATCTAGAAGGAGAAGCAAAAATCATCAGAATTATTACTGAGAAGAAGTAAATAATTAGTTAGACATTGTAGCTCGGGGTGGGGGGGGGGTGGAAAGCATGGGCTTTCAAGTCAGAGAGATGATCTGTTTTGAAACCTGGCTCTGCCACTTTCTGCTTGTGTGACTTGGGGCAGGTGCCAAATCTCTCCTAGCCTGTTTCCTCATCTGAAAACAGAGTTAACACCAGAATCATCTCAAAGATATGATAGTCTAAGAATTAAATAGGTAAGTAAATAAGTAAATATATATATATCAGCCCTGATGGTCCAGTGGTTAAGATTCAGCACTCTCACTACAGTGGCCCAGGTTCATTTCCCTGTCAGGGAACCACACTACTTGTCTGTCAGTTGTCATACTGTGATGGCAGTATGTTGCTGTGATGCTGAAAGCTATGCCACAGGTTGTTCAAATACCAGCAGGGTCATCCAAGATGGACAGGTTTCACTGGAGCTTCTAGACTAAGACAGAGTAGGAATAAGGACCTGGCCACCCACTTCTGAAAAAATTGGCAATGAAAACCCTATGAATAGCAGCAAAGTACTGTCTGATATAGCCCCAGAAGGTGAGAGGATGGAGCAAAAAGACTAGGCAGGGTTCCGCTCTGCTGTACATAGGTCACTAGGAGGTGAAATCAACTGGATGGTACTAACAACAACAAAAATATATATATAAACACACACATATACACATATAGTCACTCAGAAGAAGCCATAGAGCAAGCTAGATGATCTAAAAATTATAGTGTTATTATCTTTATTATACTAGTACTAGTAAGAGTTGGAGAGAAAAGGATAGTATACAGTAAAAGAAAACATCAAGAGGATGCATGGTAAAGTCAGTGGCCAAGAGAGTCCAGGGTCAGAAGGAGCAAGAAGAGATGCAGTTAATGGTGAGTATATGTGTAAAAGAGGCTTCTTTTGTGTGGTTCCTGGCTGTTGTTTGGAATGGGAGCATGAATGTAATGGAGCACCATCCTGGCTTTTGATCTCCCTCAAAGGAGCATCATTCTGCCTTTTGAGCTGCCTTTCCATCTGTCTTATCAGTCAATCAGTTCTGCTAAATCAATTGGTTATACAGCATGGGGTGAGAGAAGTTGGATACTGCCATTCGTAAACCCCACTCTAGCTGTGTTCGGCTAGAATGGTCCAATGACAAGGTCATCATCCCACACCTGTATTACAGCTCACCCCTGCTCAGAGACTCCTGAGACCATTCCTAGTCATTTTGGCTGGATTCAGCCATCTCAGATAACAATACCTGCAGGAACCATGACAGAGTTTTCTTTTCTCCTAGGAATAGTGTGTTGATCTTGAAGTCATCAGTTCTGTATGGGCTGGAGAAGAAAGAGGAGGGAACAATCCACTGAATAGGTTTCTTACTCCAGTTCCGTTCCACCTACCAGACTCCTGCGCCCTCCTCTTCCTTTCCAGCCAAAGTCTAATACTCAGAATGCTCTTTATAAAATTTCCACCCGTTTGTTCCAGTTCTTTTGGGGCTATTATTTTTCCGATACTTTCTACTCTTTCCAGAATGTACTGACCTCCAGACCCATCCCCATCTTGGTCATCTCCGATGGACTTTTTGTCAGTGACATACTTGCAGTGTGGGACCCAGATATGGATGCCAGGCCTAAAGCCTACTTACTGGAGGAAGGTTGGAGCAGAACCTTCATTTTCTTCGTTGTAGACACTCTATTTCTATTAATGCGCTAAAAGAATATGTGTAAGGGAAGTGTCGGGGAAGCGGGTTGTGTTTGGGAGCGGTCAAAGCCCTAATTGCAGAGATAAAAAATAGACGTGGAGAAGAGAATAGTTAAGAAAAGTAGGCAATGGAGGAAGTAATAATAGTAATAATAACAACAGTGATAATAATTGTAATAGACCTTTCATTTCTAAGGCTCTTCCCTCTCCTAGGGCCATCCCAATGGTCAGAGATTTTCCAAATCTCAGAACCAGTCGCTGGAGTTCAGTGCGTTTATTCTGGTCTCCCTTCAGGGATCAGAGCCCAAGATACAAGAACGGAAAAGCTGATTATGAAAGCTGCAAAACTTTCTCCTTTCCTCCAAAACATGCATGTGTCCCTCTGACCAATGTTTCTCGACCCCTCCTTGACCACTTCTCTTAACCCAGGTACTGAGTGGCTTTGAACACTTCTCTAAACTGGGCCTGTTTTCTCCTTCCTTTGGTTAATGCCAAAACTGACTTCCTAAATCTTCCTTTCTGCTTTCCTTGTCTAAGGCTGGATGGCCTCCTCATTCTGCCAGATTAACTTTATTTTCCTAGTTGCTTTGCTCCATAGCTAAATCAAAGCAAGGATTCTTTCCTAATGTGAAGGTACAAGGTCCTTGGAGGTTTGTAGAGATCCAGGAATTCAGTCACAAGATCATCAGAATGATAAATATATCTGTGAAGAGATTTTCCATTTCATTTCATTTATTTATAACTTTGCATTGTATTAATATTATATAGTGGATATATAACCAACATAAAATACAATTTGTGAAAGGAGACATAAAAGGGGAGCTGGCCCAGTGGCATAGTGGTTAAGTTCACATGCTCCACTTCGGTGGCCTGGGGTTTGCAGGTTCAGATCCTGGGTGCAGACCTACACACCACTCATCAAGCCATGCTGTGGTGGCACCCCACATACAAAATAGAGGAAGATTTGCACAGATGCTAGCTCAGGGACAGTCTTCCTCAAGCAAAAAGAAGATTGGCAACAGATGTTAGCTCAGGGCCAATCTTCCTCACCAAAAAAATATATATATAAAAAAGCTTTTAGGATCACCTAGTACAAACCCCTTTGTTTTTTAGACAAAGAACCTGAGCCCTAAGAGTAACTGGGACTCATCCAAGATTACACCACTAGGACAAGCTGGAATTGGGGCTTATGCCAGGGTCTCTTGACTCCCAGTCCAATACCCTTATAAACAGGAATTCCACCTCCCTACTTCTACCCCTGCCCCATTTTTCTACTGAGACTGATCCTGGGGGCAGAGGCAGGATGGAGTGTTTATCCTGCACATGCCTATGGTTTGTTTAGTCATGTGGTCAGAGGAAGTTAGACATACACTCAGGTTCTACAGAGTCGAAGTGTTTTCCAGAGTCCGGGAGGAAAAAGACAGTTAAGCGAGAATCAATAAGAGCTAAATATAGATGGATGGAGGTTGTTTAAGGGACACAGGGGACAATGAAGAAAAAGAGCAGCCTTATTTATGAAGGGAAAATTCTATGCTGCCCTCCTCTGTGTCCTTGAAAGAGGAAATACAGAACTTCCAAGGAGTCACTTTGGCGATAAATTAAAGCCATGTTGGGGAGCAAGAAGAAATGAAATTTCAGGAAGCTATTCAATCAAAATTCTGGGTCTATGAGGAGATAAGAGGCATGGAAAAGATAGAGTTGATCTGGCCTGTGGTTTATATCTCAATATCTTGATGGTCAGAGCAGAGAAGAACCAGCCTAGTAAGGTCAGTAATCCAGTGCTCCTCTCTGAGAAGTCGTGCCCAGGAGAAGGAAAAGATTTTGCAGTAAAGCATCAGGAGACAAGATCTGTGCCACTCGCTAGCTGTGTGAGGAAATCACTTTGTCTCCTCGAGTCTATGGTGCCATTAGCAAAGCTGTACAGATGTGAGTTCCAGCAGTGATGCGTGCCCACATCTGAATAGCACTCACAGCTCACCAGGCACTGTGACAAGCTTCCAAGTGTCTGTGCAGGAGATTTGGAGTCAGGGACCTGGAATCACATTCTGTATTTGTCACTAGCAGTAAGTGAGTGACACCATTGTCCTTATCTATAAAATGTGGAGTTTAGGGAGGATGAAATAAGAGAAAAAACCTGAAAGCATGTTGTACATTATTAAGTATCAAATAGAAATGCATATTGTTAGTATACTCATATAATAACTATTATTATCATTTGCTTTATCTTGAGACATTATCCAGAGAAGAGGTTCTTGACAGTGTATAAAGGCACACTGTTTCACAGGGTCCTTGAACCTCCTGAAATTGTATCTAAAGTTTTGAATGTAAACATTATATCACCATTTCAAAGGAATCTATCATCCAAAAGAAGTTAAGGATTTGATTTATTAGAGATTTGCAGCCTTTCATTCTGAGGCTCACTATGGCAGTGGAGTTGGGGGTGAATAGGGCTTAGGAGAGGCTGTTAGATCATAATCATTAGGGGAAATGGTCATGTGATGTTTGATGAAGTCACTCCCAATCTTCAGATACGTCTCTTCCTTGGTGCCCTGTGTCTCCTAGCTCTCGCCCCTTGGAGATCACTGAAGAGGTGCATGGATCTTGGTTCATCTTTCATTTAGTCCTCAATCCACTGAATTCTGGCTGTCATTTCTAGATCTCTTCTGAATCTGCTTTTGTTAAGGTTACCAAAGGCTTCTTAATTACCAAATTGCCAAATATAAGGGATATTTTCAGTCTTTATCTTATAAGAACTCTAGAATTGGATACCTTTTGTCTTATCCTTCTCAACATTTTTTATTGTTTGGCTTCAGTGAGAATACATTCTTTTGACTTTCCTCCCACCCTCCATCACTTCATTATTGCTCTCCTTTGTAAGTCCTCTTCCTCTGCCTTCTCCTTAAGTGTTGATGTTCCTCAAATTTTTCTTCTTGACTCACTGTTCTTTTACTCCTCTTTATCATTGAATTTTATCATCTTTTGTAATTTCAAATGTCAGTAATACGTGGTTTATTCTAAAGTCTATTTTCCCCTAACCAGATCTTCTCTTGAGCTCCGGACCCATATATCCAAATTCCTTTCAGATATTAATGCTTATATGTCTATTATACCTTATCTTTAACATGTCCAAAGCTGAACTCATTTACTTTAACCTCAAATCTGTTCTTCCTCTTCCAGTGTGCTCTGTTTTTTTTTTTTTTTGCATCGCTGTCCACCTAATTACTCAAGCTAAAAACATGTGCCTTCAACTTTTCTTTTAGATTCACATCTGAATTATCAAGTCTGCCAGATTTGTCTTCTAGGTATTTCTTAATCTACCCCATACTATTTATTCATACTACCTCTAAACTACGTCTCTTATTATCTCTCACCTGGATGTTGAAACATTCTCCAAACTGGTCTCACTGCTTTAAGCCTTGTCCTCCTCACATCCCTTTCCTGTAAAATCTCTCTAAAACATAAATCTAAGTATGACTCATCCCTGCTTAAAATAGATCAGTGGTTATTAATTGTATATGGAATAAAGACCATACTCTTTAACAAAGCCTACACATCCCTCCAAGATTTGGTTCTTTAGTTTATTCTCCACCAACAGTAAACTGTATACAGTAGGCTCAATATACTAGGCTGTCTCTTACCTAGTACCTTTACTTAAGCTGTTCTATTTAAAATGGCTTCTACACTCCCATCTGCTACTGTTTTCTACTCCCATGTCCCTGCCTACCTTGCTCTTCCCCCATGATTCCTCAAGTCACTTTGCTTATAGTTGTAGTTCCAGTGCTAAGCATCATGATTGGTGTACTATATATATATATATATATATAATTTTTTTTACTGTTATAAAAAGCACATAACATAAATTTACCCTTTTAACAGTTTTTAATGTAGTACACTATGTTAGGTAGATACACAATGTTGTACAACATATCTCTATAACTTTTTCATCTTGCATGACTGAAACTTTACCCATTGAATAGCAAGTTTGTTTTCCCACACACTCCCCTCGGCCAGCCCCTGGCAACCACCACTCTACTTTCTGTTTCTGTGAGTTTGGTTACTTTAGATACCTCACATAAGTGGAATCAAACAGTATTTGTCTTTTTGAGACTGACTTATTTCACTTAGCATGATGTCCTCAAGGTACAGCCATTTGTTGCATATGATAGAATTTCTTTATTTTTTAAAGTTTAATAATAATTCATTGTATATATACAGCACATTTTCTTTATCCATTCATCCATTGATGGACATTGAGGTTGCTTTTACGTCTTGGCTCTTGTGGATACTGCTGCAATAAACATGGGTATGCGAATATCTCTTCTGTTTTCAGTTATTTTGGATATATACTCAGAAGTGGGATTGTTGTATCATCTGGTAGTTCTATTTTTAACTTCTTGAGGCACCTCCATACTGTTTTCCATAGCAGCTGCACCATTTTATAATCCCAACACCAACAGTGTACAAGGGGTCTAATTTCTCCACGTCCTCACTAGCCCTTGTTATTTTCTGTTTTATTTGATAGTGGCTATTCTGTTGAGTGTGAGCTGGTGTCTTATTGTGGTTTTGATTTGCATTTCCCTGATGATTAGTGATGTTGAGCATCTTTTCATATGCTTGTTGGCTATTTTTATATCTTCTCTGGAGAAATGTCTATTCAAATCCTTTGTTCATTTTTTAATTGGGTTATTTTTTTTTGTTATTGAGTTGTAGGAATTCTTTATATATTCTGAATATTATCTGATAGATTTTTTACAAATATTTTCTCCCATTCTACAGGTTGCCTTTTCACTCTGTTGATTGTTTCTTCTGCTGCATAGAAGTTTAAGTTCCACATAGTCTCATTTGTCTGTTTTTACTTTCATTGCTTATGCTTTTGATGTCATTCCAAGTAATCATTGCCCATTCCAATGTCATGAAGCTTTTCCCCTATGTTTTCTTCTAGGAGTTTTATAGTTTCATGTCTTATGTTTAGGTCTTTAATCTATTCTGAGTTAGTTTTTACATATAGTGTTAAAATAAGAGTGCATCGTCATTCTTTGGCATGTGAATATCCAGTCTTTCCAACACCATTTGTTGAGGAGACAGTCCTTTCCCCATTGTGTAGATTTATCACCCTTGTCAAAGATTATTTCATAATATACATGAGGTTTATTTCTGGGCTTTCTATTCCATTTCATTAGTTTATATGTCTTTCTTTATGCCAGTACCATCCTGTTTTGATTACTGTAGCTTTGTACTGTGTACTGTACAAAAACTGTGAGGCCTCCAGCTTTTATTTTTCTTTCTCAAGATTGTTTTGGCTATTCAGGGTCCTTTGAGATTCCATATGGACATATAATTTTATAAAGTTCACGTAGAATAATGAATGAATGACATTGATTCCATGTAAATTATGTTGCAATTGAACATCTCATCTGCATTTTATATTTTGGTAAGGAATCTTCTTAAGTACAACTCTCACTCACACTATATCTCATTTACACAAATGTAGTTGTAGATTAGCAGTCATTCTGCTCGAGCCTTTGGCTTTTAATATTGAGGGAGCCCCTTGGTGGACAGCATTTCCTGGGGGATTTGAGGTGTTACTGTGCTCTCCTCTTTGTTGTCACTGGAGTGAATACTCACTCACTGTATTTTTTTTTTTCACTCATTGATTTTTAATAACATGAGATTCTCTACCTCTATCCCCTACATACATGTATCCTCTTTCTGGCTGAGAATAGAGGAAAGATTCTGGAAATTGTTAACAAATTAAATTTACAAAATCTAATCAGCCCTTTGGGAAGTCAGGAAGGAGAGCAAATCCTCAGTAGAAAGTGCTGAGGATTACTTAATTAAATAGGGTTATGGAATTGGATTCGACTTTATACCTGAAATTTCAAATGAATTTCCTTGGTGAGGAAGCTGTAATGACTTCTTGAATGTCGTTTTGTTTTTATTTTTTAAAGACCTGGCATGAAAGGTCATTGCATTTTGAATAAAACTGAAGAAGTCATTTCTTTTTGGTTTGGCACAGATGTTTTTGCACTTCAGTACACTCATATACATTCTAAAAATTACAGTTAAGCTTTATTCAGGTCTGGGCACTGCACATTAAAAGGGACTTTGACAAATGGAACATAACTAGATAGTAAAATACCTTAAAGCTTTTTTGATCTGTCAAAAGTTCAAATCCTAGTGCTGTCGTTTTAAACTATGTAACATTGGGCAAGTCACTTAAACCTTTCTGACTTGCAAATACCCTTGTTTATAAATTAGACTAATATGTAGGGTACTCTGAATATTTTGTTAGAATATGCCCCATCAAGCCCTTAAAATGAACTCCATCATTGTGTGGCAGGCTTGGAAGGCCAAGTTTAGGAGAAGATGGAGTGAGCAGGAAGTTAACAGGGGAAGCAGGACCAAGAAGAAGAATGACTGGTCTAGCGTGTCAGATCTGGGGGTTGAGGGGAATGAGGAGGGAATAAAGGTTCAACAGTGAGAATGGAGATGGTGTGAGTATGTTGAACACATCCAAGGTAGAGCCCCTTTGTCTAAGGGAATGTATCTGAAATGAGCTTGGGGCAGGGGGTTGAGGATGGGAATGAAGTAATGTAGAGAGGAAGAGGCAGGGTCCTGGGAAGATAGTACCCACAGAAATTAAGTGATATACAGGTCCTAGGCAGAAGACTGGGGGGATACAGGGCAGCACCCTGCCTGCCTTGTTTCAGTGCCTTTATTCAGAGTAAAAGGATTCTGAATACACAGGAGTTGCACAGATGACCAGGACTCTCATCTGAAATCTTCTAGGACGTCTGTTTTCTTAGAGTTTCACCAGAGCCTGTCCACCTTTGCCCTCTGACATCAAGTAGTCACATCTGTCCTTATATCATGGCTATGGGACATGGATATAGCTCTGAGAAGGGTCAAGGCAACAGACAGAGAGAGAGATGTTAATGATAAAGAACAGGAAAGGGACCAGGATAAAGGCAAAAACTAATCACCTGACTAGAGCACTAGATGAAGGAGTGTCTATTGCAGCTTCTGATTCAGGGAGGGCATGGTCACGGTTCAGTGTTAGCCTAGGAGAACTAGACTAGTTACTCTGTAGACAACATCCAGGAAAGAGTTTTAAAAGTTCTAAAAGCCTGTCATGGTACTGGAGGACCAAGCGGGTTTTGGATGTTTCAAGAGAATAGAATTAGAGTACTGGGTAGAAATAAAGAGAAGCAGATTTTTATCTCCTATGGGGACAAAAATGGGAGCTGAGCAGTGATGAAGAAGGCTATCTCAAGAGGTGGTATGAGCTTCCTGTCACTAGAAGTGTATGTCAGAAGCTGTACATGAAATTTCTGTATTAAGGGGAAAGCCAAATAAAGTGCCTTTTGGTGCCCCTTTCAGTAATCCTGAGGCTTTCTAGGAGCTGGAGAGAGAGTTCCTACTCTCCTATTTTCTTTTTTTTTTTTTAATTTTTTATTTTTTCAATTGCAGTAAGATTGATTATAACATTGTATAGCTTTCAGATGTACATCATAATATATTTTGAATTCTGTGTAGATTACATCATGTTCATCACCCAAAAACTAATTATAGTCCATCCCCTCACATGTGAGCCTAATCACCCCTTTTGCCCTCCCCCTCTACTTCCCCTATGGTAACCACCAATCCAATCTCCATTGCTGTGTGTTTGTTTGTCCTTGTTTTTATCTTCTACTTATGAGTGAGATCATACGGTATTTGACTTTCTCCCTCTGACTAATTTCACTCAGCATAATACCCTCAAGGACCATCCATGTTGTCATAAATGGCCAGATTTCATCATTTCTTATGGCTGAGTAGGATTCCATTGTGTATAAATACCACATCTTCTTTATCCATTCGTCCCTTAATGGGCACCTAGGTTGCTTCCAGGTCTTGGCTATTATGTATAATGCTGCAGCGAACATAGGGGTGCAAGTATCTTTATGCCTTTGCGTTTTCAAGTTCTTTGGATAAATACCCAGCAGTGGGATAGCTGGCACAAAAGCAGACACACAGATCAATGAGACAGAACTGAGAGCTCAGAAATAAACCCACACATTTATGGACAGCTAATATTCGACCAGGGAGCCAAGAGCATATGATGGAGAAAGGAGACTCTCTTCAATAAATGGTGTTCGGAAAACTGGACAGCCACATGCAAAAGAATGAAAGTAGACCATTCCCTTACACCATGCACAAAAATAAACTCAAAATGGATTAAAGACTTGAATGTAAGACCCGAAACCATGAAACTTCTAGAAGAAAACATAGGCAGTACGCTCTTTAACATCGGTCTTAGCAGCATATTTTCAAGTACCATGTCTGATTGGGCAAGGGAAACAAAAGAAAAAATGGACAAATGGGACTACATCAAACTAATAACTTCTGCACAGCAAAGGAAACCATCAACAAGACGAAAAGACAACCTAACAATTGGGAGAAGATATTTGCAAACCATATATCAGATAAGGGGTTAATATCCACAATATACAAAGAACTCATACATCTCAACAGCAAAAAAACCAACAACCCAATTAAAAAATGGGCAAAAGATCTGAACAGAGATTTCTCCAAAGAAGATATACGGATGGCCAGCAGGCATATGAAAAGATGCCCACTCTCCTATTTTCATAGATCCTATTAGTTTGTGATCTTCAGATACTTTCTATGGAGAAGAAAGGCAGCGAAACTAAAGTAGTCTTGTTCCTGATAATACAGCATCATTGTTAACGCGTTTGATCTTTGAAGTTAAATGGTTATGGGGTCATCCCAGGATTCTGTCATTTTTAGCTCTTGTAAATTGCATAACTTCTCTGTTAATCAGTTTCCTCATCTGTAAAATGGGAATGCCAATAGTACCTTTAGTAGTTGTGAGGATTAAATGAGATGCCAGATGTTTGGCACAAGTCCTGGCATATAGTAAACACTTAATAAATGTAGTGATAATGATAATGGCAGTGATAAAAAGAAGAATGATGCAGAAGTGGAAGACAAGTATAATGTTAATGGTGTTGACAGTGACACAACACCTTTCTTTCATATGCATTTAAACCTAGTTAATTTTACAAACCTATACCAAGAACACATGGTCAAGTTGGAATTCATCTCCAATTAGTTGTTTGGCTGCCACCTCAGAAATAGATGGACAGGTCCAATCTCTTATAGTAGGAGAAGGCAAGCAGCCAAGGCTGAAAGCGTAGAACTGAATTTATCCCCTGGCTTAGGACAGGAGCGAGAGATAGCAGGTATCGACTCCTAGGAGGGTGGAATTTCTACAAGGAGAGATTTTGCAGGTAGGACATTGTGAATGAGAGGTAATCCATAATTATTAAGCACCTACCATGTGCCCTGTGGGGGAGATAAGAAAATATAAGACTTTGAAGTCTTGAGGAGTAACCAGCTCAGAATGCATGAGGTATTTTCTACTGAGCACTCATGAAGGCGAATGTGGGTCCAGTAGGAGTGAAAGGATGCTGGAAGGACAGGACAAGAGCAGAAAGCTGTCTTCAAGCAGCTGCTGGAGAGAGTTCGAGGATTCAAATCCAACAGGGATAAAAAAGAAGCTCATATCAGACTGGGAATCACTAGCTTTCTCAGTGTTGCAGTTCATGTGGGAATTCTGAGAATAAGGATCTTCTGTGGCTGGAGGCAAAGAAAACCCTTGAATAGAGGCTGGACTTTAGGGGAGGAAAGAGTGGAGGCATGTTATAGTAGGAAGAGCAGTAGGTTTAGGGTCAGCCACTGCATGCTGTTGTCAACTCACCAACTTATTTCTGCATCTCCTTTTTTTTTTTTTTTTTTTTTTAATAAATAGGACACGGGCTGTTGTGAGTATCAAATAGGAGAATGTTTGTGAAAGCTTGTGTCCTCTCGAGCTTTGTTTCTGTCTGTATAATGTTATTTTGTTTCTTCGGATGGTTGACTAATACTCAAATGCCTTTTCATTCACTCGTTCAATAGATGTTTATTAGGTGCCCCTGATACGCCAGCATTGAGAATACTGAACTAAGACAAAGTTAGTTGCTGTTATAATGAAACTTCACTATGGATTAAATAAACATTTGTGATAAAGGATATGATTGGAGAAGTACAGGGTTGCAATGGGAGTATCTAGAAGAAACTCCCAGGCTAGTCTGGCAGAGTGGGAGACATTGATTTAGAGAATGTTTTGTAAGTGGAGACTTCCTCCTTCTCATAACATACAGGACCTTGTTTGCATTTGAATTTGTTGTTTAAGGGGCTTTCCATTCCTCTAGATAACAAACTCTTTGAGGGCAGGCACTATTTCTGACTCATCTCTATATTTCTCATGCATTGTGCTCAACACACGGTGTACGCTTAACAGTGTTTGCTAAATTGAGTTGAGCCAAAAATGTAAGAACATCCAATTTAAAACCCATGGTGGATATTTCCAGCCCAATTAAGAACAAATCTTTTAGTTTCCTTGAAATTAAAATCCAAAAGAGGCAGGAGTTCCAGGTCTATAAGACCATATTACATTTTTAGTTCAAGCGGATCTCTTCCTCTCTTCTCAAGAACACTTGTGTCTGATTTATCCTGTTAATTACGGGCTCTGAGTGATCAGATCCAAAGTTACCACATGCAACCTTTTCTACCTTGTCCTTCCCTGTGCAATTCTAAGACCTTTATGGGAATAGACAAGAACAGTGAAGGGAGGCTGGGAGAGGAAGCAAAGCTACCCTATAATCATGTTTATTGTTTCATAATAGGTTCATAGAAATTATGAATGCAGCTATTTTATTAGTGGGACTTTTAATTATCCACCATGGTGAAGGGTGAGGCAAAATATCTCTCAGTCCCACTAATTAATATGGGTATTCAATGGCTGTTAATTAAGAACAAAGAGGACCAAAGGAACACAATCCACCCTTGACTCTGATGAATGCAAAGTCAAACCAATAGCTTATTTCTAAATTAACATGATTGATAAAAAGTCAAGCTTAGACCCAAGCCTTTTTCCCTCAGGGAACCATAATTTTCCTGTTTAGACAATAGAATAAAAACCTCATCTGTGGGCCCAGGAACAAAGCCCAGAGCTGCTAGCCCTGAGGAGACAAGGGAGCTATGGATTATTTTGTGAGACCAGCATTTGAATAGGCAGCATTTCACAGGCCTTTTGTACCTTCTGCTTATCCTGAAAACTCTGTGTGCCGCTTCAGACCCAGCCCCAGCCATGTTGGTTCAGAGGAATCTATCTTCCTGAACCCTGGTGTGCATGCTTGTTTGCCTCTGGCTACCCCTCCTCTCCAGGTTTGTGTAGGTTTGTGAAGAATCACATGCATGCTAGCAACCTGTCTCTCCTGAAGCAAATTGTATTTATACAATGCCGTATGCCACAGCTAATATCTTTAGTCTTTGGAGGAAAATAAAAAGAAAGAGTACATTGTTGTAACAGGAGTGTCCTGTTGAAGAAAAGGTCCGTATGGTTTAATGAAAAGAGTATGGGTTTCAGGGGCCGGCCTGGTGGCGCAGCGGTTAAGTTCGCACCCTCCACTTTGATGGCCCCAGGTTCGCAGGTTTGGATCCTGGGTGTGGACATGGCACCACTTGGCAAGCCATGCTGTGGCAGGCGTCCCACATATAAAGTAGAGGAAGATGGGCACGGATGTTAGGTCAGGGCCAGTCTTCCTCAGCAAAATGAGGAGGATTGCCTCAGATGTTAGCTCAGGGCTAATCCCCCACCCCCTCCCCAAAAGAGTTTGGGTTTCAGAGGCACACAGTAGTTTTACCCCTTAATTGCTTAGTGAGCTTGGGCTTGGGCCTTAGTTTCTTTATCAATAAAATTTGGATATCAAAACCCACTTTTCCAGGATTTTTTGTGAGAATGAAATAAGCTAAAGAATGCAAAGTTCCTAACAAGCAAAATAGTATCAAGAGCTTGCCTTGTATTTAAACAGTGCTTTTTAGTTTACAGTGGTTTGAACCTTACTATAAACCAATGAGGTAATCTAATCAAGATTTATTTCCTCCTTTTTTCGCTGATAAGGAAATGGATGGCCAAATAGGAAAAATACAAAAACAACCACTTAATCTGGGAGACTCTGCTTCCTCCTCTTAAAAATAGTCATGCTATTGTCTACCTCTCTGGATTGTGGTAGGGATCAAATGAACTAATGGAAGTGAAAGTGCCCTGCAAACTGTTGAATATTATATCACATTATAGTTTGATATGGTACATTAAGGACCTGCCCAAAGTCATGCAGAGAAGAAGCAGAAGAGCTGTGTATTCATTCACTCATTCATTCATTCATTTACTCATTCATCCAACAAACATTATCAGCCCTATCCTGTGTGCCAGGAACAAGGTGTTCATAGTCTAGAAGTAGAAGATAATCTGCCTAGACAACTAGAAGAGAAGGCAGATTACTTTAAGTAACTTAAGAGGGCTGTGTGAAAAGGTGAATTCTTTCTAATAGTTCAGTTAGCCAGACTATAGTTCTCTTCTTTGTTTTCCATTGTGTTCCGTTCCATTCCATTGCATTCCACACTGCACCCAGATTTGCACCACTCATCTAATTAGGAGCTTTCTATGGATACCCACTGCCTATGAGGGAGCAAATACTGGCAACTGTGCGCCCATGAGCTGACATTGCTAATTGATCATAGTACTTCTTCCTAATGAATCTGAATTAAATTGCAGCATCCTCCTCAACGTAATGCTCCAGAAAGCAACTGCCAATTGATCAGAGTTGGTCCCAAAAGTGATGTCCCCTGGAATGATATTCTCACTGTATTCTTTATGATTCTATTCCTTGGGTATGAAGAGAAGAGTGAAAACTTTGACTTCTTTCTTTCTGAACCAACAGGTGTTAGTATTTTGTGAATTAGAAAATTAAAGCTCACAGGGCTGGCCCGATGGCGCAGCAGTGAAGTGCGCACGTTCTGCTTCGGTGGCCCAGGGTTCGCTGGTTCAGATCCCAGGTGCAGACATGGCACCACTTGGCACGCCATGCTGTGGTAGGCATCCCATGTATAAAGTAGAGGAAGATGGGCACGGATGTTAGCTCAGGGCCAGTCTTCCTCAGCGAAAAGAGGAGGATTGGCAGCAGTTAGCTCAGGGCTAATCTTCCTAAAAAAAAAAAAAAAAAAAGAAAACAATTAAATCTCACAGAGATTAAGAGGCTTGCTCAACATCATTCGTTTAGTAAGCCCAGCAACTGGGATTCAAATATCAATATTTTGATTCCAAATTCAGTTAACTTACTCATAACATCAAATTGCTTTTTAATGTTATGTTCCCCAGGATCTGTGTGCTGCTCTGCTCAAGTTCCATATTATGGAACACCATATCCATCCACTTACTCATTCATTTTTTAATTTGTTCATTCAAAATATATTCAGGTGTTAGGGAGTATAGAGATTATTACTCAAAAGCCATATAATAATTATCTATATAATTAGGCTATAACCTGCCTGAGGGCTTGGGTTCAATTTTTGTTCACCCTTGAACCCCAGTGCTGAGCACTCTGTTATATAGTATTTGTTTAATCAATCAGTAAATTTACTGTCTAGCGGGTGGGCAGCCGAGTCAACAGACTAAGACAATAAAATATGCAATTGCGTGGCATGACTCTAGCCTTCTGTAGGCACACAGTGTTTGCTGTTAGCTAACACTAAGCCCATTGTGATATGGGGACACCCAGGAGGGCTCCTTTCTCTAGCAGAGGGAGGAGAAAGTGACACTGAGCTGCATCTGCAAGGGGTCAAAGAATGTTGCACCCAGAATGAGCAGTGTGAGCAAAGACAGGGAGATTTGTAAGAACACAACATATTTGGGAGAATACAAGTAGGTGAAATGAGATGAGGCATGCATAAGCTACACAGTGAATATTGTGGCTCTGAAGATTTTTACTTTGTCCTGAAGAATGTTTTGGATCTGGTAAAGAATTTTAAGCAAGGAATGACATGATGGAATATGTCTTTGAGAAACAGCTTCCTGGAATAATAGTTAATTTTTTTTAATTTAAAATTTTTTTTAACACCAACTCATCAAGAGGCCTTGAGTGTTTGACTTTCATAAATGTTTAACTCTTATTATTATTAACACTGGAGCCAATAGATGGTTGTGTGTCTCTGCATATGTATATGTATAAAAAGCAATATTAGCAATATTTTCCTTAATTAATTTTCCCATGACTGAATTCCTATTTGAATATTCATTCTTACAACACTGCTGTATGTTGTGATGCACTTCAGCGAAATTAACTGGAGCTTCTCTTTCCATTTTTAATATTCCATTGGGTTTTCTATTCCCGAAAACTCATTAGTATCTGAGTACAGGGCTGACGAAAAACAAGAGAGAGGCATATTGTGTGAATGTGAGTCAGAGAAAAGAGACAGCTGGCACGAGAATTTTCTAATAAAGCCCAAAAAGGCTGCTGTGTCTTAACCAAAAATAAAAAAAGGGTGCTTTGAGCTTTCCCTTTGTACTAAAAGTTCTGAATCTTATTCACACCTTTTATGAATGCTGGCAAAATCCAAATTGTTCTCACTGAAACCTTCTCGTGGATCCATGCCAGGGAAATGTTGATATGTTTTCCAAGTTTTCCGGTGGTGTTAGAATTTGTGTAATGATTCACTTCAGTCATTTGTCCATGTAGATGACATTGTTTGAATATCCAGAAAAATCATTTTAACAATATATCTCTTGACTATTCTTCCCTCTTCTGCTTCAGTCTACCTGTGTGATTTGACCATCTAATTATGCCCCATGTTCTTCCGCTTGCATGCTTTTACTTATGCCATTATTTCTTCCTAGAATGCTTTTCCTATTGTCTTTACATGTTGATATTCTAACAATTTTCCAAAGCCAAGTTCAAATGCTTTGTCCTACAAGAAGACTTCCATAAGCCCGACCAGTGGATGTGAGTTCTCCTCCTTCTGGAATCTGTGGCATCAGTCATCTTCCAAGTCCTTTGACAGTTGTGTACACATCCTCTATAATTACGATAGCTGTCGTTTATTGAGCACCTTCAATGTACCAGGCTTGGTATTATTCTGACCATGTAGATGTGGTATTATTACCACCTTTTTACAGATGAGGTAACTGAGGCTCAAAAAAGTTCATTGAGTTTCCCAAGAATCACAGAGCTAAGGGTAAGTACGGTTATACAACTGAAAGCTTATCCTCTTTCAACCACACTAGATAGTTTTCCTGCTTTATTTGCCCATTGTTGGAGGATGTAGAGAAAGGAATTTTTAAATTAGCCTTGAAGAATGAATGGATTAGGAGTTCTGAAGGCAAAAAGATTATTCCAGGTAGAGAAGTATAAAAGTAGGCATGAGGAAATATGTATGTACTAGCGTGGTGGGGGAGGGGCAGAGGGTACTGGGGACCATGGGCTCATCAAATTGGCTGATACCAAGGCTTTTATGAAGGAGGGGGAAAGGCATAAGACTGGAAGGGCAAATTACGTCCAGATTGTGACAGGCTGTGGGTGTCGAGCAGAGGGGCACTTTAGTCCCAGGGCCAGGAATGAAGGGAGAAGCTGAGGCTCTGGGTGGAGGCAGGAGTACATGGAGAAAGCTCGTGGTGTTGTAGGGGAAGAGCCAGGAAGTAGGGCTAGAGAGGCCATGGCTCTTTTTCAATTGACTGGTCACCTGGATGTTGCCTGGAGTTGAGACATAGAACCGGATGAGGCTGATTTGATGCTGATTTTCTTGAACTGCTGAAGGAAGGATGCTTAAATACTTGTAAGTATAAGATTGAGTCAAGGGGCCCAAGTTTTAGAGAGGGAAGAGATGTGAGGGCAGGGAAATAGGCAGGGCATTGCATAAGCCAAGTAAAATCAGTCCCTAAACTGGGTCATGAGGCAGGGAGGTGTGAGGGGGAAGTAGCAAGAACTTCCTTCGTGTTTTTAATGTGTTAAGACTGTTTTAGTTCAATGTGAGGCATGATCAGGAAGAACATATGTCCAAGTTTCTCTTGTTTTGAAGTGTTGATTGGTATAACTAAGAGAATGCTAAAATAGATCTATAGACACACTGCAACATTTCCAAAGTAACATCACAGCCTGTTCCAAGGGTGGTGAAGAAGAAAGAGGGTTTGTTGTATTCTTGTGGTGACATCTAACTGGCCCTTTGGTACATCGTTAACTTTGGACAAGTAGTACCACCTCCAGCCAGATTTTGGGGGATCCCTCTTTAGCAGCCAGGGGACTGACACAAGAGCTGTGATGCTTTCTTGTAGCTGGCTTGCTTATGGTGTCTGTGGCGTCTATCTCTGCCTTCTATGGCTATTTCCTCTGCCCTTTTCTGTAGAATCTGTTACATCAAGAGGAATTTCTATGGGGACAGAGACTTGGCCTGTCTTACTGCCGTATCCTAGAGTCTAGTATGTAAATATTTGTTGAATGAATAAATAGACCACAACATGGACTAGGAAAATCTAGGTTTAGTTCCCAGTTTGCATAATTATTAACTGGAGGCTTCTAAGCATATCTTACAGAGTTTCTGAGTCTCTGTAAAATGGGAAAATAGCATCTGTCCCGTTTGACTCACAGGATTCTTATGAAGATCAAATACATATGAAAACACATGGAGAAACATTATAATTAGCAGAAGGAGATAAAGGGAAGAGATCCCTCATATGTCATGTCCTGTGTCAGGTGCTTTACCTCCAACACCATATTTCAATCTCATGACAGTTTTAAAGAACATTATCCTTGTCTTCATCTTTCAAGTGAGGACACTAAGGTTCAAAGAAGCTCAGGCCACACATTTAGTAAGTGGCAAGCCAAAGGTGTCAGAGCCTCTTCTGTCTGATTTTGAAAAAAATCCATGTTCTTATTCTCTATACTGCACTAACGTGTGAGGTAATTTTATTGAAATACTGACATTTAAATGTAAGCTTTTACAGAAACCTATCATAGAAGGCCAAAAGTCATTCTTAAAGTACATAGCAGTGGCACCTGACTTTGTCTAGGAAGAGACATCTTTGCCCTAATTAGCGTCATAGTTCCCAGCAACCTGTGTATCATGACATTTGCATCACATCTGTGGGAACTGGGGTGATAGTGCTTTTACTAACACAGGTCTCATCTTCTGCTGCTGCCTTTCCTCGTTTCTTTTCAGCTCTCCGTTTAGTGATGCATGTTCAGTGTGCTGAGTACAGAATCATTTCGCCTATGTAAACTACTTGGTGGAAACCCATTTTTTCCCCTTTTCTTGCATTATTCTTCTTAGAACAGTCTTCAGTGGTTCGAGTGAGGGCAAAACATGCACTAAGTGATGAGGAAGCACTGTACTTGGAGACAGAGATGTGTGTGGAATCCCAACTCTACCCTTACTTAGCTTGGAGACCTGGGACTCTTGGAAACTTAGCCTCCCTCTGTAGAACAGGTTAAGAGAAGTGTATCAGAGGGTCAGTGTGTTTGAAAGAGCTAGTTCTATGCAGTTCTGTGTCCGAGACCTCTTATATGTCAGTTTCCTTTCTTCTTTTCTTTATCTTTGTTGTTTTGAGTAATTGCTGAGAATCAGGAGATTTGGATTCTAGTCCCGGATCTTGAGCAAATCACTTCACTTTGCTAGGCCTCAGTTTTTCCATCTGTAATGAAGCAGTCCACCTAGAGAGTCTGTATTTCTAACCTTGAGATTTTGTGCAGGCCCCCAACCTGTGGAAAGACAAGGTCTGCCACATGGAGGGAAGTGCTGTGATGGGGTGTTGGGGGCTCTGAGAGTACCGAGGAGGAGAACTAACTCAGCACTGGAGAGGGTGGGTTGGGGGCTACAGAATGAGAGGTCAGGGGGTCTTTTGGGGATGACAGTGCTTGAGCTGACTCTTAAAGAAGTATAGGAGCCACGTAAGCATGGAGAGGAAAAGCATATTTATCAGTTTATGGGAAACCTAAAAGTGAGACAAAGCAAGGAAGGTTCAGAAAACTGCAAGTTTGTCAATAAAAGTGGGATATGTGACTATTGTGTAGGTATGCATGTATATGTTGTGAGTATGGGGGAGGCGTAGGAAAGAGGAAGGATAGCATAAAGTACTAAGGAGTTTGGACTTTATCCCATAGATGATGAGGAGCTATGGAAGGGGAGAGGGGGGCGTGATCAGTTCTGACTATTAGAAATACACTTTTGTGACTATAAGGAGAATGGACTGTGAGGGACCAGACGGAGGCAGACAGACTAGTTAGGACTTCTCAGTATAAGCATGGTGTATTTATGGGCAGTAAAGAGATCAATTGGCTGCAGAAACTGTGATTATGTGCTGACGTGGAGGAGGAATAAGAAAAACCAGGACAGTGAAGTTAACATCAAAGACTCTCAAATAGAACTAGAAGGAAGCAGAACCTTTTCTGTTCTCTGATTTGTGTGTAATTACAAATAGAGGTCAGTTTTACATATACACATATTCTAAGCAAAGTACAATCTCTCCTAATTCCCCTTTGAGATACAGATGGATTTCTAAATTTCAATGTAATCTCAGGATTTAATGTAGATATTAGTAAAACAGCACCTTGTGGCACCTTGTGGCCAGGAGGCTTCCTGAGGCAAGAGAATCACCATCTACATTTGATCAGGCTTAAAAGCAGGAATTTGATGTTTTTCAGTAGAACTGATGATGAGGTTATGTTTAGAAAGAGAAGCAGCACCCTGTGCTTCCTTAGTGGTCGCTGCCATTTTGTCACTCATTAGCAGAATTATACCCCTCGTACCGTATCTGTTCTCTAACTGCATCATTCAAACCCCAAAGTGTGAAAAGTGAACTATGTATTTCAATCCAGAAATATTTACTGAGTGTCTGTTATTTCTTGGAAGGCAGCCAGATCTAGAGAAAAAAGAACAGAGTTATCATGAGAATTAAGTAAAATTATCTGAAGCGTCTAAGTTGCCTAGCACAGTGCCTGGCATAGGGGCAGCTCAACTAATAGTGGTCCCCTCCTTTATGCTGCTAGGGTATAAGGATCAAATGATGAATAAAGAACAGCTTGTACCTGCTGGGATTTATAGCCTCATTTGAAAGATGAGATATAATGAATAAAAATAATCTTTCTAATGCTTCACAGTTTACAAATCACTTTCATATCCACTATTTCATGTCAAGCTTCCAATATCAATTCAAATAACCGAGGAAAGGCATATTATTAGGCCCATTAAACAGATGAGGGAATTGACATGCAAACAAGTGACTGAACAGGACCAGATTTTTATCAAGTGGCAGGCCAGGTCTACCTGGCTCAAGCATTTACACTATGGTAGGTACAGGGTACTATATAAACTAAATTCTAGCCTGTCAGTGGGAGGATTTATAGTTTATAGTTTTTTAGTGGAAACAAAGTACTAAGGGAACCTTGAAGAGAAAGGCTTTGTTCTGCCCGGAACTCTACAATCTTGTGTCATTTCCTACTTGTTTTCAGGATTCACTTCTGAGGATGATCATTCTTTACCTGGCCTTCTGCCCCTGTCTTACTTAGGGTGGGATTCCAGTAGTGCCCTAGGAACTGGCTAATGTGCTGAGGGTTTTTGTCCCATTCTCCTAGTCTCGTCCTTGCTTAATGTACCCATCTGAGGCAGGTAGCCCTGTGCCTCAGCCTCAGGAAGTCATCTGATATTAAGAACAAACTACCACTACCTAGGTCCTGCTGCCTCCAGCCCACTTTGAGATTTGAGTTCCTGGATCCCCTAGGGGAAGCCATAGCTCCTGTCTCCTGTTATTTTTCATCTTTTGTGCAGTCCTTTCCCTGGCCTCCTTAGAAATCCCATTGAACAGAACAGGCAAGACCAAATTCATTATGACACTAACTTAGGGCCCTCAGTGGTCTGGAGTTTCTGACTGGTTTATCTTACATGTGGGAATATAGAGAAAAAGAAGAGAGTGCAACTAAGCAGGTTGTTATTCTGAGGAAAGGAGGAAGAGAGTGTAATACCTGCTCTCTAGAAGATAAGACACACTTAGATGAGGTCAGTAGACAGCACTAGACTCAACCTGAAAAATCTGTCTTGAGTGCTGCTTTAGATGCTGTATCTCATTTAACCTATGCAATAGCCCTCTAGGTAGGTATTAGTATTTGCACTTTATGGAGGAGGTAACCGAGGCTCAGAGAGATATTTATGCTTTGCCCAAGTCCCCACAGCCCGGAAGTAGCAGAGCTGTGGTTGAGGATCCATTCCTCTGACGGAATGCACTGTTCTTTTCTCTTGCGCCAAAGTTGCACTAGATGATCAAGTTCTGGATCACGCAGCTCAGATGCCAAGTGTTGTTGGATCCCAGTTGGGGGTAGGGGAGCAGTGTGGGATGAAGGTGTTCTGAAGAACCTGGGAGTGTAAAGATGAGTTTGTAGAGGCAAGGAGGAGGGAGGAGGACATCCATGGGAACAGAGTGTGCATGGCTGTGGAGGTGGGAATGAGTTGGGCACAAGTGGAGGTGGTGTTATTGTGGTCTCACAGGAGCGGAAAGTGCATTCTGAGGAGGAGGATGACTTGATTTGTCTGGGAACAGGCCTGTTAGCTTAAATATGCCTCTTCTCCCCTCCGCCCGGTGGCTGTGGGTACCAGCCCTCTGTGAGTGTGAGAAGACCCACTGAAAGCAGGAATTTGGCTCTACCCTGCAGACCATGCTGAGGAGAGGTTTCTCCAAGCCATATTTAAAACCTTGTGTTGAAAAACATCCCTAAATCCTCTAACAGAAGACAGATGTCTGCCTGAGCAAATATCAGCTCTCACATAATTTGTTGTTTTTATTTCCCCAGCATTTGCCTATTGAATCTGACAACCTCCTATAATTATCCATTTTCCAGAATGAATTATGGAGTGCATGTCCCATGCATGTGTCTCACGCTGCTGTTGGTTCAGGGAGTGTGTGGATGTAGGGTGCTTCTGTGCAGGGCACCAGGTTCTGTCTGGCTCCTTGATGGCACTCCCCTTCTCAAGCCTCAGTACCTTCTCCTGGGAAATCTGATCCCTTTCTATTGAGTCAGTAGCTGCACTGGATATAACAGGGCTGTGGTTGATCAGGAGCTAAAACAAGCTCCAATTCAAATAATTCAGTAAATTTAGCAGTGTAGCATGAGACTTGAAGTTCAGACAGACCTGGTTTTGAATTTTCTACCTCCTACCTGCAAGTTACTTAACCTCTCTGAGCCTCAGTCTCCCCATCTTAAAAAGGTTGTTGAAAAGAGCCTACTGTATAGCAGGTGTTAAATAAATCACAGTTATTATTATTGTTGTTTTCTTTCTTGTCTGACCCTTATATGTTGGTTGGTAGCTAATCTTTATTGAGGATGAGGACATTTTGCTAGTCATTGATAAGTGCATTATATCCTTTAATCCTAATAACTACCATATGAGATTGGTACTATTATTATCCTCACTTACAGATAAGGAAACTGAGATTTAAAGGCATTAAGTAACTGCCCAAAGAAGGTCATACAGCTGGAAGAGGCAGAGTCAGGGTTAGAACCCATGCAGCCTGGCCCGGAGCCTGAATCACAACTGTTTCGTTGGTTTCATCATAACTCATAACTACTTCATGTGTCCTCTTCCTAAGAGAGAGATGCCACTATGTATCCTGAGCCTGGCTGTTCCTCTCTGCCTTAGCTCTTCCCTTGATAGCCTATCTAGTACTGCCTTCCTCGTGCCAGTCCTTCCCGTAAACTCCAGCCCAGCATTGGCAGACCCGATGGCCTCTCGTTGCTAGTATTGATCTCTGAATGTTGCTCCTTCTGTTCTCTGCCTCCTGGGCAATGATTTGTTCATTCTTTCAGCAAACTTTCACCAAGTATCCACTGTGTTCCTGGGCCAATGTGAGGTACTGGTAATACCAAAACACAAACAGGGCTACTATTTTAAAGGAAGTCAGTTCCTGTCTGGGAGACAAACAAATAGAGAAATGCCGCTGGTATTCCTAACCCATTCCTTTCTTTTACCCCTATGTATAATTCATTGCCAGGACCTGCTGGTTTTGCCTCCTAAATATTTCTTGAATAAATATGATTTTCACTATTTCCATTGCCATCCTACAGTTCCAGTTACTGTCATTTCTCACTGGGCTACTACCATAGCCTCCTCACTGATCTCTTGTATCCAGGTAGTGTCTACCTTCAAACTGCTCTCAATACTGCCACAAGATTGATCTTTGAAAAATATAAACCTGCTTAAAATACTTTAATCACTTCCCATTACTCTTAGCATTATGGAAACAAAAATAAAAGCCCCCATATTTGAGAAAAGAATATAAGGGAGTTGTACCAGCATAAGATGACTAGATAGTCTTTAAAGATCCTTCTAGCTCTAACGCTCAAGATTTAATTTCATCTGGGTGGAACTGTGCAGCTCTGATACCATCTCTTACGAAGACTTACCCACTAATTACTGACTATTCTCCAGTTATCCCAAGCAGATGGATCTTTACCTATTTTAGTAACAGGGCGAATTTAAGAAGAATGCTTTCATTCATTTATTCATTCATTCCATAAACATTCACTGAGCATCCATTCTGTTTCAGATCCTGGACTGAGTGCTGGAGATACAGATTCAGCTCATTCAAACCCAGTAACTATTCTAGATACTGGTTTCAGCAGTGATCAACAGGCAGAAAACAGACATGGTCCCTGTTCTCGTAAAGATTAAATACTAGAATGAGACCTAGTTCCTGCTCTTGGAAAGCTCATGATCTGTTAGGAAAGACATTGTTCATTTATTGACTCAATATTTACTGGGTACCTACTATGTGCCAGGCCCTGGGGATACAATGGTGAATGAAACAGACACAGAGTTGTCATAATACCATATGGAGTGGTAAAGACAAAATCAGAATTCTGTGCAAGGGACTGTAGGAACCCATAGGAGGGAGACTTGAATTCTACATATAGCATCAGGGAGGACTTTTCATTGGAAGTGATTGGTAGAGCTAGACCTTAAAAATATGTAGGGTATTATATTACTATATGAGCACCAAATTTAGGCAAAATATTATACTTGACATTTCTGTCAGTCTTTGCTCTTTTACAGAGAATATTACTTCTAATATTTATAACACTGTATTATATTGATGAGGAAACTAAGGGTCACGGGTGTGAAATGACTTTCCAATGTCACAAAGCTAATGAATGACAGGATCAGGATTCCAGCCCAAATATGAATGACTTCAAAGCCTTTGCTCTCCTCACGTCACCCTGCTAAATGCACTGACTTTTTCTAGACTCTGTCATTTGGCCTCAGACATATCATAATTTAATTCATACACAATTCCTGTCTATCGCAGCCTTCCAACTGTCATGTTCAGTTTTAGGCTCTCCATGTGAAACCCACTGCAACCCTGCTCTGGGGCTAGAGTTCTGGAAAAGAGATTTAGCATTTCAGGACAATTGGTTTCTAGTTGACATTAATTCCTATCTTGTTTCCTGATCTTCTACCAACTCAGTGATACCTGAATTTCCCTGGCAAATCTCAGGCTCTCTTTCCAAGCAGCAGGTGCTATTTCCTCCCCACCCCTCAATAAGAAATTGGCCCATGCCATTTGGTTTTCCCTTCAGGTGGACTATGAAATCGATGTGACTAAGGATGCATCAAGTTCAATGGTAGAATCAGAATTAGAATTCAGGTGTTTGGATATTCCAGCACTCTCTCTGCTGTACCATGTGTCCATGTAAGATAGAGTCTGAATAGGACCTTGAAGCCAGATTGTTTGCATGGAAGTGACCTTTGAAAGACAGGCTGGAGTTTTATCAAGGAGTTCCCACTTGTTACTCTTTCCTGGCCTGGGATCAGGCCAGTCTCCTGAGTATATCAGCCTTTTCTTTTTCTTTTTTTGTCCTTTGCTTGAGAAAGATTTGCCCTGAGCTAATATCTGCACCAATCTTCCTCTACTCTGTATGTGGGATGCCTCCACAGCATGGCTGACGAGTGGAACAGGTCCACACCCAGGATCTGAACCCGTGAACCCCAGGCCGTGGAAGCAGAGCATGGAGAACTTTGGCCACTCAGCCACAGGGTCGGCCCCCTATCAGCCATTTCTTTTGTTGTTGAACTTAATATGGGAGCATGTTGTGATGTTACTTTTGTGTTCTGGTAGCCCCATTTCAATTTCCCCATATACATTATAGGACTTAGCCTCTTTGTACACATGTATGAGATGTGTGTACAAAAGAGAGAGAGAGAAGGTTAAGAGACTCTCTCTGACAGTACCCAGAAATGATCAGGCCTGCAATCTGGACCTGTATTAGCTAAAATTTTGTTTAGGAGATTAAAGTAGGCTTCAAAGTATCAATTTATTAATTTATCTTGAGAAATGACTTTCACTAGAAGCAGATTATGCATGATCCATGTGCTCTATCAGCTGTTCATTGTCTTCTGTAAGCAAGCCATATGGAAAGCGAAATCATTATTTCAAGCTTGCTTTGGAGATTGTATAAGCAAGAGGAATTCATATGCTATTTTATAACTTGAGGGATTGTCCCTTTAAAGATAGCTATACTAATGGGATTGGAGTACTCTACATGTGCCTGTCCTTCTTGCAGAGTGTTGTGTGCATGTCAGTGCCTACGAGTAGGTATGCAGATTCATGTTTTTCTGGAAGTGTGTGTGTGTGTGTGCACACCTGTGCACATGCATGCATGTGTATGTAAATATATGCCTGGGATCCTTACTGAGTTTTAGTTTTGGAGATTCCACTTCTTTTCGCCTACATTACCACAACTTGAGACTCGCTATAATGCTCTGTATACAATTGGTGCTCAACAAATGCCTGCTTAATAATTGGTCAATGAGATGCATAATTTCCAAGTGTGGAGAATATTGCCCTTTTATTCCCATCATCATCCTCAAACATTTGTGGAATGAATGCCTACTTTGTGCCTAGAGAGTATAGAAAGCCAAGTCCCTGATCTTGTTTTTCCCTTAATAGCACGATGCCTTCCTAGGGTGATAGTGTGCATTATTATACAGGCAGGAAGAACCTTCCGATCAAGAAGAGGTAATATGGACAGCTAATATTCGACAAGGGAGCCAAGAGCATATGATGGAGAAAGGAGAGTCTCATCAATAAATGGTGTTGGGACAACTGGACAGCCACGTGCAAAAGAATGAAAGTAGACCATTCCCTTACACCATGCACAAAAATAAACTCAAAATGGATTAAAGACTTGAATGTAAGACCCGAAACCATGAAACTTCTGGAAGAAAACATAGGCAGTACACTCTTTGACATCGGTCTGAGCAGCATATTTTCAAGTACCATGTCTGACCAGGCAAGGGAAACAAAAGAAAAAAATGAACAATGGGACTACATCAAACTAATAGCTTCTGCACAGAAAAGGAAACCATCAACAAAATGAAAAGACAACCTAACAATTGGGAGAAGATATTTGCAAACTATATATCAGATAAGGAGTTAATATCCAAATTATGCATAGAACTCATACATCTCAACAGGAAAACCAACAACCCAATTAAAAAAATGGGCAAAAGATCTGAACAGAGATTTCTCCAAAGAAGATATACAGATGGCCAACAGGCATATGAAAAGGTGCTCAGCATCATTAGCTATTAGGGAAATGCAAATGAAAACTACAATGAGGTATCACCTCACTCCAGTCTGAATGGCTATAATTAACAAGACAGGAAACAACAAATGTTGGAGAGGATGTGGAAAGATGGGAACCCTTGTTCACTGCTGGTGGGAGTGCAAACTTATGCAGCCACTATGGAAAGCAGTATGGAGTATCCTCAGAAAATTAAAAACAGATCTATCATATGATCCAGCTATTTCACTGCTGGGTATGTATCCAAAGAACTTGAAAATGCAAAGGCATAAAGATACATGCACCCCTATGTTCATTGCAGCATTATACACAATAGCCAAGACTTGGAAGCAACCTAGGAACCCATCAAAGGATGAATGGATAAAGAAGATGTGGTATATATACACAATGGTTACTACTCAGCCATAAGAAATTATGAAATCCAGCCATTTGTGACAACATGCATGGTCCTTGAGGATATTATGCTGCGTGAAATAAGTCAGAGGGAGAAAGTCAAATACCATATGATCTCACTCATAAGCAGAAGATAAAAACAATGACAAACAAACACATAGCAGTGGAGAATGTATTGGTGATTACCATGGGGGAAGAAGGGGGAGGGCAAAAGGGGTGATTACACTCACATGTGAGGGGATGGACTACAATTAGTTTTTGGGTGATAAACATGATGTAATCCACACAGAATTCAAAATATGTTATGATGTACATCCAAAAGCTGTATAATGTTATAACCCAATGTTACTGCAATTAAAAATAAATAAATAAATAAAATTGGAAGAAAAAAAAAGAAGTAATGACTCTTGTCCAACTAATTTAGATCAGGAATAAAACTGTGCATTGCATCCATGACTTGTCACTCATCACCATACCATCTACTCAGATAGTGTCTCATCTTTCTTGCAGGCAGCTCAGAGCACTTCCCATGTAGCCACTTATTTGGTATCTTAATAGATCCATGCATGAGAGTCTTTGACCTTTATTTGGAATCAGGACAGCCTACTGACTTTTCAGTGCAACTTATATGATTCTCTGTAGATCTTGTCCTGTTGATGGATATCTTTAGTCTCACTGTATATAGAAACTCAATCAAGTAAGGTTTTCCTGTAATGGTTTTAGTGATAGAACCATAGCATATGAAAGGTAGAAAGCATCTTAGAGAATACCTATATTCTAGTGTCCTTATCACTACTCCTGTCATCAATTTTGATGATTTTAACATTCAATATTCTAATGCCCTGGCATCTCAGTTCTTTCATTTTCACCCTCCTCAGAAGCTCTATTCATTGTCATGCCCTAGACCTTATCAATTACTACCATATTTTATTTAATCTAAGATGCCATTACATTTCGCTTTTCAGAGATGATAAAATGTGAAAAAATACCTGTATCATCTCTTATCTCTTTTCAGTTCATCCCCTCCATACCCCTACTTTTACAATTCTGTGACCCCCATTGGAAATTCAAACCATTGATCCTAATATCTTTTTAGTACTGTCATCCTCCTTGTATCCTTCTTTCCTTCCTGCTTAGAGTCCATAGTTTATCTTTATAATCATTTCTCTGCATATGCCTTCATCTACCTCACTCTCTTTTCCCATCTTACTTACATTTCTCCAAAGAAGACTTACAAATGACCAACAGGTATATGAAAAGATGCTCAACATCATTGATTATCAGGAAAATGCAAATCAAAATTACAATGAAATATCACCTCATACCTGTTAGAGTGGCAATAATCAAAAAAACAAAAGATAACTGGTGTTAGCAAGGAGGTGAGGAACTGGAATCCTTGTATACTCCCTCTTTCTTAAACATTGCTTGAGTTGAAACTTTACACTCTTGTGATTTTCCTCTTACCTCTTGACCATTCTTTTTTTGTGTGTCCTTCTCTCCTTCTCACATGTAAATGTTGGAGTTTTCTCTATCTACATTTACTATCTGAGTGATTTCATCCAGTCCTGTGACTTGAAATACCACCTATATACTGGTGACTGTCAGATATATATCATCTCCAGCTCCAACTTTCCCCCGTTCATGTATCACATAGTATTTCATATGTGCATTCATTGAACTACCCTTTAACCAGGTGTTTAGATCAAAGAACTTGGATTAACTTTTGACTTGTCTTTTTCTCTCATGCCCTGTATCCAATCATTCAGCAAATCCTGTTTTTCTCTACTTTCACAGTTAATCCCAAACCTGATCACATCTCAGCTATTTCACAGCAATCATGTAGTCTACAATCATCTCTAGCCTAAACTACTCAGTTGTCTCCTAGCTGGTTTCCATGCTTCCACTCTTGCACAGTCTATTCTTCACATAGCAAATCAGATCTTGTTACTCCACTGCTCAATTGTGATAATGGTTTTCCATCTTAAAGTAAAATTTCTAGCGCTTACTTTAGCCTACAAGGCCCTACATGTTCTACTACCCTGTGACCTCACTGACCTCATCTCTCACTACTCTCCCCCTCACTTGCTTTGCTTCACTGGCTTCCTTGCTATTCCATGAACATGTCAAGTAAGCTCCTGCCTAAGGGCACTTACATGCTATTTCCTCTGCCTAGAAACTCTTTTCCAAGAAATCGACCTAGTTCACTTTACCACTTCTTTGAAGTCTCTATTCAAATGCCACCTTTCCCAACCACACAATATAAAATTATAACCCTCAAGCAAAGGTGAGAAGCAAAGAGTGAAGGAAGCAAAGGAGGAAAGGGAGGTTGGGTGAAAAGCAACCAGCAAAGTCACTGGAGAGTCTTTGAGCCAAAGTCCCCTGTCAGAGGAGTCTCATGTCTCCCAACAATGAGTCTGACATAATGTTCCTGCTATGCTAATTCATTGGGTCTTTACCTAGGAGCAACTCATGAGAAGTGTGGCTTTGGAGCAAATGCAGTAATGGATTTTAGTGTGGACATCTGAAGTCCTAGGTCACTTATGCTTCCCTTTGTTGGAGTTTTGCAAGGTACATTCTCATGGCCACCATAGGAAAATGCGTGAGTAATACGTTACAAACATGTTGTAGATTGGGGGCTGGGCATAGAGGAAAAGATGGATACCCAGAGATGTATCTTCCCTGGAAGATAAACAGAGGTGCTGGAGAAAGAGCTACTTCAAGGTCACAGAGCTAGCCACATCAGAGCCATTGATCATACTTACTGAATTGGTATGTAAGGAAGGAACATATCACCGAGGGAAGGATGATGGAAAAGCCAGTGAATGCCTTTCACATTGTAGCTCCTGCACTTCTAATAGTTAGAAGCATATGTGAATTCTGCTCCCACATCACTTATTTCCAGAGTTTATTTCTAGACATATTCTTGCAGAAAAAAAGTCTTTTTTAAATGTTCATCTGTTTGCACTCTAAACTCATTTAGAACTGGAGTGTTTTGGTTGGATCCCAAAATCACTTGAAATATGGGCTGTGATCAAGCCTTATACTGGAGTATGCTGATGACCAAAGGTGCTGTGTAACACACACAAGTGGAAACACTATTCAAACCCCCTACCTGGTCTACCACTGTTAGGCACTAGAACAGTGACTTCGAATGATGACCTGGTTCCTACTCTTGAAAGAACACTTGAAGAGGTACTTGAGCCTGGGACTTTAGAGAAACAGAAAAGCAATCAATTAGGAAGAATTAACTCCAGATTAGATATGGTAGATTGTTATATTAATGGCCTCCAATGAAACATAGCTCCCCAGGTCCATGCCCCTTTGTAGTGGGATATCGGTCCTCTTCCCATCAAGAGGTGGATTATATTACCCACCCTTGAGTCTAGACTGGTGTTATGACTTACTTTGACCACCAGAACATGGCAGAAGAGATACTGTGATTTCTTAAGTTAGGCATTAAGAGTCCATGCCATTTTGCTTTGGTGCTATTAGAATGCTTCTGTCATTATGTGAAGAAGTGACCTAACCTGGTAGAATGTGAGAGACCATGTGAAGGAGAACTGAGGCACCTCAGATGACAGTCACACCAATGGTCAGACATATAAATGAGACTATCTTACATCATCCAGCCCTGGTTGACTATCAAGTGACTGCATCTATGTAAGAAATCATTTGTGACACTGCCCAGCTGAGTCTAGCACAATTGCTTATGGACACAATTGTGAGCAAATACATAATTGTTGTTTAAGCCACTAAGTTTTGAGTGATTTGTTATGTAGTAATAGATAACTGCCACATTATAGAATTAACTATTTAAGATTGAATATTGTTATATATACAAAGATAATTATTAAGTTTTCCCAAATTACTAACAATTTTAAGGCAGGATGGTTTAGTGGAAAGGCTTGGGGTTTGTCTTTGCACATTTGGGTTCTGGTCATCTGTATATCTCACCTAACCTCTTTGAGCCTTAGTTTTCTCATCTGGCTTGTGATTGATGAAGCTGTGAAAAGTGAAATAGAAAAATGCCAGGGCCTATAGGGAATAGAAAGGGACTGTGTAATCACTTCAGCAAAGAATAATTCAGTGGTTGTATAGATCAAGGAGGGCATGGGGCAGGACATAACCAGCTATTTGGCTGGCCAGGCAATCTGTGAACTAGAGGAGAAGATATACGATCTGCCATAACGGGGCTGAGTTTCTTTCTCCCCTACAAATGTAACACTGACCACTGTGTCAGCACTTTCTCTTACATGGTTTCACTAGTCTAGACTTCTACCTGGCTTCCCTGAGGCAAAACTTTATACGTTAATACTGCTTTTTAATTTGGTGGGGAGGTAATCTCAGAACCAAGAGTGAGGGAAAACGGACATTAATATAGAGAAGGAGATAAAATAAATACACATAGGTGTCATTCTGGCTGGCCACAGCTTTGCAGCAAACCTATTTGATTTCTCAGTCTCTCTCCTCTCCCCTTAGTGAAAATATGCCCATCATCAATTCCTCCATCCTTCAGATTGTGTGACCTATCTCCCAGTGGCTGCTGGGGAACAAGTTCCAAGACAGCAGCAGCAGATGCATCCAGAGTGAATCACAGGGTACAGAATGAATCACTAAGGAGGTGGGTGGTTTGCAAGCCAGCAGCACTCCATGCTGGTTTACCTGTAGTCTATAGCATCATGGGCCTGGGTAAGTGAGCCTGTGTGAATGCATGGGCACCAAGCAGGTCCCACAGTGCCTTATACCTCAGCAACAAGAAAGAAGCCTTGGGTGCAGGAGGCAAGAGATGCATGAGGCAAGATGTGAGTCCAGGTTCTGCTGGAATATTCCTGCAGCATAAACATTTAGAGCTGCCACTACAGTGGACCTAGCTGGATGAATAGGCAGAGTGCCAAGGTAACATGGCCCTACCGTGAATGTGGTGAAGGAGCTCAATAAACCTCACTCCAATGAAGACAAACCCCTTCTTTTGCAACTTGCCAGATTATGGTTTGTGCTAGGTGATCTTCCTGTATGGTCGTCTGTAGCATCAAGGAAAAGCCATGTCTGAGCAAATTTAGGGAGGTGAATAACTTGCTTGAGTATTCTCATCTGAACTATTCCTCTAATTGCTATCCTCCAGATCACAGCAATTTGGCATTATCTATTAAACATAGAACATTTACATACTCTAATACCCAGCGATTCTAGGCAGATATCCAAAAGAAGCTCTTAAAATGTGTACCAGGATACAAGATTGATCATAGCAGCCCTGATCATAATGGTAGAAATCTAGAATTTATTTAAAAATAAATAAACAGAAGGGCCAGCCCAGTGGCGAGGCAGTTAAGTTTGCGTATTCCTCTTCAGAGGCCCAGAGTTTGCCAGTTCGGATCCCAGGTGCAGACCTACACACCACTTGTCAAGCTATGCTGTGGCAGGCATCCCACATATAAAGTAGAGGAAGATGGGCATGGATGTTAGCTCAGGGTCAGTCCTCCTCAGCAAAAAGAGGATTGGCAGCAGATATTAGCTCAGGGCTAATCTTCCTCAAAAATAAAAGGGGAAAAAACAAGTAAGAAAAAAATAAACAGAATAAAAGAAAGCAAAGTAAGGCCATGCACAGATAACAGTGTCTCATAAAACATGGTTTATCATTAATTTAATTCTATATACCCAACATTCTTTAAAACAAAATTTCTCTTCGTATTCTGAATCTCAGTTACATCATAGAGCACTTGGAATTCCTAGAATACAGTGAATTATTTACAACCATTGTACATAATGTTTCCTTGGCTTGCTGTGCTCTTTCCATAGCCAGTCCTTCTCTTCCTCTGGGCCTCAGTCTAAGTAAATATCCTTCCTTTGGGAAGGAGCAGTGGAGCATTTCTAGAGACCAAGATGTAGGCTGTTGGCTAGTGTGTCCATGGGGCCAGCCCTCTGTGAGTAATGATACGGTGATATGATCATCAACCCAATTAGTTGATACCCTCAATCATGTGGTAGGTAGAATGGAATAATGGAAATTCTGATGAGCTTCCTATAGTGGGTACATGTTTCATTAGATAGAAAGCTGGAAATAAGGATGATTGAGTATATGGAGAAAGTGTGAGCAAATGCATGAAAGAAGGAAAGCATAAAATACATTCCAGGAAGAATGAGAGTTCCATTTTCTGTCATGTAAGTATAGCAATAGGAAGCTAGAAGCTAAGTCGTCCAACATATTTATCTGGAGCTAATGCTTGAAAGGTCTCAAATATTTTGTTAAGAAACCTGTACTTTATATTGTGACAATGTGAAATCATTGAATGACTTTAGCAGGAAGGACATGATCAAAGCTCTTTTTAGGAAAACTGTTTGACAATGGTGTATAGAAAAGATTGGAATGGAGACATTCAGAACCTCTGTGAGGAGCCAGAGTATACACATGGGGTGTGTGTGTCCAGAGTACTTAGGACACGAAGCCATACTGGAAGAGCTGTTAATGTGTGTCTGAAACAAGAAATGAAGCTTGGTTCAAAGTGATTAAAAAAAGAAGTCATGAAGTCAAAAGCCATGAGGATTATCAATAAGTCGGGATGCAGAGTAGTAAGCAAGTCAGTGCAAGAGATCAAGGCTAAGATTCTGAGTGCAGCAAAGGTTTAGGACTCCTGCTTTTGTGTGATTGTGAAGTAGGGGACCATGCCTAAAAGCGGAACAGAACTGTGAAGGGCCAAATAGGAAAGGTTGACCTATTTGGAAGTGAGAGCAATGGTTTGAGAGGAGATATAAAGAACTTAAAGAGAACTAGTGGCCGTGGGCTGATGTTTTGCCTATGGACTTCAACACTTTGGGAGCTCAAATTATTCTGGACGTACCACTTTACCCCTTTCGAGTCTCTAACCTACACCATGCAAAGACTTCTGCAAAGAGGAGTTAGATAAATACCTAATAGCTTACTGGAGTTCTAGTGGAATCAGCCACAGGTTAGTATCAAGATAGCTGCACAACCAAGTTAGACCACTGAATTACTCCTGGAAAGGTAGAAACATAGACTTTAGAGTGCCTGACTTACCTGAGTACCACCATGGAGCTCTTGATTTCCTATAAAACATTAACATGACAAATTAGAGTTTTGATCATGCCAGATATAACAATATTCATTTGTTTAATTAAACAATTGAGGCTGCTCTTAGTGTGGGTCATTTTAAAAAATGTTAAAAAAAATTAAACACATAATTAAGCTGACAAAAGATAAAGACCCTGATGCTCCAAGTTGAAGGCAGTTAATTTATATGGATCTGGGTCCCTGAAGGCACCACAGTTTATTAAAGTTACCAAGCCATGTATGTGATAAAATATTTTATGCAGTTCTTTAAAGGCTAAATTGCTCTGACACTTTTAAAGTCCACAAGATGCAGTCAGTTAGGATGCCTTGTTAGCTAGCTGTTGCTTCTCTTTTTGAAAGGTCCAGAACCTAAAGTTGGGCCCTCCTTCTTTATTTCTTCTGACTAAGAGCGTCCATATACTATCTATGGTTGGTCACATAATTAGAAATTCACAGGTGGATAGATCCCAGGAGTTCATTATTATTAACAATAATGAATTGAGAGGATCCATGCTCAGTGAACCAATATTGGGCATGACTTAATCATGAATCCTTTTTCCTTCCCTTCCTCTATCCCTTCTTATCCCCTCCCTCCTTCCTTTTGTCCCTCTCCTACCTTTTTCTTCCTTTTTTCCTGCCACCATCCCTCCCATCTTCCCTCTCTTCCTCCTCTCTTTCCTTACCTTCCTCCCTCCTTCCCCTTTTCCTTTTCTTATTTGTTCCCCCTGTACCATTTGCCCTCTCTCTTATCACATTCTTGAGACTGTGCTATTTATTAAATTCTCTTTCAATTTTGGAGTTCACGATTTAATGCCAGATCCCTAATTGAGATAGGAATACCCTCTACAACAACTCTCCAAAGTTGACATTTATTATCCCCTAAATTTTTCTAGTTGTAGCCACTCATCACCTTCCAGGGATGCCCAGTGTCTCTCTGAACAAATCTACCCCTTAGAAATGTCTTCTCTAAAGTAAACTCAAATTTGTCTGCCTGTGCTTCCCCATTGAATGAGTGATTCTCTCTTAGTATTCTTTTCTTTGCTACCTCCAACACACCTTTCTTTCTGAATCTAGAAAGTCTCTTTACTGTCCTATCCATGCACCATGTCAATTTCTTACCTTGTACTTTTGCTCTTGTTAGTACCCCTCCTGAAATTCTTTCCTCTAAAATCTTTATCATCTACCCTCCTCACTGATCTAACCCTCACTCAACTCTGTTAACACTTCTGGTTAGTACCAACCTGATGTACATGTCATTGACTGGAATGTTTCAGTATACGTTATACAGTGTTCCACTTAGGGGCTATTTTTAAAGTATCTTACTACTGATTATTTATGGAAAGGCAGAAGTAGTAAAGAGTCCAGAGCTGGCACTAGATGCCACACAGTAGAGAGCTGAGCAAGCTTCATGTGCTGAGGTCTCTAGTTGCTCAAAATTTATAGAATCCTTTACCACATTCTGTTGAATAATCAACTGCACAGAGGGAAGATGAAAGCTGTGGAATATCCTACAGATAAGTGGGGCACAGTGATGGAGATAAAAGGTAGATGATTTTCCAAAATTGAAACAAGCAGACATGATTTTGGTTGGCCTATCAGTAGGCAGCAGGTGGCAAAATGAATTCCAGAAATGTTAAGTGGTGTTCCAGAGTTATACCTTTACTAAGTAGCAGAGTTGGACATGAATACAGGAAAAACAGTCCTAGGAAGATAAGATTACAAAGCAGGTCATCAGAACCAGAGCTCAGGACCCCTGGCTTCCCTCAGCACTTTGGCTACCCCTGGGTCACTCATGACAGTCTAAGAGTATAGTTGCTTGTGTGCCTCTTTGTCTCCTTCTTGGGTTAAAAAGCAGTCTGGAAGCAGAACCTGGGCCTCTTTCATTGTATATTGTAGCAGCAGCACTGAAATCCTGGTCTTGGGCCACTGGGTGATGAAAGTTTTAATGATTTCCCTCTGATCACACTTGGGAGGTATGATTCCATGTAATACTTGATGCCCCAAAGGTGAGACAAGTGAGCTGATGGTTTTCCTGTAAGTGTCCAGGGCTCCCACCCCAATACTCTAAGCTAAATTCCCTTCCTCTAGCATCCTGCTTGGTCTCTCCACCGGCGTACCTGCTTTCTCACTTCCACACCTAGATACAAATGATAACGTTGCTAGAACTATTTTCCTAAATAACTTTATCCTCCTAAAATATGTCCCTTGGCATCCCCACACTCACACAACCATAAAATTCAGTATAAATCCTTCACTCTAGCACTCCAGGTCCTAGAAAAAATAATCCTAACTACATTCACAGTCTTACTTCCTACCACTACACAAATTAGACTGTTTACTAGTCTCCAAACATGTGTAAACCATACCCCCCTAATTTTCCAGCTCTGTGCTTTTTCTCAGGCTGACCTATAGACCCAGAATGTCCTGTTATTCCCTTTTTGTTGAAATCCTTTTTGTCTTTTAAGGCCCATATCAAATGCTGCCGTTTCCATTAAACCTTTCCTGATTTCCAAACCTGGTAGGCTCTTTCTCCTCTTGCCTCCTTTAAGGCTTTATTCTTCTTTCAGGAAATGTCCTATATTTTGCATTGAATCACAGTTATAATGTGTAATTTTAATTCATTCATTCATTTACTCAACAGACTCTTATTGAACATGAGTACCTGCTCTTTTGCCAGGCCCCTTACAAGTTGAACAAGATTGAGAAGTGTTTGCCATTGAAGGATTCACAATCCAGTGGAGGAGACAAGATATTTGCGAACATACACTAAAAATATAATCTATTAGCCCTAAAAATAGATATGAACAGAACCCAAGGAAGCAAAGGGAAAGGAACTGCGAACTTTGATTTCTAGGAAGGTGAGAGAATCTGTCATTGCCTAGGCACCATTTGAACTGTGACCAAGGAATGAGTAAGAGTTTGCCAAAATCAGAGAAGAATGGTGGGTCAGTAAAGTGAATTTTTACCACGTTATAATCTCAATGAGAGGAAAAAGTGTCTTATTCATCTCTTTATTCTCTTTTGCTCTGCTTTGCACATACTCAATGCTCAAATACATATTTGTTGAATGAGTAAATGAATATGTAAAAGAATGCTTTCTCTAGAAGCTAGCCTGATGATGAGGCACACATTAAAATAGTTCAGAGAGTTACCCTGAATGAATGTCTACTGTAAGAAGTCCAATCTATCAGTTGCCGAAGGGCTACATTAAAAATGCAGACATGGTAAAACATAACTATGCATGAATATTTGTCTTCATTTGGGTCATCTCCTGAGGAAAATTCCTAGATATAGAATTCCTGGAAAGAAGAAAAAGTTTGAGAATTGATGCATATTACTGGATTGCTTTCCAAATGAGTATATATCAAGCAAAAGAACAAAGGAACTTAGTTATTGATTGCTTATTATGTGTCAGTTGTGCTATTAATTTCATATATATGATCTCACCAGAATCTTACAACAATGTTGAGGACTATTTCTATTTTACAGAGGATAAAATTAAAATTCAGACAGGTTACGGGACCTGCATTAGACCTCACAGATAGTAAAAAAGGGAGCCATGATTCAAATTCATGCCCAACATTTCAAAGCCCAAACTCCATCTACTTCTATACTACTATACACAGTTCAAAAGGTAAGCTTATTACATTGGTTTGGCTGGAATGGCAGATCTGTTTGGGAATTCATGAAAGATCAACTTGAAGGAAGCCCAATTGAATGAAAATATGAATGATAAGTTGAGGGATTTATTTTTGTTCTCATAGGCAAGAACAAGTAAATATCACCCTTGATTCTTTGCAAATATGAAGCATTCATTCATTTGTTCAGTTATTCATGTATCAAACATTTCCTGAGATGACTTTAAATGTCATGTGACTCCCATGTACTCTGGAATTTATACATGCAAATATGTGATGTTCCTTTTAAAGTAACTCCAGAAATATGTGGCATATGTTTGAGAGGGAGTGTCAAATGCTAGACAGAGTAGTTTTTCGGGACATCATGAAAAAATGAGATATGTCATAATAATAATCATCATCATAATATGTTATGATACTGTTTGATTGCATACAATGTATTGACCACAATGCTAAGAGCTTAACATGTATTATCTCAATCTTCATAATCCTGTGAGAAAGATACCACTATCTGTGTTGCCCAGATGAGGAAGACTGAGGCTCAAATAGGTTAAATAAGTACCCAAGATTAAACAAGTAAACTTGTTGACTAGCTGAGTAATTTTATCTTCATTTTGAAGATAGGAAAATGAGGCTCAGAGGGGCAAAAAGTTTAAATTTTGTCAAGGCCACACTTAGTAAATAGTTTTCAGATGGCTCCTTCTCAAGAAGCAGGATCCTGGGAGGGACCGCTAAGCTCTGGACAGGAAACAGTGTCTTAGAAGCTGTAGCTGAATCAGTGTAGTATGTCACTTCCCTGTAGGCAGACTGCAGTGTGAGGAACTAAAAGGGAAAATTGAGAGAGTCTTGGGTGGCATATGGAATCAAAAAGCCAAGTAAACCAGCCAAAGGAATCAGGGCCAGGCAGGGCTAGGTGCAGAAAGAGTGTCCACGTATGAAACTCAAGGAGCAGAGATCAGATAATCAGGAGATGGTAGTAGTGGTGATGATGAGGTCAGCTAAATCATCACTTTTCAACATTTAATGACATAAAAATCACCTAGGGATCTTATTAAAGTGCAGATTGTGATTTAGTAGTTTGCTGGTGGGACCCAAGACACTGCATTTCTAATAGGCTCCAAGGCAATGACGATGCTGCTGGTTTATGAACCACACCCTGAGTATCAAGGAAGTAAAACATATTGAGTTTACTACGTACCAGGAACTCTTCAATGAACTTATCATGCATTAATTTATTGAATTACCATAACAACTCTATAAAGTAGTACTACTTTTACCTTCCTTTTAAAAACAAAGAAACTTAAGAAGCACAAGAGAGTCTAAGTATCTTGCCAAATTAATCAGTGGTAGAATCAGGATTCCCATTTAGATACTCTGACTCTAGAACCCATCTATGTTCATAACTATTACATGTTATTGTCATATGAGAATAAAAGTTAACGGTAAGTCTGGTTGTAAAGTCCATTGTCTCCTGATGATGCTAGGAACAGACTTCATCCCATACTCAACAAAGATCCACTGAGTGCCTACAATGTACTGAACACTAAGATTGTAATGGTGAATGACCAGAAATGGTCCCTGCTCTCATGGAATGTGTATTTTTGTAGGAAGAAAAAAATATATAATAGGTAACAATTGCTGGGTGTTTACATATGCTAGACATTGTTCTAAGCACTTTATATTTAATCATCACAACAGCCTTGTAAAATAGGTATTAGGACTGATAAGGAAACTCAAGCATAGAGAGGTAAATAACTTCCCCAGGGCCACAGTTAAATAGCAGAACTAGGAATTAAATCTAGAGTCCAACTTCAGACTCTGTATTTGTTACCACTATGTTCTATACCTCTAAATAAGTGAATATAGAGTGTGATAAGAGCTATGAGGGAAACAAACCGGATGCTAAGATAGAGAAAAATAGGAGACCTACTTTACATAAAGTAGACAGAGAATGCCTCCCTGTGGAATAGGACATTTTATCTGAGACCTGAAACATGAGAAGGAACCTGTGACACAGAGAGTCAGAAAAGCATTATGGGCAGAAGAAACAGAATTTGCAAAAGCTATGAGATGGGAAAAAGCATAGAATACTTGAGTGATTGAAATAAACCAGTATAGCTATAGACTAAAGAAAACATGCAAGAAAAAGAAAAAATAGCATGAGATTAGCCTGGAGAGGTAGGCAGAATCCAGATCATACAGACCCTTGAGGACTATGATAAGGAGTGTGGATTTTATTCTAGGTATAATAGGAAGCCATCAGAGGGTTTTAAGCAAAGGATTAATATGATTGTGTTTATCTTAAAAAAAAAAATTCTGGTTGCTAGGAGGCTAATGGATTGGAGAGTGCTTGACAAGTTTCAAAAAGAACATTTAGTAGTCCAGGAGAGAGATGATAGTTGCTTGGATCAGGTTGGTGGCAAGAGTTGAAGAGAAGTCATTTAGTGTTAGAATCAACTGGTAATGAGGCTAGGAGGAGAAATGTGAAAAAAGAGGTACAGGACAGCTGTTATAGAAGGAGCCAGTGATTTGAGGTGAGTGGTCAGGAAACAGAGATGCCAATCTAAGAGACTCTGGCTTAAGATGACCAATATGCAGCCTGATTTCTCCATGGGACTATCAGGTGCCACGTGGGAGTGAAGGAGTAACACACTGTCCCAAAACTGGTTCATTTGCTGCTTCAGGCTTCAAGCAGTTAACAGCCAAATCAATTTCAATACTGTAGAACCAGGATGTTTCTGGTAGTTCTGCAGAAGGGCAACACAATCTGTGGATTTCTCTATGCTGATTGTGAATAGCTGAGGTGGGCTAGGATAGAGAAAGGATGTAACAGCTCATATGACTATGACATAACTTTAAAAGTCTTATTTCTTTGTCTTCATACCTCATCATATAATGTTGATCAAAGAGAATAATTTGAAACAAGGAAAAGCTACAATTTACCGTCATATCTGGAAAACCAAAAAATGGTATTTTTTACCTTGCTTCAGTGGGGGCACCATGGAATTACCTAAAAACACTTGTTTAAAAACTCTTCTTGGAGCCCTTAGATTTGGGTTTGAAACTTTGCTCTGCCACAGATTTTCTGGGCAAGTCACTTTACCTCTCTAAGCCTCAGTTTTCTCACCAGCAAACCATGACCTAAAAACCTTATTGACAGGTGGTTGTAACAATAAAAATTACTATATGCCAAGTGCCAGGCATTTAGGGGGTACTCAACAAATGCTGGTGGAATTGAGAAGGAAGCATATTGCTTCCCAAATACTAAGTACTGAATATGGCCCTCTGTAATACTGGGGCTAGGACAGCTCTTATTACCTCATCTGTAGGAATCCTGAAGGGCTGATCTCCTAAACCTAAGAAAGCCTCAAGCGCCTTTGAAAATCCTAAGTGTAGTTAGAGCTGTCTTGAACTAAATTCATTCTGCAACCAATTAACCTAAATGAAATCTAATTCTTTTCTTTCTGGGTTCCAAAGGATCTTAGAATGAATGTTGAGAAATATCTTTCAATTACCTTCTAATGGTTACATTGTATTATTTGCTGTTTATAGTAACCAGCCTTCAAGATGGCTCCTAATGATTCTCAACCTGTACTCTTGTCTAATCCCAGAGGGACGTTGTACCAGAGCGAGTATGTCTGATGAATAAAATACGGCATTAGTGATGATATGTCACTTTTGAGATAAGGTTATGAAGGACACTGCAGGTTCCATCTTGGTTTCTCAGTCTGTCTATCTGTCTGTCTGTCTCTGTCTATTGGATTCTTTGCTCTGGGTGAAGCCAGCTGCCATGCTATGAATAGCTCTGTGGAGAGGCCCATATATGGAGGAACTGAAGCCTCCAGCCAATAGCCATATGAATGAGCTTTGGAAGTGGATCCTCCAGCACTAGCCAGGTTTTCAGATGACTGCAACCTAGGCTGACAGCTTGACTGAAACTCACAAGAGACCCTGAGCTAAACCCATCCTGCTAAGCCATTCCCAGATTCCCAGCTCTCAGAAACTGAGAGAGATAATTAATGTTTGCTGTTATAAGCAACCACGTTTCAGAGTAATTTGTCACACAGCAATATATAATAACACACCATTTTGTTACTCAAGTCTAAGGAAAATTGACTTTTACATTCAAAGGCCTTTCTCAGAGCTTTGATTCATCTCTTCTATTAGTATCTGGGGTTGGGAATTTCTTGTCTCTTGTATACTCAAGGGATGACTGCAGTCAAGATGATCCCAAATGTCAGGATAGGGAGTTGTTACCCTTGTGTGTTGAGTAAAAGGAAACGTGGGATCTAGAAATCCATGACCAGGCTGGAGTCAAAAGACTGATTTCAGGGGCCAGCCTGGTGGTGTGGTGGTTAGGTCCATGTGCTCTGCTTTGGTGGCCCAGTGTTCGCAGGTTTGGATCCCAGGCACAGACCTACATGCCACTCATCACGCCATGCTGTGGTGGCATCCCATATACAAAATAGATGAAGATTGCCACAGATGTTAGCTCAGGGACAATCTTCCTCAAGCAAAGATGGAGAAGACTGCAATGAATGTTAGCTCAGGGCCAATCTTCCTCACCAAAAAAATAAATAAAAAATAACTGGGTTCAGATTGTTGAAGCTGCAGAGGTAGCAAACAAGAATCAGAGACTCAGCATAGGGCCTGACACTTAGTAGGTATTCAAACATCTGTTGATCTAGATTCTTCACACTTGAGCCAAGTCTACCTATCCATAAGTGGATGGATTTGTCTCTCTTGCAAAGGGCATGCTTCCATATCCAGACTGCAACAACTCTGCCATGTACTTACGTATGCCGAGTAGCTATTAGAAGACCAGCAATTATGTGTGTGTGTACGTGTACACATGCACAGGTCCGTGAAAGTACACTTACATGTCTGCAGATCTACCAAAAATAAGATTTCTTTCCCATTCCCAGCCTACTTACCACATTGGGAACTGATTTACCTCGTCAGATGAAGAGCAGCTTGCCTTGTGACCATTTTGCTGACTCTGAGCACTTTCCCTTTCCTCCTAGAACTGTCATCACAGATAGTAGAGGCAATACCTTATGTGGGTACAATTGAGGAAAATTAGGATACAACCACAGTGTAGTAAAGAGGCCCCTAGCCAACTCTTCTTTGCTGGGTAGGCCAAGTTTGGCCTGGGAGATCATGCTTGCAACAGAGATCCCAGACCATATCCAGAAATGGGCATTGTTAACACTGCCAACACATAAACTGTGAGTTCTCTGTTATAGTGACTTATCTTTATTAGAAATCTGCCTAATGTCCCATGTGGAGCAGAGAAAATGACCCCCTGGTGGTCTTATTTCATCCACCTACTGATGAATGCCCACTTCCCTATTTTCCTAGATTTTGGTGTCTAGTGGTATGGTGTGTATAGTGGTTAAGAGACTGAACCTTTAGAATTAGACTGTGTGACTTCAAATCCAGGCTCCACACTTGGTATCAGGGAAACGGGAAAGCCACTTCAACTCTCTAAGCTTTATTTTCCTAAACTGTAGAATAGGGTAAAAATAGCCCTTGTCTCAAAGGATTTTGGGGATAATTAAATGAATTAATACATGTAAACATCTTAAAACAATGCCTGGCATATTGTAAATGTTCAATATTTTCAGCTATTATTATCATTTTAGTACTGTGAGGTAGCTTTGTGTAGTGGAAAGAACTTGGGCTTTAGAGTTGGATGCACTTTTTGGGTAAACTTGAACAAGTAACTAACCTCTATGAAGCTTACTTTCTTCATCTGTAAAAGGAAGAGATATTACCTACACCAGAGGGTTATTTTAAGGATTAAATAAGACCACACATATACAGGATCCAAGACATAGAAGGTAAAAATAAATTGCAGGTCTCTTCTCCTTTAGCCAGGTTATAAGTGCTAACTCCAAAATCTGATATTTATGAAAAAATAGCATCCAACATCCTTAAAAGATGCATATGAAGAGGAGTGTACTGTTGTAAGGAAAGGGGAGTGGTTCTATGTTTAGCATCAAATGGGCAAAATCATTTAAGTTCATGGGTGGATGCTTTTGAGTTTTTATAAAAACAAAATCCAGCAGATATAACGAAGTCTGCAGCATTTGGAACAGAAGCAAGTGCTCCTCTTCGTTGTGTGGGCAATAAAACCTGGAAGAAAAAACAATCAATATGTTGGTTCAATTAAGTTTTCAGCTACAAATAACTAATTTCAGTCCTCATGGTTTTTCTGGGATCCAAAATATATTGCTTATTCTTCTTAAAATATTAATATACCTCTGAATTATTTATTGAGCCAAGAAACACTGTACTCTTTTAACATGGAAGAGAATAGAAGGTTATTTCATGTCAGCACCATGGAAGACAATAATAAATCTGAAATCTAAATAATACCTCTGAGAGTAGAGCCTGGTTGAAGGCCAGACAAAGCTCGTGATTTCAGACTTTTTCTTTTGTGATATAGAAGTTGGAAAGCCAATGGAAAAATGCTGTTCTGGGCTTCTGATTCTTTTAGGGTTGGCAGCATCTTGTGGGCTGTTTAGATCATTCTAGAGTGTTTTGATCATTTATAATATTTAATTTCATGTCATTAAAAGAACCTTCTATAATAATAGCAATAGCTGTCATTTGTTGAGCTTTTATTATGTCCTCGGCACTATGCTAAGTGCTTATCTATACTCTTGTCTATACCTTATCTATACTCTTAACTTTATAAAGCAGGTACTGTTACTGTCCGTATTTTATAGGAGAAGAAACTGAGACCCAGAGAGGTTAAGTGTTTTGAATCCCTGGCCTCTGACTCCAGAGCTCTTTTTTTTTGATGGAACAACTTGGTGCTTTCACGCATAGACAACATTAATCCCTCCTGGTTCTGTCATTCAATGCAGAATGCCTGTGATTCTGGTATACTCTGCCTGGCTTTGTAGACATTTGTTTATATTGATATTCTTCACTATGGTAGTGGAAAGAGCGTGGTCTTTGAAGTTGAACAGACCTGGGCTTGCTTTCCACATCTTCCCCTTGCTAGTGGTGTTATCTTGGATTACTTAGTGCTCAGAATAAATCTCTGAGTTGGGCACTGCTATTGCCTCATTTTATCACTCATGAATCTGGGGCTTAGAGAGGTTAAGTACCTTGACCAAGGTCTTACTGCAAGTATGTGGAAGAGCTGTTATTTGAACCCAGGTCTGTCAGAAAACTCCAAATCCCATGCTTTTAGTAATTTGCCTTTTCTACATGATTGCAAATATTCAGAGCTGCAGTTTGGTGACTAGGAGATCATCTAGAAGCCTTCTCATTTTGTAGATTGGGAAACCGAGGCCCAGATAGAAGGAATGAGTTACTAATAGACTTGAAACCAAAACCCAGCTCCTAGTTCAGTGTTTTCCCACTGCTGCTTCTTCCTTGCTTGTTGGTATCATGGTATCATTACAGAAGCCTAAGGCTTTGATTTCTGTAAGAGATAAGGTGAGGTTAGTGATCCATAGGGAGACTGTGCTCATGACATATGCTGAGGGTAGATACTAATAAGTTCACTTTACTTTGCCCATGCATATATACACCTCTCCTGAGCCTTTGAAAATTCACTAACTCCCTATGTAACTTCAGTTTCAATCAAATAAAGGAAAGAGAGCTCAAATTTATAGAGATATTACTGTGCACTTAATTTGGTATATTACATAAATCATCTAATCTTTATCACAGCCCCATTGTTTAGGTATTATTAGCTCCATTTTACAAATGAGGAGATTGAGAAAAGGAGGGTTAGTACCCCTGGGTTCTGCTCTCTTCTAGAACTGCCTAGTGGTTTGAAATATCCCTATTAAGAAGGGCTCTGTTTCCTCTCTTGATCAAAAGGCTACTCACTCTGCTAGATGGTAGTATAAAGGGAGCTATTGTGGAGGGATCCACATGGGAGAAATTCTCTTTTCCTTTTGGTCTCATTGGAATGACTTTTGTTTGCTATGACCTTGGGTTTCTTTTCATCATTAAGAGGGATATATTGTGTGTTTAAATACTGCATTATTAATAATATTTGCCTGGGTGCAGTGTCGTGATCAATTTTTCATGTGCATCACTCTTTGTGCAGCACTAGTTGAATTTCAAGTAGAGCCTTACCTTCACCTCTCCTCCCTCAATGACAATCTCCAACAGGGAGCATGGCGGGCCTGAGACTCCTTATCCACGGGAGAGATCAGAAATGCTTCCCTAAGTCAGCCCAAAATTCTTTGTTAGGTATCTTCCTAATGCTGAACCTTGTTCCAGAGGATCCAGAGGTTAATGTCCTGAACTTCCCATAATATTCTGTGAGGCCATTGTGTCACCCAAGTTTCCTCCATCCTTTCTTCTCCACCTCCCTTTCATCTGTCTTACTTCAAGCATTCATGGAGCATCTATAATATACCAGGCCCAGTGCCAAAGGCTGGGGATGGAGACAGAAAAGAAGAAAGATTCCTAGTTTTCAATGGACTTCCCCATCTTGACTAGGAGCCAGACACAGAGTAATGTGATTGGCACTGTGATCTAGGGAGGTACAGGGAATGTTCTTTTGTTTCTGTTCTTTTTTTTTAAGTTCAAAGGTAGGGACCAAGTATTTTTGCCCTGAATTATATTTATTTTCTAACCCCCATGTAAGTGAAATTTTACACCATTTCCCAGGTTAGCTTCTTGGCATGTAGCCAGATTGACATATTCCTCCTCTCCCAGAACTCCAAGGATTATTTGAAATAGAGGACAGGTGTGCTTACCCCCCAAGTCTCACTAATAAATCTACTTAATGAAAACAGCATTAATTTGGTGATTTGTACGTGAAACTTTCTACCCCTCCTCCCGTGCTGGTAGATGCCTTTTCTAATGATCCAGCCTTAGAAATTTGTGGGAAGCAGCTCTAAGTGGGGCTCCACTCAGACCTCAGCAGCTTTTCTGATGTGCTTGTTGCAGTCTATAGGGCTGCCTTCCTTCCCGTCTTCCTATTAATCTGTTCCAGGGCTTGGATGCTGATCAGCTTAGTGGGCTAGACTGGAGGCTCTTCGAAAAGAGGGATCGGTTCTGAGTTCTCTCTGAAACCCCGGGGTACACCCAGCACAGTTATTAACACAGTGCACACTCAGAGGATGTTTGAGGAAGGAAGGGAAGGGAGTGAGATGAAGGGAAGAGAAGAGGAAAGATGGGGAGAGAAAGGAAGAGGAATAAAGGAAGGCAATGTGCCCATTTCACCACCTCTTCCACCAGGGGAAGGAAGGCTTGTATCATTCAGTGGTGGTAGCATAGTGGTCAAGAAGGAGAATGGGAAGTAACCCAGACAGACATGGTACTGTCCACAGCATACTTAACCTGTTTGAACTTTAAACCTTTTTATTAAGTGGTAATAATAGTACCTACTTCTTAAATTTATTATGAAATTTAAACTAATGTATGTAAAATACTTGGCACACTATCTGCCGCATAGTAAGTACTCAATAAATGTTACATTTTATTAGTGTTTAAAAAAAACAAATTCTGACTGTCTCTTCCCCTCCTATATTTTTCCTACTTCTTGCCTTCACCATGAGCCAGAAAATTCCTTCCTCTGGAAGCCTTATCTCTTAAACCCAGCATTTCCCAAAGTGTTCTGAGAAATAGATGTTAATAGGTGTTACAGAAAGGAAAGATTCATATTTAAATAAGTTTGAAAAGCACTGGATTAAAAATAAATTAGCCAGATTCTTCACAGCAGGACTTTTTACAAGATTGGAATATGCTCATACACATTGTCAGTCTTTGGAGGAAGCCAGCCCATAGAGCATTTCCTGCTGTTATTTGACTTCAGACTTCTCTCCCTTCGTTTTTCCCAGAGTACCTTATGAAATTAGTGTTCTTAGGAACTTTTTTGCCCAACACTGCCCCGAAGACTTACCAGACTGTTTTTCCTATGTCCCTGTCAGAGGACAGGAGTCAGTTCCACAGATTCTCTGTTTACTACTGAGGCACTCCATTAACAATTTTTTTTTAAAACTATCAGTGGGAAACAAACAAATAACGACAACAAAAGCTTCCCTGAGCCTCCTAGGCTTTGTCATGTGTATATATATTTTAAAAAGAAGTTTAAAATTTTTTTTCTTTTTATCATCTATTCATTTAACAAATATTTCTGAGGATCTGTTTGCCATGCACAGTGCTGGGCATTTCTGGAGGGCAGGACTGGTCAATCAAACTTTCAGTTACACGTAGAGTGATAAGAATCTATAAGGTAATGTGGGAGCTCATTAGAAAAGCACTCGATACAGTCTGGAGGGGTAAGAGAAGGGTGTCTGGAGGAAGTGATGTTCCTCATAGGATCTCAGAGGTCAGGAGGATATAGCCAAATGAAGTTGAGTAGTGGAGGAGAACAAGTCTATAGGAAAGAGGGAACATCGGGTAGAGAAGTAAGAGACAGGTGTTGAAAGAAGTTCAGTGAGCTGAAACATCAAAGTGAAAATAGCACATGCTTATTCTAGCAAATTTAGAAAGTGGTGAAAAAGTACACATGAATCAGGACAATGCCCTCTGATTTCTCCTCTTAAAAGTAAGTCTTAAAATTTCATACTATTTCCTTTTAGTCTTCTTTCTATGCATTTTCCCTTTGCATAATAGAGCTTAGAATATATATGGATATCTGTTTGCTCTTAATATTTTATTGTGAGTATATATTCAATTTGTGAAAGATTGCTTTGAAGCTTCCCTTTAATTACTGATTATGATATATCTGTTGGTGAGACCTATAGAGACACTTCAGCTATAATGGAGGGATGACAGTGCCCCAAGCAGTCCTCAGATGTTTTCCTTGATCACCTCTCTTGTGATAAGACTCCATGGTTAAGCCACTAGCTAGATGTGTCTTATATCAATCTGCCCAAGGCTACCTCTAAGGTGTGCAGGGCCCCTGGTAAATACTTTTTGGTGAGGCCCCATCTATATCAACATTTTATTATAAATTTATATTATAAAATTCATGGACCCATGTGAAGTCCATGAATTTAGATGAAGATTTAAAACAATGGGTTGGGAAGAAATATATAAGGTTATTGTTCATTCTGTACATGTGAAGTGTCCAGGCACTATCTTTTCATTTTCTTTATTGCCAAATGCACAGTTCTTGGTTAATTTCATATTTCCCATCTGGAGAAAAAGGTAGCAACACTGATATTACTCATGATGCATGGCCCTTTGGAACATGTTTATATCAAAACAACATAGATCTTCTTGCCTCTCCAGTTTCCTAATACTGTTTATTTAATGCTGGCTATATCATTACTTGTGGCACTTCATCATTCATGGTGTTGTTTAAGAAAAAATTATTCATGACACTTGTTAAAGAACAGTAAAGCAGTCTTTATTCAGGAGGTTCCTACAACAGGGTCTTGTAGTAGGGGAAAGAGATCAGGCTCAACTCCAAACACAATAAGGAAAAGTGAGAATTTATAACCAAGGAGTGAGGGTGGGTCAATGTCAGTGGATAGAAAGTTACAAATTACGGAGGAAACATCAGGGGAAAGGGAGGATTCTGGCTAAACCAACCAAACAAGATTCTTACTGAAGACAGGCCAGGGTGACCAGACATCACCTAGGGGATGACAGAGGATGAAGAACCTGATCAGATATCAAGCGTGTCAGATATCGAAGATGGGGATTCTGGCTAAACTGACTTAGCAAGATTCTTGCTAAATTGGATAATGCAGAGACAAACATGGAAGCCTGAAAGTCAGGGCCTAATTGAGAAGAGAGTTCAAAGGAGCTTGAGTTGAGTTTGGTCAAGTAGAGAATCTTTGTCAGTGTCTCCCACAAATACTAGTTTCTAATGACTCTCAAGGTTTTCATGATACTCTGTTGATGAGAAACACAAATGCAGGACTCATTCCAAGTATGCAGGAAAATGTGAATAACAATTCATGTTCTGCTCATGTTAAGTGTGCCATCCAAGATTGTATAGCGTAAACATAGATCGATATATCTTCCAACCATGTCTTTTCTTGAACTCTTTAGCTTTAGGCCATAATCCCCGCATTCCTAGAACATGTTCTCATTTGAGATTGACTGCACAGTGTTAACTGCCTTCTACACACTGCCGTCAGCAGGAAAAATAGGCAAGGGACCCATATGCTAAGAGAGAAGAGCAGTCCCATTTGCACAAAGAAAGCTTGTTCTCATATGACACACCTTAAGACAGACCCAGGAGAGCATGACATTCACATGTGGATTGACAACAATCAGAAGGACTTGTTGGAAATGCAACACATCCACTTCAAAAGACTTCAGAGAAGATAGGCATGAGACAGGCACAGCCACCTCTAGAGAACAACCTGGCACTGCTCTCAGGAGGGGATTCAATGTAAAGGATGCTTGCTGCTACCCATGCTGTGTTCATCTGCTGTAACCCCAGAGACAGCACCATGGTTGGACCATAGACAGGCCAAAGCCAATGCCTGGGCCCACATATATGGCTCAAGCCCGGAGGTCAGTGGCAGATCATCATGTCCAACATGAGTGTGTGTCACCCAAAATCATCATCTTAGCTCCATTCTGGTGACTCAATCTTGCGTGGTCCTGTGAAAGAAATACCACATCAGCTAATAGAAGCGATCTGCTCTCCCTGTCATCTGTTAGGAACTGGGGCCTAGCCATGGGCCATAGAACAACCCCATAGCCATGAGTCCTGGAGCTCCTCAGATTATCTGGTTGTCTCTACATGTGAGGAGCAAGGGGAAGAGTGTTTGAGAGCATTCTGAAGATAAGAATGAGGGACTGGGGTGCCCTGCCCAATTGTCACTGCTATCCCTGGTTGTTCTCAGGCACTCGAGGGGGACTTAAAAAATTTTAGGATAGACACTTCCGGTGACCAGAACCCAGAGGAACCAAGTCTAGTCTCAGAATATTCTGCTTGCACTACCCAGCCAGCCCAGGCACTGGAGAGGGACTTAGTTTCCTAAAAGACACTCCAAAGTGTGGGACCAGAGACAGGGGCCCCACTTACGAGGGTCAGAAGGCATTGCTAAGCCTGGCCCAGAAGTTTCAGTTCTGGCTTAGTGACAAGTTCCAAATGATTCCTACCTCACCCTCAGAGGTATATTCACAATCTGCAGGTTAGGTGTTGAGTGGGAGCTGAGTGCCTTTACTTCAGAGAAACATGTAGTTTCCACTGTCCTGAAAGAAAAGCACATTCCTTTAACAGAAAATAGACAAATCCATCATGTAACCATCATGTAAACACCCCAGTCATATACTCCACACTTCAAAGGGGACAGATAATAATAGTAATAATAACAGTAGTAATAAGTGTAATAGTTTGTTGAATACCTGCTATATTTTGGAAACCATGCTAGGTGTGTTATGCATATGGCACATTTAATCCTACTATAACCCTACAAAGTAAATATTACCTCTATTTGATGATATAAAGAAACCAAGACTCAGAGAAGGGAGTTGATTTACCCAAGGTCACTCAGCTGGTGATTGACAAAGTCAGGCACATATAACCGTATAACCCAGATTCTTTGCATTGCATCTTACTGGCCTTTCTAAGCCCTCTGAGAGTGCAGAAAGATAGCCCTGAATTGGACACAGACTCAGGATTGTGCACAGGAGGGCCTGCAGGACCTAAGACTCCTCCCTCCCAGCCTAAGACCTAGCAATGGTGCTTTTTCACTCCCCTCTCTTTTCTCTGCCTGAATCGCTGTTCCTCCTTCAAGCCTGTAGGCTCCCCACTCTTACCAAACAGGCCATTGGATTTTTTTTCCTATTGCCTTTGTACATCAGCATTACATCCTCAGTAGACTAAAATTAGGTTTCTTCCCTTTCTTTAAGTAAACAAGCATGTGAAGCAAGTGATGTTCAAGCTATTGGCTGGCCTTGAAAGTACCGTTTTCACTGGAAACCTGGGGGCAGCAACTTTTCTTTTCTAGTGAGGTGCTGTGGAAATTCAGAGACCTGGATGCTAGCCACTGTGTGACCTTGGTCAGGCTGCCGCCCCTCTCTTGGCCTGGATTTTCTAATGTGTTAAATGGGAGTGAGGATAGGCAATTTGGAGTGGGTGATCTAGTGGCAGCTTGCTCACCTGTTCTCTGTCTTAAACTGACATGCAGCAGTAGCATCAAATTGAGCACAAACATCTTAGGATCCCCTCCTGTATGATTGTGGGGTGCTGTGGTATAAGAGAAAGCACAGGCTTTGGAGTCACAGAGCTCTGGGTTTGAATTCTGACTTTCTACTTCTGTCTGTATGGCCTAGGGAAAGTCATTTAACGCCCGCGGACCGTTGTGGGCAGAAAAGCTCATCTTCTGCTCCACGTCTTATGTCCCTTCCCTCACTGAGGCTGCTCCCTTACCTTTGCTGCTCCTCTGTCAGGTCCACAGCATCAGCTTTGTGCTGTCTTCAGCATGCTGAGCTTGCTGAAGCTGATGGATTATGACTCCCTCCATCTCCAGTCCTCTTGCTCCTGGCTCTGGGGTTCTGGGCTCCCTGGCTGCTCATTGCCACCAGGCAGTGCCTTTGTAATCAGAATTTCAGATTGCCTGTAATGATGTCAGACGAGGCAGAAGAATAGCAAAGGCTACCTTCTGAGGCCCAATCATAGGGCCACACAGGGAGCCTAGTGTGGCCACCCAGGCCCCATCATGCTCCCTGGAAGGGCACTGTGGCACTTCTCAGTGTTCTATTTGTAGGTTCAGGACAATGGTGCCCACATGCCAGGTATATCTGATGAAGTGGGACACTTAGTACCACCATCCCACCTTACAGGTACCAAATTCCCACCCTCCTGACCAACCACCTGAGGTAGGGTTCTCTCAGCTGTGTGCTTCCCTTTTCAACCAACATTTGTTCACTTGTCTGCTCAGTCACCCATTAATCAGATGCTCATCCATTCATTTAAATGGACAGAGTCACCAGGATAACAACAAACATGTAGTTTTTGGAATCCATCTCAGTGCTAGGCACTTGACTTAGATGATCTGACTCACTGTGGTTAGGCGCATAGGATCTGCAGTCAAAATGCCTAGGTTCAAATCCTGGATCTTCTACTTATAGCTATGTGACCTGAGGCCAAATCCTTAACCTTTCTGGGCTTTGCTTTCTTCTTTTATAAAATAGGGACACAAATGCTACCAATAGCAGTTGTTTAGGGAATAAATGAGTTAATACACAAAAAAAACTTGGAACAGGACCTGACACATCGTAAATACCCAATAGAACTTAGCTATTATTACTGAAACACACAGTAATCTTTTCAATACTATTATTATCACCATTGGTGGATGTGGAAACTGAGTCTGTAAAATTGGAAAATTTCCCCAGTTCAAAGAACTGATAAACAGTAGAGTTGTGATTTAAAACCAGGCAGTCTTATTTATGATCTATAATTTACATAGCAGAGACATGGGGTGGGGTGGCAAGGGTGGAGGAGAGAGGATGACCTAAGATAAGACAAATCAAAGGAAAAAAAAAAAGGCCAGATGATGTCTCAGATATTTAAAGGTTGTTCTTTCCTGCTCTTACCTTCTAACTATACTCATGACTTTCTCAAACAACCCTTTTCAACTTATGACTTCCTAAGAGAATCCTTCCTCCTGCCAAGCCCCAGATTCCTCTTGCCTTTGCTGCTATTGTTTCCTTTATCTGGAACACTATTTCTGCCTGCTCCTGGATGGCTGGATTGACCCCATCCAGTCTTTTTTGTCTTGGCTCCAGCTACCCTTTCTCCTCCATCTTCTGTTCAGCCATCCGATGCTGTCTCAGGGAAGCCCCAGAGAGAAGTGTCTTGTTTTGTCACCACCATCACCACCAATTCGCCTTTGCTCTCAGTGTGATCTCAGCCTGGAATCTTCTCTCTGCCTCTCTGCCACTTTGCCTATGAAAGCTTTCACTCTTCCTTCATGGCCTAACCTAAGTGACTTCCTCTCTGTGAAGTCTTCCAGGGCTCTGTAGGCAGAGTTAGTCAATCCATGATCCGTGTGCCTTTTCCTCCTGAACTCCTCTCTCAACATTTATCATCAAGGTGTCACTCTTTCTAGATCTGGCTCAGCTAAGTTGTTGAGGTCAAGGACTGTGTCTCACTGATAACAGGGTATCTAGCACCCACCGTAGGTGTGAGGGTTCATTAGGTATGTGTAGATTAGATAAATTGTATGGAATTGCACTAAAGTGAGCTGGGTCTTTGAGCATGAGTATGAGGTATAAGTGAGAGATGGTAAGGGCTTAATGCTCATTAAACCCAGCGCTAGGTTCAGACTGCTTTTAAAGGCAAGCCTTAAGACCCAGACTGGCTGACTCCCCTCCCTCCCTCCCTCCTTTCTTCCTTCCTTCTTTTTGTTTTTCCTTCCTTCCTTCCTTATTCTTCCCTCCTTCCTTCCTCCCTCCCTTCCTTCTAGGAATGATTAAATGTCTATTTTGTGTTTGTTGCTGGAATGCAGAAGAGTAACCCTGTTCCTTACCCCATATTATCCCTTCCTGAGGCTTCCTTAATGATGGGCTCACTGGGACACCCAAAGACCCCTGCCTCCAAAGCCTTCTAACATAGCCCCTCAGACCCTTTCCCTCTGACTTTTGCAGAGTTCTAATATAGCCCTGGTGTCCACTGAGAGTCAGCAGCAGCAGCAACACATTGGCTCAAACCGTTTCCCAATCTTCTTTCCAGGGGTTCTAGGACAGGGCTGGTTGACAGTGTTTAGAGCATTTTCATATCATTGCCTTATGTCATGGTCAGCCTTCCTGGTGGAGAGACTAAGAGAAGAAACGATCTGTACCTTACAGATAGAATAATCAAGGCTCAGAGAACTTGTGAGACCCAGTCTCTGTTCAAATCTGTGCATGAGCCTGCTAAAATGCATTTCACCATGGATGACCTAGCTTTTTCACTGGCAGAACCCTTTTCAAGAGGATTAAGGCTATTTTACACTAGAAAGCCAGCTCAATCTGGGTTGGCAAATGACATACAGAGATAGAACGGTGAGAGAGTTGCTGCTGAGAAAATGACATGTTCAGGGTTGTGTCCCAAAGAGCAGTAATTCCAGTAATTGCTAACATTGGCAGTTTTGTTTCTGTTTTTCCACTTTGCTCCCCATGCCTTAATATATGTAGATGGTTAGGACTGACTCCTTCCTGAGAAGATCTGTGAGTTACTGTTTTCCTTTTATGCATAAGCCTTCTGGGTCAGACCCAAGGATACCCTAAGAAACTTAATTCATCCATCATATTATCAAGCATTCCCTGAGCATATGCTCCATGCCAAGCTGTGTCTGGGCACTGATAATATTAAAAGTCTTGGCACATTCCCTACCCTCATGAAGCTCACAGTCCAATGACAGAGATAGACATAGTTGTACCAAATACTATTGGTACAGAGAAGGCGCAGTTGCACCAAAGTCAAGACAAAATTGCAAGTTACAAGGTGAAGATTAAGGAGGCACTTTTACATGGAGTATCAAGAAAGCCCTCCTAGCTATAGCAAGGCTTGGGCTGAGTCTTAAAAGATTCAGGAAGAGGTGTTACCTGAATATTCAGGAGCAGGAAGGACATTCCAGGCAAAGGAAGCCACATGTGCCCAGAAGTAACAGTTCGATGTGTTCCAGGAACAACAAACAACAAACTCTGTATGGCTTCTCCTTAAACTAGTAGTCATGAGGAGAGATAAGGCTAGATAAGTACTGGGAGGTGGGAGTGGGCGTATATTACAGACTTCTTTGATGGCTAGTCCTTAGGGCAACAGAAGGTCACAAGAGGGAAGTAATTTACCCAGTTAGTGCATATCCATGTCAGGAATGCAATGGAATGTACCCTGTAAAGGAATTGGAAGACCTGGGTTCTGCTACTTTTTCCATCTACAGATTGGGTGAACATGTTCAAATCTTGTGATATCTTTAGGCCTGTTTCGGCACCTGTAAAATGGGGATATCTGACCTGTCCATCCTATAAGGTCAGTTGAGAAGAAAATGAAGAAATGGGTAAGAAAATAATTGTGAATTATAAAAATTCTGTCATTAGAATTATTTATAATGTCTTTTTTATTGTTACATTAAGTTTATTAAGTTCATATTCTCAATAGACATTTTAATATCCCTCAGATAACAGAACTAGCATCTGTAATAAAAAGTTTCATGATTACTTTCCTGGGATATTATTTAGTACTAAATTTCATGGCAGTAACACTATTGTAAGCACAGAGATAGGAGAAAAGAAGGGAAAGAAAATTATATTTATCGAGTATTTATGTGCCAAGTACTATGATGGATTGTTTACTCGCACTTAAGTCACTTTCTCAGTACTCTCATGAAGACAAGTATTATTATTCCATTTTATAGATAAGGAAACTAAGACTCAAAGAGTTGTAATAACTTAATAAAAGCCACTCACCTAATGAGTGGCAGAGCCAGGATTATAACCCAAAGAGGCATTAGTCCAAATCCTGCATTCTTCTCTATATATTGAGTTTGTTTGAGATGGAGGACAGTCGGGCAAAGGAGGCAGGAAATGTTTGCAGATGGGAATAAATATGGCCTGTATTTGAGAGGTTGAGGAGCTCTTCCCACATTGGGTTTAGGATCATTGAAAAATTTTGGCCAAAATGTCTTGAATGCCATGTCACAATTTTCTTTTGCTCTTGACTTGTAGGCGTGAGTGACTGGATGTTGCTGAATAGAGATCTAAGTAAGCCTGTTTTGAGAGAAAGATTAGGCCAAATGCAGAAAACTTCAGAGAACAGCAGTGACGTAACAGTGTCAATGTTTACTAAGTTTGTAAAAATGGTAGTTAAGTAATACATTTTATTATTCTGTTTTTATCTTTTCAGACACCAAATTCCTGGATTATATAGCCAGAGACAAATTTAGTCTTTGTAGGTTTCTATAGCCTTCAAATCATTAGAAGCTGCACGATTTTCATAGTCATCATGTTACATTCCTAGAGGGACTTCAGCCTGCCTCCCTAGCCTAGTTTCCTCCCAGTCTCTTTCCTGTAACTACACTGGACTACTAGGTCCCATGCTTGAAATATTCTTCCCTTCCTTTCTGTCAGTCAATATTATGTCCAACCATTAAGGCTCAACTCTTTCTTGAAGTTCCTACCTTGACTTCATGCAGATTTAACTAGTCCTTCTTCCTCTATTTCCATTGGTTTCACATTGCACTTAAAGTAGCATTCAATCTCCTTATCATAGTCTAAAAGGCCCTGGATAATTTCATCTCTGCCTAGCTCTCTAACTTCATTGTTTCTTCCCTTCCCATTTCTCATTAAGCTCCAGCCACACTAGCCTCTTCAGTTTTCTCAAATATTCCAAGCTTATTCCAAGCCTGTATCAAGGTCTTAGAAGGAATTTGGAGCAAATTTATTAAAGGGACAATTTACAAGAGTGTTGGCAAGATGTAAGGAAATTACAAGGTATAATGCAATACCTGGAGCTAGTAATAATAGGGCAGTGTTACCACCCAAGACCTGAAGAGGCAAAGGGAAGAAGTGGTTATCAGACTCCAAAATAAGAGTTCTGTTGAGAGGGTCACCTGACAGGAGCTGAGAAAGACAGATTGAGGGACACAACTAGCTTATGGCAACTCCACAAGGAAGGATCCAGAGAAGTAAATAGCCAAACAATAGCTACTCCTCTCTCCTTCCTGTATCGTTCTGGGCCTCCCCATTGTCTAAACCCAACCTGGAAGCTTGAGGGTAAGGGCCCTTTTCATTTAGTAGGTTGAACCAATTACCCAAATCAGCAATTTTGTAAGGTTCAATTCAATACATACAGATCACCCTTCTGAGGCAAAGGGCAGAGCTGAGAAGGGTGAGAGTGGATCTGGAGAAGCAGACAGAAAATACCCAGCACAGTCTCTCTGCCTAGAGCACTCTTACCCTGATCTACAAGGGACTCTTGTCATTTTTTCCTCTGCTCAAATGTTAGTGCTTCACAGAAGTCTTCCTTTACTCCCCAATCAAAAGTAGCATAACTCCAAACAGCAGTGTCACTATTAAATCACTGTATTTCATTTTATTCATAGTATTTATCACCATATGAACATACTTATTTTATTTCTCTTATTAAAATTAATTTTCTGTCTCACTCCACTAGAATGTAAGCTTTATGTGAGCAGAGGTCTTGTCTGTCTGATTCACTGCTGTACTGCCAGTGCCTGACACAGTGCCTGATGCCTAGTTGGCACTCAGTAATTCTTTGTCAAATAAATGAATGCATTACTCTGTCTTTCTGTAGCAGCTTGTAGTTCTTTCACAGCATTATCAGAGGCTGGCTTCTACTGTAGTTACAAGATATATAAACATCTTTCTTAGGTGATCTTCTTGAGAATAACGTTGTTTTATTCTTTTTAACTCCCAGCATCTGATAGAGAGCTTAGTACATAGTAGGAGATTACTAAAATTTTGTTGAAGTGAAATAACAGTCCTCCTTAGAACAGGATGGGAATTTGACACTGGCTATGAGCTCCAGGACATTCTATTTTAAGCTCAGGAAACTATCTTATTACCTAATTGCTGCCAACCTGTGTCTTGTCACCTCAATTCCAACAAGGATAAGCACCATGTTTTTTCCTCTTAGGTCCTCCATCCTCAGATTCTCATTTAGTGTTTGTTGGTTCTTGCCTTGGACATATTTCTAATTAGTGTGATTGGCTGGCTTCACAGTCCACAGTAAAATGTTGGAAGGAATACAGAAAAGATAAAGGGCTGTCATAGCAAGTAGATTAACAACCATGTGAGCAACAGCTGGTAGTCTGACAACAAAACAGGAATCAGAAATAACTTGAATTCAAGCTCCACAATAGTGTGGACCTTTACTCTTATTACTAGTCTCCCAAATATCTAGAAAAGTGCCTGATATGTTGTAGTAATAATAACAATGATTAAAAATAATAGCATAGGGCTATTGAGTGGAAAATACCTGCTGTACACCAAGACTTTGGTTCCATAGTCCATGCTCAATAAATATTTATTGAATTAATGAGTAAATAAAAGAATGATTGAGTTAAGTGTGTTACTTCTCATTCTCCAATTCATTTGATTTCATCATAGGATGGTGTTTATACTTAAGAAGAAATGCAGTTTACATTGTCCTTGCAATGTTTGTTAAACCAAATTTAACTGGATCTATGTGGAATGAAATTAATAATACCTTCCCTTTTTTAATACCAGTAAATGTTACTATGCATTCCTGTTGTGTTTAAATATAAACTCCATCAAAACTGTGTTTCTCCATTGATTTTCTTTCTCAGTAATTAAAGCAGTTTCTTAACTCTCAGAAATGGCACCCACCGTTAAAAGCCCCAAGAAGCAGTACAAATACTTAGTCCTGGTTTTACATGATGGCAATTTTCCCTTAGGCCCAATCTCGTTGCATTTATAGCACTTGCCAGAGTTGTGCCAGTCACATGGCTCCAAAAACAGCCAAAGAAAGAGGAGTAAACTTTAAGCCTAAAAATTAAAAAAAGGGAAAAAAATATGTGGGTGCATGTCATATCACCCTGACAATCCCTGTACATTCTATTTCAGTTACATTGCATGCAGGTTGATGGATGCATCCAAGAAATCTTTGTCTCCTGTAACTTGAGAATCACCAACAGTTGGGTTTTGTCAAATTCTTTCCCAGCTCTCTTGCTTCCTCACCAATCATGTCTCTGGAACTTTGACAGCTTTTTTAGATGGCAAAATATCTTCTTTTGGAAATGTAGGCAAGTCGGAGGGCCATATTCTTCTGTGCTGTCCTATCCTGGTGCAATGAGTACAGTTATGGCTGCCCCATCTTAAGAGGATCACGTAGCTTTCCTGGAACAGCTCAGCTTGAGAAGAGAAGGGCATGGAAATGAAGATGGTGGAGCCAAAGATGTTAAGGCTGGAGGAGAGCTTGGCTTCTGAATTTGCTAGCTCTGTGACTTTGGACAATTCTACAATTCTATAATTTGTGCTTGTAAGTGTTGTGAGAATCAAACAGAAAATATAGGGGAAAGTACCACATCAGTTATAAAGTTCTATCTAACTGTTATTGTTTTATTACTATCAAAATAGCTTGTGAGGCCAAAAATTCAGTGAAAAAAGTAGTATATTATAGAAAGTATTAGTCAGAAGGCCTGAGTGCAAATTTTACTTCTGCTGCTTGATACCTGGGTGATTTCATGCTATTTAGTTTGTCTTTTGAGCTTCAACTTTCTAATCTATAAAATTGGAATATGTAAGTTCACTCAAGAAACAGATATGAAGCCCCTGTTTTGTTCATGGACCTGGACATAGATGGAGATAAGAAATGTAGATGCTTATATCTTGTGAAGGAGACAATAAGTAAAAACAGACAGGGTCATAAATTGTAATCAAGTATCATTGCTCTTTAGAGAAGTGGATCTAACCCACCCTGATGCATCATTGCCTATTTCCAAATAGGATTTGAAGTGACAAATCATAAGACAAATACTACAACAGTCTTTTGCCAAAACGATTTCCACCATGGTCTCATTTGATCTTCATAATAGTCCTATGAAATAGGAAGAGAATTGTTACTATCCATTTAACACATTCATTGAGTGCTGATTATTGTACATAAATTACTGCCTAACTGTAAATATGTGTCATTTCCACACATGCTTTTCACTCACAAAAAGATCTGAAAAAGTCTTCATTGGATGTCCCCTGTGCAGCTGCATGGAGAGGAAAAGATCCTTGGACTTACAGGTGAGCATCCTGGGGTTTAAATTCCTGCTCTACCAGGACAGGCTGAGAAGCTCTAGCTTAGTTGTTGAGCCTGGCACATAGCAGGCTCTTGATAAATAGCAAAAGAATGAAGGGATATGAGAGGTCTCATCAAGATGGGGGCATTGGCAGGCTCTGAACTCACATCTTCCCACAAACACAACCAGGTTACAACTTTTCTTGGAAAAAATTACCCTGGAGAGAGAACTGAAAACTGAATAAAAAGAACCCCCACAACAAGGGACAGTCCTGACTGAGGTAGAAGAGGCCGAAATTCCTTCTGGAGAGAAAAAAGCCAACTTCGTGAGTTGGTGGAGCTTCACAGCCAGCTGGGTGGGAGCCACCCTAAGGAGACATAGCTGACTCACCTAATACATAGATATAAGCACAGAGAAAGAGGCATAATGAGGAGGGAAAGAAATATGTTCCAAGCAAGGGAACAGGACAAAACCCAAGAAAAAGAACTAAATGAAACAGAAATAAGCAATCTACTTGACAAGGAGTTCAAACAAAAACACGTAAGGATGCTCACTGATATTGGGAGAAGACTGGATGAACACAGTGAGAACGTCAAAAAGAAATGGAAAATATAAAAAAGAACCAATCAGAAGTGAAGAATACAATACTGGAAATGAAAAATTCACTAGAGGGGCTTAATAGCAGAGTAGATGATACAGAAGAATGGATCAGTGAGCTGGATGAAAGACTAGAGGAAATCACCCAAGCTGAACAATTAAAGAAAAAAGAATTAAAAAGAATGAGAACAGTCTGAGGGAACTCTGGGACAATATCAAGTGCACTAACAGTCGTATTATAGGTTTCTGAGAAGGAGAAAAGAGAGACAAAGGGGCAGAGAATCTATTTGAAGAAATAATAGCTGGAAAGTCTCCTAACCTAAAGAAGGAAACGGACATCCAAATACAAGAAGCACAGAGAGCACCAAACAAGATAAATCCAAAGAGACCCACACCAAGACACATTATAATTTAAATGTCCAAAACTAAAGATAAAGGGAGAATCCTAGAATGTGCAAGAGAAAGGCAGCAAGTGACATACAAAGGAAAGTCCAGAAGGCTATTGGCAGACTACACAGCCAAGGCTCTACAGGCTGAAGAGAGTGGGACGACTTATTTAAAGCGCTGAAAGGAAAAAAACCTACAGCCAAGAATACTCTATCCAGCAAGGCTACCAAACAGAATGCAAGGAGAGATAAAGAGTTTCCCAGACAAGCAAAAATTAAAGCAGTTTATCACCAATAAACCAGTTCTACAAGAAATGCTGAAGGGACTTATTTCAGTGCAAAAGAGAAGACCACAAATAGGCATAAGAAAATTATTTAAAAAAAAACAGGCAATAAAACCACTGGTAAAGGCAAAAACACAGTAAAAGTGACAGATCAACCACCTATGAAGATATTATGAAGGTTAAAAGACAAAAGTACTAAAATTACCTATTTGAATGATGAGAGAGTAATGGATAAACACAGACAAAATAAGAGATTAGATATAATTTCAAAGACATAAAATGTGGGAGGAGAGGAGTAAAAGAGTAGAGCTTTTAGAAAGAGGTTTAACTAAAGAGACTATCAACTGCATATAGATTCCTATCTACATAGCATATTATGTATGAACCTCATGGTAATCACAAACCAGAAACCTATAATAAATATACAAATAAGTAAGAATAAAGAAATCAAACATATTACTGAAGAAATACCACAAGGGAAGAGAGCAAGAGAAAAAGAAAGGAACAGAGAAGAACTAAAACACCCAGAAAAAAAAGTAACAAAATGGCAATACATACATATTTATCAATAGCTACTTTGTCAATAGACATTTAAATGTAAATATACATGTCAATGTAAATACTCCAATCAAAAGGCATAAGGTGGCCAATTGGATCAAAAAACAAGACCCATATATATGCTGCATACAAGAGACACACTTCAGACCTAAAGACACTCACAAACTGAAAGTGAAAAGGTGGAAAAAGATACCCCATGCAAATGGCAAAGAAAAGAAAGCTTGGGTAGCAATACTTAAATCAGACTGAATAGACTTTAAACAAAAACTGTCACAAGAGACAAAGAAGGGCACTACATAATGATAAAGGGAATAATCCAACAAGATGAAATAACAATTGTAAATATCTATGCACCCAACATAGGAGTACTTGAATATATATAGCAATTGTTAACAGATATAAGAGGAAAAATAGACAGTAACACATTAATAGTAGGAGACTATAACACTCCACTTATACCAATGGATGGATCATAAACAGAAGATCAATAAGGAAACATTGGCCTTAAATGATACATTAGACCAGATGGACTAAGTTGATATATATAGAACATTTCCTCCAAAAACCACAGAACACACATTCTTTTCAAATGCACACAGAACATTCTCCAGGATTGAGAACATGTTAGGCCACAAAACAAGTCTCAGTAAATTTAAGAAGATTGAAATAATACCAAGCGTCTTTTCTGACCAAAAAGGTGTGAAACTAGAAAACAACTACAGGAAGAAAATCAGAAAAGCCACTAAAATGTGGAGATTAAACAGAATGCTATGATTGGGTCAATGAAGAAATCAAAGGAGAAATAAATAAATACCTGGAGACAAATGAAAATGAAAATACAACTCGCCAAAATGTATGAGATACAGCAAAAGCAATTCTAAGATGGAAGTTTATAGCAATTCAAGCCTACCTCAACAAACTAGAAAAATCCCAAATAAACAATCTAGCAGTGCCCCTAAAGGAAGTGGAAAAAGAAGAACAAACAAAGCCAGATTGTTTATTCCAAGAAATCTTCCAAGAAATCAAACTCCTGGACCAGGCAGCTTCCCTGGTGAATTCTATCAAACATTCAAAGAAAACTTAATACCTATCCTTCTCAAATTCTTCCAAAAAATTGAAGAGGAGGGGCAGCTTCCTAACGTATTCTACAAAGTCAATGTTATCCTGATACCAAAACCAGACAAGGACAACACAAAAAAGAAAATTACAGGCCAGTAACACTGGTGAACATCGATGCAAAAATCTTCAACAAAATACTAGCAAATCAAATACAACAATACATAAAAGGATCATACACCATGATCAAGTGGGATTTATTCCAGGGATGCAGGGATGGTTCAGCATCTGCAAATCAATCAACGTGATACACCACATTAACAAAATGAAGCATAAAAATCACGATTGGAGATGAGGCAGCGTGGAGGCCGCAACGAGGAGGTGACCCTGCGCAAGTGAGCTGTGGTCGGCTCCGGGGCCGGGCTGCGGGGATGAAGTGGGTGCCCGCTGCGGGCTCGTCCCTGGCCTTGGCCTCACTCCCCGGGCAGCGGACTCGGTGGTGGTCTCTCGAGGCCCTGGTTCCTGGCCCATCCGTGGGTGCCTGCAGCCAGGTCTCGGAGACCCCTGAGCCCGCAGGGCCTGCTCCCCGCTCCCCGGCACATTATCATCAACACAACATGTAATAAATCATCATAAGTCAAGATGTCTTTGGCACCTGAGCCTCCAACCTTTGAAAAGGGAACACCCAAAGAGAAAGACTTTTGAAACCCAGGGCACAGAGGGGTCTGCATGACCACCTTATTTCAAGCTGTGAATCCAGAGCTCTTCATTAAACCTGTTAGAAACACATCCAGGATAAGACTTTATGTTTAACCAGGCTACCAGACACAGAAAGTTCTTATTTCCCTGTAACATCTGATTTTATCATGGAAATTTTATGTTGATTATTAAGACTTCTCTGTGAATAAAAGCAAGTAGAGGGAAAATCTAACAAAAAAATCACATGATCATCTCAATAGATGCAGAGAAAGCCTTTGACAAGATACAGCATCCATTATAATAAAAACTCTAAATAAAATGAGTATAGAAGGAAAATACCTGAATAAAGGCCATAATGACAAACCCACAGCTACTATCTTTCTCCATGGAGAAAAACTGAAAGCTATCCCTCTCAGAACAGGACCCAGACAAGGATGCCCACTTTCACCCCTCTTATTTAACATAGTATTGGAAGTCCTAGCCAGAGCAATCAGGCAAGAAAAAGAAAGAAAAGGCATCCAAATTGGAAAAGAAGAAGTGAAACTCTCAGTATTTGCAGATGACTCGATTTTATATGTAGAAAACCCTAAAGAATCCACCAAAAAACTTTTAGAAATAATAAATGAATACAGTCAAATCGCAGGATAGAAAATCAACATCCAAAAATCAGTTGCGTTTCTATACACTAGCAATGAATTAGAAGAAAGAGAAATTACGAATACAATCCCATTTACAAGTGCAAAAAAAGAATAAAATACGTAGGAATAAACTTAACCAAAGAGGTGAAAGATCTGTACACCTCAAACTACAAAACATTGTTGAAAGAAATTTAAGAAGACACAAAGAAATGGAAAGATAGTCCATGCTCTTGGATTGGAAGAATTAACCTAGTTAAAATGTTCATACTTCCTAAAGCAATCTATAGATTCAATGCAATCCCTGTCAAAGTTCTAACAATGCTTTTCACAGAAATAGGGCAAAGAATCCTAAAATTTATATTGAACAACAAAAGACCCTGAATAGCCAAAGGAATCCTAAGGAAAAAAAACAAAGCTGGAGGTATCACACTCCCTGATTTCAAAATATACTACAAAGCTATAGTAAACAAAACACCATGGTACTGGCACAGAAACAGACACATAGATCCGTGGAACAGAATTGAGAGCCCAAAAATAAACCTACACATATATGGACAGCTAATTTTTCAACAAGAGAGCCAAGAGCATACAATGGAGAAAGGGGATTGTCTTCAATAAATGGTGTTGGGAAAACTGGACAGCCACATGCAAAAGAATGAAGGTAGATCGTTATCTTACACCAACAAAAATCAACTCAAAATGGATTAAAAACTTGAATGTAAGGCCTGAAGCCATGAAACTTCGAGAAGAAAACATAGGCTGTATGCTCTTTGATATTGGTCTTAGCGCATATTTTCAAGTACCATGTCTGACCAGGCAAGGGAAACAAAAGAAAAAATAAACAAATGGGACTACAGCAAAGTAAAAGGCTTCTGCACAGCAAAGGAAACCATCAACAAAATGAAAAGACAGTCTAACAATTGGGAGAAGATATTTGCAAACCATATATTAGATAAGGGGTTAATATCCAAAATATACAAAGAATTCGTACATCTCAACAACCACAAAGACCAACAACCCAATTTAAAAATGGGCAAAAGATCTTGGCAGAGATTTCTCCAAAGAAAATATACGAATGACCAACAGGCACATGAAAAGATGTTCAACATCATTAACTATCAGGGAAATGCAAATCAAAACTACAATGAGGGGCCAGCCCTGTGGCCGACTGTTTAAGTTCCTGCGCTTTGCTTTTGTGGCCCAAGGTTTCACTGGTTTGGATCCTGGGCGCAGACATGGCACCCTTCATCAAGCCATGTTGAGGTGGCATCCCACATGGCACAACTAGAGTGACCCACAACTAAAAACACACAACTGTGTACTGAGGGGTTTTGGGGAGAAAAGGGAAAAATAAAATCTTTAAAAAAATAAAAATTACAATGAAATATCATCCCACTCCAGTCAGAATGGCTATAATTAACAAGACAGGAACAATAAGTTTTGGGGAGGATGTGGACAGAAGGGAACCCTTGTACACTGCTGGTGGGAGTGCAAACTGGTGCAGCCACTATGGAAAACAGTATGCAGTTTCCTCAGAAGATTAAGAATAGATCTACTATATGATCCAGCTATTCCTCTGCTGGATATTTATCCAAAGAACTTGAAAACACAAATGCATAAAGACACGTGCACCCCTATGTTCATTGCAGCATTATTCACAATAGCTAAAACTTGGAAGCAACATAGGTGCCCATCAAGGGACAAATGGATAAAAAAGATGTGGTATTTATACACAATGTAACACTATCAGTCATAAGAAATGATGAAATCCGGCCATTTGTGACAACATGGATGGACCTTGAGGGTATTCTGCCAAGTGAAATAAGTCAGAGGGAGAAAGTCAAATACCATATGATCTCACTCATAGGTAGAAGATAAAAACAACCACAAACACGTAGCAACAGAGATTGCATTGGTGGTTACCAGAGGGGAAGGGGATAAGGAGGAGTGTGAAAGGGGCAATTAGGCTCCTGTGTGTGGTGATGGATTATAATTAGTCTTTGGGTGGTGAACATAATGTAATCTACAGAGAATTCAAAATATAGGATGATGTACACCTGAAGGTTATATAATGTTATAATCCAATGTTACTGCAATAAAAAAATTAATTAAAAACAAAAAGAATGGAGGAATAAGTGGATGAATGAATGAATGATGCCACTTCATCTCTTTAAGTCTCAGTTTGCTCAGCTGTAAAATGGAAATAACTCCTGAATCCCAAAATGGTTATGAGATTTGCACAAATTATTATGCTTAAAAAGTGTTTCTATAAATGGCAAACCAACAAATATGGCTGTTCCTGAGCTCCATCCTCTTATCCAGTGCTGATAACCATAGTTTCTCCCTGGAAATTACCTGCTGTGGTCTAGCTTGCCTGAGTATATTTCTGAAACTTTTCCTTTGGGCCAGATTACTCTAGTTGCTATGTTGAGAATAGACTACAGGGCGACAGGTAAGGAAAGCAGTTATGAATCTATTCCTCTTATAGAGGCAAGAAATAATGATGACTTGAACCAGAGTGGTAGCAGTGGATTGTTTATTGGATATATTTTTAAAGTAAACCCAGTAGTATTTCTTAAAGGATTAGATGTGTAGTAGAAGATAGAGAGGGCTTAGGATGATTCAGGATTTTTGCTCTGAGCACTAGAAGGGTGGAGTTGCCATGAACTGAGACGGAAAAGACTGTACATGGAGTAGATTTGTGGAGGTAGGATAAGAAATTCAGTTTGGGACATGTTAAATTTGAGGTGTTTATTAGAATCCAAGTGTAAATGTTGAAGGGACAATTGAATATATGAGTCTAAAGACAGAGGTTTGAGCTATGATAAATTTGGTCAGCAGTGCCACAGGAAGGTCAAATGGGATGAGGACAACCTTTGCCTTTGACAACTAGGATATCACAGGTGATGTTTTCAGAGCCATTTCAGTGACGTGAAAGGGAGAGAAATCTGACTGCAGTGTGTTATGGAATAAACAAGTATCAAAGAAATAGCAATAGTAAATGTGGATTACTCTTTTTAGGTATTTTGATACTGGAGGCAAAGGGCAAAGGAGGCAGGAGTTGAGGGAAGAGAACTGATGTTTTAATTAGGCTATAATTTTGGCTCATTGACCACTCCATACCTCTTAACACACTTTTTTCCATTAGCTTCGGCAAAGTCTGTCTCCAACTGTTCCTTCTCTAGTTCTTCTCTCTCCGCGTGTTCCTTAAAGGTTCTGTCTGCGGTATTCTTCTCTTTGAACTTTGTTCACTCACCTGACAGAGGATATAAAAGCCTAGCCTGGCATTCCAGACTTTCCAAGATCAGCTGTGATACATTAGTATAAGTTTCTTCCTCCCATACTCTCTCCCCTACAACCTAAGCGCTTTCGACTGTGGCGTGTTTTCCAGCCCTGGAACTTCTCACTTTCTTGTTTCCGTGACTTTAAGCATGTTCTTCACTTTACCCAGAAGCCCCACCTTCTCCCTTTCTTCATGTATATAAATCTTCCTTCTCGTTCAAGACTGCTCACATGCCATTTCTTCCAGGCAGCCTCAAACTTCCCTCTTTCACCTATAGGAATTACAACACATTGTCCGTATTTTTCTTCTAGTAATTATTACTTTCAATTTGTCCAAAAATGGCATAAATTATTGTATGTTATTTTATAGATGTTGATATAGATGTCCAAGATGTTGGGCTGTCTCTTTCTGAAGCTTTGTGATTCTCTTATTACAAAGTGCCCTGAAGATGCCTAATTCTGATATCATCTGCCCACCCATTCACTATATAGTTTTGCTCACTGCCTCCTATACAGCTACTCCATAGCCTGTAGAGCCACCCCACTGGCCTAAGGCTGAAGAATCTGGATTTTAGTTCTCAATTCATTGGGAAATCATGAGTATCAGTATCAACATCAGTATCATGAGTAGTAACCTGAGTATTGGCAACGAAAATAATGCATAACCAATCTATAAATGAAAATTTGGGAGAGTTTGTTCTGAGCTGAAATCTAAGGATGACGGCCCGGGGCCTTTCTTCCCAATGGAAGAAAGGGCACCAAAGAAGTGGGGTGCACACAGTGGTTATATACCCTCAGAGAAGATGTTTCACATAGGATTGAAATGTCCCTTTTACAATAGTCGCAAGACTGCTCTGTCAGCACAGCCATTGATGGAAACAGCAGGTAGGTCTGCTGTCTCGGTGAACTCAGCAGGGTGGCAGTCTGTTGTCTCAAACCGGGTGGTCACAGGTGAGCTGGGTGGTCAAAGGTGAGTGCAGCAATCAGTTCCTAGCCTAAGGAAACATGCTTATCCCTAAGGAAATGCCAATGTGGGGGGAAGTTGCACCTTTATCTTAAGGCCATTTGTTCTTGCCATAGTAAATGTTTTAAAGCAGATACACAATGCGAGCTCAATGGCCACAGTCAGGCCCTTTTGGAAAAAACAAAGTCAGGCCGAATTAGGTTTATACCAAATGGCTTCCTCATATACTCCAATATATCCTATTGCTTGCCATTTCTATTTTGTAGGTATCATTCATTTCATGCGAAATGAGGACCACAGTCTCTACTGTAGAAGAGGATAATACAATCGCATCCTTTTGAAAGAAGTGATTTTACAGCCTATTTAAATGTCACCCCCTTTAGGAAGTCTTCCTGGTGTTCCCACACCAGCATCCCCCACCTCTGTCTGTCTTTCAACATCATTCTGTATAAACTTCTGTCATTGCATTTATCACACAGTATCTACTCAGTCTCTACCATGGTTAATATCAGAGATGGTTTAGTGTCATGTTAATAGCATGGAATTTAGATTCAGGTAGATCTGGATTCAGATTCTTACTCCACTATTTCTTAGCTGTGTGACCTTGGCTAAAATTATGTAACACCTCTGATCATTAGTATTGATGCCAAACCTCTTAATCTCAAGTTCATGGGCCCGATGTGCAGTAAGCCAAACTCTGAGACATTGGTGCTTGGAGATGGAAAAAAGTTTATTCCAGTTGGCCAAAAAGAGAAGGCGATAGCCTGGGTTCACTCAAATCTGCCTCCCCAAGAACAGAAAGCAGACGGGGTTTTATAGAGCTAAGGGACTTGGCAGGAGGAGCTTCAGAGGTCACTCTCAATAAGCCCTCGGCTATCTGACTTCTGGGCTTCAAAGGCTGCTGAGGGCCAGCCATCTGGTGATCACAACCTCCCCGAAGGCATTCTCTTTCTTCTGCAAAACAAACTCACAAATCCTCTAGACCCAGACGCAAGGCACCTCTCAAGTTAAACTAGAAAACAGCAAATTGACAAGATTCATCAATTCATCTATGTCTGTGTTGGGAACAAGGTCAAAAGACAATCATGTTCTTATTGAATATCTACAATAATCCTCAAGTCCGTGGCTTCACTATCATGATCTATAAAATGGGGATTTTATTAGGAAAAAATAAGATGTTAAATATAAATAATAACTGTTGGACTGCTGGATACATATTGAGTTACTCAGTAAATATTTGCCGGTTCAATTTTATTTGAATTGGTTCAGTTTGTAAAGCATTCTCTCTGCTTCTAATGCCACAAACTATTGGGGGGACAAAATTAGATCATTGATTTCATTTTTATTCGGTGAAAGGGTGGCAGTTTTAACCTGCTGTAAACCTCAGTAGTGGACTGATTGTCTGAAGGACTAGCGTATTTTTGTATTTAAATAGAACAAATTGAATTACACCATAAACAGCAGTAGAAATTCCCACAGAGTAGTATTTTTCAATATAAACCATTATCACTGCCAGCCATATGTATAGACATAGCAAAATTTCTGTATTTATATTTTTTCATTAAAAACAAAATGATTAATTTCACAAGTTAATTTATTGTTTTCGTCACAACAGCAAAATTCAATTTAAATAGTCTAGTGCTTAGAGGCATTAGAGGCTGGCTTATTGAAAGAAGTCTGTAATTTTTGTGCCGTTTTCTTAATAAGAGCCTGTAAGTTGTTATTTTCTAGCAAGAAATCTAAAAGGGTTTTACAGCACCATTTTTCCTGATGCATTATTTTTAGGTTTTAAATTGGTCCCTGGTTATTTTCAGAAATCTAATTCTCTAATATAATGTCTGTTAACTATGGAAGCTGCAACACATGAACAAGGTGCAGCTTGAAGGTTGGAAAAATCTACATTTGAATTTTGGCCTTAGGCAACTTCCTTAATGTCTTTGAGCACATGCATTATCAGTAAAATGGGTACAATGAGACTTAGTTTTCAGAGTAATTCTGTCAAATGAGCTGAATCAGGTGAAATGCCTGGTGCCTAGTAAATGTTTTCTTTTTAAATAGTCTAGACTTATGTTTGTCAATGAAACGGGATATTCTCACTTGTGAAGACAGAGGGTTTGTTGCTGTTGTTTTTGCCTGTGTACTTGCCCTTAAATAATCATTAAACCTAATGAGAGGTCATGTGAAAACTTAAACTTGGGATCTTGTTTTTAATTGCTTTTTAATAAAAATATTTCTTTATTGTTTTGACCATGTCATTTTTTTCACCTGTACTGTTAATTTATCTGGTCATAAAACTAATATATGTTCACTGCAGAAAGTTTAGAAAGTATAGAAAAGCCTAAAGAAAAAACAGAAATCTCTTGAAGTCTCACAATTCAGTGACTCCCACTGTTAGCATTATAGTTTACTGCACCCACTCATTTTGTGTATGTGCATGTGCTGTGTATATGCATGTTTGTGTGTGTACTTTTTCTTTTATAAAATTGAGATCATAGAAATACTCCGGGTTTTTAATGTTTTTAAGAAAGTTTTTTCATATAGCAATGTATAACAAACATTTTATATGTCATTACAGTTTTCAAAAATACTATTTTAATGGCAACATAGTATTGCATCATATGCATAGAAGTTAGTTATAAGAAATCCATTCTTTTTATCCATTTACATTGTTTCTAAGTATTTGCTCTTATATGTAACCTGTCATCTCAGCAATGAACATTCTTGCTTGTGAATTTCTATGCAGTTATAATGGTTTCCCTAGGATAAATATCTAGCAGGGTAATTACAGGGTCAAAGGGACTGAACAGCCACATATTGTCAAATTGCCCTCTAGAAAAATAGTTTACCAATATGTAGTCTCATTGAACTAAGTGTTCGTTTCTCAACTCCTTGCCACACTGGATCTTATAGCACTTTTAATCGTTGCCAATTTGATAGAGAAATGTGGTATTTTAGAGTTTTCTTTTATGTTTATTCAAATAATAGAAGGATTGAACACCTTTTCATGTTTATGGGTATTTTTATCCCTTTAATAAATTGGTTGTTCAAATCTTTTACCATTTTCCTAAAAATATATTCACCTTTTTTCTTATCAATTTATAAGATCATTTTATATATTAACAATAACACCAAGCTCAATTCGTAGCATGAGGATAAAAGACCTTGGCTATATGAAGTCCTTTGATGTCTCATGGCTCTAAGAGATATTTCCAGTGGAGTTGAACTTGGTCACTCTTTAATATCTCTTCCATTCCCAAATTATCTGACTGTGTGATTTGTAATCACTGGATTATTTATAATCACTACGATTCTCTTTGGCTTCACTTATGGACTTAGAGTCAAAAGTGTCACCCAGACACTTAAGATTCTACTTATTCCTCTGAGTCCTGGGTCAAGCTAACTGGAGGATGAAAAGTTGTCATCATTTCCTTTTCAGAATCTACATACTCCTTCTCATCAACGTTTAAAATACTTCAGCCTTTCCTATACTGTAGGGATGAAATACCTTGACCACACAATTCCCTTGAACTCTTTCCTTTGGTAGGCAAACTCTTTGAAAAAGTTTTCTATATTTTCTACTCTCATTTTCCATTTTTCAGTAGCTTCTTACTACTGCTCCCACCACTCCAATGAAACTGCTCTTCACAGATCAACAATGACTTTCTTGTCACCAAATCCAAGAGACAGTCTCATTTGTCATCTTTTAGCTACATTTCAGCCTGTTGACCACACTGTCTTGCATTCTTGAACTCCATGAGACCACTCTCTCCTGTTTGTGTTTTTCTCAGTAGCTCCTCTGTAGCTTCTTCTCCCTTTGCTAGTTTCCTGAATATTGGTGATCTCCAATTTGCTTGGTCCTCTTCTTTTATCAATTTTTGAACTCTGTTAGGGAACGTCATCTAATTCACTGGCATTAATGACAAAATGTATGTTGCTTTCTGGTTCTCTGGCTTTATATACAAAGCTATATTTCCATCTACTAATTTCATATCTCTTCTTTGGTATATTGTAGGCACCTCAAGCTCTGTTCAAAACCAAACTTATCATCATCCCGATAAACTGATTCTCCTTCAATGTCTCCTATTTCAGGAAATGCCACTACCACTCACCTAGTTGTCCGGGGCAGAATCGAAAGCATTATTCTTGATTCTGCCATTTCCAGATTCCAGTCAATCACCAAATCCTGTAAATTATCCTGCTTCCTATATGTTCCTTCAAAACATTTGTTGTTGTTGTTGTTAAATATACCATTCTTTCTTGCTCTGGGCATTTGCACATGCTGTTATGTCTATTTCACAAACTGTTCTGACATCTCCCTCAGATTCCAGCTGCCCCTGAGAAATCTCCCAAAGCTTCTAATTTGGGTTGGTTGCCCCTATGATATACTCCCATTGCATCTGGATTTCCCCAACATAGCATTTAACACACTTGGTATTGCTCATTTGATTCTCCTTCTTACGACGGATGAGAAGCTCTACAAGAACTTTGTTCTTTTCAATAAAATCAAATTTATTGGTATGTAATTTACATACAATAAACTGCACACATTTTATGAGCAGAGATTAATGAATTTTGACAAATGTATACACCCACAGAACCACCACCACCACAATCAAGATAGAATATTTCCATCACCCGCAAAAGTTCTCTTGTGTCTCTTCCCTGTCAACGTCTATCTCTGATCACCTGACCCAGGCAACCACTGATCTGCATTCTTCCATTGTAGATTAGTTTTGTCATTCCTAGAGTTCAATATAAATGGAATAATAAAGTATGTATTCTTTTATGCCTAGCTTCTTTACTCAATACTGCTTTGCAGGTATCAATAGTTCATTCATTTTAGTTGCTGAGTGAGTAATATTCCATTCTATGAACATACCATAACTTTTCTTTCCTTTTAAAATTTTTCTCCAGTTTTATTGAGGTATAATTGAAAAATAAAAATTGTATATATTTAAGGTGTACAACATGATTTTTTGAAATTTAAATTTTATTTATATATTTCTTTTTTCCAAGTTTTATTGGGAAATAATTGACATACACCACTGTATAAGTTTAATGTGTACAGCATGGTGGTTTGACTGTTGTAAATAATGCTGCTATGAACATGGGAGTGGAGATATCTTTTCAAGTTAGTGTTTTGTTTTCTTTGGATATAGTCCTAGAAGTGTAATTGCTGGATCTGATGGTAGTTCTATTTTTAATAGTTTGAGGATCCTCCATATGGTTTTCCATAGTGGCTGTACCAATTTACAATCCCACCAACATTGCTCAAGGGTTCCCTTTTCTCCACATCCATACCAGCATTTGGTATCGCTTATCTTTTTGATCATGGACATTATAACAGGCATGAAGTGATATCTCGTTGTGGTTTTCATTTGCATTTCCCCAATGATTAGTTATGTTGAGCATCTTTTCATGTACCTGTTGGCCTTTCATATATCTTTGGAGAAATGTTTTTTCAGGTCCTTTACCCATTTTTAATTGAATTATTTGTTTTTTGCTATTAACCGTTTATCATATATATGGTTTGCAAATAGTTTTTCCATTTCATAGATTGTCTTTTCACTTTGTTGATGGTTTCTTTTGCTGTGCAGAAGATTTTTAGTTTTACATAGTCCCACTTGTTTATTTTTGATTCTGTTGCTTGTGCCTTAGGTGTCATATCTAAATAATCATTACCAAGACCCATATCAAGGAACTTTATTCATATGTTTTCTTCTAGGAGTTCATCTGTCGATGAACATTAAGGTTGCTTCTAATCTTGACTTATTGTGAACAGTTCTGCAATGAACATGGGAGTGCAGATATCTCTTTCAGATCCTGATTTCAATTCTTTTAGATAAAAACCCAGAAATGTGATTGCTGGATAATATGATAGTTTTATTTTTGATTTTTTGAAGAATCTTCATGCTGTTTTCCACAGTGGCTGCACCATTTTGCATTTCCGTGGTGAACAAGGGTTCCAATTTCTCCATGTCCTCACCAACATTTTCTTTTTGTTGATAATAGTCATCCTGACAGGTGTGAGGTGATATCTCATTTTGGTTTTGATTTGCAATTCCTTGATGATTAGTGATGTTGAGTATTTTTTTCATATACCAGTTGGTAAATTTGTATGTCTTCTTTGGAGAGATGTCTATTCAAGTCCTAAGCCCATTTTTAAATTGGGTTATTAGTCTTATTTACCTTTAAGTTGTAAGGGTCCCTTATATATTTTGGAGATTAACCCCTTATCAGATATATGGTTTGTAAATACATTCTTCCACTCTGTAGATTACATTTACACTCTGTTGATTGTTTCCTTTGCTATGCAGAAGCTTTTTAGTTTGATGTAGTCCCACTTGTTTATTTTTTTGTTGTTGCTTGTGCTTTTGGTATCATATCCATGAAATCATTGCCAAGACCAATGTCAAGAATCTTTTGCCCTATGTTTTTTTCTAGGAGCTGTAAAAGTTTTGGGTCTTACATTTAAGCCTTTAGTCCATTTTGAGTTGATTTTTGTGTATGGTGTAAAATAGGGGTCCAGTTTCATTTTTTGATGTGGATATCCAGTGTTTTTAAGTTTTTTTGTCTATGAATTTTTGCTGAATTGGTGTGTTAGTGGGTGGAAAGCGGGTCCAAGTCTTCCTACTGTACCATCTTGCTGATGTCACTCCTTAATACCATACTCTTTTAATTACTATAACTTTTGAAATACATTCGAAACCAGAAAGTTGAAAGCATTCAATTTTATTTCTCTTTATTTCCACCTAGGAATGAATTAATGGATCATATAGTAAGTATATTTTTAACTTTATAAAAATCTGGGAAGCTCTTTTCTAAAATCATTGTATATATATCATTTTTGTATTCCCACCAGCAATATATGAAAGTTCCAGTTGCACTGTATGCTTGCCAGCACTTGATATTGTTAGTATTTTTAATTTTAGCCCTTCTAGTGGGTATATAGTGATATCCAGTGTAGTTTCTATTTTCATTTCCTATTGGCTAATGATGGTGAGCATTTTTCATGAACTTGTTGCACATTTGTTTATGTTCTTTGGCTAAAAGTCTGTTCAAATCTTTTGCCCATTTCTGATATTATTGTTTATCTTATTAATGAATTTATGAGTTACTTATATTTTCTGGATACAAGTCCTTTGTCAGATACATGGTTTATGAATATTTTCTCTTTTTCTCTGGCTTGTTTTTTCATTTTCTAAGTGGTCTCTTTCAAAGAACAGACATATCCAATTTTCATATAGTCCATTTTACCATATTATTTCCTTTCCTGGTTCATGCTTTCTGTAACCTATCTAAGAAATCTTTGCCTAACCTAAGGTAAGAAATATTGCTCCTGTGTTTTCTTCAAGAAATTTTATAGTTCAAGATTTTACATTTAGATCTGTGATTTCAAGTTTATTTTTGGATATGGTATGATATTAGGATCAAGGTTTATTATTTTTTCCATATGGACATCCAGTTGTTCTAGCACCATTTGTTGAAAAGACAATCCTTTCTTGATTGAATTATTTGGGCTGTGATGTTAAAAATCTATTAACAATATTCTATTTCTATTCATATTTTATTTCTGGACTCTACTATGTTTCACTGATCTATATGCCTATCCTTAGGCCAATTTTACACATAGTTGATTACTTATAGAAAGTCTTGAAATAAGATAGTTTAAGCTCTTCAGGTTTGTTTTTATCTTTCAAAGTAGTTGTGGTATACTAGCTTCTTTGCACTGCTATATAAATTATAGAATGAATTTATCAATTGGGATTGCACTGAATCTATAGGTAAATTTTAGGAGAATTGATAGCTTAACAATATTGAACTTTGCAATACATGAACATAGTATCTTCATTTGTTTAGGTCTTTAATTTCTTCCAACAATGTTCTGAAGTTTTCAGTGTTCTGTCAATTGATGATAAAGGATTGTTGAAGTTTCCAGCTATAATTGTGGATTTGTTTTTCTTTCAATTCTATCAGATTTTACTTAATTTACTTCAAGGCTCTGTTTTAGGTGGGTATACTTTTATGATTGTTGTCTTCTTGATGTGGTGATTCCTTGATCACTGTGAAATTTTGTCTTTATCCACATTGATATTCTTTTTCCGAAGTCTACTTTATCTTATATTAATATAACAAGTTCTGAAGCTTTCTAATTATTATTGACTGCGTTCTATATATTCTTCCATTCTTTTTAATTTGAACTATTTGTGTCTTTATATCTAAAGTGGATTTCTTGTAGACAGCTTATGGTTCAACCTTGATTTTTAAATTCAGTCTGACAATCTGTGCTTTTAAATGGAGTGTTTAGACCATTTGAATATAATGCATTTATAAATTTGGCTGGGTTTAAGTCTATCATTTGCTTTTTGTTTTCCATTTGTTCCATCTGTTCTCTGTGCACCTTTCCCCTCTTTTCCTGATTTCTTTTGGGTTAATTGGAATATTTTTAAGGATTATATTCAATCTTCACTGTTTGCTAATTAGCCAAAGCTCTTTGTTTTACCTTTTTAGGGGTTGCTCTGGGATTTACAGTAAATATCTGTGACTTATAACAACCTACCTTCAAATGGTGTTAAAACTGTTCAAATGTACTGAAATATCCTTATAACAATATACTTGAATTTTTTCTTCCCTTTCTTTTGCTATTGTTGTCATAGATTTTATATCTACATGTGTTAGAAACCCCACAATACATTGCTCTTATTTTTGTTTCAGACATCTAATTCTGCTGGTCACAAATTCTCTTAGCTTTTGTTTAGCTGAGAAAGCTTTAATTTTGCTTTAATTTTTAACAAAGTATGATTTATTTTATTATGAAATGTTCAGTTATGTTGCTTTTTTTGAAACATATTTTTGCTATAATTTTAGGTTGACAGCTTCTTTCAGCATTTTCAGTTGCCATTCAACTGTCTTCTGGCTTGCATAGTTTTGGTGAGCTTTCTGCCATCATTCTTATCTTTGTTTCTCTTTACGTAGTCTTGTCTCTCCCCTCTTCCTTTGCTGCCTTTAAGATTTTTCTCTTTATCATTTGTTTTCACAAATTTTATTATCATATGTCTGGTGTAGTTATTTTGTGTTTATTCTGCTTTATGTTAAATGAGCTTCATGGATCTAAGGATTTCTATTTTTCATTAAATTTGGAAATTTTTCAGCCATTATTTCTTCAGGTACAAATTTTTTTTTGTACTTCTCTCTCTTTCCTCTCCTCTGTGACTCCAATTTACACATGCGTTAGGCTATTTAATATTGCCCCAAAGGTCACTGAGACTTAATTTTTTTCTGTCTTTTTTATGTCTTTGTTTCATTTTGGATAGTTTTTATTTCTACGTCTTAAAGTTTTTTAATCTTTACTTTTGCAGTATCTAATCTAAGATGAATTCTATCCAGTGAATTTTCATTTCAGATTTGTACTTTTCATCTCTAGAAGTTCCATTTGATTATTTTTATATCTTCTGTTGTTCTCCTCATTATTACTATTTTCCTTTGAATACTTGACATAGTTATAATTGCTCTTTTAATGTTGTTGTATGCTTGCTTCATTATATCTACAACTTGTGAGGTTGTTTCTATTGACTTATTTTTCTTCTGATTATTTGTCACATTTCCTTCCTTCTTGATAGATCTTTGCTTTTTGATTTACTGCTGGGCATTGTGGATTTAACATTGCTGTGTGTTTGTACTTTGTTGTCTTTCTTTAGAAACTTGGGTTTTGTTTTGGCTAGAAGTTGAGTTACTTACGGTTCAGTTTGATCATTTTGAAGTTTTAGAGAAGGTCTAGAGTGGCTTTGCTCCGGGAATCGTTTAGACCTGTTTCTAAGGCCTGACCCTTCTGGGTTCTTCCCTGAATGATGCAAGGGATCAGTGAGGACTCTCCACTCTTGGAACGTGAGCAATTCCTAACCCTAACCCCTCTATGATCTCTGGAAATTGTTTAATTCACAGCTCTCTCAAGTTACTCTTTTCCTGTCCTCATGGAATTTTACCTTTACATATACATTTGGAGACAGCAAAGACTTAAGGGTACCAGTATGGAAATTTCTGAAGCTCTTTTTATGCAAAGCTTCCTCCTATCAAGGACTATCCTTCTTCACCTTAGAATCTCTGGACTCTGATCTCTATCTTCTCAGTTTAGCAACACCTTTTGTCTATGCTTATTATCCCCTCCCTTCTCCACAGTCAAAAATATGCTTCCAGGCAAAAAGCCTGGTTGATTAGAAGGCCCATCTCACTTTTTTCTCTTATTTCAGGCATTAGAGTCCTACATCAATTCTTGTCCAATATCTGAAAACAATTTTTAAATATATTTTGTTCACTTTTCTGGTCATTTAGCACAGTAGGGTAAATCTGGTTCCTGTTATTGCATCATGGCTGAAAGTGTAACTCTAAGTCTTTTAATGCCTTTGAATGTGGTATATCATAACTAAGGTAGTCTAAATCCAGGATCTTTGATGTCAGAATCTATACCAAAGTCGAATTTCAGTTCAGTTTGTGAAGCATTAATAATCACTGGCAATCTTCTAAGTTCTTTATTGGGTTCTAGGATATAACGATAAAATTGAGAAAACCCCTTTACTCAGAGAGCTATGTATGGTTAGGCAAGACAGATGGGTATGTGATCTTGGGCAAGTCATTTTACGGTATATCAAAAGAGACATCATGGTGTAATTAAGAAAAGGTAGACTGGACAACATTACTGCCAACCCTCCAAGACAGATTTTGATTATACTGTGCAGAATATGCCAAGACTGTTATTTGATCCTACCACTTACAATGTGTGTAAACTTCAGCAAGTTAATAGTTGTCTAAACTTGAGTTTTTTCATCATCATGCCTACCTGTGATGGGTTTTAGGGTGATTGTGAGGTTTAAGTGTACATGCATAAAGTACCTGCACTATAGTAGGTGCGCAGTTTGAAATAATCTCCCATGTCTGTCTTAGGTTACAGGACTATTGTGAAGATCAGAGATTAGGAACTTGACAGCAGTATGAAGTCTGTAGAGACTATGGAACTCTGAGGCCCTTGGCAATTTTCTTTATTTTCTGAGCAGCAGCCTGGGCAAGTTGGTTAAACATCATTCTTTCTATAATTACCAGGCTGACTTGGACAGTAGATTGATTTTGATTCTCAGAGTGTGGGATCCTTCCCAACAGTGATAGTCTTATTAGGTTCTTGACGGTGCAACAAGACCTATCTTGGCGGCACCAGTTATTTTTCAGACGAGTGAAGGATATGTGCCTTGAATTCTTGGACTTATGTTGTGGGTTAGGGTAAGTTTAGGTGCATCTCTTTGGAAGCTTACAGCAGCTGTTTCTGTCAGCTAACACTACTCCAATGTCAGTATCTCCTCAGAGTGCTTGAGAACAGATGTATTTACAAAATGGGGCTGGGATATTGTGATTTATAGGAAATATAAATTTGGTCATTCAGATGGTCATTAGGTCATTTGGTCATTAGAGGTGCCTTTTGTATGTTAATGAGATGACTTTTGGAAAGCCCCTAGGTCACCTAAAGATGGGAGGCCAGGAGAACCAACCCTGTGATTAGAGAGTTGGAACTTGCAGTCCCACTCCCTCCACCTCTGGGGAGGGGAGAGGCTAGAGATTGAATTCAGTTGCCAGTTGCCAATGGTTTAATTAATTAATCATGCCTCTAAAATGAAGCCTCAGTAAAAAACCAACAGGACAGGATTTGGAGAGCTAACGGGTTGGTAAACATGTGGAGGTGTGGGGAGAATGGTGCTCCTAAAGAGGGCATGGAAGCTGTGGGGCCCTTTCCACATACCTTGTCCTGTGCATCTCTTCCATCTGGCTGTTCCTGAATTATATGCTTTAATAGTAAACTGGTAGTCTAGTAAGTAAAATGTTTCTCTGAGTTCTGTGAGCTGCTCTAGCAAATTAGTGGAACCCAAGGAGGGGGTTATAAGAATCTCTGATTTATAGCCAGTAGGTCAGAAGTGCAGATAATGACTGGGACTTGTGACTGGCATCTGACATCCAAGGAAGAGGTCGGCTGTTGGATCACCCAATCTATAGTCAGTTGGTCAGAAGCACAGGTGACAAACTGGGCTTGCAATTGGCATCTGGAGTTGGTTGAGGGGCACAGTCTTGTAGAACTGAGCCCACAACCTGTGGAGTCTGATGCTGTCTCTGGGTAGATAGTGTCAGAATTGAGTTGAAATGTATAATGTCATGCTGGTGTCTGAGAATTGCTTCCTGGTGTGTGAACCTCCTGCCCCCCCCCCCCACATGTTGAAATTTGGTGCAGAACTAAAAAGAAGGGTTGATTTTTTTGTACCTAGGAATGAGGGGCTGTTTTCTAATGAAAATAAGTCTAGAAAAAAATACCCCTTTACAGAGTAACATTGTCCAGGCCATAAGAGTAGAAACCTAGTTAACTTGGCATGCTGAAAAGGACAGGAACTTGGAAGAAAGACAGATTTGGGCTCATTTTTTCCCATAGGAAATCTATAGAATTTAGATACATGTTTAGAATTTATTTATGTTTTGTTTGTTGACTGATTTATAAAGTAAACAAATTTGTCATAAATTCTTTTGAGTGGATTATGAAAATACAGAGCTTATCATTGCCTCTAAGGCCCCTAGCTGGCATGCCTATCTTTCTAGTTTCATCTCTAGCAACTCTAAAAACGATCCAACTACATGGACTTCTTTCAGTGCCCAGAAAGCACTAAGTACTTTCCCATTTTAGAGGCATCTCATAAATTGTCTCTTATGACAAAATGAGAAGAGGGAAAAGAGGAAGCTAGGAGTAAGATTAATACCTACATTTTTGGGGATTGATTAATAAACTTAACTTTGAGTTACCTAGCAACCAAGGCAAAGAAAGATACAAGATCTAACACATGACACATTATCGATTACAAAGCACAATTCAAAAACATAGCTTTTATTGACACCAAGGCCCAGGAGAGAGGAGCAGGGTAAGCAGTCTTTAAAGAATATAGTTTATAATGTGATAAAAAACATTCTCAGACACATCCTTAACAATAAGTAGAAATTTTTGTAGGGCTATTTCTTATAACATCTTGTTATCAAACCAGTTCATTTTAGCCACTGCACGAAATGCCAATCACTGAGATGATGAGTTTGCAGTAGAGAAAGAGTTTATTCACAAAGCAGCCAAGCGAGGATACAGGAAAACAAATCTCAAATCTGCCTCCTGAAAATGGGGATTAGAAATATTTATGGGCTAGAGGGGCAGGGTGATCTGAAGTGTGGGAATAGATGATTGGAGGTAAGGCGAAATGAGGTAATTGATGATCTGTGCAAGTGTAGTCAAGCTTCATTGCTCTTCACAGGATGCACGTTCACAAAATGGTGGCATTAGCATGATCTGAGGGTGGAGTTTTTGGCCCCCTGACATCAAAAGGTCACCTACCAGTCATTTGCACAGGCCCAATTGATGAGTTGGTGGTCTTAACCAGACTGAACTAAACAAGGAGTCAACTCTCAGTTCCTGAAAACTTAAGCACCTGTTACTGTGATGACCCAAGTGTCGTCAGAGATGTTACCTGTAAGGTGTATTTTAGTAATGTATTATCTAACTACTTTTGCAAACAGACAACTAACTGAGTATAGTTAAAGTAAGTTGGTTCCAGGTTTCTATCTCTCAAAATAGTCTTTTGCTATCTGCCACGTTGATAAAAGCAATCCTATAAGAGACCAAAATTGTGTTCTCCTGTGCACTGACTTGATCCAAAGGTAAATTTTAGAGTACCTCAAGGAGCAGGTTTTCCATAAATGTTTTTCTCTCTCAACTGAGCTTTTCATAAATATTGAGGGGCAAGGAACTTAAGCTTGCATATCTGATAATTAACTGACTAGTATAATTTATTAACCACAGGTTGAATGTTTCTAAGAATCAAACTCCTCATCTATAAATTGGAGATAATAAAAATCTCAAATGGATGTTACAAAGATCAAGCAATATAATATTACTGTAATCATGTACTGGGCAATAATAATGTAGTGTTTAACAGACATTGGGCCATTTCTAGGAGCCATGTACTGCTAATTGCTTTATTTGCATGATCTCATTTAATCCTTACAACAAACTTTAGAAGATAAGTATAATTATTTCACCCATTATGAAAAATCACCAACAGAGGATCAGAGAGTTGAAGTAAGTTGTCCAAGGTCGCAGAGTTGGTAAAAGGGGGATTCAGGATTGAATTGCAGGTTGGTTGGATTCCAGAGTTCTTACTCTTAATTACCATAATATAATTAACCATATGTGGTGCTCAGTAAATGGGTTAATAGTATTTTAATAGAGTCACAACCTAAAATGTCACTAATCAGTATAAGATTAATGTGATTGGAGTATTTTTATTAGAAAGTGTTACATAGCCTACAGCATTTTATTTGGTGTGATTTACCACATTTCATCAAATTTAAGAAGCTGTCAAATGTAAGATGCACCATTACTTTATGTACTACTAAGAAAAAGAAATGTTGCCAATTAAACTCTGACATAATGCTTTCTTATTACATTCAATTTTTATTTTATACTTACTGAAAGACCTCTTTTAAACTTATTTATACAGAGATTTTTATCATAAATCTCTCTTGTGCATACTAAAAAAAAACACGTGCAAACAATGTTAAGGTATTCTGAAAATATTCAGGATCCAACTATTCTAAATTACCTTTTGACTCAGAGTTGTCAATAGACACATTTTTCCACCCAGTTGCAGCTTCTGTGTCTTCAAGAATATGATGATGCAGCCTTTCTTCAAGGTGTCCATTGTCGTTTTGGGATTTTCTCCCAAGCCAGACACATTAGCAAGTTTTGATATGTGTACTCAGGCAATGTGAAAGAGCCATGACTCACAGAAACTGTAACATATATTTGGACTTCTGAGATGTTAAATGGAGGAGAAATGTGTGTCTTAGAATTGATAATGAACTTTGTATTGAAAAACATGTGCTTTGCTTGGCTTAAAAATATAATAAGTTCATTGAGGATTTGCATCTGAAGTCTCATTCATCTCAGCCCAAGCACAGTAAATATCCAATATATATTTGTTGACCAAATTGAAATAGATAATAGTTCTGGGATTTGGGCTACTGCCTTTAGAAAATTTGCCTATCCCCAAGTTTTCAAGGTTATCTTCTACAGCAAGTCCACTCTCATAATAAAATAGTACTTTTTTCTTTCCTAAAACCATACCATAGAATATTATGGTATCCTCTTTTCAATAGAAGGAGAAAAATAATATAGAGAAAGATATACATGCTAATTTCAGCTTTCGCACTGATATTTTGTGTGACCCTAAACAAGTTCCCATCTGTAAAATCAGGAGAGTTTTCTTTGTAATCTCCAAGAGCACTTCCAGCCCAAATAAGATTTATTCTTACATGCTAAGAGGGGAGCTAACATTTCTTGTATGCCACCTATTTGCTTGCCATTTTGTGTGTAGTACCTTAATCTTCTGAGTAACTCTATTTCTATAGCTATATTATAGTCCAGAAAACAGACTTTTGAACATTAACTAATCAGATATTGGCTATTAAGGCAGAAAAGCTGGCATTCCAAGCACATCTTAATCAGTTCCAAACCCAGGCCCTCTACATTACACACGTTGCCTCTCTCAGATTCCTTAAAATTTTAACTCAGCAGAACACAGGCAGAGCTAGGAAGTTGCTAGGATTGTGAAATTGGTACATTACATTGTTTGAAATGCCAGACTCGGAGTTAGAATGCATCTCAATTTAGTTCTAAAACCTTCCCAAGAACCTGCTGTTTGCTTATGCTGAATGCTGAAAAAGTACAGAGAAATCAGGTCACTCTGTTCTTAGGCAGCTCACCGTTTAGTCAAGTATCTTTCAAAATATATTCTCTACAGTTTTAGAGTCCATTCAACATTATTTATCAGCTGTTTATTGAGGACCCAACTTTATGGTGGGGGCTAAGTATACTTCAGTAAATAAAATGCATATGATTTCTTCCCTCATGGGCCTTGTGGTCTAAAGGTAGAGATAGACAGTACACGAAGTAAACAATTGAATGCATATAGAATTTAAAACTGTGATAAACTATGATGACACCAATTTTACTGTTAGAAAATAGCTTGAGAGTTGTACTTAGATGATGTGACCACAGGAAGCCTTTCTGAGGAGGTGACATTTAATCTGAGGCTTGAAGGATTAGAAGAAGGGAAGTGAAGAGCACTAAAGATCGTGCTAAGCAGAGGGAAGAGAATAGTTGAAAACTTCTGGTGGGAAAGATATAGAATTCAAGGAATTGAAAGGAGAAATTTAGCATTTCAAGACCTATTTGATTTTAGCTCTGCTTCTCTCTCCAACTTCATCTTCTCCTACATTTCAAATTCACATTAGAACACTTGGATTTTGTAGGTAAAGAAAAGAGAATACATTGAAGGCATTTTGTGGGGCAGGCAGTTGCAGGGGAGGGAGATTAGCATTTAGGCAAACTGATGTGCTTTTTAACTTTTTTTTTAATACTTTGGCCCCTGTGGAGAATAAAATACAGTGAACTACTGTGGAATAGAGAGAATTAGTGACAAGCCTGTGGTAGAAGTGAGATAATAGTGGCTTGGAATAGGATGGGTGGCAGTAGAAATGAAAAGGATATGAGATATGTACTGAAAGGTACATTATTGAAAGGTTAATTATATCTAGCAATGAAGGGAGAGTGAGGAATCAAGATTGAGTTTAGGTTTCTGGCTTGGGCAACTGGTTGAATATTGTTGCTGTTGACTGCACTGGGAAATTTTGAAAGCTAAGGAGTGTGAGTGGAATAGGGGAGTCAGCACGTTTATTTTGAAAATGTCAAGTTTTAGATACCAGTGATATCTCTAAGGGAAGATATCTAGTAGCTTGGATATACAAGGCTGGAGTCCAGGGGATAAGTTTGTGCTAGAGACACGCGTTTGAGAGTTGTTAGCGTATAGATTATGTTTAATGTCTATGTTTGGATGAGAAAACCTAGGAAGAAAGATGAGAGGAAAAAAGGAATAAAATGGTTTAGGATGGTATAGGATCAAACCCTGGGGAATTTCAATATTTAGAGGTTGGATAGAGCAGAAGGGGCCCACAAAGAAATCAGAAAATAAGTCCCCAGAAGTAGGAGGAAAACCAAGAGTATAGTGAACTAAATTGTCATTGAAGAATACAAGGTGCTGGCAGCATGTGTATACAGAAGTTTGGCCAAGAAGAAGAGCAGAGAAATGGGCAGAAGCTGATGGTAGATGGAGTGTGGGGTCATGGGGCCACAGCTATTTGCTAATGGTGATGATCCAGGGAGAGAGCAGGATTGGTGATGCAGGAGACGCAGGAAAGGGCCAAAAGAATGCAGTCCTTGAGAAAGTGAATGGCATGGCATCCAGAGGGATGTGATGAGGGCCTTTGTTAAGAAGAAGGACACCTTTATCCTAACGGGATTACAGAAAGAAACATAGGCATGTTTCTAATTTTGGTTATGGGAATATGGGGATGCTTCTGTCTAATGGTTTCTAAAATAGGAAGCATTAGATGAGATTATCCTCTAAGAATGGGGTGAGAGAAAAAGAATAATGGTTTCCAAGAGATAGAAGTTCTGCAGCAGTATTTTTCCACAGAAAGATGAGAAACCTGCTTACCAGAATAACCTTGTAGAATTGTTGAGCAGTGATAACAGCTCCTTGAGGACTGATATTATGAATTTAAAATACAGTCATTCTACCTGGATATATGATTTTCTCCAGTTATTTGGGGCCTGCATAAGGTAGGTAGAAGGGTTCATTCTGGGTATGAGTTTTGCCACATGAGAAAAAAATGGATGGAGACAAGAGGATTGAAGGTGTTTGTGAGGATATAATTATAATGGTGGACATGGATGAAAGGAGCAAGCAGGCAATGAGTTGATCACTACAGAGTAGGAGGATTAATGGATTGGACTTCAAAGAGTTATTGTAAAGTAAATGCTTTAGCAAATTAACTTGAAAGTTGCAGCTGAAGAACATGATGTGGACATTTGAAATTATAGGTAGGATAGAGTGTATGTGTATGTGTGTATTTAAGAAAGATGGTGGTCGCAAAGGGAGATGAAGTGGAATGGAGAAAAAGATTATTGGAAATCCTTTTTATCCATTCGAAAAGTATTTATTGAGGACTTACTGTGAGCCAGGCATTGTTCTGCTTGCTGAGGATACAGCATTGAAGTACAAAGCCATGCTGTTGAATAGATCATAGTAAAGTAAGATTAGTTAATCTAATGATTCACCAAAGTATAAGTCATGGTATTATTGGCACCCATGTAATGCTGTTAACAACAGCAATAAAATGAACAAGAAAAACAGTAATAATAAATACTTAAATAATGTTTATGTGCCAAGCATTGTACTAAGTATAACATATGTTCATTTATTTCATTCACAAAACTACCCTATGAGATGGGTACTATTATTCCATCGTTCAGAGTAAACGGTATCTGAGAGGAAGGAAGGGAGAAGATGGAAGCTTGGGTTGGGTTGGGGGAGGTAGGAATGGAGAGAACTCCATGGGAAGGAATGGGACCACTCGGTCAGGTAAGGGCAGATGCCAGAGGAGGTCTGGGTTCGTAGCAGTGTCTGAGGGAAATTGGTAGGTGAAATATGGTGGGATGATTCCTAATGGCCTTCCAGTTGAGGTGGGCAGTGGACTCTAGTGCTAGATACACCAGGTGGGTGATAGCTTCCATGACAGCTGTTTCCTCAAAGCAGGAAGGGTGTAGCCGGGATGGCTGGGGACTCTCCTCCCCCATCAAGGGGAGCAAAAGGTGATTCTGCCAGAGGGAGAAAAGAAGGTGAACTTTTATCTGTTCCCCACTCCCTACTGCTCTTAGAGTAGTTTTGCTTTTAATTGCTTAAGATTATAGGGCTTTTTCTAAGGTTTTTTGGAAACAAGTCTTTGTTTAAAAATTATAATGGTACGTTTGAATAACTCTGGTCTAGAGGATCCTGTAATCTTCAGATATTCAGTCCAACCCCCTCATTTTTCAGATAGGGAACTAAGAGCCCCAAGAGGAGGTGGGACTTGTTCAAAGCCACACAGTGAGTTCATGGTGGAATCATGTTATTTCTCCTGATTTCACATCTTGTGTTCTTTACCACACCCACTTGACCCGGGTTTAGAGCCTTAACAAATTCTCTGGTGTAAAGAGGGCAGCAAGATTCTGCTGGGCTCTCACGCTTTCTCTGTGTCTGGCCTATCTCTTGCTGGCAGCCCACACCTGGGATTTTTAAAAATTCATGTTATGTTAATTATGCCATAACCCCTGTCTCTGCTGACTGTGTTCTATTAAGAAATCATTCACTATATTGTCAATAACCCTGGGTGTCCTCTCCTAACAGTGCAGAAAGATGAGGCCTTCGGCAAGTTTTGCTCACGCCGGCAGTGGTACTGGGCCCCATACTGCAGAACTACTGGCAGAAGTAGTTTCCCTGATGGCTTAGAGACTCTAGATAGGGTACTCTGCTCTTGTTTGCAGTCAACAGAAAAGCCACTATGCTCTCATTAAACAGAGGTCCTTCACCCTTCCCCTTCTCCTTTCTGCTTCTCTGTTTTCTACTTTCTTTCATTCTTGTTTAAATTGTACAGAAACTTTCTGTTATTAAAAATCTAGCATCCCAGAATAGAAAGGCCGGGATTTTCCTATGTTTTTGTTCACTGATATATCCCAGGCATCTATAATAGTGGCTAACACATAATGGGTGGTCAATAAATATTTGTTGAATGTGTGGATGCATGAACAAATAAATGAATGTATAAGATCTGGATAATTGATACTAAAAATCTGATATCAAAGAAATAGCTGTGGAATGGACCATCTGCTCCAACCTTCTCACAGTACAAAGGGCTGAGAGTCTAGAGCCCTGGATACTAGTCTTGACTGGATGAAAGAGATACAGCAGAGAGAAAGATAACTTGCCAAGGTCACTTATCCACACAGGCTATGTAAATTAATTGTCAGATGTAGTGTCCTCTTATTTGAGATTCAAGTGAAATTAGCTCAAATCTTCCCCCCATCTGTAGTGGGAGCTCTACATCCTTCTCAACCTCTCCCAGAGTTTTTGTGGGTTGGAGTGAATATTGGTATTCTGAGTTATTGCTGGCTCAAAGCTCTCTGAATTAGTTCACTTTATGGATTATCTTGCTGCCCTGCATATCATGTCCTTATTGACCCAGACAAGGAACTCAGCTTCTCTCCTGGATATACCTAAATTCACACACACACACACACACACGTATATTCATGCATGTCCACAGGCAGACACATACACACACACACACAAATCAACCTAAATATAAAGCTTTTGTATGTGGATCACATTTTACTGAAGATTTGAGGAGATGAAAGGAATTTATATTATAGCAGTGCAAATAAAACCTTTAATATTAGTTACACCTGTTCTTAAAACATCTTTAGTCATTTCTTTTAATCAGGACTTCGTCTTCCCCGTATCTTAATCCCTATATATATCTCTCTCTATATATTTATATCTATCTTAATCCATTTCTCCAACTTCCCTTTTGCTTTTTTCTCTATTTGCTCCATCTTTAGATTCCTACTTATTTCTTATAAATTACAAAAATTCTATCTTTTGTTTCCTTGTCACAAGTTGAAGCTCATGACCTTACGATTTCATCTTTTATCCACAAGTAGCTTATTATAGTATTTTTCCAAAATATGGCAGTTCCCTTCTCAACATGTTCCCTTCCAGTGATGTTATTGGAAGGATACTGAGGTATTTCATAGTATTTATAGAAAAGTTGAACAGAAAAACCTTGGGGAAATTCACCAAGCATAACTTGGGGGACGCTCAGCAGTAAAATTCGTAGAATGCCTAATCAGGTATTAACATGAATATGACTCAGTGTCCAAAAAACAGTCTTGTTTCTTCATTTCCAATTTCAAATTTCCCAGAGAGGCACTTGGATTGTCTTGGCCTGTCATGGTTCAATGCGCTATGCCCAGGGGCAGGACCATGTTGAACAGACAAAGCCTTGTGCCCACCCCTGGATAATGGAGCCTCCAGGGCATGCAAAATCACTGGGGATTCAGTAGCCATTCCAAGCAATATCTTCTGCACTGCTTCTCTTAGGACTAAACTTTATTGCTAGCACTCTTCATTCATCAAAAGATATTCAGTGGGAACATGCTCAGAAAAGGGCCCTGAGTGCTGAAGTATAGGGAGAAATAAAAATGTGTGTTCTGGTACTACTGCTGGTAATTGGAGTGAGGAACACTTGTGAGGTTGTGTGTGTGATTTAAGCAAGAAGAGAAAACTCTTTTAGTAAAGACTTGAGTATCCAAGAGAAAACTAACTAGAAACACCCATTTCCCATTGTTACAGATATCTCAAGAATGTTCTATAGTCCTCTAGCCTTTCAGAATTATTTTGAGAGCAGCCAGCCAGCATTGCAGGCCTTCACAAAAGAAAGACAGTGAATCCATTGTGGTTAGGCAAACTGACCCCCTAGACGAGATGGTAAGTGATATGTTTTCAAATTATGTTTACCTCTTCTCACTTAAAGAGTGATATCAGGCCCTCCCTCCATTTTAAAGGATTTTTGTATTCCTTTGTCCTTTCTGTACAAAGGAGAGATAGCCAGTACTTTCAGTTTTGCCCTTAGAGTTATTCAAGAGCGTAGAAAAGACAAAGAATCTAGCAGCAACAGAACTATCATCACAAAAAGGAACATTTACTGAGAACTTATGTCAGACATTGTGCTTAGAATTTTCTATACATTTACATATTTTATCCTCACATAATTCTATGAATTAGGTACTCATGTGAAGTAGGGATCCTTATTACTTTACTTTATAGATGAGGAAACGGATGCTCAGAGAGACTGAAGAATTTTCCCATGTCACCCAGCTACTAAATGGCAGAGCCAGGATGCGGACATAGATCCATTGACTCTAATACTTCTTACCATTATGCTAAGCTGTGCTCCTGTCTTTCTCCTAAAGTATAGTGAAAGGAGGGTAGGATTGGAACCAGGATATCAGGATATCTTGATTCTAATCCTAACTCTCCAGCAGCTCTTTAGGTGACCTTAGATAAATTGTTTCTTCTCTCTGCAACTAAATTTCCCAACCTGCAATTGATGGGCCATGGATGGGTTTCTAAGAACCTCTTAGTGCCCAGGACCTATGATCCTACAAGCTCTCAGAGGCCTCTTATAAAAGCCTTGTGCCCTGCGAATTCTTGCTATTCTTGCACAAACACTGTGCTTGGAGAGGTCCTTGGGACTAATTCTTGAGAACATAATTCTGTGGTTCCTTTTCATTGCACTCTCTCCATCCAAAGAAAGTTTGCAAAGGCCACCCCTGTCTTGCCATCTGGTAACATTTGTTTACATCAAGCCATTCAGTACATGGTAGATAACTATATTCTTAATGTCAATGCCTGAAATAAATAAATAAACGCATAACATCTGCTCTGGGTCTGGTAAAATGCATTCCACTTCAAATAAGAAATCCACATCAGCAAAATATTTAATACTGGTTTGGGGCAGAAGGTCTGGGCTGGAGATTGAAATTCAGATTGCTGGCAGATAGCCCATTTTCCACATAAGAAATGTGATATGGTCCTCCAGCTCCATGGAGATTATTGTATGGGAGGAAAAAAGAATTGATAAACAGAGCAGTCAGCAAAACCTTTTATTATGCAGTTGATAGAAAAAGCAATCTTAGCTGTATTTAGAGATGAATATTCCATCATTCCAAAACTATAAAAACTGTTTTCATTCCTGTAGAGCCCTCTGGAGCCCACTCAGACCCAAAGTGGCCATTTGGAGTTCTCCGGGCTTTCTTCCTGTAGCTTGGAGGTTTGGGGTGAGTGCATGGTAAGCAACAGAAGTGCAACAGAAAGAGCTCTTGGACTTGAATTCAGAAGACCTCAGTAGAGTCCCAGCTGTGCTGCATTTAAACTCTGTAACCATGGTCAAGTTACTTAAATTTTACAATCCCCACTCTTCTTCCATTGTAAAGTGGAGATAGTGACCCAAGGGGTTAGTATTAATATGAAATGAAGGGAAAAGGAGAACAAATATTTTATGAAGCATCTTCTATATTCTGGTGCTTTTCTCCACCTTTCTGATCTATGAAATAATCATGTACAATGATGTTCATTTCTTTTATAAACATGAATCATACTTTGCCCTTAGTGTGATCCAGTCAAATGTGAGATTCAAATACATTACTAAATAATTAAAATATGACTTAAAATGCCATAATTCAGGCACAGGGTGATATGGAGACACAGAAGAATGAACACTGAATTCTATCATGAGAACTCAGAAAATGCCTCCCAGAGCAGGAAGCATTTGAGCTTAGCCTTGAAGCCTTAGAAATATTTAGCAGATGAAGAAAAAGGAAGAAGGTACTTAAGATAGAGGGGTAGGAGGGATCAGGATGAGCAATGCTCTGGAGATGTGCCAGTGCTTGGCGTGTTCATGGCACAGTGAGTAATCTCCAGTAGGTTGAACATGGGTCAGTGGAATAATGAGGGCCCAGATTAGCTTGGGGCCAGATTACTGATGGTTTTGAAAGGCAAATTCAGACTTTATCCTAGAAGTAATAGAGAGTCAACACAGTTTTGCTTTCAGTGGAAGGGAGATTACAATGAATTTGCATCATACATAGGTGAATGACAGAGTTTTGGGGGTTTGAATATTAAAAGTCAGAAGGAGATCAGTCAAATATAACATCTTCGACCATTGGTAAAGTGGCTTAAACTTTCTGTACCTAAATTTTCCTGGGCTTTGAAATGGAGAGTGTGGAATCTTCTTAGTAAAACAACTACCAATTATTGGTTCCACAAGGAGTTGGAGGGAACCTTCTGAGAAGAACCTTCTGCTAGGAAATGAACATCGAGAGGTAGAGTTGGGGGTGAGGAGTGGAGGAGTGTTAGATTCTTGACTCTTTAAAAGCTAGGCCAGCAGAACTTGCATGACCTTGAGCAAGTCTCCTCTGCATTTTGGGTTGCATGCCACTTCCTCATCTGCACAGTCGGGCCAGGTGATTTTGGAGGTCTTTGTCAGTTTTAACATTCTAAGTTTTCACCTTTCAGGATTGTTCCCAGGCCTTTTCTTATGGATACTCTATTCAAAATCTAATCCTTCATCTTGGGCTTCAGTTTTACCTTTGACCCCCTTACCTATCTGGAAATGTTTGCAGAACTGTACATGTCTCACCCCAAGAGGCCAGGGTTAAAGGACCTCTGTCTGTATTTTGCAAAGAGCATTACTATAAACAGAGAGACAGAAACCATAGACCTCCAGCAATGGACTACATTCCTAAATTCTCAATCTGGGACCCCAAAGACAGAAACTGCCAGGTTAGCACTAAAAGGAGCTGAAAATACTGAGGGATATTGGCTTTACTGTGTAAGCAGGAAGTCAGTGCCAAGGAGGTGGTTATTCGTTCTTAAACTGAGCCATGTAGAAATGTATATCAGACGTGAGAACTCCTAACCACAGATGCTCATGACAGAATAGGGATCTGAATCATGAGTCAGTGAGCAGACAGGTGCCTCGGCCTCCAGTGGACCTTACAAAAGTCTCTTCATGTCCTTCAGCATCTTAGCGGTGGGTTTGTGGCTAGCATGGGGATGAAGTTAGAATAAGTGTTAGAACCTTGTTTTAGTGGAAATGGCAAATGGCCTTGGAGTCAGAAGACCCAGGTTCAAGCTCCAGTACAATCGCGTATAGGTTGTATATGGCTTTCAACAACTTGGTTAACCTCTTGAGCCTTGAGTTTTTTATTCGTATAATGGGTATTATAATAATATTTACTTCACAGGGGGGTTATGAAGCTCACTTTTCAAAATGGAGTCTTTCATTTATTCATTAAATTGATTCAGCAAATACTTACTAAAATCCTATTATGTGTCAATAACTAAACTGGCATAAGAGATACAACAATGAACAGGACACACAAAGTCAAATACTGTAAAATTGTAAAGCACAAATCAAATATTAATATTTTATATTATTATAGTGGATTCAGAAATTTAACTCACACCACATAGACAAAATATAGTATCTCCCTTTCTGTAAAACACCTCTGGTTTTCCTCAGGAGTTCCCATGTATCGGGACGCTTGAAAAAAAAATAAATAACAGTGACACTAAATTTTATTCCAAACCAGTAAACTTAGTCCTGTGCTGTAACCAGACTGCCCCTTTGTATATGCATTGATCTTTATCTAAATTGCCTGAATCTTTCAGATTTCTGCTTCCCTCTACTGCTCTCCTCTTCCCTTCAAAAATAATACCTGGTGGTACTGACCTCATGGCAAGAAGGGAACACTGGAGTTTGGGATCTACAAGATGTTCTTTGCATCCTCCTTGATCTTGTCTGTGGAATGGCTGGTCTGAGTTGCTGCTCAGACAGAAGACCACTGAGGTGTACCAGCCCTTCTGAGGGCGTCTGTCTTAGCCAACTTGGGCCGCTGTAACAAATACTATAGACTGGGTGGCTTAAACAACAAACTTTTATTTTTTCCTCACAATTCTAAAGGCTAGCAGTCCAAGATCAAGGTGCTAGCTGATTTAGTTCCTGGCAAAGGCCCACTTCCTGATTTTCAGATGGCCACCATCTCACTGTGTGCTCACATGGTGGAGAGAGAGATTGTCTCTCTCATGTCACGTGAAGGACACTCATCCAATTCATGAAGGCTTAAACCTCATGATTTAATTTCTTCCCGAAAGCCCAACCCCAAGATATCATCACATTGGTGATTAGGGCTTCAACATATGATTTTTTTAAAAATTGCAGTGACATTGGATTATAACATTATATAACTTTCAGATGTGCATCGTAATATATTTCAAATTCTGTGCAGATGATGTCATGTTCACCACCCAAAGACTAATTACAAGCCATCACCACACACATCTGCCTAATCACCCCTTTCACCGTCCCCCCTCCCCATGTCCCCTCTGGTAACCACCAATCCAATCTCTGTTGTTATGTCTTTGTTTGTCATTATTTTTATCTTCTACTTTTGAGTGAGATCATACAGTATTTGACTTTCTCCCTCTGACTTATTTCACTTGGCAGAATACCCTCAAGGTCCATCTATGTTGTCACAAATGGCCGGATTTCATCATTTCTTATGGCTGAGCAGTATTCCATTGTGTATATACCACATCTTCTTTATCCATTCATCCCTTAATGGGCATCTAGGTTGCTTCCAAGTCTTGGCTATTGTGAATAAGGCTGTGATGAAAATAGGGGTGCATGTATCTTTATGCATTTGTTTTTTCAAGTTCATAGAATAAATACCCAGCAGAGGAAAGCTGGATCATATGGTAGATCTATTCTTACTTTTCTGAGGAAACTCCATACTGTTTTCCATAGTGGCTGTACCAGTTTACATGCCCACCAGCAGTGAACAAGGGTTCCCTTCTCTGCACATCCTCTCCAACACTTGTTGTTTCCTGTCTTGTTAATTATAGCCATTCAGGCTGGAGTGAGATGATATCTCACTGTAGTTTTGATTTGCATTTCCCTGATAGTTAATGATGTTGAACATGTTTTCATGTGCCTGTTGGCCATCCGTATATCTTCTCTGGAGAAATCTCTGTTCAGATCTTTTGCCCACTTTTTAATTGGGTTTTTGTTTTTTTTGTTGTTGAGATGAATGAGTTCCATGTATATTTTGGATATTAACCCCTTATCCGATATGTGGTTTGCAAATATCTTCTCCCAATTGTTAGGTTGTCTTTTCATTTGGTTGATGGTTTCCTTTGCTGTGCAGAAGCCTTTTACTTTGATGTAGTCCCATTTGTTTATTTTTTCTTTTGTTTCCCATATCCGGTCAGGCATGGTACTAGAAAATATTCTGCTAAGACTGATGTCAAAGAGTGTACTGCCTATGTTTTCTTCTAGAAGTTTGATGGTTTTGGGTCTTACATTCAAGTCTTTAATCCATTTTGAGCTGATTTTTGTGCATGGTGTAAGGTAATGGTCTACTTTCATTCTTTTGCATGTTCCTGTCCAGTTTTCCCAGGACCATTTATGAAGAGACTCTCCTTTCTCCATTGTATGCTCTTGACTCCCTTGTTAAAAATTAGCTGTCGATATATGTATGGGTTTATTTCTGGGCTCTCGATTTTGTTCCATTGATCTGTGTGTCTGTTTTTGTGCCAGTACCATGCTGTTTTGGTTACTATAGCATTGTAGGATACTTTGAAATCATGGAGTGTGATACCTCCAGCTTTGTTTTTTTTCCTTAGGATTCCTTTTGCTATTTGGAGTTTTTATTGTTCCATATAAATTTTAGGATTCTTTGTCCTATTTCTGTGAAAGGTGTTGTTGGAACATTGATAGGGATTGCATTGAATCTATAGATTGCTTTAGGAAGTATGGACATTTTAACTAGGTTAATTCTTCCAATCCAAGAGCACGGAATATCTTTCCATTTCTTTGTGTCTTCTTAAATTTCTTTCAACAATGTTTTGTAGTTTGAGGTGTACAGATCTTTCACCTCTTTGGTTAAGTTTATTCCTAGGTATTTTATTCTTTTTTTGCACTTGTAAATAGGATTGTATTCTTAATTTCTCTTTCTTCTACTTCATTGTTAGTGTATAAAAATGCAACTGATTTTTGTATGTTGATTTTGTATCCTGCAACGTGACTGTATTCATTTATTATTTCTAAAAGCTTTTTTGTGGATTCTTTAGGGTTTTCTATATATAAAATCATGTCATCTGCAAATAGTGACAGTTTCACCACTATTTTTCCAATTTTGATCCCTTTTCCTTCTTTTTCTTGCCCAATTGCTCTGGCTAGGACTTTCAATACTATGTTGAATAAGAGGGGTGAAAGTGGGCATCCTTGTCTGGGTCCTGTTCTGAGAGGGATAGCTTTCAGTTTTTCTCCATTGAGAATGATAGTAGCTGTGGGTTTGTCATTATGGCCTCTATTGAGGTATTTTCCTTCTATACTCATTTTATTTAGAGTTTTCATCATAAATGGATGCTGTATCTTGTCAAAGGCTTTCTCTGCATCTATTGAGATGATCATGTGATTTTTATTCTTCATTTTGTTCGTGTGGTGTATCATGTTGATTGATTTGCAGATGCTGTACTATCCCTGCATCCCTGGAATAGATCCCACTTGTCATGGTGTATGATCTTTTTAATGTATTGTTGTACTCGATTTGCTAGTATTTTGTTGAGGATTTTGGCATCGATGTTCATCAGTGATATTGGCCTGTAATTTTCTTTTTTGTGTTGTTCTTGTCTGGTTTTGGTATCAGGATAACATTGACTTTGTAGAGTAGGTTAGGAAGCTGCCCCTCTTCTTCAATTTTTTGGAAGAATTTCAGAAGGATATGTATTAAGTTTTCTTTAAATGTTTGATAGAATTCACCAGGGAAGCTGTCTGGTCCTGGACTTTGATTTTTTCACAGGTTTTTGATTACTGTTTTGATCTCCTTACTGGTGATTGGTCTATTCAAATTCTCTACGTCTTGGTTCAGTTTTGGAAGGTTGTATGATTCTAAGGATTTATCCACTTCTTCCAGATTATCCAATTTGTTGGCATATAGCTTTTCATAGTATTCTCTTATTATCTTTTGTATTTCTGAGGTGTCCATTGTAATTTCTCCTCTTTCATTTCTTATTTTATTTATTTGAGCCTTCTCTCTTTTTTTCTGGGTGAGTCTAGCTGAAGGTTTGTCAATTTGATTCATCTTTTCAAAGAACAAGCTCTTGGTTTCATTGACTTTTTCTATTTTTTTTAGTCTCTAGTTCATTTATTTCTGCTCTGACTTTTATTTCCTTCCTTCTGCTGATTTTGGGATTTGTTTGTTCTTCTTTTTCCTGTTTTTTTAGGGGCACTGCTAGATTGTTTATTTGGGATTTTTCCAGTTTGTTGAGGTAGGCCTGAATTGCTATAAACTTCCATCTTAGAATTGCTTTTGCTGTATCTCATACATTTTGATGAGTCGTATTTTCATTTTCATTTGTCTCCAGGTATTTATTTATTTCTTCTTTGATTTCTTCATTAACTCAATTGTTGTTCAGTAGCCCTCTGTTTAATCTCCACATTTTAGTGGCTTTTCTGATTTTCTTCCTGTAATTGTTTTCTAGTTTCACACCATTTTGGTCAGAAAAGATGCTTGGTATTATTTGAATTTTCTTAAATTTATTGAGACTTGTTTTGTGGTCTAATATGTGATCAGTCCTGGAGAATGTTCCATGTGCTTTTGAAAAGAATATGTATTCTGTGGTTTTTGGATGAAATGTTCTATATATATCTACTAAGTCCATCTGGTCTAATGTATCATTTAAAGCCAATGTTTCCTTATTGATCTTCTGTTTATGGTCTATCCATTGGTGTAAGTGGAGTGTTAAAGTCCCCTACTATTATTGTGTTTCTATTTCTCCTTTTATGTCTGTTAATAATTGCTTTATATATTTAGGTGCTCCTATGTTGGGTGCATATATATTTACAAGTGTTATTTCCTCTTGTTGGATTATTCCCTTTGCCATTATGTAGTGCCCTTCTTTGTCTCTTGTGACAGTTTTTGTTTTAAAGTCTATTTTGTCTTATATAAGTATTGCTACCCCAGCTTTCTTTTATTTGCCATTTGCATGGAGTATCTTTTTCCATACTTTCCCTTTCAGTTTGTGAGTGTCTTTAGGTCTGAAGTGTGTCTCTCATATGCAACATATATGTGGGTCTTGTTCTTTTATCCAATTGGCCACTCTTTGTCTTTTGATTGGAGCATTTAGTCCATTGACATTTAAATTAGCTATTGATAAAAATGTATTTATTGCCATTTTGTTACCTTTTTTTCTTGGTCTTTTAGTAGTTCTTCTCTATACCTGTCTTCTTCTCTTGCTTTATTCCCTTGTAGTTTGATGGCTTTCTTTAGTAATATGTTTGATTTGTTTCCTCTTATTTGTTTATTTATTATAAGTTTCTGGTTTGTGATTACCATGAGGTTCCTATATAATAGTCTACATAAATAGCAATCTATATTGAGTTGATTGTATCTTAACTTGACCTCTTTCTGGAAGCTCTACTCTTTTACTCTCCTCCTCCCACATTTCATGTTTTTGAAATCATGTCTAATCTCTTGTTTTTTGTGTGTCTATCCATTACCCTCTTATCATTGAAATAGGTAATGTTAGTACTTTGGTCTTGTAACCTACATATTATCTTCATAGGTGGTTAATCTGCCATGTTTATTGTATTTTTACCTTTACCAGTGATTTTATTGCCTGGTTGCTTTTTGGTTTTTGTGAGGTGTTTTTTTGGATAATTTTCTTATCCCTATTTGTGGTTTTCTCTTTCCCACTTAAATAAGTCCCTTCAGCATTTCTTGTATAGCTGGTTTCTTGGTGATAAACTCCTTTAATTTTTGCTTGTCTGGGAAGCTCTTTATCTCTCCTTCCATTTTGAATGATAACTTTGTTGGATATAGTACTCTTGGCTGTAGGTATTTTTCTTTCGGCACTTTCAAATATGTCACACCATTCTCTTCTCGCCTGTATGGTCTTAGCTGAGAAGTCCGCTGATTGTCTCATGGTCTTTCCTTTGTGTGTCACTTGTTGCCTTTCTCTTGCAGCTTTTAGGATTTTCTCTTTGTCTTTAATTTTGGACATTTTAATTATAATGTATCACAGTGTGGGTCTGTTGGTGTTCATCTTCTTTAGAGCTCTCTGTGCTTCCTGTACTTGGACGTCTGTTTCCTTCCTTAGGTTAGGAAAGTTTACAGGTATTATTTCTTCAAATAGATTCTCTACCCCTTTGTCTCTCTCTTCTCCTTCTTGGACACCTATAATACAAATGTTAGTTTGCTTTATATTGTCCCAGAGTTCTCTCAGACTGTTCTCATTTGTCTATTTTTTTTTCTTTTATCTGTTCAGATTGGGTGACTTACTCTAGTGTTTCTTCCAGCTTGCTGATCCATTCTTCTGTATAATCTACTCTGCTATTGAGTACCTCTAGTGAATTTTTCATTTCCAGTATTGTATTCTTCATTTTTGATTGTATTTTTTTTTATATTTTCTAATTATTTCTTGATGTTACCACTATGTTCATCCAATCTTCTCCCAATATCAGTGAGCATCCTTATGAGTTTTTGTTGGAACTCTGTCAGGTAGATTGCTTATTTCTGTTTCATTTAGTTCTTCTTCTCGGGTTTTGTCCTGTTCCAGGGCTTGGAACATATTTTTTTGCCTCCTCATTATGCCTCTTTCTCTGTGCTTATATCTATGTAATAGGTGAGTCAGCTATGTCTCACATAGGCCTTATGTGAGAGATGCCTTTTCAAGCCCAGCAGTGTGCTTCCCTCTTGTTACCGGTCCAAATGATTCAAGAGTGACCCCTGTGTGGGCAACATGTGTGTTGTTCTGCTATGGCAAGATTACTCTTAATGCAGGTACCCAGGGAGTCTAGTTTTTCTCTCCCTGGCAGGCTGTTTGTAAACTGGGTTTGGGGAGCCCAGTGCCACTGGCTACAAGGTCTAATAACAAACTCCTTTTCCAGTTTTCTTCATAATTGGGTAGGTACCCAGTGTAGCTGGTTCCTAGGCTCAGGGATTTAATGTTGCTGTAGTCCTCAGGCCTGCAAGTCTGTGGTCAGGTCTCTTAGGATTGCAACTGAGTGGGGCTGGCCCTAGGCATGGGAGCACCCAATTCTTTCAGGCTTTGGAAAGTGGGGCCCATCCTCTTTGTGGCTGTTTATAAAGCACAGGTCTTCTGCCACTGATAAACCTCACCCCCCACAGGTCCACCCACACCATCAACACAGCCCTGGTCCATGCACACTTCCCAACCCCCTGGAGTGTACCCAGTTTCCCCACTGCAGAAGCCCCCACCTCTCCACCAGTGCCACCCACAGTTCACCTGATCCTCACACAGGCCCTGCTCCACAGACGTGGACACACTTGCCTGCTTGTAGAGGATCAAGGCACCCAGTCTAGGCAGGCCAACAGGTAGCCTGAGGACTTGCTGTTGGGTAGGGCTAGTCTCTAGGGCAGGCTGCCTGCCCTGGCTGAACTGGATTAAATCTGCACTCTAGTGCATGTGGCAGACCTCTGGGCTATCAGACCATGGGAAGAACTTCAATGGCATCTGCCTGCATCTGTGTCAGCATGCCTGTACTAGGTCACAACAATGGTTGCCACCAAAGTCTCAGTCTCTGGAGAGGTCACACTTCTCACCAAGATGCAGCCAGAGCCTTCTAGGTGAGTCTCTTTCCACCAAAGCACCGTGCAGCTGTCTTTTGGTGATTTTAGGTTGCTCTCTGAGACACGTGAATTTGTGTGGGGGCCCTTTAAGAGCCAGGTTTTTTTGGCGTTCCTCTGATAGCTTTTCTGGGGGTATTCCTCCTTTGCAGTTACTATCCAGTGAAGCCAAATAGCAGGACACTTGTCTCAGTTGTGCTGAGTCTGAAGGATGCTTGTAGTGGTAACGGACCCCTGCTCACATCCCCACTTCTCCAGGGAGGCCTGTGTACCTTAGGATGACTCCCACCTGGCCAGCTGTGAAGGTCCGCAGCTCACGAAAGTGGCTTTTTTCACTCCAGAAGGAATTCCTACCTCTTCTGCCTCCATCAGGACTGTTCCTTGTTTTGTGGGGGTTCTTTTTATGCAGTTTTCAGTTTTCTCTCCAGGGTAATTTTTCCAAGAATAGTTGTAACCTGGTTGTGTTTGTGGGAGGAGGTGAGTTCAGAGTCTGCCTACACTGCCATCTTGATGAGATCTCTCAACATATGAATTTTGAGGGGAACACAAAGATTCAGTCCATAGCAGCATCTGCTGCTAAACCTTGTTGCTGGGCCCTTTGTGGTTTCTCTATTTCTCTGTGTCTCTCTCTTAGTTGATCAGGGCTTAGAAGTTCTCTCTGGAGGACAGTCTCATATCACCTCTTGTATGATCTCTCTCTCTAATATTTTGCCCCTGCCATGAGGACCTCTCACTAGCAAATTCCCAGCCAGATTCTCAATTAAGTGCTGAATCATCTCATAGGGAAATATGGAAATTCATAATTCTTATTCACATCCCACAGGAACAAAGTTGTTGTTATGGGGCAGCCTGGAGGAAGTCTGTTTTATAAACTCTAAATTGAAATTGGAATACCCGCTGAACTCTATTTCTCTCATACTTTTCTAGATGTTTCTAAAATATCTCACTTCAAATATAAATACACACATACACAGCTACGAAATTTCACATCATCAAGGAGTCAGGATTTGAACCTAGGTCTCTCTGACTCTAAAACCCATGCTCTGAGCCATTATCCTATATAGAGTAGTCTTAATTGGAAGCATGTGCTGGTATCATTAGATTCACGTATTGATCAATGTTTAGAACTAAAAAGTTCTTTAGACATCATTCATTTCGTTCTTCATTTGAAAAATTAGAAAACTGAAATCCAGAGATGAATGATTCATCCAAGGTCACATAGAACTTGTAGTCCTCTGAGTCTTCTTTCAGGTGGACCTTGGGCAGCTCATAGACATAGGAAGCTCTCACTGCCCTGGGGCCCAGGTGCCTTCAGTTGACCCTCCCCCAAAACAGCAATTTGGATTTGAATGTTAGCTCTACCACTTATTGATTAAGACATCTTACTGAAATCTTCTAAGCCTCGGCATCCTCATTTGTTGTTGTTACATGCAGTCAAGTAGGCTCTGACTGCAGATGGCCCTATGAATGAGTGATGTCCGCAATGTCCTGTCCTCAATAGCCCTACTCAGCTTCTGTAGACTCATACCTATGGCTTCTTTTATGGAATCAATCCAATTGATATTTTGTCTTCCTCTTTTCCTGCTCTCTTCTACTTTTCCCAGCATTTTTACCTTTTCCAATGAATCCTGCCCTCTCATGATGTGCCCAAAGTAGGACAGCCTCAGTTTTATCATTTTTGCCTCCAGCAATAGTTCAGGCTTAATTTGCTCTGGGACCCACTTGTTCATTTTTCTGGCAATGCAGGGTATCCATGGAGCTCTCCTCCAACATCATATTTCAAATGAATCAATTTTTTTCCTATCAGCTTTCTTCACTGTCCGTCTTTCGTACCTGTTCTTAGTAATTGGGAATAGGAAGGTGTGGATGACTTTGGCCTCAGTCTCTAATGATTCTTCCTTACGCCTGATGATCTTTCCTAATTCCTTCATTGCTGCCCTACCAAGTCTCAGTTTTCTCTTGATTTCTTGGCTGCAGTCTGCATTTAGATTAATGACTGAACCAAACAAAATCTTTAACAATTTCACTGTCTTCATTGTCTATGTTAAAGTTGTATTATTTTTCTGTGATAATGATTTTTGTCTTCTTGATGTTTAGATGCAGTCCTGCTTTGGCATTTCCTTCTCTCATTTTCATCAGAAGTCAGTTCAAGTAATTCCTGCTTTCTGCCAGTAACATAGTGCCATCTGCATCTTAGATTGTTGATATTTCTTCCACCAGTTTTCACCCCTTCTTCATCTGAATCTAGCCCAGATTTTCATATGATATGTTCTGAGTACATATTAAATGGATAGGGAGATAAAATACACCCTTGTCTGACACCTTTGCCAGTAGGAAATCATTGCCTCTCTCCATGTTCTGTCTTGGTAGTGGCTTCATGTGCATGATACAGGTTACACATCAGGACCATCAAGTGCTGAGGCACACCCATTTCTTTTTTTCTTTGCCCATTTCTTTCAGAGCAGCCCAATACTTTTCATAATCCATACAGTCAAAGCCTTTACTGTAGTCTATAAAACATTGACTAACCTTCTTCTGAAATTATTTGGAGCACTCCAGCAGCCAATGGATACTCACAGTTAGATCTCATGTGCCTCTCCCTTTTCAAAATCCAGCTTGGACATCAGGCATTTCTTGTTACATACATGGTAAAAAGCCTTTGTTGTAGCACCTTGAACATCACTTTACTTGCATGGGAAATTAGAGTAATGGTCCCATAGTTACTGGACTCCTAGGCATCTCCTTTCTTGGGGAGTGGGCTATATATTGAGCATTTCCAGTCTGTAGGTCATTGTTTTTTTTTCCATATTTGTTGGCATATTCTTGTTAGTATTTTGACAGATTCAGTCTCTGTGGCTTGAAATACTTCTATTGATATACCATCTACGCTTGGTAACATATTTATTCCCAATATTTTAGGGCAGCTTTCACTTCATTTTCTAAAATTATGGGGTTTTCTCATAGGAATCTTCTTCAAAGGAATCTGTCATCCTTCTGTTTCTTCTGTGTAGATCTTCAGTGTACTGTTTCCACCTTCCCTTTACTTTCTCCTGATCAGATAGTGTGCTTCCCTGTTGGTTGTTCAGCGTTCCTAATCTAGGTTTAAATTTTCCTTTGATTTCTTGAATCTTCTGGAAGTGACCTCGTGTTCTTCCTTTTTATTCTCTTCTGTCTCTTCTCAATGGCCATTACGGTAGTTCTCTTTATTGCTACATGACAATCACTGAAAAACTAAGTTCAGGATTCTAACCCTACTTTTGTCACCTTTTACTTTTGCTTCTCTTCTGTCCATTAGTGTTTCTTCTGTCATCCATCTTGGTTTTTCTTTCTTTTTACTTTAGGCATTGTCTTTTTGCATTCTTTCTTAATAATATTTCTGTTTTCAGTCCCTAGTTCCAGTTCTTGGTCAATTAAATTTAACAATGCAAATATGTTTTTATGTGGATTTTAAATTAATCAGGAATGTTGTTTACATTATATTTTGGCACTACAATTCTTGTAGTGCTCTTCTTCAGCTTTACTCTGATATTTGATATGAACAGTTCCTGGTCAGGACCACAATCTGCTCCTCATCTTGTTGTGGCAGAGAGAATACAGCTTCTCCATCTCCTGCTTCCAATTGCATAGCCTATTTGATTTCTGTTGGCCATCTGGTGAAGTCCATGCATACAGTCATCTGTTTAGTTGCTTAAAGCATGTATTTGCTATGGACAGATTGTTGGCTTCACAGAAATTCATGAGCCAGTCTCCTGCTTCGTTTATGACCACTTGTCCAAATTTTCTGACGATATTTGATTCCACTTTATTTCCTACTCTTGGGCTCCAGTCACCTATAATTTATTAGCATGTCTTGTTTTGGTGTATGAGCGATTTCTTCTTGGATACTTGCATAAATACTTGCAGTTTCATCTTCTTCAGCACCTGTAGTTGGAGCATAGACTCAGATTATGGTTATGTTAATAAGTTTTCCCGGAAGTCTGATTTATATTATTCAGTCAGATCTTGCATTATAGCCCCTAACTGTCTGTGTTACATCTTCTCTCATTATTAGAGCCACTCTGTTTCATCTGAGTTTGCCATTTCCAGAGTAGAACACTTTGGAGTAGTCAGACTGAAAGTGTCCCATTCTAGTCCATTTTAGTTCAATAACACCAAGCACTGCAATATTTAAGTGTTGCATTTCTTGCTTTACAATTTCTAGCTTACCTTGGTTCATGGTTCTTATGTTTCATGTTCCAATTGTGTGTGTTGTACCTCATCTGTAACATGGTAAAATATAATATCCTAACTTGGAATTATTAGGATGAAAGGAGATAAATTATGTGAAATGCGTAGCACAAATAGGAACCCAATAAATAGTAGTTTCCTTCTTTCCCAATTCTTTAGTGTTACTTCCTGGAACTCTCTTAGCTGCTGGCTTTGAAACCATGTCTGTGTGTCTATTGAGCCCTACCTGACCCTGTGGACATTGCCTGCCTCCCTGGACTTGAGCCATCGCCTGCTTGGACTTCTGATCTCTGGCTCCTTTGTGCAGCCTCCAGGACCCCGGGCTGCCTCATCTTACTTCTGTGCAGGCATGTATTTCTATTCCTCTCTACCAGCTGTCCAGTCTTGCTAGAACTTTGTGCCTCTTGGTCCATTGCCAGTCAAACCTGGTGACCTTGAGATCTGTGGTGAACACTGTGATGAACCACTCAGGTTCCTCTTGAAGGAAGACTTATTGCCCCAGCTTCAGGGAGTGCTCTCAGCAGACAGCCTTCAGTTGTAAGCCCCATCAGGGATTGCCTCAGCTACAGAGAGAAGCCTAGCCCAAAGTCATGCCCCTTCTTGGGGATTCCACATCCAATGGCTGATTGTGGAGGCCCAACTTGGGACAATTCTGAAAGGCCATTCTAGCTCCAGAGCTCCCCAAAGGTGTCACTGAAGCTGCCCTTGGGCTTGCATCACGGCACAGTTTTTCCTTGGCCTTCTCTTCCTTCATCGCCTCCCTTGCACAGGTGTTGATCCCAGGGGCACTCGTTAAACATCCTAAGTGTTAATCTCCATTTCAGTTTCTGCTTCATGGGTCCGTGAACTTAGTCCCAACACTATCATTCCTGACCTTGTCCAAAAGGCCCTGGACTGTTCCTGTGCACACTGTAGAATGACAGTGTGTGTGTGTAAAAGAGACAGACAGTCAGAGCCCTGCTGCTCTAGTGTTAGAGAAGCTTAAGTCACAGGGAGGCCTTTTCGTAACTTTCTGCTCCTGGGTTGTGTTTTAGTGATGTCAATAGTCAGTTGGACTTTAATCTCAAACAACTACCATTCTTCTTGCCTATGCCTTACTCTAACAGGTCCTGGACACTACAGACACAGGGTTAAATCAGCTCGCTCTTGCCCTGAAGATGGCACAATCTAGGGTCAGAGGTAGGCATTACATAAATAAATTATAGTAAGGAGTGGTAGGTGCAATAAAAGAGGTACTTCCTGCCCCAAGGAACTTGGATGATAATGTTTTCCTGTCAGAGTCATTCTGCTGATTAAATGAAGCCACATAGCACAATACCTGGCACAGATATTGAATCAACTCATCTTATTTTGCAGGTTAGGAGATTGAGGGCCTGAGACATTAAGTAACTTGCTTAAGGTTCCATAGGTAGTTAATGGCCAAGCTGGGACTAGAACTCAATTCTCCAGATTCACAGTCAATAACTTTTTGCACTATGCACTTTGGCTCAAGAGAGTAAAATGTGTGTCTGTATCCCATCTGTTGGTGTTGTTTTCAGACCTGAACTTTTGCGGAACTGGCTGCCTCTCTCATAGTTTAGGTACTACATGTACCTGGTTTCAGGCTGTGCTTTGCAAGTTCCTTTGTTTTTGCTGAAATGATCCCAGAAACTGGGCAGTATTTCTATTCCCACATCCCATTCCCCCTTCACGCTTAGTGGGATGGTGGAGAAGCATCAGACCATAGCAGTGACATTTATATGAAAAGAACTTCTTGTGTCCTTTGTAAGGAATAGCACGTAGCTCTGAGCCATACTGCTTTCCCATTTGCCTTCCTCTGGGAGGCTCTGGCAAGAGCTTGGCCTGCCGGAGGGAGCTGCCTGAGTCCTCATGCTGGAAATTATATTACATAATTAAAATCAATAGCAAAACAGACACACAGCAGAAAGGTCATAGAACACAACAGAAAACCACTGGGTAGCATATTGCCAGGTATCAAAATAGATTTTTGAACTTTCTTTAATCTGCAAATGCCTAAAGCCATCCGTGGGAGACAGGCAGTGTGCCCCAAGCCCCAGCCTCACCTTGGAAGGGTTTAGCTAAAGAGAAGCCTCCCTGCTTAAAGCCTTTGAGACCCGGCCTCTCCAGGCCACAGTGCCCTTTTCAAGTCTCTGATCACCCTCCTGTTCTGAAGCCAGTGCCAGGCTGGAGTGAGCTTCTACCCCTGGAGAGCTGTTCACAGCCTGAGTCCTGAAACCTTCACCTTGGTCTATCCAATGCTCCCTTCCTTACCCCCCTCTCAGAACCCTTGCTTCCTGACCTATTGCTGTGGCTGCATCACACTTTTTCCCTTTAGAGATGATAATGGATGTCACTTTTTGGTATTTTTCTGTCCTCAGATCATATCTGTTCTCACATCTCAGGCTGCTACAGCCCTGGCCCAAACAGCTCGGCCTCTGGGACCTTTCCCAGGGCTATCTTGTATCTTCCTTGTCCAGTTTAACCAGACAACAAGGGCTAAGACATAACTCCACTGCCTCCCCTCAGCATGCATTCCTGAGTGAAATCTTCCTTCCTTATTCAGATATAACACATGTATGCTGATCTTCTGTATGGGTCAGGCATGGAGCAGGGCTGGGGGTAGTCAAATATTATGCTTAATTCTTACAGATTATAGTTAATCCTAGAGCCATTCATTTTACAGATGATCTTAGAGTGAAGTGACTCATCATACTACAGCAGTCAGTGACAGAGACAGAATTCAAACCCTCATCTCCTGCCTCCCAGACCCATGCTTGCTCCACCACAACAAAGCTACCCCTTTTTTGCAGAGGCAATCAGATAACTCCATTACAGTACATAACCTGCTGAATTTTTCAATCAGGTGGAATAATATGTTCACAGAGTCAGGAGGTCCACAATAGGAATATGCCTAAGGAATAGGCACGAAATACTTCTGCAAGCCTAAAAGAGGAAACCTGTTAAATAATTGCTTAGAGTTGAAGACTTTTTAGTTTTCAAACACTGGACCCTAGGAAATGCCCACTGGCTTTGTGACCTTCATAGATGACCTCCAGAGGGTCCAGGTGTATTAATGAGTCAGAAATTGGTTTGTTTTTAAGCTTATTATTGAAGTGTAATATACAAACATAGAAGTGCACATAATATAAATGTACGACTTGAATTTTCATGGTCTGAACATGCCCATGTAACCAGCACCCAGATCAAGAAACAGAACGTTGCCAGCATCTCAGAAGGCCTTGTGCTCCTCTCCCCCAAGGATAAATACTATCCTGACCAAGTCCCACAATTTATTTATCCATTATATTGTTGATGGATTTAGGCACTTTCTAGTTTTATATGTTACAAATAGTTTTGTATGAGTATTATTGTATGTGTCTTTTGGTGCACGGGTGTGTGTGTTTTTGTTGGGTATATGAGTGGAGTTATCCACTCATTGAGTATGCATATTGTATTAGTTTCCTATTGCTGCTATTGCAAGTTACCACAAACTTAGTGGCTTAAAACAGCACAAATTTATTCTCTTACAGTTCTGGAGGTAAGGAGTCAAAAATGAGTCTTATGGGGCTTAAATCAAGGTGTTGGCAGGGTTGGTTCCTTCGGAAGGCTCCAGGAACAATCTGTTTTCTTGCCTTTTCCAACTTCTAGAGCTACCTTCCTTGCATTCTTTGGCTCATGGTTCCTTCCTCCAACACCAAAGCCTGCAGCATAGCATCTTCAGTTCTCTCTTTACTTCTGTCTTTACATGGCCTTCTCTCTTATAAGAACCCTTGTGATTATATGAGGTGAACCCAGATAATCCAGGATAATCTCCCTATCTCAAGATCCCCAACTTAATCTTATCTGCAAAGTCCTTTTTTCTGTATAATGTACCATTTACAGGTTCCAGGGATTAGGCTGTGGACATTCTCAGGGAGGGACCTCATTCGGCCTACTATACCTATGTTCCACTTTATAAATACTGCCAATGCTACCAAGTGATACTTCCCCCAGCAATGTATGAGAATTCTGGTTGTTCTGCGTCCTCATCAACTCTTAGTCTATTCCATCCTTTTCGCTTTAGCCAGAATTCCTGTTTCTTGCCTAGCTCACAAAACTATCTGGAAAGTCAAACTTTCTGTATCTACAACTATGCTTGAGCCCTTTCCCTCTCTAAGCACAATATTTCCTCCCCATTGCTATTTCTGTTAAGGAAGAATATTGTTTTTAAATGAGCTCTGGGGCCAGCCCAGTGGCTCAGCGGTTAAGTTCTCACGTTCCACTTCTCCGTGGCCCGGGGTTCGCCGGTTCGGATACCAGGTGCGGACATGGCACTGCTTGGCAAAAGCCATGCCGTGGTAGGTGTCCCATGTATAAAGTAGAGGAAGATGGGCACGGATGTTAGCTCAGGGCCAGTCTTCCTCAGCAAAAAGAGGAGGATTGGTAGTAGTTAACTCAGGGCTAATCTTCCTAAAAAAAATAAAAAATAAATAAATTAAATAAAATGATCTCTCTCCTACAATGAAATGGGATAACTTATGAGGTGATAAACATTTTGTCACTAAGGATATTCAAGCTGAGGCTAGATAGACATTTAGAGGAAATATGTAGAGACAAATTCAATATTGAATAGAGGTGCCCTCTATTGAAGGACCTAGGTTTTGGCTTCTCTACTTACTGTGTAACCATGAGCAAATTATTTAACTTCTGTGAGCTTCAGTCCTTATTTTTACAATGGAGATATTATTAACTTCATGCATTTGCTGTGATGGTCAAATGCTACCCCCTCCAAGTTACCTAGTCACATAACCATTTCTGTAACATGGGTGTGTATTTTTGTTAAACATGGTTACCTATACTTTTATTATAGCAGTGATCACACTGGACTGTAATGACATATTTGCTTACTTCTTCTTGCATAGGTCTTCAAATTCTGTAAAGGCAGGTATTTTATGAGAAGTATTATTTTGTACTACTGTGTTTTCAGTGCTTAGCAGAATAAATTGCACATGGTGGGTGTACAATGAATGAATGAATCTTATTTCTGTCATAGGACTGGTGTGAAAATCTAGTAAGATATTGGCAATGAAAGCACTTTTTAAAGTTCAGAACACTTTCAAGTTGCACTGTGTTGTTCTTGTCATTAGTGTCTTGTTGGTCCAGACAGTAAGTCTCTGGGTCAGTCACTGAAGCAGACTGGGGCCCCCTCATCAGAGAAAGATGCTGGGAGGAGAGTGACATCTGTCCCATCTGAATTTCTCTTTGAGGAACATGGAGTGCTCTCTACAGGACACTATTTCTGCCTCTCTGAAGAGCAGCCCTAATTACTGGTGATAATTAGTTGCAATTAAGGTCCTCAGGGCCATTTGTGGAGGTGCAAATTGCATCTAGGCTCTCCAGGATTTGATGTCCTTTCTCTTGAAGTCTCATCCCATCTCTCTTCCTGTGAAATAAAAGCAGAAGAAGGAAAAGGTATCTGAGTGGGGCCAAACCTAAAGGTCATCTTTACAAAGGGCCTTCTTTGCCACTCTCCTCTGCAGAGGAGGCTTCAAGTGCCATTCAGGTGTCTGCAAGCATTTGGGCAGGCAGAGCAGTGTTCAGAGGAGAGAGTCGTTTACTTTTTCATTCCTTTGATATGTGTTTGAGAGTATTCTCTTTGCTACACTCTGTGCTGAATTCTGAGAATGCAAAGTGAGCAGATCTTGGCCCCATGCCCTTGTGTTGCTCAGAGTCTAGTGGGAAAGACAAATATGAAAATAGACAATCGCAAAGTAGTCCGATGATGATGCCAGTAAGAGAAACAACAAGAAAATTGGTAATGACAACCACCATTTATTGCCCAGGTAATAGTATAGATGCTTTACATCTGTTTTCTCTAATCTTGATAATAACTCTAAAATGTCATAATTCCCTTTTTTCAGATGAGGAAAATGAGGCTCAAGGAACTAACTGGAAAGGTAAAGGCATGTTTGGTAAGGTTACTGAAATGAGAGAGGACAGTAAGGTCCTCCAAGCCTAGGACAAACAGAATGTTTGGATAAAGGCATAGATCTGTTATTGGCCAAAACTGCAAGGTGAACCTATGAAAAGTAGCCAACAAACCTGTTCTGGACTTGCCTCCTAAGTCTTTTTCTCTCCATTTCGAGTTCCTACCCTCAGAATGTCATCCTTTGTTTATCTTAAGATTTTGAATCCTCTTGAAATACAAAGTAGCTACCTAAAAAGAGTTTGGTATTTGGAGTCAAAAGGGACAAAATGAGGGTCTCAAACCCAATCATTTAATAGCTGGCAACTAACACATGTGGCTGTCTCAAGTCAGCCAATGATTTGGAAACCCTCTATTCTGGTATTCTTTAAGTATTTGTTCAATAGTTTAATCTAGAAAAGAGTCTGAGTGCTGCATGGGGTAAAAGGACAGAGGAAGACCCTTGGTTGCAGGACATATCCTCTGCTCTCTTATCTTGGAAATTTCAGCATTGGCCTCATTTTGCAAACCATCTCAGCAAAATGAAAACCTGAAGCTAGGGACCTATCTTCCCTTTCTAGCCATTTAGTAAAAATCTGATGTAGCTCAGGCATGGGAGTCTTCTTTTCCACACACACCTCTATCCCAACATCTTATCATGTATTACCTCCAACCACATAGAGAACAGTTCTGTTACATGTAGCGTTTGCCATCATCTCATTATACTTTCAGTTATGTTGAATGCATCTTAGAGACTGGCATCATTGGCAGCTGCCCCTATGACTCTCCTCCTAATCAAAATCTGGTTTGACTTTGATCATGTCTCTTACTTTTTAAAATTGGAATAATGATAATACCTACTATTGCCCCTAAATCCAACCTCCTTTGCTGCCAACTTCCTTAGGGAATGACTGTCCCAAGCAAGTGGGCCCAATGGAAAGGGTTATTATCCTTCCTGAATTGAAGGTTTCTGGTTTCCTGTCTCCAGCTCCTGTGCCTCTGCCTTGGGTTTTAGAGTACGTCAGAAGCAGGGAATGGTTTCTCTTCTATTGGAGGCATAAAAACCCTTTAGCTTTCTTTTCCTTTTCTGTGCTAAGACTTAGAGAAATACGTTTGGAGGATGGGGGTCGTTGGCTTAACTGGTACCTTCGTCTTGGGGGATAAAGAATGTTGGGACAGGGCCTAGAGGGGAGAAAGCAAAGGGCTTCTTGCTTGGGGCTAGTTTCAGGCTCTGGGTGTGGAGATGAAGGCAAAAAGGTACATGAGTGGGGAGGGAGGCAAGGATATCTGAAAGAAGCCCTATTCAAGAATAAAAATTGATAGGTAGTACCTCTTCTTTCCTGAGTATCTTCAAGGTGTCAAGCACTGTCATAGAACCCTTGGGTATTTTATTTACCACAATCCTCAAACAACCCTATGATATACATATTATTTCACTTATTTTTTAGACAAAGAAACATGGGTTCAGAGACTTTAAGACACTTTGCAAAATCACAAAGCTAGTAAACTGTAGAGCTGGGACTTTACTCCAGGTCCCTCTAATTCAAAGGGCTATGTTCTTTTCACAATCACGCTTTCTATTCCTATGGGATTAGTCATTCCAGATTAAAAGGATTTAAAGTTATTGAATATACCTTGAAAGTTTCCAAAGCACAATCCTTTTTGTTGTTTTAAATGAGTTGTTTGTTTTACATTCCCTTGAGTTTTGGGGTAGTATGTAGTTAATGAATGAATTAAATAATTGATTAAACCCATTTTTCTATTAACATTATAACAGCACTTCCATTAATATGAAAATATGAATGTGTCTCAGAGAAGTTTCCTTTGACATTATAATGACTATATTAAAATTTCAAATATAATAATGAAATTCTAATTGTTTTAGAGAAACAATTAAAAAAGGCTATATATAAATGCTCTGAAAGAACTATGGGATGTTCATGAAGTACCAAAGAGGAATTTTCAGAGAAGTTGATATGAAAAAAAGCACATAATTTTCATTAAATTGTGCCATAATTGCAAAATAATAATTATTTGAAGAGAATCTTTTGTTTCGAGCATTATAGTGAACAAAACAAGAGTTGGCAGGTTAAAACATACAATATGGCAATTTAGACAAAGAAGTGTAATCTAAATTCAGGTTCATTTGAGGCCTTCCAGGACCTTCTTTAGGTGCGTATGCAGGATATAGTCCACTTGTCTCTTCTGATCGTTTCCCCACCCTTTCGCTTCTGCCTCACCCCTAGGCTACCCTGCATGGCTCACATCAACAAATTCTCTCGACCTATGATTTCTATTAGGGTTTAGACAATCAGGGGTGACACCAAAAGATCAAAGAGGGGGAGAAATGTAACGTTGTGGTACTTACTCCTCCCATTTCCTCCCTGAGGGGTAATACTGGCTGGTTCTATCCCTTGACTGAAAGTCATAGTTGCTGTAAAGTGACCGTCTCAGCATAACCCCTCAGCTTGCAGGGTCTAGTAACCACTCCCTCTCCTCTCCCCTTCCTGCCTCCAGGTGGATCTAGCCTCTGGGTACAACACTATCCATCCGGGTTTCCCTGCACTCTGCATCCACCATTGAAAACAGTCTTGCTTTAACTGCTCTACCTGCCCTACCTGTGTTAGCTGGTTTGAGGGAGCCACCTGGTTTCCTGCTGGGACCCTGAGTATTAACTTCTAAGTGGTGTTTGTTTACTTGTTTCACCTTGGTTTTGGTTTTTTCACAAAATCCTGAAATTGTGTCAGTTCAAATACTAAATTTTCGGCAAATCCCATCATCTCTCTAGACTTTAATTTTATCATATCTAAATTGAGGATAAAAATTTCTACATCCCAAGGTGTTATGAGGACTAAATAAAGTTGAGTAAAATATTTAGCACAGTTATTGGCACATAGTAGATACTCTGAAAATACTGGTTTGTCTTTCCTTTCTTTTCTCAATTGCTTAGCACTGTGTTTGTCAAAGGAGAGTATATGATTTTGAGGAATTGATGGAGCAGGCAATGCTTTGGTAATTGTGACAATGAGTCTTTAGGCTCTAGAGATGTTTAAGCCCAGGCTGGGTGCTACTTGGCAGTAATACTAACTCTGGGAACTGAAATGAAGCCAGTCTAGATGAATGGAGATTTCATCCCTTCCTCCATAATACAAGACCCAACTCCACCATTTTTAAAGAAGGAATCGATTACCTGGGTAGGGTTCTCTAGTCATGCCCACACTGTAAGGGATAGGATTTCAAAGTGATCCTGTTCCTTGGCCTATTCACCCATCCTCACCTGGACTCTCCACCATCCCTTGAACAGGTCTTTAAAAGTCTTTGCTAAGTGAAAAAGCAAGACGGAGAAAGACAAATACTGCGTGGTATCACTTATACATGGAATCTAAAAAAAACAATTGAACTCTTAGAAACAGAGAGTCAGACCAGTGGTTGCCAGAGGCTGGAGGGTGGGGTAATAGGGAGACACTGGTAAAAGGGTACCAACTTTCAGTTATAAGATGAATAAGGTCTAAGGATCTAATGTAGAACATGTTGATTATAGTTAATAATACTGTATTGTATGATTGCAGTTTGCTAAGAGAGTAGAGCTTAAGTGTTCTCACAAAAAGAGAAAGTAAACATGTGAGGTGATGGATGTGTTAAACTTGGTGGTGGGACTCCTTTCACAATGTATATGTATATCAAATCTTCACTTTGTATGTTTTAAATATATTATAATTTTATTTGTCAATTATACTTCAATAAAGTTGGAAAAAAAAAGTGGCCTTGCAACCTTGATCCTGGCTGGCTCGAAACATAACTCACTCGCCTTCCACACACCCTTTGGTGTCCATATCCATTTTCATTCAATATTTTTGCACCACTTATATGCTAAACCTTCTGCTGGACCCTGGAGAAACAGCATTCAGTCAGTAGATATTTGTTGGTCACTTACTGTGTGCTAGACTATCCTATACCCTGGGGATGCAACGTGAACAAAACAAAGTTGTTTTCCTCATGAAGCTGTCATTCTAGTGGGTGAGATGCACAACAAAACAAATATATACTATAATAGCAGCTACTGATAACTGACATGAAGAAGACTAAGGCAGGGAGAAGAAATAGGGAGTTATAGAAGGAGGATTATTTTAGATAGTGTGGGACATTTGAGCAAAAATCTGAATGAAATACGGGAGTAAGCCATCTGAAGATCTAGAGGAGAGCATTCCAGGCTGAGGGAACACCATGGAGTGAGGCCCAGAGATGAGAACAAGCAAGAAGGCCAGTGTAACCAAGCAGCGTGAGCCAGTGGTCTAAATGAGATCTGAGAAACAGCCAGGAGTTGGATCAGATGTAGAACTTTGTAGACCATGGTGAGGACTTTGGACTTTGCCCTAAATTTTTAATGGGAAGCCACTAAGAGGCTTTCAACAAGGCAAGTGATGTGAATCTAATTTGTATGCTTAAATCATCACTTGACTGCTGGCTAGAGAGTAGACTAAAGGGGCCAGTGAAGGGGAAAGAGCAAGAGTGAAGGCAGGGCGGTCAGTAAAGAGGTTGCTGCGGTAGTCCAGGAAGACCAGGAGGTCCTTGGTCAGGAGGCTACAGTGGGCCCAGCAGAAAGAAAATGGTGGTTTGAGGAAAACTTGTAAGGAGGCCACTGCAGGGTCCAGGGGAAAGCTGGCGGGCTTTGGGTACTAGAGGTGGATTAATGAAAAGTGATCAGATTCAGAATATATTTCTCAGATAGTGTCAAAAGAACATGCTTGTGAATTTAACGTGAGGTGTTAGAGAAAGAGATGAGCCAAGGATGACTGCCAGGTTTTTGGCCTCAATGACTGATTAATGAAATTGAAGGAAGAAAATCAAGAATTCTGTTTCAGACGTGTTAAGTTTGAGATCTCTTCTAGACATCCAAGAAAATATGTCTAGCAGGCAATTAAATGTATGTCTGAAGCTCAGGGGAAAGGTAGGGCATGAGATATAAATTCGAGAGTTACTAGTATCTAACTGAGTTTTAAGGCCCCGGGACTGGATCAGAGAGTAGAACAGGGGACAGAACACATTCCGGGCCTTTAAGGTGCTCGAGGCCCTGCTTCCCTCCCCCACTATTCTCTGAGGTCCTGGTGACACAGGACCATTTGAATGTAGGATACCTTCTCGGGCTGGGCGTTAGACACATCAGCGTTCTGATGCTAGCTCTACCACTAGTCTGCTGTGTGACCTTGGGGACATTATTTAACCACTTCAAACCTGTTTTCTCATTCTTAAAAGGGACATATTAATAATAAGGAATGGAATGTAACAGTGCCTGTTACATAGTAAGCTCTTGATAAATGTTAACTGTTACTATCAAAATGATCCTTCTTCTTCTTATTGATGTTAGGAATTCATTGCTTTCCCCTTTCCTCCTCTCCCTGTCCTTCTTCCTCATGGTCATCTTTGGCAGTGAATAAATTTGGAAGCAAGATGATTACTTATTCAGCTTTTTACAATATCTTATTTGATGCAGAGAGAAACTCTATTTTTATGACTGACATTATCTTTAGTTACTGTTGGTTTACGTAGGTTATGTCTTCATTGTATTTAATATCTTAAAGTCTTTAAAGAAAGAAACTGACTTTCTTTAAGAGAGAAACAATGCTTGGTCAAAGAATGAGTGATGTTGCCTTTTTTTTTGAGGAAGGTTAGCCCTGAGCCAACTACTGCCAATCCTCCTCTTTTTGCTGAGGAAGCCTGGCCCTGAGCTAACATCTGTGCCCATCATCCTCTACTTTATATGTGGGACACCTACCACAGCATGGCTGACAAGCTGCCATATCCGCACCCGGGATCCGAACCAGCAAACCCCAGGCCGCGAGAAGCAGAACGTGCAAACTTAACCACTGCGCCACCAGCCCGTCCCGAATGAGTGGTTTTGAAACTAATGAGTTAGTAAAAGCTATCATCCATGTGCTTGGCTAATTTTCACCCTTGTTTTTCAAATCTACTTGGAAGACTCAACACAGTTTCAGCCTCAAAATGTGTTTTCAGGGTTTGTATGGTAACTGTGATTCAAAAAGTGTTCATGTGAAGTACAGTTTTGTAAATAGAATTGGATTTCAAATGAGAAATTATGTGTAAAAATCTCACACAATATATTGTATGGGGTACTCTTGATGTACCTTTGCTGATTTAAATCAGGCTTGCTCAGGAGGATGGAGCACGAAGATTAGCGAGGTGGTAGTGATGCATTAAGCACTCAAAAATCAAATATTTTTATGAAGGGGAAAATCTTTTTGTAGTCATTCATTTATTCATAGTCAATTTTTTTTTTTTTGAGGAAGATTAGACCTGAGCAAACTGCTGCCAATCCTCCTCTTTTTGCTGAGGAAGACTGGCCCTGAGCTAAGATCCATGCACATCTTCCTCTACTTGATATGTGGGACATCTACCACAGCATGGGGTGCCAAGCAGTGCCATGTCTGCACCCGAGACCTGAACCAGCAAACCCCTGGCCGCTGAAGCAGAACGTGTGAACTTAACTGCTGCGCCACCAGGCCGGCCCCTCATAGTCAATCTTTAAGCACCTCCTATGTGAGAAGGGCTTAATATACCAAGACAAATAAGGAAAGATCACTATTCTCAAGTAGTTTGTATCTAGGAGAGGGAGACGCACGCACGCGCGCACACACACACACACACACACACACAGAAGTTCATTGAAGTTATGTAGGTGTTATGGTAAAAATCTCTTTAGGGAATAAGGGACAGCGGAATCCCACAGCTAACTAGTTTAAACATAGGCACATCTATGACTATAACCCAGTGCATTCCCTCTAGCTTCAAGTCTCTCTAATGATTGCTTCCGGCCAAGGAGAACACTAACGGTCAGCATGAAATGATGGTGCTTGTTGACCAAGAGAAGACAGGTGCTTGTCAGTGACTCTGAATGAGGCAAATGCTTGTTTCCTGGTGTTGTCTGGAATACAACAATGAGGACCTGGAGCACTGTGGGAAGCTTTTAAATATTTAGTCTGTGCCAACCCAGAATTGAGGTATTTGTGTATTTAACTTGATGGAGAGATGAATTATATATGGGAGTCTGCTCCTATCGTTTGTTCTGTGTGTGTTGACAAATGTCCCATCATTCTCTAGGAAGCACATGCCACGGGGATTACAGCAACGTTCTGCAGACAATTTACTTATAGGGTTTTTATCCCAAATGCTGCTTTCTCTTCACTGCAGCTGCCTTTTTATTTATTAAAACACAATCACTGAACAGGGAACTTTTCCAGACTCCCTTGTCTCAAAGTGGCATTTTAGAGCTCAGGTCGAATGCACTCCCTAGTGAGTATATAGTTATTACCAAGATTCTGTCTCTTCGAAACGTAAGGAAGCCCTTGGTCAGCTCAAAACAACAGCCAACAATTCCAATGAAAATTCAATTCTAATTAAAATAGAAAATATATTGTTTTATTTAAAATTGAAAGTCGAAAAGTCCACAAATTTTGTCAATTGTCAGTATATTAGATTAGATCCTATATATTCTTCCATGGATAATGTTGGCTCTATCCACATGCTCTTCCTTAGCCATCTACCCAGGGATACAATTTTCAAAAGAGCATATCAGATCTGTCTCCCACTTAGTTGACTGTAAGAATATAAGATTATGCTTTTAACTACCAGAGTGTACTCTCCGTATTCTAGGAATTTGACACAAAGTGGAACGTCAAATTCTTTACTGTCTTATTCTAAATAGAAGTCTAATTGCAAGAAATAGCATTAATGGAAGCCTGCTTGAAGATACACAGTTCATTAGTTCCTGTCCTTAGATCACACTAGATAATTTGAGAGCTGCATAGCTGAACTGCATTTTCTTCGTGCTTCATAGAGTTGCTTTTGTAGAATTTCCCTTTGATATATTGCCCTTGGCCTTCCTTGAGGACTCCATAAAAATAATCTAATGAACTTTCTTAATGAATTTACTCTAAAGGTGGTAAGAAAATACTTATGAAAACATGAGAAAAATTTGTCAAGTTTCATAACCAGGAAAAATTGTGGGTAACTGGCTTATTTTTGCCCCAAGAATTTTTTATTTTGTGAGCTCTAAGAATCATATGACTGGTCATAGTCCCTTCTTTGCTTTGGCTACTAGGAAGCTCAAATTTAAAGCATACTTCTAATGAGTGAACAGAGCTTTATGGAATGCATCTATTTGTAATAACCTCACTCCAGACTTTGTTTCATTTTCCTGCCCACGATTGCTTGTCCTCCTTTCTTTTGTTTATTATTTATATTTCTACTATATACATTTCTATAAGCCACCTCAAATTTGTTTTGGGCCTAAAACTACAAGCACATATACACACACACTGACATTTTTGGCCATCATGAGGTCAAAGATACAGGAAATTAACTGAATTGGTCTCTTTCTATCCAAGTGTTTGATCTAAAGCAAATAGATTTTTTCCCAATATTTCTAGATTTTTTAATGTAAAAGTGGATATTGGCCCAGTTTTTTATTCAAGGTGAGTGTGCATGGAGTTTCAGTAGAGAGAGAATCCCTGGCTACCTGAGGGTGAGGTTTGGGGGCTACTACTAGGTTTGACTTGTCACCTCCCCACAATTTGCCCTGAAAGACAACCTTCTCCTAGAATGGCATACTCATATATAATCTTGCATTTGTAGAAGAGCCCTCAGATGGCAAGCTTCTGAGGTAGTTTGAGGGAGATCGTAATCCAATCACCCCTCTCTACTGAATTGTTAAATTTTGTTTTTGGGAGTCAGATAGACTAGGATCAAATTCTAGTTCTTGTATTTAGGAGCAATATAACATTGACATATTACTAAGCTTCTCGTTATCCCTCAAATACCTCACCTTTGAAAGGGGGTCAATAGTTCTTGTATCCCATGATTATTATGAAGGTTAAACAAGGTAATGGACTTAGCATGGGCCCAGGGCACAGAAAACGCCCACTAATTGGGGGATATAATTACTATAATGACCACTGCTGCTAGTCTTATCTACCTTCGTACCTGCCTATCTGCTAGTCTTACTGCCTTCGTTGGGTGTCCTGCATACCAAGGCAAGCTTCTTATCACCATTGAATTCATCTATTCAATTAAATTATTGTGCCAGGAACTTCTAGACACTGAAGATGCAGCCATATGTCTGCTATCAAGGAGCTTATCCTCTAGTGGAGGGAAATAAAATTTCAGATGAAGACAAGTGCCATGAAGAAAATAAAACAGGGGAATGAGAGAGAGTGCCTGCAGTTGGGGGTCTAATTTAAATGAAGTGGTCAGGAAAGACTCCTTGTGGGCATGGCATCTGGGATGAGATCTGAAAGATGACGAGTCGAGGGAAAAGCATTCCAGAAACAGTTTGCAGCAAATGAAAAGGCTTTGGGATAGAAATGAACTTGATGTATTTGAAGAACAGAAAGAAGGTCCATGGGGCTAGAGCAGAGGAAGGAAGAAAGACAGCAGTGTAAGATGGAGTAGGTGGAGGTCATGTCATGGTCATAAGTTTAGCCCTTTTTTTTCATGTGCAGTGGAAAGGCACTAGAAGTTTCTAAGAGGTACGTGAAAAGATCTGATATTAACTTTAAAAACCTGCTCCCTTTAACAGTATGCAAAATCTGGCTCCATCTTACCATGGTTTTCTCCCTGCTGAGAAATTCCTTCATCATCTCTTCATCCCTTGGTGAGCTCTTAACCATCCATCCATCAAGACCCAGCTCCAGTGGGTCTGAATGACCCCCCACGTCACACATGATTTCTCTGTGCTCCTATTGCATGTGCACATATCTCTATCACAGTGCTCAGAATACTTCTGTCATGATCAGGATGCTTGTATCTCTTGCAAGACTGAATTTCTTTGGATAGGGGGACTGGATTGTGTCTATTCGTCTTTAAATCTCCAGTACTTAGAAAAGTGCTTGCACAGAGAAGGTGCTGAATGTATGCTTGAGTTTTACTTTATCCATATAGAGCTGCTCTGACTCAGTGAGGAAATGGATAATTAACTAAATTTTGAAATTGGAGGTAGCCAGGGCGGGGGGCATACTAACCTCATAGTCGGGGCTGCAGTTCTCTTTTCTCTCAGGTGTGTCTGTGGGCTGCTGGGCATTCAGAGAACTTTTGATCAGCTGAGGCTTTGCTGCTCCCAGTGACATGGACACAGGTACAGCTACCTTCTGACTGATTTTCAAATAAATAGAGATGTAATTTCTGAACAAAACTAAGCCAGAAAGAGCAAAGTTGCGACCCCTTCCACCCTTATTCCTGCCAAATAAATGTTCACAATGATGGGAATCCAGCTTGGGCAAGCTGGAAGCCCTGGGGTGAACTGGGACTCATTTTTGAGAAATACTACATTCTGTAAGGTCTCAGCCCAAAAGGACAGGAACCATTGCTGAATTTATTTTCCAAGTTATTCCTGCCTGTGGGACTGATGCCAGCCATGCTCTCTAATAAATCTTCCATTAAGGCCTCTCTCCTTCCGTTTGCCTCTTGATCCCATCACCTTTGTCTTTACTCCACGGGATTTATTTATTTTTCTCTTCTTCTTTTTTCCCTTATTGCAATAAACTTGTCAGCTTGCAGAACACTTTCTCAGTCTTATTCTTCAAGACAGAAGCCAAGCTTAGGGAGAAAGGCCTGGCCTCACCCATTCTACTGTCACAGCCCTCTCTTTCATACTTAACACTGCTTTCCCACATCCTCCCCAAATACCAGACCTAGCTCAAGATTCCCTGTAGAACTCCCTCAGAAAGGATTAGGCTGGTTATGGAGCTTTTGATAGGAAGCTGGCTATCAGTTGAAATCTGAAAAAAGAATCTACCCGTTTCTTCTATTTTAGGTAACACTTCTCCAAAGTCCACTATGTGAACATTGCCTGGCTCTTCTCCCTCCTTTGGTGCCATCACAGGCAAGGCAAAGTATTCAGATGCAATGCAGCAAAGATTACTCGGAGAAAGTGGAGCATATATGTGATACCTTTGACTGATGACGTTTCTTAGTCTGACATTCAAACCTCACCCCATTCACTACAACTGGATTCAAGCCCTTCTTCATACTCCTCACCAATGATTCCCGCATAAAACCTATGCTTCTGCTCCATGGCCCAGTTACCTTGAATACATCTTGTGCACTCTCACCTCTTGTCCTTTTCATGTGTTTGAGAAATCTTTCCTCCCATTAGAATGAAACCACATTTCATCCCACTGTCAAGATTCAGTTTGACACCACTCTCTTCAGGAATCCTTCCCTGATCAACCCACTCTCTCTCCAATCAAGGTCTACATTATTTACTAGGGTAGTGTTCTGTTTAAGTATTAGCCTCTGGAGTTGAAGCCCTGACTAACTGCCACTGACTAGCTGTGTGATCTTAAACGACATCTTTCAGTGGCCACACCACATCTCCCCTACCACACTCATTTCTTATTCAACCCAAGAAGCAGTTGAATGCCTGAGCTAGTCCTGCATGGAGGTTAAACAGGCAACTGCTGACATAGTGTGATTTGAGGCTCTCATATGATCTGAAAATGTTTCCTTACTGGCCTTTAGCTAAAGCTTTCAAGGTATCTTATAAAACTAATAAAATTACAATGAAATTCTTAGGATCAACCTCATAGACTTTGGAATCCTAAACTGTCAATTCTGTAAAGACTCTTTGAGGATCAGTTAATTTAATCTTGTTTTGTTTTTTTTTTTAAAGATTTTATTTTTTTCCTTTTTCTCCCCAAAGCTCCCCAGTGCATAGTTGTATATTCTTCGTTGTGGGTCCTTCTAGTTGTGGCATGTGGGACGCTGCCTCAGCGTGGTCTGATGAGCAGTGCCATGTCCACACCCAGGATTCGAACCAACGAAACACTGGGCCGCCTGCAGCGGAGTGCGCGAACTTAACCACTTGGCCACGGGGACGGCCCCCTGTTTTGTTTCTAATCTTCTTGTTTTTTAGTTGGAGAAATTGCTTTTCAGAGAGGTAAATGGGTTGGCAAAGACTGTATATGTAATACAGAGTTTCTTTATCAACATGATTGTTCAACAACATAATTCTAATTATCTAGAAGGCAAACATGGCTTGTGTTGGTGGTGTTTTCATTGTCTCCAGTTAAATTGGTTATATGTAAATGTATAAGATACGGTTTCTTTAGTTACTAAGAAGAGAAATCCATTCTGTTTAACTTGGGCAAAAGTAAATGCATTTGAAGGATACTGGAGACTTACAGAGTCAATGGGAGGGAAAGAGACCTGGACTTGAGGGTAAGCAAGAAGCTAAGAGCTTTAGCACCAACCAGGAAGAGGAAGCAATGAAAGTTGCCTTTGAGTGGAACAGTCTGGTCAGGACATGAAGGAACACCAAGTCTTCCATTATTTTCTCTCTATTCAAGCTACAGATTCCATGGAGGCCATATCTGATTAGCCCACACAGGGCTATGTGCTTTGGCATGAGGCAGCAAGGCCTTTCCTTGTGACACCAACAAACTGTACCCAATAAGGAAGGAGTCATTTAAGTACAGGAAATAGTTTGCTGTTAAGAAGAGGAAATAGATGCTGCGCAGCCAAAATTTGCAAATGCCCACTACAGCAAGAATCCTTCAAGCAAAGAAAGTGAAGTAGACAATACCAATAGCTCCCAACTGTAGAGCACCAGTGTATGTCAGGAGCTGTGCATGTATTTTCTTGTTAGATCTTTTTTCTTTTTTGAAGAAGAAGAAGATTAGCCCTGAGCTAACATCCGCCACCAATCCTCCTCTTTTTGCTGAGGAAGATTGGCCCTGAGCTGACATTTCTGCTCATCTTCCTCTATTTTATATGTGGCACGACTTCCACACCATGGCTTGATAAGTGGTGCCTTGGTCCATGCCTAGGATTCGAACTGGCAGACGCTGGGCCGCCGATATGGAGTGCAGAAACTGAACTGCTATGCCACCTGTCCAGCCCTTGTTAGATCTTTTGAACCAATCTGGAAGAAAAATAATATAATCCCAATTTTTAAAATCAGAAAATTGAAGGTAAAAGAGAAGTCAATTTTCTGCCAAAACTTAGATTCAAAGCCAGATCTGTTTGTTCCTAAAATCCACATTCTCGCTAATGCTCCAAGCCTTCATGCGTTTCATGGGGCTCATGCATTTCCTGGCACCTAGTGGGTGCTCTGTCGTGGAGGAGCAGGAGGAGTAGGAAAATGCTACTGGCGCTTGCTATTCCCTCTGCCTACAATACACCCCGCAAACTCCACTGGATTCACTCCTTCACTTTGTTTAGATGTTACGTCATCAGAAAGGCCTTCCTTGGCAACCTTGTGTAGGAAACTTATCACCCCCTCCTTTACTTTCTGTCCCCTTATGCTGTCTTTTTTTCTGCATAGCACTTATCACTGCCTGACATATTAATGTGTATGTATATGTATTTGTCTATTTATTCTCTCCCATAAAAACAGGAACTTTGTTTTATACACCAATTTATCCTCAGCATCAAGGACTGTGCTTGGTAAGTAATTGTTTGATGAATGAACAAAACAAATACAATTGGAGGAGCAGTTCTCTGCGCTCTCTCTAACCTCCAGTGTGGCTTGGCCTGGTCATTTACTTCTCTAGGCTTCAGCTGTAAGATGAAAAGGTTGAACTACATCAAGCCCAGCCCCCCTTTGTCTTGTTTCTTACCATCTAAATTTTGTTTATCTGTTTGGGTTTTTGTATAGTGTGCTTGTCTGCTAGCTTTTTTTGAAAAAAACACTTTTGAAAAAACTAAAAAATGTTTGAAAGGCAGTAGAATAGATGATTCCTAAAATCCTACCTCTCCATAAAAGTGTATAGTTGTATCAGTATAAAGTGTTTATTGAACTCCCAGATAGGTTGCAAAGAAAGTCTTTCAAAGAACAATTATGTGTTTCTTTATTGGAAGAAAATAAAAAGTTCCTTACCTCCTACACTTCTGGTTCCCAAGTTTCAGGAAGCTGGTAGATGACTTGCAAAGTTCATTTACTCATTTCAATTACCAAAAGCTCTTTATTGAGTCCATTTTTATTATTTTAATTAACATAATAACCCTGAAAAGTGGAAGGTTGTGAAATATATGAATTCAGAGCTTCTAAGATTAATAAGTCCACTGAAGTATGAAAGCTCTTTCACATAATTTTTTAACTGTGAAGATCAATGGTGTAGAAAGAAATCTGCACCATTCCCAGGCAGATGATGGGCACGGAGAAACTGACACTGTCTTTCTTATGATGAAGACCAAAATGTCAGAGCTGACTCCTGTACATCAGCATTTCAGGCAGTTACTTTGTAAGGGGATGACCTGATGGAGCATAGCTGGCACCCCCTTAGGTGCCAATGGCCTTTGAGTATAGGGGGTCACTGAAAACATACTTAAAATCCGTTTGTGGCTCTTCACTTCTTTTACGATCCATCTTCATTCCACAGCACGGCTTACAAGGCACCATATGATCTGGCTCCTCTCTTCCTTTTTGACTTCATCTTTCGTTACTCCCTAACTTGTTCACTCTTTCATTCACTCATTCATTCATTCAATAAAAATTACTTAGGGGGCCGGCCCGGTGGTGTAGCGGTTAAGTTCACATGTTCCGCTTTGGTGGCCCAGGGTTCACTGGTTCGGATCCCAGGCGCAGACATGGCACCGCTTGTCACGCCATGCTATGGTAGGCATCCCACATATAAAGTAGAGGAAGGTAGGCATGGCTGTTAGCTCAGGGCCAGTCTTCCTCAGCAAAAAGAGGAGGATTGGCAGCAGTTAGCTCAGAGCTAATCTTCCTCAAAAAAAAATTATTTATTTAGTGATTACTATGTACCAGACTTGAGTTAGCCACTAGGGCTTCATGATGTGCAAACAGAGACATGACCTCACTCAGTGGAATAAGGAAGAGTGATATTAAGCTATAATGAAGTACAACAATGTATGTTATCCTAGGGTAGTACAGGGATCAGAGGGGCAGAGAGGGGTATAACTAGTGTAGGTGGGGGGAGGACTTCCCAGAGGAAGTGAGACCAAAGATAAGTAACTCTAGACCTAGTAGACTGGGCATAGTAGACCCTTGTTAGACGGTTCCGTGGCTTGACAACTCAGCTCACCTGTAGACTTAGTCCTCCCCACGTAGGGGGCTCAGTCCTATCCTGCAGATAGTGGTGTAAGAGGCACTGGCAAGAAATGAAAGTTCATCCAGTTTCCAGGATTTTTTCTCAGAATCCTGACTAAGAACTGACCTAACTCAGCTCTAAGCCAGGATGATGGGTCTCTGTTTTGCCTCTACCTCTGACTCCCATGTCAGTCTCCATTCCAACCTACTATTTGTTCTGACCCTGATAACCTGATGCTTGGTGCTGAATCTATGCTGCTGGCATCTTGCAGCTTTCATACCACCACAGTAAGTCTTCTGGCACCGTTAGGGAAGACTGCCCTTCTCTGCATCAGGCCTTCCAGGGCTGTGCCATATCTCAGTCTTTGTTTTGTGGTCAGTGTTTTGCCTTCCAAGCTCAAATCCCATACCTCACAGCCTGCCGTTCCTTAGACATCCACAGGTCATCAAGTCATGATCACTTTTCATGTGCTGCAATGGCCTGGCCTGGCTTCCTTATCTACTATCTGGAGACTGATACCCTAGGGGATCTCTCCTCAAGATTCTCTTTCTGTTCCCCATGTGTTCATGCTATCCTTTCATTCCTGGTACTGTAGATCTTGCTCCTGATTCCCTTTTTCACAGTAGAAAAGAATAATTTCCACAGGACCTGGCTTGGAACCTGGTATGTACATCATCTCTGCTAAGTAATCTTACTCTCCTCCTTCTTGCCGATTCTCATCTCATCTCCATCTCCTTGAGACTGTGATTGTACTTTCTGCCCTGGAGAGCTGAAAGTCACTTGCTACCCATGCCCGCTGCCCCTCCTCATTTTTCTCCTTGGCAGTCTGCTTCCTTAGCTGCTGACTCAGTCTTGGCTCCAACATCATTGTCTCTCATCGCCTATCCCCTTGAGCTTTGAAACTTAGTTTTTAGACCATTTTTCACTTTGCTTTTTTGGCTAAGCTTCCTGGATTTGGCAATCTGGAATTTAGGCCATTTCCTGGCTTCATGGACTCCAGGCCTCTTGAATCTACTCTCATGATGTATTCCTCAATCTTTCCAGTGGGGTCTCAGTTCATTTCACTTAGTGAACAGGTACTCACTGTGCTACGATTTGGATACCGGGGGTAGTGGGAAGGAGATGATAAATCAGACAATGCTTCAGATGGTCCTGTTTCCTATATTTCTTTGTCTACTGCTAAACACCACCCCCCAACCTTGGTCATGCCTAGCCTGTAGTACCCCAACCAGTGAGTACAGGGGAACAATCTATAACTACGTTATATTGGGGTGCCATTATGATGAGAGCCCCCCTGCTTAGTGAACTAAGCCAAGCTCTACACTTACAGTCTGGAATACCTCACAGTGGCTTCTCACATGGTAGGGCTGAGTGACAGTGAATCTTTTGGCTTGAAAGCTCTGATCTGATGGTAGTGGAAGGAGAAGCAGGAGGAATCCAGAAATAAACCAGGGTACTACATTATGTGGGACCCTGCCACTGTGGGGGAGAGGAAGGAAGCCTTTGTCTGGATGATTAATGCCTTTATCTTTTCTCTGAGAGAAGCAGTGTGTGAAGCTCCCGTAAAACCTAACTCATGGAGCAGCTTGGAGGCCCCTCTACTACAATACCCACACCTACCCTGCTCTGCTAGGAACTCCCTAACCAACCCGGGCTTAGACCTCCTTGTCCCAAGCAGGCCGCTGACAATCAACCTCCTTACCTCTCTGTCATTATCCCTTCACCCACACATATTCAATTCACAAATATCTTCTACAAGTCTACCATGTGTCAGATGCTGGGTTATTCACTTGTGAGCGAAAAACAGATATGGTCTACCATGTAAAAATTACAACCTAGTTGGAAACGTAAACCATAAGTAAACAAGCACATATACATATATAATTGTAAATTGAGGTAATGCTTTGAGGGGAAGGACCAGTTGCTCTAAGGGAGACTAACAGGAGAGTCTAACTTAGGTGATGATGGGGAAGATAACATTGGAGCTAAAACAAAAATGAAGAGTAGAAGTCAGCTAGGCAAAGGAGGGAGTTAGTGTGGAGAATGGGATGGATAGAAGGAAAAGTATTCAAAGTTCCTGAGACAGACTATGAACTTGGTTCATTTGACAAAGTGAAAAAGTCATGTTAAAGACTGGATTTTGTTCCAGCATAATTGGAAATTGTGGAAGAGTTTTAATCCAGGAAGTGAGATGATCCCATTAAGCTTTGAAAAGGCTATGTGGGGAAGGGATTAGAGAGGGGAGGAGTGAGAAAAAGGAAACTGGGTTGGGTCGGGGACTTTTTCAGCAAACTAGGAAAAATGTAGAAATAGAGACAAGCAGACAGATTGGAAATACCTTTTGGAGTTAGAATTTAAAGACCTTAATGAGATGAGGAATGTAAAAATTTTAGTAAATGGTTTTAAGCCAAAAAATGTAATATCATGATTAACCTTTCTCTTACTTTCACATCTCCTATTCAATCCATTAACAAATCCTATAGTCTTTAACTTCAAAATAGGTTCCAAATCTCACAACTTCTTACCCCCTCCACATCCACACCTTCCACCCTCACCTAACCCATCATTATATCTTGCTTGGACCACTGCAATAGCTACCCAAATGGCCTCCTTGCTTTCACTTCCCTTCTCCCCACCACAGACTACTTCTCTACTCAAGAGCTTCTATTAAAATATAAATCAAGTCATTTCATCACTCTCAGTATCTCTACCCTACAAGGCTTCTCATACAAAATCTTACCAAGGCCTGCAAGTCCCTATAATCTGGTCCCCTCTCTTCCTGTCTAATTCGTTTTCTACCAGTCACCTCCTAACTTACTCCTGTTCAATCACACTGACCTTCCTGATGTTCCTAGAGACACACCAAGCTTATTCTTGCCCTTGGAACTTTGTGCTTGCTGTTCCCTCTGGACCACTATTTTCTGGGATACATATATGGGTTCCTTCCTCATGTCATTCAGTTTCTACTAAATGGTTACCTCTCTGACCACCCTAACCAGAACAGCCCCCTCCATTACCCTCTGTCCCATTACCTTGCTTTATTTACATTCATTACATTTATTATTACCTTACACTATATTGTATATCAATGTTTTTTATCTCTCTTTCTCACTAGAATTTAAGTTCCGTAAAAGCATGGAATTGCTTTTTTACTTCTGCTTTCCCAACATTTAGAGGAGTGTCAACATGGGAAGCTCTCAGCCAATATTTATTGACGCATAATTTATCATCCCAACTGAAAGTGAACAGAGAAACTAAAATAAAATTTTGTGTATTTTTGAAAATATTCATGTATTGACCAGCAATTGTTTTATTACATTGGACTTACAAAACAATTATTTTCAAAATCAAAATTTGTTCTAAAAATAAAATTAGTATACATCCATGTACACTAAAGCAAAATTTTTTTAAAAACTTATTTATATTTAGTTTCTTAAATCAATGAAGTTATTTTTGGCATACTTTCACATGCTTCAATCACTTTCTTAGCTACATGCATATCTAATACTAATAATGTCATTGGTATTTTTATGAAGAATGTTTTCTATTACAGTTTTATTATTTGTGGTTTTTGATGGCATTGCTTCAGTCTTCTTCAGAATTTCATTTCATGGTTAGTAAGTTTGAAATTGTTGACACATTCTACTGATTCTTCTTTGTAGATCATAATATTCTTAAATAAAAAACATTATCTCTATAGATACTGATGTACCTGGTAAACTTAGAGCAAATTCTCCTAAATAGGGGGCAGTCTTGGTTATAAGATTTTAGTATTGAAATACATAAACATTTCAGTCCAAACATTTCCATAATTACTATCTTGTTTATTCCCTTCAGAGAAATTTTCTTGGATAAATGTGTTTATAAAATAACTTTTTTCAAATAAGGTGCTTCTTTTTGATTTTTAAAAATTTTCACCAGATGCACATGCTGCAAAATTGTAGGCCTTCTCAATTTCATTCCAATCTGGTGCAATATACATGTATCCAATTAAAAATAGGAGCTTCCTCAAAAGATTCTCCTCCTAAAGTGAGGGATCCCAAAGTATAATCATTGAAGTTCACAATGAGATCTTGTACTCCAGTTGTACTTTTATCATTGAATTTGTGCAGTTCCTCCCTTGCTTTTGTAGAGATAAATGTCATGTCTTCTTGGTTAACAGCTTTGTTTTTAATACTTGCAGTTTGATAAAACCTTTAAAAGCTGAAATACTTTGGTGTTTCATTTGTTGAACATGTGATTAAAGATTTCCAATTGATTTTGAACAAAATGCAACCAAAAGTTCTCATTTAGAGATCTCTAACAAAATTTAGGAGTCTCATTAACAGCAACAACAAAAAAAGCAAAATCAACATTGATTAACAAAGTAGCTTATTAAAGGCTCAAAATCTCTAAAGTCTCATTGTTGGCAGACAGTAAAGAAAATAATGACATATGCCTTCCTGAATCTTAAAAAAAATTTTTTTTGCTTGTGTTTTAGCCTGAGCTTCATAAAAAATTGTTTAGTTCACTTTGTGTAAATTTTGAGAACTATGGTTGCTATTTTGAAGATGGAAAATAAAAGCTTGTTTGGATGTGATTATGATTTACATGGACACTTCAAACCAATTCAAAATAAATTTCTACTCCTTAGGTTTGTTAACAAGTGTATTGCTTTTACCAAAATTTGTATTCATATTATCATAACAAAAAATAAGTAATTTTATTTTTAATATTGAACTCTTTTCTTTTTTTTTTTTTTTTTACTGAATTAGCAGTATCATTATCACTAACAGTATTTTACATTCAATGGAATGAATTTCCAAAGATTTACTTTGATTCCATGAATGGGATGAAAATAACTGAATTACATTGGAATTAAGTTAAATTATTTTCTATTTGAAACATCTGATGATGCTGATATAAAGCTGGTGGTTTTAGTTCTTCTAATAGAGAAAAGACATTAAAAGCACCAGTTTATATATAAGAAAACTTGGGATTAAAAATGAGTGAACCGATTTTAGAACAGTCCTGCACTCTCAATAACAAGCAATGCTACACATCACTCCGAAGTGTGGCTTTTCTTTTAGAGTGCATGACTGTTGTAAAATAATTTCAATCATTTTTCTTCTATGCTTCTGCTTTTACATGTGTAAATTGTAGTCTTTGGGCATAAGTTTTCTCAAAATAACTGTTAAATCAAGTAGATATGGATGTTTCTTCAGCAGGATTGTGTCTTCTGGTTTTTATGTGGTCTTGTTATCCGTACACCCCCTACGGTGGATCATAAATACTGACAAGCATTTTATACAAGTTATGCCTTCATCACTGAATGTCATGAGAAATGGAAAGTTAGTACTTAACTTTCCTAAAACATGTGCTTTGTGTTTTTGAGCTCATTAGCTGGTGAAAGGGTTTATTGCAAATTCTTTTTGTAATATGTAACCAAAAAGTAAAATAAATAATTTTAGATTTACAGCATATGATAAATATGCTGAGAGCAATCAGATTATTCTCTATAAGCAGGACTGCTCAGTGTCTATTTCCCAAATATATTTCACATTCGCCTCACCTATAGTTTTCTACAGTTCCTATTGATCCCACCAACTGCTGACCTGGAGGCTCCATGCATCTGGCAGGTTGTAGCTTGAGTTACAGCACGATTGACTGGTACAGCAAGCAGCCAGCAGGGGCAACACCTTTGATTGCTTCTCCCACCACCATCTGGGATCTGAAGGAATTAACTGCCTTCCTGTATCTGAGTGCACACACTTAGTTTTATCATAGAGCACACCTCTTTGAAAGGGAGGTGTTGGTTACATTGGGTCTAGGAAGGGTAAGGAAAAGAAAACAGGGTTATCACTGATTTTCTTTCATAACTGTGTTTATATGGTTCCTCATCCCTTGTCCCCATCCCCATCCTTGTCCCCTACCCTACCTGCTCTGCCCAGTTCATACCCTAAGCATGCTTAGTGTGAACTTGGAATCCATTGTACTGAACCAAGAGATAGTGAGATGCCAAATATCCATCATACAGAGCATGGTAATTTACCGTTACTGAGCACCTATTACATGCCAGGCACCAATCTCATCTCTAATTTTCACAACAAATCCGTGAGCTTGATATTATTTTCATTTGACAGATGTGTAAACCCAGACCCAAGTCTACATGACTGATAAGGAGTGGAAGTAGGCTGGAGACTAAGCCCACATTCTTTCTACTATACGATGACTGCATTTCTAAAATGCATCCAAAGCCGGAATTGAACACAGATCTGTCTATTCATTCAAAACCTGGCTCTACCTAACTTATTTATTCATTCATTCAAAAGATTTATTGAGTGCCTTCTGTACACTAGATTCTATGCAACATGACTACAAAGAGATTCTAGCCTAGTGACTTCACAACTGGAAACTTTTTATTATTCAACCAATAATGCAGCAACAAAGTAGCTTGGATACAAAACTTTGGTGCAAACCTGAAACTTGGCAGCTGTAGTCTACCACCCCATCCCAAAGTGTCCACCATTCTGATACTGCCTCATATACCATCCTATATCCCAGCAAATGATAGTTTTGAAAACATAATCCTTTTTACCTAAGAGTCACAATAACCCTAAAAGGGATACAGGACACATTTGAGCAACCACATTTTACACAGAGGCACAAAGAGCGAAAGAGTCCTGCCCAAGGACTATAGCTTGGCCTAGAACCCAACTCCTAGTTCCTTGTCCAGTGTCCTCTTCCTGCTGCCTCTCAGGAATCTGGATTGGAGAAGAGAGAGTACATGACTTAGAGCCTTTCCTTGCATGGGGAGCCTGTCCCTGGAGTGTCTGGCTGCATTAGCATTCTGCCAGCAGCCACACGTAGGTAGGAATATTGTCACTGTCCATGACCAGGGGGAATAATCAGTCTCAGCTATTCCCCAGCTCTAAAGCAGGCAAAGTAATTGGGTTTAATTTTAATTTTTTTAATGGCTTGGAATTAATAGAAGCAGCTGCTGCCACAGTGTGTGGGTGTCCTTCTCCAGAAGGCACAGACAAAAAAAAAAAAAAAAAACTCTACACATAAAATAAACTCTGAAAAATAAACAATAGAGTGTGTAGGACAAAAAGGTTAATTCAAGAATCGAGCAGTGTCTTTTTGTTATCAGAAACTCGGCTGGCAATATGTAGCACTGTCTCTCTCCTCCCCTGACTAGTGCCCATCAGCCCCTGATAAGATGGTAATCTGATTAGACACTGGGTGTAAAAATGTGTTGCCTGTATCTGAGCACTCCCCCACTCTCTCTTTCTCCCCCTCCCTGTGACTCACCAGGAGATTAGCTGTGACAAAGAGCGGAGAATGATAAGAATAGATATGCTGGTGACAGGAACACTATTATAATTATTTGGAGGAAGGTAGGATTGGAATTAGGAGTGGGTCCCATTTGCCTATGGAGGGTGCATTTATAATGTGGGCATCCATGCCAGGCACCTGGCTGTGCCAGACACCAGAGAAGAGAAGGAGGGGCCAGCTGTCTCAAGGCAGGTGATGGTCTGTGTTGTTCCAGCCAAAGGTAGACTAAAGGCCATATGTTGGCATGACCAGAGATTCAGCTGCTCTCATGAAGCGAAGTGGGTTCAAATCTTACCTCAATTTCAAATATACCTGGGAAAATGGATGCCAGTTTGCTTCCCGCCCTTGGGTAGACAAAGTAGAGAACCAAGAAACTGTTTCTGCCATTGCAGTTGTTGGATGAATTTCAGATAGCACAGCTTTGGTGTGGTGGGAAGAATATGTGTTATTAGTCAGTAGTGTACATGAAACAGGTAGCATGTTAAACACAAGAGGTGCTTAAATTTAATATCTGTTACTCCCTTTGGGAGTATCTGAGTGACTTTGTTTTACATACCTCCTTTAGAACTGACAACCTGAAAAGATTGATTCTTTATTTCCCTTTCTGCTACTTTGAAAAAAAAGTTGTGTCTACTGGCAAAGAAGACTCTGGGCTTGGAATCCATCTGTCCATATCCATATTTTCTGCTTGATCGGAGAGGAAATTAGGGCCCCTGTCTTTCAGGGCTCCTGAGAGGGCCAGGGAGTGCTGTTGTTTTAGAGAGCTTATGTGCTTACTCCGTTGGATCCTAGGCTTCTCCTCTTCCTCTGTGCTCTGGTAACTTCTAAAACAATGCATTGGGAGTTTGGAGATTTGGAGAGAAGACAGAGAGGATGATAAATGGAAAGGGATCATTCATTCATTAACTTATAAATGCACTCACTCATTCATTCAGCAAAAATACTTTGAGCTCCTCTTCAGGGCCAAGCACTGTGCTAAGTGCTATGGATTTTGAGATGAATCAGAAACACTGCAGTGTCCACAATTAGTATTCAGAGCAATTAGTTCATCCTGGAGTTGCTGACAAAGACTGCAAAGAGGAAATATCATATGAACTGGACCTCGCTTCTCTACATAGGGATGCACTATGTAGAAAGGTATGGGAAAGGCAATTACCGACAGAAAGAACAGCATTTAAAGAGGCATGGATTGGGGCCGGCCCCGTGGCAGAGTGGTTAAGTTCGGGCGCTCTGCTGCAGGCGGCCCAGTGTTTCATTGGTTCAGAGCCTGGGCGCGGACACGGCGCCGCTCATCCAGCCACGCTGAGGTGGCATCCCACATGCCACAACTGGAAGGACCCACGACTGAGAATATACAACTATGTACCGGGGGGCTTTGGGGAGAAAAAGGAAAAAATTTAAAAAAATCTTTAAAAAAAAAAAAGGGATGGAGGTTTTTGAGAACATAATGTATTCAGGGTATGACTCACAGCTTTGTATGGAGAAAGCACAATATACATATATTGTTGTGGCTGAAATTATTTACTCTACTAAGTTAATCTCTTAAAGTTCATTCGGAGACATATTCATTTATCCAATTCATAAGCATTTTGAAGCACCTCTTCTATGCAAGGCTCTATAGGTCCTTCAGAACCAGGGATGAACAATATATAGTTCCTGCTCTCAAGCAGAACTCAATCTAATGGTAGAGAAAGGCATATACTCAAGTTGATATAATGTAATGGAGGCTACAATAGGGAGGTGTATATAGTATGATTGTTAATGTGTTGAGTATCTCCATACATATGTGTGTGTATGTGTGCACACTCAGTGCACGCATGGCTGAATCTGAAGATGTGAGTTATAGGCCTCCCTCACACATGTGGATGTCCTCTTCAGTCATCAGGAAGGACCCAAGGTGATGGCTTGTTCCAAGAGCTGGATGAGCCTTTAGTGAGTCCTGAGAGCACACACTACAGGTCTGGAAATTGTCCTGCAGCTCTGGCAGGATCAGGTGTTAGACTCTTTCCTTTCTGGAGTCTTCTGGGGAGTCATGGACAACTTGTTTCTTTTAAGAAGAAGCATTTCTGAGCCTACTTTCATTTTTATCATATCATTGGGTTAATAGGAATAACTTGAGAGGATTGTTGGGAGGATAAAAGGAGTTAACGCATTGTAAAGTGCTTAGAATGGTCTAGCACATGGTCAATGATAGATATATAATATTAGAAATTAGTATTATAGTAATAATTGTTATTATTGTTATATTGTTTCCGTCAATATCTCAGATTATCTGTGTTAAATGGAATCAAAAGGCTGCCTTGTCTAATCAAACATCAAGTACAGGAACTTTCTTTATGGGATCCTTTAAAGTTTCCCATACTTGTACTCCCCTGTAACATGGGCCTTTCTACTCTCCCATCAGCTGAATATTAAAGAGTTTCTACTTTTTTCTGAGCTAAAATACACTTTCCTAGGGTGCTTACCATTTATCTTTGGAGATGAGTCTTCTTTTCCTTTTATCATTGTTTTTTTTAATAAGCAAGTATTTTTTTAAATTTCTCTTTACCATTTCCAGTGAGAAAGAGAGGGGCGAGGTGACACTCTTCCCATCTTCAAGAAGCCCACCTTCTCTTTGAAGAAATTTCCATTTACTTTTGTTACTCATTGTTAGGAGACAAACCAGGTGATAAAATGTTTTTTAATATCATATGTCAAAGTAGAGAAAAACTACTGAAAAATGAATAATTAGAGAAGGCTTCAGAGAGGAGGTATGTTAAAGGATAGGCATTTATTTATAAGTTCTTTTGTTTATTAATTAGTTCATTTTTTTAAATATTAAAACCTTTATTGACAATCTACAATATGCCACATCTATGAGTAGGCGTTTACCCAGTAGGTAAGGTGGCAGGGGAGGCAGTCCAAATGGAGGAAAGATCAAATACAAAGACATAGAGGTATTGGAGGTTTGGCACAAAATTGTGTTAGGGAGTTGTGAATAGTTTGGTATGACTAAAACATAGGGTTCAAGGAGGGAGAAATGGCTGCTGATGCTGGAATCTCAGGGAGATCCTGGGGAGGCTGTGAGCCAATCTAAAATACGAGGCTTGGGAGTTTTTTGAAGAGCTTTTAGCAGGAGAGTGTTGGTGAGAGTACTGTGAAACCAGATTTTTCTGGAAGCAGAAGGGAAGCCTATGAGTTCTATGGCAAGAGGAGAAAGGTGAGTAGAAAGATACCATAGGGACTATGAGCACAGACTTCAGAGTCACCTTAGCCTGCATCTGGTACAGGCTCTGCTGCTTACTAACCTTGCAACCTCAGGGAATTTTTTACCTCTCTGAGCTTCGATTTTTCTCGTCTGTGTAAAGGAGATGTTAATAGCCCCTCGTTCATGGGTTATTGTGAGAATTAAATGATAATGCATATAAAACATTTAGCACCATGCCTGAGACATAATGAAAACATAATAAGCAAAATAAGAGAAAAACCAGAAGTACACTCCAAATGAGAGACACATTTCTCCCTCATAGTCCCAGCCCTCTTTTCCTTTATTCTTTGCATTACTTGAAAGTCCTGCTGAATTTGGCCTGCTGAGCCCTTCTCAGATAGATTTTCGTTTGTATCCTTAGCAGAGTCGGGAAAATCTAAGCCCTGAGCAGCATCTAAGCTTCCTTGAATGATTACCCCAGGGCCTATTACCTTCACTCTGTCTGCAAATCAAGTTAGGCATCCGACCCACTCAGGAGAGGAGCTGGGACAGCTGCAAGCATTAGATGAATTCTTCTGATAGCACATAATCAAATTTGGTGGAGACAGCAGGCTCTCAGAGTCAAGTTGCTAAACTTGGCTAGAATAGGAGAAAACCGGGTGATTGGATTTAAAGCATGGACCTTGATCAGATATACTAGTAAATGAAGAGTTGAAAGCATTAGCATCATAACCTAAGGGGCCTATGACTGTAGGAATCACTTGAGTATGAAGACGTGCTCACCTTGTGCTCCAGGGGACTCAGACTCAGACCTCTCAGAGTCAGGGCCTGAAGTGACTATCACAGACCATTGCCTGGAGACCTCCAGACCTCTTTTACTGGCATTCTTCCTAAATAGGAATCTAGAACCCAGAGACTAGCTCATTCCACCAGCCTCACATTCCTGCATGTTCCATCACATCATAGATGTGGACCATCATCTGTTCTCTCTTTACTCTCATCCTTGCACTGGTCTGTTCTCTCTCTAATCTTGCTTTTCCACTACTCCTTTCTCTCTTCAGCACTTTCCACTTTCTACTGTTTCCTCTCAACCTCAGCTCTATGGTTGATAATCTCACTTGGATTCTCAATCTTTTAGTCCACTGCATCCTTTATCTCTTGTCTTAACCAAACTATGCTTAATACATGATACTCAAGAAATATTTGCTAAATAAAACAGTGAACTATGGCCTCACTATCCTGGAGGCCATTACTTCCCCCATTGACCTCTCAGCAATTGCTCATTCTCCTACTCTCCATGTACAGAAGGATCAGGAGGGGACAAGTTTCCTCTTCCCTCCCCATGCACCTTCCAGGCCATTATTTCTCTATCTCGTTACTGGTAGCTCCAAAATTTCAATATGGGAAGGTTTAGGGTAGCAATCTGGTTAGAAATGAGGAGTGCCTAGGAAGTTTGTCTTAAAGCTATATTTGCATTACAGGAAGACTGTTGTCATTTGCATGTTAATTCCTCCTGGCTTTGGTAGTAGGAGACAAATGGGCTGTATTTGTAGGTCTAAGCACACTCCTAGACAGCCTTTGATAATACCACTGACCTTTTTGTGAGAAGCCCTCTTCCTTTGTTGCTTATGCTGTTCTGTTTACATGCTGTCCTTGTCGGTACCTTCAGGATCATCTTAGACCCTATGGCCTATCACTTCAGCCACTTTTTTCTAATCTAGTCAAGTCTGTCTTGTTTTCTACACCTGTGCAGCTGCTACCTTGTCGTTTTTCTGACCGTTCTCGTCTATCACTTGGACTGGCACAATCATGGTACTTTACTACTTTCCCTTACTTGAAAGGTACCCTGTGACCTCAGGATAATATTGAAATTCCTTAACATGATTTAGGTAGTCCCTTTCTAATCCGGCTTCTGCCTTCCTCTTTAGGCACATTTTCGTGATTTCCCTTCTCACTCTTTGTCCTTGAGCCATGATGAATTCCTTGCAGTTCCAACATTTTACTTGTTCCCTCTTGCCTCCTGGCCTTTGCACACACTTGTATGTGGAATGCCAGAGGTCCATAATTTATCAAGAGGGTCCATGGAGGAGTGTTATATATACAGGACTTGGAGTCAGGTAGAAACAGACCTGAATCCCAACTCTGTCATTTACCAGCTTGAGGCCATGAGTAAGCTGCTTAACTTTTATGATCCTCCGTGACCACATCTACAAAGTAGTGAGGATTAAATGAGGAACTGAATGAGCCCCAGAAACAACCCTTACTAGGTATATAATGTCCATTCCTTCCTTTCTCTTTTCTCTCACTCCTCTCTCACTCTCCACCTACTTTTCCTTTTGTCCTCTTCTCTGCATTCCACTTAATTTTTGGGTGGGATTCATAATATCCAGAGCTATAGGAAAGCAATACAAGCCACTGCATGTATAAGCATTGGTGCCATGTAACCTTTGCTCTTCCACAAGAATCCCACAGCCTTACCTTCCACTGTCCACTTAGATAGCCTTGAAGAGTCAACAAGGTAGAAACAAGATTCTCCAGCAAACATTAGCATGTTATAATGCTCTTGGAGTTCTTAACAGTTTTCTCCAGGCTGCCCTACCTGGAGCCAGCACTATTCTTGCTTTTCTTGACTTTATCTCTAATACCCTCCTCCTCACGTTGTCCTCCCAATTCTCCTCTGCTCTTTGGCTTCTCAATTGAATGCCAAGCCACTATAGGTGAACCTTACATCTTCCACCCACTGTGCCAGAACCCAGCAGGAGAATCCTTGCCCTTAAGGAGCTTCCAAACAAATCCTAGTGCATAAGACTTAGAAAGCAGTCAATAAAAAAGCAAGAGTTACTACAAAATATAGAAGCTGAACTGGCCTGGAAGTGTCAATGGATGATTATGGAAAAAGCCCAGTTTGAGATGGGTTTTGCAGGAGTAATAGGTTTTGAAGAGACAAACATGAGTGACGTTCTCTTCAGGGAAACAGCATGAATAGTTTGTATATCATAAAGCATGAGAGGTGCAGTGAGCCTATGAAGTGGGTGAATGTAAAGAAGTTACAGGAACTACGACTGGAACATTTTGCCTTTTCTCATGTATGTGTTTCAGCGTTCCTTATTGGAGAATGAGCCTGATGGCTTAACAAAATTGCCTACACAGTGTATTTTAAAGTATTATTTCCCAAGTGCTTCTGTGGAAAATTAGTCTCATGGAATGCTCTGTAGGAAAATACAAGTAATAATTTAAACAAATGTGGGCTATTCTTTCCTCTCCCTTGAATATTCACGATGCACATTAGCTTATTTTAAAAGGTCTAGTCTTGTAACACAAAACCGACTTCTCTCGGAAAAGTAGGCCTCCACCATTTACGTCACTATAACATCACACTCTTTATTTCCCCTCAAAGCACTTTTAGAGTCTGTAACTATACTGTATATTTATTTCTAATATTTTATTGACTGCTTCCCCACTAGAATATGTACTCCATGAGGACAGACACCTTGCCTATCTCATATGCCTGGGCATATACTAGGTGCTCAAAATAAGAATAAACAACGAATAAACATTGTTTAACTTTGCATTCTCCAAATAGTTGATAAAGGGTAGGGTGAGAATTTGAACAAAGTGCTGCCAGGATCCAGTCTCTTTTTGATAATGATGATATGTGGCATTGTACACCATCACCTCCTAGGGTTCTTGATGTTACAGTTTTTCTCTTGGACATTTATTCCTATCTATTACCTTTTGAAGCTTGAACAGTTGTCTGATACGCCCAAATTTCTTTGTTTGTATCTTTCAGGCAAAGGTTGCCACCTAAGAATGTTTACTACTACCGCTGCCCGGACCATAGGAAGAATTATGTGATGTCCTTTGCATTTTGTTTTGACCGAGAAGAAGATATTTACCAGTTTGCTTACTGCTACCCTTATACGTACACTCGCTTTCAGCATTACCTTGACAGCCTGCAAAAGAGAAACATGGATTACTTCTTTCGGGAGCAGCTGGGTCAGAGCGTGGTAAGGCCCATTCAGAAACAGGCAGCCTTGGGGGAGGAGCTTAGCAATGAGTTTTTATGGAATGCAAATCATAGAATAATAGATACTGATGCTTTGTAGACTATATGCTCTGGAACTTTTAAAGGTTATTGTTTTTATTGTGTAATTCTTTGCTGCTATGGCCACCAGGAAGTTACAGAATAAGGTATGAGACAGATGCTTTTCCTTCTGAATGAGGCTGATAAAGCTCTCTAACAAAATACAAAAGTTCTGGTGAATCCCAGAAACTCTAAGAGAAAAGACAGAGGCTTCTACTGTGTGTTATAAAAGGCATGAAAGCATTTTGTGAGTGTGAACCTCTGATATGAAGAATGAATTTGTTTTTCAGTGAATCCGACTTGCCTACAGTGCAGGTTAGCAAGTGGTGTGCAGTTTGGTTGTGTTGCTCACAATGTGTTCTGGCTCTGCCATCCATCAGTTCTCAACCCTTCTTCCTTGCCACAGGTTTAGTTCTCTGAATCCAGAGATTTCAGTCTTACATTCTGTGTTAGTTTCCTATTGCTGACATAAGAAATTGCTGTGAACTTGCTGGTTTAAAACAACACAAATTTATTGTCTTACAGTTTGGGAGAAGTCCGAAATGGGTCTCTCTTGGCTAAAATCAAGGTAACAGTAGGTCTGCGTTCCTCCTGGAGGTTTTAGAGGAGAACTCATTTCCCTGTCTTTTCCAGCTCCGAGAGGCTACTTACACACCTTAGCCTCTGCTTCTCTTCCATCTTCAAAGCCAGCAATGGCTGGTCAAGTCTTTCTCATGCTGCATTACCCTGACACTGAATCTCCTGCCTCCCTCTTTCACTTATAAGGACTCCTGGGATTATGTTGGGCTCACTCAGATAATTCTCCACCTCAAGATCTTTAATCATATCTGTAAAGTCCCTTTTGTCATGTAAGGTAACATGTTCACAGGTTCCAGTGATTAGGACTTGGACATTTTGGGAGGGGGGCTGCATTCTTCTGCCTACCACACCTTCCTTCTCTCTTTTACTCTTTCCCTCCACTGCCCAACCCACGATCTGAAATTATTCTTCATATTGGATGCATAGGTTTTCTTTTCTGTGGTCAGCAATACTTCAGTTGCTAGTAAAGAATAAGCAGGTGATCATTTGATTTTTATGTTTGACTCTTCAAGAAGTGTGGTTTGTGCCTCTAAAATAGGCATATTGAGCACTTTATAGATCCTAAGTGAGGATACTGGTAGAAGTGGGAGAAAATACTATACTTGAGATTCTGAAATGTGTTGGTGGAAAAATGGGCTCTGCTTAGTGACTGTGGGTTCCACTTAAAAGTGAGCCCCACTTCTAAATAAAAGCTTTCAAGACTAGACTATTTAAGAGACATAAAGTCTGGTCTGGGATACCCCAAAAAAGAGAGAAATGAAAAGAGCTTGTGTATGGCTTAGGTACCTGAGGGTCAAATGTGGTCTCAAAAGCTGGTGGTCATGATGATATGCTTATAATCTGGGATTCTCTGTGCACTAATATTTTGCTAAATATTTTCCCTCTACTCTAACCCCCTTCCTAATAGTGCTTATGGTGGGTGCCATCTGTATCTGGTGCCTATATATTTTGAAGTGAAAATTGGGACACATGGTGCATCAGTCAGCATGCTAGCAGGAAACAGATGGCAGTCTCACGTTAGGATAATTTGAAGAGAGCTTAATAGAAGGGCTATTTACAAGGCGTGGGCAGTGTATAGGGAAACCACTGGGAATAGTGCAGATCCCTGGGGCCAGTAACAGCTCAACAGGGCTGGAGGGAAGGAATGGTTACCAGAACCCAATAGTAGAGTCATGTAGTGGGCCACCTTGAGTGGAACAGTGACCTTCAGTTGAGGAATAAAATTACCCTGAGATGAACCGACAGGGAGGGAGCTGAGAAAAAGAAATACAAAGAGCTCATTGTCTTACTTTCTTCTGATCTCCTGCTAGGGGTCTCTTTGACAAACGTAACCAGGAATCAGAGGGCAAGAGAGCCCATTGATGTAATCCATACATGTAAGCTTCCTTGGGCAAAGAAAAGGGTGGAAAAAGGCAGAGACTGTGTATTGAGAGGCAATCAAACATATTAAGCACACATGGTCTGATCAACAATATACTACTGGAAACAGTGAAATTATTTGAGATGGGACTGTCAGAAATTCTGAGATTAATGTTTGCCAGACATATGATTCGTGATATGAATTAAGACAGTGAGAAGTTTATTCAATACCCATGACTTTTAAGGGCAAGATCTGTACATTTCATTTCTGTGTCCATCCCAGCCCATCTTAGATTTATGCCAGGCAGAATGTAGGTGTACACTGAATGGCTCTTGAGTGAATGATTTAATGAATGAATGAATGAATGAAGATATATGTCTGGGGACAATGTGAAGAGCTAAGAGCATCAGAAAGCTGATAGGAGAGATAATAAGATAAGTTAAGCTGCCAATAACTGATATATAGAATAGTAGCAATTTAAAGAGCATAGAAGTTTATTTCTCTCCCATATAAATGTCTAGATGTAGGCAATCCAGAGCTGATATTGTGGCTCTGCTCTTTGAAAGCCTAGAAAGTCAGGTTCTTTCAGCTTTCTGCCCTGCCTTCCATGGGACGTGTCCCTCAATCTCATGATCTAATGTGGAATTCTACCATACCTCCATGTTCTGGGCAGCAGAATGAAGGAAGTAGGGGGAGAAAGAAGAAGATGCAGTTGTATGGCCCTTCCACTTTTATCCCATTTAATAGAACTCATATCCACACAACTAAAGGAAGGATGGGAAATGAAGTCTTCATTCTAGGTGACCATGTTTTCAGCTAAAACTTGGTATCCCTATAGATAGGGAAGAAAATTGATATTGAAAGACAGCCTGAGATCTGCCACAGGAAGCCAGAATTCTGCTTTCAGCTATAACACCAAACTACTCATATGACCTTGAATGTTACTTCCCCTTTCTGGGGGCAGGCTTTTCATCTATTAAATGCAAAAGTTGGACTTGAATAGGGTTTATCAAATTATTCTTTGAGGAATTCCTCAGTTAGAAAAAAAATAATTTGAGACCGTTGTCCTACTTCAGACTCTATGAGAGGCATTGTGGTGATATATAACAGGTATACAAGTCTTGGTGTACTTCCAGAAATGTAGTCTATACTAGAGGAAATAAGACGTGTTCAAACAGATACAATATTTTTAAAAGTATATAATTAAGGATCTCATGAGTTGTTTAAAGAGTTAATGGTCAGACTAAACATCATGGGAAAGATGAGCTTTAAGCTGAGTATTGAAAGATGGGTAGGATTACTGAATACAGAGCTGGGGAAAAGGTAGTCCAGAGAGTGGTAAATAGCCTGACTAGTGAGTAGTTGGTTAGAAGTCTGTTTGATTAGAATAGGGAATCTTCCTACTTGAAGGTTAAGATAGGAGGACTGGGGCTGAACTATGGAAAGCCTTGATTGTTATATTAAAGAATTGTGGTGATATCCTTTATTCAGATTTGACACATGGACACTGGGTCAAGCACTTTATATATCCTATCTTGCTTATTTCTCACAACAGTTTTATGGAGTAGACAGAATTATCCCAGTTTGGAGGATAAAGTGTTAAGTTACTTTGCTAAAGCCACAATTTTAGTTCATGTTAGGGTCAATATTTAAACCCATGGCTTCTAATACCACATCCTGGCCCATTGATGGACCTACTGCTGCTTTCTATATTGGACCTACTGAGACCCACAGTAGATTTTTGAGAAAGGGATTACCTTATCCAAAGCAGCATCTTAAGAAAGCAAACTTAATGGAAGTGCAGGGTGTACTTGTGCTGGCTAAACTAGGTTAGGGAAGCTCTGTGGGTTGGCTCAATCTCCCTATTCTGGGCCTTGAAGCAGATACCAGAGACTGTAAGGGTTTCTGGCTTACTTTTGCAGACAGGACAATTCTTGGTTACCAAGGCGTTTGATATGGCTCGTGTCTGAACGCACCACTATAATTAGTTAATCCTTATTCCAATTTTGAGGGAGGATAATTACAAGTGGGAAGGCTAAACATGCCAACATCCAGATCTTAGGGAGAGCAGGCAGGAAGCAAGATTTTGAATTTTTAGTGCTGGAACTATTAATCACCATGGGCATAGCTGCAACTGCTCCTAATTTATATCATCCAAAGTGGCATTTTATTTTGTTACTCACCAGTGGCCCCTTCTAACCCCACCAAACAAAATCTCTTTGTGTATGCATCAAAGCTGCAATCTGACATTTAAGATAAATACATCATGGGAAAGATCTTTTTTTTCTTGTTGTTTTAACAGCTTTATTGAGGTATAATTTATATACTATAAAATTCACCAATTGTAACAGTACGATTCTATGAGTTTTAGTAAATTTTTTAGAATTTTACAACTATCACCACAATCCGATTTTAGAATGTTTCTATTGTCCCAAAAAGTTTCCCTGTTAATCCCCACTTCCATGTAAGCCCTAGGCAACTACTGATCTGCAATCTGACACTATATTTTGCCATTTCTGAACATTTTTGCAAATGAAATGATGTACTATATAGTCGTCTTCTGCATCCAGCATCTTTCACTTAGCGTTCTAATTTTGAGGTTCATCCGTGTTGTAGCATGTACTAGTAGTTCGTTCATTTTTAGTGCTGAATAATATTCTATTGAAAAGATATACAACATTTTGTCTACTTGTTGTCCAGTTGATGGACATTTGAATTGTTTCCAGTTTGGGACTGTTACAAACAATGCTGTTACAAATGTTCATGTATGTTCCTTTGAGCGGACATGTGATTGCATTTCTCTTGGGTAGATTTCTAGGAGTGGAATTGTTGTGTCACATAGTAAGTTTATGTTCAACTTTTAAAAAAAAACTGTCAAACTGTGTTCCAAATTGGTAGTGCCATTTTACATTCCTTCCAGCAATATAGGAGAGAGGGTTATAGTTTCTCCACCTGCTTGCTAAGACTTGGAATTGTCTATACTTTTTATTGTAGCCATTTTAGGGGGTGTGTAGGGTATCTCGTTGTGGTTTTAATTTGTATTGTTCTAATGACTAATTATGTTGATTATCTTATCATGTGCTTATTTGCCATTCATAGATCTCGTTTGGTGAAGGGTCAGTTTGAATCTTTTGCCCACTTTTAAAAATTGGGTTATTTGGATTATAATGAGTTTTGAGAGTTCTTTATATATTCTGGATGCAACTCTTTTGTCGGATATATGCTTTGCAAATATTTCTTCCCAATCTATGCCTTTCATTCTTTATTTTAACTGTGTCTTTTGAAGAACAAAATTTTAATGTTGAAGTCCAATTTATCAATTTTTTCTCTTATGGGTCATGCTTTTGGTGTTGTATCTAAGAGTGCTTTGGCCAACAGCAGGCCACAAAGATTTTCTCCTGACCTTTTTATAGCTTTGGCTTACATGTAAGCCTATGATCCATTTTGAATTAATTTTTTAGGTATAACATTAGGTAAGGGCCTAATTTCGTTTTTGTCATGTGGATATCCAGTTGTTCCAGCACAAGTGAAATGGTTGGTTGTGTCAATTTTTTCCAACTGTATATTTATTTTAGGGGGATAGGGTTTACCAATATCCTCATTCCAACATAGCCAGAAGTAGATTTAACTGACAAACATTAGTTTTTAAATCATGCAGCCCTTGTACTGTTAGATACAATGAAATATGGTATTATTTTCAAATGTCATATATTAGTTTTAAATCATATAGCCCTTGTATTGTCAGATACAGTATAACCTAGTGTTATTTTAATATGGCATTGGATTAATTAGATGAACACACAACTCTGTGTGTGTATGTATGTGTTTTGAAAGAATTAGATGGAGAGAGCCATTTGCATACTTAGGGATACTTGCCAAAAGGAAGTGTCTAACAAAAACAATAATTTGATAATATATTTTAGGGAATCATCACTAAAAAATCACTAGAAAATCATTACGACCTTTATGACCTTGGGAAAAGCTCTTCTCCTCTATGGGCCTGCGAAAGTCAGATTAGATTATTTTAAGCATCTCTTCTAACCCCAACGTAAATTATAGTTCAAGTGTTCTTGACTTCTTGATTATATGTTCTTTTTGAGTCACAAATCAGCATGTTGTAATGTTGCCTCTTAATCTGCCCTCTATGTTATAACAGTAGTTATTGAGTGTTTATCATGTGCCAGGCCCAATGCTATGAACTTTATATACATTATGTCACTCAATCCTCACAACACCACTATTATATGGCTATTACTATTATTGAATGTCTCAAATGTAACCAGCACCATCTAGGCTCTGGAGACATGGCAGTGAAAAGTGGAATCCATGCCTTCATGGGCTTACCTTCTAGTGGAAAAGACAGACAATATTGGAGAAATTAAATGAGGAAAGGGGATGAGTTTTGGGGTGAAGGCTTCACTTAGAAGGAGGTATTGAAGCTCTGAGATATATAAGTATTATCTTCTCATATTTGCATATTTAAAAGCAGATACAATGAGATTAAGTAATTTGTCTATATCATGCCTTTGTGGACTCCAGAGAATGGATTCTAAACCAGTCCTAGGTGGGGAAATATTCTATTCACGTATATGGTCATTTATTAAATTCTTACAAAGCCATTCTTCAATGCTACAAATATCTGTTGAGCACCTTCTGCCTATTCAGCTCTGTATTGGGTGCTAGAGATGGAAAGATTAATACAAAACACACTTTTCCAGGGCCAGCCCTGTGGCTGAGTGGTTAGGGTTCCATGCACTTTCTTCTGCGGCCTGGGTTCATGGTTTCAGATCCCAGGTATGGACCTACTCCACTCAGCAGCTATGCTGTGGAGGCATCCCACATACAAAGTAGAGGAAAATTGACACAGATGTTAGCTCAGGGCTAATCTTCCTCAAGCACAAAAAGAAAAAAAAAGAGGAGGATTGGCAATGGATGTTAGCTCATGGTGAATCTTCCTCACCAAAAAAAAAAAAAAAGAAAGAAAAAGACCCACACTCTCCCCCTGAGTGTGAGGGGAGAAGAGGTACACAATACAGTAGGTGAGACAGATGTAAAAACTAATAATGGCAATGGTGGTAAGAGACCTAATATAAAAGAATAAGTAGGCAGAGAAGGGGCACAAGGGAGGAAATGGAGTCTTAAGGAAGGAGGCATCTTGATTTGAGTATCACAAAGTGGATACAGAGGCTGAGACGCATTGCGAGTCCTGACAATTTTGTGTGGTTCCAAATTACAAGGGCACAGGGTCAGCCTAAGAAGGACCAGAGTAGTGGTGATGGGGAAAGAAGGAGGGTTGGTAGAGGCCAGGTCAGGAGAACCTTGATTACCAAGCTAAAGAATATAGTCTCTATCCTGAGGGCAGTGAACCAGGCAGGAGCCGTGCAGGAGGGAACAGGATCATTGTATTACCTAACTCTTACATTTCCAGGCTGTTCCTGCTCATGACAGCTGATCTTCCTGGCTAGAAGTCAGGGTAGCTCCTGCCTGTCTGTGCAGTTGGCTTTCCTTCCTGCAGGCAGAGATATTTGTTAGCCAAGAGCACCAGGAGGAAAATTTTACCACCAGGACACCATGTATAGTAATGAGAATGTCATAGAAGTACCTAGAAAAGCTAGTCTTTCTGATCTTAACACCTCACCCAATCTTTAGAGTTGGCAAAGACTATAGGAGTCACATTCAAATTTAGCAAATATCTTAGGCATCTCCTATGGGCAAGGACCTCAGCTGTATAGACCAGCATCTTCTCTTAAGAGTCTAGAAATGTGACTTTTCAGTCTCTGCTCACATACCTCTTGAGGTAGCCAAAGTCTCATCCCAATGACCATGGACAGGCCTGCAAAGATATCAAGACAGTGACCCCACCCCCATCATGAGTCTTCCCTTCTCCAAGCTAATCCCTCCCTTCCCCGTCTCCCCCCTGGTAGTTCTACATTTCTTCATATTCCATAGTTTCTAAACCCTGTGCCTTCTTTGTTGTTCTCTGGACATGATCTAGGTTGTTAATTTTCTTCTTAAGATGCCAGAAGTGAATGTAAAACTCCACAGGTGATCTAAGCATCTCACAGCAGAATAGGACTATTGCCACCCTTGCTCTGGATGCTAGATCTCTAGAAATGCAGCTGGAATTTACATTAGCTTCTTTTAGCAGCAAGCCCTCCCCATAGTAGATTTTTGTTGTTCTTCTTTAAATAAAGCTATTTTTATTTCTCTGATTTTTTTAAATGAACCTTTTACTTTGGAATAATTTTAGGCTTATAGAAAAGATGAAAAGATAATGTAGACAGTTTCCATATACTCTTCACCCAGTTTCCTCTAGTGTTAAATCTTAGACAACCATGGAGCATTTGTCAAAACTAAAAAATTAACATTGTGCTATTAACATTATAATAGTAATATACTATTAGCTAAACTACAGAACTATATTCAGATTTTATCAGTTTTTCCACTGATGTCCTTTTTCTGTCTCAGGATCAATCCTGGACACCATATTAACCTATAGTAGATTTTAGAAGTATAAATGTGAGCCCTTACACTTACCCTGTTAAGTTTCAACTTGTTGGTCTTAGTCCTTTGTTCTAGCCTACTGTGACCGTTTTGATTCTTGGATTCTCTTATCTTCAGTGTTAGTGACTTCACTCAGAATTTTTAAAGTATATACTTTTTAAGTATTAATTTAAGTCAAGGATACAAGTGTTTAATGGGATAAGACCATGCATATTACTCTTTTTGGAGGAAATAGCAAAAACTATGCCAAGAGAGTGGTGACTTGTAAAGTGCCCTGTTGGAAGGGAGCCAAACCCACTAAGCTTGTTTAATTTAGAGTGTCTGATCCATGAATACTACCAGAGGCTTTTCTGGAAATCCTAGATTGACATTTTTATATCAATTCTATATCAATCCCTGGGTTTGATTATGCTACTAACCCTGCTACCATAAGTCACCTAAGCAAACAAGGTTTTACCTTCTTCTAAGTCAATTCAATTAAATTCAACTTAGCTCAATTTAATTTAGTATGTCTTATGTACTACAGACTATGAGAGATCTGGAAATAAACAAGGTGTAGTCTCTGTTTCCATTTCTCCATCCTGTCCGTAAGGATCATATGTAAAGTTTTACCTAAAGATTGGTTTAAATCCACGATAAGCAAGGGAGAACCAGATGGCAAAGGGCCCAATTTACAAAAGGGAGTGTTTCATGGGAAAGGGGAGGGCTAAATGGGGCTCTGCAATGAGGACCCTCAGCAATAGGGACCCCCACTGGGACTCCAACCCCTTCTCCTGAGATAGGCACAGCTCAGTAGTCTTTTGGCTCCCAGATCAGCAAAGTCACAGTGAGAATGGTCGAGTGGTAGAGGGAAGATTCTGAAAGCTTTATCTTAAAATATTGTCAAAATCCAAACCAAACTAAGAATATAGGAGTCCAAAAAATAAAAAAGGAAGCTAAATCTTGAAGCGCAAGTAAAGACAGAGAACATGGTACAATCAGAGAAAGCCAGAAAGCTGGAGTAAGCAGGAAGAGGAGCAGAATGGACAAATATGAGGAGATATGCACGAATTTAAGATATGGCACCTGGAAGCTTCTGCTACATTCTTTGTGTGGACTTGTGTGGAGAAACTAGGATTCTCAGAGAGGAGCCAGAGGGAACCAGTAACCTTGTGGGCAGGAAACAGAGGGCAATACCACAGAAAAGAGGCTAGAGAGGGCCAGCACCATTCTGACCAGCATGGTAACTTCAAAATAAGGTAGTCCCCTTCTGTTTTCTCTTCCCCTTTGAATTAAAACATCATGGAGTTGCAGCTGGCAATATGACCAAACAAATGTATGAAAAATAATTACATCTTTTTGGCTGAGTTTTAAATTGCGTAATTGTTGGAAGTTAGTAATCTCAATTATCAGGCCCTAATCCACCTCTCAGGAGAGTTCTACGGACCCCCATCTGCAAACCTTGTCCTGATCAGACACTCTAAATTAAACAAGCTTAGTGGGTTTGGCTCCCTTCCAGCGGGCCACTTCACTAGTCACCACTCTCTTGGCAGAGCTTTCTATTCCCTCCAAAAGGAGTCCAAATTAGTTGGAGGCAGATACGTCTTCTCAGCATCTGGCTGAGGGGCTTCCAACTTACCCTACTGATGCAGGTGGCCCATTTATTCCAAAGCTCAGCCCTGTTTGAACAAGGGCCTGAAGAAGGAATGCTGGGAATTGTGACCCTGGGTTCTCCCTCTGCCAGAACAAGGAGGCACGTGTCTGATTTACCTCAAACTGCAGAGGCAAACCCAGACTACCACATATGTGCTTCAAACCCGAGTTTCCTAGTTCAGTGAATATATCACCATCACTCCAGTTGCCCGTGCCAGAAACCTGTCCTATTTAACTTCTTTTTATTCACTCCTCACATACTATCTGTCACCAAGTGTGATCAAGGCTACAACTCAATATCCTTAGAATCTATCCCTTCCTTAGCTCTGCTGCCAGTGCCTAGTTCAAACTATCAGCGTCTCTCAAGAAATTACAACAGCCTCTTTAGCCAGGAGGTCCAAGATGTGAGGTGAACAGGCCTCCAGGCTCCCTCTCTATTCTGCTCACATAGCTGTGTCAGCATTACAGTGGCTGCCAGAAGGTCCCAGCCTTCCTCCTAGCCTTGTCTTCCCCACACCCACCACTGATCCTGTGGTTCCTGACCAAGAGACAGAGTCACCTCTTCAGTGAACAGCACCCAGCTAGGCTGGCAGATGGCATACTTCTTGCTAACAGACTGCTACTTTCAGACCATTCTTTCCTCTCCCTTTTATGGAAAGGACATCATATAGAAAGACATGTTTTGAGCCTTATGCGATCAGTCTCTGTAACCCCCTGCCACACCTTGCTATCATCTGCTGACTTCTTGGACACTTCCCTCAGTCGTGGAGGACTTTGGTCTATAATTGTCTTTTCTACTACACTGCTGCCACCATACTGAGTGATTTCAGTATCCATGAAATTGAACCGTTGGATTCCTGGCTTCTCAGTAGTTTAAGATGAAATAACAAATTCTTAATATGATCTGTAAGATCCTGCATAATCTGGCCTCTGCCTGCTTCTTCAGTCTCTCATATTTCTCTTACCTTGCTGTTTACACTGTATCCCTTCTGGCCTTCCTATGGTTCTTTCTCTGAGCCGTGGATTTTCTCCCTAACTTGCATAACACACTGGCCCATCCACCTGGAATGTTCTTTCTCCACGTCCCTTTGCCTAGCTTCTTCCTATTCTGCTTTCAGGATCCAATTTAAATATCACATCCTCATGGAATTCTTCCCTGAAACACTGTTCCCCAGACTCGTTTGAGAGCCTCTGCCACATGCATCCATAATATACTCTATTTCTCCTTTAAAACACTTACCATTCTTCTGATTACTCATTCAGTATCTTCCTCTGTTCTTAGGTTTAGAGGATATTTTTGTATTTAGGGTATGTATGGGGGCAGTGGGAGAAGTCAGGCTGTTACAGCCAAAATTCTTTCTTGGTACCTCTCAGTATGGTCATACTCTGTTACTTGTTCTAATCTACATTTCCATTTTGTTGAATCAGAAGGTATATAACTTTAGGGCATAAGGTCTTTTCTTTTATGTGAGTCATAGGATGTCAAAGCCAAGAAGAATCTTAAGTTCCTCTGGTTCTAAAGTTTCAAAACCATGCTCCCTGTATCCCTAAGGAGGGGTCTGGGCTCTCAACAGTACCTTGGGGCCGCTGAGGAAGGAAGGATAAGAGGGACTTCTGAGAAGCCAGGGCTCTGGCCTCTCTTGTCCTCCCTGCCGTACACACCAGAGCAGCCCCTACTTACTGGCCTTCCCCATAGACATAGCTTGAAGAAAGGACTCAGCTGCTACCAATGTTTGCAAACCTTTTCTCTTTCTGCAGCTGGAGACACTGGGGCCCAGGAAGGGGAGGTGTCTTTCCTGAGTCACCCAGTGAGTTAGTAGGATACCTGTAGCTAGAAGTCCAGCTACTGATTCCTAGATTGGCCTCTGTCCACTGAAGCCCACTGCCTCTGACTCCCAGACCCTTCTCTGCAGGGTTTGCTTCTTCGTCTACTCTTTCTGCAGACATCACTGAGCACCTACAAGGCAGTGAGAGGGAAATTAGATGCCTAAGTTAGTGGTGTGGGCTACAAGGGTTAGGATGTGACTCTGCCACTCATTAACTGTGTAATCTTGGGCCACTTACTTAACCTCTCTGTGCCTCTCTTTCCTCATATATTAACCACGCACCCACCCCCATCTCCTTCAATAGGTATCTGGTGAAACCCCTTATCAGTCTAAATTAAGTAGAAAAATCATCAAAGCTGGAGCCATATTGGGATTTGAATGGTGGCTCTGCCACTTATGTCTTTGACACATCAATAACCTCTCTAAGCCTCATATGCAAACTAGGCAGTGTGGTTTAGCTTCAGGGTTATTGTCATAACAAAAGTCTTCTCGTGGATGTTAGATAGCAGATGTGAAAGTGCCTCCTGAATTGTTTGTAAGAACCTGGATATAATGCACTTGTAACACTGTATCTCCCTTACCAGACTCTAAGCTCCCTGAAGGCATACAGTTTGTCATATAAAAATGCACATGGCTGACATTTATAGAGTGCTTACTACAGGCCAAGCACTATTCTAGGTGCTTTATTATCTCATTTAGTCAGCTGCAATGACCCTATGAAGCGGGTACTACTATTATCCCCATTTTGCAGGTGAGGAAACTGAGGCATAGAGCGGTTAAGTAGCTTTTCCAAGATTGTGCTACTCATAAGTGGGAATACCAGTACAGAAGAAACCAAGGTGTGGGTGATTGGTGGCAAGTGAGAGACGAACTGTCAGGACATGGAAGAGGCTCCTAACCTGAGCTGGGGAATCAGAAAGAACTGCAGAGGTGAGGTACTATTTGAGCTCTGTCTTGGAGGACGTTCAGTGGGTGAGAGGATGGTAGATTGGGGATGTAGGAGAGGTGCAGACTGGAATGGCATCTACGAGGTTGAATGAGCCTCCCTGTCACGCTGCAGACTGGCTGAAGGCTGTGGAGGAGGAGGCCTGGCGGTCAGAGAGAACAGGCCTGAGTCTGTCGAGGCAAACAGTTTGGGGAAGGCTGTGGCTCATCATGGGTCCCAGAATAAGTGCCCAGAGCTAATCCTGCTGCTCAGAGCTCCTTGAGGGTCATCGCTGCCTGGAGCAAATCATCATCCGTCAATAGAGAAAGGAAAAGAGAAGGGGAAAACAGGAATCAGGATCATCCATCAACTGGCTCTGACATTATTTCTTGACTACTCCTGAAAGACAAAGGTATTACGAAGACAGTGGTCGGAACCTCAGAAAGGTGGGCATGGGGCAACTTCTTAAAGACTCTTAAGGAAAAGAAAATAGAATCAGGGGGCTGCCCCGTGGTCAAGTGGTTAAGTTGCATGCTTTGACGGCCCAGGGTTTCGCTGGTTTGGATCCTGGGCGCGGACATGGTACCACTCATCAGGCCACGCTGAGGCGGCGTCCCACATGCCACAACTAGAGGGACCCACAACAGAAAATATACAACTATGGACGGGGGGGATTTGGGGAGAAAAAGCAAAAAAAAAAAAAATCAGCAACAGTTGTTAGCTCAGGTGCCAATCTTTAAAAAAAAATACAGAATCAGTTGTAGATCATTATCATCCATTTTGTAACAAAAATGTCCTGCTGTAGGGAGACTTGATAAATGAACAGGATATTTTCCTAGAATCCTATTATTCGAATTCAGGGAGATTCTTTCAGTGTTAAAAAATAGATCACTGGCTACAACTTTTGGTGTTCTTGTATTTATTTGACTTAAAGAAGGTCTCAAAAAGGTAAAATTTTAAAGCCATGTGCAACATGATTTTGGCCTCAGAATCAACTCAGACTCTGCAGTCTTACTTTCAAGAAGTTCGTTTTGTGTTACTTTTGGTGACTGTGCCAACCAGTAGTGGCTTGGGAACAATATGATGGGACATGTTCTCAGTCCATGGGAGGGACAAAGTACAGGGCCTGGAAAGAAGATGTTTATGAGTCACCTCACACCATGGAAGCTGGAATTGGAAACTTCAGACGAGAGATGACTGATGGCCCTGGCTGAAATCTATGCTCCTTCCCAGAGCAAGCTATTGAACTTTCTGGGGAATCCTTCAGCTGGCAACATGGCTGAGGTTGCAATAACCTTCTCTCAGGACTCTGCTTATCTCTGTAGGAGTGTCACCAGAGGTAGGGGGATGGGGTGGTGGTGGGGAAATGAGTCAGGGGTTACCTGCCAGGGCTTCCCTGTGGTTCGGTGTTTTCCCACTGACGCTGTTGTTGCCCTTTTCCTCTAACACTGCCAACCTCTGCTTCCTCCTTTTCTTGTTCCCCCATTATTTTTCTTTCTTTTTGACAAAAGACATTCTTTAAATGTGCATTTATCTATAAGAGCTAAAACTATACAATTCTTAGAAGAAAACAGAGGAGTATATCTTTGGGATCTTGGGTTAGGCGATGGCTTCTTAGATATGACACAAAAAGCACAAGCAGCAAAAGACAAACTGGACTTTATCAAAATTAAAAACATTTGTGCTGTAAATGATACCACCAAGAAAGTGAAAGGACAAGCTGCAGAAGGGGAGAAAATATTTTCAAATCATATACCTGGAAAGAAGCTTGCCTCAAGAACGTATAAAGAACTGTTACAACTCAAAAAAAAAAAACAGAAAACCCAACTTAAGAATGGACAATGGATCTAAATAAACATTTCTCCAGAAGACATGCAAATAGCCAATAAGCACGTAAAAGGATACTCAACCTCTTTAGCCATCCAGGAAATGCAAATCAAAACCACAGTGAGATATCACACCTGACCTCTAGCATGGCTATACCAAAAGAAGACAGACAATAAGTGTTGGGAGAGTGTGGGGAAATTGAAGCCGTTATACATTGCCGCTGGAAATGTAAAATGGTACAGCTGATTTGGAAAACATCTGGCAGTTCCTCAAAATGTTAAGCGTAGAGGTACCCTATGACCCAGCAAGTTCACTCCTAGTTATATAGACAAGAGAATCGAAAACATATGTTCACACAAAGATTTGTACATGAATCTTCACAGCAGCATTGTTCATAATAGCTAAAAAGTAGAAACTACTAAATGTCCATCAGTTGATGAATGGATAAATAATATTGTATATGCCTACAATGGAATATTATTCGGCTATAAAAAGAAATAAAGTACTAATACATCCAATAAGGTGGATTTTATTCCTCATTGTGGCTGTCGAGTTTTTGGGTTCACAGTAAGTTCTCAAGAAATTTTTGTTGAATATTTATATTAACTCATCTCTCTCTTATAAGGAGAAACTGCTGAAAATGTACAGATTCCTTGTTTGCCTTCCCCAAAGAGATATTATTTCAGAAAGAGGATCATAAAAATCCTACCCTGTTTTCTCTATTGTACCTTGGATGAGATTAATTTATTAAATGCTGGATTCCTTTTGTCTAAATTATTGAACTTCATCCTCCAATATCATTTGATTTCTCTGGCATATTTCCCATAGTTTGGCATTAAAAGACAATTATTTGCTGAGAAGAGAATAGAGGTATTCTCTTTTCCAAATTGTATTTTATAGGAAAGGCAGTTTCCAGGATATTTCCTACATTAAAATGGATAATAATAAGATATTAATATGCACTGCAGCCACTTGAATCAGCCTTCTCTTTTTCATTCAATAATATTCATACATATTTAAAAGTTTCCTAACTTTGTCTAACTAGGTCAGCAAAATATTACCCAGTCTTGATATTACTTGTCCAAGCTGCCATTTTATAGGAGTTGGGGAGAGACAGATGGCTGGCAGTTTTCGTCTCTTTCCCCCATTCATGATGCCTGCACTGTAAGCCGCTGAAGTCCTGGAAGTTTAGACCTAGGAAGACCCTGAGAGGTTAGTTTTCTAACACCTTCCAGTTGAGGAAGCTGAGGCCTAAGAAGAGGAGAGGTCCACAGTCTCTAGGAGTAGGACCTAGCTTTCCTGATTGGAAGTCTCATGTGCTTTGCATTTTGACAAAGAAGAGCCCTTTTAGTCATGTTATCTACCATGTTCGCCCCATACAGGCTCGTTTTTACCTTCTCATGTAATCATTTCTTCTTCAGGACTAACAATAGTTTGCTGTTAACTATTTTCTTACACAGATGAAGAAACCAGGGCTCAGGTTAACTCACTTGCCTGAGCTCACATAGCTAGTGAGTGGTAAAACCAGGGTTTGTACCCAGGTCTGTCTGACTTCACAATGTTTGCTCTCTGTCCTGCGTGGATCCTTTCACTGACTGCTCTGTGTTACTGTGGGATCTAATAGGATCATGAAAGCACTCACTCGGAGTGGAGGAGGACTTTGTCCTCTTGAGTCTGCAGGGTTCTTTCTCAGGGCAAAGTTGCCTCTGGGCTCCACTTTGCCTCCTTCCTGTCTTGCCTCAGGACCCAGCCTGCCTCTGTCTTCTCTGTGGCTGTGCTCCTACACTTGTTCTGCTGGGCTTGCTGCCTTTAGCTTGGTTGGGGAGGCTGATTCAGTTCCAGCTTCCTTCTCCGCATCTTTGCCCCATAAAACAAGGCTATAGGCCCTCTTCTATTTTAGGGTTTTCTGTTACACCCTGCAGGTGCAGAATTGGGAAACAAAGTAGCAGAGGAAGGTATAAGCAAAGATGAGACAACTCTCCATATTCTCTTGGTGTTGGTTCTTGCTCTGAGCTTCTGTTCCTCCTCATTTCCTCCACCCGCTGAGTGGGTGAAGCTCAGCTGGCTGCCTTTCCCTCAGGCCCACCCTTCCTTAGGTCTAGGAAGGCCTCCTTCTCAAGGAACCTCCCTCTGTGCAGTCTGAGGACCTGACTGTGGTCAGGAAGAATGGTAGATGTGTTTCCACCTCTGAGATCTTCCTCAAAACTGCAGCCTCCCATTTAATTGGATCACTGCCCTGCCCAGCCCTGCTCTACCTAAGAATGATTCTTTCTGGTTATTTCCTCTCAGAACTGATGAAGCCCAGCTTGGACAGATGATCAGCTGTCAAGGGCACCGCAGAGATGGCTCCTGTCCTGGGATGGAGAGTGTGGCTGAGGTTCCATGTAGTCACTTATAGGCCTGAGGGTTGGTAATTTGTGATAATATATCTATGTTTTCTTTGTAGACGAGAAAGTGCTATGCCCATGTGAGAGGGCATTGTTATTTATGCAATTAGTGATGAAGATAGTGACAACAACAGCCCTGATGGTGACAACAGCATGCCATTCTCTCAAATGGAAAGAGAATGTAGAGGTTTTGGAGTCAGATGGATCAGCGTTTGAATCCCAGCTTCACCACTAATTCACTATCAAATTAAACAAATTATTTCACATACTCAGCCTGTTTCTTCATCTGCACACTTGGAAAAATAACCCTTACTTTTCAGGGTATTTTTCAGGAATAATGTAAACCAAAGCAAACATTTATTGAGTGCTTATATGTGCACGCACAGTACTAGCTATATATATATATATATATATATATATATATATATATATCTTGTATAATTCTCACAACAGCCTTTTGAGGTTTATTCTGCTACTCTGTCCATTTTACAGATTAGGAAACTGAGGTACAGAGAGATTCATTAACTTACCTAAAATCACACAGCTATTAAGTGGTAGAGTTGGGACTTGGGATCTAAACCTAAGTAATTTGTCTCAAAAGCCTGTGATTAAAAAAAGATCAAGTCTATAAAGCAGTGGCAATAATGCCTGGCACACATTAGTTTCTCAGTTGGTAACTGTAATTTAACCGCATATTGAATTTCTGAAGAACTACACAAATGCCAAGTGTTGTTTTGTTTTCTTTAAGACTTTGTCTCTTTCTTATCGCATAGTAAGGAATGCCTAAAAAGCTGTATTTACAGGAGAACGGAGGGGGATCTGGCATTTACCTGGTTACTTTGCTCTAGGTAGACAACCACATTTGACAATCTTGGCTCCAGTTGATTTATTTTTGGAGGCTTAAATTATTCACTTGGAATGTCTACACTGATTACATTGACCAAAGAAGAAACATGCCAGCACAGCTTCCCACTTGTGCTGGCTGTGGGTCAGGCTGGTCTCAGAGGAGAAACAGCTTTCCTTGAGATGGGGCCTCCTCACACAGATGTGAATGTGTGTGTTGGGGGTAGGGGAGGCAGGGTAGTGAGGGGGTTGTTATTATCCCCAATGTATGTGCTATTCTGAAACCCCTGGAAGTCTCTTTAGGACAGAATTTGCCCTTGAATGGCATATAAGCAGGCTGTCATCCAAGAGCAGAGCTTGTCCACAACATCTCAGTGAGTGGCTATCCAGGCTCTACAGACACCCCTTAAGGCATGAGGAGCTCACTACCTCCCATGGCAGCCTATTACAACCGGGGACAGCTGAGACTTCCTAGTCCCCTTTTGTGGAGACAGAGGAGTCATTGGTAGGGTTTTGAATATATACAAGCAAGGGGCCAAGGCACACAGAGAGACTAGAATGGAAGGAAGGGCCTGGAGTTTGGTTTTGTTTTATTTCTGGTTGTGGCGGGATTGTCAATGTAGGGGTTTAAGCAAGGAAGTGACAAGATCAAACTTATTTTATATTAAGTGCACTTGGGCTGCTATGTGGAGGGATTAGAGGGCAGAGAGCTTTGTTGGGGAGTTCTCGACCATGTAAGATGATGGTAAGAAAGATGGAAAAGAGTTGATAAATTCAAAAGATATCTAGGAGTTAAAATTCACAGAACCCGTGATTAATTGAATGTTACAAGTGAAGGAAAGAGAGAAATCAAGCACTACTTGTAGGTTTCTGACTTCTTTGAGGTGGTGAATGGTGGAGCCACCAAAATAGGGATCTTAGGGAATGTGTTAAGTTCATCCAGACTATTCAGTACCCGGAAAGGTCCGGCAAAGTTGCGTGTATTTCTAAAGGGGTTCAGTCGTGTCGGTAAGAAATTCTAAGCAATAGTTGGTATTGGAGGTCAGGTGGGTGGTGACCTAGTGCTTCTCCTCCCCTCAGTCCATTACCATTGTCTGGGGCCTAAAGGCATGCTCCAGTCTGTAGAAGAGATGATAAGGGTCTGAGGGGAGGCTTGGCAGGTTTAGGTTAAAGCTTACCTTGTATCCCAAGAAAGGCACTGTGGCCGACTCTAACTCCGTTGGTGTGTCAGGATCTGGGGCTAACCTCAGGTGTGTGTTCTAGCAACAAGATCCCCCCTGCAGGAGAGACTAAGGCTGCTTCCGTATTCCCTGAGCCATAAGGACTGGCTCAGAAACAGCATGGCTGATCTTCCAGGTGGAGGCAGCAGTGCCTGCAGATCAGAGTTGGGGCTGGGTCAGGCAGGGACTAATAACTTATGCCTCTTCCTACTGTCCCACCTGGTCCCTTCTCCTAGATTTCCTACTTACTTGTCATGCTTGGGTATAACTGTAGCTCCTCAGCTTGCCATGTAGGAAAAGATGAGGCACCTGATATTGGTAGAGAGGAATGAAAGAATGAGTAGAGCAAAACAGGCAGAGCTTCTACTCCATTGTCTTGTCAGAATCCCGGTTCCTAAATCCTTTTTTTGAGGCCCGAAACACCTGTGGCCACAAGCATTATTTGCAGTTTCCCCAGGATAATTGCTCTATTCACTGTCCCTGCTCCCTCTCTGGAAGTTGCTGTGTATCCGTCTGGTTCATTCATTCATTCTTTCAATTCATTCACTCAATACATATTGAGCACCTATCATATGCCTGTCGCTGTACTCAGAGGTAGCAATTGTGAGCAAAACAGACATGGTCTCTGCCCTCTCAGAGTCTAAAGTTTAGTTGTATGGTAGGTGGCCAGAGTGGATGACTGGATGCTGAGAAATCCATTAGGGTTTTTCTGGAGGCAGAGCGAGGTAGGGTAAAGATGGATATGGACTTTGCATGCATTGATAGCCTAGTGTGAGTCAGGTGCTCTAAATGATTTACATGTATTATTCCACTTAAACTCCCAATAGTTCCATGAGGTAATATTATCCTATGTTAAAAATAGGAAACTGAAGTCCAGAGAAATATTAATTTCTTAATATTACATAGTTACTGAGCACTGATGTAACCCAGGCTTGTCTAGCATCAAACCCTGCGATGCTTCCACTGTGTCATACCACACTTCTAAAAGTTATCCAAGAAACTCAAAGTTAGAAACTCTGAGCTGACGGGTCTGCTATGATCTTAAACCAAGGTTTTGCAACCCAAGGTTCAAGGATGGGTTTAAAGGAATGCTCAAATTCCCCAACACTGGATGCCAAATGTGGTATATGCATGATAAGTGTGTGCATTGTTCTGGAAGAGGACTTGTAATTTCCACCAGATTTTCAAAGATGGCTGTGATCTGGTATATATCAGGAACCACTACCTTATGCCTCATTCTAGGCTTCTTCCTCTTCCTCTTATGTCACCTGCAGGTGGCTGTTTGTCATTGAACGGACAATGTAATGTACTGAAAGACCTTAGAACTGTCACACAGCAGTTCTTGACGCCGCCCCTGCCGTGCCACTAACTTGCAGCGTGGCCTTTTGCAAATCTCTTCTTCACACCGGGCCTTGCCTGCCAGGACTCTATGAGCCATGTGTGGTCTTGAGGACAATGTCTTCCGGCTGGACTGCAAAGCACATTGTAGGCATCAGGCACTTGGCCGACTCCAAATGGCAGTGTGCAGAGTGACAGGCGCTGAGAGCAGTGGTGGCAGCTGGGAAGGCAGATCTCTGTTGTCACGGCTCACTGAGGGGCCGCTTGCCCAGTCCCTATAGAGCATGAATAATTCTGTCAGACCCTGAACGCTTAGCTGGACAGCCTCCGAGGTCACCGCTACCCTGCAGCCGAGAGGAGCTAGAAGACAGCCCCCTCGGTGCAGAGTTCCTCACCTGTGTCTTTAACATGGATATGGCCCCAGCTGGAATGTACTTTCTCCCTCTTGTAATGTCAGAATGCCTAGCTCTCAAGTGACTGACTCAGTACTAAATATTTAATCTATGAAGTCAGCCTTCCCAAGGCCTTTGATCGGAAACTTCTTAAAAACATCTTAAAAGCCCTTCAGAAACTGGTTAGTATTTCATTACAGTCACTTAAAATAGATTTATTTTATCAAAACATCCTGTCAGAAACCCTGAAGGCAGGATGACTAACCCCCAGTGATTCTGACAGGATTGCCTCTCCACATTAGTTGGCCTAACATCTCTGGGCAGCCCCGCCCGCAGGCTGAGGGGCACAGCTGTCAAAGGCATCCCCCGATGGTTCCAGAGCTGTGAGCAGAGGAGGTGGCAATGCTTGTCAGAAGTCTTGGGAGGCTGCATCAACTCCCCCATGAAGGCAATGAACACTTATGAGAATCTGCCACAAGCCAGGCCCTTAGCTGGAGTTCTTGCTTGTTGAATCTTACGGATTCTTCACAACGGTTCTGTGAGGTGGGTGGCGATCTCTCTATTCTACCAGTTAGGAAACTGAGACTGAGAGACTATGTGACTTGCTCAAGGTCGCAGAGTGGAATTAAGATTGCAACTCAGGTCCTGATCAAAAGCCTATGTTTTTTGTTTTTTCCACTGAGATTGGCCCTTTCACTGAAGACTCATAGTTATTTCTTCATTTAAAAGGAAAAAATAAATGAAAATAGCATTTTATAAAATTATATAACTAGTATATGCTAATACAGAAAATAAGGAGGAAATTAAAAATCACTTGAAATCCTACCATCTAGATAACTATTTATAATTATCACTTGCATGACAATTGTATTTATTAATTGATATTTTGCCACATTGCAATAGTTTCTTTATTAGCCACTCGATTCAACTTTCTCAATCCTTACCATTCCCCTAGCTTTAGATAGAGGGAAGATGAGGGAAAAGAAGATGTGTGCCTTGATCCTTTCTTCCACTGCCAACCCGAAGGGATGAAATCAGCTCCCAGAGAACTCCAACACAATGAAGCACTAAAGCAGGCCCCAGAGTAGGGTGGAAGGTTCTGTGCTGTTCTAGCCACTGGCTCATTGGATGACCTAAGGAAAGCCACCTTGGTGAAACAAATAGTTCCTGCCCTCCTACTCTCTCACGGCTGGTGTTAGCATCAATGAAACAATGATGAAGAAGTTTTTTGTAAAGCGGAAAGTACTGTGCAGATGAAGGAAGTATTAGAAACAGAAAGACTGTAAGAAGTAGGGTATCTTCACACCACTGGGTACAGTGACTGTGTATATCTCACTGTTTATGCTGTCAACTCAACATAATTGTTCATAGTGTTCTCTTTCACTCCTGAAAGAGTCCTGACTTGGGTGACAAGTTTGATGGCCACCTCAAGTGTTGGTCGTATCTGGTTAGCTAGCTCCGAGAGAGAGGAGGACAGAGAAATCAGGGAAGCTCCCTGTAGGATGGGGCTGCCTGCGAGCTGGCAGGGCAGCTAGAGCTTTAGAAGGCAGTGATGAGTGGGCATTTTGTTAGTGACTAACATGCAGGAATAAAAAGTACAAGGAGGCTGGCCTGACCTGGGGAGGGCACGTGGGACAGGTTGCTGGGAGAAAAGGTATACAGGGGTCCCTCTGTGAGCACCTGGTCTGCCTTCTATCCTCCAATGGAGGGCAGGTTTGGAGACACCATTTGGAGGCATTAGCGCTGAGATGAAATGTGAAGCTCTGTTCTAAGCTGTGAAACATCCCTTGTGGATTATTTTAACAACCTTTTAACTTCCTCTCTGCATCCACTCTCACCTCTTTCCAGTTTATTTTCCACAAGCCCCAGAGGAGTATTCTAACAGATTTTCAATTCTCCATTCAATTCTCAATTCTCCATTTATCTTGGTGGGTAAAAAGCTAAACTCCTTTACAGATTATGCAAAGTCCTTCATGATTTTGCCCCTGCCAGTGTACTCAGCCTCAATTTCCTTAATCCTTGACCTCTGACCTTATGATCCAGGAATAATAATGGCTTACCTTTCTTGAACATTTGCAATGCTTCGGGCACTGTTCCAATCATTTTACGTATACTCTTTTAATCCTAACAACCTTATGAGGTAGGTACTATTTGTAGTTCCAACATTTTACAAAAGGAGAAAGTGAGGCATAAGAGGATTAACTTTTAAGTGGCAAAACTAAGATTGGAAGCCAAAGAAGTTTTGACTCCAAAGCCTGTACTCGTAACCACAAGATTATACTACCTCGTGGTCTAAAGTATTTATCTTGTACTCCATGCTGTTTCTTCTGCCTGCAATACCGTCTCCCACCAGTCTGCTCAGAAAACTGCCAATCTCATGTTCAGGAAGCCATTGCCAGTCAGTCTCCCAGAAAGTGAACATCTTCAGTTGGCAGGAATCCTCACTCCATTTAAAAATATTTATTTGGCTCAATTCAGCCCTGGGTTGGGCATACAAGGATAGTGGGCATATGAGGACTGGGATGGCACAGAGTAAGGAAAACCCCTTCCTCAAGAGTCTTTTATTGCATTGGACATAAGACTTTTAACACCTTTAATATTATCCAAATGTGTGGGCTCAACAGTAAGGACAGTATAATATAGAAGAGGACAAGATGGGAATTGACGAGATCATCAGAAATGGCTTGCTGGAGAATGTAGAGCTTAAGTTAGACCTCAAAGGGTGATAGAATAATCAACTTTTTGAGTTGTAAGGGACCTAGAGAGCATATACTTCCATACTGGGAAACTGACACTGAGAAAGAGAAGGGACTCACCTCGCATCCCTCAGCTGGCAAGTGACAGGGCTGAGTGCCCCAGCTCCCAGCTGAGTGCTCTGTGCTGCCACCCAACATAAGCAATTATGATATGAGTGAGTAGCTAGAAGGAGCAAGAGTTTCCTATATGGGTCAGAGTTGAGGAGCAGCAAATGGAAAGCAGAAGAGGTAGGGATAGGCACAGTGTGTGGTGTGGACGGTGACGTGAGGAAACTCAGAAAAGCATTTTCTTGTGTGTGAGAGACGTAGCCTATAACCTTTTTAAATTGGAGGGTTGCTGTGGTTTGTGAAGCTGCCTCCCTTTCAACTTTGTAAAATAAAGGGCTCCTCAAAGCATGCCTGTTCTGCCAGTATTTTCTGGATCATCAAGACTCTTAATGCCCTTTAGAAAAGCTTGTGCCTCTACCACAAGCAGCTTCTCATTAGAATTCCTGGATGTTGCTCAGTGTTGCTAAGTTTCCTGTAATGAACCCATGATGAGTAAAGAAGAGGCTGAGCTTGCTGCAGTCACATTCTGTGTGGGTTTCCTGGACACCCCCAAGATACCACAAGCAAGTCGTATCACCACAAGCATGTCATCTCCAAATACTCATCTGTTTCTTTTCTGTGCTATCATACTCACTTTCTCCAACTCAGCCATAGGGGCTCCTGGATCCTTCACTCTAAGGGTTTGCACTGGAACTGGGGAGAAATGCTCAAAATGAGAGAACAGATAAAATAGTGGAATTTCAGGCTCAGGTCAGGAATAGTTTCCTCCTATGGTTACCTTGGCACTTCCTCAATGACACCAGCAACCACAATAGTTTTGAGTATAGGTCTTTAGAAATAGGCCTATTTTCTAGAGCTATGGGTTTAGATTATCCTCTAAGAGTAAATTGAAACTCTAGTATTTCTCTTCCCATCTTACAAGAACTAAATGCTCTTGTGTCAAGGACCTAGTGCAGTGCCTAGTATATAGGAGACTCTTAGAAGATGTTTGTTTTCTCCCTCACAGCACTCCCCTACTGTGTGCTCATACTTGTGTCTTTAGGTCTTCATTTCCTTATTTCTTCTCTCTCTCTATCTCCATATCTTTCTCTGTCTCTGTATGTCTTCTCTGTCTTTTCTGTGCACCCAGTGCCTCTTTAGGAGAGTAGGCAGTTGGATCTGGAAACTGGGTCTACTAGTTTGTCTGTGTCATCCTTATATTCTGGCAAAACAATTAAGGAAATTGTACTCCGAATGGCCTCCACACAGAGAGGGGCCATGGGCTTCCCTCTAATCTGCCTTCTTTGTATGCCATTGTATTGAAAGGTTTCTTTCTCACTTGAAATTTAGTTTAGAGTGAATTTAGTTTAGGGAATTTAGAGTGTTGGATTGAATGTCACTTTGAATTTTGTGTTTTTGATGAATAGCCTGCATTTGTCAACAGATGGGTTATATGATTTTGCAGATTAAATATCCCTGGTTCCTTTTTTCAGATACTGTTCATCCTGGAAAATGCAGGTTTCCAGATCTATAACCTGGGTTCAAGTCTTGACTCTGCCCATGCCCATCGCCACCTCTTTAAATATTCCCATAACAGTTTACTTGGCATCTTGTTCCAAACTCTTTCCAATCTTGTCTCGCTCTGTCCCCACTGGGCACGCTAGCCTCGGTGCATCCTAACTGCTTACTGTGCTTAAAGGGTGATGTAGACTTCGTGTATCTATAGTGGGCCTTTGTACAAGTGGTCCATCTGCCTTTTTCTCAGGTCACCCACTCTAAGAATTCCTACTCATGCTTGAAGAACCAGATCAAATGTCCACATCACTTGGAACCTTCACTGTTCAGGCAGAGTTAGGCCCTCTTTCCTCTTTGTTTTCCTCAGTGCTTTATGCTTCCCTCTAACCCAGCCTTTTATGTCCAATATCATCCTTGCCCCACTCTCTCTCTACTAGATTGTGAACTAATTGTGGGCAAGGATTGGATCTGATTCATCCCTGTATTCCCAGTGCCCAGCCTAGGGCCCAGCATAGGTGAGATGTTTCCTGTAAGTTTGTGGGATGACACAGAGACTATGACTCATTCATTGAGCACATGCTCTAGACCAGCTTTCTGAGTGATACTTTTTATATGTCATTATATTTCATTCGATCCAGTCAGTCTGGTGCTGTCTCCTATACATTGTTCCTCTCATATGCCAGTCATACTTGTAGTGCCACAAGGCATCCTTAGTCAGGACTCCATTTCTTTTTTTTTTTTTTTTTTTTTTAAGATTTTATTTTTTTTCCTTTTTCTCCCCAAAGCCCCCCAGTACATAGTTGTATATTCTTCGTTGTGGGTCCTTCTAGTTGTGGCATGTGGGACGCTGCCTCAGCGTGGTTTGATGAGCAGTGCCATGTCCGCGCCCAGGATTCGAACCAACGAAACACTGGGCTGCCTGCAGCGGAGCCCGCGAACTTAACCACTCAGCCACGGGGCCAGCCCCAGGACTCCATTTCTTGATGACCTGTTTTCTGACCCCATCTCTGGGAATGCCATGTGTCCAACACTAGGAGCCTCCTGCCAGTAGGATTTCTTCAGCTCATATTGAGAGTGAAACAAACCCAGACACTGGACAGTAAGAGTTCTGCCAACAAAGCTGTCGTTTCACGTGGAGGATCCCACATAAGGATGTGGGTGTCATGCTGAGTGAGGGAGGTGGATTGAATAGGGGCCCAGCCCCGAGACACTGTGGAAATGAGATGTTAGTCTTTTGAGTTGGTGCCAATTAGCACACATTTTAAATGATGGCAAAAGGGACTCATTAGGCTATTCAGAGACTGTGGAATTTCATCAAACTTGGTGAAAAGCCAAAGTCCCAGAGGGAAGCTAGAGAGATGGATGTTTGCCCACATCTGGCTCCAAGAACCTTGTAAGGAACCAGGCAATGGATCTTGTTTGGGTTGTATTACTAGTGGGACTGATGGGCCAATTTTGAACAGACAGCACTGAGGTGATTCCCAGTGATTATTTCAATAGAATTCAACAGTACTAGGTGCTAAATATGAGCCTGGCTCTCAGGGGAAAGAGAAATGGTTAAGGCATCAGTTGTAACTGCCTTCGAAGAAAGCCCTCAGTCTAATGTGGGAGGCAAGACTCACACATGAGTAACTACGATGAAAGGTGAGAAGGACCATGCTGTGAGAGAGTCATTGGTAGGGTGCAACTGGAGTTCAGGGAGGGAGGGAGAGTCACTCCTACTTGAGCCAAAGAGTTGTTTGCAGATAAAGCCGTATAAAAAGCTCCTACTACAGCACTTAATGCATAGCAGGTGGTCAATAAATGTGCATTCCCTTCTTTTCTTTTTCTTCTTCTCTCCGTATTAAATCTTCAACTTTATGTTCAATGCTTCACTGATTCATTCATTCTTTGTGTTTTTTTTCTTCCTCCTCTTCCATGCTGTAGGACAAAGTATGGGCTTTTTTGATAGGAAAATAAGCAGGAAGTAACCTTGCTTCAGTCTATGCTGGACCTGGGCCAAGGCTAAACAGAGGAGGTAGGCCCTAATCCAACCAAGCCTTCGCTCACCTGGTCTGTGCACAAACTCACAGCATCTTCCATGCAACTATGGATGCACATTACAAAGCCTATTTTTATTTCCAAAATCCTGCTTCCTGACTAGAGTGGGAGTTAAACTTTATATTTCCTTCGATGTTCAATACCAAATGGCTTATGGGAGCCCTGGCAGAGTGGTTTCAAATAAGCATTTTAATGTAGAATAAAGGTCAACGTGCTGGAATTTGAAACCATTAATCCTTTTGCTCTTAAGGAAGACTGTACTTTAACAGAATAAATAACAGATTAAATAATAAGAGTTCTGGAAATTCCAATGAGAAAAATTACACATTACGTTGTCGAGAATTGAAACCAATGAGACTGTAATGTTCTCTCCCTCGCTCTCCTATTTTAGGTTGCCAAGATTTAGAAGGTAAAGAGAAATTGTTCTTTTAATTTTCTATTGTTTTGAAGGTATAGAGAATGTTTGAGTCTCTGAAGGTTAAGGGATCAGTTATATTGGAAAATAAGCCCTTAGTTTTATGGGTAGAACAGGGGCATGCATCATCATAGCCTTGAGAACAGAAACTCCATGCTAATTATTTCAACTTTCAGTGAGCAAGGTCCCGAAAAGGGACAGAGAAAACCAGCCTTCAAAGTAAGCCAACAAACTCTGCCCAGAGTTGTCACCCCCGTCGACCATTCAAGGTCTCGATTAGATACTACCTCCTCCGAGAAGGCTCCTTTCACTTCTTAGTGTTTATGACTCCTGCCTCAGAACTTACATAGATGCTGTTTACACATCTTTTTTTCCTTGTCTTTTTTATGATTGTTACCATGTCTATCTTTCCCTTGCTCAATTATGCCTAAGACTGGAGTTCCTTGTTAATAAAAAGAAATACCGTTGGTTGTACTCCAGCTATCCAGACATTATAGTAAATATCTTTAACCCAGTATTTAATGTAATCTTTATCACAACCCCATAGGGTATAAATGATTATCCCATTTTATAGATGAAGGAACAGAGGGTTAAGGGGCTAGCTAACTTGCTCCAGGTCCCAAAGGTAGGATAGTAGTAGAACCAAACTTCCAATCCAGGTCTATGAGGCCATATTGTGGGGATTCTTGTATATCACACCTGAGGGTAATGAGAAATGATTGATGGTGTTTAAGCAAGGGAGTGATATGGTCAAATTTAAATTTAAGAACTTCTCTCTGGCAGGAAAAACTGGTATGGGAATACAAATGAGGAGACTATTAGAGTAATTTTAGCTAGAGATGAAGGAATTACCACAACAGTGAGAGCTGAGTTGTTAAAAAGTGATATTTAGGAGTTCACATTGACAAGGCTCGGTAACCAGTGGGTTGTAAAAAGAGAGGATTAGGGTTGGAGTCAAGGAGAACTGGTTTCCAGTTGGGGAGCCTGGGTAGATAGTGATGCTACCTACTGTGATAGGAAGCACAGCTCACTGCAAAGATGGTTGCTGAGAGGACCTTCCCACCAAAGAACCAGATCAGACAGAAGGTTAAAATCTTCCTGCCCAGTCCTGAGTGTTCATGACTTCCTGCAGCTACACTCAAATGTTCCCATTTTATAGGCGAGAACACTAAGGGATGATAATTAGGGGGCTTGCCCAAGTTCTTCTGTGGAATCTGCCCTATAATGAAGGCTAAATAATTACTTGTCAATTGAGAGTTCAGTTTGACATTAACCACTTTGAGATGCCATGATGTGATGGTTCACGTTGTAACTTCTGACACTTTTTTTCCTCCTTGGACTCTCTGGGCATGGTTGGGAAAGGGGAGGAGAGTACAAGACTGTGAATGATAGGCCACTGAAGCTTTCTTGAAGAAAGTAGATCTGCCAGCTCCTGAAAGTCAAGCATAATGCTTGAAATGTATCCATAAGGAGTACACTTAGTCCAACTTGGAATCTGAATTTACCAATCAACTGACTTGTTGTAGACTGAGCTTTTGTCTCTTAGTCTTGTGTTCTTTTCACTTCACTATACCTGCCTTCTATGCCTCCTAAATTGCCTGCATTTCACACCAGGCTGAAAAGCAAATTGTGTTTCCAAGCCTCAAAATTGTTTTGTTGTTCTTAGTGGTAATACAGTAAGGATTTTACACCAGGTCACAAATAGGCAAGATTAAACTAGGCACATATAGCCAAAATTTTCTATAACTTCCCGAAATATATGTTAGTTAATAAACACCTAAGACTTTCTAGAGCCAAAACAGTCTCTAAAGCCATCTAATGCAAACGTCTTTTACAAAAGGAACAATTAAGTTTCAAATAGTTTAACTGACTTCCACTATGACAACTTTCTACCATGTATCAAGGCCAGCATCTGAATTCAGGACTCTTTCTTATTTAAAGCAATAGAAAAAAATGTAGACGAAGATCAGCTTCCTCACTTTACATACTCAGAAACTGAGTCTTATTCACATATTCATTGATTCAACAAAAAAAGCCGTTTACTGAGTTTCCGCTGTATGCTGGGGGCTGGAGGTACAACAGTGAATAAGCAAGATGGATCCCTGCCTCCCCAGAGCTCTCAGTCTAGCAGGGAGAATGGCATAACATACTTAATCATAGTGGAGTGATGTGTGCTCCAATGCACTACATACGAAAGGGAGAACACCTGGTTAGGGAGGTCTCCCTGAGGAAGTGATACTTCAACATATCATAGTGGTTGAAAACAGGGACTCTGAAGCCAGAATGCCTGGGTTGGACTCCTCGCTCTGCCACTTACTAGCTGTGTGACCTTGGGCAAGTTACAGAACTTCTCTGGGTCTTCATGTCCCCGTCTGTAAAATGTGAATAGTCATAGCACCTACCTTGTAGAACTCTGATGAGGGTGAAATTAGTTAGTATTTGTAAAGCACTCAGTATTTGGCACATGGTAAGTGCTGTATAAGAGATTCTTAAATAAAATTGAAAAGAAGCTGAGATCCAAAGGATGAGTAGAAGTTAATTAGAGAAACTGGAAGGCGGAGAGGTGTTCCTGACAGAGAGCGCTGTATAAAGACTGAAGAAAGAGTCTGTTTCTAGCAACTGCAAGAAGTTAAGCATGGTGCAAATACAATAGACCCTGTTGATGCTGAAAAGAGGCACACAGGATCCAGATCAAGGGAGCTGAGGATCTTGTATCATATTAGAGTTTATCCAAAAACAGTGAGGGTTCAGGGAAAGACTTAAAGCACAGAGAATCTTGATCATATTTGGGTTTTTGGTAGTCTTTCAGACTTCTTAGTGGGATATGGATTCAGTGGGGATGGGGATGCGGGTGCAGAGACCTAGAAGAGAAAGAAAGTCAGAGTCAAGGACAAGATAGGACCCAGGCTTCCTGCCTCTAAAGCTGGGGCATTTTCCACACTGCACAGCATTTTTCTAATGTGCTTTGATGGAGGCATGTCATGCCAAATGCATTCTCTTCACTTCTAGACATTTGCAGTGCTTACCCTTTGAGCTGCATCCCCTTCATTAAGTGAATGTCCTGTTCCCCTGACCAAGAATGTAATTACCGAAGGAGAGATCAGATTAAAATTGAGTTTCAGTAATGGGCCATTTGTTTGGAAGGGAGCCTGAAGGTATTTCTGAGGACTTTAATCAAAGGGGGAAAAAGCCAATAGAACTTTCTGTGATGATGATGATTATTAGGGCAATTGAACTCCAGGCACAGCCGGCTTCTACATCAGTGAGTCATCACTTGCTTTTCTGAGGCCCTTAATTGGATGAGATTTGTTTTCTTCTGTAGTCAAGACTGTCAGGAATGGAAGGAACCTTAAAGGTCATCTAGCTCAACCCCACAACAAAGCTTGAGCCCTGGTTATAGCATTTTTATCAGTAGACCATCCGGTCCCTGCTCACATACCTGAACTGATAGGGAACTCGTTACCTTTAAAGACATCTCTCTCTCTGATAGAATAACTCTGAAAGGAAGCTCCTTCTTTTGTGGAAGTGAATTTTGTCTCTGGATCCCAGTCATATGTCTGTCCTGCTTCTGATTCTGGGGCTATGTGGGGCTTATCTGCCCCCACTACCTCAGAAGAGCCATGGAAAGATATTTAGGCAGCTCCATGTCCCCCTAAGCCTCCTCTTCTGCAAGTATCTTCTCAAATGTATGTCTCTATGTATTACTAATGGTAAGGACTGGCTGCTATAACAAAGAAACCCACTACTACAGTGAATTAAAGAACTATGAAGTTCATTTCTCTTTCACAAATTGATTCTGAATTGAACAGTCTAGGCCGGCAGCCACCTCGGCTCCCCACAGTTATTCAGGAAACCCTGTTGCTTCCAATGCCCTGATTCACCTTCACCTAGGCCATTGTTGTCATCTCCACGGTCAAATTCAGGTCCCCTCAGGTTGTAGCTGGTAGAAGGAGGGAAAAGAGGATGGGGAGAGAGCCCACTGCCTTAAGGCTTAGGCCTGAAGTGGCACACATCACTTTCACCTACATTCCACTAGTCAGAACTAGTCACATAGCTAGACTTCACTGCAGTGGGAATGTTCACAGGAAATATGGTCCAACCATATGCCCAAGAAGAGAGGGAGAAGAGATGTAGGAAGCCATCTGCCAGGTCCCACTAGACTCTGAGGTCAAGTGGGCAGGTTGTAGCTTGGATGGGGCCCTCATTTCTATTACCAGTTTCATTCTCTTTGGCTCTCCCTATGGCATGTTTCAAAAAATGAATGTGGCCAAGAGCATAGAGCATTTGAATGCAGACATCCCAGCCCCATTCTTATTAACTAAGCTCCTGAACCAGTCATTTAACTTCTCTAAGTCTCTATTTCTTCATTTATAAAATTGGGAGAAAAATGTCTATCCTATGAGCTCTTGTGAAGGTAGGAAGGGATAATTGATGCAATTGCAGTTTGTAAAATGCAGATAGACATGAAATAGTTTGGCTTCAATCTTGAAACTGTTGACTTTAAGCTTTCTCTGATGACCCAACTTAAAGGGATTTTTTCTCTCTTTGTATCGCCCAACGCAGTTGATTATCTACTACCATTTCAAACAGAAACCTACTGTGAAGGGTCTTAAGATAGTCTTTTACTTTACAGTAAAGTCTTTTACTTTACAGCCATTTGCAATCTATTTGAGGAAACAAATGGAAGAGTTTGATGGTGACCAATATTAGTAGGAGTAGCAGCAATGATCTGTCATTGGTGGCAATATCCATTTATCAAAGAGTCACTATGTGTCAGCCTCTGTGCCAAGTTTATGTATAGTATCTGATTGATTTTTATAATATTCCTTTGAAGTATTCATTTTGCCCCCATTTTATGGATGAGAAACCTCAGGCTCAGAGAGTTTAAGTACTTCCTTCAGGGTCTTACAGCTGGCAAGTGGCAGACCCAGGATTTCAGTTTAAAACTGGGCACTCTTCCTGTTGATTTGAGAAGATTCAGAAAAAGTGACATCAGCATCATGGTGAAGTGACTTGTTCCCTTTGTCTCTCCCCTCTAAGTTACAACTAAACTGACATTCACTAACCAACAGAGGATTCCCAATACAGCACAGCGGGAAGCCTGGGAACCCACACAGCCATACATCTGAAGGTGGGTGGACTGGATCCCCAGGAAGCAGTAGAACTAGGTGAGCAGACAACTCCCCCTCCCCAGCAGCAGTGAGCCAGGTTTCAGGTCCTCACACAGTGGCTGGTGCAACAGTAAGAGGAGGCAGGGGCAGCCTAGGTGATGTATTCACCCTTTTGGAGTGGTAGCCCAGCCCATGGGAGTGCCCACCATTCTTCGGTGTCCCTGCCTATTGGAGTGCTACACACCCAGTGGCAGCAGCTTAGCCCCCACGAAGGAGCCCTGCCCACCAAGAGCAGAAACTCAGCTGGTCCCCTGCCAAGCGCAGCAGCCCCACCTGCATGAGAGTGACCTGCCCATTGTTCTTGTGCGTGTGACCCACCAAGTGACTGCAGCTAGCCCATGCAAACACAGAGCAGCCCTACCAGCATACCTTCCAGCACATGGGGTGGATTCAAAAACACAGCTCTTGCTACCTACCAGCAGTGGCAGGTGGAATCTGAAACCTGCTACTAGCCAAAAGGTGCCAGCAAAGGATCAATTCATCAAACACCATGAAGAATTACAGTAACACCTCAGAGCAGAAGGAAAATGACAAGTCTCCAGAAACCAATCCTGACGTCACAGAAATTTACAATCTACAGAGAATTCAAAGTAGTTGTCATAAAGAAACTCAGCAAGTTACAAGAAAACTCAGAAAGACAGTTCAACAAACTCATGAATAAAATTAATGAGCAGGAGGAATACTTCACCAAAGAGATTGAAGCTCTAAAAAAAAAAAAAACCCAAACAGAAATTCTGGATATGAAGAACACAATTAATGAAGTAAAAAAATAATCTAGAAACCATAAAAAATAGAGCTGACATTATGGAGGACAGAATTAGTGACTTAGAGGATAAAAATATAGAATTGGCTTCAGGTGGAGGAGGAGAGAGAACTAAGATTTTTTAAAAATTAAGAAATTCTTTAAAAAATATCCAACTCAATTAGAAAAAGCAACATAAGGATTATAGGTATTCCAGAGGGAAAAGAGAGGGAGAAAGGAGCAGAGAACTTGTTCAAAGAAATAATAGCTGAGAATGTCTCAAACTTGGGGAAAGTGCTAGACTTACAAGGACATGAAGCCAATAGAATTCCTAATTATATCAATGCAAAAAGACCTTCTCCAAAGCATATAATATTAAAACTGGCAAAAATCTTTGACAAATAAAAAATATTAAGGGCAGCAAGGCAGAAGAAAATAGCTTACAAAGGGACCCCTATCGGGCTTTCAGCAGATTTCTCAGCAGAAACATTACAGGCTACAAGAGAGTGGAGTGATATATTCAAAATAATGAAAGACAGAAGTTTTCAGCTAAGAATACTCTATCCAGCGAAACTACCCTTCAGATATGATGGAGAAATAGAAGCTATCCCAGATAAACAAAAGCTGAGGGAGTTCATCACCACTAGGCCTGCCTTACAAGAAACATTCACAGGAGCCCTCCCATCTGAAACTAAAAAGCAAAGGTTTACAAAACCTTGAGCAAGGAGATAAATAGACAGAATCAGGAAGTTGCAGTTCTATATCAAAATAGGTAAGTAAACACTTAATTATAACATAAACGTTAAAGGGAAGGAAAACATCAAAAATAACTATAAATACTTCAATTTAGTCACAAACTCACAACACAAAAAAGAATAATTTGTGACAATAAAAACTCAGAAGGAGAAGAGAGGGATGAAACATGCTTAGGCTAATGGAGATAAGAGGCTGTCAAAAAATGGACTATCTAATCTATGAGGTCTTATATACAAACATTATGGTACCCACTAAATGAAACATCAGAGCAGACCCACAAATCATAAATAAAGAGAAAACTGAGAAAACTATCACAAAAACCACCAAACTGACATGGCAGTCAGAAATACAAAGGTAAAGAAACAATTGAAATATAGAACACCCAGAAAACAAGAGATAAAATGGCAATATTAGCCCTTATATATCAATATTCACTCTAAGTGTGAATGGATTGAATTTTCCAATCAAAAGACACAGAGTGAGTGGATGAATTAAAAAACATGACCCAACAATATGCCACCTCCAGGAAACACATTTCAGCTCTAAGGACAAACATAGGCTCGGAGTGAAGGGATGGAAGACAATACTCCAAGCAAATGGCAAGCAAAAGAAAGCAGGTGTTGCCATACTTATATTGGACTAAGCAGACTTCAAGATAAAAAAGACAATGAGAGACAAAGAGGGGCAGTATATAATGATAAAAGGGACATTCTACCAAGAGGATATAATATTTATGGATATATACGCACCTAACACAGGAGCTATAAAGTACATAAAGCAACTTTTACAGACCTAAAGTGAGAAATTGACAGCAACACAGTAATAGTCAGGGACCTCAACACTCCACTTACGTCAATGGATAGATCATCTAGACAGAAAGTCAAGAAGGAAACAGTGATCTTAAATGAAATACTAGACCAGATGGATTTAATAGATATATAGAGAACGTTCTGTCCAAAAACAGCAGAATACACATTCTTCTCAAGTGCGCATGGAATGTTCTCAAAGATAGACCATATGTTGGGAAACAAGGCAAGCCTCAATAAATTTAAGAAGATTTAAATCATATCAAGCATCTTTTCCAACCACAATGCTATGAAACTCAAAATCAACTAAAAGAAAAAAACTGGGAAGGGAACAAATATGTGGAGACTAAACAACATGCTACAGAACAACCATTGGATCAATAAAGAAATCAAAAAATACCTGGAGACAAATGAAAATGAAAACACAATATACCCAATTCTTATGGGATACAGCAAAAGTGGAACTAAAAGGGAAATTTATGGCAATACAGGCCTACATCAACAAACAAGAAAAATCTCAAATAAGTAATCTTATACTACACCTAACAGAACTATAAAAAGAAGAACAAACAAGGCCCAAGGTCAACAAAAGGAGGGAAATAATAAAAATCAGAGCAAAAATAAATGAAATAGAGACAAAAATTAGAATCAGTGAAACTAAGAGCTGGTTCTTTGAGAAGGTAAACAAAATTGACAAACCCTTAGCCAGAATCACTAAGAAAAAAAAAGAGAAGGCTTCAATAAATTAAATTAAAAATGAAAGAGGTGAAATTATAAGGATACCACAGAAATACAAAGGATTATAAGAGAATACCATGAAAAACTACATGCCAACAAACTGGATAACCTAGAAGAAATGAATAAATTCTTAGACTCATAAAACCTTGCAAAACTGAATCAAGAAGAAAGAGAGAATCTGAAAAGACCAATCAGAAGTAGAGACTGAAACAGTAATCAAAAACCTTACAAAAAACAAATGTCCAAGACCAGATGGCTTCTCCGGAGAATTCTAGCAAACATTCAAAGAAGATTTAATACCTATCCTTCTCAAACTATTCCAAAATATTGAAGAAAATAGAATGCTTAATAACTCTTTCTGTGAAGCCAATGTTACCCTGATACCAAAACCAGACAAGGACAAGACAAAGGAAAGTTACAGGCCAATACCGCTAATGAACATGGATGCAAAAATCTTCAACAAAATATTGGCAAATTGAATACAGCAATACATTAAAAGGATAATACACCATGATCAAGTTGGATTTATACCAGGGACACAGGGATGGTTCAACACCTGCAAATCAATTAATGTGATACACCACATTAACAAAATGAGGAATAAAAACCACATGATCATCTCAATAGATTCAGAGAAAGCATTTGACAAGACCCAACATCCATTTATGATTAAAAAAAAAGAAAACTATCAATAAAATGAGTGTAGAAGGAAAGTAGCTCGACACAATAAAGGCCGTATATGACAAACCCACAGCCAATGTCATACTCAATGGTGAAAACTGAAATCTATCCCTCTGAGAACAGGAACCAGAAAAGGGTGCCCACTTTTGCCACTCATATTCACCATAGTACCAGAGGTTTTGGCCAGAATTAGGCAAGAAAAAGAAATAAAAGGTATCCAAATTGGAAAGGAAGAAGAGAAACTCTTGCTGTTTGTGGACGAGATGAGTCCATATATAGAAAATCCTAAAGAATCCACCAGAGAACTATTAGCAATAATCAACTACAGCAAAGTTGCAGGGTACAAAATCAATACACAAAAATAAGTTGCATTTCTATACACTAATAATGAACTAGCAGAAAGAGAAGTCAAGAGTACAATCCCATTTACAACTGCAACAAAAAGAATAAAATATCTAGGAGTAAATTTAACCAAGGAGGTGAAAGACCTATACACTGAAAACTATAAGACATTATTGAAAGAAATCAAAGAAGACATAAGGAAAGATATTCCATGCTCATAGATTGGAAGAGTAACCATAGTTAAAATGTCCATATTACCTAAAGCAATCTACAAATTCAGTGCAATCCTAATCAGAATCCCAATTACATTCTTCATGGAAATAGAACAAAGAATCTTCGAATTTACATAGAGTAAGAAAAGACCTTGAATAGCCAAAGCAATCCTGAGAAAAAACAACAAAGCTGGAGGCATCATAATCCCTGACTTCAAAATATACTACAAAACTATAGTAAGCAAAACAGTATGGTACTGACATGAAAACAGACACACAAATCAAAGGAACAGCATTGAAAGCCCAGAAATAAAACCACACACATATGGACAGCTAATCTTTGACAAAGGAGCCAAGAACTTACAGCAGAGAAAGGAAAATCTCTTCAATAAATGATGTTGGGAAAACTGTACAGCCACATGGAAAAGAATGAAAGTAGACCATTATCTTACACCACGCACAAAAATTCACTCGAAATGGATTAAAGACTTGAGTGTAAGACCTGAAATCATAAACTTCCTAGAGGAAAATATAGTCTGTACACTCTTTGATGATGGTCTTAGCAACACTTTTTTGAATGCCATGTCTACTCAGGCAAGGGAAACAAAAGGAAAACTAAACAAATGGGACTATATCAGACTAAAAAGCTTCTGCAAGAGAAAGGAGACAATGAACAAAACGAAAATACAACCCACCAACTGGGAGAAAATATTTGCAAATCATGTATCCAAAAAGGGGTTAATCTCCAAAATATATAAAGAACTCATACAACTCAACAATAATAAAACAAACCACCCGATCAAAAAATAGGCAGAAGATATGAGCAGACATTTTTCCAAAGAAGATATACAGATGGCCAACAGACACATGAAAGATGTTCAACATCACTAATTATTAGGGAAATGCAAATCAAAACTACAATGAGATATCACCTTACACCTGTTAGAATGGCTATAAATACCAAGAGAAAAAGTAACAAGTGTTGGAGAGGATGTGGAGAAAAGGGAACCCTCATACGCTGCTGGTGGGAATGCAAACTGGTGCAGTCAGTATGGAAAACAGTATAGAGATTTCTCAAAAAATTAAAAATAGAAACACCATACAATCCAGCTATCCCACTACTGGGTATTTATCCAAAGACCATGAAATCAGCAATATGAAGAAATTTATGCACCCCTGTGTTTGTTGCAGCATTATTCACAATAGCTAAGATGTGGAAGCAACCCAAGTGCCTGTCAATAGATGAATGGATAAAGAAGATGTGGTATATATGTATCCAATGGAATACTACTCAGCCATTAAAAAAAAAATCATCCCATGTGCAACAACATGGATGGACCTTGGGGGTATTATGTTAAGCAAAATAACCCAGAGAAAGACAAACATTATATGATTTTACTCATATGTGGAAGATAAGCACATCAATAAAGAGAAGAGATTAGTGGTTACCAGAAGGGATGGGAATGGGGCAGTGGACAAAAGGGGTAAAGGAGCACGTATGTATGGTGATGGGTAAAATCTAGACTATTGGTGGCGAGCACGATGCAGTCTGTACAGAAACTGACATCTAATAATGTACAGCAGAAATTACACAGTGTTATAAACCAATATGACTTCAATAAAATAATTTTTTAAAAGGTAGGAAAAATAATTGATATGATACTGATTTGAAGAAAGAAAAAAAAGATTTATCACTTCATGGCGCCAGATCACGTGCAGTTTTGTTTGGTCATTGGCTCATTCAGCAGTCATTTACAGAGTGCTTATTGTATGCTGGGCACTGTTCTAAACACTGGGAAGATGGGGGTCAAATAGGTCATCTTAGCTAATGACCTCACCTCATTCTTAATAGAGAAAACAGAAGCCGTATGATGAGAACTGCCTCAAAATTCACCAACCTACCAGCATGTGTATCCGCACACTGCCTTTCCTTCTGTCAGAATGGAAACATACGCTTGCTCCTATCTAAAGCCAATCTGTATTCTAGACTCTATATCACCCCTGCAATTATCCCATTTTCATCTATATCTTAAATCTATCACTTTCTGTATTTTCCTATATTCGAACAAGTAAGCCATTATATTTCCTGTCTTTAGATAGAGAGAGAGAGAGAGAGAGAGATCCCCCCTGACCCCACATTTCCCTCTGGCTACAACCTATTTCCCTGCCCACTGTATAGCAAAAGTTCTCCAATGAATTATCTATACTCATTCTTTCCACTCCCTCACCAGGTATCACTCTTCTCAGTCCATTCAGGTTGATCTTCCATCCCTACTGTTCTTCTGAAATAGCCTTTAACAAGATCATCCTAGACCAGCATCCTGCCATTTCTAATGGTCATTTCTCTGTTTTCATCTTTCTTGACCTCCCAGCAGCATCTCACAGTTAACTCATAATTTCCTTCTTAAAAAACTTTCTTTGGGATTTCAAGACACCGCAGTCCTCCTCCTCCTTTTCTTCTTTCTCCTCTTCAGTGGTCACTCTTCCTCAGAGTCCTCTCATGGTTCCTTTCCTACCATACTTTCAGTTTGGGAGTACCCTGGAAACTCTGCCTTCTTCTCTTCTCTTCTCTTCTCCAGCTATATTCATTCTGTAGGTAATTTAATCCATTCCCATAGCTTTAAATATCAACTATACACTAATGAGTTTTCAGCCTTAACTTCTCGTGAACTCTAGACTAGTATAATCAAACTGCATACACAGCATCTCTCTCCAGGTATCTAATGGGCATGTCAAAATGTATTCATTCAAGATGGGAACTTGAGTCTTTTCCATCATAGTAAATGGCCCCAGGTAAAAACCTAGGGGCTGTCATTAATTTCTCTCTTCCCCTCACATCCAATCCATTAGTGAGTCTTGCCAGCTCTATCTCTAATATATATCCCAATCCAATAACCTTCCTCCATTTCCTCTGCTATAACCCTAGTCTGAGTCACTGTCACGTCTTGCTTGGACTACTGAAACAGCCCTCAACTGATCTCCCTCTTTCTTGGCCCCTAGAGTCCATTCTCCACACAGCAGCCAGATATGTCACTCCCTGCTTGAAACCTTTCAATGGCTTCCATTCTAACTAGAATAAAGCCTAAGCTCCGTACTGTGTCCAGTAAGGCTCTACAAGACCTAGCCTCTGCCTATTTCTCCTACCTCTTTCCCCTTTACACAGTCACTAAGACCTAGCTGCTGTGACCTTCTTACACAAACATGTCAAGTTCATTCCTGTCTCCAAGATTTGGCATTCTTCCCATAGGGGAATTTTCGTCAATTAGGTCTTAGTCAAGGTCATCCCTGCAGGGAGGATTTTCCTATTCATTCTAGTTAAAACACGCCACTCTGTCACTATCACATGATACCATTTCATTTGCTTCATGGCATATATGAGTAGCTGAAATTATCTCATTTAAGACTGTTTTCTCCTGCTGGAATGTAAATTCTTGGAGAACCAGACCTTTGTTTTGTTTATTGTTATATACCCAGCACCTAGAAAAATGCCCAGCATTTAGTAAATGCTTAATAAACATCTATAGATTGACCAATTGGATCTCTGCTCTCAAGATCTTCAATGTAATGAAAGTGACTGAAATGTGAACAATGACCAGAGAATATGATTTGTGCTATGACAGAGGGAAGCCCAGGAGTTGTGGGATGCCAAAAGAAGCACCTGACCACGCTGGAGGCATCAGATGAAGTGAAAGTAGAACTAGAGACTGCAAGATAAGTTGGTTTTAGCCAGGTGAAGAATGGAGGAAGAAAAACATGTATGGAGGCATAGTAGGCCAGTCTGATGCGTGATTCATCAGGGCTGGAGTAATGGGGGCGGGGAGAGTTGCACAGCAGCCAGCTTAGGAAAGGCCTAAGGTGGGGGGCTCAGGACTTCAAAATTTCAGTTTAAATGGAGAGCCAGAGAAGTAGCCAAGTGAACAAGCCTCATGATTGTCTTTTGTGGTTCAAATTATGTTTGAAAATTTGTATTTTTTTTAACTTTTTATATTAAGACAGTTCCCATAGTTGCATGAAATTTTTTCCCCGACCATACTACAGAGCATGGATAATATAAACGTTGGAAATACATACATGTACTTGGCATAATTATGCATATGAAATCTATCCCATACTATAGAACTAATCTACTGAGAGTTTCTTTAGTAACTACATCATCGTCTTTTGATATCTTAATGAATATATAAGTTATGTATTATAAATAAAATTGGATTTATGATTTCATAAAAAGTGTTTTTAGCATCATAAATATGCCATATATCCTACTGTTTCTGGTATAAATAAGTGGTTATGACTCAAGTATTGGACTTGGGAAAGACTTGCAGGTTCTTGAGGCAGTAATATTATTCTAGGTACTTATTACATGACCCAGTGTGGGTCTGCATAAATAGCTGCATGAATAAGGTATTTTCCTTTCATATACGCTTGGTAATTTTAAACGGAGATAACTTCTCCAAACAACATAACCTGCATGTGGACTTACAAGTACTTTAATATATTGTCATAGCAAGTACTTATGCTACATTATAAAGCATAACATACACCTATAAAAATTGTTAAGGGGCTGGCTCGGTGGTGCAGTGGTTAAGTTTGCACGTTCCGCTTTGGTGGCCTGGGGTTCGCTGCTTCAGATCCCGGGTGCGGACATGGCACCTCTTGTCAAGCCATGGTGTGGCAGGCGTCCCACATATAAAGTAGAGGAAGATGGGCACGGACATTAGCTCAGGGCCAGCCTTCCTCAGCAAAAAGAAGAGGATTGGTGGCAGATGTTAGTTCAGGGCTTAATCTTCCTCAAAAAAAAAAAAAAAAGTGTTATGAGCATGGTTCAGGGAGGGAATAGTTCTACCTTGGAATATCCAGGACGTTTTGGAACAGGAAACAACATTTGAACTAGGCTTTGAAGGATGAATAGTAATTTTCCAGATAGCAAAAGAAGGAAATGTCATCTTAGGCAGTGGGAATGAGGCAGTAAAGGTATGGAGGTGTGAAAGTATTTGGGATGTTCCAGGAACTGAGTGAATGCGGCTGGAAGACAGGTGGGGAGGAGGCAGAAACAAGAGTGGAAAGTTTTGTTAGCCTCAGGACTGAAGGGCCTTGAAGGACATGCATTTAGACTTTATTTTGTATTCCTTTAGACTGCATTCCATATATTTAGGCTTTACCCTGTGGGCACCATTGGAATCCAAAGGATTTACAGAATCTGCGTCAAGAGACAGTGAAGAGCAGTCTGGAGGCCGAGCCCCTGCCTTGGCAGAGCCTCTGCATCTGCCTCTGAGTCACTGTTCTCTGGGCCTCCACCACTTTATCTGTTAAAGAGAAGGTTGGACCAGATGATCTCGAAAAGGTCCCTACCACAGCTGTGGAATTTCTTAGGCTAAATAAGTGACCCCATCTTTTTTGTCAAGGGAGTGAACAGAGTTAGTCTATCAACAAGCTGAAAGGGAGAATTGCTGCTCTCAAGCTAAATTTCCCTTGGGACACTCTTTTCTGTGCTGACCCCTCAGACCAGTGGAGCCAGCAGTAATGAGATATCGATGCTGGCAAGCCTCCTCCCCACCACCTGCCCATTTCTATGCCTAGGAGTACCTCAGTGAAGACTTATGAAGGCCTTCTAAATTGAATTCACCTCTCTCTTATCTCACACTTTATCGAGATGCTACAGATTTCTTAACTTGGCTGGGAAAAGATAGTGCAGAATCATTTGTCCCAGCCACAAGCTCTCAGTATTGACCAACACGTTGGTAGGGAAGGTAGAACATTTGCCTCTAAAGAGAGATTGCTCAAGGCAATGTTCTTGCTGTCTTAGGAGAGACTTGTTTTGTCTTTCATGCTTTCATTTGTTATTGACCCTATCCTGTGGTCTTTGAGATATTCTCTTCTAGAAGTGAGGAACCTCAGACCCTTCTCACACTTTATCTAGCCATTCAGTCAGCACATTTCATAAAGGGTCTTCCATGTGCCAGGCATTGTGTTAGATCATGAGAATAAGACAGAAGTCATACACAATCTTTACCTACAGGGAGCCCCCAATTTGGCAAAGGAGGCAGAAACATACATACATAGTTAGGCATCAGTTGTTAGTTACTATAGTGGAGGAGACATTCATTTATTCACTAAACTTTATAAAATGAATAAGAAAAATCCCTGGCCTCAAGTAGCTCGTAGACTAGTTTTTTAAAATGATAGAGAGGGGTTCTATTTTAGATGCATGTATACAGGATTCAGAGCATGTATAAAAATTTTATCTGTTGGGACAACAGAGTGAGAGAGTGGGTCAGGAAAGGCTTTATGGAGAAATCTTGAAAAGTAAACAGGCTTTTTACCAGGCTGTCTTAAGGGTATGGTGGGAAGGGGACAACGTGAGGAAAGGGAAAGTAAGACATTCTAGGTGGATGCTCAGCATGAGAAAAACCCAGACATACGAAATAGTCTAGTGTGTTTGTGGAATCACATTAGGATCCCTGAGTCTGGTTGTATTTTTCTCTCTTAAAATGGTTGTATTTTATCCTGCAACCTTGCTAAACTCACTTAGTACTTCTTATAGCTTCTCTGTAGTTCTTATAGCTTTTCCATCAGGTTTTTCACACATATGAGACTTGTTTCATGGCCCCGAATTTGGTCTACCATGGTAAATGTTCTCCATGCACTTCAGAAAAATATATATCCTGTTATTGAGTGGAGTGTTTAATAAATGTCAGTTAAGTCAAGGTTGACAGTGCTGTTCAAGGCTTATATATCCTTCCTGATTTTCTGCCTGTGTATCTATCAACTACTGAGAGAGGAATTGAAATCTGTGACTAATTGTGGATTTGTTCAATTCTGTCAGTTTTTGCTTCATGCATTTTGAAGCTCTGGTATTAGATGCATAAACAATTAGCATTGTTATGTCCTCTTAATGAATTGACTTCTTTATCATTATGAAATTTTCCTCTTTCTCCCTGATGATATTCTTTGCTCTGAAATGTGTCTGATGTTAATATATCCACTCCAGCTTTTATTTCTTTATTAGTGTTAAAATGGTATAAGTTTTTCCATCCTTTTACTTTTAATCTGTTTGTGTCTTTATGTCTGAACTGCATTTCTTATAGGTAGCATATAGTTGGGTTTTGCTTTGTTATCCAATCTGGCAATCTCTGCTTTTTTAATTACAGTGTTTAGGCTGCTTACGTTAACATGATTATTGATATGGTTAAATTTAAGTCTATCAGTCTGCTCTTTGTTTTCTTTTTGTCCCATCTGTTCTTTATTCCTTTTTTCTTTTAAAGTAATTTAAATAAGAAATATTCTTAAATATTTATCCATATGACTTCCATTTCTGATGCTCTTAATTTCTTTGTGAAAGATCCAGATTTCCATCTGGTATCATTTTTATTCTACCTGAAGGACTTCCTTTAGCATTTCTTGGAATGTGGTTGTGCTAGTAATGAATTCTTTTCGCTTTTTATGTCTGAACAACCTTAATTTTGCCATGGTTTTGAAAAATATTTTTTGTATAAAATAATTCTAGCTTGAAAGTTTTTCCTTTCTGTACTTCAAAGGTGTTGATCCATAGTCTTCTCACTTAACATTGTTTCCAAAGAGAAAACTGTTTTCATTCTTACCTTTGTTTCTTTGTGCATGTTTTTTTTTTCCTCTGGCTGCTCTCAAGATTTTCTTTTTATCACTGGCTTTGAACAATTTGGTTATGATGTGCCTCTGTGTAGTTTTCTTTATGTTTCTTTTAGTTGGGAATTCATTGAGTTTCTTGGATCAGCAAGGTTATAGTTTTCATCAAATTTGGAAAAATCTCACCAATTATTTCCTTGGATATTTTTTCTGTCCATCCTGCTTTCAGGGATTCCAATTTCCTGTGTATTAGGATGACTGAAGTTGTCCTATAGCTCAGTAATGCTTTATTAATTGGGGAGAGGTGGTCTTTTTTCTCTGTTTGTTTCTTTCTGGGTAGTTTTTATTGCTATGTCTTCAAATTCACTAATCCTTTCATCTCCAGTGTCTAATTTGCCATTATCCCCATCTAATTCATGTTTTAATCTTAGATATTATAGTTTTTAATCTATCGAAGTTCAATATGTGGCTTTTTTTATCTTTCATCCCTTCTTAACTTTTGGAACACATAGAATATAGTTATAATAACTATTTCACTATCTTTTTCTGGTGATGCTAATATCTGCATCAATTCTGGCTCCATTTTGATATGACTTTTCTCCTTACTATAGGAGAAAATATATATATATATATATTTAATTTATATATATATATTTAAATATATAATATTTGATATGACTTATCTCCTTACTATAGGAGAAAATATATATATATATATATTTTATTTAATATATATTTATTAGATGGCAGAATTTTACCCTGTTGAGTTATGGACATTTATGTATTCTGTATTTTGTATTTCTGTATTCTGGTATGGGGTTAAGTTACTTTTGAAACAGTTTGGTTTATTCAAGTCTTGCTTTTAAATTCATTAAGTGGCACTAGAGCAGTGTTTGGTCTATGGCTAATTATTCTCCACTACTAAGGCAAGTCTCTTCTGAGTATTCTATACAAATGCCCTGTGAATTATGAGACTTTCCAGTTTAGCTGGTGGGACTAGGCACTGTTCCTAGCCCACTGTGAGTATCAGTTACTTCTAATTGTCTCAGATGTTTCTTTCCCAAGTCTTAGTTTTCTCACATACATGTGCTGATCAGTACTCTGTTGAGTACTCAAGAGGAACCCTTGACAGATCTCCAGAATATTTTCTCCCTCCAACTCTGTCCTTTCCAGTTTTCTGACTTGCAAACTCTAGCCACCTTAGTCTTTCCAAACTCTCAGCTTTGACTTCTTAACTCAGGGAGTTTGTCAGACTCTGCTTGAGTCCCCCCCACCCATGTCAGGTCCTGGAAACTCTCAAGGCATAAGCTGGAGCAATCCTATGGCTCACCACATTGTTTCCCATCTCATAGCAATCACTCTTCTTTATTACCTGATGTTCAATGTCTTAAAAAGAATTTTTTCATATATTTCACCTGGTTTTTTGGTTGTTTCAGGTGGGAGGGTAAATTCAATTTATATTGTCTTATCTCAGCCAGAAGTAGAAGTCCTCCCAAATTTTTTATGACATTACAAGCCTCTCCAGATGTGGGCTTTAGTTACCTCTTTATTCTCATATTCCTCTCCTCCCTTCTGTTCATTGAATACTATGAAATGCTGCAGATACCATGTTGTGGCACATTTCTATGTTCCCTCTGCCCATAAGGCCTTGCCCATTTCCTACCTCCTTCTTTTGACTAACTCCTACTAACTGTTTCAGACACAGTTCAGGCATTAGATACTCCTACTTGTTTCACCTTCCACCCCTAGGCCAGGTTATGAGCTTTGCATCTCTCTATCAGAATTGTTTTTGCATGTCTCAAATTGTGTTCCATGGAAGAATAGATAGATATTATGAGAATAGGGATCTATTTGGGAAATATTAGGTTAAACAGTGTTAAAGTTTTTTTACTTCAAATCTTTTCACAACCTAATGTGCATTGTGAGTCTCCAAAAGAGTGTATGATAGGCAGCTGAGAAAACTGTGGGTCAAAGAGATTTTATTGGAATGTGCCAGAGAGCTACACTATTCAGATATCTCTCTGTGGGAGCACGGAGCCTAGCGTAACAGAAAGAGAACTACATCCCTAGTCCTGAGCCTGCCTCTGATTTGTTGTGTGACCTTGGGCAAGCTACTTTCCCACTCAAAACCTTAGTTTCCACATCTTAAAAATGGTGGTAGAGGCTAGACTTGGTGAAATTAGACTTGATCCTCAACCTCCTAATCCTCTACTGCCTGCTGTGATTGCACCAACCTTCCCTGAGCTCTTTGTTTGGTGGATTCATGTACCCTCGCAAAATTCATTTTGCCAGTTATCATGTTGTTGTATGTCTCTCCTAAATGACCCAAGTATAAGAGTCTTGCTTCAGCTCTGAGACTATCTGCTTCTGCTCTATCATGCCTTGCACATAAATACTTCTTTAGTCCTTCCTTGCTGTGTTCTCTAGTTCTATCACTTAGTCCTAAATGAGAACCCTAGAGACCTTTTTAGACTCCTCCTCTCCTTCATTCCTCATTTATATATAAGGTTAACAAGTTTGGTTCTGGTTGCTTCTATCCCCTAGATAGCTCTTCAGTCAATCCGCTTATTCCCTACCCCCCAAAATATAGGTATTATTATTATCATTATTATGGTTAACATAATAAAGGGAAACTGGGGCACAAGAGATTAATTAATTTGCCCAATGACTCACAGCTAGTAAATGGTTAAACAATAGCCAAAACCTAAGTTCTAATATACTTGCTTCCTCAATTAACATTTGCTTGTTGATTGAATAAATAAATGAATGAATGAATGGATTTATAAAATTAATTTGAATTTCCTACATTTCCACTGTTTCTTCACTTAGAAATGTAGGATAAGTTTTCCCCATAATTTTGCTTTGTTGAGTTGCACCATAATCTTGTTGAACTCTGACAAATGAGCAAAGTCCAGATGTCCCCTGTGGGATGCCTGAGCTGTCAGTGAGCTGTTACCGATATCTCCATACATGCTGAGTATCTCCCCTAGAACCTCCTTGTCCTTGTTTCCCTTGAAATATCTATAAACCTGGAAGCAACTGCAAGTCAGAGCCTAACAGAACAGACCGTTCTCAACCTCTTCTCCTCAGCTCTCTAGGAGGTTGCTGTTTGTACCATTTTTTACCCATAATTGGGACAATTTATCTAAATGACAATGTAACTGGAATTGTAGTTTATAAAAAGTATTAGAATATACTGGGGTTCCATGTGAATATGAAGAAAAAAGAGTTAAAATTTATTATATTGCAAGCAATTTCAGTCTCAGGAATGTCATTTTTGATGAATAACTTGATTCCAAAATAATGTCTGTACAACTGATCATGGTAATATTTAAAAAAAAAAAAACAGAAAATAAAATTCATGTTTTTTACCCTGTCAATCCTCTGTAGAGTCCCATTCTAATCTCTTACCCAGGCACCACAGCCCTATCATCTGGCCCTACCCATCTCTCCGGTCTTCTTACTGCTTTTCCACTTATACTTTCCCCCCCTAGTTAGTCATAGTAAACTGCTTGTCAGGTCCCAAACAGACTTTTCTACCTTCTCAATATGTCATCTCCTCTACCTGGAAGGTCTTTTACCACTTATATACCTAGTGAACTCTGTCGTCTTTCAAAACCTTGATTAGGTGTCAGCTCTTCTCTAGAGTCTTCTTTGACCTCCCACCCCGTTCTTTTGTGGACAGACAGATTTGTTATTGCATCTATCACACTGTTTTCTATTTGTTTGACTTCACTTTTGTCTCCTTGTGTATTCCAAGGAAGGACTAAGCTCAGTGCTTGACACATGTTTGGAATTCAGGAAATCTTGTAGCTAAACTCTCACCAGTTTGGAAGAGCTCTTTGCGTTTCAGACTAGAAGGGGCTTTGGAGGACATTCAAAAGCTTTGCTTCATTTACTGTTGAAACCAAGGCTCAGAAAAGGCAGTAATCTGCCCAAGATCACATTCTACATTTGATGGCATTTGTCCATTGTTAGGTAAATCCCTATCTTTGCCAAACTAGGGAATTCAACATTCCTAAGAGTTTTATGTTTTTTCCTATTCTGTTCTAACACATAGGTTGGGAGCATGAACTCGAGAGCCAGATGTCCTGAGTTTGAATTCCAGCTATAACACTCACTATTGAGAAACTGGTACCTGGTACATACTTTTTCTGTTCCTCACTTTTCTCCTCTAGACAATGAGGATAATGAGAGAACCTATCTCATAGTGTTATTGTGAGGAATAAATGGGTTACACCCATAAATTTAGAACAGGAAATATAGAATGAACTCAATCAATGTTCCCTATCACGTGCAGAAATAGGGAGAGGAAGGAATCCGGATTAACTCAGATTTCTAATACAGAAAAACGATTAGGAAGTGCCAGAAGAAAACTAGGACCCAGGTTGCATAGTATACTGCACAGATGTTCTTAATTGGATCTTAGTGTTTCTGCGTCCAGGGAAAGGGAAATAAAACCAATCCAAAGGTGCTTGAGTGAGTTTAATCCATGTTTTTTCTCCTTGAACATTCATAGCACTGGTAATAGAAGTAGGACCAATAAGTAGGCAGGGGTCATATTTCATCTCTGCCTTCAGGTAATCTTTCCAATGTTCAAAGATGCCTAAATATGAAACAGGCTGCCTAGGAAGGCAGGAAGCCCTCATCAATGTGTGTGTTCAAGTAGAATGTGAGCAGCTACATGGGAGCTCAGATATTACAGAGGTTCACACATAGGGTGGATAGTTGCAGCAGATGGATTTTGAGATCACTTTTAACTGTTTAAATATTTTTAAAAATGTGTTTTATTTTACAGTTCTAAAGTTCTAAGGTTCTGTGTTTCTTTAAACCTATGAGTGTATGATTCTATGATTCCATTGGATTAACTGTCAATCCCATAGATTATGTTTGACAGCAATATGGCTATCCATTTTATAACAATATCTTTTGAACCTACTGGGAATGTTTCCATACTGAGCATCAGGGGAATTTTAAAAAGTGATGTCTGGTGGAGGTATCCATTCAGGACCTTTACTAACTGCTATCATAGCTTCTCTCCATGGCTATATTTTTAGCTCCTATAGCCATTTAAGTTGAACATAATTAGAGGAAAACAATAGCTAAAGCAAAAAAGCACCGTCTCAGCATTTTGCAAGGAATGGATGAGGCTAGAGAGAAGCAGCTGCCCACTGCTGCACTTATATTTAGAATCTACCTGGGGGCAGCTCTGACAGGCAGGGCTGAGTTCAGCCAAGTTGAAGGAATGGAAAAAAGGACTGATATAATATTTTTATCATCTTTGTAATGAGTAATCTATAATACTACAGTTATAATCTATAATATACAGTTATATTTCAGAGATAACTATTGTATACAAAATTTATTGATTAAAACTTTATTGTATACAAAATTGGGAAATACCATGAATAGCCCTTGTAATTGTCACTCAAATATTTATGATGAATTAAATAATAATATTAATAACCCTTGAATCCAGGTTGTTTTCTAATCTAATGCTCTTCCTTTGCATTTTGCATCACTACCCACACAAATTTTATAGAACTTATCCTCTTCAGCAAATCAAACGCACATTTGATCACTTAAGATCCTCCAAAATCAAAACACTTGAATAGCTTCCCATTCTTCTTAGGATAAAGATTTTGGTTTGTTTTCCTGCTTTCCCTTGCCCCACCCTGTCAAAATCTCTGCTATAGGTTCTCACATACTGTATACCTTAGCACTTAGCACTGTTGAATCTTTCCATTGTATGTGTGATCTTTTGATTGACGTCTGTCTCCTCGATAGACTGTAAGCTTCTGAGGACAGGTAACATGTCCGCTTTTGCTCCTTCTACATTTTCATTCCTTAGCACAGTCCCCTAAAACATAGTAGACATGCAATGCAGATTTGCTGAAAGAATGAGTAAAATGAAGTAATGAATTGTGTTTTAGGATGTTCTCTTCCCCAAGATCTAAAAATCACAGTTTTAGTGATCTGAGGAAAGTAGAGATACTAATTTATAATGAGGTACTAGTATTTAAGTATACTTATTAGTATAAATACTAGTATTTAAGCATACTTATTAAGTATAATAAGATACTAGATATTAGTAGAGATACTAATTTATGAATAAGTGTATGTTTATACACAAAGAGAGAAAGTACATTATAGGTCCAATTGGAATGTAGGATTTGAGCTTGGAAAGAATGGGACATAATTAACAGGAAAATGGAGGAGTCATTGATGTTTCCCAGCTTTTGCCAAGCAGGATTAAATTACTTTGATGGTTACTAAATAGACCTTACACAGAGATCTCCATTTATAAAGGGCACAAATTTGTTGTCAACTATCATTTACTGCTAGATGTTTAGTTATTTATCTTTATCTTGCATACACAGATATCTTTGGTTCTTTTACTGTTTATCCTCAAAGCAAAAACAAACTGACTGAGAACATTGCAGCTATTAATTAAGGCAACTTAGCTGTTGCCTTGTCGGTGAGCTTTGGGATCTTGTTTAACTCTGCTGTGTGCAAGGGCGTGTCTCTATGTGACAGGGTCATTTAGGTTCATTTTGGAGAAAAAAAAACTACACTAAGATTTCAACAGATGAAGCAGAGGGTTTAGTATATGGAAATTATTACCTGGTATGGAAAGCTAAAAACTCCAGAAGGGAACACTGAGCTCACCCAGGGATAATAATCGCAAGAAGCTGCCATCACTGCTGGGATTAGGGGAGCAAAAAGGATGAGTTGGAGTTATCAGAACCTAGGAGCTTAGAGAGGGACTGTGTGGCACTGAGTTCATTTCTCTGAGGAGGGGGCATTGCCTGTCTGTGGCTGGTGCCTCTGAGAGGGCAGGAAGAAGTTGGTTCTAGGAGTGTCAAAAGAAAGTGGAAACTGGAGCCAACAAACACAAAAAGCAGAAAAGCAGTTTCTTCTCTGCTCCTCTTCTTGCCTTGCAATTTCCCTTTAGTTATTGTCAGAACCTAACAGGAAGCCATACAGAAAAGAAATCTGGGAAGTGTAGTTTGCAGTATCATAGAGCAAAGTAGAAAAGGGTGGATTTGGAACTGAAAGACAATAGGTAGACATCTGACCCCGTCTATCCCTCTGGTTACTTAATCATCTATACATGCCCTTCTACGTATGTTTGAAGTTCCATATAACAAAATATGTCAATTTCATGCTTTCACCTTGGAAGACGTAGCTGATTTTCATACACATAAAGATGTTCTCACCATCTCCTCAAAAGGGGAAGACACAAAGTTCCAGTAGTCACTGCAACCATCTCTTGGTGAGGTCATGTTATCTGTTTTAGTCACAATCCCATTTGAATAATATGCAATCTAAAGGATATCTTTAAAGGTATCCACCAACAATGAACTCTTTATAAAATATTAAGGGAAAAGGAAGGGAGAGGGAGAGATAAATTTACACACACACACACACACACACACACACATGCACACATCCCTAAGGAAGAAGAGATGTATGTTTGCTACAGTACTCATTTCTGCAACTGGTCAAAGGGTATAGTGATAGTTATAACTTCCTTTTTCTATTACTCATTCCATTTCCCCTTTGCTCTCAGCAAATTCCTCAGCTTTCTGATGTTCTTTACCTGGTAGGGGGATGCAACCTTTATTTTGGAAGGGTATGCATCTTCAGTGAACCTTTATTGGGTTGTACTTGTCCGTTACCTTTTATTATTGGACAAAGAAGTACAAAAAGGCATCTTAGAGAATCCTCTGGGTTCCAGAATTATTCCTTCTTGCTCCCACTATGTTGTATCAACTCCAATCTCCCTTAGTAATTGGGATCAATCACTAACCAGTACAGCAACATGATTCTTTGCCTTTTGATTTAGCAGCATCAGGAACCCTAAATAACCAAGTGGTCACTTTAGCTTCCATTTCAGTGGAACCGTTACCATCTTCCTTTAGGAACTAAGACCTCCTAAACCAACAGAGCCCCAAGTTGTGGGGATGAGACACAAAATTTCTGTGAAGGAGTCATTAGGTGTCATATGAGAGGAGCCAATCTCATTTTCACCCCTTGACTCTCAGATACATATATTCTGCCTGTGTGAGAAACAGCCCTCTGTGTTGGTCACTGGTTCAAAGCATGCATGATATCTTGTAAGAGAAACCCCAAACTTTCAGTTTCCCAACTGGGACCGGAACTGAGTCTTTGTTAGACCATTCCACAAATCTGTCAGGCAAACTGCTTCTGGGAAATGAGGTATGTATTAAGACCAATAAATACTATCTGTATGAGCCCATCACTGACGTATCTTAGCAGCAAAATGAGTTGGCTTGTCAGAATTAATGCTGTGTGTGATACCATAAGGTAAATAAGGAATTCTGTAAGTCCATGGATCCATGGTGCTGGCAGAAGCATTAAGTATGGAGAAGGCAAATTGAAATCCCTAATAAATGTGCATTCCAGTGAGGACAAATCACTGCCCCTTCATTATGGAAGGGGTCTACTGTAATCAGCCTGCCACCAGGTGACTGTCTGGGAGTGATTGGCTGGGGAATCAGTGTTGGTCTCTACTACTGGCAGATTAGATATTTAGGAAAAGTTGTGTTGTAGAGCCTTGCATAGCCTCCATCCCTGCTGTTATGACCTCTTTGTATTTTGACCCATTAAGCAAGGCCTTGGATAACGAGATTGACTGATACCAAAAGACTCTATTATCGTAACCTGATTAGTGAGAACCTTCTCTGCAGTGGGTGCTCTTTGGTGAGCATTCACGTAGAATATAAAATCTTCACACCCCGTCTATTCCAATAATATCATTCTTATACCTCTTGCCAGATCCCTGCGAGAAGAATCTTCCAATCCTGTTCATTCCAAGTCCTTGATCGTCTAGCCAGACCATTAGAGTGTGACCATTAGATCAGTAAAGACTATCCCTCTGTTCAAATGAAGTGAACAACCAAATGTGCTACTTGAAGTTCTGACCCCTGGAAGGATTTCCCTTGATTATTGTCTTTCAAGGACGGCTCTGACTGGAGACTGTAAAGCTGTAGCAGTCCAAGTCTGATTGATTCCAGCATGTCACACAGAATCACTTGTAAACCAGACCCAAGTTTTTTCTTCTTCAGTGAGCTGGTTAAAAGGAACTTTCTGTAAGGCCATAGTTGGGCTGAAGGAGAGGAAGCAATGCTGTAGGAAGAGACGCTGTGGGAATATAAGCCACCTGTTCGTGCAACTTACTTGTGCCTCAGAACCTACTAGAGCTTTATACTATTATACCACTTATATACCATTTTCACTTGTTGGTGGATTATAAAACCAAGCTTATGGCTTGGTAATATGGCAGCCCAGGCCACATGATCACTTGCTGTCCCAAGGTCAGAGGTTTAGTCTTTGTCGGGTCTTACTACGCAGATAAGAGCTGTTTCTTAAAACAGAAGTAGTTATCTGCAGAAGAAGATATGGTTTTGCTCTTAACTCTAGTGATCTGCTCTGTGGTTGTCCTACTGTAGCTCACCATTGGCTTCATATAGAGTCCCTCTTTGCCATAGTCATTTTGGATCTCCTGAGTCATAAGGTCCACGTGCAGAGCAGCCTTCACTGCAGCCTGGACCTAGTGCAGAGCCTTCTTGCTGTGAGCTCCACTCAAAACTGGTAGCAACACAGGTTACTCAGTAAATGGACCGGAAAAACACAGTCAGATACGGTGTATGTCACCTCCAAAATCCAGAGAGGCCCACCTATCACTGTGCTTCTTTTAGAGATAAATAGTATGAAGTGCAGCAGTTTATCTTTCACTTCTAGGGGGATATTCCAAGGTGCTCCCAAACCCTAGACACTTTGAAAATTTCACTGACTTAAGCACACTCCTGGATTTTTATGAGGTTTCTCTCTCACCTCCTGTCACATTTGTCCCTTCTACAGCATCTGTGGTACTTGTAACTTCCTCCTCATAATACTGTAGTTATCAACATAGTATACCAGTGGATGATCTGTGGGATGTCAAGATGATCAAGATCTCTGCAGACTAGTTTATGATAAAAGCAGGAGGGTTGAAATAGCTCTGCAAAAAGATAGGAAAGGTATGCTATTGTCCCTGTCAGGGGAAGACTGTCCTTGAAAACTGATAAAGAAAAAGGCATTTGCCAAATCAATAGTTTGTACAAGGTGCCAGGAATATTGATATTTGCCAGTAAATATATCACATCTGAACAGCAGCTGCAACTGTAGTCACCACCTATTTAAATTTATGGTATTTTATGCTCATCCCAAAGAGTCATCCACTTACTCCATAGACCAAAAAGGTGAGTTAAATGGGAAAGTGATAAGAATGTCCGTAAACTCAATTCTGTTTTGGTTCATAAATCTCTCCGCTACCAACCTTTTTAAAAACTAAAATTTATGGGGATCTATCCAGTCTTAAGGATTGATGAAATGTAGGATGTGGCATTTCCCATCACTGTGTTCGTATCTCCTCCTCAGGTCTACAACAAGAGGCCATGTTGTGTACTCCTGCCGGACCCATTCCAAGTGTGGCAGCCATCAGAGTGTTCCTCATGCAAGAACTGTAATTGACCAAGGGTCCTAGCTGCTGCACTGAAATCCACTGCTGTGTTTGCACTGAGGCCATACTTCCCATGGCCCACTCCTAGCAAAGACTGAACTCAGTTGGAATATTAAGTTTGTCTTGTTCCTGGGTAATAAGGGACTCCTCTGACCGGCAAACTTGGCTCTAGGACTCCCTGTTCACCTTCCTGATCTTTTCTTAGAACTCATTGCAGTCTAAGACACTTTTTCGTAAGCTTTATTTCTTCCTTCCCTTGTTCCTTCACTCTAGGTCATGCCTTGAATGACCTGCATTACAGTCTGATAGCATTCTTGGTCTGGCCTCCCAAAGGTCCCTTCCCATTTTCTCGCAGGCATTTCCCCTATTAAATTTATTGCACATATATACCATTTTGATGTCAGATTCTCAAGGCCCTTGGACTAACAAACCCAGTCTGTGATATAATAAGATGAGATCTTCTCTAATCTACACTTCTTTATTCTCTGTAGCACAATGAATAAACAAAGAGGCACACAAGAATCCGAAGCTACTATCTCTAGCAGGCACTGCTACTACAGTTTGTGTTTTTTGTGCTTGACTCCATTATTTTACATGTGAGGATGACAGTTCCTAGGACACAATACACCATTGCCAATTGCCCAGGATTTCAGTTCCATCTGATGTTTTCTGGGCTGTTTAGATGTTTTCTGAAGGTGAAGTAATTGACTAGGTGCAATAAGATATGTTTGTGAGGAGAGGGTATTGGGCAGGGATTGCGGGGAGAAGTACTCTGGCTGCCTCAAATAGCAAAGCTCATGTAGTACAGAAATGGCTTCCAGTTGTTGGCTCTTACAGCTCCTCGGTCTCAGAGATAATGGTCTAGAGATTAAGTGGTTTTTCTACCTTCTTTCAGGTAGGAGGACCTGTTCTATTTCTTGAGGCAAAGCATAAGTAGGCCACCAACTTTTCTTTAACCCAGCTCAGGCAGTTATTAAAGTTTGTAGAAGTAATTCTCAGTTTCTGACAATAGATTGGTTGTCATTGTAATTGTGGATATTGTAAGTTCGTGTTATTTCTTTGTCTTTCCAGTATATTTTACTAGGAAGTGGGAAGAGGCTGAAACAGGGCAATTCACTCTGAAAGCTGATATTTCTACAATTAATTGACCAGGAAATAGTTGCAAATATATTATAAAGATAACTTCATCTGCGTTTTATTTCCTATGTGATATTTGCTTGGCATTTTGAAATTACAACCATGAACAGTTATGGGAATATCACCAAAACAACATAGTACATTTTTTGGTCCCATCCATAGTCAATTAGGATAGAAAAAGAATTTGCTTGAAGACTTCTCTAACACCCATACTTTAACTTTTATTCTGTTGTACAAATGTACCCTCCCAACAAACACTCATACATCATGGACTAGAGATGGAGGTAAGTGCTCAATTAAGAGAATGTTTTAAGTTTGGCAACTTTGGACCAATAACTAGCTCTATATGAGCCTGGTAATATCTATAGCAAATGGTTTATTTTAGGGTTAAACAAACTCAGAGGCTTCTTGTTGCTCCCGTTGTAGGCTTTTACTACGTAACAAATAGTAGGTGGCAAAAAAAGTTAGGTCTTTTTTCCTTCCAGTCTAGAATTTATTTATCTTTTGATTTACAGTGTTTCTCAAAAATATAATGTCTGCCAAAGAATAAACAAGTCTTTCTAACCCCTGTCTTATCACTGATCACTGATCTTGGTCACAGAATAAGCCTCTTAAACTTTCTTTCCATAGGCTAACTTTAGGCTGACACTGCCTGTTAAAATAGATGTTCAAAATAGGGGTTTATGAACCAGATTCCAGCTATACCACAGGAAAGTCATGTAAACTCAGGCAAATCATTTAGCCTTTCAGAGCTTTAGTGTCTTCACCTATAAAAGGTGGTAATGATGCTTACTCCACAGGACTGTTGTGAGAATGAGATGAGAACCATCTATAAAGGGCACTGGGCAGTGTCTAGAATAGATAAGTCTTACCAAAATAAGCTAAAAATTAGACACAGCTGAGCCCTGATCCTGGCCACAGACTGAGACCTAAACTGAAATCTTAATCCAAGTCTTCATCCTACTGACTGTTTCACACATCACACAATATCACTATTTTACTTATTATGACCACATGAGAGGATGTGGATGGATTAAATCCATATCTCACTTGGACAATCTCCCTTTAGCTTCTATGCCTTTCCTGCATTCAGTCTAGCTATCTATAATGAAAGCAACCAGGCGTGGGGGCTTGATGTGAGACAGCCACCTTGGTACAAAATGAGAGGAGATTAGAGCTAGAAAGGAGCTTAAAGGCTACTGCATCTAAACTCTTTGTTTTAAAATTTGTTTAAAATCCTTGGTTCCCGAGGAAGGACACACTGCCCCAGCTGTATCCATTTTAGGAGGAGCAGAGTCTTTGCATATAGGCATCTGTACATGGGGCTCACAAGCCAAAAAAGCCCACTAGCTACATACACTTTTTTTTGAGGTTTATATACAGTGAAATGCACTGAATTTAAGCATTTGATTTCCAGGGCTTTGATAATGTGTACACTTGTACAGCCATCCCAAACAAAATTTAGAATATTTTCTTCACCCAGAAAGTTCCTTTGTGGCGCTTTCCATTCACTCTCTACCCCTCCATAAGCGACCACTCTTGATTCTATCACCGTAGATTTGTTTTGTCTGTTCTTGAGCTTCATGTAAATGGAGTCATATAATGGGAACTCTTTTGCATCTGACTTCTTTCAGTCAACCATCTATATTGTGGAGTGTATCAATAGTTATTCTGTATTCTTTTTTCCCTAAATAATAGTCCTTAGAATGTACGATAGGGGACACGTCCCAAATCTAGCATCTGCTGAGTGACTTTGGGTAAGCCATGGAACCTTTTTAAGCTTGTTTCCTTATCTACAAAATAGAAATAATACAGTGTATGTTTCAGGGTTGGATATTAGCACTATTAGCACGGTGTCTGAGACACAGGAAGTGCTCAGTACAGGCAGCTATAATCACAGTGTCTGTGCTCCTCTTAGTCTAGAGATTACTGTGTACAATTCTTTTGTTTTCCACATGAGAGCAGGGAGGCCCAAGGCCTCTCTTCTGGGAGTAACGCTCAAGGCCTCTTGGTGGCCTGCCATGTGCTTGTTTTGCTGCCCCACACAGACCTCACAGAGAGGCCTTGGTAGGCTACACCAAAGAGTATGCAACTGAAAACTGCTTTCTTTTGGAGGACTGTCAAAATACCCTCCCGATGAGAACCTAAATAAATAGTTTTCTAAAACCTTTCAGATTTTTTAATAAGTCAAAATACACTTTTCTGACAGCATAATTGCTTTTCATAGTGGGGCCTTAAATCTGCACTATAAAAGAATAATGCAACAGTAGATCATTTGTGAAAACTTAATGAAAACGGAGTTAGGGAACCTCAGAGTCACTAGACCTTGAAATTCACTTTCAGAAACTAATTTGCAGTAAATGCATGAGAAACATATTTAGACATGATAAACTTCCATGCTGGTGCCAGGCAGGTGTGGAAGTTTATCTTGATTAACTCCTTTGTTTTAATTAATGCCAAAAAGCACAGTGTGGGGATCTGGCATTCTGTCAGCGGGAGCCATTTTGAAAGGAACCATCAGGCATTTCTGTATTCTGGATCAACTTGGAAGGACTGCCTGCTGTGGAGGATTATGAGGTCTTCCAAAACACCACACTTGCTTCTCTCCTTTCTGGTACTGACCTTATTAATAACAACAGTTAAGTCTCCTGCTTATTTGGAGACAGGTCACTACAGTGGTTAAATATAGGCTATAGAGTCACACTACCTGGATGAAATCTCAACTCTGCCACTTTCAAGCTTTGTGATCTCAGGCAAGTAATTTAACCTTTCTGTGCCTCAGTTTCCCTCTCTGTATATGGAGATAATAATAATCCTCAAAAAGTTGTGTTGAAGATTAAATGAATTAATATGAGTAATATCCTTGGCATCTGCCTAGCACATAGTAAGTACTCAATGAGTGCTGGCTATTATTATTTTATCATCATTGTAATGCAGAAATGGGCAAAGAGCCTTCCGTACATCTTTCTGTTGAACCATCATGACAACCTATGAGGTAGATCTTATTATCCCCAATTTAGAATGAGGAAACTGAGATTCAGAGGAGTAAGCTTTAATGGACTGATGTAATGGGACAGAAGAAAACAGACCTGTGACCTTGGTTTCGCTTGAAACCTGCCTGAAGTTTAGTTCATGAATGTCTGTGTAAGCCACCTTGAGGAAGACTTAAAAGTTCCTGAAATTTTGTTGTCTGTATTCAGAGGTGTAGTGGCCATTTGTTCCTCTAATAGTCAAATCACTACTCTCCTCAACACCTACAGTGTCCCCAGGTCATTTTGGTTTTCTCCTGTTCTTTCGAACCACTCTCCATTCAAAGCTCATTACAGTCACTGAGGAGGAGAGAGGAGGTTGCCATTTTGTGACCTTGAAGCCCCAGGGCCTGTTATTGAAATGCTGAGAGAAAAGAAATTCTCTCAGCCAGAAGACTCAGTAGAAATCCACTACACTGACCCAAAATGCCTTTAAGGAATTGGTTGGAGGCAGGAGTCCAAAGGTTCTTCCTCATGCTATCTGGCTATGGATCTTCGTTGTCAGGGCTCCTGGTTCATGAGACCAGGAGAGAGCGCCAAAATGAGCATGAAGGCAGTCGCTTGTTCTGGAAAGTAAGATGTTTCCAGAGAATCAGTCCACTAGCTCATTCAATGTCAGGAAAATCTCTCAGGAGGTAGACAGGGCAGAAATAATACTCAGGAAGTAGTGTATCCTTGTTCTGGAAGTTACTTCACCTGGCTTTGGAGGGCTCATCCACAGTGTGTCCTTGGGCTGTTTCCTTCCCTTCTCTGAGTTTTAGCTTCTGTATCTCTAAAATGAGGGCTTTGGATCAGAACAGTTATTTCAAAGATTTTTTAAAGAAAGGAGCCCGTTTCTCAAACAAAATCTCATGTAACATATAAAACTAATAAAAGAACTATCTAGGTTGAAGTGGAGGGTCGCAGACCTAGTTTCTTTTTGTTGAGAGGGAGTACCAGAGTTATTTTTAAGAGTTTGGGTTATTTTGATTGTTATTCTTATTTGGTGGAGTGGAAAAGTAAGACTTAGACATGACATAGGGCCTGCCCCACCAGGAGCAGGCCCCCAAGTGGCCTTAGACTCTGAAGAGGTGCTACTTATCCATTTATCTTTAGTATTTATGCTGGTCTTTAGACACCAGGCCCTGACTACAAATGTCTGTTGCATTCACATATTTGGGGAATATCCCCTCCCCAACAAAGGAAGGGTATTTTAAACAAAGAACTAAAAGGAAGGAAGGAAGGAAAGAAGGGAGGGAGGGAGGGGGGAAGGAGAGAAGAAGGAAAGAAAGGAGGGAAGGACAGAGGAGGAAGAAAAATTAATACTAATAGTTGAGCACTTTACTCTCTTCAATACTCATTCATTTAATCTTTACAAATCTCTGTGGGGCAAATAGAAATATTCTTCTTTCCATAGTAAAGATGAGGAGACTGAGGATTTCATACCTATCCTTGCAATGAGATTTGAGAGAAATAAAGTAGCCAATTGAATGACAGGAAGAATTAGGGAATAGCCTTTGAAGAAGAAGACTACAAAGAGTATTTCAGACAAAGAGAGGGCAATTGGAGAAGCATACCAGGCAGAGAAACAGCGTGAGCAAAGGCCAGAGGACTGAACATGTATAGTGCAACTAGCAAGTAAGGAGTGTCCACTGTATGTTATGGTGACAGCCAGTGTGAACCAGTTGCCTTATGCAGTCGAAACATATGGAAAGTTCCTAATTTGGAAAATAGGGGAGTTTGAAAACAATTGGAAAAAACTTTGGAGGAAGGAAGGGAGGGAGAGAGGGAGGGAGAAACCACAAGTTGGGGTTGGTGTTTATTTAATTTTATGCTATAAGATTCTATATTTTCTGGAAAACCAACAAGACACATGTTTGAATTTAGCTTTTTAAATTGCAAAGTTAAGTACATGTTATTTTGGATTCTGAGTCCAAACATTTGCTTGGTATTTTCCACACATCTTCTCCGCTCCAGTTGGAGCACATGAGAGTCCTGGTTTCTCTTGATGCTAGGCAGGCTTTCTGCTGAATGCTGTCTGGTTTTCTTAAAATGCCACCAGGAGGATGGTATTGCAGGCTTCTGAAAAACAATGGAACTGACTTGGGGAGGAGGCAGTAGAAAATTTGAGGAGGCCAAAGAAAACAGGCAGGATAGCTGGGTCCCAGGTCCACTCTGCCGTGAACCCACTGTATGGCCTAGGCCAAGTCCTTCCCTTCTAGGCCTCAGTTTCTCTACTTGTAGAATAAACAGTTTTGGCATTTGAGGAGTTAAGTAAAATGGAAGAGGGACAGTGACGGAACGATATTCAAAATACATCTTGCTTCCAATCATTTCTCATCTCCTCTATCATTACTACTCTAGCTCAAGCCCCAGTTATTTCGTCTAAGATACTCCTTTCCTAACACATCCTTCCTTCATTTACATCCCCCCTGCAGCCCTGCTCCACACAGCAGCCAAGATGGCTTCTTTTAAAATGAGAGTCAGATAATTTCATTTCCCTGTTTTCAACCCTTCAGTGGCTTACCATTCGCCTAGAATAAAATCCCAAACCTTTACTATGGCTCATAAGGCCTCACATGATCTGGCCCCTAGGTTATTCCCTTAGTTTATTGCCTACCATTCTGCTCCAACACCTTGGCCTTCTTGCTAGTCCTTGGACGCCAGGAACATTTCTTCCTTAGGGTTGCTCCTGGTCCCTCTGATAGATTTCTGACTCCAGATTCCCACATGTTTTGCTCTCTTTCCATTAGGTCAAAGAATAAAAGGCCAGAAACAAAACAAACACACACAGAAAACCAAAAAACAAAGATAAACAGAAGTACAGCAAAGCTGAGTCAATTAACTTGCCTGGCAAGGAAATTAAGAAAGTTTCCCTGAGTGTGAAGTAGTGGCTCTTGGAAATCAGCAGCTGTGTTGTTTTCATATCTGTGACCCTGGAGTGCACACAGAACAGCACTTTACCTGTCCTAAGTGATTTAATCAAAGCCCAGAGGCTTTGCCCTTCGATGAAGCTCCACTTCTTTCAGTTCTGTGCACATGCCATTCTATTTCACACGTTCTTGCATTTTGCACATCTTGTTCTTTCTTCTGCCTGCCTTGTCTTTCTACCCATTTCCCACTAGGAGATGTGCACTCATGCCTCACAGCTCAACTTAAAAAAGGGCATCTCCTCCGGAAGGCATTCTCTCACTCCTTCCGTGCTAAATGTATCACTTCCCCCATTACCTCGGAATCGCAGTACCTAGCACACCTTTAGCAGAACCCGTATCATGGACTCAGCAGTGGGATGATTGTCTGCTCAGCTATCTACTCTTCTAAATGGGGAACTCCATGCCTTAAAAATAGGGGGTCATGTCATAATCACTGTTGTATTTTTAATGCCTGACGCATTGTCATACAATAACTATTTGTCTATTTGAGTTTTTTAGTAAATGTAAATGAATGAATAAATAAATGAGTGAGCAATGAATGAAGTTTGATGATGAAGGTGATACAGACAGTGGGGGGCAGCAGAATTACAGTGATGGTGATGGTGATAGTACATACTCACAGGTTTGGTGACTTGCCATATACACACAGGAGAGTGAAACAGAAGAGCATGGAAGAATACCTTGGCCATGTACATAGTGGGTTTTGGAAACAGTGCTCAGTGAGTTTTTTACCATTGCATTCCATTTATTGGAAAACTCTGCCAATGAAGTGTTTGTGTATGTGCGTATGTGTGTATTTCCCCAGTGCTAAAGTCATTTAAAAAGACATTTTTTAGAGCCAGCCCTGATGACCTAGTGGTTAAAGTTTGGCAGTCTTACCACTTCTGTGGCCTGGGTTCATTTTCCCGTCACGGAACCACACTACTCATCTGTCAGTTGCCATGCTATGGCAGTGTCTCATATAAAAGAACTAGAATGACTTATAACTAGGATATACAACCATGCACTGGGGCTTCAGGGAGAAAAAGAAAAAAGAGGAAGATTGGCAACAGATGTTAGCTCAGGGCAAATCTTTCCCTGCAAAAAAACCCCTAAAAAAACCAAAAAACACAAAATCTCTACTCAAAAATATTTTAAGGGGTTGGCCAGGTGGCGCAGTGGTTAAGTGTACATGGTCTACTTCAGCAGCCCGGGTTCACCAGTTTGGAGCCCAGGTGTAGACATGGCACCACTTGGCAAGCCGTACTGTGGCAGGCACCCCACACATAAAATAGAGAAAGATGGGCACGGATCTTAGCTCAGGGCCAGTCTTCCTCAGCAAAAAGAAGAGGATTGGCAGATGTTAGCTCAGGGCTAGTCTTCCTCAAAAAAAAAAAAAAAAAATATATATATATATATATATATGTAAAAATAAAATAAAAAACATTTTTTAAACCAAACCCTGCAACATGGCTCCTTTCCTAAGGCTGGCTCTTTTGTTGGACTTGTCAAAGCTTTGGGGTTCTGACAAGAAGGACCCTCCCCTTTACCTACCATGTGGCCTTAATTGGACTCAGTTATGATAAACAGGGCATGCAAGTTATAGTTTTGGTAAAATTTTCTGCCTGGTGTATAGCAGGGTAATAAAATGCGTGCTGTTGTGTAAGATGCCTTTAAACATTCAGCATCCAGGGATGAGTAATGATTATATCCCTCTTCTATTCCTAGCTGACTCCTGGTAGGAAAAAAAAAGTCTCTTTCAGCTTTTACCCAATGTCACTTACTACTGCCATTATAAATTGAAAACATTTTTCTGCCATAAAATTCCCTGTGATGAATTGTACCATAGGAATTAGAGTTTTTTTCATCGTTTTCTTCTTGATGAGCTGGCAAAATAAAGAGAATAAAATGAGTACATTCTTTTCTTTTGGAGAAATCCAATCTCTGCAAATGACCCCCTTAAGACTCTCAATGACTGTTTGTATGGATTCTGATCTTAAAAAATCACCCGACTTGGGGGCTCGGGTGTGTGTATTATCATGCAGTTAGTTTATTATTGAGCAATAGTCTGTCTGAAAGTGATTTTGAGGATGACTTCATTAGCAGAACTACAGAAAGCTCCCCTTAAGTGATTTGAACAAGGAAATTGAAAGAGAATTTAGGACTTTTATTTAAAACAATGCTATCTGGGGCCCCTTTTCCAATGCATCATGCCTCGTTACCTGAGCAGAGGTACACACTTGCTTGCCCGCGTTCTGTCTTCTTTTTGAGTTAGTCCCACGTTTGCAATAGAAGAAAGCTTGGGCTGATATCTGTGCTAAATACTAAGTGTGCAAAGTGCTTCTTATATCACATCCTTATAACAGTTCTATAAGAAAATATTATGCACATTTTACAGATGAGGAAAGCGAGGGTCAGAACATTTGAACATTTGAGTAACTTGTCTGAGATAATACAGCTAGTTTAAAATGAATCCAGAATTCCAGCTGAAGCCCATTTTTCCCTAAAAGCGATGTTCTTTCCTGTACAGCAGACTGCCTCCCAAACACAGTACAATGGCGTGGACCAAGAGATCACAACTAATAGATTAATTTTAATGTCATTCTGTTGGATACTTAAGTCTGACATGACAGGCTGGACATTTGTAGGCTCTCCAAATGTGTTTAAGTATGCAGATGTAAGTTTTCTTTACCCCAGGGCTCCAGTGGAAGAAGCAGAAGGCCCCTGCTAATACTGCCGTCGTCCCTGGACTGCAGCATCTTCACCTGGCAGAAAGAAGACATAACAGTGCCTACTGCTGCGTGGGATTGTCTTTTTATGTATCTTTCTCCCCACTATATTACAAACTCTTTGAGTGCAGGGACCTGGTCTGATTCATTTCCATACATGAATTGGGTCTTCATTAGGTGTACACTTGATGGATGGATGGGTAAGTGGATGGATAAATTTGAGGTTGAGAGACAGGGACTTTGAGAACGTCAGAATTTAAGGGTTGGGTAGACTAAGAAAAATCGGTAAAGGTGATTGAGATAAAGCAGTCAGAAGAGGAGGATGGAAACCAGGAGAAAGGAGTATCAGTGAAGCCAAAGGTAAAAGGAGTTTTAAGGAGGGAATGGTGAAAAGTGTCAAACACTAAAATAGTGTTAAATAAATAAAATGAGGATTTAGAAGTTTTAGCACTACTAGGATCATTGCTTGGCTTGGTAAGAGCAATTTCAGGGAAGGTGGAAGTGGAAGCCATTCAGGTTAAGAAGTTAGGGAAGTGGAGGCAATAATTACAGAAAACTTTTTGAAGGAATGTATGTGACATGAAGGGGAGAGCTGTTCTGTTCACTTGGGGAAGATGTAAAAGGGGAGGATTTTGAGTATTTCAAGTTGTGAGACTTGAATATATTTGTGAACTTCATAGAAAAAGCAAAGGGCAAGGGGAGAGGTGAAAACATGAACTTTGAGCCAGCTATGAAGCCTCCCATTGGTACTCTGGTATTCTGTACATATACAGGCTTCAAGCTACTGATGGTGAGGATCCTGCCCACTGCCCATCTGAGGTGTGGTCGGAGCAGTTAGCCAGAGGTGTGTGCTTTGTACAGCCTTCAGAAGACATATAAGGCTTCTGGGCATTTCCACAGCACCTCCTAAGGGAGTGTAATCATGACGTATATCCCTGAACTTCAGCAAGTAAAAGAATTCTCCTAATACCAATAAAACAAGAGCCAGTGCCTGCTGTTACCATTTTATACTGAGAATACCTGTCTCTCTTATGATCAACACAAGAATTGACAAAATCATCTTCAGAAGGTGCATCCAAATGTCTTTCTTTTGAGATGTCTATGTAAAAGGCAGGTGTGTGTGTGTGTGTATAATTTAATTGTTTGGCTAATTGCTTTAATTATTCACTTCTCTAAAAGCACTACTCCAATAGTTATATAACCTCAAGTTGTCAGGACCTGTGTAGTACCTTAATGAAGACCAGGAGCAAAAGTTGCCACGTCGAAGTGGGTGGCCCAAGAAATCAGACTGAAACCACAGGTACCATTGCAATGAAAGTCATCGTCACAACCTCTCTCCCCTTGATTCCTCTGTTCCTTTCTGGGACAAAGCCACATCAGATAAATTGCCATTCTCCAAACATACTGTGTAATTGCAGGCCTCTGAGTCCTTTGTGTGTGTTTTCCCTTTTCTTGAAATAATGCCCATCTTTTTAACATTTCAAACTCCTCCTTATCCTCCAAGGTCTAGTGTGAATGAAACCTTCTCTGATCCGCTATCCAACGAATGAAGTTGTTTTAACTACAGCCCCATAACCTGCCTGTGTTTTCCTAAATGTTCCCTGATTTTTACAATGCTGTATCCCTGCTTTTCTCAGTTCGGAATGCCTTTTCGTCTCTACTTGTTTGCTTCATCTCTACTTGTTTACAATTTTGAAATTTGTTTACAAGTTTGAAATTTCAGAGTTGGCCCTAAGACAAAGGTCCCAGGCAGGAAGTCTTTCTTGTCTACCTCATACTAGATAGAACTGTCACTCACTTCTTTGTACCCTGCCCCACACATGCCCTGGTTCCATCACAGGAACTGTGCTTTTTCTGTTCTTTCATATGCTCCAACTCGCTCCAATTTGATTGTGAACTGCTGATTCACATCTGGAGTCTTGTTTACTAGTATAGCCTCAGCACTTAAACATAATATTTTGTTGACTGACTATTACTTCATACAGAGGCTGACACATAGTAAATACTCGGTGAGTGTTCAATAAATAAATGAACGAATGAATCCAATGAAACAATTTGTATGAAAGGATTTTGTGAACTGTAAAGTACTGTTTGTAGGAGAGTGGTTATCAACAGTGATCATTACTAAGTCAACCAATAAGCTCCTTTGGACCTTAATCCGTTGTTCAGGCCTCAATAGTTAAGCATTCAGGGCAGAAAATGGTCACATGGTGAGCCACAGAGGCACAGGCTGAGTCAGAAGGGACGTGACGAGGTCATTTATTTCCCCTTCTCTGAAAAGCTCTGGGAAAGACCCCATCTTTCATGCCACCTGAAACCCCTGCGGGAGTTCCCCAGGAACATCTTACAGAATGCAAGCCCGCCTGGGAGCCATTATCCTGTGTGAGATGACAGGTCTGGAAAAAACGACATGATTTGTACACATTCCCAGCTGTCATTGAAGCTGCTGCCTTAACGGATTAATTAGCTCTCTATGTTTTGGTGCTTGTATTGGCTGTTGGGTTGCTCAGCTGAACATAGGCTTCCATGGACATTCAAAGAGGTATATGGTGATGATGATAATAATAAAAATAATATTAACAGCTGATGTTAATTGATAACCTACTATGTGCCAGATAGTGTTCCAGGTACCTTAAATGTATTATTTTATTCTCCTAACAGCTCATAAGTTACATGCTATTATTGCCTGTACTCTACAGGAGGAAACAGTGGCAAAATCAGGACTCAAACCCAGGATGCTTAACTCCAGATCTGCGAGCTGAATCAATAATCTTATCCTCAATATAAAAATGAAGAAACAGAGGCTCAGATGTGAAGTGGTTTGCTTATAAGTGATTGAACGAGCCTAAACATAAGTCTGCCCCACTGCAGTCTATGCCCCTCCACTCCTGCCAAGTACTGGCTTGTGCCCAGAGTCAAGCAGGTCTTTGCATAGGTAGGTAGCAGGGCTTGAGCAACCAAGGTCCTGTACAACTTCTGGAAGCAAGGCAGGACCCCAAACCCAGAAGGACTGGGTCTGGAGGGAGGTCTTAACCACAAGAACAAGGCAGAGTCCTAACTGTTTGGTTATATGAACAGAAACACAACGACTGGCAATAGTCTGACTCGGTATTGCTTCCCCAGAGTCACTGAATAAGTGCTCTTTACCTTCTGCTTCCCCTCCCCACACCCAGCCCTTCCCCTTTTCCAGTTCATTAAGAAAAAGGGTAGGGAAATGCACAATTATTGAGAGCGTATTATTTGAAGACATTTCTAATGTGCAATTTCTGGTGATCTTCTAAATAACCCTGTGAAATAGGTAGTATTATTATTTTCATTTTGAAGAAATTGAAGTTAAGAGAAGTAATGTGCCCCAAATCACACAGCTCTTCAGTAAGTATCTCGGTGTGATTTTAACCCAGGTCTATAGTACTTAGTAACAGTCGATGAATACTTATTGAATGAATGAATGAATGAGATAACAAGGTCGGAGATCTTTCAAGTTCACCAGGTTGCTTTTTTAGGATGGTTTAAGGTCTGTTCTTGACACTGGCTGCACATTGGAGTACTTACAGAGCTTCTAAAATGTACCAATTGCCTGCCTCCCCTCCGCTGAATCAGAAGTTATGCCCAGGCATTGTTGTCTCTTTTAAATGTCCCAGATTATTCTCATTTGTAGCCAGGATTGAGGATCAACTGGTCTTGGAAGGACTTGGATTTCTCCTGGTGGACCTGGATGTGCAGAGCTTGTAAGTGGCTGTCAACTGGCTTCTGCTCTTAGGGGAAGTGGGCTGTGAAGTAGGACCCTGGGCATCCTTGGCCTTTGGGTCAGGTGTGTGCTGATCTGGCTGTTGTTGCTCTGGCCTTTCTTGTCAACCTGGTGGAATTGTAGCTCGTTTGCCTGCCTTGCCCTCTGACTCCTGTCACCTGCCTAGTCCTCAACTTGGCAGCATAAATTCCTTCCGTCTTGCTGATGGCAGCACCGTCCACCACTCCCAGGAGCCTACTGGGATGGCTACCTTAGTTTCTCCTTCCTTAACCTTCCCCTGTCCCAGAATCCCTAGGCCTGAGCTCACTGACACCCTATAGTCCACCTCTACCAACAAACAGCTCTCCCTTGCTCTCCTTTGCTCCCTCTCAGAGAGTATAACAGTTTTTCTCTGTTTCTACTTCTTAGTCTTCTGTCCATAACAAAGGAGGATATTGTGAAAATCAATTGCTTGGGTCAAGGAGAGAGTATTGATTCAGCTAACAGTGCTGATGCTCCAAGTCAGTCAGAAGGTGAGAGAGCTAAAAATGACTGGCATTCAGGGGCCAACTCTGCCATTTCCATGATCTATGCTCAAGAAATAAGCTCCCAGGCATCTTCCCTCCTGTCCAACTTTTGTGGCCTTCATTTTACTCCCAATTCCTCTTACTCTGCCTCTCCTCTGTGCTACTGTCATGTTCTGGGCATTCCTCCAAAAGTGCACTGTTGTACTGACACAACATGCAAACACACACTCATGCATGCACACACGCATGCGCACATACAAACTAGACTGGGATCTCCCTAAGAGCAGAGAATTATGAAGTATGTTGTGCTGTCTCTGTCCCCATTTCCCAGATCAGATCCTGGCATAGAACTGGTGTCAATGAGTATAAGTTATATATAGTTGAACAGTAAAGTGTTTCACCAAATGTTTTCTCAGCTGTTATTTTATCTAGAACCCATGGCAACCCTGGAGGATAGTGTTCAGAATTCATATCCACATTTGACAGAGGGAGTAGCTGATAGGTTTGAGCCCGGAACTGTGGGCTCTATAGCGGAATATACTCTGTGACAAAAGTGTTCTATGTCAACACCTCTGTGATGAAGTTATAAAATCAGCAACTTTTAACACAATTGACCGGTCACAGCTTCTCGAATTGGATTCTTTGGCTTTAGGAAACCACTTTCTCTTAATTCTCTTTCCAGATCTCCTTTTACTGGTTGCTTTCCATTGCCTCAACCTCTAGACTTTGAAGTACCCCAGAGTTTGGTCTTTGAATTTTTCTTTTCTCAGTTAGTATTACATTCTTGATGATTTCATCTAGCCTCATGGCTTAAAATACCATATATCAGCTGACGACTGCTAAATTTATGTCTTTACCCAGACCTCTTCCCTGAACTCCTGAATCATACATCCAATTGCTTACTCAACATCTTGGCTTGGATACTTAATAGACATATGAAACACGGCTTGTCTAAAACCAAACATAATTTCCAATCCCCAAAACTGCTTTTCTCACACTCTCCCCTATCTCTGTAAATGGTAACTTCATCTATCTCCTTTGCTACCTCTCATCTTTGAAATCATCTTTGATGTCTCTCTCTCTTGTCTAACAACCTATCCATTAACATATCTTATTGGCTCTGTGATCAAAATATAACCAGATTCCTGATCCCCTCATCATTCTCACCTCTGTCTCTTTATCTCAAACCACCATTATGTCTCGCTTGGATTGTTGAAATAGCCTCCTAATTGATGGTTCCAATTCTGCCCTAGCCTCCCCAGCTCTTCCCCATATACATTCACTACAATTTCTTCTACACCTGGAAGTCAAAGTGATCTTCTGAAATTAAAGTCATTTGTGACAGTTCTTGCTTGGAATCCTTCAGTGGCTTCTCATCTCACTCAGAGAAACAAAAATACAAAGTCTTTACAATGGTCTACAAGGCCTTACATAATCTGTCCCTTACCTCCAGCCTCTCTGACCTCTTCTTCCCACCCTCTCCCTTGATCACTCTGTCTAGCCACACTGGCCTCCTTGCCGTTCCATGCACTCACCAAAGGTACTCTTGTTTCAAGATGTTTGCAATTGCTGGCCTCCACGTAGAATACTCTTCCCTGGTATTTTCATGGCTCATTCCTTCTCTTCCTTTATGTCTCTGCTCAATTGTCACCTTATCAGTCATCCTGTGTAAGACAGCACTCCTCACCTTAGCATTTCTTGTCCGTCTTACTCTGCTTTATGTTTCTCTTTCTGACACCCTGAATATTTTTTGTTGACTGTCTTCTCTTGTTAGAGCATAAGCTCCAGGAGAACAGGGCTTTGTCACTGGTTTGTTTATTGCTATCTTTCTAGTACCTACAACAATGCCTGGCACATAGTAGGCTCTCAAATAATTGTCGAACTCATTAATTTAACAAATATTTATTGAGCATCTACTATAATAACAACTACTGTCTTTTGAAGGCCACCTATGACTCCATTTATGAAATATGTCTCATATGTTATTGTATTTATTTCTCAGAACAGCAATGAAAAGTAGGTATTAACATCTCCAATTTATGCCTGAGGATATTTGGGCTAAGGGAAGGGAAATAGCTTGGTTAAGATTATGCAGGAAAATAGTGGCAAAGTTGGATCTAGAATCCACGTCTTCTCATTCCCCTGCTCTTCCTACTCTATCCAGATGCCTCCCTTGTGAAATGGTATTGATTTAAAAATTATTTCTTGAGCACTTTGATTCCCCAGGCCTTGAGCATGGTGTAGAGGCTAAAATTCATGCATAGAACTCCCTGCCTTCGAGGAGTCCATAGTCTAATAGGAGAGGGAAATGCATGAGCAGAGAAGTAACTATGGTATGGTTGATGAGTAATAGAGAGAGGCACAGGCTACCATGGGAGCCCAAAGAAGAGTAGCCTAACCCAGCCCAGTGGGGAGAGGAAAGGGCAGAATTAGAGGAACAGGAAAGGTAAGAAAAGCTTTCTAGATATGTGTAGGGTCAAGTATTTAAGAATGAATCACAGAAACACAAAAAAATGGAGTGATAGGGAAATGCTAGCTGCTTGATAAACTCTAAAATATCAGTAGCTTAACCAAATAAAAATGTATTTCTCGTTACATGTCTACCCAATGTGAGTGCTCCTGTTCATTGGGCAGCTTTCCTGTATTTAGTGATTTGGGAGGGTTTTGAGTTTGTGGAGACCCTAGTCAAATACTTTTTTATGAGACTTCTGTCTATATAAACAAGTTGATTTACAACATTAAAGAACTCATAAAAAATTATAAAAATCACTGTAACTATTGAAGTATAGTGACTTATTGAAGATTTAGAATAATGTGAAGAAAAGAGGTAGTTACGTATTTTTTTTATTGTCTAATCAGTGCATGAGAAGACCCTTCATGTTCTCTGGGCACCATCTCTACGTGTTCTTTATTGTCAAATATGTGGTTCCTGCCTAGTTTCATATCTCCCACCTCAAGGAAAAAAAAAAAACAGCAACCTTCTTATGACTCACAATGTCACGACTCTTAGGAACCTGTTTATATCGAAACGATAGTCTTTTTTGCCTCTGCAGTTCCGTAATACCATTTATTCAGTGCTGGTTATGACACTGCATTGTCCATCATGAATGATGGCTTTCAGGGAATCTGTTAAAGGTTGCTTTTGTGCTTTGTTGATAATGACCAAATATGCAGGTTTTTCTCAGATGTACAGGAAAATATGACCAATAATTCATTTTCCAATCATGTTAAACTTTCCTTTTGAAATTTTATAGTATAAAATTTCAAACATGTCTTCTCTTGTACTCTTTAGGCCATAATCATTGCAAACCTGGAACGTGAACTCTTTCAATGTTGACTGCATCCCTGACTTCAACATACAGCCCAAGGAGAGTTGGTTAGGGGCTATGGGCAGAGTAAAAGGAGTTATTTCATTGGTGCAAGGAATGTCCATCCCTTGACCAGCCCAGCTTAAAAACAACCTGAAAGCAAGCAAGAACATACATAGAAAGGGGTCACTGGTATTGTGCAGGTCTCAAAAGCCCTCAACTGCTCTGAGTGCCAACAGCAGAGAGTGCATAGGGTAAAGGGTGAGAGCTGACACAGAAACCAGACCCCTGAGTTAGCATACCATACAAGAAGAGTTAGCAGTGGACAGTCAGTAGCCCAGAATCCTGTCATGGGTCCATGTTAGCACTATTCTGGCAACACAATCACACATGATTCCCTAAGAAAAGTGTCATGCCAACCAATGGAAATGATCTTCTCACTGGAGTGCCCTTCTGGAACCAGGGTACTACCCAGAACCCCAGGATGACCCTTTAAGCGTGAATCCCAGAGCTCCTCTGGGCATTTGGTCCATCCTATACATGGGTTAGAGGCAAGAGCAGCTGCATAGTTTGTGGAGCCCATTGCAAAATAAAAATGTGGGTCCCCTTGTTTAAAACTTATCAAGAACTCGAAGATGGTGACAGCAGAGCATTAAAGCAAACACAGGGCCCTTATATAACACAAGGCCCTGTGCAGCTGTGTATGGGTCACATGCCCATGAAGCCAGCCCTCAGAGAGTACCCCCAAAGAGGAAAAATGGGGACTGGTTTATGCTCAGGGCACCCTACCCAGACAACAATGCCAGCCCTGATCAGTTCCAGGCACTGAAGGGGACCTAGAAAATTTTGAGGAAGGTACTCCAAAGTGCAGGACCTCCTGGTGTCGGGGACCAAGACAGGGCTCCTTTTGCAAATTCTGACTGTAATGTTGGTAATTCAGGGACCCAGGCTCCTTCCATCTTGTATCTCTGCCAGCTCCTAGGGCCTTAGAGTCATCTGTATCCAGCTCACAAGTGAGGAAATCATGGCGGGACCCTGATACATGATAGATTTTTATGGGGCAGACCTGAAAGTAGTATATATCACTCCTACTCACAGTTCATTGACCATAATGTGATCAGTCACATGATCACATCAAATTGTTACGGGGACTGGGAAATTCAGTCCCTGCTTAAGTGACTACTTCTTACTGACAACTATATACTATGGTGGCAGAAGGAGAAACAAGAACATTTATTGGAAAGTTAGCCTCTGTCTCAAGTGGAATTGGGGAGCAGAAAGGCATTCACGTGGAAAAGAACAGCAAGTCCCTTAAGCAAAAGCAACATGGCATGTGCAGGAACTGCAGGCAGGTGTTACTGGGGCACAAAGGACAGGGCGGGTAAGGGCTAAAAACAAGGCTGCAGAGGTCATTAGAGATCAGATTGTGGAAAGTATTGAATGTCATGCCAAGGAGGCTGAAGTTTATCCTGAGGGAAAGAGTAGAGTAACTGAAGGGTTTTGAGCAGGGGAGAGTGATGTGGTCAGAGCTGTGCTTCAGAAGGATCACTGGGTGTGATGAATTAGGGAGTAGTTGGAATCAGGGAGCGCTTCAGTTAAGAAGCCATTAAGGTGATCCTGATGTGAGGTGCTCTGTCAGCCAGGGCTCATTCAAAACATAGAAAGTACTCTTGGGATTTTCAGTACAACCTTTGCAGGGGCTGGAGAGTGAAAGCAGGGCATCAGCTGTGGGAGAGCCACGTGGATGTGCACAGAAACAACTCGCGGCTGGAGTTTATTAGCACATGGTTGTCAGTTGAAAGTCCGGACATAGGTGAGATTGGCTAGAATATCAGTAAATCCATGGGTACTTGGGATTACGAATGAATGAAGATACATTTGCTTCTTCCTATTTCTGTTATTCTCTTACATCTAGGCCTAGTTTTCTTAAGTGTAAAATAGAAATTAACCTTAGATCCCTATCTCATAACAAAATAAATTCCAGGTAGATTAATATCTAAGTTTACAAGGCAAAACTTCAATACTTTTCAAAGAAAAAACAGGAGAATATCTTTAATAAACTCAGAGTAAAGGTGCTTTTCTTAAATAAGACATAAAAAGCAACACCATAAAGAAAAAGATCAGAAATTGATTGTGATAGATTTAAAACTTCTGTCTAACAAGATTCCCCAAATAAAGTGAAAATTCAAGCATAGACTAGTAGAAAATAGCTGCAGAACATATAACTGACAAAGGATAATATATATTATACGCACACCAACATATTTAAAAACCTACAACTGAATTGTAGAAAAAAGACAAACAACCCAACAGAAAAATGGAAAAATAATAAGAAATAAGCAGTTCACAGAAATGAAGCTGAAGAGGCATTATGAGAAGTGGCTAATCGTCACCAGCCATCAAAGAAATGTACATTAAAACCATAATTTTATATCACTGAAACTGACAAAAATTAGGAAGGCCTACAGTACCAAGTATTGGTGAAGATGAAAAGTGTTGGGAGGTCATCTGCTGCTTGCGGGAGGAATGTAAATTAGTACAACCACTTTGTAAAGTAATGTAGCATTAGCTACTACAGCTGAAGATGCTTATATCTTACTAGCCACCCATTCCATTTCTAGAGAATGCCATACACATGCCTAATAGATTTTTTTTTGGTCGCAGCATTATTCACAATAACAGAAAATTGAAAACCGTGGGAGCATATGTGCATGTGGTTAGGTCGTTTATATAGCAAACTATACAGAAATCGAAATACGTGAACTAGAGCTACAACTATCAACATGGCTAACTTCCAAAACATGCTGTAAAGGAGAAGAGCATGCTGCTGGGTGATGAGTATAACAGGGTCCATTTATATACAATTGGAAAGCATGCGGAAGAATGTTCTATTTTGCTTATCAGGTACGTGTATATGTAATAATAGCCAAAAAAAAAAAAGCGTGGAAATGAAAAACACACATTTTCAGAGGCACATTTACCTCTGTTATAGAAGGGAGGGGATTGGGTTAAAACATGGGGGCTTCAACTTATATCTGTAATGTTTTATTTTTTTAAAAAATATGAAGGAAATGGCAAAATGTTAGGAATTGATAGAGTAGTAGCCATTCATTATGTTATTCTCTCTACTTTTTGATGTATTTGAAATATTTAGAAATTAAATATTTAAAGGTTTCAATGGGGAAACTCACCTTGTCTATAAAGTGTCAGTCTAAAGCAGAACATGGTGAGTCCTCCCCTTGGCCCCTTGGGGTTACTGCTTTTGTCTAACCTATCACACTGACCATTATTGTTTGTTTGCCTATTGGCCTGCTATACTAGTCTAGAGAGTTCTTTAGGGGCAAGTGCCACATCTTATTCATTTCTATATCTGCAGCCTAAAATAGAGTTACTTAAGTAATTATTAGTAAATATTTGTTGAATGATCAAATGAATCACTCAATCTAATTCCAAGGAATGATTGCAAACTCTTTCTTCCCTTTCTCTGCTTCTCCTTGTGTCCTCTGAGCCTCTAAGCTCTCCTCCTCCCGGCTTCTTCTCCTTCTCCATAAGCAGCTTCAGTTATTTTAATCGGGAAAAAAAATTTTTAATGAGGATGGCTTTAAATATTTCTATGAGAAAATGGCCCTTGTGATTAAAAGCCATTAACTGGTTGTAATGCAACTTTTAAAATATAGTGGTTATCTGAAGCAAAGCAATTTCGTCTGTTCTATTAGCACTGGAGTTTTAAATACATTAGGATTGATGGCTTCTGTCTGTCCAAGAAAGGGAGTTGGATCACCTTGAGATAGAAGTAAACAGTTGGCACTGCTGTGTACTGGACAAATGCCACTGATGGCCCAGAACTTCAATGTGGAGGGTGCATCCCACCCTAAATCCAAAGTACAGTTCTGCCAACATTGGCCATGTTGTGGATTTTTAAAGAAATCCTGAGAAGCTAGCTCTCAACAGGAAGACAAGAACAGGGAACAGCTTGAAAGGCACTCTAGGCAGAGACAAGGCCTAATGCCCGAGGTTGATCTTTTTTGCTTCCTATTGCAGGAAACAAGGGAAGGTCAGCTGCAGTTAAAGAGCCAGGGTCAGGGCAGACATCCATCTGTGGGCTCAGTCTGGCCAGGTAATAATCATAGTGAATGATTAATGACTCCCAGCTACCATGGATTTGCCACATGGTTTGCTGGATGTTTTACACTTTTTTTTTTTACACAATATGTTGTCTCATATTCCTCACAGTATTCTTTCCATTTCACTGATGAAGAATCAGGTTCAGGGAGGTTGAAAGTTTTTCTGAGGGTCACACAGCTAGAGGCAAAGCCAAAATTTAAATCTAGGACTGCCTAGTTTCCTGTCTTCTCAGTTATAGCAAGTTAAACAAACTGGCACAGGAAGTTACCTAATAAGAGAGAGCCTGTGATGGAAAGCAGATGCAAGGTTGCGAGCTGGGAGAGGACATCTCACAGGGCGCCAGGTCCTGGCCTCCCATTCCTCAGCTCGTCTAGCTCACCACTACTCTGGGAAGGAAGTCAGCAGATGGATAAGGGCAAGATTTGGGTTCAAAGCCATCCAGAGTGATCACTTAGCAAAAATCTAATGGTGGTTAAAAAATGTGCAAGTGGCCTTGTTATCCCTCCTAACTCGAATGTTCTTCTATCGAGCCAGGACAAGGGGAGAGCCGTGGAGGGAGACATTCATTCTGCTGAGGAGCTCTGGGAAGCTTGGAACAAGAGGAAACATGTGCACTAGGCTTGAAGTGTGACTAGGGCTCTAGGACAGGCAGTGCAGCCGGGGAAACACAGACCCGATTCTGAATCCTCACTGCTATCTTTAGTAGCTGTGTGCCCTTGTACGTGCCACTTAACTACTCTGAGCCCTATTTTCCTTACTTTTAAAATGAAGGTAATAATAGCAGATATCACTTACTGAATGCTATACTTATGTTATCTGATATAACCCTCACTGATCCCTTGAGGTCAGTGCTATTTTTATCTCTAAGATTCCTTTACCTTCCAGGTCTGTGGTGCACTAATCTCCAGGGAAACAGTGGTTGCCACTGTCAGGGAGTAATGTGATTTTGGGGGATGTGGGGCTAGGGTGCATGGTCAGAGAAAAACAAGGCTGTTTGTAGGATCACAGAGACATTGAGGGACAGTACAAGTTCACATTATACTCTGTCATGTCACCAGGATTTTTAGAGCAGTGGCTTAGAAAGCTTTGCTAAGATCTTAACAAGATTTCAAGTACGCTGGGGTTCAAGGCTGGTCTCTAGTCCCAAAGGGTGGGAAAAGTGGTGGAAGGTAGAGGGACTTGAAGTGCAAATCAGGAAACTGATGTAAACATCGAGTCACGGGACTGAGTATAGATAGAGAAGGAAGCACACTGCTTAGGGCAGCAAGACCAGTTCTTCAATTTCTCATTGTCTGCTGAAGATCCTTGGTCTGTCTTTCCATGTTTCTGCCCCCAATCAAAGGCTTTTGTGATGGATCAGCAATTCATTTGAGGCTCAATTCTCAACCTACCTCATTTTATCAGGCTATTCTACCTCTAGGCTAGGCTGCGTTTAGGCAAATGCCAAGCGTGTTGTTCCTGCTCTGAGCCAAGTCCCAGTTAGCAGCCTGTCTCTCTGGAAGGTGTCTATAGAACAAGCTAAATTTATGATTCCTCACTGGGAGTCTTAAATAGTACATGGTGGCCTTTTCGTCTACCCATATAGCATTATTAATATCTCCTCAGAGCTTAGGATCAGATGGATGGAAGACTGTGAAACTGGAAGGGGAAAGCAACTTACCTTCACTGAGCATCTGCTGGGTCCCAGGTGCCATGCTCGGTCTCTTCCATCCTCAGTGGGTATTTGCAATATCTGCTGGCTTCCCAGCCCCTTGTGAATACTCTTCTTCATGAGTCCTTCCAGTCACAGCAGAAGTTAGAAAACCCACTTCCCCAGCCTCTCCCACAGCTAGGGCACAGACGCATAACCACCTAGGCTCCACCAATCAGAAGCACCCTCACGAGAAATCAACTTCTGAGGTGAGGAACTGTGAGGCCTGGGCAGTAGAGGCAACCTTGAGTTCCTGGCCCAGGAATGTCCTTAGTGCTAGCAGTACAGTACTTGCAGTAAGGTTGAATTGGTGGCACAGAAGTGGCAGTAGTGTTAATTGTAGCATCTGGTACTTAGTGGTGGGGGTAGCAGCTGTGGTTTTCTCATCAGACTAGTTCTGCAGCATGGCTTTGGGCATGGAGCTTAGCCTCAAACCTGGTTTTCTGGACCTTCAACTCATTCTGTGAGCTACCAAGTTTCCTTTAATAAGTTCCCTTTATACCTGATCAGTTAGTCACTTTCTGTTGCTGAAATTAGGAACTGACCCCCATCCATTATCTCAGTTGATCCCCACATGTCCTAGTAAGGAGGCATTCGTATCTTCATTTTCACACAAAGAAACAGTCTCAGAGGTTAAAGAACTCACCCAGGGTTCCACCAGCAGGGATCTCTCCAATTCCAAAGCCCGTCACCTGCCCTCTACAGCACACTCCTCTGCCGTGGAGCCTTCTGCCTCAGTGTTCCTTCTTCCTCTACTCAGAAGCTGGGGAGGTAGAAGAGCGGTCATGGGAGGGAGAGGTGAGTGCTTTCATCTCCTCTACATCTGCCTTGTGTGTTTTTCAAGAACATGAACATTTATTCCATTTGTTTATCCTCTTGCTCTTGAACTCTGACCCCAGCCTCCCCTTGAGAAAATTTTACTAATCACCGTATTTAATTTGCTCCTCCCTGCCCTTCCCACTTTCTATCGCATCATTCTACTTTATTTCCTTCATATCTGATATGACCGTCTGATATTATCTTGCTCCTTTTCTTGGTCACTTGATTGTCCTTCGCTTCCCACTAGAATGTAAGTCCATAAAGGCAAAGCCTTTTTTGCCCAAGTTTGTATTCTCAGTTCCTAGAACAGGGGCTGGCAGTTAGTAGATACTCAATAAATATTCATTGAATGAATGAATGAATGAATGAATAAGTGAGCAAACAAATGGATGAACGTAAGTGCTGCTCACTCAAAGTAGTTTCCTGGAGAGGATGTGCACTTATTCCAGTGATACTATTATGGCTTTCTGAACTTTCATTGAACAAATTTATTTTTAGTAATGACCTTTGGAATCAATTTTCAAGGTACTCAGTGGAAAGAACTGGGCTTTGGAATTAGACAAAACCTAACTTCAAGCCTAGATTCCCCCGTATATTAGTTATATGACTTTGAGCAAGTGATGTAGCTTCCCTGAGTTTTTGTGCTCTTGCCTTTAAAGTAGAGATGATAACTCTTCCTTCATAAGGCCATCACAGAGACGAATGCAGTAAAGTGTTCCTCCTCAGCACTTCACGTTAGCCTATCCTACTTGCTTAACAATTCTGGTCGAAAATACTGACCACCGTTGAAGTAAGTTGGCCTCCATGTCTTTTCCATAAGTGTCTTGGGTAACAAAACCCAGTAGCTTCCTGTCCAACTCTCTTCACCTGTGGTTAGTGTAGTTGCTTTCGCACAGAACCCTAAGAATCTCACCGGTAAAGCTCTTCTTCCCAGACACTGAGAGGTAAGCAGCACACAGCAGTCCTCACTCCTCACGCTTTTGCTGACCATGCCAGCCCATACTGACCAGTCATTGCTCTGAAGAACTGGAGTAAAAGATAGGAGAGCTGAATCTAGTGTCAGCTCTGAAACTGATGTCTGTGTTACCTTGGTCTAGTCATTTTCCCTCTCTGGACTTAAGATTTTTTAAATCTCTAAAATGAGAGGTTTAGACCAGATAACCTGTAAAATATCTCCAAGCCTTTCATGATATGGCATTGTTTAGATATTTCTGTCTGGATTTTTGAGGCTTCTGAGAAAAGCCTCTCAGACAATGTTATGGCTATAAGTACCATAAGAGGGGTAATGAGAGGGACTTAAAATTGGGAGTAGGTGGGCTGAGAGAAGACAGAGGAGAGTGGGAAGGACTCTCAGCACAGCAAGATAGGGCAGATTGAAAACTGTGTCCGAAGGACAGACCATGTGGACATAGTTGGGGCAATCTGACCAGGACACCAGAAAAAGGAGCTGGGAACCTCTGAGGTGGGTCTCCATGAATCCTCACTGGCTCATTTGCCTGAGGCTGGCTGCTCTTGAAGGCTCTAAAACTTCTCTCCTGCCCTTATTTCCAGCACAGCATTCTGAAATCAGACCCGCAAACAGTATTTGTGTTTGCCTTCTAAGCTCTTGGCACTCTGCAGAGCTCTGAGGATACAGCTGTGGATCAAATATAGTCCCACCACAGGAAGTCTACAGTGCTTACAAATACTTACATTTCACTAGCTGGTGACCTTGGGCAAGTTACTTAATCTCCCTATGTCTCAGTTTCTGCATTTATTAAAATGGGGACAATAATATTACTTATTTCCAGGGTTGTTGTCAGGATTATGTGTGTAGCCAATAATCCATTGGTATAATATGCAGGACTCAGAGTGTATTTATAAAACCAGCTTTATTTTTGTCTCCTATCGATATATCAAAACTTTTCAGAGGGTTTCCACTGCCCTGGATGAAAATTCCTCTTTTAGGTAATAGAAAGCCCTTCAATCATTTTAATTAACAAACACAGCCTCAATTCAGTAATTAAAAATGTCCAATCCAGATAATAATCAAAACTCTGAACTTGATTTCATGTCTTCTTCCCTCGTACCTGCACCCCTCACCAAGGCTGAAGGAGAGGGGAGGCATGGGAAGGGAGCGGAAGGCCCTCACTCACCTGCACTCTCCTGAGCTCAAGTCAGGCTGTCTGTGCCTGGCGGGTGTTTGCAGCTGATTCCCTCTCAGGCAGGTGCTTCCGTGGGTTCCTTGGGGGCTCCTCTGCTTGACTGCAACCATCCCTTGGGGAATGCATCCCGTTCCTCCCACTGTCACTACCCCCGTCTTTCCTGCTTTTCTGATGGTCTGCTTTTGGATGCTGTATATATACATTGCACAGGAGTTGAAATGACATCAAACTGATTCTATCCACCATGTGCCCCACATCCTCCCAGAAGCTCTTGCCCTGGCAAGCACTAGGATCGTAGGCCAATCTCAGTGCAGCTGCTTCTTCACTTTTTCCACAGTCTCTTGCTCACTGGATTTCTCAGGAAGGAGTCAGAATCCATGCCACTGTGACTTCCTCTCCCTATGCAGAGACCAGGGGAAAAGTACCCTCTGTTCCCTTTAGGGCCGTGACACGTGGGACTCCAGGCGTCAAAAATCCCCCTCACAAAATCCTCTTTTTAATTTCCAACCATCTTTTCCTTTGTATCCTTGAAATGAGCATGGTGTTTCAAGAGTCTTATAATCTATTTCCAGATACACACTTCAAAATTCTGCATAAACTCTGACGTTTCTTTGGGTATTCCAAATAAGCATTCTTCATTTCCTGGTGCCTCAGATGAAACGTCCACTTTAGCATCCTCTAACACAGAGTGAATGCTCAATATATGTTACTGTCATTATTCAAGGCTCCCTTTTCATCAGCCAAAATAGATATCCCTTTAATTTTCTTCTAGTCTTTTATGCACGCATCTCTTATGTCAATGACCAGGACTGCAACAATGCCTTCCAACTCTTTAGTTATCCTTCCTTGTCACACATACCAGGTGTCAAGGAACTCTGACTGAACCAAAGGCCACATGAATAAAGCAGTGAATACTGTCATTATGACTCCTCAGAAAAGTCATCATTGCTTCACCTTTGCTCTTTTGGATGTATTTAGTTCTCTGAAATTGATGAATCAAAAAATGCAAAAGTGAAAAATAGATGATATAAATTTCAGAAAATGGTGGCCTGGAGATGGATGAAGGCTAAATTAGAGCAGCTGTTTATTGGTCCCATTAGCAGGAGAGGAGGGCGCAACAGAGTTCAGGGAACAGTAGAAACACTGGGGTTTCGGAAAAATTCTGATAGCAGATGGCAAGTGGACCAATAGTGAAAGGTGGTAAAGCCATCTACAAAATGGCAGTGCTCAGCAAGGGCAGCTGCGGCAGGCAGGCTGTCACTGGGATTCAGGGAAAGAAAGGCGGGGTGAGCGGCAGCGAAGGCCAAGGAAGCAAGAGCAAAGGGAAGGCAGGAGGCCTGATTTACAAAGTGCTGACAGAGCACAAGGCAGCCACACAAGGAGCAAGGGCCCTTGGCCAGTGCAGAGTGTTCTAGTCCCACCTTTAACGTTGCTTTGCTCTGTGCCTTAAATGAGTCTTTTGCCCTCTCTAAGCTTCTCTTTCTACATTTGTAAGTTAAAAGAAATGATCCAAATATTCTCTAAGGACCCATTTTCCAGCCTTTGTGAAAAATCATTTTGTTTTTGTGGGATGAGGCTAAGAAAGATATTTTCTATTTTCCCTTAGTATGTTTCTAGTGCCCTATTCACCTGGATTTAGCAGCTCTCCTTTTTTTAAATTAAAAAAAGAAGAAAAGGAAGGAAAAAATGGAAGGAAGGAAGAAAAGGAAGCAGGAAAGAAGGAGGAAGGAAGAAAGGAGGGAGGGAGGGAGGGGAGGAAGGAGAGAAAGAAGGAAAGAGGGAAGGAAGGAAGGGTTTAAAGGACAGCAGTCATTCATACTTTAGAGAGAGATTACTCAACCAGATTGTTCTCCTGCCACCCCTCCTCTGAAACCAGTTACATCGAGGGCCTGGGCTATCTGATTAGAGTGAGTATCCTACAAGACAATGTGGGAGTGTGCTGCACTTTGAAGAGTGGGAAAGGCTTCGGTGAGTTAATGTAGTGAGAAGTTAGGACAGTATTCATTTATTTTTTGTACAAACTTATTTTGAGCACTTTAAGCTCTACGGGTTCAGTCGAGTTTAGAGCAGAAGAATGGGAGAGAATGGAACAGCTGAAAAGCATAAGCCTCAGAGACATTGTGGATTTTAAAATGATAAAAGAGGAATAATAGCCTGAAAATGGGATTAAAGAGAGAGGAGAGTGCTGTCCTCTCCTGTTATCTACCCCATCTTCATCTTTCCATTCATTTATTTTGCAAATATTTATTGAGACCCTACTATAAGTAGGGTCAATATACTATTGAGACCCTACCGTATAAGCACAATGCTAGAGATAAAGCACTGAGTAAGAAGGAGCCCCTGCCTGTTGTGGAGCCCTCATTCTACTTGAATAGACAACCATTAAGCCACTTAACACATAGTTAATTATTTAATAATGTGATTAATAATAGGGTGTTAAGAAAACATACGCTGGGGAGACCCGACCTAACCTGGAGCATCAGGAAAGGTTTTTGTGAGGAAGCGACTTTTGACTGAGCTCTGAAGAATGAGGAAGAGACAACAGGATGGGGGCGAGGAGGAGAGAAGTGGGCGGGGAAGATGATGACAGAGAAAGGAGGAGCCTGTTCCGGGGAGAGGGAAGGGAGCATGGTGTGACAGAGGGATTGAAAGGAAGGTCCAAGGGAAACTTCCTGGGGAGCGGAGGGTCTCAGGCGGGGAGGATGGGAAGCCCTTCTGCGTTTCTCAGGTGAGCACTTGGACCCAGTGTTGGCCTGTCCCCTCCTCCTTTGTGTTCTCACATGGGAGATTCTCCACAGAGACTGACTTTACTGTTACCTCCTCCAGGTTGCCCTCCCTGAATGCGTCTGCCCTAGAGCTGTCAAGTCTTCCCTCTGCTCTTCTCCTTCCCATGTAGCCATCAGTTTGTAAGTCTGTGTTCTTCGCTCAACTGTGAGTCCTTATGGACAGAGACTAGGTGTCATTTATCTCTGTGTCCCCTGTGCCTCACACAGAGCCTGCTGCTAAGTGCTTATGGAAGGAGCCCAACCCAGTGCGGGCAACTTTTTGGCTGTTGATACAAAGCTTGGAGGTCAAAAGGCTCTCAGACTTTATCTGTTCAACTTCCTCATTTACCAATGAAAAAACTGAGGCACAGAGAGCCAAAACAGATGACTCAAGGTCTTGGACTGATACAAGATGGCAAAGCCAAAATCAGACCACCAGTCATCTTTGTCCTGGTCCATTGCCTTCTCCCACCTCCTGACTTGTTAATCAAGCTATCACTAAGTAATGTAAACATCTCCTATAATTGGTGTGAACAATCAAAAAAAGATGTATTTATCCATTTATTCATTCATACTGCCAATGTTTACTGAAGGCCTCCTGGGGGTCAGGCCCTCTGCCCTTGGCTGGGGAGTCAGAGTTCAGGAGCAGCACAAAGTGTTCACTTCACAGCGTGGTCGGTGCCTGTGGGACAAGGGAGCGCACATGCCTAAAGCAATCAGACAGTTTTAATAAGGGAGTAAAGTGATTTCTGAGACATGAGAGAGTGAAAAGGAGTCATGGGCGGGGTGGCTCTTGAGCTAAATGCAGAGGGCTTGATTTCAGTAAGGAAGAAAATGGCATTCCTGATGGATAGAACAGCATGAACAAAGGTTCGGAGGAAGGATTTCTTTTCATATATTCAGGGTGATGATAATAGTTAGGCAACATATATTGAGCGCTTACTGTGTGCCAGGCACTATTCTAAGAGCTTTATGTGTATTAACTCACTGAATTCTCACAATCTCCATTTTCTAGATGAGGAAACTCAGGCATAGAGAAGTTAAGTGCCCTCCCAGGATCACACAGCTAATTAGTGGTAGAGAAAGGATATGAGCCAGGCAGACAGCTCCAGAGCCTTTGCTCTTAATATTCTGTTCTGGTAACTCTTCACATTGCCTTTTGACAGAAGTGTCTGTATGATACATATTGGGAACACTTGGCAATATAGAGCTAAGCCAGACTTGGAAAAAGAAAGTAGTTGGGAAAATGAGGTGAGTATTTACCAGGTTCCAGAACAGGGCTAAGCTCTCTCTTACAATATCTCACTCTCACTTAATGCTCACAACCTATGAAGTAAGTGATATTCTCATTTGTGTGATGAGGATCTAAGCCCTGTAGCAATTCCATAGCACCCGTAAGGTCTAATGAAGGGGTTTGCATGTCCACCACATGTATTTGGGCAAATGCACCAGGAAATGGGTGTGTATAAAATGCTTGATTCAGTATGGTCCCAGGATCTCAGTATGGGATAGAGTCCCATTCAGATCCTGGCCCTGTTACTTTCCAACTATGTCATAAAGCCTCTCTGGGCCTCAGTTTCTTTATCTATAAAATGGAGATAACATCCCTGTGTTCTAAGGTCATTGTGAGGAGAATAAGATGTGTACATAGATGGGATGCTAGATCCCCAATTTGTTACTAAAACTCAAGGTTCAGGCCTGATTCTATTGTTGCCGGGTTCTAACTCTCCTGTAAGCTTCGAAGGGCTTTTAGGTTGGAACCTGGATAATGTGGCAGCACCGCAGGTAGTCTGCAGGTCCTCACCACTCTCCAGGTAGGAAAGCTTGAATAAAGAGGGTCATCCTGATGCAATAGTCACACAGTCCCCATGATTGGCACCATTCGGGGTGCCTCCAGCTGAGATTGGAGGGCTGGGCACTTGATTTTCCCCCTTTAGTCCTGGACCTCTGTGGCTACTTCATGCCATGGGGAAGGAATGGTGGTGCCGCCTGTTAGAAACCATACTAGGGCAGAATCCAGCACTTTTCTCCATGGCTGTTTCCCTTGCTTATAAAAAGAAGTGTTTTCTTGACCAACCACAGGGCTGGGATCAGATTTTAAGGCCCTCCTAATTCAGAGATCCTCCCTGCTCATCAGACTCCTTGATGGAAAGACTTAGACTTTAGTAGAAAGAAATAAAGTGAATTATGTAATTCATTATTGTTGTGGGGGGGCTTTATTCCCTTGCCCTTCTTCCTTCACGTGTAACACTTAGAGTTGTTTATGTATAATCAATTTCTGAACCTTCCCCAGAAACATGTTTGACTAACCATAAGGGGTAAAGACAAGATCTTCCGGGTGAGGGGGATAGAAGACGTTGCGAAAAAGGCAGGTTGAGGAAGGGGCAGCATGTTATAACAGAATGAGGCCTGGGTTCAGGGAGGAGCGGAGCTGAACATCTACTGATTTATTGAATGTCTATTTATATGCCAGATGCTGTTTTAGTTTCTTTGCCCAAATTGCCTCAAAACAGTCCTTCAATGGTTTTATTGCTATCTCATTTAAAAGATGAGGAACTTGAGAATTTGAGAGATTAAATCATATGCCCCGGGTCACTCAGCTAGTGAGCTATGAATCCAAAACTCAAATCCAAACCAGTCTGGCTCTAAAGCCATGTTCTTGCACCATGCCAGAGCCCCCCACCACAGCCAATTCAATGTCTGGTTCCAAGTAGACCACTGAAGGAATGAGAGTGTTTCTGCGTGAGCCCATCAAAAGGCCTACATCTTTAGCTAAGGCATCTCCTCAATATCTCTCTCCCTGAAAGGAAGACCTGCTTTTCCCTGAGCAAAGGGCAAGGGATATGTCACACTTGGAATTTATAATGGGAAATGTCAGGTTTGTCTATGTGAATATGTCTATGATTGCTAAGTTTGGAAACATGATTTGTCAGTTTTATAGAACAGTGATCTGTTTGTCTCTAGTGGTCCCAAGCAGTGACCTGCAGGGACAAGAGCAAAAGGCATTGCAGAGTGGGCTAAAGCCAGACCCAGGGACATGGATCCTTCTGGCCACTCCCCACTTCTCCTCCTAAGGGACCCTGATGCTGTAGGATGGATATAGCTTGCTATTTAGAATCAGACAGATCCTGCTTCAAGTCCCTACTCTGTCATCTCCTAGGTGTATGACTTTAGGCAAGTGATTTTGGGCAGAATAGAGCAAACTTGCATGTTGTTGTGAGGATAAAATGAGACAACATGAACAAATCCAGTCGTATGAGTTTCAGCATCCTGTTAGTACAACTGAGTTCACATGAACATTATTAGCTCCATGTTTGTAGCCTAGTGCGCCTACCTGTTCCAGCAGGAAATCCAGTCTTTTACAGTGTTCCTCTCTCTCAGCCAGTTCCTGGAATCCCCCAAGGAGTCTGATAAGTGTTTGTACACTGCTCCTGGTTATCACTTGCCACCGTCCAAGCTAAGCAGGAACTTCATGGCCCTAGGACTCAGTCTACCTAGAAGCTGCTTGCTTCCAGATTGAAACTTTAGTCTTTTGAATACTGTGTTCATCACTGCCTTTATCTTCAGAACTGAAAATCTATGACCTATTGAAATAAAAATGAAATGCCAATCCTATATCTCAGTGCTGGGAATTAACTCACCACAGAACAATGCTTCCATGAAGTGCCCTCTTGGTTATGTTCATTTCTGGAGTACCCACAGCAAATACTCCAAAGTGTTACTGAATTTAGTGACTTGCCTCTTTTGATTCACACACACAGAGCTATTAATCCAGGTTATGTAATCAGGCTGCCAGAATATCTGATATTGGCTGTGCTAGGAATCACCACTCTCCTCTGAAGGAAAGGGTCCCCTGGCTGCTTCACCCTGCTAGAATCTTCTTTCCCTTTGGACAAGTTCTCTTAGAAGACTTCTGTTGATCTTCTGCAGTAACTTCATCAGCCTCCCTCCTTCTTTCTCCCCTTTCTCTCCCTATACACTTGGCCCCCATATACACACCTGTCCCAGTTTGTCAAATCTGTCTGTGTATTTGTCAGAGCTCCTGAAAAAGGTTCAAGTTTTAATGTTTGGTTTTGATTTTTGCCCACTTTAAAATTCTGTGTAGCTTTGTCTACACTTATCCCTTCTTGCTTCCTAAGACGGAAAGGATAATTGAATCCCAGACTTGGAATATCCAATGATTAAGAGCCAGGTGATCTTTCGAGTGGCTGCCTTCTATTTAAAAGTGTATAGCTGCTGTACAGCCATTGGATGTCACTATTGGGGGTGGAAGATAGGAGCAAGTTTCCCAGCTTCACTCATCACGGGCATCTTCTCCCAGGTGGAGTCCCACCAAGACCAAGCAGCCTATCCATGGGTAAGTACCTGGCCCCATTCCTGTCCCTTAAGAGGCGCTTAATAAGTGTAAACCACTCTCTATTCCCTTAAAAGCTACTTGCAGACTTCCAAAGATGCTTTCCATTCTTTTAACTCAGCTAGAGGTGGCAAAAGGATCTTGCTCTGGGCTGTTCACTACCACTTACTAACTGTGCACTTGGAGCTCATCACTTGAACTCTGTCGATTTCCTCAACTCCTAAATGAGGGTCAGCAGTCCCCATCCTACTTACCTCACAGAGACTTGTCATTATCAAGGAGGTTGCTTGGAAAATGTAGAGGGACTAGGGCAGGGGTTCCCAACCTCAGCACTATCGACATTTTGCGCCTGATGATATTTGTTGAGGGGAGCTGTCCTGTGCATTTTAGGATGTTTAGCAGCGTGATAGCCTCTCATGAGATGCCTGTGGCACCTTCCCCCTAGTTGTGACAATTAGAAATTTCTTCAGATATTGTCAAATGTTCCCTAGGGCTTAAAATTATCCCTGGTTGAGAACCACTGGACGAGGAAATTGTTATTAATGTTGTTGTTGAATTCAAATCCAAAGTGGGGTGCCCCTTTGAAGAATGATGGCTGACTTGAAGGGCAGAGTGAGGCCCCTTCTTGTCTATAAAGAGGGAAGGGACAAACCTGAAATGTACAGAAGCTGGTTTGCCTGATCTTGGCTATACTACTGATGCATTCTGTTGGGCCTGGGATAGGAAGATGGTTGAAGGGCAGATGACATCCAGCTCCCCGTGAGCTCCAAAGATCAAATCAACAACCAGCCTAATCTGTGTAGAGCCCTTTCCTTCCCCCGCCTTCCTGGAGGCCCCTTTCTTGAGCTTTTAATTTGTTTTCACAGCGGTTTGAACAAATTGAATTTGTTAATTAAAGTGGTAAAATGAAATGCTGAGCATTATTGACTAGACGCTAATGCCATTAACGGGACCGAAGGAGAGGGACCCAGGCTGTCAATCGTGGCACAAATCAGATCAGCAGAGGCCACAGTACAGGTTGCGCCTGAAGGCTGAAGGGACAGACCTGTTTACGTGTTATGTGATTTTGACGTTATCAGTCAGGATCTGTAATTGCCAAGACATTCTTTTAGCAAATAATTAACTCTTTTGTGCCAGGGCTGGATCTATGTGCTGAGGATATTGGTGAATCACACAAAACCCCACCTGCAGGAATCTCACCTGCAGGGTCTGTGTAGAAATGTCACTCTAGCCTAGCGGTGGGCATAAGAGTTGAGATTCTGGAGGCAGAAGGCTTGGAGTTCAATTCAGGCCCCTTCTGTGACAACAGGGTAGTGACTACACCCTCGGTTTCTTTTTTTGTAAAACGGGGATGATGATAACAGTACCTACTTCATCGGGCTTCTATAATGACTAAATGCGATAATTCAAGTAAAATACTTAACACTTTGCACAGAGTGAGTGGTCAATAACAGCTATTATGTCCTTATTAACGCATATCATAAAGTTAAACACAAAGATCTGGGGGAACACTGGAGGAGGGGGCGTTAAATCTGCTTTGAGGAGATTAAAGAGTCTTTGAAATGTGGCATTTGGAGTTTGGCATTCCAGATGGAGAAATGGGAGAAAAGCTTCAGAGGTAGAGAAAAGAGTACATGCAGGGTTGTGTATCTATACAAATGCCCAATTTAGCCTGAAATAGGAGAAGTCTGTGGGGATAGCCAGGGGCTAGGTTTGCATGACCCCTAATCTCCTTCCCACCTCGGGCCTTCGCAGCTGCTGGGGGCCCTAGTCTGGATCCTCCACCCCTCCTCCTTGCTGACTCCTTTTCGTTCTCAGCTTAAATGTCACCCCCTCAGAGAAGCCATCCCCAACTACCCATTCTAAATTAGGTCATCCTTTTCTCTAATAGAAGTGGGGTTTTTTTCCCCTTGACAGCACTTATTACAATTTATAATTACTTATTTTACCTGCTTGTTTACTTAATTAATCTCTGTTTCTCTCACTAGGCTGTAACTCCAGGATAGCAGAGATCATGTTTGTTTTTTTTTCACCTCTGGATAATCAGTACCCAGCATAATACAGGGTCTGGCACATGTGTACATCAGTATTTGTTGAATGGATGATCAAGTGATGTACCAAAATACGCAGTGAGGCATAAGTGCTTTGGTTTGCATAAGACCCTATCATTTGGGTCAATAACCTATACATATTGATGAATCGTTTATGAATAGGAAAGGCAACTAATACTTGTCGAGCACCTACTGTGAACTGTGCACTTTAAGTGCATTATTTCTAATTCTTCCAATAACCTTAGGAGGCAGATATTATAGTCTCAATTTTAGGGATGAGGAAATTAGACTCAGAGAAGTTAGGTTACTTGCCCAAAGGCACCCTGCTGATAAGCGGCAGGACTGCAGTTAAAACCCAGGTCTCTTTGGCTCCCACACCAGTGCTCTGGAAAGCCTAAGGGTTGAGAAACGTCCTCAAGAGACTAAGAACCCAAAGCAGCGGGGTCTGCAGAAGGTCATAGCAGCGATGCCTGGAGACCTGGTTATAGCCCCAGAGGCACGTGGTTAAACTTTCCCAGCAGTTGCCTGTTCTTTGAGTCTGACAAGCTCCATTTGTTGTTGAAAATGTAAACTTCATAATTAGGTATTAATAAGGTGAAGCCTGATTTTATTTATTTATTTAAAGGCATCAAAAGTGATTTATTGACTACAAAAGAAAAAAATGGAGGAAAACCCACTTCCAAATGTCAAATGTTTGCAGGCAACTTAACAGATGCTGGGCTCTGGGTAGCTGTGAGTGAATGTCACGGAGAGACAGTGTATATTTGAAACGCGTAATCAGAATCTAGGGTCTGTAAATACCTTATTTTTAAAGGCATACCACAGAATAACAGCACTCATAACAAAGGGACAAAATCTATGAATCTAAGTAACAATTAAACAGAATCACCAAAGGCCTGAATTTATGATAGCTACAAAGCTGTGAAGTAAAGCTGGAGTTAATAGAAATAATCATAACAATAATAATAGTTAAAAATAATTCTTACTTATTCAGCCAAGTATCACCTTTTCATTGACTCCTAGACTAATTTCAGTTCTCCTGTTCTCCAATTGTGGCACCTTGAAAAAGATGCTTTACCTCTCGAGGTGAATACTCTCTTCTGCACGGTGGACTTATGCCTCTGCCGGCAGCTCTAGCAAAGAGCCTGGACTGGGAATTGGGGGCTTAGATTCATGTCCTAGCTCTGCTGGAGCCACTTCAAGGCCTCAGGAAAATCCCATTCTCACTCTGGGCCTTGCTCCTCTGCATCCATCGATGAAGGAGGTTGGACTATATGCTTGCTAAGGCTCCTTCCAGTTGGGATATTTTGTTTTCAAGAGTGCAGAGCTCTATCCAGATATAAAAGATGATAGATGTTGCAGTCGTCATTAAGGGATATTCCCAACTGCCCTTATGATTCTGACTAATTCAGAGTAGATCTCCTAAGCTTTTCTATGAACTTGCTGTGGAACCTCGGGAAAGTCACTTAACCTGACTGAGCTTCCTCATCTGTAAAAAGGAGTAATTTGGTGCACTTAGCCTGGTTTTCTGAAATATAATAAGATGAATAAAGGAGGAAGTTCTTTGGAAAAAAAAAAAAACCTGTAAACTGCCTTTCACTATTATTTGCAAATAAAAGATTGAGGTGATGCATGCTCACCCATGTAGCCGAAAAAGTGTCAGCCAGACTAGGGGTGGCTATTGCACTGCCAGCAAGTGCTCAGACCCTCTTTGAGGACTCAAAGCTGCTTCAGTGTTAGAATCATGCCCCAGAGTGCAGCTCTCTCAAGCTGTGTGAGCCAAGGGACCTGTAAGGGCCCCTTGAGCCTGCCACTCAGACAGCACTCCTATCACAACCCTGGCTCCGGCTGGCTTTTCATGGCTCTTTTGGGCTCAGATAAGATCTCTGGGAAGGTAAGCCAGGCCTGTGGATTGTCATCATAGTGGATGACTTTCCGTAATAGCATGCTGAGGAGAGGAAAGAAACACAACTGCAGAAAGGCAAATGCTCTCACTTTACCAAAAGAGGAGGTAGATTTCTTCACTTTTTAAAAGACCAGAGAACTTGACTTCCATCCTAGGTGTTGGGGTTTGAGGAACTCAGTGAATTATTCCTCTGCTCCCTATTCAAAAATCAAAACAACTGAGAGATGGACTCAGGAGTCAGGTAAATTACCACTTACAAAAGCTACATTGGAGAACATAGCTGAAGTGGGGGGCAACAAATGCTGAACCCTAGAAACCAATGCCCCTGTCAGTCACAGGCAACACTGGGCCAGAGCATAGAGGGCAGAATTGAATGTGAGCAGTCTGTAAGTAGGCCAATTCCAGAAAGACAGCACAAGCTGAGCCTTGACTGCTCAATTCTCCACCGTCTCCTGCTCCCCTAAGGAGACTCCCATAAGGTAAGGGGTGGGGTGAGGGATGGGGGAGGCAGGATGTTATTCTAGTGGGACTTCTTCCATATTGAAACATATCCGTAGCCAGTGGAGAAACATTGGAGTGTTCTAAGTAGGGCAATGGCATGGTGAAATTTATGTTTTAGAAACGACACTCTCGGATAGATCCAAAGTATAATGCATATTGGTATAATTTCATGGCTTCATAACTGCTCAGCAGGCTGTAACCAAAATTGATTAATTAATTCAATAATGTTGGCCCATTTGGAGTCTTAGAACTTAGTATATTCAACATCTTTGTTAATTGAGTGAGTGAATGAACAATTGAAAATATGAAATGGAAGGGTGTCTTCTAGAGGCAAAGTCCAAGCCTCAGTGATTTAGATAAGCATACCAAAAGCATGGTCATAACGGGGAGCTTGGAGAGATGACTAATCGAAGAGAAGACAGAGTCAAGATCTCAAAAGATTGGAGCCAGGGACTGAATAGAGCAGAATGAAATTAAAGTTATAGGGGTCCTGGAGAGAGGATGAGACTCAGAACTGAGGCAGTGGCCATGGGAACAGACAGGAAAGGAGCAATCTGAAGGATTCTTTGGAGACCTGGTCGTGGGGATGAGAGTGACGAAAATGTCTCAGAGGACTCTCAGATTTCTGGCTTAAGGAACCACATGGGTGGTGATGCCCTTTACTGGGATAGGGAAGCCTAGAGGAGGAGCGTTCCCATTCCATTCACTTATGTCTAAGCTGAACAGATGATTTATCCTCCAAATTTCACTTTTAAGAATCAAAGGTGATGCCATTAATAATTGCACTGGGACAACAGATATGCGTACTGGGACATGTGGTCAGCCTGCTTTGCTGTCTTGATCACCACATGCTCTGGTTCATTAATGCGGCCCCTTACTAAGCCCCTGGGACTCATCCTGATGAGTGACACCCCACCTGGCGTGATGGCTGGGTGTCTTCAACTCACCCTTTCCTCTCTGCTGAAAGCTGTCTCTCAGCCAGCCCCTAGACACATACATTATTGAATCATTCAGCCTAGGGTCTCCAGGGATATTGAACCTGTTCTCAATCCTTACCATTAGATAAACATTAGGGAAAAGAAAGAGAATTAAACCTTTCTGCAGCTCCCCAGGGGCACTTATCAAAATAGGCTACCTCGTCAAAACAGCATTTAACTAAATGGGTGAGCAACATCAACGAGGGAACCTGGGGAGAGAGGCAAGGGCTCCTGCTGCGAAAGCAGCTAGGGGAACCAAGAAGTTGCAAATCAGCCTTCAGGCCTGGGACTGCAGAGGGCAGAGCTTAATCAAGCACAGGGCACCCCCTCACACAGGGCCAGCAGCTCCCCTAGAGGCGAGGTTAAGTGGAGATGACTGGATCAAAACAACAATAGTAGTTAATATGTGTAGTACTTTCCAGTTTCCAAAGCAGTTTTCCATCTGGCATTTAGTTTTTATCCTTAGCAGAAGCCTGATACGGAAACAGGGAAAGAATTACTATCCTATTTAATGGTACTGGTAACTGAAGGTCAGAGATGTGAAGTAACTTGCCTATGGTCACACAGCACTGCCTCTTATTAGCATTTAGGGCTAGTTGTAGGATTGGGGTTCTGTGGATTCAAAAAGACTTGGGTGATGCTTTGGGGAAGAGGGAATAGACTTGTTCTCTGTGTTCCCATAAGGAATCAGGTCTGATGGCTAAAAGCTATAGTAAGCAGATTCCAACTTAGTAAAAGGAAGAAGTCATCTATCTACTAATGATATGGATTATGTTGTAAGGTAGTGAGCTCCCTGTCTCTGGGAGAATTTAAGCAGAAATTTGATGCCAGTTACATTTTAGAAGAAATTCTCTGTTCTAAATAGAAGTTTAAACTGAATGATCCCTAAGATTTCCGGTTTTCTAAGTATTTATTGAACATCTACAATGTGATGCATGCCATATATATGTGTACATATACACACACATATACATATATATACACATACATATATTAAACATATATATATACTATATACATTCATTTCATTTTCAGAATAACTACGGACGGTAGAGATTATGATTAACTCTGATAGAAAGGACAACTAAGACTCAGAGATGGTAATACACTTGAAATTCTTTGATGCTAATTCAGCCCTTTTTAAAAAGCAAATCACATATATTCTTTGTTTAAAATAGTAAAGAAGAGAAAAGGTGAGTCTTCTTCTGACATTTAAGATTACTAAATATTGTTTTTTAAAGTTCTCTGTGCGTGTGTGTACAGGTTTCTGTGTATCTCTAGATTGCAATCAAAAATTTTTTTTGTTTTTGTTTTTTTGTTGGAGGAGTTGTAAGGGGTTAAGAAAATTACCTGAAGACTTTCACTCCTAGAAAAATGCTCATTAAAAAGATTCACAGCAGAAAAGTAACCTTTAAGTGTCATTTCCTGCCACAGCTAAGAAATCCTCACGGTTCTACAAGGGTCACTCTGTGCCACGCTTGGCTCAGACTTTTCAAAATATGCTCTTAAACTAATTTACAAGATGCTTCATTTTATAACTTGCACTTAGGCTAACTTCTGTACACAGTTTCCCTGGCAACTGTGTAATTGCAGGAAACAATGCCTTTCTCCAGGATCTCATTTCCGGCAAGTATGCAACAAGAAAATTTTTTGTTCTCATAACACTAGAAGAAGATCTGTGGTCTTTTGACAGCTGAAAAAATGTTCAGAAATATCATCCCCACTCTTACAAATTCAAGGAGTATCAGCATCTTTCCTTTTATGTACATTTCCTTTCCATTAATTTAATATGACTCTTTTACATGGAAAATCAAAATTAGACTGAAGAAATGCATTTTTCAAGTGTAAGAGAAGCTTCAGGAACACCTTTTTCTTGTTTAACTGTGTGGTCTGTCAAATTACCAAGGTTTAATTTAACTTGCAAAGCTTTTCTTTTGTGGAAGACGTACATACCATCCTGTAGCCCTATCTCCCATCTAGATCCCAGAGTAACCAAGAAACAATCAGGCAGTCAGGAAGCAGGCCGCCTGGTCTGGCACTGGCAGAATTCCTGCAGCTTGCTGCCTGGAGGTGGAGGTGGGGGGACCACCCTGAGCAGATGAAGCAAAACCCCTGGAGTCTCCTTGGGGAGTCAGATAGGAAACGTAAGCTTCCGTTGGACTTAACTTCCATACTGTTTCCTGGGAGGTCTGGGCTGATTTCACGTGCAGGAAGAGGAGCACCAGAGTGGAAGTCGGCAGCAGGAAAAGATGTACACACACTCAGTCAGTCAACCAATAAACGTACAAGTAAACAGGTATGTGATGTGATGTCAGAGGCTGTGAAGAAAAATGCAGCAGGGTAAGAGAGAGAGTTGGGTGAGGGCTGTTTCAGGTAGAGTGGACAGGGAAAGCTCGCTAAGTAGGTGATATCTAAACAGAGACCTAAATGAAGTGAAGGAGTGAGAGGACACATGGGGGAAGAGTGTTTGTGTACATTTAGTATCTGATTTTAGCTGTACGATAGCCCTATGAAGGAGGAACAATTATTCCCATTTTTATGGATGAAGGAATCTGTCTGGCTCCCAAACCTGCCATGTTACTGCCTACCAACTTGGCAGTCTTTAAACATGATACTTAAATGCCTTTGTGTCAGTGTTTTACTTAAGTTTTTGGGCAAACTGATATCCAAGTTCATTTCTAGGTCATCATACATTGGTCTCTACATCTCTATAGCATCTTCTGGTCCCCATGCAAACTTTTAGAGAGAGATTTGGATAATATTCGTTATGATGGCAATTTCCTCATCCATAAAAACAAATGTGGCTAACTATCTACCTCATAAGGTTGTTGTGAGGATTAAATTAGACTATATCTATAAAATACTTAGCAAGTGCTAGCTTTATAGTGAACCCTCAGGAAATAATAGCTGTTATTGTTGATATCCTAGATCTGCCATGAAATTACTATGCAGCGTTGGATAAGTCACTTACCCTCTGGCACCGTGCCTGGCCCATAGTAGACATTTAATAAATAATTATTGAATAAATGATTGAACAAATGTGTTAACCTCCAAGGTCTTTGGTTTCTGTTTTGTAGAGTGAAGGAGTTAGATTCAAAAGTGGTAATGACAAAATGTTTACAACATGCCATGTACAAGCCCTTTCACATGTGTGATCCATTTTAATCAGCATGTCTACCATGTAGGCATTTACCCATCTGACTCCTTATCTGACAGATGAGGAATTTGAGGTTCAGAGATGGAAGAGGACCTGCCCACAGTTAAAGAGCAAGTCTTAGTGCTATTATTCTTTGTCCTAAAATAGCTGTGGACATGCATTATTTAGCTCATATCAAGATTTAATTTGCTAAAATGGTGTTGGCTTTCCAGGTTGCTACTGTGCAGCTCTGTTGTGGGCAAATCCTATTGGGAGTAAACAAACCTTAAAGATGGGGGACTTTAATGGCTTAATGACAAAAGATCTGACATTTTAAAGCAAAATCCTATTCTATCTATACCGGTGCAGTAGGGGGAGTAGAGAGAGGAGGATTGGGACTATCATTGGGTAAGAAAGAAGTAAGAAATCTTCTCCAGATGGCAGAATATGCCAAGCAGAAGCCTGGTTTGTGAATTGAGAGGGAGCCTTAACTAAGCCCTTAATCCCTTACATGTGTCTAGTCTTTTCAAGTTTACAAAGTTCCTTCCTGTGTGTAATCATATTTGGGCCCAAGTGTATCAAGCTAAGTAGCAGGGGCTAAAGAGGTTGATCTAGCTGAAGGTACACTCCAGAAAGACCAGCCAGGCATCCCATTCTAGGGTCTTGGGGGCTTGGTGGTTCCAGACCTCTATTTATAGCTCAATATATTTAAGTTGGACGGGAGATAAGTCCTGCCCTATGAGTTGGTACCCATCTGGTAGCACTGCCCAGGAGGCCTCTGCACAGGCTCAGGGAACCAAGGCCATATTTGCTGGGTTCTTTCCTTGAGGTGATTTACGATAATAAAATCTGAGAAAAGCCCAAGATAACAGCATGATGCTGATTATCAGGTCTGACTGATATAAAAAAGGAAATGAGTCATGAGGTTAGAAGCCTAGAGGATCTCTAGGAAATTAGGATTCAGAAGTAGGTCAAGGCAAGTGGTTCCAGGACAACCTATAAAGGAGTGATGGTGTTGGCATGCCACTTGTCAACATCAACAATTCTACCCATGTTGGGTGCTAAGAATACAATGATGAGTAAATACACATGATCTCTGCCTTAATGGAGTTTACAGTTACGACGGAGATTAATTGAATATATATTTATAAACCATAACAGGTGCTACAAATCAAAAGTCTCATTAGAGAACATAGTAGGAAGATCTGATGTGATTTGTAAGTTCAAGGGTGGCACTGCTGAGGAAGTGACTTTTGAACTGAGATATGAAGGATAAGTTGATTAAACAAAGGGGCAGGAGGGCGTTGAACAAAGAAAATTGCTCCAGAAGAGAGAACAGCTGTAGCAAAGGCCAAAGATCAGGAGGGAGAGTGGTATGGTTTTGAACCAAAAGGATGCCAGTGTGGCTGAAGCAAAGATACTGAGGGAAAGATGAGGCTTGGGAGGTCAGTGGGGCCAGACCATGCAGGGGTGCAGGTTCTCCTAGGCCATGGGAAACATTTTAACCTTTTACCTTAGAGCATTGAGTAGCCATTGAGTAAGGGAGTAAGGATCAGATTTGTATTTTAAAAGGATATCTCTGTTGTGTCAAGAATGGATTGGAGGTGTGCTGAGCTATCCAGACTCAAGAGACGCACCAGCCAAGAGAAAGCAAGAGAAGGACCCAGGTCTGGAGAAGATTGTTGGTGAGTGTAAGGCAGATAGAAGAACTAATGTCAAAATCCCAGTGTTCAGAACAGGGCTCTTGCAGTTAAAACAACTAGTGAGGGCCAGGCCCTGGTCTGAGAGTAAAGAAATGAAATTTCATAGTGGAACCTATCAGAACTATCAGAAGTGAGAGGGTTTTTCAGGAAAGTAAATCATTTCAGCAATCCATATACCAAACAACATGCTAAGTGTGTTTTCTCTGTGGTCTGTTATCTCATTTAAGTTCTCACAGCCACCATTTGAGGAAGAGCTGTTGATTATTATCCCAATTTTACAGGTGAAGAAGCTAGGGCTCAGAGAGGTTAAGTGACTGGGCCAAGAGCATCCAGCTAGTAAGTGGAGCCAGAATTTGTGCCAAGCTCATTGGATTCCGAGTCCAGTGTTCCCCTACTTCACCGCTCTCTTTAAAAAATGGCATCAACTTCAAGGAAAATAGGAAGCCTAGGGGGAAAAAAGTGACCTGTGGAAACAGCTGATTCTGTAACATCATGAATTGCCATGGAATTCCAAACAGAACTTTCTTACATTTTTTTTTGTGCCAAGGGTCTAAATTGAGCCCCAGGTCTGTTTGACCCAACTGTCTTCTTCCAGGAATTCATATTAAAGTTGGAGTGAGAGCCCACAACAGTCAGATTCTGTCTCAAGCCACCTGTGCCAAGATTCCAGTTGAATTTTTTGAGTTCAAACCCCTGTAACTGGGCGTGCACTAATCTGAATGTGGATTAAGCTTTCATTCTTGCTGCTGTTGGAATGAAGCGGCTCCAGTCCTGAGCTTCAGTGGTGGAGCTGACAGGTCCTTCTGGCACTGTGTTGAGTTCTCCCTCCAGCCAGCAGGGTCTTCTCACAGGCATTAATGCCAAGAGAAGAAAGAAGGTAGCATTCTTGGTTCACTTCCTAAAGCTCTTAGCCCAGATGGATTCATGACTTTCAAATCATGATCTTACCTTGAACCGTGCATTTTTAAAACTTTCTAAATAAACAGAATGCATACTTTTAGATATTACTATGATGGCTGACTGTCTAGGGTGGCATTCCAGCCCTCAACTGTGGAGCCACATCCGGAGCCACATAGGAAACTCACATCAAGCACCCTTAGTGGCTAAAGGGCAGACACAAGGGTGTCTGGAGAGAGAGCTTGTGTTTCACAGGAAGTCCATGGACTTTGAGTAGACAGATTTGGGCTTGAATCTTAGTAGTGATCCTCGTAACTCTGAGATACCAGGGTTCCCTCAGTTGGATTTGATCCTCAGCTCCTATGTCAGTTTTGAGGAAAGTGCCCAGCACAGTACTTGATACATTTGCCAAGAGCCAGTTAGTTCCTTTCCCTTCTATGTGCTCAGCCAGAATGACCTCCTTCTCACTCACTGGCCCTTAACCTTGGCCTTCAGAGTGGCTGTCATCCATACTCTTTCTTGGGACATCATCCTCACTCCACACACCCATACTTTGTCTGGGAGGGGAAAACCTGTCTCCGAGCCTCCCTGTTCCTAGTGGCCTCTGTGTGTAAGCCATTGACCTGCCTCCATCTTAGGGTGGATTTCCTATTGTTCTTTGTTGAGCGGGCCCATGATGGTGTAAGCAAAGGCAAGAGGTAATAAAGGAACAAACCAGAGGAAGAGGCAAAGGATCTGGGACCCGCAGAGTTCTCTCAGCCATTACCCCTGAGTCCTGTCTCCATCTCTGCTATGTTAATACCGCAATAACTACCGCTACTGTTATCACTGACACTACGAGTGCTACTGTTACTACAAGTTCTACTAACCGTTATACTATTACCACTAATACTACTGTTGCTGCTGATACTACTAACATCACTACTACCTCTACTGCTACAATAAACTGCTCCCCCATTACTACCTCTGCCACAGGGACTGCTAGCTAATGCATACTGATGGGCCCTATGTCCAGGCACAGTTCTATAAGTGCCTTTCACATAAAAACTCATTTAATCCTCCTATCAACCATATGATTTAGAGGCTATTATTGTCTCCATTTTACACATGAAAGAACTGGGCACAGAGAATTTAAGAAATTTGCCTAAGACCACACAGCTACAAGCAGCAGAGTCAGGGTTGAAATTCAGGCAGTTTGACCCTAGAGTTCTTTCTTTAACATTATGCTATATAACCTCTAATAATAGCAAGCTGCCTGGCTGTCCTGTCCCCAACTTTTATTCCTGAGAGTGGGTTCCCCCAACCTCTTCCACCTTCTTCCACAAAATGCAGTCTGACTCCTTCTTGCTGGTGGATAGATCTTAACATACTCCTTCTGACAAAGCACATATTATAATTATTGTCTCCATGTCTAGTTGCCTCTGCCCCTTCCAGCATGCTGCTCAATTCAACAGTGAGTTTTTGTGGAGCAGAGATCATGTGTGATTCACGTCTGGGGCTCCAGTGCTGTATACAGTCCTCGACCTATGGAGTCCTTGCTCAGTTAATGGATTAGTGAACAAGTGAACCAACCAACCAACCAACAAACAAATGACTTTTAGGCAATCAGTGTTCACCAATAACTGATAGGGTTGCCTGGGGAGAGAATGAGCTCCCCCCACCACAGATGTTCCAGCAGAGCATCCAGGGTTCCTGGAGATACTGAACTAGTTGAACTTTGACGGTTCTTCCAAGTTTAAGATATTATAATTCCTTGAGAAGTACAAGCAGAGGCTGAACACTCTCTCCACTCTGCGTACTAGATGCATTGTTTCTAAACTTCTTATGAAATGAAAGGAAGTTAGTTACATTGATATTGATGTGAAGTTGTCGAATCAGAGGCCTCTAGTCTTTAAGAAGCCTGCATTCAACAGCATCATTTGATAGGTAAGAGGACTGAGGTGCAGAAAGCCTTGCTTAAAGTGTCGCCGCACATCACAGGCAGATCAGAGCTGAGAGCCCCTGTGTTCTGAATGCCATTCCAGGGCTCTTTCCATTCAAGTCATTGGTCAGTAGACTGGTCTTCCAGAACCCAGACTTCAAGAGGACATACTATATTCTAACTTCCTGTCTCTAGGTTGCAAAGCACTCAGCTTCCTAAAACAGAGGGCTACCCAATAAGGATTTGAAATCATCCCTAGTCATGCAAAGAGGTCAACCACCTTATATCTTAGTCTTGTCTCAGTCTTCCAAGGGCCTTGTTATTCCTAATGTTGCTGTCTCCTTCTTCATGTAATGTTTCAGCTTTGAGGGAATTTTACGACAGGACTAAAGCCTCCCTCTTTGAAAATCAACATTTTGGCAGCCCCTTGCTGTTCAGTTTCTGAAGGTGCCCATGTCTACCTTCCTCATTTATTTAACCACAGGAGATCATTATCCAGTGACAGAGTTCTATTCCATTCTCATTATCCTGTAATGGGAATGCTTCCTTGGCTCGGGGAGCGGCTGAGATGGAGGTTGTGATGGGTGAGTGGAGGCTGTGAAGATCCTGCAGACTTCAGAGAACAACTGTGCAGTTACAGGTACCATAAGGCATAATGGTGTGTACACACATGTGCACACACAGAGACACAGACATGTATACTATGTATTCATATGAAGATAACAGTTTCAAAGTACATTAAACATTGTGTTGTACAGCACCCATTTCCTCTTCTGATAACAGCACCCTGATCTTGCTTGAGGGAATCACTCAGACACGTGGTTTGAGAGGGAGACCCACCCTGGATTCAGAGATAAGAGATATGATCTCCTCATGTATTAGTCCATTAGCATATTCCATCCCCTCAGGCTACAGAGTCATACTGCAGTTGGATATGTATATTAATTGTAATTTGTTGAATAGCTATATATAGATATCTAAGGTAATTGTTTAATAAACACTTTTGGCTTTATGTTTCCTGAATTGATCCTTTTTGTTGCTCATATAAAATCTCCAGTTTAGAATACAGAATAAATAAACAAAACCCTCCGAATTAGTTTACTTCAATTCATCATTCACTGAGTGTGTTCTAAATGCTAAGGACTGTGAAATGCACTAGAAATAAAGAAATGAGCAAGACACAGTTTCTTGGGTAAGTCCTTTGCCCACATAAGACCCTATCAGTAAATTGGGAGCTGGGGAAGTTGTAGGCCCACCTCGAACATTTGCAGGGCTCAGGTGAGAGAACAAATGGAGGCCCACAAAGCATAAATGTAAATATTTGTTATAAATCTAGCTAACAAAATGTTAAAATATATACCTATCCTCCTACCTTGACAAATTTGTTGTTAGTGCCATTGGGTGGATTCTGACTCCTAGTGACTCTGTGTACAGCAGAGCTGAACCCCGCCTGGTCTTTTGCGCCATCCTCTCATCTTCTGGTGCTGTATCAGACAATGCTCCACTGCTATCGATAGGGTTTTCATGGCCAATTTTTTTGGAAGTGGGTGGCCTCATCCTTTTTCCTAGTCTGTCTAGTCTGGAAGATCCTCTGAAACCTGCCTCCATGGGTGACCCTGCTGGTATTTGAAATACTGGTGGCATAGCTTTCAGCACCACAGCAATACACAGCCACTATAGTATGACAACCAAAAGATGGATGGTGTGGTTCCCTTATAGGGAAACAAACCTGGGCTATGGCGGTGAGAGCACTGAATCTCAACCACTAAACCACCAGGGCTGGCTACCTTGACAAACACACCTTCCCATAACGGCAAAGTAGAAAGATGGTAGCAAAGCTATAGTTTTTATATGATGAAAAGTTGGCAAAATATCAAAAAGATCTGAATGTAATTCCTACCATACATATCTGGATATTTTCTTGGCAGATATATGGGCCCGTAACGTTTGCATCCGTAAAGCTTGGGGCCCAGTTTAGGGTCCCTCTGAGCCAGATCTAAGAGTAGAATTGAGAGGTTGAACTCATTGATATCTCACTTGCCCTGTGTTCTAATATTTGCTGATAACTGAGAAAATAGGCCTTTCTTAAGATAGGAAATACTCATATTTAAAGAGGATTTCTCTTTGGATAGTTTGGTCTTACATGCCCACAGATGAACAGTTGCAAAAAATTGGAGCTGGGCTGTGTGGCCAGATGCAGAATTCCTCGAATGCAAGTTGTAACAGACCATAATGAAGTTAAAACTAAATTGGACTTGAGGATGTATATTTAATCATGGATACTGAGAACACAATACAGTGATATGAAAATATTCAAACATTAAAATCTGCCCAGTGCTGGGGCTGATTGTTTTAAATCTAAACGAAAACATTAAATATGTGCCCAGACCTATGTGATTCTTCTGATTCAAATACCATCAATCTTGAAGAGTTGAAATGCAAACAGTCAAGGTTATTTTTACAGTGCTATGCACTTCCTCCAGATCCATGGCTAGAAATCCACCACTGAATCATTCCCAGACTCTCCTTTTGACTTCTGGGTTCTTCTGGAACTATCAGAACAGTAGCTCTGCCAGACTCTTTGAGACTTTCTACGCAGGTCGGCCCCCACATTTCAGGCAGGCAGCCAGCTAGCTCTTAGAAAGTTCCTGTGGCTCAGTGGAAAAAGTTCCAGATTTAGAATCAGATGACGAGTTTGAGTTGTGCTTCAGCCATCTATGGGCTGGAAAGCCTCAGAAAAGCTACCTAATCTCTCAGAGCCTCAATTTATTCATCTGTAAAATGAGAAAGTTGGAAAGTTACTCATTCTGTGCCAGGAATATCCTATACCCACTTCTAATATAATAAATATTATTTTATACTTTTTGAATAGAAATTTTTCTGTTTAATTTCTGCTATGTGTTCACTGTAGAAAATTTTATAAATACAGAAAAATATTATATCAGAGGAAAATGTCACCCTTAACACCATCCCAAAGATAACTACTATTAATATGTTGAACACTTTCTTCCTGACTAATTTTTTGGCATATATGTATATATAGTTGAGAACATACTGTATCTATAGTTTTCTATCATCTAACATTGCACTGTGAGCATTTTACCACATTATTTGCAACTATTTATAAATACTTTAAATATACTGAGTAATACTCCTGTGAAATAATGTACCATACTTTATTAAAAATCTCCTAGAGTTTATAGTTTAAATGGTTCTAAATTGCCATTATTTTAAACAACATGACAATGACTAACCATATGATTTTGTAGTTACACAAGCATCGCTCCTTCTAAACTATGAGTAGCGATGAAATTTTATACATCTCTCTAAGTCCAGTGGCCAGTATGGTACCTGGAATAAATCAAGACCTCTAAAAATGTGTATTGAATAAATAAATGAATGAGTGAGTGAACACCAGTGAGTGTCCTTTCTTGCATGTCACTTCTTTCTGAGGGAGGGGTTGGGGGAATTCTCTAACCAGACCAGACAGAGATGGGGGCAGGGGGAGTTCTCTTCCAAGGCAAATGGTTAGCATCCTCCTCTCACTTCCACCCTCTACACTTCTGTCAGATAAATTTCTTCCCTGAAACTCAAGGGCCAATGAGGCTTTTTATTGATATGCAATCTCTAAAGCCATTCTTTACCTTTTACCTTTTTGCCTTTACCACAATCCACCTCACATTGCATTTCAAGTGACAAAAGTCTTAATAAATAAATTGTTAGTGATCTAATTAAAAAGAATTGCACTAGAGCGCTACCAAGAATAGGCACCAGATGAGGCACCATGGTTTCATCAGAGAAGAGTAAATATTCATACAAGCACTGGAGAAGCCTCAAACTAGGTGGGCTCTGCCCCTCAAAGATCTTCCCTGAGCATAATAATCTTAAAAATAAGGATAGTAATAGGTACCATTTGTGGAGCTTTTTAGAATGTACTAACTAATGCTCTACATATATTGTCTTATTTGATGCTTACAACAATCTATGAAGAAAAAAGAATATTAGATCCACTTGACTTATAAGGAAATTGAGTCTCTGCAAGGTTAAATAACTTGAGTACAACAGTTGGATTAGTTGAACTTGGTAGTGTTGAACGGCTGTGTATGGCTGTGCAGCCAGACAAATCTGGATTTGAATCCTGGCTCCATCACCACTTACAAGCTGTGTGACTATGGGAAAGTTATTTAACCTCCTTGAGGCTCCATCTGCTCATCTATAAAATAAAGATAATAATAGTATCTAATTCATAGGCTTGTTGTGAGGATTAAAAGACATATAACACTTAGGCAGTGCCTGGTACCTAGAAAGAACTTGGTAAATCTTATTTTTAAACGTTTCAATGTTATTATTACTAGCTTTATTGTCATCATAATTATACTATGAACATTCTTTGGTTATTATGATGGCAATGCCAGACTCTGGGCTGGGGCACTGGGCATCCTAAAATGCATAAGACATATAGTGCCTACTTTCCAGGAGCTTCCAGTCTAACAGTGCCCATAATTGCATAGCTGGTAAATAATAATGCTGGGATTTGAACCAGGGCTGTGGAATTTTAAAACACTTTTCTGTTACCTACTGCATCCCTCTATTGTAGTATGTGTCTGATATTATTGTCGTTAATAGTTTATATCTGTCCTCCCCATGAAGTCATTCATGGTGAGAATTCTTGTGACTCCCCTTTGTGTCCTCAGTGCCCATCACAGGCCCTGCCACATAGTCATCCTGAGGACATTTGCTATTTTCAACCAAAGGTCCTATGTTGGGCCCTTCATCCCCTGCTTCCCTGAGTCAGGGCCACACTTCCAATGTTTTTGTCCCTTTCTCTGTGTTCCATTCCCCCTCCCCCTCTCCCATTATGATTCTGCAGTGAGTGATTCCCTCTGTCATCTCACCATAAATTGATGACTCGGGCCTGCTGATGCACTGAGCCACATGGCTAATACATCAGCTAAATGGATGCCGAAAACACCACCTGCTCCTTCAGGCAAATGGCACTTTGGAAAATGGAATGTGTAATCAATAGAATTAAGCCTTAAGCAGAGCTCCGTACCCGTGTCCCAGTGCAGGGCCTTGGCAGGCAAACAGTGGGAAGATTTCTTTTTGCTTTTTTCAACCCTTTCAAAGCACATAGTTTGGCATTTGTTCCAGGCAGGTCTGTCGCCGCTATCACAGTCAGCATGGTATCCTCAGCATGCTGTCTCTTCCCTCTCTGTTCAGCTGAGTGTCTCAGTCACTTGGCCTTTACGTCCTATCTGAGAGGCTTGGAGGGATAGTTTCCAATATGCCTAGTGAAGCACAGGCAGTTGAGTACACCCTAAACAGCAAGGAGTTTGAAGTCAGGCAGATCTGGGTGTGACCTTAGACAAAGGCACTCAACCTTTCTGAACATTGATTTTCTCATCCATGAAGTGGCAGTGATTATTCTTGCCTCACAGGGTCGTTTTGAGGATTATGTATGTGAATATCACATGTGAAGGTGCTTGACAAACTACAAAGCCACTTACGAAGGTTAATCACTCTTATCATAATTATTATTCCAAGGTATGGATAAGAGCATAAACTCTCTTGTTTTTTCCCTTTGTGATCTGCCTGTCTGAGGAAGTGGGTTTTCAGATGTGGCTGTGAAAGCCGAAGATCAAGTAGTCATCGACCTGACTTAGTTTTGTTCTTTCTAGGATTATGGCAAAAATTAGGAAATAGAATTCTGGAATTAGGAGGGAACTTTATGGATCATTGGTGAGACTGCAGTCCTCACGCTCTATCCTTGTTACAGATGAGGAAACCAAGGTCCAAAAGAGAGAGGGATTTGGCCAATGTCACACTGTGAATTAGTGGCATAGCAAGGCTGAAGGCAGGTGGCCTTGTCTTGGTCCAAGAGTCTTTCCACACAGTTGCCAGGTCAGGAAATCTTTAGGTGAGCATAGGGTGTGAAGACAGTGGCATTTACCTATGATGACCAAACCCACCTTCAGCCAAGAATCTGCCCCACCTTCCTCCCCACTGTGCTCAAATTACTACCCTGGCAATGGCTCTTCCCAACACCCCATCCTCCTTCTAGGATGCAAAAGTTTCTCCTGCCAGGAGCAGGGTTTGCACATTCTGAGTGCATAGGTGCAGAGGAGCCCCTTCTTCTCAGAATTCTTGCAACACCTGTCTTCATCATTTACCTGGCCTTTAATTTTATTTAACGTGGTGAGATCCCTTATGTTGCTCTCTTGTGTTAACTAATCCAGTGGTTCTCAAGGACTTCTCAAGGTCTCCCACCAAAGGACATTTGGCAATGTCTGGAGACATTGTTGACTGTCAAGACTTGGCAGGGGCTATTACTGGCATCCAGCAGAAGAGGCCATAAATGCTGCTAAACATCCCACAGTGCATGAGACAGCTCCTCACAATGAAGAATTCTCTGGCCCAAAATGTCAATAGAACCAAAGTTAAGAAACTCTAATCTAACTCATTTGTAGGGTTCTGCCTTTCTTTCTTTGGCCATTGCATCAGTGGTCTGTGAGGTCTCTGTGGACTTGAATGATGTCTTGCTGTAATTCCCTCAGTAGATTCAACATAGTAGAATCTAAGTAAATATTGCCTGGGTGTGGAATCGATTGATGGGTGCATGAATCAAGCTATGTGTACAGGGGAAAGAGCACTGGAGTGGGAGTCAGGAGACCCGAGTTTGCTCAGAGCTTCACCACCAGCAGGGTACATGTAAGAGTTGGATTAGATGAGCGAATTTCAAACTGTGCTCAGCGGAGGCTTAACAATATTTCACCCACTGCATCTATTTTATACTATGGCTTTTGAATGTAATTTCTTCTGTACAGAGGGTTCCACAGTTTAAAAAATTTGTAAACCACTGAAGTAGTTCAACCCTAAAGATACTTGTAGACCAAAATCCCTCTGAGGATTCCTCATAAAAGGACATATATAAAGGTTCTATTTTTAGTAGGCTCAAAGAATGCCTCTGTGACTACACTTTCAATTCACTAGTCTTGAGTTGAGGACAGTGGCCTACCTGGCATCCTTCTGGTTTGGAGACTGCCCAGCTCCTCAATCTTCTTGTGCTTGTGCAGCAAGCAGTGGGTCTGCCTTCATGCATCTGAGTATTCAGGGAAAGGGTCTGGGGGAGACTCTTGCCCCTGCTGCCACACCCAGGCAGCTTTCTCTGACCACCAAGGAGGGTCTAACTCAAGTACCAACAGGAAATGCTACTTGGCATAATTAAACCCGGGAGCCTATATGTGCTGGGAATAAATCAGTGCAGGAGCAGGGCCTAGCTGAGACCTGACTCAGTGAGACAGTCTGGCAGCCTCTGAAGTGGGGGTGCCTGCTTCATGCCAACAGCAGCCAGTAGAGGAAATACAGCTGAGGGCACTGAGAAGAGTCAAGAGTGAAACTCCAAAAGGGAGAGATTACTCTAGAAAAGACAGCCAGAGTTTGATGTTAGTAATGAGTGACAGTGGTTGTCTCTTAGTGAGTAGATGTTCAATAAACATACATTTGTAATTATTATTAGAATTGTCATTAGCATCATTATTAACAAGTTGGTTTGCAGAGGCAGGAGCAGGATCAAGCCAGTAGCTTAATATAATTGTCACCATCAGGTGAGCCACTTCTGCTTATGGCATACTACTTGGCACAGAAACACCTTTTACTCCGGTCACTCCCATGCTTGCATGGTTCCCATGGGAAATTGACACCCAGAGAGGGGCAGGGACGTGCCCTGAGTCTCACAGTGAGTCACTGTGGGAATCAGAATGCAGCTGTGCTGATGCCCAGGTGAGGACTCTTAACGACACACCAGGCTGCCTCTTGGAGGACAGTGTTTCCTTCATCTGTGGCACTCTGGCTACAGAGCCCAAAGGTAATTGACATCATTTCCTCAAATCTCAACATTGTCCTAGGAGAGTGAGGAAAAACAAACACAAACAGATGAAGGAACAAACAAATAAAGGAACAAGCTGTTCCCAGCTTTCATACAAAGGAGCTGGACTCACTAGCGGGTGGGGAAATGAGTCCCCCACCCCCACAGTAGGCCTGCTTAACTCTGGGCCCTGTCAGCAGGACCAGCAATCCAATAAGGCCGTACCCGGCTGCGCCATTAGCTCATTAGGTGGAGGCAAGTGTCCACATTGATCTGTTTATCTCCCAGACCCGGCTGCTGGAGAAAGGCCAGCTGTTTCCCTGAGAGCTGCCTTTCCTCTTGACTCATCACAGAGCATCAGGGGAGTCTGCTCCTTTGTCCCTTTCAAGCTCAAGGTCACTGAAGTGCAAAGCGGGAGATGGGCCACAGTGGTGCCTTCTGAGAGCTTTGGACATTGCATTTCCTCCTTCATCCTTTTACTTCTCCCCTAGAGGGGACCCCTCCGGGAAATGAAGTATGTAGTAGGAAGTGCTTGGGTCTGCAAGTGGACAAATCTCAGTTTGAACCAGGCACTGCTACTTGCATGCTAGTGGTATGACCTTGGGGAAGTCGTTTCCCCTCACTGAACCCCAATTTCCTCATTTGCAAAAAAGGCTAATAGTATGTATATCATAAAATCATGGTGAAGATTCATTAAGATAAATCTGTGAGAGGACAGGCACAATGTCTTGCTCAGTTCTGGGCACAAGAAACGTCAGCAAATCAGCAAATCTCACCTGACCTGCCATTTCTGAGACACAGTGTTTTTTTAAGCAAAAGGAATAGTACACCTGTCAATCACGATTCACTCATGGGATTTTTGTGAGATTGATGTGAAAATATCAGGGAGAGTATAACTGTTGTTATACAAATAATGCTGTTCATAGATGGCTCATTAAAAATGGGCACTTTCAAGGATGTATGATCTTCCACCCTGGACTCAGTTGATTACACTTTTTAACCTGCCTGCATATCTGTTGTCTCATAGGTGGCATTTTACTCATAAAAACTAAATTGCCTAACAAGGTACAAGTTAATTTTATTTATCTTTTAAAAATAGGAAGTAGTTTATTAAAATGGCAAACATGTGACCTCTTAATAATAATAATGGGGCCTGGGTTATAATAGGTAACATTGGTAGAATATGTTTTTGCAAACTGCTACAACGACAAACTTTTTATTTCGTTGCACGTTCCCAATTTGATTAACATCCCACTTTTCATTTTGTGACATTTTCCTTCTTTTTATGCTACTGCCCAATTCTTAATTTAATACCATATTCAACTATAAATATACACATTGTAGAAAATATATAAAAGTAGAAGAATTTAAAATTGCTTCTAATTCCACAAGTCGACATATTACTGTATTTCTCACCAAATTTTTTCTTTGTATTTTTATAGATTTTTAATAAAATGGGTATATATTATATTTTCCTTTTTTTGTTTAACACTATATCGTGACCATTTCCCATGTTATTAAATATTCTTCAAAAATGTGATTTTAAGAATTGTGTAATAATCCATAGTGTGCATGTGAATAACTTATTTAATCATTTCCCCTTATTCAACATTTAGGTAGTTTTCAATGTTTTACTCTTACAGTTTATTGAACACTCGTACATATGTTTGTATCTCTGATTATTTCCTTAGAATAGTATTCATTCAATCCGTATCAAAGGCACTGACAATAATTTATTGATCACCTTTAAAGAAAAATGACCTCTCCAGTCCTAGGTCTGCATGCTACTTTGTTAGAGTCTGGGATACCCCCTGGTGGAGGTTACAGAACATGGCCAAAATCTGTCACATATACCCTAGTGTTGGAATTCAAATTATGGGTACACGACCTTTGTAATTTGGCATATGCAAAGGAGTTGCCTCTCATCCCTACACACACACACACACACACACACACACACACACACAAAGCTACAGGAAATTCAAATGCAATAACCAAATGAGAAAATCAAGAAAGCTCAGACCTAAAGTTTTTTCCATTTGAAGCCAGGCCCCTGGCTGCCCTGCCTCCCTCCCACCCCTATGCCTGCAGTGTAACCATCAGAGGATGTTTCACCATCAGAGGCTAGAGATGTCTTCGATTAGAAGTCTGCCCATTAGGACACTAGATGGAGCCAGATGGGAAAGTTTATGCTCTCACTGCAGTGGAACCATTTTCTAGGCACTTTCCTTTTCAGGAACAGTTGCATGATATAGCTGGTCTCCCAGAAAACCTATTTCTCTGATATTCTTCTTCAGTTGAGCTACCCTCAATCAGTCATTCATCAAACATTCACTAAACCTGTGCCCTGGGTCATGTATCTGACACAGAGCTGAGTCAAATACAGTCCCTGCTCTGGAGGAGCTTGCTTATGAGCCAATGGGAGAGGCTACCGAAGTAACCAACTGATCTCTCTTTACCTTCCTTCTCCCTTTCCAGACTTCAGGCAACTGGGTCCAACAGCAGTGTTTGACCATGCACTGTACTTCCCTATCTCCTTACCTTTGTTCTTGAAATTTCCTCTCTCAGGAAAGCACTTCCTTTGTATTTCTTCCTGTCTAAATCTTACCTCTATGAGACCCAATCCAAATGCTTCCTCCCCAGGCAAGCCTTTCCTGATTCTTCCCACACAGAAGTCCTCTTTGGTTCCTTTAATCCTTTAGTACAGCAGTTCTCAAACTTTAGTATGCATCAGAATCACCTGGAGGACCGGATTCCACTCCCAGTGTTCCCAATTCAGTAGATCTGGGGTGTAGCCTAAGAACTTCTATTTCTAACAGGTTCATGGGTGATGCTAATTCTGCTGGCTCTGCGAGCACCCTGAGAACCACTTGCTTTAGTGGGTTTGAGCACTAACACGTGCCAAGCCTTATGCTACATGTTAGTGACATCACAGTGACCATGACACTCCCTGCCCTTGAGCATAGCACAGCCTGGGGACGGGAGAGAGAAACAAATAGACAACACTTTGCTGTGCCAGAGGTGTGTGAGGAGTGCTCCAGAAGCACAAATATAGATGCAATTAACTGTCCCTGTGGAGCTGGGAGAACCAAAAACTTCCCAAAGGGAGCGGCATTTGATCTGGCCTTGAAGAGTGACTAAAACTTCACCAGGAGCAGAAAAGGTCAACAGCATGTGCCAAGGCATAGTGGTACAAAAAGCCGTAGCATATTCAGAGTGCAACCAAAGATTTGTGGGTGTGGGGCCTGGGGAGAATGGGCGTCTCCTTGGAAATGTGAGAGTGATAGGAGATAGGAGATAGAGATACTGATAGGAGAGGTCAGGATCAAGGCCCTGAATGCCATGCTAAGAAATTTTGATTCCATCCTCCAGATAATAAGAAATAATAAAGAAGTGAAACAGAAAAACAACACAGTAGAGATTTAATTATGGAAGAATCAGTCTGATTGCAGTGTGGAGTTTGGACTACCAGTGGCAAGATGGGAGGGGTGAGACCAGTGTGGAGGCTGTTGCAATCGTCTAGGCAAGAAATGATGAGAACTGGAATGGAGCATTGGGATGGAGAGGACGCGGTGGATTTGGGAGGTCTGGTGGTCTTGGGCTCGATCCTGCCCATCTGCGGGAGAAATGCAAAGGTCTTGGGAACCATAACTCAGCATTACCCTTCCTCTCACTCCGTCTCTGACCCCTCCATCTTTGTTTCCTTGCCAGGCTCTTATTACTAGGTCCTGCTTCTCTCTGTGGTAGAGCACACACTCCTGGACTTCTCTGCCTCGAATCCCATTTCTTCCCAGTGACTACAGTCCTGCCTCTGTCCCAACTCTGTGTTTCTTAGTCAGATCTGTGTTCAGGTCCCTGCTTTGTCACACCAATTTAACTAAGAGGCCTTAGACCGTTTACTTTGACCACTCACTGTCTCAGGTTTCTCATGTATCGAGTGGGGAAAATAAAACTTCCTGGCTGGCCTTTGTCACTGTTTTCATTAGGATCAAATACTATAAAAGATGTAAATAAGCTTTGGTGTGTTACTATTGCCATGGAACCTGCAACTTCCTTTGGAAACCATTTCCATTGACTAAGAACCCCCATTTTAATAAAATTTGTCTTTCAGTTTGAGCAGAATCCTTTTATTTAACCTAAGGAAATTCAAGTTAGACAACAAAGAAGGTATTTGCTAAAGTAAGCCAAAAAGCACTGGAAATCAAGGCATCATTTAAGGAGTTTGAAAATGATATGGCTATTTAATCATTCAATAAATATTTATTGAGACATACTCTGTGCCAGGCATTTTATTCTTAACACTTGGGATACATAAGTGAGCTAAGTGCATACTCTCATGAGCCTTATAGTTACTGGAGGAGACAAGACAATAAACATAATAAGTAAATTAAATAGGATGTGAGAAGGTAGTAAATACTATCGAAAAAAGAAGAAGAAGATATAAGGGGATTTCTGCCTCTTTTCTGTGATGTGCCTAACTCACTGTTGAAATGCATTATATATATATATTTTCGTTATGTTTAATTTTGATTATTTCCTCATAATACATAAATAATTAATAATGAATCCATATTCATTAAATAAAACTTAGAAAATGCAAGAAGATAGGATGATGATGATGATGATGACGACAGTAATGTTGATGACGTAATAATAAGTCATCCCTGGACCCATCACCCAAAGATAGTCATTATTATTATTTGAGTGTATAGTTTCTTCCTGAAATAATGGATTATATTATTTGCAGCTATGATCCCCATATGTTCACTTCTTCATTAATTTCACAAAGGTTTTTACTTGTTTGTTTGTTGTTTTGGTGAGGAATATTCACCCTGAGCTAACATACATTGCCAATCTTCCTCTTTTTTTTTTTTTTTTTTTGCTTGAGGAAGATTAGCCCTGAGCCAACATCTGTGCCAATCTTCCTCTATTTTTTATATGTGGGATGCCTCCACAGCATGGCTGATGAGTGAATTAGATCCATGCCCAGGATCTGAACCTGTGAACCCAGGCTGCCAAAGTGGAGCATGTGGAACCTTAACCACTGAGTCACAGGGCCAGCCCCCCTTCACAAAGGTTTTTGGATTATCTCATATGCTACAAGCTCTATGCTAGGCATATGGAACAATAGAAAGATATAGATTTTGAAGTCAATTCTTGCTCTGCCCTTGCCATCTGTGTAGCCTTAAATAAGTTATGCAACTTCTCTGAGTCTCCATATCTCTATCTGTAAAATGGAGACTGTGATGCCTTCTACAGTGCTGTCATGGGGACTAAATTACTTTAATGAGAGAGGGCCTAGACAGCACCTGGCACATAATCAGTACTTAATCAATATTAATTTTCTTCTTCCCTTTTTTTTTCATTCATTCAACAAACACAGCATGTAAACAGCACCATGCTAGGCACTAGGAAGACATAGCCCTGGCATCTTGAAACTTAGTATCCAGCTAAGTCAGTTATCTTAGTCAGGAAGGAGCCAGGGAAGACTTCCCAAAGAAAACGGCAATTAGGCTTAGCCTTGAAGGGTAAATATGAGTTAGTCAGACAAAGATCTGGGGAAAGATGTCCCAGGCTGGTTCAAGACCCCAGAAGCAAGAGAATATAAAGCATACAAGAGAAAGTCAAAGCAGTTCAAGATGGCAGGAGCGTGGTGGGGGAGTGATGAGAGCAGGAGGCACTAGGGACACCAATGAAAGGCAGCTCCTGAGAACAAAGGAATCTTGACAGGGGAATGACATGGTCAGTTTTGCGTGTTATAAAGATATCTCTAACTTCGATGTGGAGATTACTAGAGGCAGAGAGCCCAGGCAGGAGGTTATTGCAGCAAATATGAGAAATGATATAGCCTTTAACTGGGGTAGTAGCTGTGGGAATGAAGAAGTGGGCATTTTAAGGTCTGTTCGTGACCTAGAATTGGTAAGATGTCAGTGAGAGAACTGAATAGTAGGAGAAATGTAGAATGACACCCAGGTTTCTAGCTTGAGTAACTGAGGAGGTGGTGCTGTCGTACACTGAGCTGGAGACAACTCGCTGGGGAAGGAGTAGGTTTTAGCAAAAAACTCATAACCTCAGTTGAAGATGTGTGGATATTGAGGTACCTGTGGGACATCATTCTAGCTATAAGATCATGTTCTCAGGTCAGTCTGTGCCCAGTGCTTGCTCTCAGTCTACCTTTCTTCTCAATTTGGTCATATGGCCCAAAGATGGGTATTCCTAGCCAGCAGATCCAGAATACCCTAGGAGAAGCCACTTTGAGTGACAGGAGTCCAGAATCTGCATGGGGAATTGGGGTCTTAGGACCAATCCTGAATTTACAGAAATAATTCATGAAAAATTTGGCCTCATGATTAGTTAGGATAGTTGTTTAATGAAGATCAGGGAACATAGCAGGATTTGGGTATTGCGTTTCCCAAACCAATAATCCCAACATGGTCTAATGAAGAATTTTTTCTGATTTGGCAATGTACATGAAAGGTCTCATAGAGATTTTAAAGTTATACCAAGACTAGTTCTACATTTAACAAATTCCCTTTAAGGAAAAAGAATATGATTACGTCCGTTCATTCATTCTCCACACATTTACTAAGCAGAGGCTTGTAACCAGGCGCTGTGCCAAGTTTAGGAACACTGTGATGAAAGAGTCCCTGCTGGGGAAAACTTCAAGTCCAGTGGGGAAAAGTCAAGTCAACAGACAATGGCAAGCCAGTGAGAGGAATATTAGGCTAAATGCCAAACACAGGATGCAGAGGAGAGCACAGGTAAAGGAGTCCTTAAGGAAACGAGGCTCATAATATTAACCCCACCGCAGGCTTTCTCTTGGCTTTGAAGAAATCCTATTACTCAATATTTAATAAATTATTCTGTCTTTTTTATCAAAAGGTTATTGGCAAATCTCTGAGTAGGACATTTGGATTATTAAGGGAGATCTGACAGCTCTGGTAGTCATCAACAATGTTCTCTAGTCCCCAAAGCTGATAATCAAAGAAAATGACCCTTGGAACACTGTTTATCCCTGGCACTGAGACAAAAAACAGAAAGAAAGAAAAAGAAAAATCACACATTCTCTTGATGTTTGGAACACTAATGTTCTCTTTATGAAAAGAAAAATCATTTAAAAGTATATAATGAAATAATTGCTGCTACCACCATGCGAGCTTCTGGTTCGTGCAGTGTGGCAGCTTCAAGACTAAAAGAGCGCCACATGCCTTTGTTCCATCCAGGAACAGGTCGTGTGGAGTCTGAATGGGATTTGGAGTCAGACAGACCTGGGTCTTTGTGACCTTGAGAAAGTCACTTAACCTAGCTAAGACTCAATTCTTTCTTTTGCAAAATGTATATTTATATAATATAAAATTACCTCAGAGGATAGTCGTAGGAATTAAAAAAGATAATATTCAGACAGCTTAATGTAGTTCCTAGATTTATTTCCCAACTTTATGGATGTATAATTGACAAAAAATGTATATATTTAAGCTGTACAACTTGATGTTTTGATGTATACATACGTTTGAAATAATCACCACAATCAAACTAATTAACATATCCATGATCTCACATGGTTGCCATTTTTTTCTTTTTTTTTTTTTTTGTAGTGAGAACACTTAAGATCTACTCTCTTAGCAAATTTCAAGCATACAATACAGTATTATTAACTATACTCACAATGCTCTACATTAGATCCTCAGAACTTACTCATCTTATAACTGAAAGTTTTTACCCTTTGACTAACATCTCCCGTTTCCCGTGCCTCCCAGTCCCTGGCAACCACCATTCTAATCTCTGCTTCTGTGACTGACTGTTTTAGATTCTGCATGTAAGTGAGATCATGCAGTATTTGTCTTCTTGTGTCTGGCTTATTTCATTTAGCATAATGTCCTCCAGGTTCATCCATGTTGTCACAAATGGCAGGTTTTCATTCTTTTTCAAGGCTGAATAATATTCCATTGTGTGTATGTATATATATAAATATATATGTGAATGTACATAATTTCACATTTTATTTATACATTCATCTGTTGATGGACATTTAGGTTGTTTTCATATCTTGGCTATTGTGAATAATGCTGCAGTGAACATGAGAGTGCAGATATCTCTTTGAGATACTGATTCTATTTCCTTTGGATATATACCCAGAAGAAGGATTGCTAGATCATGAGGTAGTTCTATTTTTAATTTTTTGAGGGACTTCCATAACGTCTTCCATAGTGACTGTACCAATTTGCATTTCTGCCGACAGTGCACAAGGGTTCCTTTTTCTTTACATTCTCACAGCACTTGTTTTCTTGTGTCTTTTTAATAGTAGCCATTCTAACAGATGTGAGATGATATCTCATCGTGGTTTTGGTTTGCATTTCCCTAGCGCTTAGTGATTCTGAGCACTTTTTCAGATACCTGTTGGCCATTTGTATTTCTTCTTTTGAGAATCATCTATTCAGATCCTTTGCCCCTTTTTTAATCAAGTTATTTGTTTCCTTGTTATTGAGTCATGTGAGTTCCTTATATATTTTGGATATTAACCTATCAGATATATGGTTTGCAAATATTTTTTTTCCCATTCCATAGGTTGCCTTTTTACGCTTTTGGTTTTTTCCTTTGCTCTGTAGAAGCTTTTCAGTTTCATGCAATCCTACTTGTCCATTTTTCTTTTGATGCCTGTGCTTTTGGTGTAATATCTAAAAAGCCATTATCAGACCAATGTCAAGAAGTATTTTCCCTAATGTTTTCTTCTAACAGTTTTACAGTTTCAGGTTTTATGTTTAATTCTTTAATCATCTTGAGTTTATTTGGTATATGGTATGAGATAAGGGTTCAATGTCATTCTTCTTCATGTGGATATCCAGTTTCCTAACATCATTTATTGAAGAGTGTATCCTTTCCCCATTGTGTGTTATTGGCACCCTTGTCAAAGATCAGTTGACCCTAGATGTATGGATTTATTTCTAGGCTCTCTATTCTGTTCCATTGGTCTATGTGTCTGTTTTATGCCAGTACCGTACTGTTTTGATTACTATAGATTTGTAACATATTTTGAAGTCAGGAAATGTGATGCCTCCAGCTTTGTTCTTCTTGCCCAAGATTGCTTTGGCAATTCAGGGTCTTTTGTGGTTCCATATGAATTTTAGGATTGTTTCCTCTATATCTGTGAAGATTACTATTGGAATTTGTATAGGAATTGCATCAAATCTGTAGATCACTTTGGATAGTATGAAAATTTTGATATTAATGCTTCCAGTACATGAACACAGGATGTCTTTTCATTTATCTCTGTCTTCTTTGGTTTCCGTCATCAATGTTTTGTGTTTTTCAGTGTACAAGATTTTTACCTCTTTGATTAAGTTTATTCCTAAGTATTTTATATATTTTTTTGTTGCTATTGTGAATGGAATTGTTTTCTTAATTTTCTCTTTGGATAGTTCATTGTTTGTGTATAGAAACACAACTGATTTTTGTATGTTAATTTTGTATCCTGCAACTTTACTGAATTTGTTTTTTAGTTTTTTTGTCTTTTTTTAATTTTTTTATTGCAATAAAATTGGATTATAATATTACATAACTTTCAGGTGTACATCATAATATATTTTGAATTCTGTGTAGATTACATCATGATCATGTTCACCACCCAAAGACTAATTACAATCCATCACTGTTTATTAGTTCTAAAAGATTGTTTGTTGAGTTTTTCTGTGCCTAGATTTTTTAAATGAATTTTTTAATGATGCATATGGCAGTGAACTAATGCATAACATGCCCACATTTGAGCAAGTAACTCTAACTTGTGTTCATCTTTTCTGACTTCGGTGTATTTTATTGTAACACTCACTGACTTAATGCATTCACTTACTACTTATAAAACATTAAAATTTCTAGGAATTTGCTATCATAAATAAGATAGGCCAGAGTCTGTTAAATTGGAAACATTCCAGATACTCAGGAGTGAGTTTTTGCTCTACTCATTGGATCAATTGCCATGTTTTGACACCAAATTCCTGCTGATGTGGGAATATAAGATGCTAGACTTTTACCACTTTGACCCCTAGAATTCATAGATGTGTTTTCATGGTATAATTCCCAAGGTATGGTGACTTCTTTCTCTGAATCAAGAGACAGGGCACAAATGGACACAGATAAATATGCTGAGATGAGCAGTATAACAGAGAGTTTGAAATCTATTTAGTTGAGTTCAACAGACAATTACTAAGCACCTGTCAGAAAAACATCCAGACCAGCATTTGAGTCTTGGCCCTACCACATGGTTTCTATCTATCATTACCCTATATGTGCCTATTTCCTTACCCCTTGATTGGGAATAATGTTACCCACCCCAATGACTGTTAAAAAGATTAAATTAAGTAATGAAAAACAGTGGTTCTTAACCCTGGTTGTGCCCTAGTATCACCTGGGAAGGTTTGAAAACATACTCCTTCCCCTAGAGTATGATTTAATTGGCTTGGTGTGGGGTCAGAGCTTTGCTAGTTTTTAAAGCTCTCCAGGTGATTGTAATGTGCAGCCTGGGCTGAGAAGCAGTGAGATACCTGAACGTTCCTTGCTCAGCACCTGACATTTTCTGGGGAACCCTAACCACTTCCTCTTCCTTATGTGCTAGACTCTGTTGGGCACTGGGGATACAAAGTTCCGATATACCCCTGTCCTAAAGATCCCCCCATGGGGAAGATAAACAAAGAAAGAAATCATTACTCTGCAGTGTGATAGGAACAATAAAAGAGATCTGGGTAAAGAAGAGAAGCCGTGCTGGAATGATTATCTCAGAGAATCTAGGGTATTTGGTACCATGTTGGTTGGTCACCTAGACTCATGACCTGGGTTCCAGTCTGGCTCTGCACTAACCTACTGTGTGAGCTGTAGGCAAAGTCTCTTTCTCTCATTAGTGCTTGAATTCCCTCATCTGTTAAATAACATCAACCAAAAACAGTTTCATAGCCCCTTCTCTACCCACTTCACAAAGGACATGAAAGAATGAACAAAAGAACATTTTATAAACATATAATTACTTACTTGCATGTTCTTTGAGGGAGAACTGTTGCTTTCACATCAGCATTTAAACATGGTAAAGTCTCTTCCATCTTAAAACAAAACAAAACAAAAATAACTTCCTTAGATAAACAAACAACACACACATAGATACAGAGGACAGATTGGTAGTTTACCAGAGGGGAAGGGTGTGGGGGGAGGGCAAAAAGGATAAAGGGGCACATACATGTACGGTGATGGATGGCAACAGGGCTTTTGGTGGTGAACACATTGCAATCTATACAGAAGTTGAAATATAATGATGTACACCTGAAATTTATATAATGTTATAAACCAATGTGACCCCAATAAAAAATAAATAAATAAATAACTTCCTCAACCCCGTTCACAGCCAAAGTTCATTAAGAGTATTTACTACACTTGCTCTCTCTACTTCCTCATTTCCCACTCATTTCTCAACCTTCGCAGTCTGGCTTCTCTTCCCCTCAACTCTACTGAAGCTGCTCTGGCCAATGTCATCAAATGCTGTCCTGGTTTTCACTATGACACACTACTGACCATTTCCTTCTTCTGCAAACACTATTTTCCATGAGCTTCTATGACATGGCATTCTATTGCATGCCCTTCTATCTCCTTGACCATACTTTTCCAGTCTCCTTTTCAGGCAATTCTAACTATTGTTCAGATGTTAGAATTTGTTGGGGTTCTGTCCTAGGCTGTCTTCTCTTCTCATTCTCCACAGCTTCCCTGCATGATCTCATCGCCTCTCATGGTTTCAATTACCACCTCTCTGCAGCAGACACCCAAATCTGTGCTTCAGTCCTTTGCTTTCTCTGGAGCTCCAAAACTTTCTATCCAACTTCCCACTTAATATCTCCGCTGTGATATCCCACAGGCACCTCAATTGTGTTTTAAAACAGAACTCGTTATCTTTCTCCAAATTCTAATCCAACTCTTTCTCTTGTTTACACCAGCTCAGAAAATTTCAGGGCCATTTATTCCGTTTGTCAGAGCCAGAAACTCTCAAGTCATCTGTGACTCCTCCCACTCCCCCACCCTCAACACCAGAATGACTCAGTTACTGAGTCCTGTTGATCTGATCTTCCAAAAATGTCCTCTTTCCCCTACTGCTCTAGTTTAGATGACTATCCTGTCACTTTCTGCTTAAAACCCTCTGGTGACTTCCTATAATATTCTGACAAGACTTCTCTTGTCAGGAATACTTCTTGCCCCTTTCACCCTGTCCTAGCTAACTCCACTTGCCCTTCAGAATTAAGTTTGTATGCTACTTCCTCTAGGGCACTTTCTCTGACTCCTTTGGTTTGAGTTTATTGCCCTTCCTGTTTATTCTGATAGAGCCCTGTGCCTACTCCATTTGTAGGTTGGTAATTACCTGTCTCTTTATCTGTCTCTACCACCAAACTTGATAGCAAGGACCAGACCATGGTTTTCTTGTTCTTTGCTGTATTTCCAGGAGCTGGCATAGTGCCTGGTATGTAATATATGCTTAGTATGTGCTTGTCAAATGAATTAATGAATGAATGATGAGTAGTGAATAATGAACAAATGGAAAATAAATAAGAAACAGTCTCTGCCCTCAAGCAGTTTAGTGGTGATGACAGATATAGGTGCAATTCTCTATAACAGAAGTTGAATGGAATTAATTAGTAACTGAGGGTGCAAAGTATCAAGAAAAGGAAAAGGAGAAATTACTTTCAACTGGCAAGATTGGTGAAGATATTTCAAAGGAGACAGCATTGGAGCCAGCCCTTAATAAAATATTAACTAGAGTAATTTAGATGATAGCAACTACTACGTATGAATGCCTATAATGTGTTAGGCATTTTGTTAAATTTACCTTACATATAATATCTTGCTTATTGCTTTCTACAACCTGTAAGTTGGTTCCTTTTATTTCTAATTTATAGAGAAGGAAACAGAGGTTAAATATCTTCAGCATGTTCCCTCAGCTAGCTGGTAGAGGAGCAAGAACTCCTCATGGGCAGGAGCTGTGTCCCATTCTCCTTTCAGTCTCCGTGCCTAGCACAGGGCCAGGCACAAAGAAGGAACTCGTCAGCAGTTATCAAATAAGGTGAACAAGTCTGGGATACAATGTACAACATGGTGATTCTAGCTAATAATACTGTTATGTACTTGAATGGTGCTAGGAGAGTACATCTGAAATGTTCTAACCCCAAAAAAGAAATGGTAACTAGGTGATGGGATGGAGGTGGTAGCTAATGCCAGGGTGGTAATCATTTTGTAACATATAAATGTATCAAATCAACACATTGTACACCTTAAACTTACACAATGTTGTGTGACAATTATATCAATAAAGCTAGAAGAAACAAAACAAAACAAGAAACAGTTATAATGAAACAAATGGGAGAACAGAATTTTAAGAAGTTCGAAAGCAAGATGAAAGAGCTTGATGGGGTCAGAAACAAGCTATGTGCTTTTTTAAAGGGTCTCAAAAAACTGATTTCAAAACCAAGGATCCTGTTTAATATTAGCCAGCAAAGCTACAAGCATGTCTATGCTGACTCAGCCTTCAGCTCCATTAGCAGCCTTGCCTCCTGGAAATGAATGAAGGCCTAGGAATGTTTTACTGATGTGGTATAGATTAGCTTTGGTAGTGCAGATTGGAAGGGATATAAATAACCCACAATAGAAAGGAACTGCCATATGGACAAGTCCATTTGGTAAAAATACTTTAATAACAAGCAGCAATTACGGCCACCTCCTCTCCCCTTCTGAATGCGATTCCCTTGGGAATGCCTCAACACTGAAACCAGTGGCCAGGGCACCCACAGGCAGTTTACTGAGGGAAAAAGAACCTGTCAGAACTGTCATTCTTTCTCTTGCTTCTGACACCCCATGACTTGTTTGTGAAATTACTAATTTGGTTGTGAGCTGACTGTTTTGACAGTCTGTCTTAATGAATTTTTTTCTTAAGCTCTTGGGGGTCTGCATATTTTTCTGCATCTGGGTGATGTGGGAAGACTCTCTTCTTTTTAGGAGCTAGGGAGCCTCTTAAAACATCTTGTAGAGAATCTACCACACCAGAAGTCTTCAATGAGAGTCGCAGGGCCCTGTTGCTGAAAAATAACTTTCTTTCCTTTGAGCCTCAACTAAAAATGAGTTTTAATTATTTTAGTAAGATTGTTTTAGAGAGATATTCCTGATAAATAGTAATGTTCAATGACTTTCATTTAGTTCTTTAACGTTATGGTTCAGTTTCGTTTCACTTCAAATGAGAACAGTGGTATTTACTGAATAGCGAGGATTGCCTTTCTCATCTATATGGAATCCAGAAAACTAAAGGCATCTTGGTAGATGTCACAAGTTCCCTGTGTACTGTGTCACACATTGAGGGAAAATTAAGATTAATTAAGGAAGTCCTTTCTAATTGGGTCTGTTTACTTCCTTTGGCCCATTCTAAGAACTGAAAATTTGACTGCAATGGTCAGATAGGGTCCATCTGGTTCAAACCTTTGTCACAATACTGAGAGAGAGTATCAAAATCAAGATTTATGGAAAAGCAAGAGGACTGAGTGAGAATGAATGTACCACATGGGAGGTATACAGGTGACCATACAGGAAACCTGAACATAAACATGAACGTGTCCACGGCGTTCGGCAGAGTTCTGGTGTCTGCTTTCAGTTCCTCCTCAGTGAGAAACTTATGGAGGGGCCAGCCCCATGGCCAAGTGGCTGGGTTTGCACGCTCTGCTTCGGTGGCCTGGGGTTTTGCCGGTTTGGATCCTGGGCGCAGACATGGCGCCGCTTGTCAGGCCATGCTGAGGTGGCATCCCACATGGCACAACCAGAGGCAATCACAGCTAGAATATACACCTATGTACTGGGGGGCTATGGGGAGAAGAAAAAAAAAGATTGGCAACAGTTGTCAGCTCAGGTGCCAATCTTTATTAAAAAAAAAAGAAACTTATGGAAACTTGTGGCCACGTCACTAAAGAATTATGGTACGTATTTCATAGATTCTGCATTTTTCTTTTTCCTGCACTGCCTATACCTTGCTATCTCCCTCTCTTTCGTGTGCTGTTTTTGTCGCTAGCAAGTTGGTATTGAATATCACTTCCTGGTAATAGGAATCTTATTATTTGAAGAAAAATTTTAGTTCCTGTTTATGTGTTTTCTCCAAATTCATTTTAATGGCACTTTCCAGCAATGGTGTTTCTGAGGAGGTTTTGCATGTCTCCAGCATGCGCTACAAAATGCCCACTGCTTATGAATCATTTCGGCGGAAATGGTTTCTCCTTGTGTGTATTTATGAGGCCTGCATCTCAGTCTGTAACCTGAGTGTGCTGTAGCCAATGGCTTAAACTTTCTGCCGCTGCTATGGAGGTGAAGATGGGAGGAGATTTTGCTTTTGATCCTTTCAATATGAAAAGTAAATTCCTTACTGGGTCCTGAGATGAGAACAGACAGAACCGTGATCACCGTGACATTTCCTATGTCATGTTAACTACTTTATGAGCACCATCACAGGCATATGCATTAAATTTATCACACTCTCCACATAGCGCAAATACTCTCATTATCATTCAACCCTATTTACCTCATTGTGGGCATACTCAAATAAGCATAGCTATTTTACCAAGAGCCTAAAAGAGTTTAGAAGCAGCAAATGTAAAGGGACTGGGAGGGTTGGCAAGAGGCAGGTACAGCCAGCAATATAACTTCATGGAAGAGCCAATGATCACTGATAAGCCAGTCAAACAAGGCAAAGGCAAAGTGACTGCGGAGCAGATGCAGAAATAGTCCTGCAAAAACAAATGAGGGCAAGGTTAATTTATGCTCGTGTTTATCTGTATAGGAACACAAGAAAGGGTATGATACGATTTACAAAGATTGCATTCAAAGTACTCAACACTAGTAAGAAAGCTTTGGAATTTGCTGAATTGTCTGAAAACTACACAGACATGGAAAGACTGAGGCTCTGAGAGAGGATAGGCTCTGGAATAACAGACCTGGCTTCCATGCTCAGCTCTTCCCTTTTCTAGCTGTAGAATGGGAAAATCACTTAACCTCTCTGAGCTTCAATTTTCTTCACTGTACAATGGAAAACTATTTCTGATTCATAGGGTGATATTGGAATAAAATGAGATCACATAGAGGCACTAGCTCTACTGCCTGGCACATTGCTAATGCTCAGTGTACTAAAATATCCTTATTCTCATAAACCCCTGGACAATTTGGAATATACAAGATACTTGTGTACTTGAAAGTGCCATTGAAATAAAGCCATAAAGCTCCCTTATAGGGAATTTATCTTATTTTCAGGGAGATTCACAACTTGCTTATAAAATTAGAAACTTGGCATCAGATAGCATGAAAAAGAGAAAAAGAGAAATACAGAATACTGTATTGGTTGAATCTTTTTTCCAGACCTCTGTAAAAGTCAACTTTGTTAACTACTTTGGATGTCTGATCTTAAGAGTTTGCAAGCCCATGAATGGGGTGACCCTCTGAGAGGGAGTTGACCCATTGTGAAGTGATTGGGATTTGGCATGATGACGAGATGTCAGCTGGGGCCTGCAGAAGTGAATCACGGTTTGGCTGAGAGCTGTTCTCTGACAAGGTCAGGACCAACTTACTGCCTTCCTAAAAGAAGAAAGAGTCATAAGAGGAGGGGCTCTTAGAAGAGGGGCCTGCACAAACTTTGAAGGAATGGGGAGAGAGAAGGAGCTTGGAAGTTTCACAGAAAATTTTTAAAAACCAACTTTCCCTAACCTTGCCTTCTCAAGATACTCATTACACACACACACACTGCTCTCTTAACACGGCACACTTCTGCTCAAGCAATTCTCTCTTTATCTTCCTCTTGACCTAGCAGACTTATATTTCCAAAGATTCAGTACCAGTTTCAACTCTTCTGAGCTCTCTTCTGGGAGTCCTCAGGCTGGATTATGAGGCTCTTCTCTGGGTCCCCAGAACCCTGCATTTATCACACTGCAACTGTGTCATGAGCCCCTCTGGACTTTAACTTGTCTAGATCTTTGCCACCTACATTGTGACTGGAACATAGTAGATACCCAGTCAGGGTTACTTGAGCTGACCTGAGTAGGGTCAGAGGCTCTGAGAGGTTGCAGATGAGAGTCATTTCAGGGCGAGGACCTGCAGGCTGGGGAGGGAGGAATTGTGTAGACTAGAGCTTCTTTCAGGCTGGTTGTTACAAACCTTCAGACCTTCTTCCCAGCAGGCCTTTTCTCCCTGGCTTGCTCCAGGATGGAACGCAGCTTACACATTGTACATTGTACCCACTTCCCTGCTTTTTTGGAAATATATGGCCCTTTGGAGCTTTTCTAAAGGCTCTCAAAAAGTAAACAGACAGGAATACTCATTTTTTGAGCTCCATAATATGCCAGCTGCATTATTTTATTCAAAGCTTATCACCACCTGTGTGGTATTATTAGGCCCCACGTTATAGATGAGAAAACAGAAGTTCTAAGATTTTTCCCAAAGCCACACAGCTAAATACAGGAGGTAGAAAGATTCTCTTCACTCTCTGACTCTCATTTTTTTCACTTAAATCCGGTAAGGAAAGGCAGAGTTGTGCATGGGTGCTGACAGTGAGTCTGGATGGTTAAGCCCGAGTGCTCCCCAGCTTCCTTGTGCTTTCCACACCCAGGACTGCACTGAGTCCAAGCAGGGTAGGGATCACCCACATTGTCCAGCTAGGGAAGCAAGGTGCAGAAAGGTCAAGTGACATCCCAATGTCACACGGTCCAGATCATCTGACCTCAAGACTATGTCCCACAGCCGACAGCCTGACTGGCTTTCACACGGTTGGAGGAGGCTCAGCTTCCACGTGCAGAGACAGTGGAGCAGTTTCTGTGGCCACAGAAGGAGGCTTGTGTTCTTCAATCTTCTGGGGCAGAATGTACTTATTTACTTATTTATAGCTCACATCATTCCTCCGCGCATTTAAAATGATTTTATATTGTATTAAGCTGCCTAATCACATAAGCCAATTAATCCAAATAATTTGATTTCTTTGTTTTCATGACAAGAAATAACCAAACTGGATAAAGTTTTGCCTCCTCTTACCCTCCTCCCAAATCTGCTCTAGCACAGCCTTCCCGTACTCCACCCGACCCCCTCCTCCGCCCACCCCGCACCCACTCCACCCACCAATCTGCTGATAGTCGTCACAGCCTCCTCTCTTCCCCACATCTGCGTCTCTGTGTATGCTGTCTTATTTGTTTCTCCAACCTGGGGGCCCCTCTCCGCTCCAAAGCCTCCCTCCCTCACCCCCAATCCCTTTGCAACTTGTTCTAACCATCACCTCTGTAGAAGGGTCTGTTCCTGCCTCTGAAAGCAGATTGCCCCCCTTCTTACAATACGCCATCTCTCCCGTGCTTTCCTCCCTGACAGCCCGAGCTTGCTGAGGGCAGGGCCTCTGCCTGTTATCTCTGCATCCTTCGTGATGCCTAGTGTGATGCCTGGCACACAGTCACGATCAGTACATGATTCACCTCTCTCCAGGCTCAAAGAGTTTGCTTTTCTTGGCAAAATAATAGGTTTCATTTGTTTTTATGGGTGAACAGGAAGATAAAGTTTATTAATATTATACCTAATATCTTCATGGTTCTCTCTCCTCCTTTAGGTTTTTAATCTAACGTCACCTTCTCAGTGAGACCATCCCTGGCCTATCCAGAATTTCAAGTTCATCTCTAAAAGTCCATTTTCTTCCTTCCCTGTTTGATTTTTCTCCATGGGATTTATCACTACCTTAGTGTACTATATATTTTACTAGTTTTGCTTATTGTCTCTTTCCCTCAATTAAAAGTATGCTCTCTGAGAGCAGGGGTTTCATCAGTTTTGCTGTCATATCTCTGGTGCCTATAACAGTGTCTGGCACATAGTAAATGGTCAATCAATATTTCTTGAATGAATTAATAAATACTACTAGGTATTGTTATTGAGTGGAAACTGGAGGGCCTTACCAGCAACCTTATTGTTGCTGTTGTGGCATTGCCATGTTTGGTTTTGGGGTAATATTTGGAACAGTGGATCTCAACAAGGCTTATGTTCATCATCTATGGGACACAGAGAGACTAGGTGGGCCTGAAGTTTGCATACAGGCACTGGAATCAGTACTTGGTCAAATTACTTAATCATTCTATGCCTTAGTTTTCCCATCTGTAAAAGGGGGATAATACTGATGTTTATTTCAGAGGGTTATTGAGAGGATAAAATCTATGTAAAATGCTAAGAACAGGAAGTTCTTGATAAATTATAGCTGTTATTATTTCCCTCTCTTTCAGAAACTTATCTATTTAAGGTACACTGATCTCCTTAATTCTTTGTTGTCTATTGTATCTGTGTTATTTAGCTGCAATCAAATTAGTATTTATTCTCAGTGATTTTTACATTACTTTGCTTGGCTATGTTTTAAAGACATTGCAGTAAATTTGTTACCAAATATTGTTGCAGTATGTGTGTCCCCCAATGTTTTTACCATAAATGGCAAATGTAAAAATAGAAGGCCCACAAGCATAGAGATGGGCTTCTTGGATACAGTGTGCTTTTTGCTTCCTTCTGCTATGAGTGAGTGTCTTTGATAGAGCGGCTGGTAGGATGAAAGATGCTGAAGGTTGCGGACCCTTGAAAAAGACAGGGCTTCGCAGCAAATAAGCAACCCACAATTTATGATTCTACCTCCTAAAGATCCCTTGTTACTTACCTTGGCACGTGATTGCCTATGATTGCCTATTCTTTTCTGCTTCAGCCCTTTGGGTAGAATGAAGGGTCTAATTCAATTAAACCATTGGATTGTAATTATAATTTTGAAATAGAAAATCCTCCAGGAAATGTGATCATATTTATTATTGGAGAGAGTCGTGTACCTTGCAACTGCAGGCTGGATACAGTTACCCACCTTATCACAGTGTGGATAAGCATGAGCAAATGGAAGCATCAACACGTGAATGTCAGGTTGGGTAATAATTCTTGCATTGGGGTTTTTCTATCTCAGTAATTCCACATTTCTTCTTTGGAAATCAGGACTGGTCTTAGGTCTTTGTAGATAATAACAATTATTACTAATATTCATTGAGCCCTTACCTCATGCCAACCACTGTTCTAAGAGCTATAAATTTATTAACTCACTTAATCCTCACAATTACCCTATGAGGTAGGTTTTATTATGTCCTCATTTTACAAATGAGCAAACTGAGGCATAAAAAGGTGAGCAATTTTTCCAAGTTTATCCAACCAAGAATTGGTTGAGCTAGTATTTGAATACAGGCAGACAGCTCCAAAACTTTATTCTTAACCTTTACACTAAACTGCCTCCTGAAGATAAAGGCCACATGCATCTCGGAAACTTCCTCTGTCAAATAGTTACTCAGTCAAATAAACGTTTTATGTACTACTCATGTCATGATCCATGCTACTCATGAAGCTTTAAAGACAAACGCTACACTTTGAACAATGACAGCAACCCATGGCCATGCGTATTTCAGCACAACCATAGTCGTCTTGTCTGTAGAAGTTACATTAATTAGCCCAGCAATGATTGAGACTATTTTATCAGTGCTGCATATTTTCTTTCAGGCATTTAGCTCCTCCTCTGCTACAATTTACTCACCTTGTTGTCACTAGATTTCATTCTAATCTCAGAATCATGAAATTAGAGAGGAAGAGCCACCTTCGATATTATTTAACAGATGAGGAAAACAAAGATCAGGGAACAGGAGCAACTTGTTTAGTCCCTGAGGTCAGTGACTGTATCTGATCTGTCTCCCCATTGCCAAGCACAGGTCTGACTCCATAGGTACTCAAGACAGCATGTGAGGATGGAAGGAATTATGGCACTAGGTGAGGCATGAAAGGCAGGGAGTGTCCAAAGCTTTTCTCTAGAGATGGGACAAATGCTGAGCATCAGACCCAGCACTAGTGGCACCAGTGGAGCCACTACTGAATATCCAAAGCCAATGAGAATCGCCCATTTTGCTAAGCCATTAATCTAAAAGATGAAGTAGGGAGCTTCCAATGGATGGACAGGGCCCAGGGAGGGGGAGCCAGGCCAAGTCAGCAAAAAAACAGATTTTTAGCACCAGCAACATTGCTCACAGGAAGCAAAGCCCAAGGCCCAAAGCCGAGGCACCTACACTGTGTGCCTGGTACTACCCTAGATGCTGAACAGTACTCAGACTCCTGGAAGGGGTCCAGGAGGAGTAAATAGATCCCTATGTTTAGAGGGAAGATGAAAGGAATCCTCCATAGAGGTGCAAGAGAAAGGGCCTCAGAACGGGGACCAAATCAGAGCTGTAGATACATACCATCCAGGGAAATACATGCTCTGATAAAAGGAAGCATGAAATGCTGAAACAGCATCTAAGAGTCACCAAACAAAGCCAAAAAGTGATTCAAAGCTCAGGGGCCAACTTATATACTGGCAAGGAAGAGGGAAACGTTCAAGAAGCTACAAGAAATATGAGTATGTCTGGAGCCAAGTCCTGCCAGGTGTTGGCAGGAGGGAAAGATGGCTGCAGAAGATGGCAGAAGCCAAGTCAGGGAAGGTCTCACAAGTGCCAGGCTAAGGATCTTGGACTTCATCCTGAGGGCAGTGGGGAGTCGTGGAAAGGAATTTAGCAGGAGAATTAAATGGTCAGATATTCCTTTTAAGAAGATTACGCTGGTCTCTGATGTGAAGGATCTACTGGTGAAGGCAAGTCTGAGTATGGGAAGATTACAGAAGAAGCTGTTGTACCAAAGTAGGCAAAAGAGGATAAGATCTGACCCAGGGAATTCGTAATGGGAAAGGAGCAGGGAATAGATGTGAGAGGGGTCATGAGGGCTTCCTTCCATATTCCCTGAGTGTGGAATGCATCTCACTGAGTGGCACAGGGTGGGCGGTCCGAAAACCTAGATGCTGTCCTTTAGCCCTCACTCTCCCTCACTCCACTCCCCTCCATCCAGTCCATCTCCAGTCCTTTCCATTTTAACTCCTAAATCCTTTGTTTGTTTCTACTTCTCCTCTCACTTTCTTCTAAATTATCACTATTTCCCTCTTGGATTTTTATAATAGTCTCCTAATTGTTCACTCTAAATCCACTTGTCCCTTCTGCTCCGCCACCACCATATACTCCCTATTTTCCTCGTTACAACTAGCTTTTTTGCTTGTTTTTTTATCTTAAACAATTTTAAATGAGGAGTAATTGACACACAATAAACTGTACAGATTTAAAGTGTATAATTTGATAAGTTTTGACATATGTATACACTCTTGAAACCATCACCACAATCAAGATCATGGACAATCTACCACCCCCACAAGTCCCCTTGTGTCCCTTTATAATCTCTTCTTCTCACTCCTCCCCTATTCCACTCATCCCAGATAGCCACTGATCTTCTTTCTGTCACTATAGATTAGTTAGCATTTTCTAGAGTTTATTCTGTATGCTGTATGATTCTGTATAAACTGAATCATACAGCATTTTTCTAGAATTTTATAAAAATAATACAGTGTGTGCACACTTTTTTTCAGGTTTCTTTTACTCTACATAATTATTTTGAGATTCAGCCACATTGTTGTATCTATTCCTTTTTATTGTTGTATTATTCCTTTTTATTGCTGAGTAGTATTCCTTGTATGGATATACCGCAATTTGTTTATCCATTCATCTGTTGGTGCAAATTTTAATTGATTCCAGGTTTTGGCTATTACAAATAAAGTTACTTTGAATATTCATGTACAGTTCTTTGTAAGGGCATATGCTTTCATGTATCTTGAAGAATAATTTTTTAAGACACTGCCAAACTTTTTTCCAAATTAACTGTACCATTTTACATTCCCACTAGCAATGTCTGAGAGTCTAGCTCCTCCATTGCTCCCCAATAGTTGGGGCTCCAGTGCTGCCCAGTACTACAACTAGGGGCAGTGTTTTTCATTTTAGTCATTCTGATAGGTGAGTAGTGGTATCTCATTATAGTTTTAATTTGCAATTTCCTAATGACTAATGATGTTGAGCATTTTTTCATGTGCTTGTTTGCTATCTGTTTCCTCCTTTAGTGAACTGTCTGTTCAGATGTTTTGCCCATTTTGCAATTGGGTTACTTGTTTTCTTATGATTGAATTCTGAGAGTTCTTTATATACATATTCAGGATTCAAGCCATTTATCAAATATAGCATTGGCAAATATTTTCTCCCAGTCTATGGCTTATCTTTTTTAAATTTTAATTATTATTTTCTTTTTGAGGAAGATTAGCCCTGAGTTAACATCTGCTGCCAATCCTCCTCTTTTTGCTGAGGAAGACCAGCCCTGAGCTAACATCTATGCCCATCTTCCTCTACTTTATATGTGGGGCACCTGCCACAGCATGGCTTGACAAGTGGTGCGTAGGTCCACACCTGGGACTCAAACTGGCGAACTCCGTGCCACTGAAGCAGAACATGCGAACTCAACAACTACACCACCAGGCCAGCCCTTATGACTTATCTTTTAATTCTCTTGACAGTTCTTCCAATGACCAGAAGTTTTTAAATTTTCAACGGGTCCAATTTATCAGTTTACTCTTTTACGGATCATACATTTGTATTGTATCTAAGAAATCTTTGACTAATCCAAGGTTACGAAGATTTTTCATGTTTTCTTCTAAATGTTTTAGAGTTTCAGGTTTGACACTTAGGTCTATGAGCCATTTTGTGTTAATTTTCATATGTGATGAGAAGTATGAATCAAAATTCTTTTTTTAAATATATATGGACAACCAATTGTCCTGGCTCCATTTATTGAAAAGATTGTTCTTTCTCCACTGAATTGCCTTCACATCTTTGTTGGAAATTAGTTGTCTTTATATGTGTGAATCTATTTCTGAACTCTATTCTCTTTCATGGATCTAATTATGCCAAAACCACACTGTCTTGATTACCATAGGCTTATAATGTCTTGAAATCAAGGAAGGTTAGTACTTTAACTTTGTTATTTTTCAAAGTTATTTTGGCTATTCTAGGTCCTTTGCATTTCCATATGAATTTCAGAATTAGTATGTAATTTTTTATAGCAAAACCTGCTGAGATTTAGTGATTTTTTTGCAATAAAAATCTAATCATGCCCATCCGTCTTTTAAACTTCAGTGGCTTCTCTCATGCTTAGACTAACTTGCTTCTCAAATTATGTTTCCTTGCCTAGAAGGTTCTATGGGGTCTAGTCTCCTCCCTCCTCTCCAGCCTCATCTTTCCTGGTCCCCATCTCTGTACTCCAGGCGTTCCGGTCTCCTTCAGTTCCACGAATATGCCATTGTTCCCTTATACATCAGGGCCTTTACAAATGCCGTCCCCTCTGACAGGATATCCCCCCCCCAATCCCGCTACATTCACATCCCTTCTGGCTTTTTAACTCCAAATGTCTCTTCCTCATGGGAATCTTACCTGAGCCCACCCCCAGCCCCAGCTACATCAGATCCTCCTGTTAAATATTTCATAACTCCCAATATTTTTCCTTCATGACACTCATTAAAGGGTGAAATCATATATGTGAATATGTGGTGATTTTAAAATATCTCTAGACTATAAGTACTATGAGGGTAGAATCTGTGTCTGTCTGCCTATCTTTGTAATCTAACTAACAGAAAGCCTGGCACATAGTAGGTGCCCAATAAATATTTGTTAAATGAAGGAATGAATAGGGTAGAAGTTTTGAAATGCTCACCCTTTTCCTTCTTATCAAAGTGGATCTGGGATTTGGGGCAGGTCTGAACCGATGGGCAAGGAGACCAGGAAAGATGAGGTGAAACCAAAGGAGACCAGATCCAGGTTTCCTGACTGCCTGCCCAGGGCTGGTTGGCTACCCCCTGTGGAGTCCAGTGTCTTGAGGAAACATCTTTGAGTGATACGTTCATTTGCAACAGTTCGTGCACAAGTATTTCCACTCAGTTTTTCTTCGCTGCCTTGAAATGGGGCCCAGAGGAGATGCTGAGCAATAAAAAAAAAAAAAACCTATTAAATTATTGTTTGGGAATTTCATCTTCCCTTTTTATTCAAGCAGCTGTTTAGCATAACTGAAGCACTATTTGCTTCTTTTCACTTTCCGCTAGTTTGGAGTTTGAAATGAGACCAGAGAAGTTGGCTAGCCCTACAGCCTAAGGCCTTGTGATCATGTTAGAAAATAAATCTGTTCTCTACCTTTTGGGCTTGGCAGAGGTATCTCAGAAAAGAATAATTTCATGCTGGCAGCCTAGGGTAGGTCCACACCTTCTCCTCCTTTTCCACCTCTATAAGCCAAAACCCCAAGAGTGAAATCTCAGCTCTGAATTCTAGCTGTGTGACCATAATCCAATGTCTTCACCTCTCTGGACTTCTCATGTCTCATTTGTAAATTCAGGGCAAAAATTACCCCTTCTCTACCTATCTTCCAGGGTTGTTGTGAAATTAATAAGATAATAATTAAGCTATATAGAGCAGCTGTCGTGTGCCAGGAACCATGCTGGTCACTTTACAGATGTGAATTCTAATAATCACAACAGCCTTCTAAAGCAGGTATTAGTATTCTCCTTTTATGAATCAGGAAACTGAAGCTCAGAGAAGAGAAGGCAAGTGCCCCAAATTGTGAAGGTTCCTGAATGCCAGGCTTAGTGCTTAGACTATATCCAAAGGACAATGTGGGGAGGGTTAAACAGAAAAATTACAAGGTCAGATTCAGGTTTTAAAAAGATCTTAGCTTCACTTGTGTGGAATGTGTTTTGGAGGGGGAGAAGTGAGGGGCCTGGGAAATGGAAAGGAGAAGCATTATAATAACAGGGTGCACTGCCATTTTCAAAGCACGTCTAGATCCTTTCTATTATTTGAGTCTCACAAGAACCCTGTGAAGTAGGGAGGAAGACATGATTATTGCCATGTTTGAGTATGGAATCTGCAGTCTAAAAATAGTTATAAGTACTTTGTTCCAATATCACACGGCTCGCAATAGTTCCAATGTCACACAGCTATTGGTCCCAAACCTAGATCTCTGGATTTCCAGTGCATGTTGTTTCACCATATTCCTCAGCTGACGCAGACAAGAAAGCTGCCACTGACCATGTGACATCATTAGGTCCCAACTGTAAAACTAAAGGGCCAGGATGGACCAGCTATCTCGGGTCCTTTCACTCTGCCTTCCTGAGATGTTCTCGTCTCTAGTCTCTTTTTGGGCCTCCACTGGCACCTTCTGTCCCACTGGGTGGCGGTAAGAAGTGGGGAGAGATGAGCTCCAGTTGGCCGATAAAGGAAGCTGGAACAGGATGGCTTGGTTACAAAAGGTTAAAATCAGCTTGCTTGATTGATTATGAATTTTAAGCAGTTTTTCTTCAGCGCAATCAGCTCTCTCCCATCGTCATCGCTCATTAGGGAAAGATTTCCATTCCAGCCGTGATTGAGGATGTTTCCAGTATTTGCATTTTGCATTCTACACACTAAGCACCTTGCTGTCAGAATTATGAGCTGTTTCTCCTTGCCTGGCCCCTGCCTCTCCTTCCCTGTCTGTCCTGAGTCCCTTGCTGGAATGGTGAGAAGTGACCCTGGAGGAGAGGGCAGAAAGGTCACGGCCATATTGACCACTGGCTGGTCCATGCCTGACAGTCAGCCAGCCGGCCTGTGACAAGATGATAGAAGGGGCTGCCTCGTGGCCTCTTTCTCTCCTCTTCTAATTGGCCTTTATGAATATTTAATGAAATCAAGATGGAATTCAATCAGAAGCTTTACCTGCTGCATCTTCAGAAGAAAGAAGAAGAAAAAGAAATGGTGGGATATTATTAGATTCCTCCAGCCACAGGGCAGAAGCAACGTGCCCTGAAATCCCTCTGATACTCAGGCACTCAGCAGCCTTTACTGCCCGGGTGCATCTGCTAAGTCCAAAGGAATGAACCTTTTCACTAGTGGAAAGCTGTAGTTTTCCATGTGCCAAATAGGTAAATGGATTTTGTCTGGAGAAGTAAAGCTAATGTGCTGAAGGAAACCCTCAAGCTGAAGATGCTGTCTTAGAAATATCGTTTTAGCGAAGCGCTCTTCTTGCCTGCTGGAAATCTTTGTTTTGCAAACAAAACCTCCTTTTTTATTTTTCTATTATTAACTTAATTCCTTGTTCATTGCAGAAAAATTATAAATATAGAAAATCAAAAGTAAAACTCATCCATAATCCCACCACCCAGAGATAATGAGGGTTAATGTTTGTATACATATTTATCTGTCCACTCTAACCACTGCACATACTCACATAATCACATAGGGAGTAATGTCTTGTAACCTACCCTTTTCCCATACACTATATCACTGTATATTAATCTGTAACACCACATGTAATGACTCATTATACTTTATTGTATGAATGCACCTTGACATTTTTAACCAGTTCCCAGTCGTTGGCATTTCTATCTGAGGTCCCTTAAAATGACTTTGATGACTTCATGTAAAAGGTGTAGCATAAGAACCTGGGCTTTGGAATCAAGTAGATGTGGATTCCAACCAAAGCTCTTCAAACTATGTATTCTTGGGGAACTTAATTAACCTCTCCAAATCTCAGTTTCTTCATCTTAAAAGAAAGAAAGGTTGTTTTGAGGATTAAATAAAAATGTATGCAAGGTACCTAGTACAATGTCTGACGTAAAGGAAATATTCAGTTTATGGTAACTGTTTGTATTGCCATTATTAATAATGCTCTGATAAATTTCCTTGTAGCTAACTCTTAACCGTTTCATTAGGCTGATTTCCTTATAAGCGTAGAATTACTGGGTCAAAGGATTTGCACATTTTGAAGTCAACTAAAATTTTTGAAAGCTCATGAAGTCTTTCTTTCTCAGATCAGCCTCCTTATTTGGGCTAACACGTAGCTAACATTTGGGGCTCTCATGGCCAGTGCATAATGAAACTTTAGACAGGTTCCTTTCCTTCCTTGCTCCTTGTTTTCCTCATTACAAGATGAGGTGTTGGACTGGGTACATTTTAGGTTGGCAGTTTCTCTCCTCTACCTCTAGCTCCTCTGTCATAGTCCAGGACACCCACTGGAACAGGCAGGTCTAAAACACCTGAGCAGCCCAGCCGTGAGGCAGGTACATTCACTTAGCCTGGGCTTCGTTCTTCACAAGGGTGCCCTCATGGATGTTAAGTAGCGTCCAATAGACAAGTGAATCTATAGATGGCAAATGAACTCCAGAAGGTTTCTCCTTTCTGTCTGTGTCTGTCTGTGCATATTTTGAATGTGTGTGTTGTGGGTTGAATTGTATCCCCCAAAAATATATGTTGAAGTCCTAATCCTCAATTCCTGTGAATGTGACCTTATTTGGAAATAGGGTCTTTGCAGATGTAATCAAGTTAAGATAAGATCATACTGGATTGGAGTGAGCCATAATTTCAATGACTGGTGTCCTTATAGGAAGGCCATGTGGAGACACAGGTACACAGAGACACCCAAGGGAAATGTCATGTGACAAAGGAGGCAGAGATTGGAGTAATGCTGCCACAAACCAAGAGACCAAGGACTGCCAGCAACCACTAGAAGCTAGAAGAGGCAAGGAAGGATTCTCCCCTACAAGCTCTGGGGGAAGCACGGCCCTGTCAGACGCTTGATTTCCAGTTTCTGGCTCCAGAGCTGGGAAAGAATACATTCCTGTTGTTTTAAGTCACCCAGCTCGTGGTAATTAGTTATGGCAGCCCTACAAAAGTGGTTCAGTGGACATTCTAATTTTTATTTTTCCTCTTCTCCTTATTAGAGTACAAGCTATTAATTCCTAAGGTCATTTCTGGAGACAGCATGGTATAATTAGAAAAGCTCAGGATTGGGAGTCTGACTGCCCTAGCTAAAAGCTGGGAGTGGAACGAAGTTCTTCTGCATGCCTATGCTAGGAAATACCAAGTTCCCTGGCTGGCCAGTGAGCTGCTTTCCTCAGTCACCCCAATGAGCCTGAAGTCTAATCTTATTTAAGAGTGACTCTCCCACAGCAAAAAAAGAAGAAGAGCAGCCAAACTCAAACAGGAGGCTGATCTGTGGCAAAGGTCCCTAAGACAGCTGTGAGCACACTAAACTGAAATCATCTCTTTATCTGTCTATGTACCCCATCAGATTGGGGCTCCGTGTTGCCAGGGACAGTGTTTGACTCATCATTGTGACTCCAGCATCCATCTCAGGCCTTGTCCAAAATATGTCCTCAGTGAAAGTTTTTAGAGAAGAATATTCTGAGACTGGGTTCCTGTGCTTTCGGATCTATTACTTCAGTTTCTTGAGCTTAGTTTCCTTCTGACACTTTGCTCATGTTTTTGAGCAGCCCTGACCTGACCCCTAGATCTTTACTGATCTGACCCACCCTATGATTTTTATTTATTCAAATACATTTAGTAAGTGATGTAACAATAATGATAATATCTGCCATGTACGGAACATTACTCTATGTTAGACACCATGCCACTATAATGAGGATGAATCTTAGTCTACAAACCTAGGAGTATGAGAAATATATTTTTTTTTACTAAAAGCATTTAAATTGAACTTGTAGCCCACATCCTACTGAACTGGTAGTAAATTGAATCTCTGTTATTACTGGAGCTTCCTACCCCATGTTTTGCTAAGATCCCAGGTTCTCATGCAGCACCAAAGTATCAGAAGCATCGGGGTAGCCTCTCTGGTTATTGGTCACTGGTCCAGACCAATTCCCACTGACACACCATTTCCCTTGCTCTCATGTCCCTATACTGCTGCTTCCATGCACTGCTCAGGACATAACCATCTGATGAGTCCACCAGACCATAAATACACAACCCACCAACTTGAGCACTGTCTGGGATGCTGTTGCAGAGTGGAGAACAGATGACAGATACACTGACGTTCATGCTCCTCCCTGTTTGAGAAATATCCTTCCCCCCTTAACCCCAAAGCCATCCTCCCCTTTCTTCCTTTTCCCCTCAAGGATGTCCAAAGGCTCCTCAGTGAATCCTGGCTTTCACAAAAACACAAGAATACCACTGATTCCAAGCAGCTTCTGCTTTCCCCTCCTTCAAAAATCCCCAGAAAGGCAAAAACTAGTAGCCTGGCTGTTGCTTGGAGCAGGAGATGAAGGGAAAATGCAAGAACATACAGACAAATTCTTATTCCAATAAATTATCTGACTATATTACTCCCTTTAAAACAATATATTATTTAACACTCACCACAATCCTGCAAAAGTAGGAATTTTTACCCATGCAAAAACCAAGACTTAGGGAAATAAAGGTTTTACCATTAGTAAAGAGACTTCTGGGCAAAGACACGGGTTGGTGTGACACTGAAGCTTGGAGGCCGAACCACTGCATCTCCACCATCCATGTTGGGGGTGTGTGGGGAAACTTGATGGCAGCCTTGAAGGATGGATAAACCTGAGTGAGAGAGGGAAAAAGGAGGTTGGGGCACCTAGTAGGGAGGAGAGTAGGAGCAGTTCCTGTGGCCCAGTGCTCCAGTGCTACAACTCGGCTCTCTCAGGAGGTGTATACATGCAACACCACATGGACACCACACACGCACACACACACACACACACACACACACACACATACAGACCCCACCACACACAAGTGGGCTATGGTCTTAAGGCAGGCACACAGTGTCAGGATCACTGGATCCAGAAGGGTTTCCCATCTTAGCCTCATGATGTTATCGGAACTCTGCCATCCTCCTGGTCCCAGTGCCAAGCTTCGAGGAAATTCCTTCCACTGCAAGAGCCTGGGTAAATGATGTGAGAGAGAGCTCCCTGTTACCCTTGCCTTCTGTAGAGGAGTCAGCTGTGTTCTGAATCAGAAGACTTGGATTTGAGTCCTTGCCCAGCAGGTCCATCCCCTCTTTTATAAAATGAAGTTCAGCTCATTAACCTCAGAGGGCCTTCCAAGTCCTATATGGATTTATGAACTATCCATACTGGACCCTAAATTTGAGACATTTCATAACTTCTCACTACCTTCCTTCCAGTGTCATGGACACACAATGTAAGGAGACAATCTGAAAGCCTTATGGGATCTCCCTGGCTTACACAGTCTCAGAGCTTATGTACAATTAATTTTTCTTAGCTTTAATCCAGATATAGTCTCTCATATTTTCTAATAAGCTCTGGCCTATCTTTCTCACACAGTTTATTGCTATCAGGAAGAATTTTCCCTCCCATCTATACCCCTCCCTTCCAACATCTTCCTACCATTTTTTTTTTCTTTTTTCCTGCTGGCAATAATTATAAGTTGTGAAGCCCACAAAAAAAGCGGATATGAAATAGACTGTCCATGATTAGAGATAATGTCACAGGCGTGCGTCCGAAACCCGCCGTCTGGCTAATGTGTGTTTTCCTCTCCATGACACTGAACACAGTCATTATGCTGTGGCAGGAGCAGGGCTTTGGTGATGGTGTGAAAAGTGTTTCCATGGGAAGACTGCCTTAGTGCTGTGGGGCTGTCCCAGGCACTGCCTCCTTGCTGTGAGGCTGAGGTTGATGGATCACATTTCTAAGATTCCTGATGGCATGCACTTTACAAATTGACCTTCCTCTTTTGGCTCCTTGACTCACTGTGGCTTCTTCGTTGAAAGTTGGAGGGTTAACAGAGTCTGGAAATAAAATGGGTTCCCTGGCCCGGTTTAGGAGCATCACCCTGAGGCTGAGGCCAAGACCTAATCTCTTACAAAGAAAGGTGACAAAACAGTGGTGCAACTGCCACTGTTGTTATTTAGAAAATGTAAATTCATTTGCTCCACTAGTATTTATTGAGCACTTACCTTGTGCTGGGCACTGTGCTAGGTACTGGAGATCAAGTAAGGAACAGAATATACAAAACTCCCTACCTTCATAGAACTTACATTCTAAAAGGGGGAGTCTGTGTAAGCAAAGTAAAGAAGTAAAATATTTAGTTTACTAGCTGATGGAAAGTAAGGGGATCATTTAAATTTATTATCCAAATCAGGACACCCCTGAGGGTGAAAGCAAAAAACTATTAATAATTACACCGGGTAAAGAGATATTAACCAGGACAATGGTCACTCTAAAATGCTATGGAGGAAAATAAATCAATTAAGGGAGTAAGCGGTGTGGACAGGGGGTGCAGGGAACAGAGTGGATTGGAATTTTAAATCGGATAGTCAGGGAAGGCATCATTGTGAAGGAAATAAAGAAACAATATGTGGAAATCCGGGGAAAAGTATTTTCAGCAAAGAGCACAATAAGCACAGCAGCCATTAGAATGGACCAGGCCTAGTATATTCTGGAAGCAGCAGGGAAGCCAGTGGCTGACATGGAATGACTGAGAGGGAGACTGTAGGAGATGAGGTCAGTGGGGTAATGGAGCATCCAATCATGGAGGGTCTTTAAAGATGTTGTAAGGGCTTTGGCTTTTAATGTGGTGGGATGGCAGCCATCTAAAGCTTTTGAGCTGATGGTGGCAGGGAGCAGGTACAGGTGGTGAGAAGTGGACAGAATTTGGATATTCTGAAGACAGAGACAACATGATTTGGTGAAGGATTGAATATGGGGCATGGAAGAGAAGATGTTGTCAAAGGTATCTCCAAGTTTTTTGACCTGAGCATCAGGAAGGATGGAGTTATGGATTTTCCTTAAAAGAGAAGGGAGAGACTGTGGGTAGAACAGATTTGGAGAAGAGAATTAGGGGTTTGGTTTTAGAATGTTAACTTTGAGATGTCTGTTAAACATTCACATGGAGATATTGAAGATGCAGTGGGATATAAGTCTGGAGTTTAAAGGAAAAGTCAGTGTTGGAGATATAAATTTTTGAATCTGTTAAACTGAGGGAGGTCAATTAAGGGGTGAGTGTAGATTGAGAAGAAAAGAGTTCCAAAGATGGAGCCCTGGCTCATTCCGATGTTAAAAAGTCTGGGAGAAGAGGAACCAGCAAAGGATTTGTAGATGGAGACTCCAGTGAAATAGGAGGGAAACTAGGAGTGTGGTATCCTGAAGTCAAGTTTTAAAAAAGTGGCACAGGGAGGAGGGGTCAAATGCTGCTGAACTCTCAGGTATGTTGAGGACTGAGAACTGACTATTAGATTTAACACAGAGGTCACGGAGTCCTTGACAAGAGCAGTTTCAGTGGGATGGTGGAGGCAAAGGCCTTATTGGAATGGGTTCAAGAGGGAAGGAGTGACAAGGAATGAGAGACAGTGATATAGAAACAGAAACAGCTGTTTCCAGGAAAGGAGAAAAATGAAGTAGTAATGGAAAGGGGAAGGAAAGCCAAGAGCTTTTTTTTAATGGAAAAACTAACAACATGTTTTTGTACTAGTGGAAATGATCCAGTAAACTAAAAAAATTTGGTGATGCAGGAAAGATAGGCAAAAATTCCTGGAGCGATATCTTTGAGTAGATGAGAGGGGAAGGGATCAAGTAGGGGAAGTGAACAAGCAGAGGGGATGGCTTGGACAGGGGCGGGGAAAGTTCCTCCACGGCAACGTGAGGGAAGGTAGAGTACGTGAGTGCAGGTGCAAGCATATGAGTGGATGTGGTGTTGGGCTCTTATGTTCTGCAGATTGCTTTCTCAGCGAAATGGTAAGCAACATCATCGCTTAGATGAGTAAGTTTCTTTCCAAATCTCAGTGTTGTCTCTGTTGGGACACATTGTTCAAAGTTAGAGTTTATTGATTCATTCATTTATTGAGCATTCACCAAGCACCTGCTCAGCGCCAGGCTTTGCACTTGAAGCTCATAATGGGAGACACAGACACACAAACATACATAATCCAGCACGACGTGCACTTGAACAGACTTACATGTGGAGAAGTGGAATAACCAACTCAGCCTGAGAACATCCAGCAATACTTCCAAGGAAAGATGAAAACTGAGTTAGATCTTACATGATAAGAATACATATTTTCCAGGTGGAGAAAGGAAGGAAAGTCACCTTACACCCAGGGAACACCAGGAGCAAAGGCTTAGAAGCATGAAAAAAAAAATCCTGGTTATTTGGGGAACAGGACAGCCTCTGTCAGAAAGACAGGACTCGTAGCTGGAAAGGCAGTTTACACCATTCTGTGAAGGGCCTTAGATGCCAGGCTGAGGAGTTGGGACAGTGGACAGACGTCTGTGAAGATCTTAAGCAGGGATGTGCCTCTGTCTGAAAAGAGTCTAAGCAAAGGAGGGCTTAGGTGGGGGCAGGTCCTGGTGTGGGGGAAGCAGGGTAGCCTCCCTTGATGGAGAGAAGGGCCATGGGGTTTAGAGGCAGAAGGATGCTGAGATTGGGACGTGGAGGAGTCTGCCTTGGCTATCTGAGGAGAGACTTTTCTCCCTGGATGGGGAAGTGGCTCCCCATTGACATGCAGAAAGCACTGCCCGCTTTAGTGCTTTTAATAAAAATGGAAAATATGGGTTTGTGTGATGCTTTTAATCATTTTGGAATTGTAAAGAGCTCTGGGCTTTGGGGGCCAGGACAGCCCTGGTGTGAACATAAATTAGCCTAACTGAGTAGCTTGTGCTGTTTATGGGCCCTATTTGCTGTAAATTTGGTTCTGATGCTAGAACTATGCATCACCCACACAGCCCTCAGCCTCAGCATGCCTCCTCCTGAAAACTGCAAGGGTTGCTTTTGACTTTGGCTTCCAGTTAGGAGAATCGTGGACTCCAAGATGAATTATGGAGGTCTTTAATTAATGAATTAGTCTGGTCTTTAATTTGCTCACTCATTCTTCAGACTGACACTGATCACCTGCTCTGTGTCAGACTCTGTACCAGACACTGGCAACACAGAGAAGAGATAGGCCCTTGAGGAGCCCACAGTCTCATATACCAGGAATTTCAACAAAAATAGTCAGGGCCAGTTGGAGCAAAATGGAACAAATGGTCATTTCTATCTGGAAGTTCAGGAGGAGCCTTTTAGACAAGGGCTATGGCTCATCCCATGGGAAGTGAGTGGCTCTGGGCTGCTTGCTTGGAATTCTTGGGCAGAGTGGGGCATCAGTAAGGGTTTGGGCCAGGGTGTTAGGTTGACCAAGGGCAGGATACTCACTCTGCCTCCTTGCTAGTTATGTGATCTTCAGAAAGACCCCTCACCTCTTTGAGCCTCAGTTCTCATCTATAAAAGGGAGTGGTTGTAACATGGATATACAGCTCCTAACACGGACTTGGTCCATGCTAGACTCTCTGCAGACATTAGTTCCCTCTCCTCTGTCCTGTGCTTACCTTTCCAGCAGGGATAGGCAGCACTGGGCCATTCCAGCTCTCTATAAACAGCTTTGTTCATGGCCAAGGGCACACATTATCAAGTTATCCCTCTCCATCACTGAACTTGTCAGAGGCCTCAAGAGTGAAGTGCAAACTCCTCAGTAGGGCAGAGGAGACTCAATAGTATGCCCGGTCAAGCCTTTCAAGACCATCTTCCACACGTCCCTCTTTGTCCTCTATGTTCTGGTCATACCTGGATATTCACCACTCCCTACGTATACATGTGGTAGTGCCAGTAAGAATCTGCGGCTGACTAAACTGCCTAAGGATACTCCCAGGAAAATGCAAAGCTCACAACAGCCTCTAGAGCATTGTCGTTCCCTATACCACACTTGAACCATTAAAGAGATCCACGTTTTACAGTGAAGAGCCAATGGTTCTGAGTTAGAAGGTAGTAGAGCTGGGCATCCAGGTACTTTTCCATCATGGCACATTGTCCCATCTAAGAACATTTATAAAGCAACAGTCCCTCAGTGCCTAGTGTGTGCTGAGCAGGGGCTGGCTTCCTGGGTGTCTGACCAGTGCAGTGGCACAGGGCCCCACCTGCAGAAGGACCCTGCATTTGGGATTTCATGCTCTATGGTTGCCACCTTAAAACTCTTAGTAACTTTCTCTTTGAATTTGTATTTTTTTTTTAAACTGAAATTTTTTTTTTTAAAGATTTTTTTATTTTTTCCTTTTTCTCCCCAAAGCCCCCCAGTACATAGTTGTATATTCTTCGTTGTGGGTCCTTCTAGTTGTAGCATGTGGGACGCTGCCTCAGCGTGGTTTGATGAGCAGTGCCATGTCCGTGCCCAGGATTCGAACCAACGAAACACTGGGCCACCTGCAGCGGAGCGCACAGACTTAACCACTCGGCCACGGGGCCAGCCCCCTCTTTGAATTTGTATTTTGTAAGCAAAATCTAATGGGACAATAAAGCTTGCACGAGGGGCTTGGAACTTGGACTCATATACAGTCCTGCCCCTCACCACCTCTGTACCTCCTCAGCCTGGCTTCTTGACCACCTTCTCCCTCACCTTCTGGAGCCCTGGGCTCCACCCAGCCTCCTCGTCCCCAGGATGGCAGTGCCGGAGTATATTCAGTAGACAACTCAGCAGGGGCAAGCCTCCTTCTCACCCCACCCAGGTACATAGCCTGTCCCAGTGTGAGAGGTGTGACACCCTTGGGGGTTGCCATCTGCAGTGGATTGGGGCAGCTGGCCCATGGGAATGAGAAATGTTTGTCTTGACCTCCCTGACCCCAGCTGGCTTTCAGGGGAAAAGAGTTTTCCTAGCAGTCAGTGGGCTGTGCACATTTATGCATGCAGTCTCAGGGAGAGCCCTAGGACACCTGTGATGGTCTGCACTCACCCCACAACTACCTCCATGCCCAAGGAGATTAAATAGCAAATGAAAAATGCTATAGCAGGGCAAGAGAGAGAAACAGTAGAAGAAAGGAAAAGATTTTATATTTTAGGAACTTTAATGGCACTTTAAGCCTGGTTTTTGAATAAGAGGCTCTGCATTTTCACTTTGCACTGGGCCCCACAAATTATGTAGCTAGTCTTTGTGCTAAGCCCTGTGATGGGCACCAGGGGTTACAGATTTGAGTCACATGCATATAACCTCTGCCTTCAAGGTGGCTGTTGGGTCTGGAGTTTGAACTAGATCAGGAAGTCGGCAAACATTTTCTGTAAAAGACAATAGAGTAAATATTTTAGGCTTTGTAGGCCAAAGAATCTCCATCCCAGCTATTCCACTTTGCCTTCGTAGCTCAAAAGCAGGCATAGACCACATGTAGACAAGTGAGGGCGGCTAATAAAACTTTACTTCTGGACACTGAAATTTGGATTTCATAGAATTTTCACATCACAAACTATTATTTTCCTTTTTATATGTTTTCAGTCATTTAAAAATATATAACCCATATTTAGCTATGGGCTGTACATAAGCAGGCAGCAAGCCAGCTTTGGCCTGCAGGCTGCAGTTTGCTGACCTTTGCCTAGGCGGTCTCTGGGGCCCAGCAGCACTCACTCAGGTGAGTTCCAGAGAGCCGCGTCTTTATTCTCACTTTCCTTTCCCCTGTTGCTTTTTTGCCTTTCTCTTTCTCTCTCTCTCTCTCTCTCAAGTTCTCCCTCCTGCCCTTGCTGTCACTCTCTCTAAATATACACCAACACACACACCCACGTACCTGGTTAAAAAACCCACTGATCCCTTTATCTGAGTACAAGGAGCTCTTTCTTCTTTCAACTGGTGTAAGTACTAGAGCCAGTGCTCTCTCTCCACAGGGGCCAGCTGCCGAGTTCTTGCTTGCCTCATAATTACAGGGCCATTGAAGCAGAAACAAGAGGGGATCCAATGTAGTGCTCTCCTTGCAGAGAAAAAATATTGACACATTTAGGGACATAATAAACATATGAAGAAAAGCGTGTCCTTTATTCTCGGGTCCATCTACATCCACAGACACATCTTTGTAAATGTGTTTTTGAATAGGATACAAATATGATATTCAGAGAAGCAGTGGACAATTGTCACCATCTGCCATCTGCCCACACATAGGAGCTGGCTCAGGGAAGAAAAGGTTTGATTCAGAGAAATTGCAACACTTCATAAGAAGAATGCAAATAATTCTGTATATTTTCTTATTCATCTGCTGTGTGCTCATAGCTAGAAGGCTATTGGAAGCAGGGAAGCGTGATATCATAAAAAGAAGGGGGACTCTGGAGCCAGTGAGACTTGAGTTTCAATCCCTGGGCTGGAACTTCTTAGCTATGCTGCCTAGATAAAGCAACAGAACTCTTTGAGCTTCAGCTTCCTTATCTATATAAGAAGAGTGACGCCTACATTTCAGGTTTGTTAATAAGACTTGGAGATTTGAGTAAAGAGAAATAAAGCACAAAGTACAGTACCTGGCACATGATAGGCATTTGCTTAATGGTAGCTGCTGGAAAGCTAGAGCTAGAAAAAGGCAGAGCCAGGAGTCAAGCCAGGGTGCAATTGCAAAGCCCATGCTTGGTCCTCTATAGACTGCTGGTAGAGTAGGGGGTCTGGAGCATGAGGGTACAAATAATGGTACCGGCAGATTCAGTGTCTGGCGAGAGCACACGTCCTGGTTCACAGACGGTCCGTTGGTGGTCTTCCTGCTGTAACTTCATGTGGTGGAAGGGATGAGAGATCTCTCTGGGGTTTCCGCCCTCATGACCTCATCACCTCCCAAAGGCCCCACATCCAAATACCATCACACTGGGGATTAGTTTTCAACCAATACGAATTTTGGGGGACACAAACATTCAGTCTATAGCAGGCATCTACTCTGTGCCATGCACTATGATTAAATAAATGCTGGAGCTACAATGGTGAATGAGATACAGTTTTTGCCTTCAAGGAGCTCACAGTCAAGTGAGAAAATAAATGGACAGTTATAGGATGGTAGCTACAGTGCTCTGATGGGAGAGTACAAGCCCAGAAGAATGGCATCTAAACCAAGCTGGGGGGTCAGATAAGGCTGAGTGATGGAAGTAAGCTGTAAACTGAGATTTGAAAAGGGAGTGGGAGGTAGCTAACCAAGGAAAGTTTGTGACAGGAAGGGTGTGGCAAGCAAAGGGAACAGCATATAAGAAGACATGGAGGCAAGAGGAAAGCATGGCATACTGGGCACTAAAGGTGATCAGCCTGGCTGAAGCCTAGGCTGAGGGGAGTGGTGGCAAGCGTGGAGGCTACAGAGGTAGGCAGGGCAGCATGGTCATGTTGGGTAGTCAGACTTTATTAATTTGTCAGTGGAAAACTTTGAGGAGAGAAGCAGCATGGCAGACTTGCATTTTTGAAATTTCAGTATGATTGCAGGGTGGAGAATGGGTCAAGGAAAGTGAAACTAAAGGCAGAGAGACCAACTCATAGCTGTGCAATCATGGATAAATTCCTTTACGTTTCTGAACCTCAGTTTCTTATCTGTAAAATAGAATTATGAAACATACATCACAATATTGTGGGGCTTAAGTTAGTCAATATAAACAAAATACGTGGCCCAGGTAAGTGCTTATCTATGCCCACTTCCCATCCTGCCCCAGGGCTTAGCACAGAGCTGTGTATACAATAGGTGCTAAGCAACGTACATCTATGACTGATTGAGTAACTGCTGTCCTCAGGAAGCATCAACAGGAGGAGCCCAGTGATACTTCAGATAAGGAGTAGACGGCTACTGCCCAGCGTCCTGAACACCTACATCCATGCTCTTGGAAGGAAACATATCCACGAAGGACAACAAATGCCCCCACAATACCCCAAATAAAGCAAAACAAAAACAAAACACACAAAAAATACTTGAATATAGTAATTTCATAGTATTCCATTTAGTGAAAGCACATAGTTTACTTAAGTATAGGACATTTAGGCTGTTGTTATTTTGTTATAAACGACATTACAATAAACATCTTCCTGAATATAGTTTTTCCCTTCATTTGGATTAGATGATTTCTCTGGGATGAATACCCAAGAGTGGAGTTTCCTTTTGACCAGATGAGGCCAGCCAACATGGCTTCCTTTCCTCAAGGCCTCATGGGAGATCCTGGTTGGCTTTCTCTGAAAGTGAGGAGAATACCTCTTCCCAAGGAGGAGACCCTTCGACTATTCTCGTCTTTACAGAATCTTGGAAGTGAGAAATCTAAGGGTATCATGGGAAAAAGGCCCACCTCCTGTACAAGGGGCCAGTCAGTGCCCTTCATCTCCTGCAGAGCTCCTCATGCTCCATGAGAAGTGACATCACCAATCCTTAGAAGGAGATTAAAGGAGTGGGGAGGAGCTCAGAGCATCCTTAAATCCTCATGAGCCTATCCTAACACTATGTAGATGTGTATTTCCAAATTTCACTGGGATCCATCTTTGACAAGAAATTTTTAAAAGGGCCTTGTTACTTAGGGAAAGCATTTCATTTGGAGTTAAATTGGGTCCAAGTGGTTATTTTCAGTGCCACTAAAGATAGTGAACTGAGAACAAGAGAGGTGGTTATCCTCTGAGAGTTTAAAATGCAAACAGAGCTAAAACCTTAATGCTGGACAGATAAGTGTGAAAAACCAGCTCTCACTGTAGGAAATGCAATCAATGAACGAGATAATGAAAAAGAATTCACACCCACCGAATTATCTTAAAAAAAAAAGACAATTAAAATAACAGTCAGATACCATATGATAACTATTACATTAACAAAAAATATTTTAAAAGTTATAATCCCCCATGCTGGCAAGACTACAGTCAAATCTTTATCTCACACACTATTCATAGGACTGTAAATTGGAATGATCCTACTGGAAAGAAATTTGGCAGTATGTATCAGGAGTAAGAAAAAGGTACATACTTTCTGACCCAGTAACTCCACTCTTGGGTATTCATCCCAGAGAAATCATCTAATCCGAATGAAGGGAAAAACTGTATTCAGGAGGATGTTTATTGTAATGTCGTTTATAATGACAAAATAACAACAGCGTAAATGTTCTATATTTAAGTAAACTATGCGCTTTCACTAAATGGAACACTATGAAGTTATTAAAATAATGTTTACAATGACTGTGTAAGACTACTGGAAAACTTCTTATGATATAATGTAACCCAAAAATAACAGAATACAGAAAGTAGCAAAATCATATTTATGCCATGACTAATTTTTGTTTTTTATATATAATTAGTACCCATGGATTATAGGCACAAATACTTACACAAGGGCTAGAAAACAGCATGGAAAAAATGGAAATGGCTGTTGAGGTGTTGAGATTTTTGTGTGCATTTTTCTCTTTATTTTGATATCATTAATATTATTATTTAATGATATTATATATTATGGAAAGGGTATTTTTAAGAACATGGGCTTCATAGTAAGAAACTCCATTTCAATCTTAGCTCCATCACTTACTAGTTATGTGACTTCAGGCAATTTACTTAACCTCTTTGAGCATAAGTTTCCTCATCTCTTAAATGGGGCTTAAATATCTGCATTATGAGAGTGTTGTGAGGCTAAAATAAGTAAACATAAAGAAAGCACTTGTTACACAGTAGATGTTCAATTAAAGGTTTTTACTTTCTTTTTTTTTTCCTGAGGAAGATTTGCCCTGACCTAACATCCACTGCCAATCCTCCTCTATTTTTTTTTGTGTGGGACACTTCCACAGAATGGCTAGTGAGTGGAGTAACTCTGTGCTTGGGATTCAAACCCACAAACCCGGGCCACTGAAGCAGAGCACACTGAACTTTAACCACTCAGCCACAGGGCCAGGCCCATAAAAGTTTTTACTTATTAATTAACTCTTTTCTAGAAAGGAATTATCAGTTTACAAAGGTACACACATATACACGTATATATCAAAAATGTCGAAATAAATTAAAACTAGGTTAGGAAAATTAGGCAAGAGAAAATAAGGGCAGTTCAATAAATGTTAATTCCCCTTACTTTCTGAATTCCTGTCTATTAAAAGTGTAATGAGATTTAAGAATATTCTGGCTGTGTTGTTCAGAAATCAGAGATGAACAATGCTTGTTTTTCAAAAGCAACAGAAAGAAAAGAGAGGAAAAGAAAAGAAAGATAGAAAGAGACGTCTTCACCCTACTCTTCTCCCCAACACATACCCCCTTCATCAGACTTCAAGCTGTGCCCCTGGAGTTCCAAGAAAATCACATTCTGGGCTTTTTTTGTGGTAAACATATTTGCTTTCCCCACGTAACAAAAGATATCATTTTGCTTTTAATTATGGGTTGTTATTATGCATTGCTTTTATTTGGCTAAGATGTTTGTTTCAGGAAAATTAATTTAGACAGTTCCATTTTTCAAGCAACAATACCTTCTGTCCCAGGCTTACAAAGAACAATTAGATCTGGATTCTTTCCTCACAATCAAGCTGGCAATTTCTTGTGGAAAGTCGTGGTCAATCAGCATGGAATGGAGCTTCCATGAAAGCCAGTCAAATGCAGAAAATAGACTTTTACGGCCTGGCACTTTTACTTCCCGCAGTATATATAACTCTGACATCGTGCAGTGGCACTACTCTGGCTGGGCAGGAACGCAGATTAATGTTGCCTCACTCTCAGTGCCAGAGTTTTATTCTGAATGTCATGATATTTTTCACAGGAACTCCACAGTTTCGTGCAATTCAGCAAACATGACTGGGGGCCTGCTCTGTGCCAAGTACAATGGTAGAAGCTGGAGATGCTGATCTGAATCACAAGGCGTCCTTGCCCACCAGATGACTCAGGCAGATAATTGCAACCCGCGGTGATGATGTCTGTGGCCAGGAGCCTCAAGGAGGCCCCTAACCCAGACTGAGAGAGCAGAGGCTTCCAGGAGGTGATGATCTAAGAGATGAGTCAGTTAAAGAGAAAGAGGGGAGGAGTTTCCAAGCATGGAGTCCTGGAATTAAAAATAAAAGTCTTGGGGCCAGCCTGGTGGCACAGTGGTTAAGTTCGCATGCTCCCCTTGGGCGGCCCAGGGTTCGCCAGTTTGAATCCCAGGTGCGGACCTATGCACCACTTGTCAAGCCATGCTGTGGTAGGTATCCCGCATATAAAGTAGAGGAAGATGGGCATGGGTGTTAGCTCAGGGCCAGTCTTCCTCAGCAAAAAAGAGGAAGATGGGCGGCAGATGTTAGCTCAGGGCTAATCTTCCTCAAAAAATAAATAAATAAGTAAATAAATAAGTAGAAATAAAAGCCTTACCAGACTATGTGCTGTTCACCCAGTGGTTATGCGTCAAGCACTAGGCTAAATGCTTTACCAGGAGGTGGGTTGCTAAACCCATTTCAAAGTATTTACCTGACTTGCCCATGGTCTCTTATGCAGTATGTGGTAGAGACAGGCTCAGAGAAGGTAAATTATTGGCTTGGGCAGCAAGTAAGTAGCAAAGCTGGAGCCAGAACACACAGCTTCTGGGTTCCAAGTGTTTCTGATCCATTGTTTCATTCAGTCCTGACCACGGTTCTGTGCAGAGCTACTGTGAATTCCTTTGCACACTTGCTGAATGTGAAGGAGAATGGAAAGAAAAAAGACTTTATTGAACAATTACTTGAGTATGATAGGATCCTTTCAGAAGTCACAGCCTCCAAACTCCCACCTGCATAGAGGACAGTAAGGCTGATACTCTCAAAAAATCTGAAGCTTGGGGCCTGCCCTGTGGCACAGTGGTTGAGTTCCCACGCTCTGCTTTGGTGACCAGGGGTTTGCCGGTTCAGATCCCGAGCATGGACCTACGCACCACTGTCAAGCCATGCTGTGGCAGGCGTCCCACATATAAAGTGGAGGAACACGGGCACTGATGTTAGCTCAGGGCCAGTCTTCCTCAGCAAATAGAGGAGGATTGGTGGCAGATGTTAGCTCAGGGCTAATTTCCTCAAAAAAAAAAAAAGAAACTGAATCTTAATGTTTTTATTGAGTTTTGTGTATTATCTTTAAAAAAGATGTGGCTTTTATGTTATATCCCATAATATAGTGTTTGTTGTAATATAAAAATTCGAAGTGGAATTATATTTCTATTTAAAAATTCTTTTTATCCCCATTTTAGAGATGCTGAAATGAAAGGTTAAGTAATTTGTGCAAGGGCTATACCACTCGTGAGTGTACAAGCTAAGATTTGAGCACATTGTCTATCCTTTAGTCTCATCCATGGGACAGACCTGTGGCTTCTTATTCTGGCAAGTGCTCTTGCAACAACTGCATTTCACCTATCTCTGGTCCATAAGCCTCATTCAAAGGCAGCGTGGGAGTCAGGTCTGATGGTTCCAAATACTGCTCTGCTGGTATGTCACTGCATGACCTGGCCATATCCTGTCACCCATTAGACCTCAAAATACCCTTTCTAAGGACCCCAAGAAGAGATTTCCCTCAGACCCCAGGTGGGGAAAGGTGGAGATTCTGTAATGCAACTGTTTTATTTGGGGTTTTTATTTGTTTGTTTCTGTTTATCCCTTAGGACACTCGGTATCTTGTAACTGAGTTTTCCACTGTGCCTAGGTTGGTAAAAAGCTGAGAGCCAAATTTGCACCCCACCTCTAGCAAGTAAACAGGTATCTCAGGATGTGAATTGTGAGTTGTACCTTGCACCTAGTATTTCTCCTATCCTTAGTTTTCTTTTTCTCCATGTCTTTAGTTACATGTTTTTAATTTTATTGCATTATCTCATTGTAAGCATCTTCAAGTTCTTTTTTGGAATTAGTGTTACATATTAAATAACCAAATACATAAAGTGACCAAAATATAGTGCTTCAGGGAGATGCCCTGATAATTCTAAGAACCGAATGTCAAGCATAAACAGGCTCATTCACTGCCAGAGACAGAGGGTAGTCAGGGCCTCATGGCCAATCCAGGTTTCTGTCCTTCTAATCTTTCTTAAATTTGGCTCCACTTTCTCAGTGAAAAGTAAAATAGTTCCTGTCTTTAGGGCCCTTTCAATTACCACCTCTTGAAAGAAATCCTCTTGATAATGCCTCAACTAAAACCAGTTGAGTCAAATAAATAACATCATATTGGAACTCAGAACAAATTTCTAACTAAATTCCTCCCCGGCCTCCGCTCACCCACTCCACTCGCTTGCTTTCCTTAACAGATTTTTCTAGTTATCTACGCTTTTTTAGGCATGGATGGGATATAGACATAAATCCCTTCTTTTCACTCTACTGAAGGAGGCATACAAGCAAAGAGCACAGAACAGTGCAGCAGGTGACTTTTAGCAGCTCGCCTCCCCACTGTGGACTCAGTTTACTTTTCTCTGAAACAAAGTAGTTGGACTAGTTGATCTCCAGAGCCCCTTGCTTGACATCCCAGGAGGCTGTCATGGGGTGGCCTCACTCATGCTGGATCTCAGTGACCCTAAGAATGAAGACTAATCACAACTTTAAAGCATAAATTGAAGGCCTAAAGGACATATCTTATAAACTCTAAAGTATGGTTCTACAGAAGTTAAGACTTACCCAAAACATTTACAAAAAAAGGGATTTTATAATCATAACTTTGGTAATAAGCCAAAACACCACATCTACAACAAACTTCCTGAGGCCCTCTTAGGGATCAGGTACAGGGAGAATACATACACAGATATGAAAAATATTCAGCTCTGACCTTGGAGGAGAAGGCAGGGGTGTAGGAGATGGAGAAGGGAGAGGTAGAGGTGGGGAGAAAAAAAAGACTGATACGTAAACACCTAACTATAACGTGGGACACCATTAAATCAATGCTTAGATGCTATGGCGACCAGGGTGCACTGGGGGGCGTCTGTCAGCCATGTGTGCGTCTTCTCCAGCCTTGAGCTGCATCATCACGTTAGATGCCATGTCTGATCTTGCAGGTATCCTCATGGCTTCATATCACTGGAACGGACAGTGGGAAAGAAACAATCTGTCCTGGCATGGAGTCTTCTGACTCATGACTTGAACAGCCTTCCTCCAGCTGTTTCTTGATGCATGGGTCTTTTCTCCAGAGCTAGGGAAAGTGAAGTCCTCCAGCACACCCCCTGTCTGACTGCTTGGGGTTGTAGGATGGGACGTGTGTCATTTCTCTCCAGCAAGAGTGAGAGCTTCAGCTATTTATCCAGCCCTCTTTAAAAACCTGATCCAGCCTTCCATCCTCAATCTTTTAACACATATTTAGACAGAGCCCACTCTGCCAGGAGAGCTAAACCCTGTCCTTCCTGTCACGGAGCTTAGACTATAATGGGAATGACATTAATCAAATATAAACACAGGTAAATATAGAATTTCAAACTGTGAATACTAAGAAGGAAAAGTATGAAAGATCACACTGAAGTTGTAGCTTCTACCACTCCCTGTGTGCAGAGGCTGTTCCGGTGGTACAGCATCACCCACCATGCCTCATACTGCTCCTCTGCCTAGAAACATGGGAATCAGCCAAGATTTTTCCTCATTTCTCACAACTAACTGCTCTCACATCTAACTGAGCGTAGGCTTCAGAGGCAAACAGTAAAGGTTTGAATCTAGGTTTTTCTGCTTAGCAGCAGTGACCTTGGGCAAGTAACATAACCCTTAACCCTCAGGTTCTTCGTTTGTGAAACGGGGGTAAGGTGCCTGCCTCCAGAGGTCGTGAGGATTGCCACATAGTCAGTGCTCAGCAAACAGCGGCTGCTACAGCAGTGCTGCTATTCGTCCTGCTTCCAAAATGTCTCTGCCATTTCATGTGCTCCTCTCCATTTCCACTTGCCCTGCTTTTGTGCAGGCTGCCAGAGGCTGGGCTAAAAAGCTCCTTTAAGCTGCCCTGGGGATGAAAGCCACTTGCGTGCCTGGCTTTTCCAATAACAGGAAGCTACAGGAGCAGAAACTACTTGGTGAAATATATTGAAACAATATCACATGTGCAGTCCCAGCTATTGTCTGCTACCCGACTCTGCTTCCTGCTGAATTTAACCTCCAGTCGTGGGATTCTATTTCAGCCTTGAGTGATGTTCACTCTCTCCCTGAATAAAAGGCTAATGCATTTTTTATTATCCTGATGAGAATAGATGCCCAAAAGGGAGGTTGAGCCTCAGCCACTGCTCAGATTCCCCTAGAAGGCGGCAGGCTTGGGAGATTCTTGGGGGTAGCATCCAGGTGTCAGCCAGTGGGCCAAGTGAGGCTTGAGGGATACCTTGAACTCTGGTGGCAGTACCTCTCCACATATTTTTCTTCAGAGCACATACCATAGTTGAAATTAATTCATATTGTATGGTTATTTGCTTAACACGTCTGTCTTCCCCACTTCACTATTCACCTGCAGCTAGCTCTTTGAGGAGAGGGGCCATGTCTTTCTCCCTCTATGCTCAGCAACATCCCTGGTAGAGAGTAGATGCTCCATTGATATTTGTTGAAGTAACAAATAAATAAGAGTCAGAGAGTGAAGGCACAGTGCCGTCTGGGAAAGCCGTGTTGTGTATCAGTTGTTTATCACAAGGAGAAATGGAAAGAGACACAGCAAGGGCAGGAGCTAGGGTCGGGGAGCAGGTCAGGTGGTGCACACAGAATGGTCAGGCAAATATGAGGCCAGCATCCCACTCTGTGGGGTGTGAGCATGAGCTCAGTGCCTTAAGGCAGTGTTTTCCAAACTTTCATAATCCCTGCTCCCTCCCCTCTCAGAGGTGACTGCCTGTCCCTACTCCTCCTGCCAGGGGAGAGCCAGTCCTCTACATATGTCCCTGACCAACACAGTTAGGCCCACCTTCTTTTCTGAAGTTTGGTTCTGAAAATAATAGGTAATTTTTTATTTGTTTTCCAAATATAAGGTTGTATTATAAAGTAAAAACTGCTTTTTCCAAGTAGCACATAAAACTGATGGAGATTTTTCACACCTTTCTTGAATGTCAAGCTAAGAAATCTAGTCATTATCAAAATGCAATGGGGATCATTAAGTTATCCTAAGAAAGGAGCAAGTTTAATTTTAGAACAATCAATCCTACAGCCAGTGGGGTAGCTAGACCTGAGGAAGATCACAAGTAGTGAGTTTGGAGAGAGGCCAGCAACACAGGAAATATTTCTCGGGAGCAGATTATGCTTAGGGGGCAGGGCAGGGAGGGAGCCTGAGTTCCCTAGATGCCTAGAAAATGAGCATACCTGGGGGAGGGGAGGGACTGAGCAGGGAAAGGGGTTCCTGGGAAAGGAGGGGCCTGAGCCCTGAAGCCAAATGTGTGCCTATGCCCATGTGACCCCTGTTTCCAGAGGATGTTGATCCCTAGGTGATCCCCATGATGGCTGGCTTCTGAAGTGACAGGAGAATGCACAAGGATTACTGGTGCTCTTGTTTAAATCATCTCGTCTTGCCGTGAAAGACTGACTTTTCCCCAAATAGCTATCTTGCACGAAATGCACAAAGCAAAACAGAACACATAATCAGCGACTATTCTCTTCTACCACGCAGAACCCCACACATCAGATCAGCCCCTAAGCTCCCAGAACACCACGTCCCTTTCTCATTCTGAGAAGTAATTGGGATGCAGTTCGTGACCAAAATGAAAAGTCCATTTTTAACCATAGCCTCATAATTACCCATCCAGATGAAGAAGGCCAAATTCTCTGTGGCCCAATTCCCAGGTCCCCAAGGCAGAGACAGAAAGGATTTTGTGAAAAATTATGGGGGCAGTGTGTGTGTGTGTGTGTATGTGTGTGTGTGTGTGTGTGTGTGTGTGTGTGTGTGTTGGGAAAGAGTAGGATAAAACTAAAGACATCTCCTGATGACCAGTTCAGTAGGGCCCTGTCTAGTTGTCATCTTGTTAAGAGGAGATTGGCAGATCTTCACTGAGCGTCATCCGTTTGTCAGGCACTGGGCTAGCCCTGGGAGGAGAAAAGCAATGATGACGCAAGTCCTGCCCTCAAGGAGCTCACACAACCAGTGGAGAGGATGGAGGAGTAAACAGGCCAGGGAAATGCAATGTGATGGTGCTGTGATGGGGAAGATCAGGGGCGTAAAGACAAGATTCAGGGAAATATGGATAACTCTTGGAGCGAGGATGCTGGTGGACAATTCCTTAAGCATCTGCCATAGATGCTCTGGCCATCCCTAGCTGACACCAAATTCAGAGATTGACCCTGTTGACTTTGGAATTCCCATCCCCTATGGTCTTTATGAAGTCATGACTCAGCATTCACCACGTGGTGGTTAAGCATAGATGTAGGTTTCCTCTAAATGTCTATGGGGTACCACTTTTATCAGGGAAGGCTGAATTCAGGGCTCTTACACAGCCAGGAGTCCACACATCAACTCCTAATTGACCCAATGCTGGCCTACCCACACTCCTCCGAGAGTCCATGGAATACCATACAGGCACACTTGGACACATTTCCCTCTGTCTGGGTATGGAATTCCTTTACCTGAAGAGGAACATTCTCCCTAACTCTGCAAAACACACACACACACACACACAACCGCTACCACATATGTGAAGGCCCTGCCTTCCTTAGACTGTAGCTTGTGGTCAGCTAGTGGTTCAACTACTCACCCCTCAGCCAGCAGGCCCTGTCAGCCTACCGGACCTGCTGCCTGGCTTGCTCAACTCATTTCCTCCGGCTGACACTGTGTATTCTGCCATCCAGGCAGTTAGATCATATATCATCTCCATATAAAAGGCACTCATCTCTCTCAGTTGGTAACTAATTATAATAACTTGGTAATTCTTTATGTCCAACATGCCCCCCTCTATATAAAACTTACTGTACATTATCGGTCAAATTCCACAAATAATGTGCCCTATGTTTACAAATGCCATACAGTTTCTGTTGGAATCCCAAATGATTAGACTAGCTAGACTAGTTAGTAATGAAAACTTTCCGTTTCATTTCATTCTTGTTATTTTTGAAGGACTTTGAGGGAATCATTGGGATATTCCAGTTTTTTAGGTACAAATTGTTGCACAGTGATTCTTGAGCGCTTTGTTTTTATTTGCATGTAGAACGTGCAGATTTTGCAATCGTATCTTAAGAGCTACAGGTTAAAACCATAGCCTACACTTATCTGCTGGGGCCACTAGGTGGTGCACACATATGTCGGTGAACTGTAGGTTAAATGGGCTTGTCACCAAGTTAGATTTAACTCAGCATCACAGGAGTGGCACAGACAATAGGAGCTGTAGGAGTCGAGGAGAGACACTGAGCCTGTGGGTGGGAGTAAAAGAAGGAAGGTCTCCCAGATGAGGTGGGTAGACAGTCTTACTGGCTGCAGAGATGGTGGGAGCAAAATCATAAAGGCAAGAAACCCCAAATATGCGGCAGAGGAAAAGTCCTAGGGAGGAAGGGACAGGCTTACTTCCAACGCTGTTTAATGAATACCTTCCTAACAGGGAATAACAGAGTAGTTAAATCACTTGAACTAGATGACATCAAACATTCCTTCCAGGCCTTTGTGCTGGTCACTGGAAATATAGGGATGAAATGATATAGTCTTGTCCTTGAGTAAGGACTTTGTGAGAAACAGAGAAGGAAACAGACAATTAGACAGAGCATGATAGGGCCAGCCCAGTGGCCGAGTGGTTAAGTTCGCGCACTCTGCTTCGGCAGCCCAGGGTTTTGCCGGTTCGGATCCTAGGCACGGACATGGCACTGCTCATCAGGCCATGTTGAGGCAGCGTCCCATATAGCACTGCCAGAAGGGCCTACAACTAGAATATACTATATGTGCTGGGGAGGCTTTGGGGAGAAGAGGGGGGAAAAAAATAAGATTGGCAACAGTTGTTAGCTCAGGTGCAAATCTTTAAAAAAAAAAAAAAGAGCATGAAACAAAAGGTAGTTTTTACTCATCCTGCTCTAAGGAAGGGAGAGAAGGGGGTTAGATTTGGGAGTGGGCGTGCAGAGAAGCCCTCATGGAGGTCTGGACAAGTGACGAGAGAGGACAGCATGAGCAAAGGCATGGGGGTTTGACAAAGGCATAGGGGTTTGAAAGGATAATGTGGATTCCAGGAATGGTTCGGGTGAGTTTAGCAAATGTTTACTGAGGGCTGCTCTATGCCACGGACTGAATAATAGACCCTTAAGATGCTCTTAAGAGGCTCCTTAACTAGTGAGGAAGACACACATGCACTGAAAATTGCAATGTGAGAGAAGAGCTTAAAATTTGGTCCCTTTTAAATTCTGACTCTGTCCTTTGAGTCCCCAGTGTCCCGGCTATAGGGTTTCTCTGAGAACTCTTTCACCAGAAGAGGGCGCCCACAAGCACAGTACCTGGCTGCATTTGACTCACCGTCACTGAAGGTACTTCAGTCCCACTCATTTTAGAGGTGTGAAGTTTGAGGCCAGGGCCATACGGTAAGTTATCCAAAGTCACACAGAGGAGCCAGGACACAGCCCAGGTCTGTCTGACTCCTGTTAGGTTCTCCTCCCTTCTTTCCCTACTGGACCCTGGACACAGAATTACCCTTTAGAGTTAGCTCTTAATGAGGAAATAGACACTTTTCAGATAAATAGACCTCCTTTACCAACTACAGTTATCACAAAGTCAAGCCCATGGAAAAATAGAAGGACGCATCGTATTCTTTCCTCTTGCATGAGGGAAGTGCCAAGCCACACAGGTGGGCCTTGGCAAAGGCAGCTTGAGCCAGTTGCACGACTGGCCTGGTTCTGTGTTTGGGAAGGAAGGCAATCTGGCTCCAGCATTCCTTCTAGCCCGCGTGTGTGGGTGTGTGTTTCATTTCAGCAGCGAGGATGTGCGTTCATAATGTAGGTCAGTGACATCTTGGAATTGCATTGTTTTCTTGAAAATGACAACTGGAATGAGTTATGAGCTGGCAGGAAAACAGGGATGTGTGAGTGAGAAGGCTCTGAAAGGATACAGTTTGGTTTTAGGCCCATGAGAAGTCATTGAAGCAAGGGGTAAGAGAGATCTTAAAGAGGTTTTGACCGGGGATAGTTCAAAGTTAAATGGAGGAGGAGAGAGACCACAAGGCCAAGGAGATCTGACACCAGGTCTTACGAGGAAAAGGCAAAGGAACTGGGAATATTTACCCAAGAGAGAAGAAGACACAGATCTGCAGATCTGCAAACTTGTCGTGGTCTGAGGCAGCTAGAAACAGTGATGCTGTCACAAGGAAGTGGCTTTTAACCTTGCTCAAAGTAGAGCTATCCACTGATAAGAAGTAGTGAGCTCACCCTCAAGAGGAGGGATAAAACGGAAGCAGTTCATCCAACTGCCGGGGGTGTTGCAGAGGGGTTCCTGTCCTGGTGGCAGGTCAGCCTCATTGACCTTTGAGCTCTAGGTATCCATAATTCTATGAAAAGGGAAGAGGCAGTTTTTATAAACCAAGAGTCACATGGTCTAGCAGTAACAAAACATCAATACAAAAAAAATAGCTCTTTTTATTGAGCACCTATTAAGTATGTATCATGCTAAGCGATTTATGTGCATTGTATTTTGGGCTTTCAAGCCGGGATTAGAACTGACTGAATTCTAATCCTGGCCCTGCCATTTAGCGAAGATGTGGTCTTGGGCAGATAATTTCTCCTCTTTGAATCTCATGTCCCACCCTTATACATTACCAACCCTATAGGATTGCTGAGAGTATGAAAAGAAATGGCACATCAAAGCACCTGGTACTGCATCTGGCCTATAGTTAGTACTCAAAAAATGTTGCTGCCTTCCCCTTTCTGCTTTAGCAGAATTTCAGGGAGCCATTCTTGGAGAGAGGCAAGATAAAGAGGGAAATGCAAGTGAAATGAATCCACTAGATGAAATACCAGGTAATCAAAAGATCCTGCAATGTGTATCCTGGAGCAGTGGTTCTCAAAATGGAGTTTGTTTGAACTCCCTTTAAGAAAAAAATTATAGATTTCCAGTACTGTTTATAGAAAATCAAGTGTAGGAAATAGAAAGAGATGGACTGGGGCTTAAGGAATCCTGACTCTTAAGTCTTCAAGAGAGTTGTTCACCACTACCCGCCTCCCCAACGCCCCACCCCCCACCGTCGCCTCCAGTACCGACTTCTCCACCTCCAGGTTCCCACGACGTCCAATGTAGGACAGAGCTTTCTCATAAATATGCTGTGACAGGGGGCAAGCCTCCTGAGATATTGATCACCTCAGCCCTTGGGGTAGCCAAGGCAAGTTGCCTCCAGACACAAGCAGCCTCATCTATATGGCCTAGTATACCCGAGAAATATTATTTTCCATGAATGTTGTGTAATACAAAGAGATGAGGATTCAGTTAAGAGAAGGAATGTTTTGATCATCAGTAGTTGAAACTGACATAGCATTGTTGAGCAGATTCAAGAAATTTACCAGCCCAGGAGTATCTTGGTTAGAAAGGAGTTTCAGGAGGGTAACAGTGACTTAAGGACCCAAAGCAAAGAGGTTGCCAGGATATCACTTACCCAGTGCAGCCAGTATGAGCAAAGAGAAATTTAAGGCCATCTGGTACAAAGGAATGAGCCCATGGCTGGGAGTCTGGAAAGGGACTTTCTTTGTGGCTGTAGGTAAGCCACATTCCTCTCAGGGCCTCATTTTCTCTAAGTATAATATAGGTTTGACTGGAAGACCTCTCAGCTCTAACCATCCAAGACAAAGAGGCCCTCCATGTCCCTTTGTCTCTAGGGTGCTAGGCCTGTCTGCAGAATTGTGGGGGAGCACCACCTTTTCCACATGGTACCCTGCTCTGTGTGACTGAGCATTCCCTTTGCACATCCACCCTGACCAGCTAAGCACCAGGTTGGCTCTGGCTCAAATCAGTGCTCTCACAATGTGTTTTCTTTTGCAGCAACAGCGGCAGCTTGACCTCCTGACAATAACCAGCCCTGGTGAGTAGGTGCTGCTGTTCTGTTTTGGCTTTTCCCTTGTGTCCTAGAGCAATGCCTGGTTTCCTGCCCGCCTCCTTTGACTCCCTGAATGGACAGCACAACTTCCACCCATCATGAACAACCCTTCCCTCCCATCCTCTGCCCTGCAGGCAGTTTCTTTTCTCCCTCCCAGCTCTGTGCCGCCTCCTCTTGACTCTGCAGATAGCGGGGCCGATGCTCTGATGTTGCTGTGTATTCTGGGGCCGAGTTCTCCCCAATCACTCCGTGGACTCATATGTCAAGGGAGTGTTCTGGTCTCTTGAGAAATAAGTTTTAAAATCATGGGGAATGGGGAAGCTGCCTGGTGAGTGGCATGGAATGAAGGGTGATGATGGTTCATGAGGAAGGGCCAGTCTGGGGAAATGACCAGATTTGGTCTTCCATGCTGAGGGTCAGGATGACTCTTGTCACCTTTATGGGAAGGACAAGTCCCCCAACAAAGCTGTGGCCCTGGGATTAAAAGGTCCTTCTGTCTCCTAGGCTTGGCATCTAGCCTAGCAGGAAGTTGAGAAGTTTAGTTTTACCAGAAAGGCATTTTATTTTGGTTTGGGAACTTGAGGCAAAACTGGCCAACAAGAGAAGCTGCTCTCTCTTGGAATCCAAGGGGGTGATGATGCCAGCAGGGTAGTGAGCACTCAAGAGTGGGTGTGGAGCTTCATCCATTGGTGATATTCATCTTTATCCATTGGTGATATTCAAAATATTTAACAGCCCTGGTGACGCCCTGCTGTTAGGCGTTAACACGTTGGTTACTGGACTGTGGGGAGATGGGGTCCTGGGGAGGGGCTTGGTGTGGCAGAGGGGTCACATGGCAGGGTTGAGGGGCTCTAGGAGTGGCTAACTACCAATAAAAAAGGAGGTATTTCAATATTTTAGTGACCAATTTGGCTGTGCCATGTCATCTCTGCCTTCCATCAAGCCTGTCGTGCTGTATCTGGGGGCCGGTTGGCTCACATACAAGGAGATTGAGAAATTGTCCTCTGCAGGCACTATCCTAGCGCAAAGACTTGTCTTCAGTCCATGTAACTGAGATATAAGACAGTGACTGCAAGTGGAAGTTGGATCCACCCAGTTCTGGTGACCTAACTGTATTTCCACCTGATAGAGCTTGGGACTTTAGAAGACGAAGATGAACTAGTTTGAAAATGTTTAATCTATTCCATAGAATGAACTATGTTTAACATATCTGATTGATATATATAGAAATTCCAAATCATGGGCTAATGTAAGTAAAGTGGCTCAGTTGTGTGACCTACCAATCCCTCCCCACGAAGGTGTTGGTGAAGGGTTGCTCTTCTTTGTGATTGTGTCCTGTTCTACTCCACGTGTGCTGACCCAGATAGCCTGCTTTCACATCCTAGTCTCATGTGGTCACACCCTGATAGGATTCCAACATACGAAGTGGAGAGAGTTCTTGATCTGACTTCAGTTGCTTTAGAAGGAAACTTTCAGACTCTGTTAACTGCAGTTCTTTTGTGCCAGCTCTTTCTGTTCCTAATTGCTACTGCACAAAGTCAAATAGAGTAGTTGTGACCCTCAGTGCACTCCTTTTGCCCAACTGTGGAATTGAAAAATGTTAAGTGCAGGTGTATAATTTTCCCTGCTTTTACATGAGAGAAGAGTACCTTCTGGGCCAAAGCTTCCCAAAAGTTGGTTGTGGCACACTGGGTACTGCAAGTAGGCTACACTTATGTGATTTTGTGAGATAGACACTGTGAGATGTTGACACACTCAGCTCTCAGAGGGACAGGTAGGACCTGGGGCAGCTGGAGCCCCCAGGGTGGTAGCCTCTTCTCCAGTGTGTCAGACAAATGTTATCCATGACTTGCAAAGGTTAGGAAGCACCATTAGACCATTGTTATCTGGACAACTGTATTCCATGTCCAGGTACTTTCCCCGATTGTTATTAGCTGTCTTTCACTGCAAGCTGCAGCACTACCAGTGGGCTTACTACCTCTCTAGGGCTACCGGTGGGAGGTGCTACCTTGTTGGGGCTCCTGAGGCTGTTGAGACCATCCTCAACACAGAACTACAGTCTGATGCTGCCATTCCTCATAGACTAGGAGCCTTCAGAAATGCTGGCTGAGAATTTGGAAGCCTTAACAATCTGTGTTATCTTCTTTAAACTCTTAATTTATTTATTATTAATAATTTTGTGTATACAGAAAAGAGTAGAATATAATGAACATTTACTGTCCCCCCTCCGCACCAAACACTTTGGCTTTATCATGTCATATCTATGCCACAGAGTCCCCTATCTAAAAATATATAGATTTAGTTGAGACTTTTCTGTACTCCTACCTGATTGTATCTTTCCCCTTTAGCCTATAGGTAACCACTGTAATAATTTCAACATTTTTCCATATATGTGTATCCAAAAATATAACTGGTATAACTGGTGTTGTTTGACAAAGTCCTATAAATGATGTCACACTATAAATGTCATTCTGTGACTTTTCTTCTACTCATTATTATATTGTAGAGATTCATCTATGTAGTTACATGTAGCTCTGGTGCATTCCTTTTAACTGCTGTGTGGTATTCCGCATATGATTACATCACAATTTCTTTATACGTTCTATTGATCATAATTTAGGTTATTGCCAGTTTTTTTTCAACTGTAAACAATGCTAAAAAGAGCATTTTTTAATGTGTCTCCCTGTCATAAGTATGAGAATTTCTCTGGGGCATATAGCTAGGAGAGGAATTGCTCATTATATGCATCTTCAAATTTACCACATAATGGCTAATTGTTTTCTAAAATAGTTGAACAAATGTACTCTTCCTACAGCAAAGTATAAGAGTTTACATTTCCCTGAATCCTCAACAACTGGAATTGTCAGACTTAGGACTTTTTACCAGTCATCACGATAAGCATGAAATGGCGCCCCATTGTTTTTGTAATATGTGTTACCCTGATTACTGGTGGAATCGATTATCTTTTTGTATGTTTATTGACCACTTTGGCTTCTGCTTTTGTGAATTGACTTTTCATAACCTTTGTCCATTTTTACTGGGTTGTTTCTTTTTATTGATTTGTAGTTCTTTATTAGTCTGAATATCAATACTCTGTCACTATATGTGCATTGCAGATATCTTCTCCCAGACGATGGCTGTGTTTTTTGATTTATAGAAGGTTTTTTCTTTTAATGTAATTGAATTTATTAATCTTCTTGCTTTATGAGCTTTGCTTTTGTGATTTATTTAAGAAACCCTCCTCTATCTGGATATTATATTCTCCTGTGTTCTAAAAATTGTCAAGTTTTATGTCACACATGGGTCTTTATCTCATTTAGAACTGATCGTTGTGTATGATATGAGTTAGGGGTTTAATTTTTTTGTCTACATATGGATAACCCATTATCTCAGTACCGTACAACAACTAGTCCATCCTTTCTCCCCCTTATTAGCAATTACATGTCTGTCATCTATCAATTTTCCTATACAGAATCTGCTTCTGAGCTCTCTGTGCTATTCCATTGGTCTTCCATCTTACTTTACAGTGACTCTACTCTGTTTTAGTTATAATAGATCTTAATTTTAATGCTGTCTTTATAATTGGTAGGGAGCTATCCTTCTCCCTTTCCCATTTATGGTCATCTTTTGAAAGCATAATCTTTTTTTAAAAATAGAATCTAATAATCTCTGTATTGCGACAGGTGAATTTAATCTATTTATATTTATTATAAGTACTAATATATTTGGACATATTTCTACCACCATATTTGTGCTTTCTGTTTACTATTCATTTCCCCTTTTTTTCTTTTGCCCTGCCTTTTTGAGGATTATATTTTGTATATTACCTGCTTTTTTACCCATCTGCAGATTTAGATGCTGTAGATTTTATTTCTCACCTTTAACTGGTTACCCTTTGGATATATACTTGACTATACATTTTCTTACAAAGTCTACAGTTATTCAAAATTTCTGTCATCCTTTCAGCCACAAAAAGAGCCTTAGCATGCTATAACTGCCTATTGAACACTGCCCTGTGAACACCTAGTTATTATTTAGACTTTTAAATTAAACTTTTGCCAAAAAGAAAAACAGTGATGATGATTTTGATGATGATGATGATGATGATGATGATGATGATGATGATGATGATTAGGGGCTAATTGATTTTCCTGCACAGCTTTTGAATTTTTGTCTTATCCTGTTTATCGTATCCCAGGATTTTCATATGTTACCTTACTAAAGTGAATCCTTGAATAGCTATTTTAGTGAGAGCCCATGGGCAACCCTCTTAATCTGTATATGCCCTTATTTTGACTTCTCTCTGGAATGATAGCTTGGGTAGGTATAAATTCTAGTTTGAAGAAGACTTTGCTGTGTACTTTTAGAATTGTTTTCACTGTTTTCTGACATCCATAGTTGCTGATGCGAATCTGCAATTATTTAATTGTTTTCGGTAACTTAACTTGGGTAAGTTTCAAGACTGTTTTTTAATATTAACATTCTTCTTTTACACTTTGACATGTCTAGGTGTGAATTTATTTCTCTTTACCCTTCTTGGTGCACTGAGAATCTATGGTACTTTCCACCTGAGAATCTATGACTTTCTTTAATTCTGAGAAATTATTGGCAAATTATCTTTCTTATATTGCTTTTCCTCCACTCCTTTGACTCTCTTCTTTAAAAATTTCTGTTAGACGAATTTTGGATTCTCTCAAGTGGCCTTCCGTGGTTCTTAACTGATTTTCATAATTTTTATTATTTTATCTTACTGCACTGATTCTGAGTTCCCCGCAAGTAGCTTGCATTCATAAATTCATTTTTTGACCATGTCTAGTCTAGAATTTTTTCTGTCATTTCCAATATTTCAACGACTATATATTTTTAATTTCTGAGATTTCTAATTTTGTTCTTATCCACCTGTTCTTGTTTTATTTCTGCCTATTCTGTTTCATAATTTCTTATTCTGTTTTAATGTCTTCATTTGTTTCTTTGAACATCCTCAATATGCTTATTTTAAAATCTTTGTTCTATAAAATAAGTTTCATCTGGAGTGAATTCAAGTTATAATTGTTGATTTTGTTTAGTATCATTTTTGGTATTCAATTTCTTTATGCAATTTGAAATTTTAATTGGTAAGATCACTTTGAGGAGGAAGTTTTCTGTTATTCTCTCCCCTCATCCCTGACCCCCCAAACTCCCACTATGCTCACATCTCTCTATACTGTGGTTTTTACAGTTGACTCTACCCACATCTTCAGTTCAGTACCTGGTAAATATTGGGGATATGGCGGATCCAATGACAAAAAGTCAGCAGGATAGCTTGGCATTGCTTCTGATTCCTACAGCTATATTCCTCACGTCTCTAGGCCTGCAACTCACAGGAGCCCAGAAAGTGCTGCAGCAGCATTTTTTTTCCTAGGTTCCTTTCATGACAGGGGGGTCCCACTCTAAGTCCTTGCTCTAAACAGAAGATCTTGTCTCTGATCCTCATCTCCTATAGAGCTCTTTTTTTCTTTTTCTTTTTCTTTTTTTTTTTTGGTGAGGAAGATTCTCTCTGAGCTAACATCTGTTGCCAATCTGCCCCTTCTTTTTGCTTGAGAAAGATTAGCCCTGAGCTAACATCTGTGCCAGTCTTCTTCTATTTTGTATGTGGGTTGCCACTACAGCATAGCTTGACAAGTGGTGTAGGTCTGCACCCAGGATCCAAACCCGTAAACCTGGGCCACCAAAGTGGAGCACACTGGACTTAACCACTATGCCATGGGGCAAGCCCCTCCTATAGTGCCCTTTTAATCCCTGTTATACCACAGGAGGCAGACTTTCAGCTGCTACTATCTGCTTCTATATCCAGATCTCAGCAAGGAAGCAGCCTCAGGACCGCTTGCCCTTTTGCATTTCTATACATTTCAGCTTCATGAAAATATTTCCCTCACAATGGAGCCCAATTATATATTTTCATTTCTTTTTGCATATATTATCCAATATTACTATTTGATAGGAATGAAGGGGCTTATTGAAGCATGAACTTATTTAGTCATTTGACCCACAAGTCCAACTATAGTTTCTTCTTTTCTTTTTGGAAAGTTTGTTCTCCTATAACCTCTGTGATAGAAGGGAGGCAGTATGAGAAAATATTTTTCTCCTATCCAAGTAAATCCTATACCATGAGACTAAAAAGACTGTTACTTTTTGTACATGGATATGCAAATATATATGTAATTTAAAAAAAAAATTAGAATGATACTGTATACACTGTTTTTATTTGAATACAGTGTGAACATTTTATTTGAATATAGTATGGACATTAATAACATCTCAATGTTATTAAATATGTTCTAAGAGGAAATTTTATATACCTGAAGAGCATTCTATTTTATTTTTAACTCCCCTATTATTATGTATTAAATTGTCCCCAATTATTTAATTATAAATAACACCACAATGAATGTTCTTGTATAAGTATTTTTGTGTGCATCTTTATTAGGAAAAATTTGTGGAACGAGAATTACTGAGGACAGGTATTCATAGTTCACTAGTCATGACAGGCTAGGTTACACTGAAGTGACAATGACATCAAAATTGCAGAGGCCTAAAAAGCAAAAGTTTAGGGGCTGATTCAGTAGCGTAGTGGTTAAGTTTGTGCTCTCCACGTCACAGGTTTGGATCCCAAGCACAGACCTAGCTCTGCTCGTCAAGCCACACTGTGGGGGCATCCCACGTAAAATAGAGGAAGTTTGGCACAGATGTTAGCTCAGTGACAATCTTCCTCAAGCAAAAAGAGGAAGATTGGCAACAGGTGTTAGCTCAGGGCCAATCTTCCTCACGCACACAAAAAAGGGTTATTTTTCACTTTTGGTACATGTCCTTCATGGAGTGGAGTCAGCTCTGCTCTACATCATCTTTACTCTGGCACCCAGGCTGACAAGTATCCTCTGTTTGGAACATTGCTGGGTGTCTTAGTTTGGGTTCCCTAAGAAGACCTTGAGATAAATATTTTAGTGCAAATGGTTTATTTGGGAGGTGATTCCAGAGACTTTGGGAGAAGTGATACAGTAAAGGGAAGAAAGGAAAGAAAGTCTCATTATCAAGCAAGCTACCACTGAGGCCAATTGGGACTTAAACCTACTAGGGAACCCTGGGAGTCAGTGTGGAAAGTAAGCCTCAGAATCATCCCTCTGAGGGGCGTGGGAGTAGGGCTCGGGGTGTTACTTCCAATCTGCTCAGTGTATGGACATAGCAGATTCCAGTGACCAGAGGAAGCCCTCAGGAGAGATTTGCAGGTGTCGGCAATTGGAAGTCATTCAACATGTAGAGAAACAATAAGTGCCAGGAGAATACGTGAGAGTGCAGGAAGATACTGACAGCAGCTGCCATAAGGATCATCACGGCAAAGGAAAAAGGGACAGGTGGTGAGCCATATCCCTGCTCTTAAACAATTTTAGAAGGGGTCACTTCTGCCCACATTTCCTTGGTCACAGCAAGTCATATGGCCACTCCTAAATTCAATAGAGACATAGAATCTTCCCACAGGGAAGGGCCCTGCTTTGAGGAGAACTAGTATATGTGGCAATGATCAATATACTTTATCACACTTCTAGGAAGATTTTTATATTCCCACCATCAAGTTAAAAGTGATGGTCATAAGGGAAAAGGGGGGTGGGGGGAGGGCACAAAGGGGGAAGAGGTGTACCCACAACATGACTAACAATAATGTACAACTGAAATCTCACAAGGTTGTAATCTATCATAACATTAATTTAAAAAAAAAACTGGAATAAAAATAACAAAAAAACAAAAAAAAGTGATGGTCATAGCTTTTGTTAAATAACAGCTTTATTGAGATATAATTCACGTCATAAAATTCATCCTTTAAAGAGCACCATTTAGTGGTTTTCAGTACATTCACAGAGTTGTCCAACCATCACCACTAATTCCACAACATTATCATCTCCCCACAAAGAAACTCTATAGCCATTAGCAGTCACTCCCCATTTCTGCCTTTTTCCAGGCCCAGGCAACCACTAATCTACTTTCTGTGTGTATGGATTTGCCTATTCTGGGCATTTCATATAAATGGAATTATATGATATGTGGCCTTTTGTGACTAGCATTTTTTACTTAACATAATGTTTTCAAGGCTCATCCATACTGTGGCATATATCAGTACCCCATTTCTTTTTATTGTCAAATAATCTTCTACTGTATGGATATATCACAATTTGTTTATCCATTCATCTATTGATGGAAATTTTTGGTTGTTTACATTTTTTGGCTATTGTGAATAATGCTGCTACGGACATTTGTGTACAGGGTTTGCTGTGGACATATGTTTTTAATTCTCTTGGATGTAAACCTAGAAATGGAATTGCTGGGTCATATGGTAATGTAATGTTAGGCTAAACATTTTGAGAAACTACCAAACTGTTTTCCAAAGTAGCTATACGATTTTATGTTCTCATCAGCAATGTAGGGCCCTTCCATTTCCCCCACCTCCTCTCTAACACTTGATATTAGCTGACTTTTGATTATAGCCATCTTAGTGGGGGTAAAGTCCTATCTCATAGTAGTTTTGATTTGTATTTCCCTAATGACTAATAATGTTGAACATATTTTCATGTACTTATTGGCCATTTGTATATCATCTTTGGAGAAATGTTTAGTCAAATTATTTTCCCTTACCCATTTTTAATTAAATTATATTTGTCTTTTTATTGTTGAGTTATAAGAGTTTTTAAATATGTATTCTGGTTACGAAATCTTTTATCAGATATATGATTTACAAATATTTTTCCCCATTCTTTGGGTTGTCTTTTCACTTGCTTGATGTCCTTTGAAGCAGAAAAGGTTTTAATTTTGATCAAGTTTAATTTATCTATTTTTCCTTTTGTTGCTTTTACTTTTGGTATCATATCTAAGAAAATGTTGCCTGACCCAAGGTCACAAAGATGTGCTCCCATGAGTTAATTTTTTTTATATGATGTGGAATAGGAGTCCAACTTACCTTTTTTGCATGTGGCTGTCCAGTTTTCCTAGCACCATTTGTTGAAAAGACTGCTCTTTCCCATTGATTTATCTTGGTACCCTTGTCAAATGGTCATAACCTTTTGATGGTATAGACTACAAGGCCAGCATTTAGGAAGTATCCAAATACTGGTACTCTGTGCCAGAGCTCTGTTAGACACTTTCTATATATTTTTCACATAACCCTACTCACTACCCCATAAGACAGAATCATCTTTCCTGGTTTGCAGATGAGCAACCACGATGCCGCATGATTAGGAGAATTGCCCACGTGAATACAGTTAATAAGTGATGGTGTCAGGATTCAGATCCAGATCTATCTGATTCTAAATCCTTTGCCTTTTGCAGATTTACATATATATATATCACTTCATTTGTGATATTGGCCCACGGAGTCTTCTTTCCCAGACAGAATTCAAGCTGACCCACTTGGCTGGGGATAAGGAAAGCCTGGAATGGCAGGGACATCATAGTCCCTGGGGCTTTTGTATTAACTAGGTTGTGTCCTGAAGAGACAATTGATTTCCTAAGATATCATACAAACCTCAGAAAAAAATCCCACCTAGATTTGTTCCTGATTACAAATATTCACAGAGTTTCTTATCCTCTCTCAACCTTATTAAAACAATACCTATGTTAAATTGTGATAGACTGAGCCTGCTGGCCACTACATGACAACTTTGGACTTTGTCTCCAATTAAAGTCCCCCATGATGTAAACTCAGCCCCTCTGGAGTCTAAAAGAACAAGAGAGGCCAACCTAGCCATTGTTACCTGCCTCTTGGCCATTTTTAGAGCCAACACAGCCTGTGAAGCCGGTTCAGAGTGGCCAGCACCAGGAATAAAGCCAAGCCAGAGGACTCCTGCCCTCACAGCCAGAAAGTTAGCAGCACAGTGGACGTGCACAGGGAAGTTGGTTCAAAAACTGCATACACATCATTAAAACAACTTTAAAGAGATCTTTAGAGAAGAAAAATAAATCACTCCTAGTCCCACAGCCTTAGCACAATACAAAACCTAATTCTATTTATACATTTTCCCTTTTAGTTCATGTCTATATTCAGAAACATATTTACATAATTGCAATCACAGTAAGTTTTTATATACATCTTTTTTCACTTAACGTTATTTCATAAACAATCTTCACGTTGCTATGTAGTTTACATACTTACCATCTTTTTATAATAACTTTCTCTATTAAAAAAATTGCACATGCCCATGGTGCAAATTTTGAGAAACACAGAAGTTATAAAGATGAAAATATTAGTTATCACCCAGAGGCAATCACTGTTTAATATTTTAACACATTTACTTCTTTGCCTTTTTTTCTATGCATGTATAATTTTGTTTTACATAGTTGAGATCATATAGAATATAGGATTTTATCTTGATTTTTCACTTAATATTACAGCAAAAATATTTTCCCATGCCACTAGTGTTGGATATTTAACTTGATTCTAGTTTCTCAATCTTATGAATAATTTATCAACCTTTGTGTGTATATTTTGGTCTACATTTTAGGTTATTGTCTTACATTATTAGGGATGGAATTACTAGATCCATGAGAATTTTATGAGCATTTTAAAGGCATACTTATTTTTAAAAGTTCTAGTAGCTTCCATCTTTTATATGTCAACTGGTTTACAAAAATACATGCCCTACTGTTGTGCATTTGTTTCATTTCCAGATGTTTTTCTCTTATAAATAACTCTATCATAAAATTACCTGTGAAAAAAGCATTTTACTTCTTTTGCATAAGTTCTTTATACTGGATATTTTAGAAGTGAAATTACTGGGCCAAAGAGCATTGATATATTTAAGGAATTATTGAGTCTTATTGCCAACTCATTTCCAGAAAGGTTGTATCAATTTACATTCCCACCTCCATCCCCCAACCTCCTTCTCTCATGTCAACAATGAAAAACAACAGCATTGGGTATTACTCATAAGATGTATTAAATCTAAGTAAACAAATTCCAGAATCTGAGAAACATATAAAGGCAGAGAGAAACATGTTTGTTCTCATGGTCCCCAGGAGACAAATTGAGTAGTATGTTCCTAGGATATTTGTCCTGGGAAATCTATATAGGATGCCACAGCCCAGTACTCAGATAAGGAGGTTAATGGGAAGGGTCAAGGGTCCCATTTTGGAACATCTGGATGGGTGGGCTGAGCTCTTAGAAGGGGAATCGGATGTGTGGCACCCAAAAGCACCACAGCTGATCAGCACGAAGGAGGTCAGGTCAGGAAAGAGCTGGCAAGACCTTGGCCATCAGACTGAATGTAGGCCCCAGGCCTAGAGGAACTGGAATTCAAGGCAGGAAAGGTAAAATTAAGGCACAGGAACTATATAAGTAGGAGTCTTTAATCACAACCTAAATTAGCTTAAGCAAAAATAGGCAATTCATTGGTTAATGTGCATAGATAATCCAGAAATAAATTTGCCTTTCTGTGTATCTTGATATAGGGCTCAGAGGGCCCAGTCTATTTTTCTCCTTCTCTTAACTCAACTTGCTCAGTGTTAACTCTATTTCTAGCCACATGTGGTCTCAAGATGGCAGGATTTACATTCTCCCAAATTCTAGTCCAGTAGGAAAAAGAGAGAGACTTTCACCGAGCAGTCCTGGCAGAATCTCTATTGCTTCTTGTTCTGTGATTGGGTCATTATGAGCTCATTTTGAACATGTATTTTTGTCCAGGGAAATCTACTGTGCTAACTGGTTGAGAGTTGAGTTGTAAACATTATCCATGAAACTGGGGAATAAATTGGGACCTGACATTACCTGGAAATGACCCAAGATCACATGAATTTTTGCAGTGACTAGCTCTGTGACCCAGCTAAACCAACTGTGAGGATGATAAGGTCTGAGAGCAGAGCAAACATTGATCTGTTCTGCAGCAGCCCTTCTATCCAAAAGGCTGGGCCCAGCAGGAACTCCAGGGATAGAATCTCTGGGCAAGACTCATCATCGGGTGGGGGCTATATCGTGGACCCAAAAAGGGTCTTCCTGGTTAAAGCTAGACCCACACCAGTGGCCAAGGCCACAGACAACAGGATCTATACTTAACAGATATGGAGCAGGATGCCAGCCTTAGCTGGGAGTCAACAGCGTGTAGTGAAAGTTTGGGAACCAGGTACACCTGGCTTCCAATCTTGATTCTGCCACTTCTTGGCTCCATGTCCTTAGGAAAATTGTTGAACTGCTTTGCGGCTTAGTTTTCCATCAACTGTGGATGGTGGCACCTACTTTATAAGGATGAAATGAAGATTAAGTGAGGTAATCATGGCAATAAAGCCCCTAGTGTATTATTAATATTAGCATGAACATGCCATACACATTAGAGGCCAGAACAGAAGCTCTATTGATCATGCTAGGCCTCACAATGGGGTTTGAGAAGAAGATGAGAGCTCATCCAGCCTTCGCTAGGAGGACATTGGTTTTCATTGGTTCAGGGACTAGAGATCTAAAGCCACATGCTAGGGGTGTGCAGCAGCATAAGGCTGTCTCTGCACTTGTGGAGCATAAGTTGTATCTCCTGTAGGCAAGTGTGATGTACTCTGGCCTGAAGCAGTGCAATTACAATCACCCCAGTCCAGCCATGAGAAAGAATAAGAAATCGGTAATTTACCCATCTGAGGGCTCATTTCCTTCGTGGGAACAGCAGGGAAGGGGAGTACTGAGTTTGTTTCATTAGTCATTATGTTAGGTGTCTATGGAAACACTGTATTTTAAAATCCTTCCCAAAGAAGCAAACATTCTTTTTATTATTATTATTATTAGCTCATATATTTTTTAGATAAGTTTTAGAAAAATTAGAAAACATCTTAACACCAAGGATAATTATTTCTCTTTATTTCACCTTTGACCACCACCACCCATTTCCCCCACTCCCAGCTCCTGGCAACCACTAATCTACTCTGTGATTCTATGAGTTTGGTATTTTAGATTCCACATATGAAATCATACGGTATTTGTCTTTCTCTGTCTGATTTATTTCGCTGAGTGTAATGCCCTGAACGTTCATCTGTTGTCGCAAATGGTAGGATCTCCTTCTTTTTTTATGGCTGAAAAACATTCATATAACATTTTCTTTAACCGTTTATCCATCAATGGACACTTATGTTGTTTCCACATCTTGGGTGTTGTAAATACTGCCACAATGAACATGGGGATGCAGATAGATTTTTGAGATAGTGATTTCATTTCTTTTGGATATGTAACCAGAAGTGGAATTGCTGGATCATGTGGTTGCTCTATTTTCAATTTTTGGAGAACTTCCATAATGACTGTACCAATTTGCATTCCCACCTACAGTGCACAAGGGTTCCCTTTTCTTCACATCCTTTCCAGCGCTTATTATCTCTTATCTTTTTGATAATAGTCATTCTGACAAGAGTGAGGTGATATCTCATTGTGGTTTTGACTTTCCTTTCCCTTATGGTAAATGATGTTGAGCAACTTTTCATGTACCTGTTGGCCATTTGGGTGTCTTCTTTGGAAAGATGGCTGTTCAGGTCCTTTGCCCATTTTTAAATCATGTTATTTGTTTTGGGGTATTTTTTTGTTTTTCTTTTTGTTTTGCTATTAAGTTGTATGAGTTCCTTGTATATTTTAGATATTAACCCCTTATCATGTACATGGTTTGCAAATATTTTCTCCCATTCCACAGGTTGCCTTTTCATTTTGTTGATCGTTTCTTTGGCTGTGCAGAAGCTTTTTAATTTGATCTAGTCCTAGTTGTTTATTTTTACTTTTGTGGCTTATCCTTTTGGTGTCATATCCAAATCAATCATTGCTAAGATCAGTGTCAAGGAGCTTTTCCCCTATGTTTTCTTCTAGGAGTTTTATAGTTTCAGATCTTACATTTAAGTCCTTAATCCATTTCAAGGTAATTTTTGTGAGTGGTGTAAGATAGGGGTTCAATTTCATTCTTTTGCATGTGAATATCTAGTTTTTCCAACACCGTTTGTTGAAGAGACTATCTTTTCACCATTGAGTATTTCTGACTCCCTTGTCAGGTATTAGTTGACCCTATAAGCATGGGTTTATTTCTTGGCTTTCAATTCTGTTTTATTGGTCTGTGTGTCTGTTTTTATGCCAATGCCATACTGTTTTTATTGCTGTAGCTTTATAGTATAGTTTGAAATCAGGAAGTGTGATGCCTCTGGTTTTCTTTTTCTCAAGATTTCTTTGGCTGTTCAGGGTCTTTTGTGGTTTCATACAAATTTTAGGATTCTTTTTCTATGAAAAATGCCTTTGGGATTTTGGTAAGGATTGCTTTGACTCTATAGACGGCTTTGAATAGTATGGACATTTTAGCAATATTAATTCTTCCAATCCACGAACACGGGATACCTTTTCATTTCTTTGTTTCTTCTTTGATTTCTTTCCTCAATGTCTTAAAGTTTGCAGTGTACAGATCTTTCATCTCCTTAAATTTATTCCTAAGTATTTTATTTGTTTTGATGTTATTGTAAATGGGATTGTTTTCTTTATTTCTCTTTAAGATAGTTCGTTGTTAGTGTATAAAACTGCAGTGGACGCTTGTATGTTGATTTTGTATCCTGCAACTTTACTGAGTTCGTTCTAACAGTTTTTTGGTGGAGCCTTTAGAGTTTTCTATATATCAGATCTTGTTATCTGCAGAGTCAGTTTTACTTCTTCCTTTCCGATTTAGATGCCTTTTATGTCTTTTTCTTGACTAATTTCTCTGACTAGGATTTCCAGTACTATATTGAATAGGCATGGTAAGACTGGGCACCCTTTTCTTGTTCCTGATCTTAGAGAAAGAGCTTTCAACCTTTCACTGTTGAGTATGATGTTAGCTGTGGGTTTCTCATATATGGCCTTTATTATGTTGAGGTATGTTCCTTTTATACCTAATTTTTGAGAGCTTTTATCATGAAAGGATGTTGAATTTTCTTAAATACTTTTTCTGCATCTATTGAGAGGGTCATATGACTTTTATCCTTCTTTCTATTAATGGGATACATCATGTTTCTTGATTTGCGTATGTTGAACCATCCTTGTATCCCAGAGATAAATCCCACTTGATCATGGTGTATGATCCTCTTATTGTTGAATTTCATTTGCTAGTTTTTTGTTGAGAATTTTTGCATTAATATTCATCAAGGATATTGGCCTGTAGTTTTCTTTTCTTTATCTGGCTTTGGTATCAGGCTAATGCTGGCCTCGCAAAATGAGTTTGGAAATGTTCCCTCCTCTTCACTTTTTTGGAAGAGTTTGAGAAGGATTGGCATTAATTCTTTAAATGTTTGTTCGAATTCACCAGTGAAACCATCTGGTCGTGGCTTTTCTTTGTTGAGAAGTTTTTGATTACTGCTTCTATTTTCATAGTTATTACTGGTCTGTTCATATTTTCTATTTCTTCCTGATTAATTCTTGGTAGGTTTCATGTTTCTAGGAATTTATCCATTTCTTCTAAGTTATCCAATTTGTTGGCATATAATTGTTCATGGTAAAAAAAGTATCTTAATCTGCTCCAAATGAGCACAAAAGCAGGCATATGTCCTATGCACTTTTTATTCATTATTTAATTATTTATTTATTGTGCATGTGTGCAACAGCCAGGTATAAGTGGAAGAGCAAGGGATTTGTAGCACATACATACATTATGTGTTTGAATCCTACCTCTTCCATGTAAAGTTTGATCTTGGGAAAGTCTATTAGCTTTTCTGTGCCTTCATCTGTGTACTCCAAAGTACATTACATTTTCTGCGCTTCCATTTTACCATCTGTGAAAGAGCAGGATAATGATAATACTTTTTAGAATTTTGTGAAGATTAGATATGATACATGTAGAGTGGCTAGCATAATAAAGTGAATGACCCATAGTAGATTTTAAATAAATAGTAATTATTGTGATTGAATTGCTTCATGAGAAATTACCCCAAACCTTAGCAGTTTCAAACAACAATAAATGTTTATTATCTCATACAGTTTGTATGGGTCAGGAATATAGTAGCCAGCTTAACTGAATGGTTTTGGCTCAGAATCTCTCATAAGGTTGCAATTAAGATGTTACCCAAGGCTTTTATCTGAAGGTTTGAGTGGGGCTGAAGATCGTCTTTCAAGATGACTCACTCATATGGATGGCAAGTTGGTGCTGGCTTTTGGCAGGATGCCTCAGGTCCTTGCCACAGAGATTTCTCTATAGGGCTTCTTGAGTATCCTCACAACATGGCAGCTGACTTCTTTCAGAGTGACTAATCCAAGAGACAGCAAGACAGAAACCACGTCTTTATTGTTATAGCCAAAGAATTCATACCCCGTCATTCTATAATACCCTATTGGTTACAAAAATGAGCCTATTCACCATGGGAGGAGACCATACAAGGACATGAATACCAGGAAATGAGAATCATTCAGGGGCCATCTTGGAAGCTGGCTACCAAAATGCCAATGATGGTGATTATGATTATCAATACTATATCTTTACTTCCTTTCAGCTCCACTTACCTTTTCTCATTCCTCCAAGGATTCTCCCCTTACTTCCAAGATATATGAGTAACGGCCTGGCTTTTTGAGATTGGCAGGACTTTCTGAGAAAGGTATTGAGAATTGTCTAGCTACTGTTTCTTCCATAAATAAATGGCTGCATTTCTCCATCTGTGTCTTTCTATCCTAACATAGACCTAAACTGTAAGGGCCTTTGCCTTGGTCATGAAAGTGAGAAATATTTTTGGCTAATTGGACTAAAGAGAAGTAAGATCCCTCATTTAGGAAAAGAAGGTTGTGTGCCCCAATGTCCAGTTCCCCATTTATATCATGACCCTTAGCACTCTTGGTAAATGCATATTAGGCTGCCACTGAGTTAAGGCAAGGTGCGATCCAAGTACAAGTTCTTGAAATTCCTAGAGACCAAGGCACAATGGCACATCATAGAAGGTGGTGCACATCTTTCATGCTCTTATCTAAAACATTGTTAAAGAGACTGATAAGACTAGGCTTGAGGTGTGTGGAAGTTTGTTCTTAGCAAGATTTCTGGCCTACCATTACCAGTGTTTACTCAGTACTATTGGCACAGAAAAATAAAGTCTATGACAAAAAAAGGAAGGGAAAGAGAGAGAAAAGGAAAGAAAAAGAAAGAAATTTTAGGTAGCATGCAGCAGAAATTTTGAGATTAGCTATATATACCAGGGTTAAAATCTCAGTTCTACCACTTACTCTTTATATGATTTTGGATAAAATACAACCTCTCAGAGCTTCAGCTCACTCATCTCTAAAGTGGGGCTAATAATATTGACCTCAGAGAGTTGTTGTGAGTATTAGATAAGATAGTGTATCTGGCACATCTCAGAACCTTGGAAATTCTCAAAATATTATAGGAAGCCCTTCTTTGAGGAGAAGGACTCATACACACACATAACGTATTTTTCCTCACTAACCTAGTCCCAGCCTATTACATCATTCTCTGAAATGCCAGAAGGGGCTGCATTTGGCACTTGCAGAACAATTTCCTCCCCTCCAGATGATGGCTGAATCATTGTCTTATAAAGCTGATACACTTCTCTCTAGAAACTGAAAAAGTTAGGGGGATCAGCCCAGCCCAGCTGAGTTCCATTCTTGGATGGCTAGCTGGATGTCCTTCAGAAGGTTTCCCTTCTGGTAGAGATTATACAGAAGACAGGCTTGTTAGAGAAGAGTTTTTAATCACAATGATGAAAGGAGAATTGGTGGGTTTTAGCTGCTTTTAGGGGAAACAAAACTTGCTTTTTTCATATTAATTGTTATTAAATTAGTTTGTGAGGTAGGCTCAGTTCCAGCCCTAGATGGTACGTTAGGAAGCATCTGTCACTTCACTCTACTGTCTTAGACACCAAGATCTGGTGACTAACACCCTCACATGCTCTGGCCTCTCATGTTTTATTCCCTAGCGGTAACTGACGGGCTGTCTCAGGAACATGCTTATGTTATTCCAAGTCCTCTGCCCTGATTCCTTCTCTGCTTTTCTACTCCATATCCCTGGATCCTTCTTTTCTGCCTCCCTGAAGGTTCAGAGGAGGGGCAACCTAACTACCTTCTCTTCACTGGAGGGGATAACAATAGCGGCAACAATGACCACCACCTCAACTGACTGGCACATTACAATATCAAAGTGATTTTGCATCCAAGACTTTGTTTAAACAACAACAAAAAACCTATGAAGTAGGCATCTTTATCTTAGAGAAATGATAGAATTTGCCCAAGTTCACAAAAGCTTACAGTTGGAAAAGTCAGAGCTTGAACCCAGGTTTTCTGACTCAACATCCAGTGGACTTCTGACTTCTCAGCTGCCTTTCTAATCACAGGTGCTGGTTCATCTAGAGTTTGCAGAGATAATAAAAGAAAAACAGAATGAGAGCAGGACCAATGTACTGCAGAAATGAGTATTAGGATAAGAAACAGTCGTGGGGCCTGAGACAAAGGTCCAGATGCAGAAAATTAGGCAGAAAGATAAGAACAAAAGCAGACCCAACCGCTACTCCCCTCCCCCCGCCATGGATAACAAGCTAATTTACTAATCCAACACTTCTTATATCCACTGTCACCGTGAAGCCAGAATGGCCTGGGATCTGGCAGGGTGTAAGGGGGGCTTAGTGGCCTCAGCTGAAGGGATGGACTGCTGAAGTGTCTGGGGCCTAGAACCGAGCAGGTCTTCACTGCCTGCTGAGCTTAGAAATCCAACCATATAGTTCCCTGTAAAATCCTTCATTTATTCGCAAAGTATGGTCCCTGGATCACTAGTAACAAAATTACCTAGGGTTTTGTTTGTTGTTTTGGGCTAATTAGTTCACTGAACTACAGACAAGGGCTGCTGGGTGAGTGTTCTAACTATGGGAGGGGGCTGTGGTGCCACAGGACAAATATCAAAAAATGTTTTAAAGAATTTTACGGTGATTGAACCAAAAAGACAATCCAGTATAATTGTCAGTCCAGAATAGTGGGGACAGTGAAGGTGAGGAATGGTGAGCAAGAACAAGCAAATGAGGGGCAGCCCGAGCAGGGCTGCTCAGAGCCTTGTCCACAGACTGGTGCCAGTGTGTGAACTGTGTGTCCACAACAAAATAAATACAGGAATTGAGAGAAAGCATTTAGAAACTTTAATAGCCATTTGACGTTGCTGCAGCATCCAAGTTCATGATCAGTGGATTTTTCCAAAATATTAGTTTGTGGTGGAGTAGAAATAGAGAAACACCGGTACAGGTGAATTCAGGAAACAGCACCAATATATGCATCCAGGTTTTTATGCACTCCTAACACGTGTTTGTTCAAGTGGTCTAGGTTTGTCAGAAATGACAAAGGCCAGTTTTTAATCACAGACCTGGCGTGTAGTAGGAGCCTAGAAATTATTTAGAAATGAACTTAATAAGAAGGCCATTTCCTTTTAGTCAGCTATCAGCCTGAGTAAGTCCTGTGAAGGGTAACTGGTTCCACCAGCCTGAAGTCTGAAGTACCGCTCCCTCCTGCCTTATTACTCTCCCTTCAACATCCGGCTGTTCTGGGAGGGCTCAGACTTTGCAGAAGCTGGGGTTCCCCTCCCAGCCTACCTGGAGCCTAAGTGGTGTTTGGTTAAGTTTAAACAACCCCATGTAGGGTGGTTGAAAAGCAATCTCCATTTCTTTTGAGTAAAAAGAAGAAAGAAAGGAAAAAAGGCACCTCCCCCTTTCCTCTACTTGCTCATTAGGATTCTGGATTACCTCGGTGGTGCCTGGCCACTCTAATTGGATCCGTGCGCACACAGGTCTGCGCGGCTCCATTGAACGCTGACATTTCTAACTAACTGACCTTTTCAGGACCGCTTGTACTCCCATAATGAGCGTGCAGCAGCATTGTGTGGACACAATGCGGCAGACTTCACAGGGCCGCAAGAATGCAGGATTGAAAACTATTCAGAATTCCCAATCTCGAGTTAGCAAAATGAGAAAATTGGGTCCCAACATTCATCAGTGTGTTATTGTGCAGGTATCGATTTCAATGCCCTTTCATTTCTTTCAGAAAAAAAAAAATGTTGTAGTATAGAGGTCTAAATTAACTTTTGTTCTGTTATTTTTCCCCTGTACCTATAAAAAGGTCAAATGCATTCATAAGGCTGAGATAGATTTGCTGGATATAAGCACTGAGATAGCAATCAACCTTCAAATAACCTTTAAGGAGACATCAGCTCTTCCATGAACAGTAATTGATGTACTCATTAAGGCCATGAAATTCTTCAGGACTCACCTAAAGGAGAGCAGTTATAGGGCCGGTGGCAAAAATATGTCATTTAAAACAATGAGATAATGGTTAAGATATTTGTTGTTGTGGTCCATTCAGCATCACTGGGACAGGAAGGGGACTTCAAAGGGCAGCTAATAGGATGGGAAAGGAGAGCAGAAGTTTTCATACTGCCCAGCGGGAACAACACAGGCTAGGCCCAGACAGGAGAGGACATGATTTGAGTGTCCCTTGGGTCCATGGCAGACAATTAGAATCTTTTTCTCTGTATAAATGCAGAGGGAACATAACGGATTTATCAGGGCCACTTTCTTCCCTCTGAGAAACAAGGTATGGGAGCAGGAAGTAGCTACAAGTGGCAGCTTTTCTGATGAGACAATCCCATTGGGGAATGGCCCTTCCTCTAGTGCCCCTCTGAGAATTCTGCACTTTCCATTAGGTGTCCAATTCTGGAATCAGGCCACCATAGGACTATATTCTACAAGCCTTTATGAGCATGGCCTGCCAGCTTTTGTGTTTGGTAATGTGAGGAATCTAAAAGATCATCTAATTTCATTTCTATTGAATTCAATTCAATTCAAGTCAGTAAATATTTCTTAAACATTTATTTTGTGTCAAGAAGTAGGTATGAAGAGACAAATAGGACACAGTCTCTACCCTAAGGCCTTTACAGTCCAGAACTCCCTGCATTCACTTTGACGATGAGAGAGGGAAGTAATCTTGAGGGTCTCCCTCGCACAGAGTACTTTACTCTGCTAGGTACTATGTATTTTATAATTGTCTAAATCCTAATTACAGTCCCGTGATTATAAATATTATTACCCTGTTTTGAAGAAGCAGCCACTAAAGTTTAGGCAAGTTGTGTGATTTGCTCAGAATCACCCAGGTTCTAAGTGCCTAAGCATGCTGACTCCAAAGTCTGGGCTTTTTTTGCCTCCTTCCTTTATGAAAGTGTCCTCTTTAACCTTGAATTCATCTACTTACACAGAAATGGAGAAGTTTCTGGTAGAATAAGTCTTTTTCTGGGTAACTTGCCTATGCAAAGGCATAACTACATCTTATAATTACGAGAAAAGCACAACACAAGTGATGTGCTTGTAAAGGCTGGTTGATTCTTTAGGACCACTCAAAAGGAAATGGTTATAGAGAATATTATCCAGTTCAGGAGTGAAACAGTACTGACACATGGACTGTGATCACTCACCTCATACACCCATGATGTCACTAAATCATCGTGAAACTCTTCTGTTCAGCTTGGATTTGGTTTCAAAACCTCTGTATACAATACTCTAGCCAGTCACTATTCAAACAGAGATACCTACATCTGAGATAAAACTTACTAACCATACGTGAACTAGTCTGACCGCTTCGTTTTGCATGTGAAGTAACTGGTCAGAGAGAGGAGAAAGGACTTGCCTAAGGTCGGGTAGTGAATGAATGGGAGTTAAAGGAATTACAGACCCAAACACTTAGCAGAGGGATGTTTAAGGCCTAAAGCCTGAGACTGTGTCAAGGTCAGTGGAGAAGTAGGCAGGGCTTATTACCTGCTTCCTCTGATCTATACCTGCTACTTGTGTCCTGCCACCCACCATTCATTTGACCTACAAATTTATTGAGTCCTTACCATGTAGCAGCAATGGGGAGAGTCCTTATCGTGTGGCAGCATAATAACCCAGATATAGCAGGCCCCTTTTCAAAAACGTAAAAATGGTTATCTTCTTTTACTTACTGGTGGGGAATAATCCAAAGTTTAATCTAAATTACGTGTTTTGGGCCTGGGGTTCTCTCTGGTATCTCCCAGGTTGTGGGTCTCACACTGTTGATAACCAAAGGTGTCTAAACCCCTGAAGCCAATTTGTTGCTTAGTCAAGTCAAGTCAATTCCAACTCCTAGTGCCCCTGTGGACAGCAGACCGGAACCGTGTCCTGTGTTTTTGCTCCATCCTCTCACCTTCCGGCACTGTATCAGACAATGCTCCGCTGCTATTCATAGGGTTTGCACGGCCAATTTTTTTGGAAGTGGCTGGTGACGTCCTTCTTCCTAGTCTGTCTTGGTCTGGAAGCTCCATGGAAACCTGTCCACCATGGGTGACTCTGCTGGTACTTGAAATACTGGTGGCATAGCTTTCAGCATCATTTTACACGTAAGAAACTGAGAGTAGGAGAAGTAAAATGACTTGCCTGGAGTCCTAGCTAGTTAATAGCAGAGCTGGAACCCTCTATGCTAAGTACTTTTCTCTCTTACTAGACTGGGCAGATCCAGTGTGTCAAATTATGACTCAGCATTCTCTTTGGCTTCTTCCTGATCCCCATTTTTTTTTTTTTTTTTAAAGGTTTTATTTTTTCCTTTTTCTCCCCAAAGCCCCCCGGTACATAGTTATATATTTCTCGTTGTGGGTTCTTCTAGTTGTGGTATGTGGGATGCTGCCTCAGCGTGGTCTGACGAGCAGTGCCATGTCCGCGCCCAGGATTCGAACCAACGAAACACTGGGATGCCTGCAACGGAGCGCGCGAACTTAACCACTCGGCCACGGGGCCAGCCCCCTTCCTGATCCCCATTTTTGAGTAACGTATATTGAATATTGTGTGTAGTATAAGCCATGCACACTTTACAGTGTTAATGCATTTAGCCCTAACAACTGACCTGTGAGGAAGGTTGTATTGTCCCTAAACTGTAGTGCTCACTGTTCTTCTCCCTCAGCCCTGCACACCAGCCCTGCTGGTCTTTGTCAAGTTGTCCAGCTGTCTGTGGTGAGTCCTGACCTCGGGTGCCTACCTGCTCTACTCTCATGCCCTCGCACCGCAGGGTCTTCAATCTCTCCTTCTCCACATATTCATGTCTCTCTCCACTTCAAAAACCTCTCTCCACTTAAAAAAAAAAAAAATTTTGTATATCCTATAAGTAAAATGAGAAGTTTATACTAGATCATTTCAGAGTATCTTTTTAACTAAAACATCCTGTGAATCTATGCTTCTAAGAAAATCAGAACTTGGAATTTTCAGCATCCACTTTGTGTGTGTGTGGGGGGGGAATAGAATTTTATTATGGACACTGAAATTTAAATATTATATAGTTTTATATGTCAGAAAATATTATTCTTCTTTTGATTATTTTTCAACCATTTAAAAATGTAAGAACTATTTTGGCTCATGAGCCATGTAAAAACAGGTGACAACAGGCCAGATTTAGCTTGTGGACCATAGTTTACTTAATAATATGAGTCTCGAAAGGCTGCCCTGCCATCATTTAAAACTGGTTTCTAATAGGCACAAAAAGAAGATCTTTTGAACTTAATTTAAAACCTCCTTTTCAACAAGATCTTTTGTATTAAAACACATTCTTAGGAATTTGTATATCCTATAAGCAAAATATCACCTCATTATGAAAATTTTAGAAATCATAAAATTTTAAAAATCACCCATGATTCTACAAACCAACTCAACCACTTTTGTCCCAACATAAGGTAATTTTATTACACATAAAACTGTTTTTTTTCAAGGTACCCCTGCCCTAGGCAGTGTTTGAGGGTTTTGTTTGTTTGTTTTTGTCTTTTTAATTGTCTTAACCATTTTGAACTGTACAGTTCCATACTGTTAGGTATATTCGCATTGTTGTGAATCAGATCTCCAGAACTTTTTCATCTTGCAAATCTGAAATGCTATACCCATTAAACAACAACTTCCCTTTTTCCCTTCCTCCCAGCCCCTGGTAATTACTATTCGACTTTCTGTTTCTATGAATTTGACTACTTTAAATAACTCACCTAAGTGGAGTCATACAGTATTTGTCTTTTTGTAACTTGCTTATTTCACTTAGCATAATGTCCTCACGGTTCATCTGTGTGGTAGCATGTGACAGGATTTCCTTCCTCATAAGGCTGAATAATATTCCATTGTATGTATACACCATATTTTGTTTATTCATTCATCCATCAACATGGATGGACATTTGTTTCTACCTCTTGGCTATTGTGAATAGTGCTGCCATGAACATGGGTGTGCAAATAGCTCTTTGAGACCCAGCTTTTAGTTATTTTGGATATATGCCCAGAAATGGGATTGCTAGATCATATGGTAGTTCTATTTTTAATTTATGAGGAACCTCCATTCTACTTTGTTTTATGGTTCTTTTTCCTTCCCTCTGAAAGCTCTGGCAGAATATGATCCCACTTTCTCTTCTCTTTCTTATGTCCTTTGACAAATCAGATTTGTGACTGCTCATAGCTTTCTTTAGAGGGTCAGTAATCCATGGGAATGTTTTAGCACTAATAATAAGAAACCTTATTGAAAATCCTGATCAATGTTAATTCTGTTAGTTTTCATTTTGTTTATCACTCTGATTTTATTTTTTGAAAATGCACTGAGGACAGTGACTTGATGAGGTCATCCTCAGTGAAATTTTCTCATCTACCTTCTGCCAGAAAAAAACCCAAAGCCATTTCAAATGATAGGATTGTAGGAATGATGGGAAATGGAGTGGTAGAGTGAGGGAAGTACAGGCTAGTAGGGAGAAGATTTGAACTTGGTAATTGAAACCTTGAATGCAGAAGAAGATGTAAATGTTGTTTCCCAGATTTTATAGCTCCCAGATGCCTGCTCTAATTGCATAGCTAACCCCGAGTTTATTAAGTTATTTTCCAGAGTCAAACTCATTTGTATACATGTCAGCATGTAAACTGAATTTAAAAAGTAAGGTCCTTGGATTAGAATTCAGGAATGATAAACAAACTCATTTAGAATGTAAGATTTGCATGTCATTTGCATGTGCCCAAATGCAATTACATGTGCTCTGTAAATATGCATTTCACATTTATTTGCCATGATAGAACAGTATGGAAGAAATTAATTGCCACAGGTTTTTTTTTTAATATTTAAGGAAAAAAATTATGGCTCTTAAAATAGACTCTGCTAGTGCATGATTCAATGTGCAGAAACTGGCAAGAAGAGATAAGGATCCGTGGAAAACCATAAATTCCCACTGCAACATCTGTAGCAGTTCAAATCGCATGGTTTATGGGGGCCCCTTTTGCCTTCTCCATGGGTATTACCATAGCGTTCTGTAGATTTATAGCTGGCTCAGTGCAAGGACAGTTTTACTAGCAAAGCTTTAAAAAGGGGAAGGGGAGGGCTGTTTCCTCTTTGAAAGTTCAGGATTGAATTGAAATAAAATAGCTGCTCTAGCTTTAGAAACTTCCAGACAAGCCAGTCTCCCACTACCCACTCTCACACTACACACATCTATCACACTGTCTACAACTTGCTCCTTCTCTCTCAGTTTTCACGTTTTGTAAGGAGAGGTAGCTGGAATAACCAAGATACTACTCTTAGATTGAAAAGATACCTTAGAATTGGGAGGGCTTAGGTCCTAGGTTTTAATGCCAATATGGGAAAGCCTTTTATTTTATTTATTTTTTTAGATTAACAAACAGTTAAATGGACTTTTTAATGTATAGCTCTATAAATTTTAACATAGGTATATATTTATATATCAGCCACTACAACCAGGATACAGAACAGACCCATCACCCCAAAGGACTCCCTTGTCTTATCCCTGTGTAGTCGCATCGTTCCCCCCAACTCCTAACAAACACTGATCTCTATCACTATGGTTTTGGCTTTTCAAGAACGTCATGAAAATGAAATTATACAACAGGTAACCTTTATGAGACGGGCTTCTTTCACTCAGCTTAATGCTTTTACAAGTCGTCTGAGTTATGTGTATCAGCTGTTCATTCCTTTGTCATTGCTAAGTGCTGCTCAGTTATACAGTTGTACCACAGTTTGTTTATACATTCATCATTGAAGGGCATTGGAGTCATTTCCAGTTTGGGCAATTAAGAACAGAGAGCCTAGGGGCCGGCCCCTTGGCTGAGTGGTTCAGTTTATGCGCTCTGGGGCAGAGGCCCAGGGTTTCGCTGGTTCGGATCCTGGGCGTGGACATGGCACCACTCATCAGGCCACACTGAGGCAGCGTCCCACATGCCACAACTAGAAGGACCCACACCTAAGATATACAACTATGTACTGGGGGGATTTGTGGAGAAAAAACAGAAAGAAAAAAAAGATTGGCAACGGTTGTTAGCTCAGGTGCCAATCTTTAAAAAAAAAAAAAGGACTAGAGAGCCTATGAACATTCATTTATAGGGTTTTGTGTGCACATAGTTTTCATTTCTTTAGCACTGGGATAGAGAAATACCCAGCAGTGAGATTGCTGGGTCGTATGATAACTGATGTTCAGCGTTTGAAGGAACTGTACCAGTTTGCTTTCTGACGAGCAGTGTATGAGGGTTTCTATTGCTTTGCATCCTCTCCACTACTTGAAATTGTCAGGTTTTTTTTTTTTATTTTAACCAGTCTCATAAATCTGTAGTGATATCTTAATTGTGATTTTAATTTGCATTCCCTAATATCTAATGACATTGAGCGAGGGAAAACTTAATATATGGATAATGAATGAATTTGTTTCTTAAGCTCCCATACTGTGTTAGGTATCTTACATGCATGTTAACTTATTTAAAATTCACAGTCTTGTGAGGTATCTGTTAATTATTCCCTCTTAAAAGTTGGGGAAACTGAGGCTGGGAGAGGTTAACTGCTTTATCCTCTCAGTAAATGGTTACGTGGTATATACTCTGTGCCACTGGCTCTGCCAGGCACTGGGCACACAGAGATGTCTCTTCCTTTGGCAGTCTTATAGTTAAGTAAGAAACATGCACACATATAAACAAAGAAGTGTTCTGTGTGAATAGGATTTAAGAGCAGAGTGAGGGGTGAGCTATTATAGTAATCCAGGCAAGAGGTGGGGGGTCGGGGAGGGGGGTGGTGGCTAAAAGAGAAACAAGGTGGAGGTGAAAACTTTACTTCAACTTTGGTTTTCCTACTTGGTCTTGCCACCATGTGGTCCATTGTTCACACATCAGCCAGAGTGACCTTTTAAGAACTAAAATCAGTCCTGATTAAAATTCCTTAATGGCTTCCCATCACTTAAAATCCAAACTCCCTACCATGGTCCACAGAGCTCTTCTGGTTTGGGTTTTTGCATCTCTCCTATCTCCTCTCATATCACTCTATCTCACTGTTATGCTCCAACCAAACTGTTGTCCATTTCGTTCCTCAGACAAGTCAAGCCCTTTCTCCTAACTGGCCTTTGTGGTTATGGTTCTTTTTGTCTGTAATGCCACCTTGCCAAGAATGTTTTCTGACCATTCCTTTGAGAATTGCCTTCTCTGTTTACTTGCTAACTCACCACCCTATTAATTTTCCTTCATAAAACTTACCATAAACAATCATTATTATTTTATTATATATAATGTCATTATATAATGTTAGTATATACTATATATTTTTATTATTATTATTATATATATATTTTTGGTGAGGAAGATTGACCCTGAGCTAACATTTGTTGCCTATCCTCCTCTTTTTGCTTGAGGAAGATCATTGCTAAGCTAACATCTGTGCCAGTCTTCCTCTGTTTTGTATGTGGGACGCTGCCACAACATGGCTTCGTGAGTAGTGTGTAGGTCTGCACCCAGGATCCAAACCCATGAACCCCAGGCCACCAAAGCAGAGGACATGAACTTAACCACTATGCCACTGGGCCAGCCCTTATTATTATATATTTTATTGTCTTTTAACTCCCAAAAGAACAGAGACCTTGTCTATTACATTTATACTGGCCCCTACAGCCTGGCATATAATAGGGGTTTGATAAATATTTGTCAAATAAATGAATATCTAAAGTCTCTTTAAGCACTGACAATTTTTCCCTTCTATCCTGAGCTCATTCTACTCATCTATATCAACTGGCATACCTCACAAGGTTGTTGTGTCAAATGAGACAAGGCATATTGAGACACTAAATGAAGTTAAGGAGTTATTATGAGTACCATCATCATTATCATCATCCAAGGCATTTCCCCATCTGACACTGATTTTTTTGTTATTGATTTTTCTTGGTCTCTAGGGAAAACTTCCAATGAGAGATTCTTTTTCTTTTCTACTGTTCAGTAGACACCTGGCACTGTCTGTTTCATAGCCTGATTCAAAGTGTCACAACTATTTATAATCAAGCTACTGGCTTGGATATCATTCCAGCAAGTAAGTTTTTAGAAGAGATAGTCTTAGGCATTTGAGGGAGAGAGGAGAAAAGAATTAGGATCAAAAAATTATTGAACCACAGAATGTCACCACCAGAAGATCTCTGAAAGATTCCCTGATCCTATGGTTTGCAGGTTCCTACCATTATTTGGAGGAAGCTTGAGGGCTCCCTGGGTGGGTGAGGGAGATACTGAAGCCCAAGAAGGGATTTGTGCAGGTTAGACAGAAATTGGTAACAAAATCAGGACAGGTATTTGGGTCACCTGTCCTTTGCTCCTGCTCTTTCTGTTGTTTCTCCTAAAGATCTAAATTCATTCACTTTTCTCCATCTCCACTGCCACCACCCTGGTCCAAAATGTCATGGTCTTTCATCCAGACTACAATAGCCCCCTAACTGGTCTTCCTGAACCCACTTGTCAAACAGCACATGTGTTCCTTTCAGCATCCCACTTTTTCCATCTCCACTGGCCTAAAACTTTTCATTGGCTTTCTGAGACTTTGGGGATAATCTCTCTAGCCTTATCCCATACCTCTCCCCTGCCCCAAGATTCTTTCCACACTGGCTTCTTCCAATTCCTAGAGCCTTCATATTCCCTCTGTTCATGAGATTTGGGGACATATTATTCCCTCTGCCTATGTTTTGTGTTCTTTCAGGTTATGGTCAGTCAGGTGTGTCCACAAGAGGGGACACAGGAGAGGCTCAGGAAAACAAAGTGTATTGTGCTTACAGGTCCTAGAGAGACAGAGTCACCACATGCCAAGAGGGGGTCATATGGGATGCAGTGCCAAGGGAGCAGGTTCAACCAAGCGCGTGGGCAGCAGAGAGAACAAGGAGTCTAGGCAGGTGCCTTTATTGGGGTTCAGGGAGGAGTACACAAGAGAAGATGCGAGGGGATTTCATTGGTGCATTTGAATGTTACAAAGTCATGGTCAGATGAGGGTAGGAAGGGGAGCTTGTGGCAGGGGCCAGCCTTATCACACTGGTACACCTGGTTACCTGGGCAGGGGGCTCACAGCCTATTTGTGGGGATGTTGAGATAGCAGAAAAATATGAAGTTTAAAAATTTACAATACAGCCTGGATCAGTGTTGACCCCTATATCTCTTTATTGGAAGAACTTAAAAGTAGCATCAAAGTTGGAAAGAGAATTCTTGGGTCTGGAGGCTGCATTTGTGTATAGCAGGCCGGTTATTTTGACCTGGATTGTATCTTATTCTAGATTGTTTATTTGGAGTTGATGGAGCTTATTAAGATTATGAACCCTACATTACCCATTGGTGCTACAACTTTCTTATGATGTTCTTGCTGCTCCCTTCACCCCAGTACCACCTACACATTATCCACATCACAGGACAAACTAATTTACTCAGGGAAGCCCTGCTCGGACCTATAATCTCTGTCAGATTCCTTTGCTATATGCACTCATAGAACACTGTTCTTTCTTTCATAGCACTTATCTCGGAGTGTCCTTATACCTATATTTGTGTGATTATTTGAATAACATCGTCTTTCCTACTAGCCTGTAAGTTCCATGAGGGCAAAGCCTATGTCTGCTTTTGCTCACCATTAGATCCCAGCATCTGGCATCATCTCAGGCACTTAAAAGGTGCTTAATCTGTTGAATAGATGGATAAATCTCAGAATTATGCCTCCGCTGAGGGTTATAAGAAGCATTTGAGTAGGGCAGATTGGCTCCCTTATCCCAAATGTCACAGAGTAGGGTGAAACTTTTAAGTCCTCTTGGTAACCTAGAAGAGTGCTTACAGGCCTACATTTCTGAGAAATCCTTTTTAAATTCAAAGTATTAGGGGATTTAACACATTCGTAATTCACCATTCACATAGGAACCCTGGAGTTCATTATAGGAAGCTACTTTTTATTAGGATAAGCCATTTATTTGAAACTTCCATCACTGCAAAGCCTGATTACAAGAACACGTTACAAAGCTGGTGAGCAAGGCTGGTGAGCAAGGCCAGTGACCACCAGCACCAGGTTCTGGAGAAAACTTGGTCACTCTGGTATCTGAACCTGCATCAACTTTCACCAAGTGAGGAATCTGGGGCTTTGTGAAGGTATTGTTCAAAGATGACAGGGCTCAACAGCATTTTATTCTGAGCAAAAACTCCGGTTGGAAGTGAGAAGTTTCCCAGGTCTCTGTCTTAGTTTGCTCGTGCTGCTATAACAAAATACTATAGACTTGCAGGCTTAAACAACATACACTTATTTGGAGGTTGAAAAGTCCAAGATCAAAGCGCCCACAAATTCAGTTCCTGATAAGGGCCGTCCTCCTGGCTTGCAGGTGGCTGTGTTCTGGCTGTGTCCTCAAGACAGAAGGAAGAGCACTGGTCTCTTCCTTTTCTTATAATGACACTAATCCAATCATGGGGACCCACCTTCATGATCTCATCTACATCTAAGTACCTCCCAAAGGTCCCACATCCAAATACCATCACACTGCGGGGGTTAGGGCTTCAATGTAAACATTCAGTACATAATATTATACCCCTCACCCCCCAAATTCATGTCTTTCTCACATGCAAAATACATTAATTCCATCCCAAGAGCCCCAAAAGTCTTAACTCATTCCATCATCAACTCTAAAGTATAAAGTCCAATGTCTCACCTAAATATCCTGTAACTCACATGTGAGTGATATTCAAGGTATGATTTATCCTGAGACAAAATTCCTTTCCAGCTGTGAGCCCGTGAAACTAGAAAGGTTATGTGCTTCCAAAATATAATGGTGGGACAGGCGTAGGATAGACATTCCCATTCCAAAAGAGAGAAATTAGAAAGAAGAGAGAGGTGACAGGTCCTGAACAAGTCTAAAACCTAGCAAGGCAAGTGCCATTAGATCTGAAGGCTTCAGAATAATCCTCTTTGGTTCAATGTTGTGCCCTTCATGCCTACTGGGGTGACAGTGTCACCCCCACGGCTGGGCAGAGTGGCCGCACCCTTTCAGCTCCACAGGCCCCTGCCCCCAAGGCACTGAGCAGGGGCATCCTGGCCTGCCAAAACTGGAGAGGCAACCCCACCCTTTGAAACTGAGGAGGAACTAGCCCTGTCCCCAGGCCTGTGGTGGGAATGGCAGCCTCGATGACCTCTGAATCTCCTTTGGTGTCCTTCTTCTCTTTTCTTCAGAAACAGCACACATTCACAGCCAATTGTCCCATCCTGTAGAATCCAAGTCCAACAGCCTTCCTTCAGTCCATCCCACCTTCTCTCACTTTTAACATCCGTATTTCTAGCATATACCTCAAAATTCTTCCAGCCTCTACCTATTACCCAGTTCCAAAGCTGCATTTACACTTTCAGGTATTTGTTACAGCAGCACTCCACTTCTTGGTACCAAAATATCTGTATTAGTCAGGGTTCTCCCGAGAAAAAGAACCTACTCACTCTATATGTATAAGAAGAGATTTATTATAAGTAATTGGCTCACATGATTATGCAGTCTGAGAAGTCCCATAGTCTGCAGTTGGAAAGCTGGAGACTCGGGAGAGCCAGTGGTGTAGATCCAGGCCAAGTTCAAAGGCCTGAGAAGTGAGAGCAAGTGCTATAAGTCCCAGTTCAAGGGCAGGAGAAGACCAATGTTTCAGCTCATGCAGTCGGGATGAGAGGCAGAGAGAGGGAGAGCACATTCTCCCTTGCTCCACCTTTTTGTTCTATTCAAGCCCTCCAGGGACTGAATGATGCCCACCCATTGGGGAGGACAGTCTGCTTTACTCAGTCTACATATTCAAATGCTAATCTCAGCCAGAAACACCCTCACAAACATACCCAGAAATAATGTTTAACCAAATATCTTGGCACCCCATGGCCCAGTCAAGTTGACATATAAAATTAACCATCACAGTCTCTTTCCTTTTATTTGCAAAGGTCTTCTTTATGCCAGACTCTGGGCTAGGCACAAGAGAGGCAGGAATACCAAGCCCTGAATCTCAAAATGCTCTCAATCCAGTAGGGGAGACTTGTTGGCAACCATCTGAGTGAGAAGTAAGTGGTGCCATTAGAGCAGAACAAGCGTGGTGACCTGGGAAAGCCATGTTCTCACCTGAGATGGAGTCCGGGTTGTGCAGAATTCATGCTGCAGATCCTTCAACTTGCTAAAGCACCAAGATGCTTATTTGCATGACTATGGGTCTATATGCATGCCTTCTAAAAGCACCAACCATCTCCTTGCATAAGAGCCAGTGAGCTGATGCAGCTCCAAGAGAAGAAAACCCAGCATCTTCCAGAGCTCTCTTGAAGCCTTTTACAGCCTCTCTCTGACTACCTGCCATGCCAAGGGCTCAGGGAGCAAGGACATTAGTACCAGGCACTCCTAGCTTCTTTGTCCTACTGCTCCGCTTCAACTTTGTGCATGAAAGTAATACCTTAATCTCTCTGATACAGTTTTCTTCATTTATAAAAAGAGGGTACTCATAACTACCTTCAGATTGTTCTGGAGATCAAGTAGGGTAATGACTCAATGGTCTGCCTAACACATTACCTGCCATATAGTAGATGTTTAGCAAAGGTGAATATTTCTCATGTCTCTCCACTTGTCCCCAGTCTGCATCCCTGTATTACTATTTCTGACATTTGTCAAAACAAGGATTTCCTTGAAAAGATTGGGTAATCCTCACCCAGCAAAAAGAAACTGCTTTTCACAATGTAGGCTTATTCATTCAGTGAGCTTTTCTTGTGTGTCTACTATGTATGAGAATAGATTTGAGTGTAACTAAAAGACTCAGCCAACCCATGTCAAAATCTCATGCAATCCCCAATGCCCAAATGTCCTTTAAGTCAATTCAGCTATCCCATATTAAGCACCACTGTGTGCCAAGCACTGAGTTAGGGGTTGTGATTCAGGAATAGATGAGACATTGTCCTTGCCTTGAAAAATTAAGAAATTAGGCCCTGCAAAAGACTAAATCCTACAGCAGAGGTGTGGAAAAAGTATAAAGAGAGTCCAGAAACATCCTCCTGACAAAGTAAGGAAAGGCTTCAGAGAAGAAGTAATAGTTGAGTTTGGCTTTGGCAGATGAGTAGGATTAACTTACATCTTGTAGCACTTGGGATTTCGCAAAATATTTTGCTAACGATAGGCGCTCTCAGATACAACTTGACCTTGTTCTGGGCCCCAGTGGGAGGGCGTAGCTCCTGGAGCACAGGTGGGAGGATGTAGGAGAGGGACCTTGTTCTGTAACAGTCCAGGAGCCTAGAAAGCTGAAGTGATTTGCCTGAGGTCACAAAGAAAACTAGCTTATAAACTAGACTTCTGCTCTCCACCTCCTGTCATTAAGATCTCTGCTCAAATTGCCCCTCTTCAGAGACAACTTGCTGAGCCCCAAACCCAAAAGTCAGTTCCTTTCACAGTCTGCTCCTGCTTCATTTTACTTCTTAGCTCTTATTGCTACCTCACATGGTATAGCCACTTGTTTTTTGTCTGCCTTACCTACAAGATTGTGAGTTATGTGGAGGCAGGGACTTCATCTGGTTCCATGGGTGTGCCCAGAACAATGCTTGATACACTCTTGTGTATCAAGCTCTTGACAAATATTTGTTTCATGAATGAATGAATGAATGAATGCTGTGGTGAATATCCTTGTTCATCTATCTTTACACAATTGGCTAAATATTTTTTTAGGATAAGTCCCTAAAAGCAAAGTTGCTGAGTGTCCAAGGTTATTCATTGGTTTGTACAGTGACTGACATACAGCAGAGATTTCATTACATCTGCCAATGACTGAAATTGAATATTTTTTCTTGAACTTCACCCAATTAACTGATTCCAGATTTAAATTCTACCAATAATTAATTGAGCATCTAAACCATTTGTTCATTCATTTATTTACTTATCAGACATTAACTGCATTTTGGATACATAATCAATTAGGAAATGTTCTCCTGACCTTGAGATGCTATCAGTCTAAAAGGAAGGCAGCCAGGTTGACCAATAGTTGGGGACTAGATTCTTTTTCTCTCACAGTGAGCCTGGCTGCCTGGATTCTCTTCTGGCCTCTGCCACTCATCACATGTGAACCATAGGCAATTTACACGGCTCTGAACTTTTTTCTCACCTGTAAAATGGAGAGAGTTGCAATAACTATTCCATAGGGCTGTGGAAGAGAAAAGCATGTTAATGCACGTAAAAGCACCTAGGATACTGCCTGACATGTAGCAAGAGTTCTGTAAATGTTAGCTAACATTATTACTAGTCCCAACAATCAAGCATTGTTCTGGGCACACCCATGGAACCAGATGAAGTCCCTGCCTTCACATAACTCACAATCTTGTAGGTAAGGCAGACAAAAAACAAGTGGCTATACCATGTGAGGCAGCAATAAGAGCTAAGAAGTAAAATGAAGCAGGAGCAGACTGTGAAAGGAACTGACTTTTGGGTTTGGGGCTCAGCAAGTTGTCTCTGAAGAAAATGTTATCTAACATTATTACTAGTTCCATTTTACAAAAATGACTCAGGCTCGAAAAGGCTGAACTGTTTGTCTAAGGTAAGCAGTAGAGATGGAATTTGAACTCAGCTCTCTCAACTCCATCCCCAGGCACTCCCTGCGTTATGATTCTGCCTGCACCATTCCAACTTCTTTGCCTGTGGGCATGACCTTATCCTGGACTTTGAAATGTGAGGACCAGACCTTGAGTTGGGTCCCAAGGCCTCCTTGTCCCATCCCCCCTCTCCCTTTGCCCTTCACACTATGCTGACAAACCCCCAAATGCAAACCCACATGTTAATAGTTTTAGGGGTAAAAAATGTCTTTTGATAATTAAGCTGGTGGAATTTAGAAATCAACAGAACAGTACATTTTCCCAGCAGAGCCAAGAAATTAATTAGGAGCAATTTGCCGTCAGAAACAATTTCCATAATTTTAAGTTAAAAAAAAGCAGAAAATCATTTTTGTGGGTGTTTATTTTTTCTTTTGCTTTCCATTCTAAACTCATTTAACTCCTGGAAAGACAAATCCTCCCAAATACCCTATTTTCTGTTCCTCAGACTCTTGCCCTGAGCCTCGCTCTGACTGGCTATATTCTAGGGTGAGGAGGAATTGTGTTGTGACAAGGCTTTTTGATCCCCTCACTAACCTCATACGGCAGAACTTGTACTTTTCCAATGGAATGATTATGAAATGTGCACATTCCTGTCCCAAGAGTGGGGGAAAAAATGTGATGGTCTTGGAAAGGAATCTAAGGGGGGGAACCGAGGTCATGGTACAGTGAATGAAGGTCCTACTGGGCCACCAGATAGACAAGTCTACTCTGTAGGGAGGCACTAAAGCAATTGTGGCTAACAGCATAGACTCAAACTCTGGAGCCAGACTGCTTGGGATCACATCTCCACTCTGCCCCTTTACTTTCCATGTGATCTTAGGCAAGTTCTTTAATTTCTCTGTGACTCAGTTTCCTCACAAGGTAGTTAGGATGACTCATTGAGTTCGTATGTCAACATGAAGACCACAGTGCCTGGCAGATAGCAAGTGCGCATGGCTGTTTCTGATGATATGATAATGATGGGTGGGTAATGGGTCCAAAATCCCCAAAGGAGAGGTCTGAGCTATTGCTGGGCCTATCTTGGACTTGGACACTCTAGTTCCAGACTCATAATTGCCAACACTAAAGAGCTTTTCTGTTCCAACAACCCTTTATTTTGTAAGGTGTCATAGCAAAGAGCAGTGGTTATGAGATGTCTCACACACACACACAAGTGTTACTAACAGCGGTGAAAACACGGAGGTTTACAAATAGCTTACTTTTTTATATCAGGTAGAACAGATTTAAAGTTACCCCTATGGTTTTGTTATTCTTGTTTTCTTACCATTCAAATATGAGAGGAAAAGAAGGGAGTAGAGTTACAGGGAATGGATTGTAACTGGCAGTCTAGAAATGCCTAAGGCACAACCTATTGTTAGCAACCATTACTATTGCACAGTTAATAGTTCCGGCTAATTACAAGTTATTATCATGCATCATTGCCATATTTTTTTAGTTTTGTCTAAATCTGGGTGTATCGGTCAGTGTACAACCAAGAAAAAGAAACCACTCCAAATATTTAAAACAGAGGATTCAATGCAGGGAATTGGTACCAGGTGAGAAGCCAAACAGAGGTTAGCAAGAGCAGGAAGACACTACCATCCTAGACTGGAGGGTCAAAGTGAGGACAGGTGGCACTGCAGCCCGGGAGCTAGGGTTACCTAGCAGAAGCAGGAACCATGGCCACGTGTCTAGCAGTGGCTGGAGCCATGGACAAGACTCAGCCACTGCCACAGACACCTCCATGGGGGTGGGGGAATACTCTAGTTTCTCTTTTCTGCTGTCTGATGCTTGGCATCAGACAGCCATCCTGGCTTTGAACGCCAGCTTCAACACTTACTAGCAGTGCAACCTCTCTGCTGGTCCTCAGCCTCGCTGAACCTTGTAGCCCCATTTGTAAAGGGGATACCCTCCTCATGATGTTTGTCTCATCCCTTAGCCTATGAAAATTTCCCAGCTGTGGTGATTCTGTGCAGCTAAGACCATCTCTTCCCTGCAACCATGCCTAAGAGGGCTTCCCAAACAAGAAAGCATGCAGAACAACCTGCCTGTACATAGTGGTTACTCAAGAAATGACTTTTGCCTTGAGTTGAAGTTGATAACTGCATGGGGCAGTTATCAAGAGCCAGGATATGAAGTCAGACAATCCGAGAGCCAGGGAGATGAGAGCAGAGTGGAGGGTGGCAGACAGTATGAAGACATGAGACCAGAGCTTAACCCAGTGGGCTTCTGGGGCTTTTCTGCAGCATGGGCAGGAATGCTGACTGTTTAAAGGCCCACAGCCTGGGAAGCCAGGGACAACCAGGACGATAAGAGTCAATACCTACAAAGTGCTTGGCATGCCATTTGACGTGCAATAAAATTAATTCCCTCCACACCCCTCTTTCATTTACTTCAACATGTATTTACTAAGCACTCAGTTATGTGAAGACCTGTGCTCAGAACTAGGGATGAAGAGACAATATGATGGAGGAAAAGACATAGAAACAGCCAACTAAAATTCAAATGTGACAGACTTTCTACTAAATAAATGAACAGTACAGTGATATCCTCCAGAGGCATTAAAGAAGAGAGATAAATTCTACCTGAAGAAACCAGGGCAAGTTTCAGAGAGAAAAATAGCATTTGACCAAGTCCTTGAAGAATAAGCCAGATCTTGATTGGGAGAGAAGGAAGAAAGAGCATTCAAGCAGTGAGAACAGCATACACAGAGGCCCGGAGGTGAAGTGTAGAGCATATCTGGGGATAGCTAACAGGCCAACGCACCTAGACTTTGGGCGATGGAGATAGGAAGAGAGCCTGTGAAGTTATGCAGTGGAAGGTAATGGTGGGAAGGGTGGGAGCTGGATCCTTGAGGGCCTCCTATTAACTAGAAAACCTCAGCATTTGTGGAGTTTTTTAGGGTTCAGAAAGTTGGGCTCAAACAGGCAATTTTCCGGCAGCAAGTCATAGAAACACTTAATTCATAGGAGCAAGACAAAGCTTGAGCTGTGAATTATTCTTCTCCTGCCGAGGCTTTTATTCAGCCCACTAGCTAGAGAGATTTATAACCTCCAAGTCTCTGGTCTCCTCTTGGTTGATGTCTTCTTTCTTGGGCCGTGGGGCTATTTCTAGAAATTTCTTAGCCACTTTATCTGATCTCTAGACTCTAGAGCCTCATTGAATGAAGCTTATATCTCCCGCCACAACCTGCTTTTGGTAGGGGTTGTGGTGGTGGACTGGGATCGGAACCCAGATACGTGGTTTGCTAACGTGTGCCTGTGTTCCGGCCCAGGGTACCAGCTTTAGTTCTTCCTGGCGATGGCATGTGGCTTTAACAGTGCTATACAATTCAGCAAACTCTTTCACACCCTTTATCTTGTTTAATTCTCCTACCAACCTTGAGAGGACAGATGCAATTCTCACCAACCCCATGTTATGGAATGAAAATGAGATACATGATTGGAGCAGAGGCTAGCCTGAAACCTGGTCTTCAGAAGCAAGTTCAAGGCTGGATTGTACAGAGAAGAGTCATCTAAGGCATGACAGGAGGAACTCTCATTACATGGGACTTTGGGGAAGGAGTTGTTCCCTCGAGCTTGGAGCTTAAATGCAGTAACGGGATCTGTCATAAGAGAGAGGGTCTCTGTCAAGTCGAATGGTGGGCAACGGTTGGAGAAGGAAGAAGGGCTCTGAGATCCCAAATGAAGGTCCTGAACAGAGCAGAGGACCAAGCCACAGACTCCAGAGACAGGAAAAGCCTGTCCGGTCTCTCCCTATTAAGTCTTCCAGCACAGGGACGTCTTTGCTTAAGTACCTTCAGTGTTTCTCTGTCACCCCTGGGAGACAGCCAAGTGTCCTTAGCAGGGCATTGAGGAATTCACACAATCTGCCCCAAAAGACTTTACTGTCTTTGTCTATTAGATGGACTGAGCTTTTCCCTTGGTATGTATATAGATGCTGCATTTTGCCACATCTCGGCCTTTGCTCATGGGGTTTCCTCTGCCATAAATGCCCTTTCTCCTTGGTTCCGACTTGGTCATTTATTCATATACTTATTCCTTTAGTGTGTCAGTGAATAAAGTGCCTACTGTGTGCCAGGTACTGCTATAGGCACTGGGAACACAGTAGGGAACATCACAGAACAGTCCCTGCCTTCATGGGGGAGGAGAAAAGCACCAATCACACAAGTATATAGGGACAAGCTATAATGTAGGTAAAATAAAAGGTACAATGAGATATTCCACCAGAAGGTCCTGGATAGATTGCTGCATCAGGGAGGGCTTTTCTAAGGCTGGATACTTAAGTTGATCCTTGAAAGAAGACTCATGCCCCTTAGGCCAGTTCAGCAACTGAATCTTTCATAAAGTTGATTCAAGAGGCAGGTTGGAGTATTGGAAGTCTCAGCCCCAGTGAGAAGGCGGGTTGCACTAAAATGGGATCCTTCCTTCCCTCCTGGCCTCCGCAGCAATTCCCAAAATAGGAAGCAAATGGAATTGTGTTTGTGTTCAAAACTGAAATTATTCCCGTTTCCCTCCTCCCTCCACGCTCCCCCTGCCAACATGCTTCTCTCCCATCCCAGTATTTATGTTTAGAGTCATGAGGCGTCTAACATGTGCGTCTCCCATGTGCCAAACATGTGCTGGGCACTTGATGTGCCTCTTCACATACATCCTTACAGAAATGTGCTAAAGTCAGTATTACCATTCTAATTTTATAAATGGGGAAACTGAGGCCTGGTGAGGTTAAGTGACTTGCCAGGCTTACACAGTATTAAGTGGCAGAGCTGAGATTCCAGACCAACCAGTCACACCCATGGGTCCTTGGACTGTTCGGAGCACTCAGAGCACATCTGCTTCCTCTGCCCAGCAGCCCATCGGACATGAAGACAGCACCTGGCTGACCTGCAAGTCTTCTCTTCCCTAGGAAGCTCCCCAGCCTTTAGCTTTTATCCCAAAGGTGTCAAGTCCAGAGCCTCCCCCACAGATGTCCCCCTCCCTTGGGGTTCCTGTTTCACACCTTTGGGGAGCAAATCTGGACATGTTATTCCTTCAGGTAGACTCATCCCACAGCTCGCACTGACCCGCAGGTAAAGGCCAATACCTCACCATGGCTAGTAAAGCCCCTGTCTTCCCCTCCAGTCTTGTATTTTAACGTTTGCCCAACCACCTTCTCCTCCACCAGCCCTCACCCAACACTTTAAACTCTGAACTATCTGATGTCGTCCATTCTCTCTCATCTCTGCTCTTCCTAACATGGCTGTCCCTATGTCTAGTACACTCTTCAATTAACTGACTCCTATCTGTGGGAGGTTGAGTCTTCCTAAGGGAGTCTGCTCTCACCCTGTGGGTTATGGTGAATGCCCTTCGTTTATGCTCACACAGCCCCCATGTTGTCTGCGTCCCAGCTCTTGACATGCTGGATTGAGATTGTCATTTTATATCTTGACTCCCTCACTGTGAGCTCCTTAAAAGCAGAAAATAGGTTTGACCTTCCTTGTATTGTATCCCCAGTGCCTCGCATATATTAAGAGTTCAGTGAAAACAGGGCAGGAAGAAAGAAAGGAAAGAAGGTAGAAGGGAAGGAGGGAGGAAAGAAGGGAAGCAAGGAGGGAGGGAGGAAGGGAGAAAAGAGACTCAAAGAAACATATGGCCCTTGGAGGGCTCACAGTCTTGTTGACACATCTTGGGAGAAGATAACTAACTACCCCCATGGCTCACAAGGCATGCTTCCATGCACACACACACAGCCTTTCTGTGTGATCGCATGGTCCCACTATCCCCTTTCTCTCATCTATTCCTCACAGCAGTTATGAGAAGAAGATACCTCCATTCTATAGATGCTGAAGTTAAGGCCTTGATTCAGAGATGAAATAAGGAGACTTGAAATTCAAATTATTAATCACTCATTCAATCGTTCATTCATGCATTGTACATGCCTTTTGGGCATCTTCTGCTTCATATTTTGTGCTGGGCACTGAGAACCAGGAATCAGACTTGATCCTTGACCTAGAGAAAGTCCAAAGGAAGAAACAAGAAGAAATAAAACACAATAGTCATGCTTGGGTAGAAATGTGTGCAGCATGCTGCCTGAGCACTAAGGAGGGAGCAGGAAGCTCTGCCCAGAGCAGGAGGCAATGGAGCTGGGAATTGAGGGAAGAATGGGAACTTATCAAGCAGACAAGAAAAGGGAAGTGCATTCTAAGTGGAGGCCTTGGGGAATGGAGAAGAAATCAGGACGGGTAAGAGGCAGAGACCTAAACCTTTGATCACCAGAGTCAGTCCTCAGTCTGCCCCAGCTGTCCTTTGCCCTGGTGCCAAAGTCTAGCCAACCTCTGAGTGTGCACTGGTCTCTAGGTAGGGCTGGCTCACTTCAGGGGAGGTTAGTTAATTATTTGGCACTTTGTTCCAGCCTACGGAGCAGGAACCAGAGGTGCTCAGTACAGAGGGAGCCAGAGGTGATAGACGGTGATGGGAAAGCAAAATTGCTTCTTAGGATTTGTTTCCTGATTGTGCCTACTGAAAAACACACTATCAGAAGGAGGGAAATCTTTGTTCTATTAATGGATAACCACGTAGTGAACAGTTAGATGTATTCAGAAACCAAGCCTTTGCCCCTCTAGAATCTTGAAAGGTCTGATGCCAGAGGGCTGGTACAGGCAATAAGGGAACTTTGTCTCTCAGATGGTCCTGGTATGTTTGGTGCTGTATTGTGGAGGGAAAGGGCCCTGGGCAGAGGCCATGAGACCTAGGCTTGCATCCTAGCTCTGCCACTGGGTAGGTGAACTCTGGTGCCAGCAAAGCTCTGTGGATGCCAAAAGGGCCAGTGTGACCAGATGCTGTATTAACAGAAGTCTAATTATCAGAACAGAACCAATACCAACAGATATATATGTATGTCATCTATCTATCTGTCTATCAAGATTTATTACAAGGAATTGGCTCATGCAATTATGGAGACTGACAAGTGCCAAGGCCTTCCACTGGCAATCTAGAGACCCAGGAGAGCTGATGACATAGGTCTAGTCCAAAGGCAGGCAGGGCAGGCAGTCTTGAGACCCAGGAAGAGCCAATGTGTCAATTAGGGTCCAAAGGCAGGAAAAAACTGATGTCCCAACTTGAAGACGTTCAAGCAAGAGGAGTTCTCTCTTATTTGAGAGGGGAGGGAGGTCAGCCTTTTGTTCTACTCAGGCCTTCAACTGATTTAATGAGGCCCACCCACATTGGGAAGAGCAATCTGCTTTACTCAGTCTATTGATGTAAATATTAAACTCATCCAAAAACACCCTCACAGAAACACCCAGAATAATATTTGACTAAATATCCAAGCATCCTGTGGCCCAGTCAAGTTGACACATAAAATTCACCATCACAAGGGATGATGGTCCCTCTGCACTCTGTCTCAGTTACAGGTCTCTGGGGATCCCAACATTCAGTTCAGATCTCTGAACTTTAAATCGGAGTGTTTTCTCAAGAAGTGCCCAGGGCCCAGAAGATACTCAGAACCAAACTGGAGTCAGAAGAACCTGAAGATAGAGAAGAGAAAATCCAGGGAAGAAACTGACTCTCTCTCCACGTGGCTTCTTGTATCAGTTTTTCCACCTGTAAAGTAGGAATCATAATTATACCTACATCACAGGGCTGTTGAGAAGATTGACTGAGCTGGTCAGTGTAAAAGCACATGTAGCATAGTGCAGGAGAAGCAGAACGGCTCTATGTGGCTTCCTGGGGGACCCCTATGATTGGAGGATAGAGCTATAGGACGACATATTTAGGCTCAATAGAAAGACCTCTTGACTCAAGCATGGACTTACTGTCAACTTTCTTAGGTAGTGAGATCCCCATCACTGGAAATGTGTGAGCAGCAGCTGGACAACCTTTTGTCAAAAATACATTAAACAGAAGAGAACACCATTGGTGGATAGGCTAAAGCCTATTAAGCCTCTTGCAAGGAGCTCAGAGTACCTTAAGTTTCCATAAATCAAAATATGATAAAGCTTCCTTTTCTGGAGCTTGCTCTTCCTCCCATGTCAAATGCAGGCAGTGGACTGGAAGATTTCTAAGGGCGTTTGTAAGTCTAGTATTCCTTGCTTCACGTTTTGCATTTTTCACCAGAACTACTGCTGTAGTCCCCAAGCTGGGCTCTACCTTCACTCTCTGTCTCTGTCCTCCACAAATCCATCCCCAAGTCCATGCTGCCCCCAGAGAGACATTCTTGGCACACAGCTTTGACTACTTCCTATTCCTGCTTAACACGCCCAATGGCTCCTTACTGCTCTCAGGATAAACCCTAACCTCTCCAGCCCTTCTCAGAGAAGGGCTGCTTTAGGGAGGCATTCAAGGCCCTTCAGAATCTGGCCTAAGGACCCCTTCTATCACTCGTTTCCCGTGCACCCAACATTTCAGTTACAATGAAGTACTGGTTAGTCCCCAAACATCATAGATTCTTTCACGTACCTCTTTCAACCTGTTTTATTTTCCTAGAATGTTCTTTCTCTGCTTCTTGGCCTCCTTATCCTTAAATCTATTTTGAATGTTACCACCTCCAAATAGCCCTCACTGACCACTCAGGCTGGTTTAGGAGCCTGTTCTGTGCTCCCCCAGAACTCTGCACTAATCTCTTTCATCCAGTGGGGGAGGTGTCCTTCTCTAATATTTCCTGAAGCCTTGAAGCCAAAGACAAGCATTCAGTAATGGGTCTGCCATAACATAGATTCTTAAAACTTCTCTCCTGATGAAATGACAATGTATTTTCACGATGCAAGCTGGCTTCTTCACTCCAGGATGTGGAATACAGTGACTTTGTGAAGTTGCCAGTATGACCAATCCTCTGCTTGCCTTTTTAAATGATTTTTTAATCGTAAAATTAATACACATTTATTCAAGAAAAAGGTAGGGAAAAATAGAGAGTGAAATGCTCAAAGATGACCACCATTTCCATATTGATGTTGTAGGGGAGGAGGAACTGTTCCTCTACTTTCTAGGTCCTTCTGGCTGGTTTAAGAATTAAATTGACATGAGGCAGGATAACAGGAGAAAAATCAAACAAAGTTTAATAACATGCATACACGGAGAAACCCAGGAAAACTCAGTAACTCACCAAAATGAATGAAGCTGCAACTTTAAATAACATCTTTAGCTAAAGGCAAAGGAGGATGTTGGGGGTCAGTGGCTTGGGACTTTAAAGGGGTGGAAGGCAATTCACATGGAGATAGAAAAGCAAATGTTTGGTAAACAAATGTTTGCTGAGCCTTCTATAGACAATGTGATGAGAGAGAGAGACATAGGCTTTGATAAAAATGGGCTTAGCAAGGATCCTCCCAGTCTAACTTACTGAGTTATCTATGGTGATGGCCTGTCCTGGGGACAGGCCTTCCATCTTTAATTCTTTTAGGCAGTTCGTGGGAAGGTCAATTTCTTTCAGAGACTTTTGTCCTTACAGATAATCAAGCCCAAGAGACACATTTTGGGGTGGCCACTTCTGATCCCCTACAATGTATTTCCTTCCAGGCTTTTTACTCCATGCATGTTTTTAAGAAGATGTTGAACACCTATGTTATTCTGTTTCTTATTCTTTTCTCTCTTAGCAGCACAGCATAAGAATTTTTTGTGTTAATATGTAGTTTTTCATCATCATTACTTTTAATGGCTGGATAATATGCCATCAAGTGAATACATAATAACTTAGTTATCTCTTTTCTATTGAACATTTGTTAATATTTTTTCACCATTATAAAAAAATTCTGTGACAGGCATCTTTGTGCATAAAGCATTCCTCCATGTTTAAGATTTGTTCCTTGGGATCAGTGCCTCTGGTTGTTTTTATCTTGTAAAAATCAAGGCCGTGACTTAGCATCTGCCTGTATTTTCTCCTCTAAATCTTCCAGACCTAAAAAGCAAAAACCGACATCAGTGCCCTAAGAGTCACTTAGCTCAGTGTTCCTTGTATGGCTCCTGATTAAGACAATGTGGCCTTTCTCAGATGTAGCCATAAATATTTGCCTTCAGTGAAGTAGATGCCAAGGAGATAATATTGATTGCAAATTACAAGACTTGTAATTAACCAATTTGTGCAGCTGGAAGATGAAGCTGGTGAAATCATTGGCTTCTGAAAGGGGATGATGGCCTTTCCAAATCCGTCTCTCAAATTATGAATTTGGCCTAATCCTGGGGACATTCTTGGTGTGACTGCAGCCAATCAGGTGCTCAAGAAGTTGCCAAGAGTCTGGACAGAAAAGGAATTTCTTGGCCTTTTGCTTGCTGACCACACAGCCTTCATGCCACCCAAAATGGGCCTACATCTCCCAGGTGCTTCTGTGAGCACACATAAACACTGGCTAGAAAGGGTTATGGACTGAAGTTGGCCTTGGGTGCTGCGCTCTCTGTTCCTGCCATATCAGGAAGTGTGAGAGGGAGGCCCAAGTAGCACCAGACTGAGCTTCTGGTCCTCTAGCTACTGTGGAAGCTAGCTCCAGACGGGTGGGGGCAGCAGAGAGCCAATCTGTGTGGTCAGCTGGGATTCTCGCTGACCACAGCTGGTGGGAGAGCCAAAGCTCGGCAGTGTGGGAAAGGGGAGACCTTGATCTAGACACAGGTATAAATGGATTGAGGTGTCCAGGTACCCACAGGATAGAGGTGAATCCTAATTAATGCTAATAAACCCTTTCACTTAGGCAGCATGCCTCAGTTTACAGATTGATAGTAAATTATTTTATTGAATCCTCTCCATAATCATACCCATTTGATGCCTGAAGAAACTGAAGTTTCGGGAAGTTAAATAGCTTCTCCAAGTTCACACAGCCCTAAATGGCAAAAGTTGGATAATAAACCAGGTCTTCTGACTCTATAGAGTGACTAGAGTATGTTAAGTTCTTTATATCCACTATCTCATTTGCTTCTGGAAGTCAGCCAAGTCAACCAAATGCCCTTTTAAGAGTGTTTTAAATTGAGGCCTCCTAAACTTAACAGAACACTATCCCAGGTGATCAGGAATCCCTAGGGGCAGGAAATAGCAGCATTCAAAATGTCCTCTGTATGTTGGGGGTTGGCAGGGAGCACTAGTCTCTGACCCCTGTGAAGCACTTGGGCAAATCTCTCTCCCTCTCATTTTTTCCCACTGCCACAACTTTTCTTCTCTGTGCTCAAACTATTCTCAACTATTTGCAATTCCTAGAATAGACCAAGTTCTTTCTTGTTTTCAAGCTTTTGCACATGTTAGTCCCTCAGCCTTAAATGATTTCCCTCACACTTGTTGGTGTGGTTACTTCCTGTTCATCCTGACTGCCTCTGAAGGCCCAGTTCCCCAGGCATACTTAGACACATCTGTGCCCCCACAATGGTTTGCCCAAACTCCATCTTAGCATGTATCACACTATATTATATGTCTTTTTCCTTCATTAGACTGTGGGCTCTTTACTGACAGAACCATATCTTATTAATCTCTCTGTTAGGCACATAGTTAGTGCTGAAATATTTGTTGAATAAATGCATGCATGAAGAGACATCTTCCACGGTGCTAGAGTCCAGAGGTGCCAGAGATTTTATGCTTATTAATTATAGGGACCAGCACCCGTAACCCACTAGGGAAATGAGTGCTGATCCCTGAAGCTTGGGGTTGCAGGCTAGCAAGAGGCGGGGGGGGCTACATTTCCTTCTTTTCTTCAGAAGCATGATCAGTTTCCTGCCTGGGTGGCCGGCCATCTGTTTAAAAGGTACTTAAAACCCTAATTACACCTCATGCAACAGAGACTGTTATTCTTTAAATCATTCTCACAATTTCCTGAATGTGAAGTCCAGGCTCTTCCACAGTTCTGTCTGAGCTCCTTTTAGGATTGACTTGGCAGAGCTTGGCCAATCCTTTTTAGACTGAACTGGGCAGAAATCTGGCTGTTCAGCCACAAAAGGGTTGTCTAGGATTTGGACAAGGTTCTTCAAATTTTACCTGCCCATCCGAAAAGCAACTATTTCAGAGGTTGCATCCATTCCTCAACTGATACGCAACCCCTTACCCCCCAACCACTGCCACCCTGACACAAGCTTTTAACTATAGCTCCAGATAGCAAGTTCCATAAATCTACAGAACTGGCCACCCCTTTCTTTCTCTCTGTCTCTCTTTCTCCCTCCCCACCATACACACACACACTACAGCTCCTCAGTGAGTGGCCAGAATCTTCCCCTGTTTTATTTAGTTTGAGCAGCTAATGCCGGAACAAAGGTAATGAAATATATTAATTACATTAACGATGTTTTAGAGAACAAGGATTTGCTTTCAGAAAGAGAGAGCATATCTGACTCTGAGCAGAGATGATAGCAACAGGCAGATGATTAACAGCTAATAACATTAGCATTGTAATTAGAACTGCCTTGAACTCTTAACCCATCTGCCTCTCTGATTTCTACATCCATACAGTGAAGAACAAGACGATCTTTTTCTTTTCTTTTTCTTTCTTGTTTTGCTAGATGTTCAGAATATCTTCTTTCTCAAATGTTACTAACTGTTATCATCTACTGTCCACCTATTGTATGCCAGATGATCTGTATGTACTGAGGGTACAAGGAGGAGTATAGCATGAGCTGAACCATTGAGAAATGAAATAGAAATTACTTCTCTCTAAGGTCGTATCTGGTAGAGTTATTACCCCTATTTTTTATAGGTGAGGAAACTGAGGCTGAGAAGGGTGAAGTGACTTGTTTAAAGCCACTCAGCTTGTAAGTAGCTAAGCACAGATTTGAAATTAATTCTGTCTGATTCCAGTCAATGTTCTTTCCAGTAAGCTACAGTGCTCTACGAATGGCCATTATTGCCATTACCTTGGTAATTTACCCACCCTGGTTGACACTCTGGGAACTCAACTCACAGTTCTGCTCAACAGTGGAGGAGAAAGGGAAAGGAAGAATATGATTGAACAAGAGGCCAACTACTCTACTGGCTATTAAGAAATCACCATTATCATTAAAGTGGTCTGCATTTGGAGTCCCAATAAAAGTAGCAAACAAGCAGAGCTCAGTGATGGGAAAATCAAGCAGTTAGTTCTTAGATGTCCGTGTTAGCCAGCAACGGGCATCAAGAAAGTCTAGACTTTTGGCTGGGGCTCAAGAGAAGAGCAAACAGAGTCTAGGTCCCAAGGAGGAGGTTGGCAGAGAACTGGCGGACAATCAGTCTCTGGCCAAAACTAGTAGACAGCAATATTGCTGAGGATGTTACTGAGATAATATCGTGATAGCATTTGGCCGGGGGACTCAAAAATTCTCACACCCAACTTCATCCTGGCCAACTCTCCCTGGAAGCTCCCTGAAGCAAATAGATCACAAGGGAGGAGAAGTTAGTTGTCATCATTACCTGGGACTTTGGCTCCAAATCCCGGTGCAGAATTCCGCCAAGCTGAGCTGAACTAAAATGTGAGGTCTTTTATCTCAGGCTTATGAGGCTCACGTGGTCTAGAAACAAAATGACTCCAGAGCCCTCCTCTGTTTTCCCCAGTGTCCTAGCCTGAGCCTTGACTTCAAGAAAAAAACACCCAGAGTGTCCCCATCAGAGCCACAGGGAAAGGAGCAAAGAATTCCACACAAGGAAGGGTAGTGACTCTAGTGTTGGGACACACCTCACCCAATTCTGTTCCGTGACTAGTTATTCCTTCCCACCAAGGCTGCAAGGGAAGGAAATATATAAAGTCTGACCCATGTGAAGTCAAGCAAAACATTATTCTTATCTGGAGTTTTGGGCCCAAATCCTAGTGCTGATAGCCCTGGAAACCAGGTTGTGGATCTGGTAAAGAGTAAATGAGATAATATATGAAGCTTCTATGTCAAACCTAGACTCCCTTTAGATGGGTACACCTTTTCCTTGGGGCCTAGGATCTCTTCTCTCTTCTCTTGAAGCCCACCGGAGAGTCCAGATCTCCGTGATGCCATGCGCTTGCTAATCTGGACAGCTAAGAACTACCAGCTTGATTTCTCCCACCACTGAGCTCTGCTCGTGAGCTGAGGGTTTTTTGTTTTGGTTTGGTTTTCTGCCAGTTCACATCCCAAGCCTGCCTATGTCTCCCTAAAACAATCTGACAGTATTCCTTCTTTACGTGTCTAATTCCTTTTCTCCCTCTGCAGACATTACCTTCTTCTGGAAACTTTTCCTGCTGCAGTCCTTCCTCCCCTGACTCCCGCTCTGCCTCTAGGCTGGGTTAAGTGCCTCGTCTCTACTTCCACTGCCCCTTGGCGTCCATCGCTGGCAGCACTTACCACTCCATAGTACTTTTGAGTTTACATGAATGTTTCTCCCCAAGAGATTAAATCCTTAAAGGCAGGGGATATGCATGATTCATCTTTGTTTCCCAGCCCAAGATCTGGCACACAGCAGGCTCTAGGGAGTGTTTTATGAATGAATAAATTAAGAAATTATGAATTTGTCCAGTCCAGCATATTGCATAGTGTTATCCAGGAGGGAGGACAAAAGAAAAGGAATGTCTGATCCAGAGTTCTTCCTGTGAATTAAGATAAACCTCCTAACTTTCCTCCTCCTCTGTTCTTCATGACCCATAGCCTCCAAAATTGCTATTCATTCTAAAATCACACCCAACCTCCCCCCGTGGCATCACGTGCATTCCCATTCCTGACTCTAGCTGTGTATCTTCCTCTGTGGAAAACTCAGTCTTGGGAAATGCCCCTCTTGTCCTCCTCTGGGAACTTCTGTCCATTTTGATGTGCCCCCAAAGGCAATTCCTCACCCATAAGGTCCCAGCCACACAGGAGGACCCACACTTACTATCTGACTCAGCTTCAGGGGATGGCCTCCCATCATTTTCCTTGGCCATGCTGCCCTGGCTTCTAGAAGCCCTTCTTGAGTTTACCTTTCTGCCTGAGTTTCCAAGTTATCTCCCAGTTACCCAACCCCTGTGTAAGCCCTTGCTGAAAGGCTCCTTATCTTTCATCTCAGACTCTCTTGGCACCTGCCTCTTGGGCTGTGATCAGAGATAGCCATGCCCTCAACACTACTGGGCCACCCCTTTAGTAGGAGGCTCTGACATCAGATCCCACCCACACCCCAACTGCCTCATCTGACAGCATAATGTGCCCTTCCCAGATAAGCCCCCAGATGGCACTCTAATGGAGAAGGCTGAACCTCAGCCAGAGACCAGAGTGGTCAGGACAGGACAGAGTCAAAAAGACACACTTAACTAGAAACCAGGGGTCCCAGAAGAGAAACTAGAGAAGAAAGGGATTTAAAAGAAAAACGAAGGGAAAATTTGGATCAAATTTTTACGAGCAGGAAGTACCAGTCCAAGCTGTCCCTTGAATATGAAATAAAGCTGGGAAGGTAGAGTGAGAATCCAATCTCTTAGACACTGAATGCCAGACCAGAACATTTGAATTTGGTAGAGTTAGAAATAAGAATTCACTGCAGATGCTTGAACAGAGCTGCTCAGGAACATAGACAAGGCACCAGACTGAAATTCAGGAGACCTGAATCTGAAGTCCTGGCTTTATCACCCGAAGGCTGTGTGGCTGTGAACAACTCTCTTCCCCAACCTGTCCCGGAAAATGATGTGCCAGTGTTGAATGGTCTTAGAAGTCCCTCCCAGCTCTGGGACTCAGTGGCACAGATAGGTTTGACCTGTAGAACTTGGGCTACTCTCCATCTAGCATCCACCCCCCATGACCCTCCCCCAATCTGCTCATGATCAGGGCTCTGGAGAGTCACCTATTAGGTCCCATCTGTTGGGACACAGCCAGAGAGAGGAATGCTCCTGCCACATGTGCTCTTATTTATTCTTGATGCGTTCCAGAGAGCTGGGGGTGGAGAGAAGGCAGAGACAGAGAGGCCTCCTTGCAGGATCAGTTACAAGTCTTGTTGTCCCACCCCGTATGTAGGGACTGAACCCAAGCGCAGCAGACAATCAGCATGTGGGAAAACCTTGGCCTTTTACCAGCTAGCATCCTCCAAAGGTCAAATTAGAGACTTGGACTTTAAAAGAGACACAAATAAACGAACTGAGCAAGCAGATCTGAACTGGATGCCTCAGATGGGTGACCACAAGAAGGCCATATCGTGGCCCTTTGTGTTAGTCAATACAGGCTGGGCTAGGCTGTTGGAAGAGATAAAGCTCAGTGGCTCGTCACAGTAAAGTTCATTTATTTGTTGAACACTAACAAATTTTGCAAATCTGAAATTTGGGATGAAATAAAAATGGCTTCCATTTACTACGTACCTATTATATGCCCACGACTTATTCTGTTCACTTTAGATACATTATCCCCTTTTCACATATCAAAAAATTGAAGCCCAGAGAGGTGAAGTGACTTGACTAAAGTCAGACAATAAGCAAATGCCAGAACTGGAATTGAAACCCAAGGGTGTCTAGCTGCAAGGCTGTCCCCTTTTCTTACTCCACAGTGCCTGCCCAGGGAGATTGTGAAGAGAGGGCCTTCTCTCTCACCCACATCAGCCAGGTACGTCTTCCAGGGAAGAGAAGAAGGAAAAGAAATTATCTGTCAAATGGCCCTTGGGAATGTGTTTGCACAGGAATGATCTGCATTGTCCTTTCAGCTTGGCCCTTGACAGTGCAGTGCAGCGCACAGCTCTCTAGTGTGTACTTGTCTCCCTAGACCACAAGCACCTCGAGCACAGGGGCCATGTGCCCCCAGGGACTAGCATCAAGCATAGCAGAGTGCTGGGACAATGTTTGTGTGTTCATTGGTTGAATGAATGAGTGAGTGAGTGAGTGAATTCATTCCTTTTTTGACAGTTTTGAGGACTCTTCAGGTGAATGGGTGAAATAAAATTGTAAATTCTTCTGGGAAAAATCTGTGTTCTATTGCTTCTTATATTTCCTGCATTTAACACAATAATTAATTGCTACCACCCTCAATCACTGAAAAGTGGACCCTATTCCTCATGTACCCAGAATAGTGCTGGAGAAATAGGGAGGAAGAGAATTTGGGAAATATTTGCAAGGATGAAATGAGAGGACTTACTAACCAACAGGATGGCAGAGGTAAGGCAGGACGTACATAAATGAGGTATAGGCGAGCTGTCTTTAGACATGACCTCAGACCCCTGGGAGTGATTTGGGGTATAAGCAGAGAGTGTATAACTGATGTTTCCTCAGACCACACCAGCCTATGGGCCCACGTGGCGTCCTATTTACAGTAATCACCTGTTACTTGCTGGCACACACCCCTACCTGCTAATGCTGGACTCCAGCCTCCCTCAAAATCTTGCCCAGTTATTTCTGGAGTCTCCAAGTGGCATCACAGGCAAGCTCACGAAGGATGCTCTCTGCTTCTATGTGCCATCTACCGTGTTCTTTCTCTCCTGCTCAGCCCCTCCCATGAGGTTCCCTGCTTCCTGCTTCCTGCAAGTGAGAGGGCTCCCCCGAGTCAGGGTTCCCAGTGCCCACCGGGAAACATCTGTGACCCGACCAAGCATGTTTCCTGCTTATAATGTCAAGCTGCTGGGACAAGAAATACTACAGCAGCCAAAGCCACAGTCTTTTCAGTCTAGAAATGGGGGAAATGTTCATTTCCCTACTCTACATTCATAGCTTTGTCTGTGGCCCTTTTGGAAATAGCTTTCCCTGCAGCTCCTCTCTCCCTGGGCTCAGACATGGGTCCATAGCGCTGAGCCAGGAAACTAACCTCAGGATCAGACGCCCCACTATCACTCTCTTTCTCTAAAGTAGGGGTAGTGTATGTGCCAATTGGGGCATCCAGGGGTCTTCATGTGATCAAACCCCTGCAAGGAGTCTGCCCAGCAGTCCTTCATGTCGAGGCTGAAGCTGGGACCCCCACTCTAAAGGGTGAATATAACAACCCCTGTTATTCTTCCTAAAATTTATTATCTAAACATTAGCCTGGATATTTTTTCTCTAGAGGCATTTATTGATCACTTGCTGTGCTCCAAATAGTATGAAGAGAGCTTTCTGCGCAGCCCTTCATTAGTCCTCACCTTAGCCCTGTGATCTGGTCCTATTACCACGCCTACCTGCACAGAGAGAGAAAGGGCCTGAGCATGGCCGGCCAGTCCTGGCTACTCACTCCGGTCTCACCCTTCGTCCTGACTCACTGGCCAGGGCTTCTTCTCCCTGGGAGCTGTGCTTTGTTTCTTACCTTTTCTGACTGTCACTCTCCCTTTCCTTTCATGCTTCACCCATTAGATCTCATACCCCGCTTTGACCTCAACCACTCTGGACAAGAGTCTGATTCTGTCCTCTGCTCAGGTCCACCCACAGGCTCGGGCCTCCTTTGCTTTGGGACTCTCCAACTCTGGCCCTGGCTCATGAATGATATTTGCTTCTAGCTTTCGATGGCCCTGGAAGTTCAATCTGACAGCCCCTTTATGTGCTGTGTGGCTTTTGGAAGTACCTTAACATCTCTGGGCCTCAGTTTAGGTGACTGCAAATCAGGGGTAATAATACCTGTCTTGGAGGTTTATTGTGGGAAATACACTTGACAATATATATAAGGCACCCAGAATGATGCCTGACACATAGTAAATGTATGGTAAACAAAGTGCTCGAGAGAAACTGATATTTACTAGATGCTTATCACAGGCTCTGCTTTATCAGGCTTATCTCATTTAATCCTCCCCTGAGCCTATGCAGCAGGTGCAATTATCATTCCATTTACAGCTGTGGAAATAGGTACCAGAATAGGTTAAAGGCCTTATCCAAGATCTCAGATCTTGAAAGCAGCAGATCTCAGATGTGAAGCAGGTCCTTATGGTTAATGAGGACAGAGCAGACCCTCTATACATGGGATTGTTGGGGTGCTCTTATTAAATGAAGAGATAAACGAGTGCATTTTCTTTCTCTTCCCATTGTACCTCTGCCTGAGACACCAGTTCTCTGCATCAAGACTTGCCCACTGGTTTTGCAGTCTTGATGTTACAGTCTCCTCTACGCTAGAAATGCACTGTATTGCAACCTTCCCCGGGAAGGACAAAGCCCAGGCCTGACCAGCTCAGTCTCTGGCTGAGTTCCTTGGCCAGGAACAGTCAAGGAGAGATCCTCTCACAACTGAGGCTTGCCAACAGAGGACTCCTGCTGAGCCAGGGCCTTTCGCCAAGCAACTTTCCCTGCCCCTCTGATATGCAGATGTGTGCAAGATTCCTGCACATCTGCATAGGGAGCATCCAAGAGCCGTGACTTGGACAGAAAGAAGGAAAATGTGAGTGTCAGTTCTGGAGGAATGGTTGTTCCAGAGGGGCCAGGCAGGGGAGGACAGCAGATCATGGCTAAAACAGTCAGTTCAAGGCAGACAGAGGACGGAGAAACAGCGCCAGCCATCCCCACTTCCACCTCTTGCAGGGAGGTTCATGCAGGTTGAGAAGCATGGACACCAAGGCTCATCCGAGGGATCCTCCTACAGAAGTCCCCATCTTGTGGGAGCTATGCTCTGCTTAATCTACATCACCTTAGCCTCTTATAAGTAAGGAAGGAGAAACAGGGCAGCTGAGGCAGGGGAACAGACCAGGAATAGGTCTCAGACAGCTCTTCCTCAAATACATTCACTCAGCCAGTATGTATGAAGCACCCATGCTGTGCCGGGCACATGGGGACAGAGATGAATCAGACACAGTCATGGACCTCAAGAAGGTGCCATCATCTAAGGAGGCAGACAGGCAAGGAACTAGACAACATAGAGGAAAGTCCAGAAAGCCTCCTGGGGGTGCAGGGTTGGTGAAGGTAAAGAAGGGATATCAGGGAATGCTTCCTGGAGGAGGAGACATCTGAATGAGTCTTAAAGACATGTGATTATTGGCCAAGTGAAGAACTGATTCTATACTAACGTTACCAAGGCACTGTTGAGTATATGAGAGTCAGTGCTCACTAATAAGCAGTCATACTTAGACACACATATGCACACACACACACACATGTACACACAGCCTTTCTGAGGTGGGTGCAGTGCTGGTGGGGAACAGTTTGTAGGGTAACCCTCTCTGTTTCTCCTGCTGTAATCCAAAGGTCTTCCTTCCCCAGTGGTGTTTCCTGCTTCCTGAAAAGCCTCAGATTCCTCAGAATCAGCTGCTTTGCCCCTGTTACCTTAAAAGCTCCATTTTCTCTTACTGAATGGCATAGGAGCCAGAGAAAAAGGAATCCACCAGGATCCCTCCAGAGCCCTGTGCTGGAACAAAGGAAGAACAGGTGTCTGGTTGGAGGAAGTGGGGATTCAGCTCAGGGAAAGGGCTGACTTGGTGAAAGGGATAGTAGGGTCATTGCCTTCAATCCCTGCAGGGATGTTTTAAGGCAGAAGAACAGAATGCAAAACAAGGACAAATGTAGGAACACCAGAAGTAGGGAGATTGCTCAATGCAAGAGGCTATTTCCCCAAGTCGAAGCTGTCTACCAGTGAGATCGGCCGCTTTGAGAAGTAATGGACTCTGTCCCTGCTGGAGTGCAAGGAGATCAGACCACAACTTATTGGATGGGAGGAGGTCGTAGCAGGGCTCAAACACCAGCTGAGAGGTCACACCTTTTTGCCTGCTTTACCATCTTCACGTGGGAACTGACTTTGCACAGGAGGTATGCTCAGGCTTGTGAGAGTGCAGGGATCTGCATTTCCAAGGTTATGAAGAAAGGCGTGTAGTAAGAATGCATATAGGCGTCCAAGATGTGAAAGATGTGATTATTTGCAGAACCTAATCTCATACCTCCTGATCCTTGTTGAACTGAATATTGCAAAAATATTCTCATTCGTATTTGGAATGGTATGTTTCTAAGCAATCATCATTCTGAATACTCATTCTAGCCAGGAGACGACCTGAATATTGAATAGAATAAAAATGTATATATTAGATTACTTATTCAAATGCCTATCTGGCAGTTTGGATAGAATTAAGCAACAGTCCAATCTGGCTGTTGTTTTATGCATGGGATGTCAAAGTTAAACAGCCCTTAGAGAATATTCTCTCGTTCTTTCTCTGCACAGAGCCTCACCATCCTGTCTTGTTCACAGATGGGGGAGTAGACTGTAAGCGGGGGGCATACAGCAGAGAAATGGGAGACCTGGGACCAAGACTACCATTTAGTGGCCAGGCAAGGTAATATTGTCCCCGCTGGATAAAGGAGGCAACTGAGGCTTGATGTGATTAAGTGACTTGTTCAGAGTCACATACGTGGTCAGTGGCAGAGTTACCTGCACCCCAGGCCACTGTCCTTTTGTACTACCTCACTGGGCCCCTAATATAGCCCTAGAGAGTGTGTTCCTCCTTTCTTGCGACCTGCAGACTCTCTGCCAGGCACTTCAGCTATGAAACGTATTATCCCTGGTCTACAGTTGAGGAAATTCCAATGAGGGTGTGGAACGATATTTTAGGCCCCCCAAACCAGGGACTCTTCCACACTGCTCTTCCACCCTGCATGCTCTCAAGGATCCACAACACCAGGCAGGAACATATTCTTCTACAGTCACGATCACAAAAAGCAATAACCCAAATTTGCCTTTTGAAATGAACCCAAGTAATCATTTTGAAGGAAAATGCTTGCTCAGAAGCTTGCTTGGGTACCATCTTTGAGAAGACTTCCCTGAGCTCTCCCCAGCCCAACCCCAGAGCACTTTTCACATGGTATTGTCATTGTATGTGGGGCATCCTCCCCACTAAGTCATGAGTGCTTTAAGGCCAAGAACCCCCTCTGATTGCTTTCTGTAGCTCTAACACGAGGCCTGGTGCCCAGCAGGTGTCTGGGAAGGTTTGCTGAGTGAACAGTGGATATTTGGGTAGCATTAGTGCAAGGAAGGAACGCAAGAGGGAGGACCTCTTCTCTCTCCCTACCCACCCTAGAGTTCATTAATCTCTGGATAAAAGCGAGGACACAGCAAGCCCGAAAACTTAATTCGGTGCCCCCAACCCCACCAACAGTGACTGAAACTAGAACCAAGCCTCAGGGCTTCCTGGGGTTCTGCTGGTATTGGGGAAGAAGAGAACAGCATCTGAAGCACATGTTTCCACTCAGATTTGACTCTCACTTCATCTCACCAGACAATTCTGAAATCACAGCATCAGCATTTTCTCCAGAATCATCCTTGCTGCCCTGTCCCTTCAGGATCCTAGAGCCGCAGGCCCTCCAGAAAGCCTTCCCCAGCCAGGGGGCCCACCGTGATGTCTCCATGACAGCTCCTTTTTCTCACCTGATGTATTCTTCCTTTCCTGCTCATCAGATGTTCATGGATGGTCAGGGTGGGAAGAGGCAATGTGGGACAGAACATAGGTTGTGGGCTCAGAAGACCTGGATATAAATCCCAGCTTGACTAGTGAATAACTATAGGACCTTGGGACGTTGACTTAACCACTCTGAGGCAGTAAAATGGAGGCAAAACTTCCCTCTCAGGGTTGTTGGGAGGTAGGCAGGGAAGGAATGGAAGGCCATAATGGAAGGCCTTGTCTGCAAAGCCAGGGAGCTCAGGCTGTATCCTACAGACAATGGAGCACCGTTATAGGGTTTCTCATCGGAAAATCATGTGATCAGATCTGCCTTTTAGAGAGAATACTCTGGCAAAGGCAGAGAGAATGGATTGAAGAAGGGGGACTAGAGGAGAGAAACCAGGCAGGAAACCTTACAAAAATGATCAGGAGTTGGGGTAGGGGGAGAGACAGGACAGCGGGAAGTGTGGACTTGCAGAAGATAATAGCCTGAACAAAGAAGGTGGTAAGAGATAATAAGAAGAGCTAATGTTTATGAGCTTCTACTATGGGCCAGGAATTATGCCAGCACTTTATAAGGATTATTTCATTGGATCTTGTTAAAACCCAAGATTTTTAATCCCTATTTTACAGATGAGGAAACTGAGATGTTGGGAGGTTAATTAGATTACCCAGGATGACATAGTAAGAAAACTGGGATTCATGTCCAGTCTCACTCCAGAGCCTGGGTGCTTAATCACCAGACTAGCTCACAAGTGATGCACAGATTGGAGAAGAACCATTTAGAAGGTGAAAGCTGCAGGACTTGTTGAGAGATTGGCTGAAGTGAATAAGGAAAAGAGTAGAGCATAGGATGACTCTCAGGTTTCTTTCCCAAATCCACTGCTCCTGGGAGGCAGAGCTAGGATTTTAACCCAATTTCATCTAACTCCAAAGCACTTTCTCTTTTCACAGCCTCAGAAAATTTCACCTGAAAGCTTGGTGTTCTCAGGACAGAAGGGATAAGGTAGAGATTGATACTTTCCCAAGATGTTACAATTCCTTTATTTAAACCATTTATTTAAAACTAGCTTTCCTCAAGATGTAGAGGGTGTGTGTTTCTTTACAGAGAGATTTAGTATCAATTACAAAGAAAAATTGACAAGAAAATGCATTTGATAGCTTTGCTCCTTTGGTGCCAAACCAAAAGCAAAGGAGGATTCCAGGTACCTTTGGAAACAGAAGCAGTGGAAGGGCAGAACATCTACTGTAGCCAGAGGGCAATTGGTGACAGCTTGAGCTGGACACTCATCCATTCCTTTACTGTGCATTTCCCAAGGCTCTTCTCTGTGCCAGGCTGGGGAACGGTGCTAAGGAACAGCCCCTGGGCAGTTCATAACCAAGGTGTGGAATGGAAAGTAGGTGGGCCTTCAAAGGGCTCCAGGAGGGATCTGTTTGAAAGAAGAGGGAGTGTGCCTTCCACACAAGAGGAGATACTATGTCTGGGTCTTGGCATTGGGCAGAAGCCAGGCCATGTGACCTTGGGCAGGTTACCTAACTTGACTGGGCTTCCTTGTCATCCTTGGAACAGTGGTGTAATCAAGCCCACTTTCATCTACTCTTCCCTCTCAGATAATTACGGATCTGGAATGCTGGGTGGGGACTAAGAATCTGGAACCTTGGTTGTCCTCCTGGGTGGAACAGGTTAGGTTTGCCAACTGCAGATCTTGATGCTGAGACTGAGAGTCAGTGTTTAAGAAGGAAGTGAAACAGAAAGACAAGCAAAGAGTCTGACCCTGGATCCCACCTGAAGGAGCCAAGTAGAGAGGCAAGTCTAGGTGTGAGGTGAGAAAGTGGACATGAGTCCAGAGGCCATGGGTAGGAATGGAAGATGGGGCTAGGGACAGGGCCTAGAAGGTAAGAAAACTAAGATTCAAGTCCAGTTGAAGGTGGGGAGGCTTTTGTTGAGTGCTGAGTAGTCCCAGCGCTATTAGGAGAACGAAGTGATATAATACATGGGAAGCACCTCGCTGCCTAGCACACATAGTTAACTCTCAGGGAATGTTAATCATGGAATTGCTTTCCTTTTCCATCAAAATTCACCAAGAACTCCCAATGTGCCAGATCCTCTGGTGGACACTGAGAGGAGAGGAACGGTTAAGATGTAGTTCCTGTATTCCAGAAGCCCAGACTGCTGGAGATGCTGACACATAAATAAGACATTCCAACTGAAGGTTCTAAGTGATATGATGTGGGGAGGCATAGGGATAGGACAGGATGAGGGGGCAGTAACCCAACCTAAGAGTCCTGGGAGGGCTCCCTTGAAGAGATAATGGCTAAGGTGGATCTCAAAGGTTAAGAAAGAGTTAACCAGGCAGATTGGTGAGAAATCCATTCTGGGAATGGGCACAGCGTCAACATAAGCCTAAGGCAGCCTGGTGTGCTCAGTCAAGGAGGCCAGGAGGAGAGGCAAAGGATAAGGCTTGAGAGGAGGCAGGGCTTTTCCGAATCTGGAGACTAAGGAACCTGGCCTCTATCTGGAAGGTGATGGGAAGCCACTGAAGGGTTTTAAGCAGGAGAGTAACCTGGCCAGCTTTGTGCTTTAAGTAGATCACTCTGGCTGGTGAGGGAGATTATATTAGAGAGGGCCAGCTAGAGGATGGGGGAAATTGTTAGTTTGATGTTCCTGAGTCAAAGGTCAGTTATGCTTTGGTTAAATTAATTAGAGAAGATTCAGAAATGAGAACAAGAGCTTTTGCATCTAAAGCTAGATATGAAATGTTAACATTTGTACTCCTATATACGATGAGTTGAATTTCCATTCTCTGCGCTAAAAGGTGAGGTAAGGGGGCATAATGCCTTTAAGGGCCTTGCAGCTATAACTCTTCAAGACTCAATAATTCTATTTCTCTTCTTAGGGAATGAAATGGATGTTTATGTCATTGACCCCCTAGGAGACATATGGTTTGGTTCTGCCTTCCTTGTGTCAGAGTGGGTTGCCCTGAAAGTTTGCCATTACTTTACTTATTCTTGTGGAAGATGCTATATTTATCCCATGGTTGGATAGTGTGAGGATCGTGCCAAGATCAGGGCTCATCATGTGGCCAACTTCAGGACCAGTCTGTGACCAAGACTGCTGCTCAGTCTATGTTATATTACAAAGCTGAGAAAACTGTCCAACTGAACTGTTTGAAATCAGGCCTTTGGGCTCATCACCACAGTGCCTGCTCCACTTAACTGACCTAGCAAACTGTGTTAAAGGGTCTGGGCACAAGTACTCGAGGACTCTTCTGGTCCTGGCTGTGCCCAACTCTTTAATCTGGAAGCTGAAAGGAAAATGGATATTCTGAATCCCTACAACCTCCAGTGCCTCCCTCCAGGACAGCACTAATTCACATATTAGAGTGGCCTGTTTCATGACTGGGAGTTCCTTAAGGGAGGGACCTCCACCTGACTCATCAGTTTTCATGAATTCTTTATCCCTTCCCATTTTAATTGAGGAATTCCGTTGTTGCAGGTACTGTGCTAGGTGTTGGAGGTATAGAAGTGAACAAGCCCCACATGATGTCTGCCTTCATGCAGGTTATCATCTCTCAAAGGAGGAGAAAATAGGTGTTATGATGGGAGATAAAGAGCATAGGATGCTAATGGAACAGAGAGCGAGGGTTTTAACGAAGTGTAGGATCTGAGGGAGTCTTTTTGAGGAAATGATGTTTAAGTTGAGGCCTGAAAGATAAATAGTAATTAGCCAAATGAAGGATACTGTGAGACCATGCTACAAGTAGGGGGAACAGCTTATGTGAAGACCTGAAAATAAAAGAGAGTTGGCCTATTGAAAGAACGACGAGAAGGCCAGTTTTATCCTTCTGATGGGACTGTTCTATATCTTAACTGTAGTGGTGGTCACATGAATCTACACAAATGATAAAATTGCACAGAACTAAATATACACACGTACACACAATGAGTGCATGTAAAACTGGTGAAATATAAGGTCAAGGATTCTATTAATGTCAATTTTCTGGGTGTGATATTGTACTATAATATACAAGATGTTACCATTGGGGGAAACTGGATGAAGAGCACATAATATCTCTCTGGATTATTTCTTACAACTGTATGTGAATCTACAATTATCTCAAAATAAAAAGTTAAAAGGTAGAGGAGGAGAACCAAGCAGCAACTAGTTTGGCTGAAGCAGAGAATGAAGGAATATATAGTGTAAGCTGAGCCCAGCGAGCTGGTAGAGGATAGACTATGGAATTTAAACCATGTGGGGCTCTATCTGAAGATAGGTGAGAAGCCTTTGGAAAGTCTTATTCACGGAGTACTATGATCATATTTGCACTTGAGGAAGATCACTCTGGTTTGGAGAATGCATTGGGGAGGGTTAAGATTGAGAGCAGAGAAATAACAAAGTAGAATATAGTGGCTAAGAAGGGACATGGGTAGATCTGAGAGATATTTATGGGGGCAGAATCAATAGGATTTGATGACTGAGAGGTGAGAGGACAGGAGGAGTCAAGAAGGACGCACAGATTTGTACCCTGATCACTGGTGAATGGTGGTGCTTTTTACTAAAATAGGGGATATTTGAGAAGAAACAGGCTTGGGGAGAAAGCTTTGAACAGATGGGTTTAGAATATTTGAGATGTCATTTAGACCTCAAAATCCAGATGTCTAGTAAGCACCTGGATGCATATGTGTCGGGAGCTCAAGAAAGAAGTCTGCAGTAAGTGTATGAGTTCACAGAATAAGAAGGCCACAATTCTAGGGTGAAATTCTAAGGAATAGTGACCTCTAAAATGTGGGCCAAACAAGAGGAGCTTGCCATGGAGACTGAGGATTACTGGGAAGTAGGAAGGAAATGGAGACTACTGAAATCAAAGGGAGACAACGTTGCTGGAAGAAGGCACGGTCAACAGCGTGAATGCTGCTGAGACCAAAGGAAGGAACGTGCCCTTGAATTCAGCAGGTCATTGGTAGCCTTGGAGAACAGGTTCCGTCGAGGCAAAGGTCAGACCACAATGGGGCTGAGGCGTGAGTGGGAGATGAATGAGTGCTGATAATAAGTGTAGACTGCACTTTGTTTCAAAAAGCTCTCCTTGTGAAGAGGAGGAGAAGAGGAAGTAACTAAAGTGAGGCAGAGATGAGACAGGGTTTTGAGGTGGCTGTTGTGTTTTGAGGCTGGGAAAGACTGAGCATGTGTAAGCACACATAGGAAGGGGCCCTCTGAGAGGGAGAGGTTGAAGACCCAGACAGAGCACAGGCCTGGCCCGGGGCAGGTGGTCTGTGAACACCGAGTGTTTTCTGAAACAAGTGAGCAGGGGGAGAGTTTCTGTGGGGACAGTCTCTGGGTTCTGTTGCACCCCACTAACTGTTCTAAAAATGTTGCTGTGCTTCCTCTTTCTGGAACATCTGGGCCATTAAGAACTGCACAAAAACCACCTTTTCAAACTCCCTAGAGGAGGCCCAATTTCAATTCCGAGCCAAGGTGCTTCCTCTCTGAAAGGCCTATGTGGCTGGATTGGCCCCTCCCAGGGCAGCACCTAACACTGACTCCCAGCACGAGGGCAAAGCCCCAGGGCAGCAGCACACAGAAAAGTTTCCACTGCGGCTTCTTGCCCACCAAGCCCAGGGTGCCCCTTCTCTTGAGGAGTCAGCATGGCTGGGCCCCAGGCACACTCTCTGACTAAGAACTTCAGATCCACTGTGAACAAGCAATATGGCTGACTAGACAACTGAAGCAGCTTGAAAGAGTGTGCTTAGAGACAATAATCTCATTATATTTAATTCCAGCACCCCTTCAATATCAGTCATTCCCCCTTACAAGCTGCCACTAGCGCGGGCAAGGTGTTTATCTTTCGTTTATATAGTGGGTAACAGTTCATGGGGTTATTGTGTAAAGGAAAAGGAGAGAACATAAAAGAACCAGGCATGTATTAGATTCTTAATAAATCCACATTTCCTTCCCCTTCTTGCCAGGAGCCAAAATTTCCTTTCTCCAAGCAAGTGCCCACGTCTTGAATCTAAGGGCCAAAGAGGCTGGACTTAGAAAGAAAAGAGTGTCTCGGAAAGCACTTGACACGGCTGCACCTCACAATAATACCCTCTGTCCCTTGGGCAGGTTTCTGTTCTTTTGATTTGGGGATCCTGCTGTATGAGAGTTTTAGATTGAATATGTGAAACGAAAATCCCAACTAAATGATAAATTGAGGGTGGGGAAGAGTTTATGAGAGAAATGCTCTTCATGTTACAAAAAGGATCCTTTGCTTTATTACAAAGTTTCTTTAAATATGTACTCCCCTGGTGCAATTAAGCATTTGTTTACAGATCATTAATTATCTGGCAGAGAGGCTTGGCTGGAAGGAATATGGCTGAGAGACACAGCTGGAGAGTTGGGAGCTTGTGCCAAGTGAGAAGCCATCATAACCAGAGATGACTGTGTAAATCAGAGATGAAAAGGAGTCAGTTTTCAAGAGTTGAGTATTCAAGCACTCTGAGAACTCTAGCTAGGCTGGCTGGGTGTGTGGTGGGCCATTCACCAGATCAGGGAAGGCAGGAGGAGAAGGTTGGAGGAGGCATGGGTGGCAGCAGAAAGAAGGGTCAAGTTCAGTTTGGGACATTTTGAGTAGGAGGTGCCTGTGGGATATCAGGTGGAAAAGAGAGTCTAGAAGGCAGATAAATATCAGCACTGTGCTCCAGCAGTGCTTTAATGTTTGAGTTTCCTGAAAATTCCAAAACTGGTTCATACTTCTCTGCTTCTGCACACACTGGGCTCTCTAGACGGATTGTGTCTCCCCTCCCTACCCTCCCATACCTGCCGAGCTTCTAGCCATCCTTCAGGTGTCAGCTCCAACTATCCTCTCTGAGAAGCCTTCCCTGGCTTCCCTAGGCAGACACAGGCTGTCCATTTCCGAGACAAACTTACCTTCACTTACACATACCTCCGTTAGCACTGAGCCTCACAAGAAGCCTTCCTGGCTTAAGCAAGATTACATAATTGAATAAGTGAAACAGCCTCAGTTCAGGGAACTCGATAAATATTACTCCACTTCTTCTGTTGTAATTATTGCATTTGCTCCCTTGCATGTCTCCCCAATTGTATTAGTGTCCTGGGGCTGCCAAAGCAAACTATCACAAACTGGGGGGCTTACAACAACCAAATTTGTTCTTTCCCTTTTCTTGAGGCTAAAAGTTCAAAATCAAGGAGTCAGCAGAGCCATGGTCCCTCTGAGGCTCTGGGTAGAATCCTTCTTTTGCTTCCTCCTAGTTTCTGGTGGTGGTCATGGATCCTTTCATGTTCCTTAGCTTACAGCTGCATCACTCCAGTCTCTTCCTCTGTAATTACATGGCATTATCCCTATGTGTTTCCATCTTCACAGGACATTTTTCTCTTCTTATAAGGACATCAGTCATATTGGATTAGGGCCCACCCTAATGACCTCATCCTAACTTAGTTACATCTACAGACCCTATTTCCAAATAAGGTCGCATTCACAGATACCAGGGGTTAGGACTTCAACATAGCTTTTGGTGGCACACAATTCAACCCATGACACCCATGAAAACATTATTTCCTGCAGGGTAAGGACCATTTCTTGTTTGTCTCTGTCTCAATACTCAGCACAGGATCTGGCCAGAGAAGGCGGCCCAGGAAATATTTTTTGAGTGATTGAATATAAACCTTTCTAAATTAGATCTTTCTTTATGCTTTGTGTTCACCAGTGCTCAGTGTGTGCAAAGATCTGGGCTACACGCCTTCTGTAAGCTCTCTCATTTAATTGTATCAAATACCGGGGAGGTAAGTCTCCCTATCCCATAGATAAGGAAACCAAACTTCAGAGAAGTCAAGTGACTTGCTGAGGTCTGCACTCAGGTCTGTCTGATTTCAAAGCTCAGATCACTCTGCATTCTGCTGCCTCTTCTTTCATCTCTGTTTCAGTCAAGCCTGTTTGAGAGTCCAGACTGCCTCAGCTGTGCTTAGGGCAACCCCCCTAAATTGGCTGTGTTCATGCTTTGGCCAGAGTGCTAGAGAATCAACAGCATCCCTTGATGGGGGTGGGGGAATAGAGGGTAGTGCAGAGTGGGCAGCACAGAAATGGCAGCAGGATTGGAGAGAGACTTCAAGGGCAAGGTGATACCCAAGAGGAGAGAATAGGGTGTCCCCTCACCACCCCTTTCCAACTAGGAGAGGCTTCTTCTTGATGCTAAACCTTGAAAAAGATGAATTATATGTTTCTCCAGGACTAAATAAGCTAATGCCATGGGCGTGGATGAGATCCCCTTTTACTGAAGGCTTTCCCCTATAATCAAGAGAAAGCATGGCAATAGGGCAGAGCAAAGGCCCACCAGGAGCTGGGTTTCAGGACTGATTTGGCCAAAGACAGACTCTGATTTAGGGCAAATCATTGTCCTTCTGTCCTCAGTTTCATCATTTCTAGAATGAGCGGTTTGGGCTATAAGTTCTCTCAAGTCACTATTCTTGGTTTCCTGCTTCTATAGAATCTGTTTCCGTTTTATAACTCTATTTTAAGGTGTTTATTACATTGCTGAGAAAAGAAAAAAAAGAACTTTCAGGATGAAATTTCTCTATGCCAAGGAAAAGTTTTTTTTTTTTTCCCTTTTTTGCATGCAAAGCTCGGCTTTGCCTCTTTTGTGTCTTTTTCATTCTGGTATCCCTCACAAGTTTTCTCAGTGGCAACAAGGCTCTCTGGCATGGTCCTTCCTTTTCTTAATACCAAAGATAAAGATTTGCTCAAAAAGTTAAAACCATGTGGACAGTGCTCATCTGGCTCCTACGCTGGTGAATCTGTTACGTGTTCTTGCTGTGACCTGTCCAAACAAAGAGATGGAAGAGAAAAAGATACATAGGTCCAGCTTGTTTAGCTTAGGGCAGTTTTGCAGCCCCCTTGCCAAGTGTAAGCACCATGGTTTCATTTCCTACTCTGCTTTCAGCCTGTTGAAAGTATGCAGGCTCTAAGTGAACATTTCCTGGCGGACTCCTTCTTCCTTGGACATGGAGCATCTCAAGTGGAAAAATGTGCCTCCTTGTTTGTGCAGTTGAGGTCTACCTCCATCTGGGGAGTGGCTAGAGTCAAAGGGATAGAGTTTTGAACATTTCATCTTTAAAGGTCACAGCAGCAGAGATGAGTTGGCTTGGGAAAAAGAATGTTCCTCTTGCCAAGAGTCTATCTCCCAGCTGACTCCTAAGCTGATGAGTCTGGCTGCCAGAGGACCACAGAGTCCTTCCCCTGGTGACTTGGAGTTATTGATAACTGTTTGCATATTCCAACAGCAAATTGAAATCTGTAAGCTTAATGTATATGTCCCCCTCTCCTGCCTTGCATGAGTTTTCTTTGCATCTTGTTCCCAAGGAGGCAGGGGACAGGATTTGGATTTTCCCTTCAAGTACCCCTTACTCTATCCAAACCACAATTGGTGCTATCAGATGTATCAGCTAGCAGGAAGAGGAGTACAGCCTCCCAGATTCTGCATGGAGCTGGTGATGGGAATGGACATACATACTAGTGACAAGCAGTATGCCAGGGATGACTGGGGGCAACATAACAGAGTGGGAACTTCCTACCAGGTTTGAATAAGGGCATGACTTGGGCCCTCACTTTCCCTCTCTGCACCTCAGTTGATATGTCTGTAAAACAAGGATAACAACAATTACTTTCCAAGGTTGTTATGAGGATTGCATGGGAAGCACCTAGCATTACCAGGGACAGAGTACGGAGCAATAACTTTTAGTCCTTTTCTTTGCCTCTTCTCTTTTACCTATGTTATCTCATTCACTCCTCTCAACAATCCTAAAAGATAAGTATAGTTTCCCATTTTATAGATTAGAAAACTCTATCTGCTTCTCTATTGTATCCTAAGTACTAAGCAAAGGTTCAGGTATATAATGAGCCCTCAACAAATAGGTCATTAGTAAATGAATGAATGAACGAGTGAGGCAGTCTTACAGAAGTTAAGAATCTTTCCCACATTTTCAGAGCTAGTATCCCAGATGAGTTAGGACATAAGGCAGGGCATCACAGAAAAATTCATACAAGGAGACAAAAAAAGAACCCAGAAATGGGAACAGAGAAGCATAACATAATTCATCTTTTTTTTATGATTGAGAACACTGTGTTTCACAATTCCAAAGGCATGTTTTAAATATACAAAATCTGAACACAATTTCAAAAACAGACAATAAAACCCCAAACTCAGCTTAAGTCCCAAAACTTCATAAGATAAAAGTACAGATCTTACTAAGGCCTCAGCTTTCTTAAACAAGGCATATGGCCCCAGCATTGGCCAGGAAGGAATAGTGGGTGGCATCTCTGCAGTAATAGTGCCCAGTCTTTGGGAAGAGAGGGGAAGACACTTCACCCAAAAATAACTGGCTCCTGGGGATCCATTCTTGTCATTACCCTGTGACCTTCTGCAAGGAAAAGGTAATAGAAACTCTCTCAGAAGATGAGAAGGAAAAAGACAACTGATAGGTTTGGGAACCTACTGTGTGTGAGGCATTGTGCCTGCCAGGCACTTTACATGCATAGTCTGTTAGACCCCATGACAACCTTGTAAGACGCTGTTTGAGAGTTGAAAACCTGAGAGTCAGATATTTGCCCAAGGTCTCACAGTACCTTAGTGATGGAGCAATAACTGAACCCAAATCTGAGTTGAAAGCCTGTGTACTTTACACTTTTCATACTGCCTTAAAGCCTCTTATATGCCATGCTACCTCTCCAGAATGGGTCTCAGAGCCAGAAGCAGAGCTCAGGGATCAGAGACCATCTGACGGCTCAGTAGTGTGGCAGGATGCGTCAGCAGGGTGGCGGTAGGGTCCTGGCCAGGTCTCTACTCTGCCTACCAACTGAGTTAGACTTCTCCCTGGCCACTTCATCCAGTCTCACATCTCCTCGTGTGTCTTGCTCTTGTCCATCTTATGTTTTAGAAAAAATGCCTCACCCTTAACTGCTTATCTCTTTTTCCTCTATTCTTGCCATTACTTTTACATGATAATAAAGGTGTGTCTGATAGTCAAGAAGAGGAGGTGGGGTTTTGATATTCTGCACTCCAATTCACCCCCCACCAGCACTAAAGGAATATGTGAAAAAGAACTATCAACAGAAAATGTGTTGAATATTGTATATATGAGTCATTTTTTCATCATAATATAACAACTTAGAGGTCAAGAACTTTTTTTTTGATTGACATAATAGGTGGCCCTGCTATGCTACTAAATAAAGAAACTGTTTTTGAGTAAATAAAAGAAGACTTCTTTATACTGTGGATTGAATCTAGTACACTCTCACCCACCACAACATAGGATGAAAATATCAATGAACTCCAGGGTGTTTTTCAGCATATTGCCTGCCAGGGTCTCACCTGGACCAATCAAGGTAGTCTAGACATTCCTAGAGAAGCAACATATGACCCTTTGAAGATGGATGCTCCATTATCTCCCCATCCTAGCTAGTAGGGCACAGATGGTTCTCACTGACCCAGAGTCAGACCCAGAATGAGCCAGAATTGGGGTAGAAGTCCATTGTTGGGGATCTAGAGTCAGGTAGCCTGAGTTTGAATCCCGGCTCTGTCATTTACTCCTGTGTGACCTTGAACAAGTTACCTAACACCCCTATGTGTTGGTTTCCTCAACTTTAAAATGAGTTGATACTAATAGTACCTACCACCCAGGATTGTTTTGAGGATTACTGAGAAATGTATGTAAAGCCTGGCATGATGTAAGCATTCCACACAGGTTCACTGCTATTATTCCTATTCTTATTCTTATCACTCCAAGTAATAGCAGGTAAGAAGCGGGTGGGGGTGAGGAGTCCTACAGAGATGTCTCTGACTAGAGCTCTCTGATCCTCTTTTGTTCTGGCTCTGAGGAGCCTCCACCCAGACCATTCAGTTAACAGGTGATTCCCAACAGGTTCCAACTCCGTGGCCACCAACAGAGGGTCTAAGACTAGAAATCTGCTTGAGCAGTTAGAAACCTCAGAGTTCCTGAAAAATTCAGGGTCTCTGGAGTAAGGAGGCCATGATTTAAGAAACCCCAGATAATGTAGTCAAATTGTTAGTATTCACAGAATCATTAGCCACTCAAGTTAGGCATGCTTGGGATGACAGATATTGGACTTTCCCATAAGGTCTAGTTCTCTCAGATTTCTAGTTGGGGTTTCAAGCATCTAGGAAAAGGGAAGAGAGGATTAAACCCCACAGTCAGTTCAGCTCCTTGTTGCCTCAGGAAACTGTAAGGCAAGGCCTATATCAAAACAGCCCTTGAAACCCAGACTTTGGATCAAGAAACCAAGGGTCTGGTCTTCTCCATGTGACTATAAACAACTTCTGTCACCTCGCTAAGTCTTAGTTTCCTCATCAGAAAAATGGAGATAATAATAGTATCAACCTCATGGGGTGTTTTGAAAAGATTAAAGGAGCTAGTATGTAAAGCAACCAGTACAGTTCCTATCATGGAAGTCAATAATTGTTAGTTCCATTTTCATTCCTTTCCTCTGATTTTGTGCTGAATTTGTGGTGTGGTTGGGAGACATTCTTAAGAAAATCAGAGTTGTTCATTGTTTGCTGTGTGCTTCTGAGATGACTTAACCCTCTGAATGAACATTCCGTTTTGTGTCTCTGACCCAGAATGGCAGCCCAGAGTTATCAAACAAAAGCTTAAGAGTGAATGAGAATGTGGGGTGCACTCTGGCCCTATGAAGACATAAAGGGCAGACATTCTGAGCCATGGGGTGCTTGGGATGAACAGAGATGGTAACCAGAGAACCAGCATGTGGTCCTTGAAGGAAGGTTGCCCTGTTATCTAACAGCGAGTATGCTGAGTAGGGGGTTAGGGAGTCAATGACTTTCAACCAACAGCAGGGTTAGAAGGAAGTCTAGCCTTGTGGGATGAGATGGAATCACATCTCGTTTCCCAGGAGGCCCGTGGACTATATCACTGAGATTCCTGATGCTATTATGTAATTATTGGTATTAGTGTATGTCAACTCTGTGTGATTGTCAACTTGACTATTTTTCTGCTGTGTGCATTTTTCTGTAATTATTTCCATTTTGTTCTCTCTTTATTTTAGGAAAACATTTTGAAAATGTCAACCTGTCTAGTGGTGCCAAGGGGAAGACTACAAAAGGGGCTTTTATTGTTTTCTGGGCCGGATTGTGAGAGCTAGATATGGTGGGGGCCCAGAAACAGAGAGATATCCACAAGAGGATGGTGAGACTCAGAGAGACAGAGTAAGGCCCTTGAGATACCTCTCCCTCCTTACTTTTTTTTTATTTTTATTTTTTTATTTTATTTATTTATTTTTTGAGGAAGATTAGCCCTGAGCTAACATCTGTCAACCCTCCTCTTTTTGCTGAGGAAGACTGGCCCTGAGCTCACATCCGTGCCCATCTTCCTCTACTTTTTTATATGTGGGATGCCTACAGCATGGCTTGTCAAGCGGTGCCATGTCCACACCTGGGATCTGAACCGGCGAACCACAGGCTGGCGAAGCAGAACGTGCACACTTAACCACTGCGCCACCGGGCTGGCCCCATCCCTCCTTATTTTTGGGGGCTTTTCTCTCCTCTAGGGTCTGTGTTTCTGACATGCACTCATTCAACAAGTGTTTGTTTAGGGTCTCCCATGTTCCAGCCTAGATGCTAGGATACAACAGTGAAGAAAACAGATAAAGTCTCTTCTCCAGTGGAGCTTCGATCTAGTGGCAGAGACAGACAATAATAGAATAAATATATATTACAATTTCATTCAATAAACATTTATTGGGCACCCTACTTTCAGCATGGGAATCAGAGCTCTCATAATGATAACTATAATAATAAAAATAATAGCAACTATCATTTATTGAAGACTCACTACGTATCAGGCACTAGGTCAGGCATTTTACATGGATTATCTCATTTAATCCTCGTAACAACCTTATGAAGCTGTATTAATATTCCCATAAAGAAAGTGAGGCTTGGAGACATTAAGAAACTTGTGCAAGGCCACACACTTAAAGTTAAGTTACCAGTTAAACCAGGACCCCAAATACCTGGTTTCTTGTTATAGCTTTGTCATTTATTACTTGAGTAATATTGGGCAAAATAATTCAATACTATGAGCCTGGTAAGAACAGCCTTACTCATTAGGCCAGAGTTTGGATCCAGGGCCTAAGACTATAACAAAACTGTCCTCTTTTCACACTGGTATGTTATTTTTCAGATGAAGAAATTATTGCGCCTCAGAGAGGTTACATAGACATTTCAGAGCCTTGTATATTTTCCCTGAAAATAATATCTATGACTTGTTGAGCAATTATGTGACTGGCATGTTACCTTAAAATCTTTCAACTCGGAGGTGCTCAACCTTGTCTGCTATTACAATAATCCAGGAATTCAGAAAAAAAATCAGTGCCCGAGCCCCATCCCCAGAGCAATTGAATCAGGATCTTGAGGGTTAGGACCTGGGAGTGGGATGTTTTTTAAGTTCCCCAGGTGATCCTGATACACAGAGAAGGCAAAGAACTCTTGCCCTGATTCTCACACCTTCAGAACACGTGCATTAATTGCCTCATTTTACAGATAAGAAATATGAGCTCAGGGAGGTGAACTGCCTTGCCCAAAGTGACAGCACAGATGTGGCAAAGGCAGGACTTAGCCCCTGGTCTGATTCCAAAGCCCATATACCTGTAGCCCTCCAAGCTGTCACCTACATGACAAGATGGCATTCTCTCTAACTCCAGGAGATGTTCGCTGGCCTTTGAGCTTGTATTCAACATGCAACTCCTCTCTTTCCTTCCTTCCCTGTCCCTACTGCCCCTCTCTTCCCTTGCCCAAAACCCCACAACCAGATTCAATCAGACTTCACGATCAGGAGTTCACATGGATGCACTGGGTGGAGGCCCCTGCTTTGGGGTGACAGTACCCAGCTCAGGATAATGCCCACCATGGGCCTCTCAGGAGGTTCAGACCCTCCTGGCCAACTATCAACATTCCTTCCTTGAATCTTCCTATAAAGACAGTGGTCCTGAGCTCACAGCACAGCAAGTTACTTTTCTGGGAAAATTTTTTTAAAAAGCAGAGACTTTAAAATTCAAATTAAATAACACAGGAAAAAAGGGCAAAATCATGAAAAAATGTGGTCAATCATTAGCAGAGAGGTTGAAAAGTCACGCTCCAATTGCTCTAAAAATTCACAGAACCCAGGTCTCCTTAAAATAGTTTTGCAAAGTACATTGAGAATTCCACGCAGTAATATGAACCATAAGTCTTGCTGCTGCCACTGAACATGCTGAGGCTGGCTAAGCCAAAGGAGCTTGACATTAACCCAACGCTCTGCAAAACTCAACAGGAAAGCATGAGGGAGACACAGTTGCAAAACTGCCCCAGATGTGTACATTTTCTGCTCCGTTAAAATGACTTGGATGAGAGGCAAAGTACATTTGGCCTGCAGAAAGAAGGAGTTAAGGGAGGGGCAGGCACAGGACAGTCAGCCTCATCACAAGCTTCCCACTCCCCAGCCTGGCCTCCCCTCCAATCCTTCCCCTACACTGCTTCTAGAGAAAACTGTCTAAAATGCAAATGTGACCATAGCCTTCCAGGGCTCCTATAGCCAAACTGCTTTGCTATAAGTCTCAATTTTCTCAACTCTATCATGGGGTTAATTCTACCCACTTCAAGGGTTTGGTGTAAGTTAACTGCAATCATGTATACGTGGTGCTTGGCATTGATGGTTTATAGTAAGCTTTGGAAAAAAAGTAGATATCACCATTATCATCACTGAAACCAGGTCATATGAGGACAAGCAGGTGAAGGAAGCCAAGATGTCTGGGCAGAAGACAGACAAGGTCCTAGGCAGACAGGATCCCAAGTTTTCCCATATCTGAAGAGCTGACAGGAGACTCTTGGTGGTGAACCTGGTGGGGCAGTTACAAGGTGAAAGATTCTGCCTCAGTGTAAGCAGAGAAGACCTTTCTAACAGTCAGTAGGGTCTGAAAGTGAAGGTGTGGTAGTAACCTTCCAGACAGTAGAACTGCATAAAAGGTGTCTCGATGATCATCTGGCAGGGATATTGAAGAGGGGATTCAACCATGATTTGGTTGGACTTGACCTTTTGAACCAACTCTTCCAGTCTGAAATCTGTACTTTTGAACTGTGTTTGCTTGCCGATCAATGAATCGTCAACATCTTGAGTTTTTGGTATGTGTAAAGCCCAGGGCTACCTCTCCGGGTCAAAGAGGTACTCTGATTCAGTTTTCACTAAGGTGGAGGAGGCACACAGTGGGTTCTTCGTGAAGCTATGTTCAAAGACTGACTGTGTTATTCATACAGGAAACAGAAACTCCAGGTGTCTTTCTGTTGCCCTTAGGTTGTCTGAGGGTGTCTCTCTGAGCATCTGTACTGGCCATTCCTTCTCTAGAATCCGTTCTGAGCACCTACAGACAAAATGTATTTGCATCTGTGTTTACTCTGTTGGTATCCACGTCATTGTTTATTCTTTTCTTCTTTCTGGGTTCTTGGGAAATGGAACTGTCCCCTACGAGAATTATTTACACTGACTTGGGTGGGGAATTTGTTTGAGCCTGAGGGTGCAGTGATATTTAATATGTTTATGAATGTGTCTGTCTCACAAGGAATGGAATCACTGTTCTGCCCCTTGGTCACTGGGAATGGGAAAGACAGAGTTGGGATTCAGCTCCAATTCTGAAAAGAAGGGACAGATTTTCAGAAAAACCATGTGCGAGGTTTGCTATTCGTGCTCTCTGTGTCTTTCTTTAACGTATTTGTTCTGTAAACATTTACTCCCAGGCCTTGTGCTAGGAACCTGGCATACCCAGCTTACTCAGCCTTTTTGTGCCCCCCTCAAAAAGCTCATTCAATGAGGGGAGATAAAGGTGCCGGGGCAACTTAGAAAGAGCCTGCCTGTGCTTGAGGAGTGTGGGTGGTTGGGGAAGGCTTCGCAAATGAGATGACATCTGAGCTGGTCTTTAGGGAAAGTTGAGGTCACTGTGCACTCTGGGAGGAAGAATTTCCCAGGGTGAGGGCAGAGCAAGCACAAAGGCTTGGAACCTGATAAAACATGCTGTCTTGGGACATGTCAAATAGTTTAATGTGTCTGGAGTATTCTGTGTCCAGGAAGGTGGTAAGAGATGAGACTGGTAATGTATTTTGAGGTCACCTTCCTTTAGATGGGATAGGAGGTTGACCAGAGTGCTACTTGAAGTTATTTTGCAAACATAGTTTGGAGCTTCATGGATTTTCGTTACATATGGCCAACTCTGCATGATCTGTCTTGTGAATTATCAGAAGTCTTGCTACACATTACTTCCCCTTGACCACCATAGGAATGTATTCTTAAAATAAAAACTCATTTAAGATCAGTCCAAAGAAATCATAATCATGAGGGTAAATCTACTGGAACAACTCAGAGTGGCTCCTCTTTTTTCCAGAAGTGTGTCAGGCAACATAGGACAACATCTACATCTACCTCAGGACATCTACCTCAGGACAACTTGTGGTCATGTCTGGCTGTCGCTGCATATGTACCAGAGGCTTGGTTTAAGGGAACTTGATCTGACCTGTACATTTGGGTCTGGGAGCTGTGTATTGATGGGGTTCACCTATATAAAGTACTCCCCAAATCATAGTGAAATAATTTGGGGGTTTTGGCTTATTTACTTCATTATTAGTGTAGCTGATCTGAAATGTGAGCCCAGTGCTTTTTTAAAAGTAATCTTTAATGCTTTCTGATTATAAAGTAATACCTGCTTATTGTGGAAAATAGTTAAATTAAATACAAATGTATATACACACAAAGGAAAAGAAAATCGCCCACCACAACCAAGGAACAACCTTTTGGTGCACATATTTTGTTTTTTTCTTATAGGTCGAGTTCATTAAAATGAATCTTTAAAGAAATATAACATTTAATTCAGTCTGCTACCTCCATTAAGCATTCCTCTATGAGAACACTTTTCTCACTATAGCATACTTACTTACTTACACTTTTTTTTTAACACTCCCAGACTGGATTGTAAGGGTTTTGAGGACAGGGGAGGTGTGTTATTCATATAGTAACCTAATTTTGGCACAGGAATCCAAAACCGAAACTCAAGTTGTGATACACTAAGACTGCAAGGCATCCAGGTGTTCGTCCTGTTTGCTCCTCCTTCTCTCACCAGCACGTAGCCCAAAATCAGGCATGTAGTGCGCGCCCAATGAATATTGGTTGCTTGAAGAAAAGAATGAATGATTGGATGGCTGGGTGAGTGTGGATTTTCATTTATTATTTTTCACCCGAAATTCACTGAGTCCCTACCAAGTGCCAGGTCTGGGCTAGGCAGTAGGGATGTAAGTAGGCACATTTGATCCAAAGCCCGCCATCTCGGAGGCATCAGTGTGAAGATGCTGACCCCCTCTAATGTGGGATGGGGTTCCTAGGAGTCAGCCCTCTTTCAGCTGGTGTTCACAGCTTGCGTGGAGGGACCCAAGCTCCTCCAGGCTCTCTTCTGCCTGTGGTATTAGGACAGAGCAAAGACTGCTATTCCACAGACTCCCATTCCTGAACCTCTCAAAGTGCTTCAGAAACGCCCAGCTAGCCCTGACCTTGCCTTCCTGAAGAGCGCTTCTCCACTCCCTGCTTCATTCCAGCTGGTCCCAGTTCAGAGACGGGCAGGCTGTGGAGGGGTGCCACTGCTCCCTCTGGCTGAGAGCAGCCCTCGACAAACTCTCCACCACTCCCAGCCAGCTAGTCCAACTGGAAATCCCAGATAAGCCCCAGTTCTGGTCAGAACTAGTTGGGCAGCTCTAGGGGAACGTTTCTGGCTGACTGACCCTCCCCACAGCCGGAGCTGGCAGTTTTACAAAATAAATAAATAAATAAATAAAGCGAACTAAAGGGGCTGAGAGGAGTGGCTAAAATTACTTGAAGCACTCCAAAATTCTACTCGCTTGCAAGTGCAAGTTTACACTTACGATCCAAACAAGATTGTCCCCCGCCCCGCATTCATTCTTTTGCACTCTCTCCTCTCCTTTGCAATGCAGTTGCGTTGCAATGCAATTTATTTTGCAGAGGGATTGTTGAAGCAATATAATCCTTCCCGCAGCGCGACTTTTACTCACTGCATTTTTTTCCTGCAGTGCCATTGTTGTTATTATTATTGCAATTCAATCTTTTTGCCCTTTCTCCTCCCTACTCGAATCGCGCTCCGGCTGTGATTGCTCGGGTCTGACTTTGCGAGTGGCGGTGCGCTTCCAAACCTCCCTCATCCGCCCCCCGCTCCCCTTTCCCCCCTCCCTCTCTTTTCCGCGCCCAGGCGAGAGCAGCCGATTGGCAGAGCGGTGCTTTCAGGAACAATAACAGTGGGGGGAGCCCCGGGCCCGGGGAGCCGCCCCCGCCCCCCGGCCCGGCTGCGCGGCTCGCGCCCCCCGCCGGCTCCCACCTCGGCGCCCGCCCCGCGGGCTGACCGGCCCGAGCGGGCCCGCCCCCGGCGCCCACCATGTACGCCTTTGTGCGGTTCCTGGAGGACAACGTCTGCTACGCGCTGCCCGTGTCGTGCGTGCGCGACTTCAGCCCCCGCTCGCGGCTGGATTTTGACAACCAGAAGGTGTACGCCGTGTACCGGGGCCCGGAGGAGCTGGGCGCCGGGCCCGAGATTCCCCCGCGCGCCCCCCGCGACTGGGGCGCGCTGCTGCTGCACAAGGCCCAGATCCTGGCGCTGGCAGGTGAGCAGGGGCCGGAGGGACGGGGGCCCTGGGCGGGGGGCGGCGCCGGGACCGGGAGGGGGCCGGGCGCCGGGCGAGGGTGCCGGGGGAGCCACTGCTTGCTCCGGCCTCCTCCTTCCGCTCCCTGGGCTCTTCTTTGGGGGAACAGGGTGTCTGTAAGAGGCCAGACCAGTTAAAAACGCCAGATAGTCCCCTTTGTCTTTCCCACCTCCCGACACTCCCGCGCTGTCAGTCTGTCTCCATCCCTTTTTCGTTGTCTGTCCTCCTGTTCATTCTCCTGGTCCCTTCACTTTCTCTCTCTCCCCTCGCCTGTCTGTACCTTTATTTCTCTGTCGCTCACCTTCTCTTCACCTCTCTCCCAGTTCCTTCTGACTCCTTAAGTTTCTCTATCTGTCTGTCTCTCTCCCTTTAAGGCCGTTGGTCCCTCCCGGGAGTGAGGAGGCAGGGCAGATATTGTCAGACTCTTCTAGGTGGGAGTCCCTCTTCACAGAGAGAAGGTATGACATCCTTGTCCCATCTGGGCCATCATTGGACAGGATGAGGAGGCCTTGAACACTGGGCACCACTCTCTTCTGCCCCTCCCTGGCCAGGTGGCAGAGGTGAGGAAGTAGTGGCCCTCAGCATCCCTTAGCCTCTACATCTCTTTTGACTCTCTCAGAAGGCTCCCTGAGTGAGAGCTGGGTGCCAGGAAAGAGTTTCTAGGTCAAGGTAAGACCAGACCTCCCATCCCTGCTCTCCCAGGACCCTGGGAGATGAGCAGGGCAGGTGGTCTCATTCCCATCTGACAGGTGAGGATATTGAGGTTCAGTTGGTGATAGGACAAGAAACTAGCGCTTCAGCCTCCTATACCGAATTCTTTCTGCCATCCTGGGGCATCTTTTCCTTTGTAAAGAAGCAGTGGACCCACTTTCCCAGCTAGTTCTAGGAGGCTTGGGTACAGGCATGAGGGGAAGAGGAGAGTATCACTTCCGTTTTGGGGAGCAGCCTTTGAGCTGCTGCTGGTAAGGAGGGTGTGCCTTAGAGTCGGCAGAGACATAAGCCACCCTGCCCTCCACTTGGAAGGAAGACCAGGGGTTAGCAACTGAATGAAGATGTTGCTAGTATTCTGTAGTTTTGAGATCGTTGCTGTTTTTTCCAACTTCCTTTGCTTTCTCACATTTAGCCTAAAAGATGAATCCAGCATGCATGTATCATATTTAAATTCGGTAGAAATGGAAACTGTGGCATGAAACAGAGAAGTGACTTGCCTAGGGTCCCATGGCAAAATAGCAGTAGATTAGAGCTTGGGCTCATGACTAGTTGTTTTCCTCCACCTCTTGTTGCCTCTGGAAAGTGAGTTTGCAGGAGGTGAGGAGTAGAAGGAGAACTGGCAACTCCTGAGCACCGGGGGCCCTTTTTGACAGACTTTATCCTCACCTCCTCCCTGACAAACCCTGGGGCACAGGGGTGTAGACCCACTCGAAACACCTGGAGACACCTGGAGCCAGAACAGAATGAGGGGAAGTATGGAGAAAAGGGAAGCCTTTGTCGCTGATTAGGTTTTATTTTGTTCATTTCCTGTTTTTAATTACCTGAGGGAAGGGATTAGGACTTTATTCACCAAGGCTGTAGACCTGAGGCGGTCAGAACTAGGCTGTAACCTTTGCTTCCCTTTGGCTAGAAGGAAAGCAAGCGTGCTTCTTGAAGATCGTATTGTACTCCCAGATTGGAAAGGCCTTAGGAGAGGGAAAGGGATGTGTGTCAGAAGGAGTCAGTGGTATGGAGGTGTCTTAGTGTGTAAGGGCTGTTTTCCTCTTTTAGAGATTGTTCCTTCATCCATTTATTTATTCAGCAAACGTGAACACTGTGCTTGGCTCTTCCAGCGCCACAGAGAGGCTGCTCAGGCAGATGGCAGCCCCCACCGATTCCAATTTTAAAAATCGATGAAAGTCCTCATAATTAAGACACATGAAGTTGTTGGTCTGAGGACCATGAATCTTGAATCTGTAGACTATTCTTCCTCCACATTGGAATGTTGATAAATCTCTGGGGTTATTAAAAACAAAAAAAACCCTGGGCAACATCTGGAAATTGGCAGAGCAGCTCCAGAGAAGCATGGCGCCAGTTTGAGCGAAGTGAGTTGAAAAGCGCTTTCCCCCACCTCTCTTCAGTTTTTCTCTTGGGAGGATAAAGGGAGAAAAAGAAACAACTTGAGGTTGGCTAGACCATATTTTGAATTCCAATCAGCTGGTTAATTTTTAAATTGGAGCCGCTGCCCTGGCTGCAGACCTGATTGGAAGGGCCAGGGTGGGTTTGGGAATTCATTTATCCTGGAGAAACTCTCCTGTGTCTCTTGAAACCCCATCTTGACTTGAATGTGGTAGCTCTGAGAATGGCCCGCGGTGACTTCATCTTAAAGAGCTCACCCTGGATGTAAATACCACAGTGTCGTGGCATCGATGTGAGGAGGTGGCCCTCAGGGGGGAGGCAGAGATGGCTTGAATGTTTGTGAATTAGCCGTGAGTCATTAATCCCTCTTTGGCACCAACAGCATGGTTTCAGAGGTAGTTTCAGAGCCACTTTATGGCATTTGGTGAGAAGTGTGTTACTCTGCTGAGTATTTGCCCAGGCCAACCCAGAGCTTCTCCAAGTGTCCCTCTTTTTGTAGAGGAAACGTCAAAGCCAGCTGCTGTGGGGCTTTGTATTTTTCCAGCCCGTGGTGGTTGACACCATGGTTTCAGTGTGTGTCACATCCTAGTGTATGGCTCTCTTCTCACGGAATTGCAATTTCAGTTCAAGAAAAAAGCAAATCCGCTTTATTGATCTTTATTTATTACTATGTGCCTGTGCATTACCTCTGTTAGTACTCCCTGTGACCCTGTTGGTAGGGATTGCTATTGTTATTATTTCCATTTTATAGATGAGGACACTGAGGCTCAGAGACTTGCCTGCAGACACACAGCTAATAAATGGCAAAGCCTGGCTTGGAACAAAGGCCTTCCAGAGCCGAGCCCCTGCTTGGCAATCTCCTTTGTAAATAGCTGATGTTCCCATCAGCCACATCGCGTGCCTGGAGGGAATGAAAGGAAATGGAAGAACTGTCCATGAAACTGACAGCTCCAGGCAAGTTTTCGAGCCAGAGGACAGTTTCAGTTTCTGAGTTTTCCAACCCATTCTGCTCTCCCTCTTCCTCTCTTACCAGCCTCCCTCCTACAGAGCACACACACCTTGCCCTCCCCCCTCCAGTTGTCACTGTCCTGAGGAAATCTTCTTGAAGGAGCTCCCATCCTCCCTGGAGGGTCCACATAAATCAAGACTTGGCTTATGTTTGGACTGTGGTCTCTCCTTATTCACTTTTTTATTTGCCAAACAGATTGTGAAAGTGAGAGCTACCCATTTGGAGAGCTCACCATTATCTAACTGCTATCCAGCATGCTACTGGGGCTCATGAGATTGAATTTTGTGTTTTTACGGGGTCAAAACTGGTTTCTCTAGGCTCAGAGTCTTAAAATTTTATGTTGTTCCAGCTAATACCAGGCACCTATGCCATGGTATTATTATTTGGGTGTGCTAAATTCCTTTCGTTGTCAAATGTCCCCTTACTGCACTATGATAAGTGAATGTACCAATGCACCAACCCATCTGAGGGACTGGGACTGAAATGACAGCATGACCCAGGGGTGACAAGAGTTCACTTTTCAGTTCCTGATGTATAGGGTTTCTGTCGGGGGCAGAGTGATGAAGAAGAAATGGGCGTCTTCCTCAGGGAGTGTGTAGTCTTGGGGCCTGACATAAGTGCTAAGTGGAGGTGGAAGCCGGGCACTGGAGGCACAGGGAAAGGACCAATTCTAGGTGGACTTCGCAGTTTATCCTCTGAGTCTTTCCCTTGCAGCTCCACTACCGTTGCCTGAATTCAGGCCTGCACCAGCTTTTACTCATCTAAACCAGCGCACAGCTTTCTCACTGGTCACCTTGTCTCCAAGTGATTTTCCAAATTGCTGTCAGAATAACTTTCTAAAACATAGTCTTAGTCAATTCACTGCTCTCCTTAGAACCTGCCGTAGCTCCCTGTTGCCTACTGAATAAAACTTGAGCTTCTTAGCCTGGCATTCATAGCAGCTCCAGCCCCACGTTACTTCTCTAGCTTCCGCCTAAGACCTGTGGCATTTCGTGCCATCTTGAGAGCACAGCCTCAGGCAATCCTTTGAGCAAACCACGATGGATTAATTATTGTCAGTCCCGGGGCCTCTGCCCATGGAGCTCACCTTCCAGTGGGGAAGGCAGACATGTGACATGTTTGTGGTCCGGTGAGCTGAGGGCTGTGCTAGAGGAGTAGATAGAATACACTGGGAGCACCTGCCTCAGGGGCATTCTCTCTTCCCCCTCTGCCCCCAAGGGAGACTCTCCCTCTGTACAGCTCTCCTTTCACTTGGCTTGTTGCCTGCTTGTGGAGCTTAGTATTTTGCGTCTTGTTTGGGTTAGTGAATGGGCCTGTCTTCCTCCTGGATGCTGAACTCCTCCAGGACAGGGGCCTGCCTGCCTTGTTTCTGCAACTGCAGTGCCCAGCATGTAGTCCACACCAGTCTCACCCCTTGTTGAACTCATGACCTTTGGGAAGGTAGGTGCATTTTTTATGCTTGGGGAGAGGAAGTTGGGGAGGACGGTAACCTCTGTAGCAGCAACTTGTTTTTCAGAACAGAAACCTGCAGTGGGATTTTGAGGTTTCATTCAACTTTGTTCATCTGGAAAAAGTCAACATTCTTTATCACTCCCTTGACTAGAAAAAAACCCCACACTTGGGGGGAAATAGCTTCCAAAGCCACGTTCTTCTTGCTTTGGTAATTTTAGCTCATTCAGGGCTCAGGTCCCAGCTTGGCATTGTCGGTCCAAATAGATCACTTGCTCCAGAAATGCTTTGGAACTTCTACAAAGTTAGCAGCAAAGCAGGGGACTAACCAATTTCATATGCAAAGATTGTTGCATGTCATCAGTGGGAGACTGCCAACAAGATGATTTATTTTTTTAAAAAAAGCAAGTGAAAACTTTTAATTTAGGTTTTGACATGTTCTGCTGATATACATTGGAGCAAAGATTGGAACTTGCCTGCTGTCATCTGTTGCAGATTCCACCGAAATGTTAACCATTGAAGGTTCAATCTGATGTGATTTGTCTTTTTCAAGAACCACATATTTATTACAACTAGATAGTATGTGCTACAGAGTACTTCACAGGATGATGGAAGACAGAGCCCCAGGTGAGCTGAGGTCTAGCTCTTTTGTGTGGTGTTTTGTTATTCAAGAAAACACTAATTTTTATTTTAAAAACACACCAGTAAAGGGGCTGGCCCCGTGGCCGAGTGGTTAAGTTCGCGCGCTCTGCTGCAGGCGGCCCAGTGTTTCGTCGGTTCGAATCCTGGGCGCGGACATGGCACTGCTCGTCAGACCACGCTGAGGCAGCATCCCACATGCCACAACTAGAAGGACCCACAACGAAGAATATACAACTATGTACCGGGGGGCTTTGGGGAGAAAAAGGAAAAAAAATTAAAAAAAAAATCTTAAAAAAAAACCCGAAACACACCAGTAAAGTGGAATTCAAACTTAGATCTTTGACTCCAAGTTTAATTCTCTTTCCACTGTGCCTACCTGCTTTGTCTTGTAAGCTCCTCAAAGAGGGATAGGTGTAGTCTTCAACTGCAAATGCTTACCAGAAAAGCATATATACCCTGGAGAGGTTTTCTCTGCTTCGTTTAAGTTTGCCAGGTATGAAGTTATACTAGGTGGTCAGCCTTATGCTGGAGGAAAATGCATGAGGAGGAATAGGCATTACTTTTTGTCTTTAGAGACTAATTTATTAAATATTTATTAAGTACTCACCAGGTTCCAGGTTCCAAATTCAGTGCTAGGAATTTCCACGTACTCTGCCTATACCCTTGGTGAGATAGGGCTTCTGGTTATACCTGGGAGGAGAGAGCTGTTCAAACAGTTGTTCAGTGGGTGCTGTAGGTGTCAGGCAGTGGGCTAAGGTTTCCCACATAGACAAGACTTGTGGAGAAGTATGAGACAGTTCAGTCAAAGAGTATGGTACCTAAACCAAGGTGGGATCGTGATGGATCTGAGATGGGTTAAGGAAGGAGAATCCATGGGATCTGGAATGGACTGGTTGTGGTGATGTTTGTGATGATAGTGTGGTGATCTGGACTCCCCACCCTCCTTGGAGAGCACTAGAAGAGTAGTTGGTTGGAAGGAGAGCTGATGAGTTTAGTTGGAGATATGTTGAATCTTAGGGGCCCATGGGACATCTGGGCAGATATGCCAGGAGAGCACTTAGGCATGTGGCCCAAGGTTCAGGAGAACAGTGTGAAATTGGGCTGAAGATCCCAATGTGGAAGTCGTTAGCCACAGGAGGGGTGACGTCACAGCAGGAGAGGGTACAGAGTAAGAGGATCTTGCAGGGCAGAACTCTTCAGAACACCAGCTTTTAAGGGCACAACTGAAGAAGAAGAGCCCAAAAGAGGTGACTGGGAAGAAGCAGCCAGAGATGGACTGAGAATCCAGTGATAACCAGGAGAGATCACTGTCCCGAGGTCTTTGGATCCCAGATCTAGGCTTCTTTTAACTACTCGACAGCTGCATTTTCCTCTGAGCTCATTGGTAAGATGTAGGATAGGACAGCTAAATATATCAGCAAGAGAAGAAAAGATTTGCATGGGATGATATTTTGGTGGTTTTCACTGTCTGAGTTTTGTCCCAGTGGAGAAAGGATCAGACCTGTTCTGAAAGGGTCCAGACAGCAGAGGTGTATCCAGAGAGCAGAATTTAGAGGGGTTGGTGGGAGCAATGTAACAATAGCAGAGGGAGCAGATGAGCGGTGGAGAGAGCTTCCAGCATGATGATGAGCTCCTGTCACCAGAGGTGGTAAGAAGGTCAGGGATATGCTGGAATGGAATCCTGCCCTATGGGGGAATTTGGTTAGATGACCTCCAGGTCACTTCCTTAAGTATCGAGGGGGAAGTGTTAGCTGAAAGAAGGGGCTTTGAAGTCAGAGAGTCTGGGTTCAAATCGTGACTCTGCTACTTTCCAGTTGTGTTACCTTAGGGAGATTACTTCACTCCTCTGAGGTTTAGGTGCTCATGTGTAACACAGAGATCATAATCAGCTACTTGCCCACTATGTTATTTAGCAAGGTAGTAGAGAAAAGTGTCTGGCACATAGTAGGTGCTCATTAAATATAGGCAGCTGTTAAAGACTATGGCGGTAAGAGTTGCTGAGAGAACAGCTTGCTTAGTCATGGATACCACCCTTTGTGGAAGGAGTGATTTAGAGGAGCAGGTACATGAAGGAGCAGACAAGTTTAAAATTTAACTCTTGTGTGTTTTAAATCCTCCTGGGACTTGGCTTAAGCATGAAAGGCTTACCATTTTCCCCCGTGTTTTGCCCCTCTGTGACCCTCTATGGGGGCCACTTATTACCCTGGCAAAACCTGGTGAAGCATGTGAGGGTAGCTAGACAAATGAGCCAGCAGCATGAGGTTCCTAGTTTTGTCTGTGCCCCAGCCGTGTGCCAACGCCATTGAGACGGTGGGCATGAGCGCTGGGAGACCGACTGAAACCTGCTCAGCACTTCCTCCTCTCCCTGTTTGGACGGCCCAGCAGGAAGAATTCAAGCATCTACTCTCACCCTGCACTGCACAGAAGAGAGAGACCTGGAAGTCCCTGTGGCTGGCCAGCGGTCACACCGCTGGAAGGAGCTGTTGAGGTCTTCTTGTCTAGTTGCCATGATTTACAGAAAAGAAGACAGAGGAAGTGACAGGTCACCCAGCCAGTTAGTTACAGAGCCAGGCCTCTATGCAGCGTCTCCTGGTTTCCTTCTGCCACACCACGGCAGGACATTGTTCTTTTTGTTGTCTTGGCTGGATACAGTCCTTGAAACTTGAGAATTTTGTCTGCCTTGGATTTTATAAAAATAAGCACCATAGGCCAGAGAATGCGATGTGCCTGTCTTTTCTGTGGCATGTCTGTTTTTATTGCAAACATAAGACTTTACAGGATTTTTGTGCAGATGAAAACTTTAAAACTTGCATATAGATATTTTTAAAACAAGACAAGACCTTTGTAAAACGTTTCATGTTTAGCCTTTCAGAATTTCATCCTTAGCTAACAAACCCACACAAAATTAAACTCTCTGGCTTTGGATCTTTTTAGTTACCCGCGTGATTATGTGTAAAATGGGGGTGAAGACAGCGCCTGTCCTATTAACTGTAGACTACAAATTCTGCAGGGTTTTCTGCACTGGTGAGGCCAGCTGTGCGCTGGGTTTCCTGTCCGCCTGCCTGGTGGCTAACGTACCATCTACTTATTGCCGTTAATGGGATGTTTCTCCCTCTCAGGTTAATAACAAATACCAAGTCCTTCCATATTTTTGAAGAGCAGCTTTTACTATATTTTATGGCTTTGAATAGGGACTCTATTTTGGAGACTGTTTAGAACTCGGTGGCCTTGATACGCCTGTAGTTCAGGAGTTTGGCATCACATCATATTTGTATAGTGCTTACTTCAGCTTGGGAATTTATGACAGCATTGTCCTAGGATATTGGCAGGATCTTAGGAAAAAGGCAGGTACTTCAAAAGTTATATTGATACACTCACTATGTTATATGTGCCTTTTATTTCACTTGAGGAAGTTGTAGCAACTTGGTAATTTTTCTCTGGTTCCTATAGGATAATTAGGTGATAGGAATAGAGCCTGAGTGTGATGCAGACTTGATTTGAAATTCTGCTTCAATTCAATTCAAATTCTGCTTCAATTCAATTCAAAAGCTATTCAATAGCTGTATGTCTTAGTTAAGCCGCCTCACTTTTCTGAGCCTCAATTTCTGCTTCAATAGAATAATTGTGGGGATTAAATACAGTGGATGGTAGTAAAGAATTTGGCACAGGGCATGGCACATGGTAGGTGCTTCCTCAAGATTCGTTGGATGGATGAATACAATTAGCTGACATCATAGTAGCTGGAAAGGAGGAGGCGACAGGTGATGCCCAAAGCCTGGGTGGTTTTCTGTGCCCTGGAAACAGAAGAATCAAGAGGTCAGAAACACTGAAGGTTGTCCCTTCAGAGGCTACACGTTTATTTCTGTTTACACTAAACCGACTATTTAGTCTTAAGCTTGGAGCAAAGGCAGGCTGACTAGGGAGTTTCCCTCATCCTTCTGAGTCCACTGCTAGTTTCTTCTGTGGTTTCCTGGAATTCAAAGCCAGAGGCGTATGCCAAAGCCCCGTTAAAATGCCGCATGAAGTTATTTGCTGTCTTAGATGATCCACACCACTGTTCACCTTCATTAATGTGACCAGCTAAGACTCATGGCTTCTTGTCACCCTCTGTTCAGTCTCCTCCTCACTCCTCATCCATCTTGCTTGCCACTGCCACATTAATCTTCCTAAAACATCTCTTTCGTCATGTCTCAGTCCGTGTTGGATACCTGCAGTGGTTCTCTTTGCCATGGGATAAAACCAAGCATATAACACACAAGGGCAGCCTCACAGCTGCTATTCATCGAACATCTGTGATGAGAAAGGCACTGCACTTGATGCCTTACATGCACTGTCTTCTGGAAAACAGTTTATCATCGCCATTTTACAGGTAACGAGACTGACACCCGCACAGGTTAAGCGGCTTGCCCAAGTTCCCACAGTTAGTGTGTAGTGGAACCAGAATTCTCAACCAGGACCACCTGATTCAAACGCCTGGGCTGTTTTTATCAGATCCTGGACCTCCTCCCAACCATTTCTTCCACTTTATGTGATCACACTGAGCATTCATTAATCTTCTATGGACTAGATATGGATGTGAGGTGTCACCTTCAACTCAGGATTAGGGTTAGAAAGGCCTGGAGACCAGAGGTTTGCTCTGTGTGAGCCAGTGTCCCTCAGGAAGTCAAATGTTGCATTCTGGTTGGGGTTCTTGGCACATGCTGGGTTGTAAGTGTCCAAAAGACGAGGACCCCCTAGCATAGTGCTCAACCCAGAACAGGGGCTCAGTAAATGTGCACTGACTGCAGAAAAGGATGAGTGGAGGCCTCAGATCTTCCTGAGACTGCATCAGGGAGCACAGGTCAGGGAGGAGACTGATGAGCGATAGGAAGGAGTCAGGAGGTAGAGCTCTCAGGGGAGCCTCAGTATCCCCCTGGCCAAGCATCAAGGTGGCCAGGATCCAGGTCAGGAGGTGTGTGGTTGGAGGAACTCTCACTTCTGCTCCTTTCTGCAACTCACCCCTGCCACTTCAGACCTTCCTGTACAGACCGCTCAGCCTGCCTTTTCAAAGAACCCATTCAAGCCCTGAGGCCTGGCTGCAGCCTGTTTCTGTTGTGCCTGGAGATGGTTACTGCTTTCTCGGGACTTCCTGAGGACAGAGGGGTCTGGCAGGAGAGCAGAAGGAAAGTGGTCTTCTGCTTTGAACTTCAGGCTGGGAATTTGGATGTCCTTATCTGTAGCCATCGTCCATTCATTCAGCGCCTGTTCTGGCTCTGCCACGTTCCAGGCATGTGTTGAGAGAGAACAGAGCATAGGCTTGGGAGGCAGAGAAGCCTAGATCAAATCCTGGCTCTGCACCTTCCCATCCAGGGAGCTTTAGGCCTTCTTTGAAAAAAAAAGGTGTGGCTAATGATACTTAATTGCAGGGTTGTTGTGAGGTGTAGTAATACATGTGAAGAGCCTTGTAGTGGTATCTGATAGGTAGTAGACATTCCACAAGTGGTACCTATATTTTAATTGAACTATAATTCATGTAACATAAAATTCACCATTTTAGAGTATGTACAATTCAGTAGTTCTTAGTATATTCAAAGTATTCTGCAACCGTCTTCACTAATTCCAGAACATTTTCATCACCTAAAATGAAATCCCTCTTGGGGCAGGCCCAGTGGCATAGTGGTTGAGTTTGCATGCTCCTCTTTGGCAGCCCAAGGTTCATGGTGCTCACTGGAGGTGGATGTTATGTCTCCATTTCTACAGAAAAAGGGAAAGGACGCTCACTGACCCAGCAACTTGCCTGACTTCTTATCCCTCCCAAGTGCCAGAACTGGACTTGGAGTCCAGGTGGTCTGACTCCTGTTTGTTCCACAGCTGCAGGCTGAACCTCAGCTCTTCTTAACTTGGCAGTCAAGGCCCTTTCTTCTCTAAGCCCCAAGCACCTTAGCTCCCTTCCACTCCTCTCTCTCCTGCCTATAACTGAACCATCTTTTAAACCATTCCACTCTAAATATTTCCCAACCTTCTTTTTTAGCTTTTATTCTTTACCCCTCTTTTGTGGTCCAGATTCTCACTGTCCTTAAATGGCTGTCCCTTTATGAGCACAAGACTGCCCAGGTGCCATTCACTCCACTCAAGTTCTTAACATACGGAATTGATCATGTTCACAATATCTGCCAATGTGAGTGGGAATTATTTACTTCAAGTCACAGATGATGAAACAGGCTCAGAGAAGTAAAGTAACTTACCGAAGATCACACAGCAAGTAAGGAGTCTGGCTCAAATGCTACCTCCTCTCAAAAGCCTGCCATGGTTGCACTGACCAGAGTTACTTCCCTTGCCCCCGAGATCCCATCGCAGTTATTTTCCCCTTATTCATACATAGTATTTGAAATCTAGGGTTATCTTTTTCATGGGTTTTTATCTTGTGTCCCCTAATCGGGTGCTCATTGTCTGTGTCCCCAGGGCCCAGGCAAGATCCTGCGAGTGTAAATTCTCAGGAAGTGTTAAGCTGAGGCACAGGAGGAAAAGCTCTGGACCTTGGTTCCATGGTCTGGGTCCTCATTCTCTTCACGTAGTGACGCTAAGTTCTGTGACCTTGCCCAGTGGTGGGCTCTCCAGAGTGGCACCCTGGCCTGTCCTGCTCCTCCTGTATCCCTGGGTCTGATTGTTACAGGGGTGGATACACTGGCTTCACCACTTGGAACCTCAGTTTCCTCATCTGCGTTTTGAAAGGGTTGAATGAGGTGATCTGAGGATCATTCTCAGATCAAATTTTACCTAGTTTTGTGAGTCTGAGTGATTGCTTCTCCCCACACCAACGTGATCCTGAGCTACAGAGTGTCAGCTCTGAGAGGCAGAGCATAGCTTGTCCTTTCCAGTTTGGTGACTTCTTCTCAAAATTTGCTCCTGCACTTGTCAAGCTGAAGACTAGCCCAGGAGCTTTGCCCCAGCACCTTCAGAAGCCCTAATACCACCCTCTGGTCCCCTGTTCTCTCTCTGACTCTCTGTTTTTTTCACCTGTGACAACCTCCACCCATCCCGTTTCAGGATCACTTCACTTGGAGCACTTTCTTTAGGTTTTACATTTTAGCAGCTTTTTGGCTTAGAAGGAGTCACCAGTGATTTGTAGGAGGGAAGCTGTTGCTCCTTTAGAAAGACCACAGTCCCTGTTGTTGTCCATGCCTGACCCAGTGGATGTATTGTACAGGCACAAAGAGAACAAGAACAGGCCTTTCTGGTGAGAGTGGAACCCGAGGATCTGCTTAGTGGGAAGGGCTGTTTTCATCTCTGATCAAGAGAGGGTGTTAACAAAGACCATCTCTTTTTCCCGGGCAGTTCCCTTACACTCCACAGCCTGCTTTAGTCATTGCTCCATTCTTTAAATTGTATCTTTATTCACCTTATGCTTAGGGAAATAAAATGATTCCAAGCATGTTGATAAGACCAACTTTAATGTCCCGTTCATCGAGTGCCTGGTGTGTACCAGGCACCGGGCGGTGGGTTGTGTGAGTTATTGCCGTCATCCCACCACTCCCAGTACTGAGGACACACAGGAGCTCAGCGACACGGAGGCCCTTGCCTCCCGCTCCTCACCCTGTCTCAGAAGAGCAGGGATTCACACTGAGGTCTCTCTGATACCAGAGTCCCACCTCCGACCCGCTAGGGCTCCATTCCCAACACCATCTGCGAAAATTCAGCATTTGAACTGCATTTGGAAATAGTTCTGCACTTATAAGCTTCCTTCTCAGCTTTACTAACAAGTTATGAGGAGAGAAGCCTGGCCTGAAGGACATGTAGGAGCATGTTTAACACATGCACATCCGCTTGTGCACACACACTCATGCTTACACATAAAGACCCTCAGAGACTGGATTTAACCAGCTCCCTGGCCATGTGCCACATCCAGCCTGGGGCACCGTGCTAGAAAGTACATTTAGGGTATAGCAGTGGGATACTTCAGGAGTCTAAGAAATGGTAATTCCCAGAGTCGTAGTTCAAGCCCAGAAAACAAGACCTCACAGTACTTACCGCAAGGAGTCAGTTCCAGAGTTGGTTTAAGTTTCTGTTCTGGGACTCTCCTGTTTGAATTTTTACTTTTGACATCTACTGTGAGAGACAGATCTGGGAAATAAAGTTTGAAATCTGTTCAGGAGAAAAAAATTCGCTTTTAGATTATCTCAAGTTGAGTTTAGAGAGTGAGGAAGTGAGGAGAAACCATACCCCTTAGTGTAGCACTTAACAGTTTGTAACAATTTCAGTATGTGTTGTTACCACACGTAAGCACTGGGGAGACGCTGGAGGCCTGTTTCCCACTCCTGACTCTTCCTCAGACTCATATGTGGTCGAGCCCCCTCCATTTTCTGGGTGTGAGCTCCCTTACCTGTAAAATGAGAGAGTCGGACCAGTTGGTTGCTGAGGCCCCTCAAACTCTGTCGTTCTGTGATCTGATACCAGTAAAAAGGTAGTAACTGTTAATCGTTCCTCTTCGATATCTGTCTTACCTCAGCCTGTCCTGTGTCCGGGCTGTGAGGGACTCTGCCTCCGCTCCAGTTCAGGCTTTACCCCGTAACAGCTGTCATCCCTTTCATGCCTACTGTACCTCAGCTGGCAGAGACCCACCATGTTTTCCTGGGAAGTCACTTGGCGTAGGAAGATGTCTGTTGTTGAGGAATTCATGTGCTAGTTAAGTTTAGACCAGATAGCACTCGAAGGGCCATTCCAGTTCCAAGATTCTAGAATTCCATAAAAGGCCACCCTTTAAGATGTACGTAGAGAAACCCTGGAGCAAATTCTCCGGGCACGCTTTCACACTTTGTACGGCTGTGCTTTAGCGTATGCCTGTGCTCCTAGCATCTGATGTGCACTGCTGCTTTAAGGAGCCTGCATGCAGGAGGGAACAGGCTGTGGGTTTGTTTGCTTTTCCTTTTTAACTGGTCTGGCCTCATTCATTCTCTAGCATTTGAGGTTGTGGGCATTTTGAGCATTTTGACTCATAATCAACCTTGTTCTCTTGATATACATTTTAGAAGACAAATCTGACCTTGAAAACAGTGTGATGCAGAAGAAAATAAAAATCCCCAAACTTTCTCTCAATCACGTAGAAGAAGATGGGGAGGTTAAAGATTATGGGGAGGAAGATTTACAGCATAGACACATCAAGGTAACAAAATGTTTCCTTTTGTTGGAATTATGCGGGAGCATTTTTGGATTTCTGATAGCTGAAGAAGTCCGGTCTGGCCTCCTCTCCCCGTGTAAATGTCCTCTGGTGTCACAGGCCATGAGTTTTTCAGGTTGGGAGAGGCTTGGGCCTGCTAGTGTGCATTTGTCTTGTTGGCCGACTTTCCAGGGAGCCCTGACTCATGCTGTGCCACCAAGCATCATCCTGTTTGTGCCATGTGTGCAGTGTCATCACCGCAAGGGTTTGAAACAGTGCACTTCTCCCCGGCCCACAGCTCTGGAGAGGTCACTGCTGAGCTCCAGGAACATTAAGTGTCTGTTCTCGGGCAGCAGTTCAGAGCCAGTCACTATTAGATTGCCCAAAACAGCTCAGGTGGACTTGCTAGCAAACGGGGTACACTAGGTTCGCAAAAAGAGGTTTATGGGACCCTGGGTTGGAAGAAAACTTTTCCATTTCCTTTGGTGTGCACCCCATGTGGTCTCCTCCAGCCTTCACTTGTAAACCTGCTAAAAATCTTGTTCAACAAGACAGACGTTTTTTCCATACCATGAGTGCCTTAGAGGAAAGGGGAGGAAGAAGGATGCCTTCTGCGTTAACCATGGTCTAATTTTGGACCAAGGTGAAGGAAATTCCCAAGGCATAGTCCAAAAGAGGCAGTTGAGTTCAGTTCATGCGTCCATTGCACTCCTGCCGTGGGCCTGGGCCTGTGCTGGTCCCTGGGATCGTGGAGATTAGGCAGATGTGGTCTGCCCTTGGTGGTCTCACAGTGTAGTGATGCAGACAGATATCCAAAGTGCTCATTACAATTTTAGTGGGTAACTTCATCTAGGCTGGCAGCACCTTATCCCAGTGGATAAAATGACAGGACTTTTATCATGTAACTCAATCTCAACGTCATGGTTTTTTGTTTTTTTCCTTCAATTTCCAGAAACTTAGTGAGAGGTTAAGGCAGGCTTGACCTGACATAGTTAAGGTGTCCGGAATTTTGTGTCCTCAGTTGTCTGCACCTCCTACAAGTGCCCCCAATCCAGAGAACTCCTAGCCCTCCTGCCCTGGGTGAAGAAATCATTTGGTCCTTGAACTCCTGTTCCCCTCAACAGAAGCTTTGTCCACTTGAGCTGGAATTTGCTCAGGCAGCTGAAATCTCAGCCCCTGGGGAGGCCTGGATAATTCTCTTCTCAGTGAACTGTCCTCTCTGTGTCCACTGTCTTACTGAGCTTCCGCTTGGCCAGTGTCCACGGAGAAGCTGGCAGTGTAGGGGAAGGAGCCTAGTGCTGGAAGTTGGGCTCCAAATTCTGGGTCTGGCGATGCTCGTAGCTCACTGTGTGACCCTGAGTATAGCCCTTTCTTTAAGCCTCAATTTCCTCACCTGTAAAATGAGGGAGTTAAACTGAAGAACCTTCCAGTGCTAGCATTCTTTGAATTTTTCAGTTAAGTAAACATTTAAGAAGCCCCTGCCAAGTGCCAGTTCTAAGTAGGCTGTGGAGAAACAGAGAAAACAAGACCTGGTTGCCGCCCTAAAGCATTCTTGAGGAAAGGTTACTTGATGGAATGCCCCCTTACCCTTCTTTTGGTTTTTATGTTTTTATTGTTGAAAAGATTTGAGTGGTGACTTCCCTGGAATGGTTTGGCCTGGCCTGATTTCTCACTGATTCTCCCCAAGTACACAGTGAACACCCACTGTGAGCCTAGCACTGTGGCACTGCCAAGCACTGTGGGTGGGGCGGGGGGCTGGGAGGCTGGGGCAGGTGGTCATGGTGTACTATGCATCCAAGAGGCAGAGTGGTGGAATGGGAAAAGTGCTGGCCCGGGAGACCAGAGTCCTGGTTCTGCCACCGACTGACTGTGTGACTTTTGGGCAAGACCCTTCCCCACTCTGGACCTCTGTTTCCCTGTTTGTAAAATGAAGGGCTTTGACTAAGTGTTTGCACAGGTTTCTCCAAGAACTGATGTTCTGTGGTTCTGTGATTCTAGGATTGTCTGGGGAAATATTGAGCTGCAGTCCAAGAAAGTCCCAGCTGCCCTTGCCTGAACTGATTCTCGTTGTCCTACACAGAGACCTGAGGGGCGGAAGCCGAGCGAAGTGGCGCACAAGAGCATCGAGGCAGTGGTGGCCCGGCTGGAGAAGCAGAACGGCCTGAGCCTGGGCCACAGCACTTGTCCAGAAGAGGTCTTCGTGGAGGCCTCGCCGGGCACGGAGGACATGGACAGTCTGGAGGATGCCGTCGTGCCCCGGGCTCTGTACGAGGAGCTGCTGCGCAACTATCAGCAGCAGCAGGAGGAGATGCGCCATCTCCAGCAGGAGCTGGAGCGGACTCGGAGGCAGCTGGTACAGCAGGCCAAGAAGCTCAAGGAGTACGGGGCACTTGTGTCCGAAATGAAGGAGCTCCGTGACCTCAACCGGAGGCTCCAGGACGTGCTGCTCCTGAGGCTTGGCAGTGGTGAGTGCCCCCGCAGGCCACCTACCACTCCGCACGGGCGGGATGCTTTGCTCAGCCCCTCTTCCAGAAGAGCAAGGGGGAGAGGTGGGCCAAGTGTCCCTGAGGCTAGGGAAGGGCAGGGAGCTGGCTCAGAAGTTACCCCGAGGTAGAGCCACTCTCTCCCACTGGGAAGCCGAGAGCAGCTGATAAAGGCAGCAGCCTTAGCCATCTAGAACACAGTGGGGGACATTGAGAAATGTGGCTAGGGAACAAGAGTTGACAGTGTTCACCACCACTCATTTGTGCATGTATTCAGCAAGAGGCAGTGCCAGGGGTTATGGGAAAGCTCTCCAGGGAGGTTTCAGGATAGTAAAGAGAACTAGATATGATCCCAAAAGAGTGTGTTACCTTAAGTCAGAAAGTGATAATGCCATGGGAAGGATGAAGATAAAATGATGGGAGAGTTAAAAGGATGGAGAGAAGTTATCTAACTGAGGGAGACTTCAGGAAGAAGGTGGGCGGTGAATTGGGCCTGAAGGGTGGGTATTGTTTCAAGGCACAAGAAGAGGCTGAGAGGAGCACTCACTGAGTATGGGAAGACACCTGGAGCCCACTAAGAAGAGATACTGCAAATGTGCTTTGAGGACAGATGACTGAAGGCCTGGAAAACTACCAGCCTGGGGTGTTGGACTTGTTTTGGTAGAAATGAGAAAAATTATAAAGCTTTTGAGCAGAGAGGCACATGACCTTAGGAAGATTAATATAAAGATGTATAGAACTCCTTTGGTTTGCTTAGAAGAACTTAGTAGGCTGTTATATTGCACCTAATCTTAACAAACCAGGTTTTTAGGTTTTCTCATCTAATGTGGTTTAGAAGAAGGAATCAGGGGAAATCTGAAAGGCAGCAGCCTTGACAGCAGGAGAAATGACTGCTTACCAGAGAGGAAAAGACAGAAACACTCCCTTCATAACACAAGACTCTAGTCGGTGTTGAGGAAGTCAGTATAACACTAATTCATCGCCCCCACATCCCCCCAGGACAGTCATTAATAACCCTAAGTCAGTGTGTTTTGATAAAAAAGGGAGTAATCCAGTCTAGAAACACAAGTTCTATCCCCAAAGTTTAAATCAATTACCATTTTGTACTCAAGAAGGAAGGGTTCCATTATCTAGGTACTAGATTTATGTGAAAAGCCTCAATCTTTTTTGATGTTTAGACGAACATGCTCTTACCCTACCTTACTTATATTTATAGATGCCTGTCCTTTAAACTGTCCCCAGGGCTTCAGTAGATCTTCAGGATGCCCCGGGGAGTCAGCCGAGGGCCTTCTCATGCCCTTGTCCCAAAGGAGGAAACTGAGGCTGAGACTTCCCTTCACTTGGGGAGGCAGTGGCAGAGCACATCTCAACCAAGTCCCCTGACTCCTGGGCTGGTCACCTCCCCACGCCCCGACTCAGCCTTGGCCGTTCTCCCAAATCGTAGCCCGTGGAGGTGCCAGTGACACTGAAGGTCACATGTGGTGTGCAACTTAAAAAGTTATTAAATTCTTTATCAAAATAAAATCTTAAAAAGAAACCCTAAATGTAAACTTCTCTGAAAGCTGTCTTGGTCTTGGAGTGACAGTGGGGGTGGGGAGAGAACTGGAATTTTCAGAGAGAAAAAGTATGTTCCGGTCTTCAAATGACTAATTTTTATTTTCATTGCACTCTGTCTGCTACGCCTTTTGTAAACTTCCTGGGGGGTAGCGGGGGAAGTACAATTAACAACATAAATTCTCCACATGCTATTTCCACACCCAGGGTAACTGCCTATTTCGCATGATCATGAACAAGTTTAAACTCCAGAAACCACTCCTAAACCTCTGGGGCAATAAGACACTGCATTTTACATCAGGATGTGCCTCTTTAGTCTTAAAAGACTTAGAGAAACTTGACCCCAACCATAGTTTTGTGTCTTGATCTTTCCAGGCTTTCCCATCCCATAGGCCTTGAATGCCATCATGAGGGCCAGTGGCAGGCTCTTCCCTGACCTAAGTTACTATGGTCATCAGAGTGGGATGGACTGAGTATGAATCAGCTCAAGCCGCAAGTCTGCGTGGAGCACCTGCACGTGCAGTACCTGGTGCTGTAGGTGCCATGGGAGTCCCGGAAAATCCCCCCCATCTGTGATCTGTGAAAGCTTAAAGTCCATTGATTAGCACTTGGTAATCGAAGAATGATGATGTGCCAAATTCTAAGACAAATCCCCAAGAATATTATAAAAGGGTCTCTACCCTAAAGGGGAAGGGGAAGTTGTTTCTCTTTGTGGATCTGGTCCAGTCTGGTCTAGTCTTTGGAACCAGGCAGGCCTGGATTCAAACCCCAAAATCCCCACTTCCCAACTCTGGCTTCAGGAACCTTGTTTCCTTCCTTCCTTCTTTCCTTTCTTCTCTGCACCCTTCCCTTCTTCCCTCTTTTCTTCCACATGTATTTACTCGTCTCCTGCTGTTTGACAAGCATTTTGCCAGGTGGTAAGAGTTGGGCATGTTTAAGATACAGTCTTTGCCCTCTGCCCTCGAGGGGGAGATGTCCACTGACATAGTCAGCGACAGCACTGTGCATAAATACCACCACGGGGACAGGAGCACATGAGGCTGTGGGACAGCAGAGGAAAGGCACCTACCGAATTTGAGGGGATCAGGAAAGAAAGGCTTCCTGAAGGAAATGATTTATAAGCTGGAGCCTGAAGGATGAATTTTTGTTATCCAGGTAGGAGTGTGCGGGTGGGAAGAGTGAGGGGCAGTCTAGGCAGAGAGCACCTCTCTGAGCCTTGGTGTTCTCATCTGTAAAATGGAAATAATAATATCCCCCTCGCAGCCTTGGGACACACAGCACAGTGCCTGGTGTTCTGTTGATTCTCAGTTACTGTTAGCTCCTTTTCCACACCATTTAGTGGAGGGACTAAGACAGGGTCTGGTTCGGGTTTTTAACTCTGGCTCTCACAACCAGTAATTGGCTATATGACATTGGGCAGGTTAACTAACTTCTCTGCCTCTCAGGATCTTCTATTGTAGGAGATAAAAGGGGTTATGTATATGTTTGTTCACTTGTTCATTCAGTCAGTCAGCTGAGATTGACCGTATGCTTTCTGAGCCTAGGAACTTGGGGAGATCCAAAGAAGACTCAGACATTGGAAGTTGGAGAGGGGAAGGTGATGGAGGTAAACATGTACGCATGTAACTAAGATACAATGTAATGAGTTCTGGGGAAGGGACTAGCATTCGAAGGTGGAACTCACAGTGAGTCGGGGAAGATGCCTCCCCTGCTGTAATAGCTCCTGCTCTACACGTAACACCAAGAAACCTGTAACAACAAGGCAAACAACAGCCAAAAAGTGACTGAGAGACCCCCTCTGATTGTCAACTGCATGTGCCCTCTAAGGAGCACATCCTGTCCTGGGGTTGATACGTGGCCTGGCCTGTACCATCCTTGGCCCCATGGGCCTGGCTTGAGCATTGCTCTTGGAGGCTTGTGCTTGCTTATATTCTCCTGTACACCTTGCCTTGGACCCAGTTCAAGGGCCTTTGTCCAGCTTGGGTGCTGGATCATCCACTCTTTAGTAGGCAAATTCAGAAACAAGAGAGGCCAACAGGTCAGGAGATGTTCAGTTTTAAAAGGAAGGCTCCCTGCCAGGAGGAATCATTGCTGACTCTTCTAGGCGTTGGCATCTTGCACACGGTGGATGGGAGTGGGCAGAGGGCAAGAGCCTGGCCTCTTAAGCCTGATGGGGACCTTGGAGTGGCAAGCAGGTCCCCTAACAGCCAGGGGTTGTAGTGGTGCACCTTGTGGAGGTTGGGGGCAGAAGGGTGGGGGGGCAGCAGCAAGACAGTGTAAGAAGATGTTTCAGAGACTTCACTGGATGGCTCGCATCTTCATTTGTGCACTTATTCGTTCTTCTTTCATTTGTTCCACAAATAAATATAAGATGGGTTTAACGGGAAAGATCCTCTAGAATATGGAGTCAGGGATTTGTGAAAGAACTTAGAGAGGATATAAGTCGTTGCCCTCATGTTGCTGATAAGGAAACAAGCTCAGAAAATGTCAGTGGCCTATTCCCAGGGGGTCTCCTGAGACCTGGTGCTGTGTCCTCTCTCTGGGCCCTTGCCCCACATGGCCCTCTTTAGTCCTTGGACTTCATTATTGCTGACATGGGGGTGACCCCTCTGCCCCGCTCAAAGGACGTTTTTCTATAGAACAGAACTTTCCTTTTCTATGATCTTAGCATGGGAAGCAGCCCTCTCTGATGAGAAGGAACCTCACTCCCTACCCCGAGAGTCCCTTCTTTCAAGACCTCTGTGACCGTGTCAACATAAAATGAGGAAGCATATGGAAAGAATATAGCCCTGTGGGCAGCATATTATAAATGTGCAATAAATGGCAATCTCTTTTTCCTTTTCTCCTCTTTCTTGCCCACCCTCTCCCAAAAGAGTAAATGCTGAGGATGCAAAAAGCATGAAGAGGAAGATAATCGTGCTTTATAAAGTACAGGTTTATTTGTGTATATATCTGTTCATGTATTCTTTGATTCATTCAGCAAACATTTATTGAGGGTGTGCCTTGTGCCAGGCTTGTGTTAGGTGCTGGGAGTATAGACATGAACAAGACAGTCCCTTTTTTAAACATTCACAAGCCAGGGGGTTAGAGCTGTGTTTATTAAACCGGAGCTTGGCAGGATCAGAGAATTCCAAGGGATGAAGGGAAGCATAACAGCAGAGAGCCCGTTCCAAGGGTGAGCTCCGGTGTATGTGGAGGAGTAGGCTCCAGGGTCTCTCTTGGTTTCCCCTCACCTAGGTGCCTTGTTCTTAGAGGTCAAAAACCAAGGCTTAGAAATCTCTTCAGTTTTTAGCACTGTAAGTACCTCTTAGAGAGTTAAATTCATTTTGGTGAGATTCAGGTAACATTAGTTCAGCTAAGGCTTGCAAGGGCTCTGTGAGGACTGTAGAGAGCAGACGTAATCCCTGCCTTCAAGATGCACACACAGTCCCGTGGGAGCACAGACATACGCACCGTGACACCAGCAAAACAAAACAAGGGCTGTGCTTGCAGGAGGGAGGGGTCTGATGGTTTGAGACTGTGTGTGCGTTGTCAGGGAGTGTAGGTGGAAATCAAGAATTCTGACCAGAAGAGGCGTAGATGCTAAGAAAATAGTGGTAATTCACGTGTGCATGGCACTTTACAGGTTCAAAACACCCTGACATTTTTATTTTGTTGGACTATTTCCATAGCCTTACTGCAAGGCCAGGTAAGGATTATCATCTCCATTTGAGAGAGAAGAATGCAAAAAGAAGAGAGAACATCCCTGTTAGCCAGATCACAAGCTGGTCAAAATTTTTGAAGAAGGAGAAAGCCATTGTGACCTGCAAATCTGTCTCTTTAGAGCTGGGTTTCTGTCACCTCTATTCCCCTCTCAGCTCGTGCCTTGTGTTCTGTCCAACGTCCGTTAAAATACCAGCTTTGATCTTTAAAATCCTTTGCGGTCTGAGCTGGATCTTTAAGCACAGGTCTCTGATGGTGCCTTTGAAAAGGCAGCTAATGTCAGCCAGATGCCTCCTGCTGGCTTCCCTTGTGCTGGAGGCGGCCTGGGCTTTGGCAGCAGAGATTACTTGGGTTTGAATCTCAGCTCTCTAACTCATTACCTGTGCACTTCAAGCAAGTGATTTAACCCTTCTCAGCCTCTGCTCTCTCCTCTGTCAAATGGCTGTCTTAATGCATACCACACACAGGCAGGAGAGCCAGCTGTGATTAAGAACTGTGTGGGCACTGGGGTCAGAAATACTGGGGTTTTGAACCCTGGCTTTTCCACAGTTTAATCTTGTTACTTTGGGAAGTTACTTAACTTCCTGGGCCTTAGTTTCCTCATCTGTAAAGCAGAGTCAATGATAGTACCAACCATATGGTTCCTAAGAGGATTAAATGAGTGAAAGCATGTAAAGACCTCTGCCCAGGGGCTGGCACATAGTCATTGCTCAGTGGGTCCATCATGAACGATGTAGGATCATTTGAGGATGCACGTGAGATAATGTGTGTGCGATGCATGGTATGTCACAGGCATGCATTGTCCTGCCCGGAGCACAGATGGGGTTGTCTGGCATATCATCATCTTTGGTCGAACCCTATGTCTCCTGGAGATTACTACTTGCCCTTGTAAGTCCTCAGAAATCATAGTTGAATAGTCCGTCTTACAACTACACCTGGACTTGATTTCAAGCTCACTGGTCTGTAGTTTATAGAATCTTCCCCCACCCACTTTTCCTGGGCAGAATTCTATCTTCCCAGCTCCAGTCCTCAAACACTCCTCTTGACCACGCTCAATTCTTCAGACATCACTGGTTATGGCTCAATTTCTTCTTTACCTCAGGCTCTCCTCCTGGGGCCTGTTCATGGCAGAGCTCTTTCCATCTCCTTCAGCCTTCAGTTCATTCTCACCAGTAATCAGGAGCACTCACAAAAGTTGGGCTTTGAGAGAGAGCTGGAGAGGATGGGCAACAGACATCCTGTCAGGTCAGGTCGGCAGGTCCAGTTATAGAAGTGAGGCCCAGGAGGTCCACCCTGCCAGCCGCCTCAATTGGTGGTGGAGCGGGGCCAAAACCACGTGCCCTGTGCCTCCTTAATCTGGATGGCAGGAGAAGACCTAGCAGTGAGAACTGGAATTGTTTCTCTTAAACACCCAGGTCATCCTCCATTTTAAAGGACTTTTTGCACTGTTGACTAAATAGGAATTAGCTGCAGTTCATCCTAGACTATTGTAAGAGCTGATTTCCAAGAGGCAGGAGTCCAGGACCCTCCTTCCTCCTTCCCCCTAGAGTTTGTTTTTCTGGGACGGTGGACACGGGGCTGAGGGATAACTCTGGGCTGTCCTTTGCTCCCTTCTCGGGCAGCCACAATTTGCGGGAGTTGTCGCGCTTTTCTCCATTGCCAGATAGGAATGTGCCTGCTGGTCATTGGCTTTGGTGTGGCCGTGTGACAGGCTTGTTTTCTGCTGGACTTGCCAGTCAGAGGAAGGGAGGTGGGAAAGGTGGGAAAGGGTCCTTACAGGCAAAGGCTGGCCTTTGCACACAGGCTTTGGGCCTGGCGCCAGGTGCTCTTCATCTAGGCAGCAACCTCGGCAGTAGATAGGATCATCGGGTGAGGAAGCAGGCTCAGAGAGATTAAGTGTCTTGCCTGAGCCCACACAACTAGGAAATGGCAGAACCATTCACACTGAGTTCTGTCTCGCTGTTCCACGTGTCAGGAGTCTGAGCACACAGGCACTCACTGGGCCCCTGTGCTTCTGCAGTAGCCGTCTCCTGCCTGCCCTCATGACTAGACCTTTATGTGCTGCAGTGGGTTCTGGGACTGCTGGACCCTTGAGCTGTTGGGTGGGATGTTTCCTGCCTAATTTAAGAGTCTACCATTTCTTCATAGTTTCAGCCTTGCCAAACTTTAGGGCCTCAAGATGCCAAACAGAAAATCCCTAGTTTTTGTTTTTTTTGAGAAAGTTTATTAGCCCTAAGCTAACATCTGCTGCCAATCCTCCTCTTTTTGCTGAGGAAGGCTGGCCCTGAGCTCACATCCATGCCCATCTTCCTCCACTTTATATGTGGGACACCTGCCACAGTATGGCTTGATAATCATTGCGTAGGTCCGTACCCGGGATCCAAACTGGCAAACCCCGGGCCGCCAAAGCGGAACGCACGAGCTTAACCACTAAGCCACTGGGCTGGCCGCCTTAGAGTTTTTATAGAAATTATCTCCTTAAAGAGAACCCAATCCAACCTCTCACCCCCATCTTATAGATGGGAAAACTCAAGACCAGAGGGAATAGGACATGCCTATGCCACGTGGAATTTGAACAAATTAATCATCCTGAAGCAGTGGAAAGCTAATGTTCAGACAAGATGAATGGATGGAATCAGTCTCAGCCTCACCCCCAGGGTTCAGCAGGACCCGGAGGCCGGCCACACCCTCCCTTGCTGGTCCCAGTGGCATTCTGAGTTTGGTTGCAAGTAATTCTTAGAGTCCCAGCACCTTTGTCCTGTCAGGAGCCCCAAGGTTCACCTAGTCCAGCCTCCTACACAGGGCAGGAAGGCTTCTGTAGCCTCCCTGCCAAGTGACCACCCAGCCTCTTGTAGCATTCCCCTGGAGACAGGACGCTTACTCACTGACTTCCAGTGCAGCTTCTTTCCATTATTGGATGGATCTGTAGGGAAGTGATTTGTGTGGGAACATTTATCGGACTCCTCCTCTGTTCTCCCAGGTTCTGCTCTGGACACAGAGAATTCAAATAGCGAAGACCCTGTTACTGCCCTAAAGAAGTCACAGGCTCATCAGCAGATGGTTGGGATGCCGCGTGAGCCTGCTGCGCTCTGGGCTTTCAGGGTGTTGGGATAGGATGTAGAGGAAGGCTCCTTCCATGCCTGGGCAGGGGTAGGTGCTGTAGGTGGCTGAAGAAGGCCCCCAAATGAGAAACGAGTTAGATTTATTCAAATGAAGTGTAAGGAGACAGCACCTCAGACAACAGGAGAACCTGAACGAAGATTTAGAGTTGTGTGAACAGCTGGCTTATTTGCGAACTGCAAATAGTGTAGTTTCTGCCTGGACTGCATAATGATGAGGTCGGTAGGAGGGAGAGAGGAGGCCGCAGAGGAAGGCGAAAGCAGCTAGAGACTGTCCCACCGCTCCTGTAGGTGGTGCGTGGCCTCCTCCCCACTGGAGTGACCCTGGGTACGGTCCCTCAACCTCTGGTTGTTGTCTCCCTCTGAACTAGAGAAATCAATCAACAACCATTTAGCAAAGATCAATCCCAGATGGTCCCTGCTCTGGAACGGTTCACGGCCTGAAGAAGAAACTGAGCAAGGCCAAGGTCATGGATTGATTTGGTTGGGAGACATCAGCCACGTGATGGAATTCTGCTCCCCATAACTCCTGCCCTCAGTTGCTCACTATGCCCCACAGCAGCCCCTCAGCAATCTTGTGCCACCTACCCCACTTATTCCCACCACAGCCCCCAAGCCCCCCCAACCCAGCTAATTCTGGTCCAGGACCAAAGGCCATTTCACGTGCATTCAGTGTGGGTGTGGGGCCTTCATGCTTCTTTGGCTCAGCAGACCCAAGCTCTTCCGCACATCCCTGCTGTTTGGATGCTATCTGGGCCCAGATAGTTGGGCGGGGAGAGAGATCGAAGAAATACAGGTGAGGACCCAGTCCGGTTTTCCCTGGCCACCCGCTGGCAGAGGTGAGGTGCTCCTAGAGGTGAGATGAATCCCGGGGACACCTCCTCCTCCCCACTGCACCCTGCACTATTGTGGAGTTCTTCATGGACCCCCTGGGGAAGTCAGGGGAGGTCAGAGATGAGTCGAGGGTCCACAGAGTGGGTGTTACGTGAGACACCTGGGAAATCTGAAAACTGCCGTTAGCTGAGGTGTAGGGTAGTGGAAAGAGCAAGTCTTTGGAGTCCAACAACCCTGAATTGGAGCACTCACCACCTGTGTGACTTTTGGAGAATTACTTTCCCTCTCTGAGCCTCTAAAAAGATAAGATCTGTTTTGCAGGACTACCATGAGGATTAACTTCTTTCATTCAACACATGTTTAAGGAGTGTTCGTTGTGTGCCGAGGACATTGTGCTAGGTGCTGGGGATATCAGTGAACAAAACTGTGGCTGTCCTTAGAGTTTCTGTTCCAGCCAGGGAGACATTAAACAAATCATCACTTGACAGTGGGGTGAAACGTGCTACAAAGCTAAAAAATAGGTCTAACAAAGAAGACATTCAGTAGATGTCAGTCGCCTTTCCTTCTCAGGGAGAAGCAAATGTGTCCTTTGGAATAGGCGTTTACAGTTCCTCAAAGCTGGGAAGATACCTTGACCCCATGTCTGGGGACCTGGGCTCACTCCTGCCACCCCTTTCTTGCTGGGCTTCTCCCCCGTGGAGAGGGGGCTCTCTCGGGTCCATTCCAGCTCTGCTGCTCTGTGGTTCTGACTCCCTCAGGGACCGACCCCCTTTGTGAGCATCTGAGCATCCATGCACTGCAGGGATCTCACCCAGTCCAGGACCTCAGGCTAGAACGCCGCCTTCTGCCTGTGCCTGGCAAAGCCTGCCCCAGCCCTCACTCACAGAAGGCACTCAGAAAATGGAGAAGGAGGGGGCGAAGGACCCGGAGCGCCACTGCTTGCTGTGATCCCGTCCCCTGCCTGACCGCCCCTCCACCTTCCCCAGACCTTACCTACCCATCAGAGAGCTCACCTCTTTCTTGAAGCCTCCCAGGATCACTGAGCCATTGGTGACCTCTCCCTCCCCAAACTTGTGCGGTTCATCCTGCTCTCCACTTTCTGGTCAGTCTGGGAGCCTGGATTATGTGCCGCTTGCCTTCACCATGTCACGATAACCACCCTGCTCCAGCCCTCCCACCCAATCAGCTCCTCCCATCCATCCCTTAAACCCCATCTCAGAAGTTTGTGACCATCTTTCTGAAGGCTTCCTTGTCCCCTCCAAGTGTGGCACCCCCCGTTTGTTTCTGTTCCCAATCTTTATTCTAACCCTCGTCAGCCACACAGCATGGTCATGATCTGTTCCCTGTCTCTCTCCACTGCTGGACTGTGACTCACTCAAGGCCAACGAGCTCAGGACTGGCGCTTAGTAGGTGCTTAGTAGATTCTTACTGGGGGACTGAGACCAGACTTGTCCCCACCCTCACTGGAAGCATAATGGGGTAAGAAACAGATGTGTAGCTACAACAGCAGGCGAGAGTGACCGATGCCTTTTGAGAGGGGACAGTGGGGTCCACAGAGGGGGAGCCTCCTGTCTGGCTCTGGGTCTTTTCCTCTGTCTCTTGTCAAGGGCCTTGTGTACCTCCTTCATTGTTACATGGCAGTTACCATGCTCAGGTCCTTTCCAACAAAGTGGAATCATCTTTTTTCTACCACATCTAGCATGCCTCTGTGCCACAGTCGGTGTTCTGTATGCCCCTAAGAATTTGGGCTTGATTCACTTTGCCTTGAGGAAGAAACTAGAATTTATACCCGAAGCAGAGAAACTTCCTATTCACTTGCGAAGTAAATGGAAGAATTTAGTGCTCTTTAAGAAAAATCTAACATTATTAGCCTTTCTGCTTCAGCAGAAATGGTATTTAGTATCCAAACATATATATACATATATAGAGAGAGAGAGAGAGAAGAAATAGGTGATTTCTGAACCTCCTGGAAGCCACGCAAGCATTAGCTTTTTAGAAAGGTTTTCAGAAAGAACAGCATTAGTCCAATTTAAGCTAGAGAAGAACAGAGAACGGTATAATTTAATTTGTTTGTTGTGCCAACAGATGTTTGCCCAGCCCCTTCTCTGTGCCACAATTCCGATTTCACAGAGGAGGCCCCTGGGGCTTAAAGAGGAAAGATAAATAGCAAGACCAGGATTTGCACCGGGTTTTCTAACGCTAAATCCAGTGCTTGTCCAGCAAATCACAGCTATTTGTATTCGATGCAGTACTGTTTCATATGTTCTGGTCTCAGCTCCTCCAGAACTGGGCCTGCCTCATTTGTCTCTGGGTCCCCAGGGCCTCCCTCAGGGCCAAGCTCCTGGTATGCGGTCAGGGACTGTGTGATGAATGGGTGTGTGAATGACTGAATGAGAAGACAAGTACTACCTTTTATACTTTTTTTAAAAAGCTGCTTTTACCCAGCTGAGAGGTTTTTCTCCACGGAAGGTATATTTTCCCCAAAATAAACCTGAAGTGGATCAAAAGGCCTCTTTTTTTTGATTCCTACTCTTCTCGCAAAGTGAAAAAAGTTCCTTTGTTACTTAAAATATCTGCGCCAGATCGTACAATGCTGTCTCTTAGCGCAAGTGCTTATTATTGTGGCTAATTTGGTCACATGTGTTTGAAAGAGAACAATGCCTCAGAAATTTTTAAAAGCAAAACAGCAATCTGAAGCGTTTGTTGTAATGAGATGTAAATTGCCAACATCGGGAGTGGAGCCGACAAAAATTTGCAATGAAGTGGTTTTTTTCCCCCCCTCTTAAATTAAAAGCACTAGAGCCCTCCCTCCTTTCCCCAAAGAAACCACACGTTTTTGTTCCTTTTCTTTCTGATTTTGTTATACTAAACACCCCGCTTTACTGATTGATTTACTCCTTCGCATCGGCCATTTTCGGAGCCTCCGCCGAGCCGCTGTTCTGTGCCTGCCCCAGTGCCAGGCTCTTCTGGAGGCATTGGCAGCTGGCGTGGTGGCTGTTGGTAATCCCCATTTTGCAGGTGGGAGAGCTGAGGCTCAGAGAGGTGAGGTGACTTGTGTACAGTCTTGCAGCTGGGTTCACACCCCCGTCTCCAAGATGTGCCTTTGGCTGCTCTGCCCTCCTCGTTGAGGCCGAAGCACCAGGTACCTTCTGTAGACAGTGCCGAAGGAGGCGGCTCTTGCAGAGCAGTGCTAACAGCTGGGAGCCACCAGCTATTAAACCGTGCTGACCGAGAATGTCAGGAGACCGTTTTCCTTGAGCGTCAGAAGATCCCAGGACAGTAGCCTCAGTATTTGTCAAAACTCTCTCAGTGCCTGAGGAGACCAGCGTGAGCAGAGGGGGGCGTGGGGGTGCTGTGGGCTGCAAGGACCTGCTCAGTGCTGGGCCTGTGCTGGGCCTTGGGCTAAAGAAGCCCAGCAGGGCCCCTGGCTCCCAGAAGCCACGGCTGAGTAACGGACTAGCTTGAGCACCCAAGCATGACGCCCATGGGCGGAGGAGTGAGGTGAGCCGCGATTTCCTGAGCTGCCACTCCATGCCAGACTCAGGATAATCATTTCACCAACATGGGGAACTCACTGACTCGTCAGTCTTGCCAGGTGGCTGTTGTCATTCCTCCTTTCAGAAGAGCCAGCAGGGTCAGGGAGGTTAGGCGGTTATTGATGTGTAAATTGTCTGTTGAGGATGGAAGCTGAACCAGGCACTGTGCTGAGCCCTGGTCTCTGACATAAAAAGACGCAGTCCCTGCCTGCCCTCAGGCCTCACAGGCCAGCAAGGAGACAGGCATAGAAGCAAAGAGTGCATCTGATTATTTTGGGGTAGAGGTCCAAGGGACGACGGAGCTCAGCTTCCTGAGGAAGCTCACAGCTCAGCTCAGTAGCAGGCGGCAGCCCCCGAGTTTAAACTGCAGTCTTTCTGACTCCACGTTCTAAGGAAGGAGTGGAGAGAATGACTTACCTCCCTTGGGAGGGACGGCACAGCCTCGTGGAGGAGACAGCCTTTGAGTCAGGCTTTGAATCCCTCGTGGAGTTGGATAGGTGCACATCTGTAGGGGGTAGAATGTTCTGGACAGAGGGGATGGCACAAGCAAAGACTAGGAGGCAGGAATGGTCTATGTGTGGAGAAGGGTAGGCAGGCCACTTTGGAATGTAGTCTGACTGTGGGGAGGGGCCTAGGGGAGTGGAGCCAGAGAGGTGACTCTCCCTCTGGTGTCCTTTGATGTCCCTCTGTAGCCATCTGAATTGTCATTCTGGGTAGATGTTTTCAATTTCTGCTTAACAGCCCTAATTTCTACTTCACGGGCTACAAAAAAGGTTACAGATATCTGAAAACAGCCTCCCACCCACCCCTACCCCACCCCAAACACCCCAGCTCAGCAGCAGAGCTTTATTTCAGAGTCTTTGCCCCAGCCCGTTAAAGTCCCTTCCTCCCCCCCAGCCCTCTCTCCTCTCTCTCACGTCGTGAAGAATTTACTGAGCCTGCAGTGTGCCAGGCACTGGGCTAGGTGCCAGATCTCAAAGAGGGTGCAGCTTTGCCCTTGAAGAGCTTCACAGTCTAACATGAGCAACAGACTGCCAGGCCGATGAGTCAAGTATAGTTTGCTGGAAGTATTTGCAGTCCCCTACCTAGTAGTGATCAGGGCAAGGCCTCACAAAGGAGACCCCTAAGCTCCGTTCTGAAGTCTGACCAGGGGCTCGGCAGGCAGATGAGGTGGCGTTCAAGGCCAAGACAGTAGTACATCCAAAGGAGCTACAGCCTGGGACAGTACAGCATGTGGGGGCCCTGAGCACAGGTGAGTATCAGGGGACAGCAAGAAATGAGAGCCAGAGGGAGAGAGGACGCTGGTTGTTCTGGGCCTTCAGGAGGCTATGGTGTGTGACTTAATTTTGAGAGTAGCGGGGAGCCTAAGCAAGGAAGGACACAGTCATGTCCTTTGGCAGCCACTGTGAAGACGGAAGGAGAGAAGCAGACTGACATCCGAGTTGAGCTGGATTCATTCCCGTGTCCAGCATCTTCCTCTCATAGAAGGAAAAGGAGGCTTTAGAGGAGGGACACGATCTTGCCAAAGGTGACCTGTGAGCCTCTAGCTGCATGGACCTCCTCCTCTCAGCCCATTCCTGTCTCTTGTCACTGAACATCAGAGCAGGAAGACACCTCAGATGCCAACTCAGCCATGCCCTGTAGGGAAACCAAAGTAATTGCTTAGTCCCCATCTAAGAAAAGATCAAATGCTTCACTTAAGTTTGTTTGTATCTCAGAAATTCATCCTGATATCTCACACAGAGAGCTGAGAAACTTTGGCTTCTGCTTCTGAAACTTTAGAATTGTTCATTCACTGTTGTTCTTTTATTCATTTAGCAAACATTCAGAGAGCACCTACTCAGTGCCAAGTGCTGGGGACAAAGAAAAGAATAAGACCTAGGCCCAGCCCTTGAGTAGGTCAGGCACTGTTGGGAGATGCTGTGAGAAGGATGATGATGCTGTCAGTCCTTCACTCTGCCAGCTCCTGCATCTACAGTTCACTCACCTGCGGTCACACAATTAAAACACAGCAGAGCCAGGAATGGGATCTGAACTCACTATGCCAAAATGAACTGTGCTTTTTCTTTTTTTCTTTTGGTGAGGAAGCTTGGCCCTAAGCTAACTTCTATTGCCAATCTTCCTCTTTTTTTCCCCCCAAAACCCCAGTACATAGTTGTATATCATAGTTGTAAGTCCTAGTTCTTCTATGTGGGATGCCACGACAACATGGCTTGATGACCAGTGCATAGGTCTGCACCCAGGATCCAAACTGGTGAACCCCAGGCTGCTGAAGCGGAGGGCGCTAACTTAACCACTATGCCAGTGGGCCTGCCCTGAGCCATGCTTTTTCATCTGCACTGTTCTGCTTCCCAGTCATCTTGCCTTCAGCTTTGTGCAAGGCTCATGCTTAAATCATTGGAGACTACAGAGTCTGTCTTGCAGATGGCAGATGCCAGCAACTCAGGAATGATATTCTTGTTCTGCGCAGCCCTGTCATGAGGAATTTTAGTAACAAAATCCTTAATACCTTCCCTCCCATTAGCCAAAGCCTAGGATGTGGCAGTTGAACATAGTGTTACAACCAGATTGTTGGTCAGAACTTTAGTATGTATATAAAGAGTTGTGGACCAAGTTGTCCACATGGTTGGGGTAAGAGAAGGTTGGACCATGAAATTCATTGGGTGCTCACGTTATATGCACAGCATTGGGGACATTCTATGACAGTAGCTAAATCTCTGATCCCAGTCGACTCCTGCAGTGTCTGCAGAGGAAGAATTTCCAGGATGCTGAACTCTCCGTTGGCCTTAGAGTTGCCCTCCCGCAAAAGTTAATCAAGTCGTTTGCCTTATTTACTCCTTTTCATCCTGTTTCTCTGCCCTTTGGTAATCAAGACATAATAGGTGATTTAAAAAATAGCCCATAATCTTTAAAAGCTAATGGAGAAAAAAAATCCCTCTTAGAAACCACCACCATTTATCTAGCTTTCTTTCACTGTTTAAACTGCACATAATTTGTGTTGATTGCATTAAAATAAAAATCAGGGTAGCTGCTGGATCAGGCAATCAGGGTCCTAATCTGTTTTGTATTTTAATTTCTTGGTTGAAATGCTCCTGTCCAGATACTAGGGCTTGGGGAGGGGAGGCCTTCACGTTTCTCCCCGCTGCTTTCCTGACCTCTGATCTTCCGCTGTGGCCTGCTGCACTGGAGGCTGCAGAGCTGGGGTTTTTGGCAAATACATGATTTGCATATTGCGGAAATTGCTACCCCTTCTCTACCCAGTCTTGACAGGACCTCTTTCCTGTGCCAGAAGCTGAGTCCCCTGCATTTCCATGCAGACAGGGACACTGTAGAAGACTGCATCTCACTACGACTTAGATTCTCCTCCAGGCTTGTCCCCAGTTTTCCCGCTTCCCCTCATGGCGTTCGTACCTCGTGTTATTTTCAAGCCTGGGTTTGAGTATAGTCCAATCGACGAAAATAAGCCAGCTTTTTTTTTTTTTTTTTTTTTTTGGTGCCACTGTGTGCTGATAGATGCGTAGTTAAAAATATTTGCCTTTTATTTTCCTTGGAGTTCTAGACAGATCTCTTTTCTTAACTGCCTAGGTCCCGCCATTGACTTGGAAAAAGTAAAGTCAGAGTGTCTCGAGCCCGAGCCGGAGTTGCGGAGCACTTTCAGTGAGGAAGCAAATACGTCGTCCTATTACCCTGCTCCTGCACCTGTCATGGACAAGTATATCCTAGACAATGGCAAGGTAGTGTTTCAAGCTCAATATCGCTTCCCTGCAAGTGTGTGTTAGTCAGTGTCAAGATGGCGAGTCTGGTGGGAGCTTTCCAAAGCACAGCCTGGCCGGGTGGCCTCCTGGCCCAGCCCTGAGTGACTGTTTCCAGAATTCACGTGCTGTAACTAGTGGAGCTTTACCGGGACTTTCTTTTTCTCTAACATTTTTGTTTTGTAAATATTGGGCCAAAGCAACCGTAAAACTAAACTGACATTTTAAAATAGATTATTAGTGAGAAAGATTTTTTTTAAGAAACCTGATAGTTTGATGAAACTTGTCTTACCCTCTTGTGAAGCCAGTTGCATAAAATTTATCAGGGAAACTAGAAGTGAGATTTCTGATGTACAGAGAACAGCTCAGTGTGTACCCATTCACCATTCGAAGCGTGTCTGTGTTCTAAGCCCTGTGCTAGAATGCCAGGGACGCGCAAGTGGAGGAGACCTGCTCCTTGTCCCTACACTGCTTTCAAGCTGTATATTCAGTGGTGGTTAGCCCCCAGTCCTCGGACCACACAACTCCTCAGCTTTTCTTCTAAGACCCTAGAAAAAACACCTTGAAAGAAAACAAGTGCTATTAGTCATGATATTGGTACGGGGTGAAAAGTAATGGAGTCTTAAAGTCACGTGATAGAGCAGCAGGGCAGGGAGAAAACTGTGTAATGTCTTTCTAACATCCACATGAATCCGTCTCAGAAGTACATTGAGCCCTTTGTCTGGGTGTTGGTCAAATTCGGTTTCAGTGTTACATTTCTGCCCCCATGGCATCCATTACAGACATCACCTCTCCTTCTCCCCAAAGAATCATCTGTGTCAGTCTATTTTTCTTGCCTTGTGCTTCAAAAGGTCTCTGTTTATTCAGTATTGTTCCCCAGTGGGCTGTTGAAAAAGAAAAGGTTGTTTTATTTGGGTTTGTCCAGAGGGATGCCTGCAACTGGCCAGACTGAGCCAAAGCAAATATTGTCAAGCCGAGGAAATGAGACCTGTTAGTCTTTAGGGCTCTCTTGGATCTGCGGCCATTCCCTCATGTCCCACTGAGCACTCCCTCCCCTGCAGAGCAGAACTGCTAGGCCCGGCTGTAGGCCCATGCTGCCTTACCTTACTCCAGCCAACAGGCTTTAAAAGTCAGCTTTATAGGGGACAGGTGGCATGACAGAGTGGAGGTAGGCAGCCTGCAGCCCGAGTTGTAAGCACAGCTCTATCTCTGTCCTACCTGTGTGACCTTGGGCGAGTCCTTCCCTTCTCTGGGCCTCAGGTCCCTGTCTGCATGAGGTCGGATCAGATTGATGGTCCAAGGCCTTTAACGACTGAAACTGTGTATCTGAGTTTGGTGAACCTTCCGCAATTGGAGATAGAGAAAAGAAAAGACTATTCTGTGTTTGTTGATTTCTTTTTAATCCTGATCACATTGTGGAGTGACTAGAGACTTTTTCTTGAAGTAGCTTCCAAGAGAAGTCTATTTCTGTCTTGCTTTGAAGACTGATGGACAGCTTCTGAGCGTTACGGGGACCTCATTTAATTTTTTCACACATGAGTTGCACAACAAATCTTAAAAATACCGATTTTGTTTCTTCATTGGTTGTTGCCACTATGTTGCTATAAAACTAACCTGGCTTTTGTTTGTAACTCATTTGTAGTCAGGCAGAGAAATTTATTAAGGGAGGGGAAAGGAAGTGGACATACTGGAGAAGGATGGCAGCTTCCCAGAGCGGCATTCCCCACATCCCGGAAGGAGCCCTCGTTGTTCTTGGCTCTGCTGTCGTTCCTGCCCCTTCCTCCTCTCTGCCTGTGTGAACAAGAACCGTAACCTCTGCAAAGCCTACAGCATTGGAATGGGATCCATTTCCTAGTAGGAAACTAGTTCTGTCCTACAAAACGTATCACAAAGACATCTTTTTGATCTCATCCTACCAGATGCCATATTTTTAATAACCTCCTTTGACACATAAGGCTGACATTTTGGTCAAATAGTAAACTGTGGTTTATGTGAATAGGGCTTGCCACAGAAGTCACTTTCTGATTTTGGTGAGGTGCATTGTTTTTCTTTGTCTAAGATGGTTTATTTCAAAAACTCATTAAATCATAAAGCTGCAAAGACCATTAAAGTTTAAATAGTCCAATTTATACATGGTATAGATGGGGAAACACATCCAGAGAAGGGTCTCGTCTACAATTACGGAACAGGTTGGAGCAGGCAGGCAGGAACTGAAGCCAGATCTCCTGGTTCCCAGGCCAGTGCTTTTTCCAGTCTGTTCTGCTGCATCCCTGAAATCTGGGCATTGCTCCAGGTGACCTGGAGCTTTGCTGACCCTGGGAGCCGTTGTCCCAAATGCCCCAGCATATACCCATGATTGGTCTTACCCAGGGCCATTTCTTTCTGTGCCATAAAGTTGGGCTTGTACTCGAGTACGTGTCAGAAAATGTTTTCTTCTCTGAGAAACAGCAGCTCCTCAGAACTGAAAGCCATTGCCATTAAAACATATTAAATATGGCCATCAGTTTCTTACTGCTGTGTGTTCAGACTAGTCCTGATCACTTGGTAGGGGGCAGAAGAGGCAAAACCTCAATCCCTCCCACAGAGGTGTACCATGACGGGCTGAGTCAGGTGGTGAAGGCACTCACGAGGCTAGAAATTCAGAGGGTGTAAAACTCAGCCCTGGAGTAGGTAAAGAGTGTTTCTGGATTTTGAACTGGTGCTTGAAAGATTAGGAGACTTAAGAAAACATAATCAAGGCATTCATTCCTGAATCTGGACAGGGGAAGGTGTGAGCAGAGGCATGGGTGGGGAAGAAGGAAAGGAAGTACCAGTTACTGGATATGGGCTGTCCTCCTGACGTTTTACTCATTCTACCTCATTTAGTCCCCCAGACAGCTCTAGGAGTTAGCTGGTGCTCTGCCTATTGTAGAGCTGAGAAAAGCAAGGCTCAGGCAGGTAAAGTGACTAGCCTGAGATACCAAGCTAGTAGGCAGAAGGACAGGATGCACACCCAGGGCCAGAGGCTCCTGGACCTGACCTCTTTCTGTTACTGCACGCTGGAAGAAGAAGGAAATGGAAGCGTTTGGGAGCCTCATAGTGATGGGTGTAGTAGGGAAATAATGGTTAGTAGGTTGAATGCAAACAGGATTCTAGAGGGCCTTTAAAGCTGACTGAGGAGGTTGGATTTGATGTGACAGGAAACAGGGAGTCATTCAAGATTCCAGAGAGTTGACATAAAAACACAGAGTTGAAAGACTGCAGAAGTTATCTAGTCAAAGAAGGAAAGCCGTGTTTTAGGGAAATTAATCTGGCAGTGTTGACAGGGTGGGGTGGAGGGGGCAGGGGCTGGAGGCTGGAAGGCCAGCCCCTGGCCTTTTTCTGTGTTTCCTGTCGGCAGTGTGAGCTGCAGCGGGTGTTGGCAGGGGAAGTGGCCAGGCAGGTACAGAGAAAAACGAACTGAATATTGATGTGTTAGATCCGCTTTGTTTCCATCACGTTAGCACCACAGTTGGCGGCAGCAGGAAGGCCCAGAGAGCATGGGCTTCAGGGCCACACAGATTTGAGTTTGAATCTTGATTCCAAAATTTACTGAAAAGTAATTTAGTCCTTCTGAATCCGTTCATGTCTGTAAAATGGGAATAATAATTTCTACCTATTTCTATCCTAAGTCATTAGGAGGATTAAATAAATTGAGGGTACAATACCTGGTTCATTATAGGTACTCAAAAACTATTAGTTGTCCCCTTTCTCTTATAGAACATTGGCTAAAATGACTGTCATCTCTCTTTGAAGAATCATAAATTATAAAGGATTATAGGAAAGCAAGGCCCAGGGTAGAAAATAGCAGAGACCTTTGAAAAACTGAAGTTGACTTCCATCTCTAAGGTTCTCTGATTCTGAATTTAATCTGACTCAAATTCCTTGTTTTTCCCCTATCTCAAGAAGCTTGCATGGGTAGCTCCAGAGCATCGTCAGGGGAGGTGCCTGGGGTCCAGCAGGAGCAGCAGGGCACTTGTGCTCAGTGTGCCTGATTTGGTACAGACTGCCCACCTGCAGTTCAGACTGCAGAGAAAAGGCCAGACTTGACCTTGGGTGGGTGTGGCCCCAGCCAGCCCTGGGCAGCACATCTCACTCCAGGGTGCCTTATCTTCCTGAGCGAGTGAACAGATGTGCGGGACGGAAGTTTGCAGCCTGGAAAGCCAGATGGATCTGGTTATCTGATAGCATGCCTGCACAGGTCACTGAATGATCTTTTGAGCAAAAGGAAGTGAAGTCAGCTGTAGCAGGTGGATTGTTTACTTACTGACATTTGTGGGTGGGCTGTGTTGCTATTTCTTTTCTCTTTTTTTGGTTGAAAAACCTCAGCAATTGGTGAAGCAGAAGGGTTGCTGGCTGACCCATCTGCCCATCTTTCTTTCCAAGCCATCTTCAGTAGAAGGGTCTTTAATCATCTTTGGTCAATGAGTCTTGCTGGTCTGCCATCAGTGTGGGTATGTGTGCAGTCTCTCAAACCAGGACCTCTCCGAGACCTCGCCCGACCATGCGATGTTGATGACCTGCAGGTCTTTCTGAAGACAAGGACTTTTGGCAGAGCCTTTTCATTCCCCTTAGAAAGTGTATCTCATTAGTAGCTGCCTCCCCTCCAGCCCACAGAGGCCATTTCCACCCTCCGTGGACTCAGCAGAAACAACATAAACAGCAAGGTCCAAGTCAAAACTCTGTTTTTTAATGATTAATGTTAGCAGATGGCTTTTGAGTTTTTAAAAGAGCCAGAAAAGAGGAAAACTTTAAAGGCTTGTAGTTCATTGCTAGATCATTCTGGGTCTTTTGCATTTATTGACGCTGCACTGAAACTTTCTGAGTGCTTCCTTTATAGGGAGCCTGAGGTTGTGTTCTGTTCTATGTGCTGTCAGAATCAGCCCAGGGACAGTGTGATTGTCTAATTTGTTAAAATCATAGGTGTTCTGAGCCAGAAGGAACTCAGAGATGAATCCAGCTCTCCCAGTTCACAGACAGGGAACCTAAAGCCAGAGATGGGAAAGGGCTTGCACAAACACCCTCAGATTAATGGCAGAGCCTGGACAGCTGCCCTCCCGCTCCAGTTGCCAGTGGTTTTCAAACGTAACTGTATGTCGAAATTACCTGGGGAGCTTCACACCATCCTCGTGCCTCGGCCCCACCCAGACAAAGTAACTCAGAATCTCTGGGAGTGGGGCCCAGGCACCAGTGATTTTCATAGCTCCCCAGCTGACCCCATGTGCAGCCAAGGTTGAGGACCACTGTGCTAGGAGGATCTGAGGCCCAGAATGTTCGCATTAAAGGGAGAGAGGTCCTTCTAAAGTGTAACAGAGAAAGGAGTTAAACATGCGTGTTCCTGAGATCTGGCCAGGCTCTGAGCAGCCTTGTGATACCGCGAGTATGGTTTAGAATCCCAGCCCTGCAACTTAATAGTTGAGTGACTTTCGGCGAGTTGCTTCTCCTCTCTCAACCTGGCTTTTCCATCTGAAATGAAAATCGTGTCCTGACCCCTTCCTAACAGGCTTGCCGTGAAGAGTTGAGATGGGGGATATAAAGCACTAGAACAAGGCCTGGAGCGTTTAGGTATTCAGTAAATGATGGTTATCATTTCCCTTAAAGAAGGTTGACTTAGGGTGTATGGGGTGAATCCCTTGGAGTGGTGCAGCGATGTCTTTTAAAGGACAAGAAAAGTTTCCAGCTGCCGTCCTTTCCCACTAAGCAGGTGCTCGTGTTCTTATCCCGTTCAGGTCCATCTGGGCAGCGGGATTTGGGTTGATGAGGAGAAATGGCACCAGCTACAAGTAACCCAAGGAGACTCCAAGTACACGAAGAACTTGGCAGTCATGATTTGGGGAACAGATGTTCTGAAGAACAGAAGCGTCACAGGAGTTGCCACAAAAAAAAAGAAAGATGCGATCCCTAAGCCCCCCCTCTCGCCTCACAAACTCAGCATCGTCAGAGGTAGGTCACTGCGGTAGAGACACAATGGCTGAGATACTGTCCTTCCCTCTGTCAAGAGTGTATGAGGCACAGTTCACTCAACAGTTGCTGAAGCCTCTCCATGCCAGGCCCCGGGCTGGCCACGGGGACATAGGAGCAGATACAGACCTTGTCCCGGGAGAGTTCACATTTAACAGGGCAAGTGAGCTGTGGACACAAGTCCAGTTCAAGAAACTAACATGAGACAGAGACAGGTGATGTGCTAAGGGAGTTCTCAGGAGGGGAGGAGACCCCTAGCTGGAAAATCAGGGAAAGATTCTTGGGGAAGGGGTCACTGGGTTGGGCCTTGAAGGATGTGTCAGACATGGAGACACAGATGTCGAAAGAGAGGTGCTTCAGGAGGCAGAAGCGTCTGGAACAAAGGCATGGAGGTGGGAAAAGAGTGCTGTTGTGTACAGAGAGCAGTAAAGGTGGAGGCTAGGGGACGCAAGTCTTGGGGTCCGAGCATCATGCCTGGAGCAGATAATAAGATGAAGACCAGCTGAGGGGCACGGGACTCAGCTTCTTGTGTTTGGGAAGAGACGGGGGTCATTTGTCCCCCTAAAGATGTGGCTTTGTCCTGGACTCTTTGATTTTCCTTCTTTCCCTTCCTTCCTTCCTTCCTCCCTCCCCCATCACCTCTCTCCCCTCTTCTTTCTTTCCTCTGTCTCACTCACTCTCTCTCCATTCATTCCCTAAGCCCTTATTCTTTGCCAGGCCCTCTGCTGGGTATTGAGGACACAAAGAGGGATAAGACGCAGTCTCCATCTGAAGGGAGCTCACAGTCTCGTGGGGAAGACGAACACAACAGCAGCTAGTTACTGTACAGATGAAACAAACCACAGAGACAGGCAGGAGGAGAGAGAGCGGAGAGAACACAGTCATCGCTAATTATTTTGAGCACTTCCTATGTTTTAGGTTCTGTTTTGGGGGGATTTATGTTTTTTTAAAATACCTTTACATATATTGACTCACTTAATCCTCATAACACTTCTACTGTTAGCTACTGTTATTATCCCTGTTTTACAGGTGAGGAAACAGACAGAGATGTTAAGTAACTTGCCCAGATCATACAGCTAGGAGGGGTAGAGCCAGGAGTCCAAGCAGGAGGGCTGGCTTCAGAAGCTGTGCTCCTGACCACTAGCCTGTAAGTGTCCAGCTGCCATGTTTTGATGAAGAAAGTAAGACTCAATCAGTCAACATGTACATTTTGAGCAGGCTTTGTGCCAGGTTCTGGGGCAGACAACAAATACGTCCACGAACAAGTCAGCCCTTTTCAGGTACCGATGAAGGTGTGAGGATGAAGAGGCCTGTGTTAGCTGGCTGGTTGGAGAAGGCCTGTTTGAGGAGGCGAAGTCTAACCAAGAACTGAATGTGGAGGAGCAGCCCCGTGAAGGTCTGAGGGGTGTGAAACAGGCCAAATAAATAGCAGGTGCAAAGGCCAGCGTGCTCAGGGGTAAAGCAGCCCTGGGCAGCTGAGAGTCATGAGTAAGGGGAGGGTGAGGTCGTGGAGGTGAGCGAGAGCCGCTGTTGTCGGAGTGTGAAGGCCGCCGTCAGCAGCTTGGATTTCCTCTTTCTTGCAGGAGAAAGGCAACAGAGGTCTTCAGTTGCGGAGTGACCAATGGGAGAGCAGTTAGGAGGCAGTGGTCTTGGGAGAGATGATGGAGCTGGGGACGAAGGCTAGAGCAGTGTTGGAGAAAAATGGCCAGATGTAGAGAATATTTTGGAGGTCAAGGTGGCAGGACAGACATTAAGTGACCAGCCTGAGGTCATAGCTACAACGTTTCACACCGGCACCCCTGACTCTGGTCTGGGCTGGTCCTGCTGTGGCGCAGCTGCCTCCCCCGCCTCACTGACCCGTGATTGATTGATTCAGGCAGCCACTTGTTTTTAGACAATCAGGGGTAGCCTTTAGTCTGCCCACTTTCTGAAATGGTGGAGCCTGATTTGGGAGGTTGCCCTGAGGAAGAGGCCTTTCTGAGGATGAGCCCTGCCACCCCGATAGGTGGCTGACCTCTCATTTTGTTACACTTGTTGGAATGTGACTCAGCAGCTCCCAGGTGCCCCCCCATAACTGGCTGCTCCATCATTATCATGGTGTGGTATGAAGCCATCTGCTGGGTGTCTGCCTCAGACACTCGCCTGACCACATCTGATTCAGCGTCACATCCTCGTTGTCTAGCAACAGGGCCTGGCACACAGTAGGAGCTCAGGAAGTGAGGGTTGGACAAATGAAACGAAGACCTGCAAGCCGATCCCCTGACAACCCCTGGTGTGCTTTCTTGTAAATCACCTTCCCTCCATGTCTCAGTTTCCTCAGCTGAAAACGTGCCTCCTAAGGTGATGAGGGTTGCGTAGGATTATAGCCGTGAAAGACTTGGAAATAGTCGAGTTTGAGGTGTGAAAATAAGTTACCATTCTTTGTGGACAAGCGAGCTGCCCCCGTGGAGCCCACATGACCTCATGATGGCCACGTCATTGGAGTTCACAATCCTTCAGTGCTTTCCAGCCCCCTGCCGTCCACTCACAGTGCCATGCAGTGGAAGTTAGAAATTGGAACCAGGTGTCAAAAGCCTGGGGTAGAGCCCCAGCTCTCTTTGGTTTAACTTTTAGCTTACCCTGGTGCATATTGTATTTGTTTTTGTTTCCCCAAGCTTAGTGCTGCCCCAGTACCGAGTAGATGCTTGGGAACTCCATCTGTAAAGCCAGGCTCACAGTCCTTGTCCTGGCTACTCAGTGGATCACATAGACATTTTGAATGTTCTTTCAACCCCATCAGACGATGTCTTATGAAGCTAATCTGGTTCCCAATGCTGTGGAACAACCTAGAAGAAAATACCTCAGCTGTGTGTCTTGGGGTCATTCAACTCCACCTGCCAAGGCCTCTGAGTTTCCCTCACTGTTCCACTCCCCTATTTTCTAAGCCCTTTTTAAACCTTCTCTGCTTTTCCCAAACATTAGTCTGTGCCTATCTCTTTCGCAAAAGATTGCCTTGTCTGTTCCTTCACAGAGAGAAAAAAAAAAGGAACTCCCACAGCTTCGAACCACCACACCTGCAGACTTACCTGTGTCCGCCCCATTCCTCTGCCTCGTGTCCCAAGAGAAGTGTTTCCTTTTCTCATTTGGGGCTAACCGTTCTCTCCTTCGAGATCCCAGCCCACCTGCCTTTCTAAGCACCTTGTTCCTGTTAACGCGCAGGCTCTGCTGGTTCCTTCCCAGCATTGTTTAAATCAACTTGGACTGTTCATTTCTTACAGAAGCAAACGAAACCTCCCTAGAGGCCACTTCCATCCCACGGCTGCTGCCCTGTCTCTCTTCCTTTTCACATTCAAGGTCCTGGAAAGAGCTGTCTACAGGCCCTGTCGGTGTTCACTTACAACGCCTCTGCCCTTCCATTGGCCTTCCGCTGCCAGCTGGATCTGTCCCACTAGGTGTCCCAGTGACTTCCTCCTTCCTAAGTCCAGGGCGCCTTTCTCACCTCCTCCCCAATACTGTTCGACTCGCCCACTCCTCCTTTACCAAGAAGCCCGTCCTGTGTGCTCAGAACTTCTCCTGCCTCTCAGGCTTCTCATGCCCCTCTGGGCTCCTCTTCCGCTGCCCTCTTCTCTGTCTCAAATCGTCTTCTCTCTCACTTGACAGCTTTCCTCAGCTGATCTCACCTCCCATTGTTCCCATTGCCCTCGGTGTGCCCATGGCCCTGGGTTGAAGTCCATGCTCCTCATCCTGGCTGATGCCTGGGGACCTGGCCCCTAGGGCGCCTCTGACCTCATCTCGCACCACACTTCCCATTTCCCGCTGTGCCCTGATCACTGAGGCCTTCTTCCCGTTCCTTCCTGGTCCCACTGCCAGCTGCCCCTCCTCCGATCCGCACGTCCCCCCTCCTCCTTGTCGTTCAGAGAGGCCTTCCCCAGCTGCCTTTCCCTCTCTCTCTATTACATCATCCTACCTAAAGTCTCTGCATAGCGTTTCTTATTTTTTTGTTTATTTGCTTGATAATTGTCTTTTTTCCCCCACCCCTATTAGAACATAAGCTTTAAGAGCATCTCGTTCAGGGCTAGCATGTAGTAAGTGCTCAATAAATATTTGTTGACTCAATGAATGATGACTCCCAAATCTGTATTTGACCTCAGTTCACACTTCTGAGTTCCTGGTCTATACATCCAGTTACCCACTGTCATCTCCTCATGGCTGTCCCGTGCCAGCGGCAGAGTGCACCACTCACTGATCTCTCCTTTTCCTTCTTCCCAAAGCCTCTGCCCCTTCTGTGTTCCCTGTCTTGGTGGATGGTACCACCAGCCAGGGACCCACAGATCCCTCATCCTTGACTCCTGCACACACTTCACTCACCATTTGCTCTGCCCCCAGATGCCTCTTAACCCGTCCGCTCCTCTCCATACCCTCTGCCCCCTCAGAGTCCAGGCAACATCATTTCTCCCCTGCTCTACTCCAGCAGCTTCCAGACTCCTCTCTCTGTTATGTAACTGGAGTGATCCTTCAGAAACCAAATGTGATCCTGTTAACCACCACCCCGTCACAGCCAGTCCTTGGGGCCCATTATTAAAGGGTAAGCTTCTTAACATGTCATAAAGCACCTTCATAATCCAGCCTCTGGCTCCAGCTCCAGCTTTAATTTTCAGCAATTTTCCCCCTGAACTCTAAGTTCTTGCCAAAATGAACTACTTTATTCCCTGAACAATGTTCCCTCTCACATTAGGGAATTTGCAAATGCTGTTCCTGGTGCCTGGAACGCAGGTCATACCCCCTCTGCACTGTGCTGCTTTGCCCGGCTAGCCGCTGCTCAACACCCGCATCCGCTTGCGAGAACCTGCCTTCGGGAAGCCTTCCCTGACCTCCTAGGGTGGGTGGAAGCTTCTGTCATGTGCCCCAGAGACCTCGTGCCTACCTCTCTTCTCTTCTGTCTCTTTGCCTCTGAGGAGCCTGGTCTAGCCACCCCTTAGTGCCCATAAATGCTTGCCGTGCAAGCAAGCGAGAAGGAAATTGATTTGCCCAAGGCCACACAACTGGTTAGATCAGAACCAAGCAGAGCAGGGTTTGCAGGCTTCCTGTTGTCTCCAGAGGTTTCTTGTCTTACTGAAATACAGTGTTGATTTGTCTTGTCTGTACTACAACCAGGCAGGTTTGAAGTCTGTCTCCCAGCCCACCATGCACTCACCATTTTTAGCCTAATTATTTGAGCTTTTCCCATGCAAGCTGTCTGCTGGATTGAGATTGTTTGTATTTATTTTGTATGATTTTACCACATTTAGTTGCATCGCTGTGTAAAAATGACAAAAGCCTTGATGTTCACAGGGTTGGTGAGGATTTTCTCTTTGGTTTTAAAGTCATTGCTTACCAGACAGCAGAGGCATGTGGTGAACGCCAGCCCTGCCTTAGCAGGAGGAGGCAGGAGGGCTGGAGGAGAGTCTCGCTCTGACAACAAGCTCCAGAATGGCAGTGAAACCTTATTACAGTCAAATAACCTTTTGCAGAGGGTCTTGAGTTTTCTAAATGAGCCACGGCGTTGAGTTCTGGTTCATTTTTATAACTTTTTTAATAGGACTCATTAGCGCTGGTATAAACCTTGTTAATTAAGCAATAATCTCAAATGCTCCGTCGCAGAGGGAGACGTTCCCGGCAACTGCAGGTGATTAATATCTAGAGCCTAACGAACCCTTTTAATCAACCAGAGGCTTGGTCCATGCTCCTACCCCAGGAAATGAGAGTGATTAGGATTCTGTGGAGGCCTCTGAAGACCTCCCTCCACATGCACCTCTCTCCCCTTGCCTCTTCTCCAACTCATGCTGGGGCTCTCAGCACCGGCACACCCACTCTCCTTTCCCCTCCTGTCCCCTTTGCCTCTTTACCCACGCTTGTTATCTCCCAGAGACTTAAGAGCTGGAAGAATCTCCCTGGATTATCTGATTTGACATCTGGTGAAACTGAGATCCAGAGAGGGTCCCACTGGAGGTTGCACAGCGACTAGAGTTAGAGCCGGATCTGAGTACCTGAACTTGGGAACAGTTCTCAGCACAGGTGTCTCCCTCATTTGGTTCAGGTTTCAGCAAAGTCACTGTGAGTGTCTGCTCTCTGCTGGCCCAGGGCTGGAGAGGGAATGCCCAAGAGTTCCAGGAGGCAGCTTGCCACGGGAAGGGAAGGGCTGAGAGTCGGGTGGGCAGCAGTGGACTCTGCCCATACTTACCTCCTTTCTCCAGGCCTCAGTCTTCTCCCACGTAGTTAGTCTCTGTGATCCCCTCCAGTGCCGACGGTCTGCATCTCTAAGAGGATTACCTGCTGTGGGCTGGCCTGGTAGATGAGATTTTGTTTGTCCTCTATAGCAGTTCCTTAAGATTGGGTTCTCATTCCTGTTTTATAGGTGAGGTAAAGCTCAGGTTCAAAAAAGTCAAAGTTCTCGCCCACGATGATGTACCCCTATGGCACATTACCCACCCACACCCCCGTCCCCTTATATCCAGAACTTTTATGTCCCCTCAGGTTTCCCTGGAAAAGTATTCATTCATTCATTCATTCATTTAACATATATTTACTTAATCTCACCCCTGTGCCAAGCACTGTGCTAGGCCCTGGCAATGAACATTTGTATAAACATAAAATAATTGTAATGACCTCATACAAGTGTTATGTTCCTCACAGTTTAAAGAAAGCTTGCAGAGTGTTTATCTCACATGCGCCATGACAGCCTTGAAAAAGGTGATCTGTGGTTTGTGATTCTTATTTATGAGGTGTTGAATCTAGGGCCATGATTTGCGTGAGGTCCCCAGGCTGGAAAGGGGCCTGCGGTCAGCCTCTGGCAGGCCTTATCTGGGGCTTGCTCTCTGCTTCATCGCAGCAAATGGCAGACACAGTAAAAGTGGCAGTCCTCGGCCTCATTAGTAATCACCACAGTGAGATACCACTTCACACTGACCAGGTTGTCAAAATCTTAATAATCTGACAACATCAAATGCTGTTGAAGGTGTGGGGCCACCAGTCCTTGCATACACCACGGGCAGGAGCGCCAGGCAGCACAGCTGCTTTGGAAGACGGTTTATTAGCATCGCCTAGTAAAGTTGACCTTGCACACGCCCGAACATCCAGCAGTTCCACGCCGAGGCCCACACTGGCGAGTTCCCTGCGTGTGCACCCCAGGAGACATGTGCCAGGCTGTTGGTAATTGCAAAACACTGGAAACAACTCAAGTATCCACTGACAAGAAAGTGGATCAGCAGAGTGTGGAATAGTCACACAGTAGAACACTACTCAACAGTGAAAATGAGTGACCTGCGAGTCTGCACCTCAAGTAAATCTCAAAACTGTAACGTTGAGTGAAAAAAAGCAAGTCAGGAGGATATAGAGAGTAAGGCCACACTCGTAAACAAGCTAAAAACAGGGAAAGGTAAACAATGTGTTATTTAAGGATGTATGCATATGCATTAACATTAGAGGAAAAGAAAAGCAAAAATTCAGGAGAGTGGTTCCCTCTGGTGAGGGCGAGGACAGGACGGGTTTGGGGCGGGGCGTCCAGGGGCTTCAGAGGGACCAGTAATGTGCTGTTCAGCTGGGTGCTGGGCACATAGGGCCTCTATCGTTATTTTTAAAGTACAGATTTACAGTGTATTTCTACTCTTTTCTAAGTACATTTTGTGATGAAAATTTGAAAATATAGCTATGCCAGATACGTGAATTGGTATTTGGGAAGTATGTCAGGAAGCACATTTTTCTTCCCCCCCCTTAAAAGATGTGTACTCAAATTCACCATTAATCCGTGGCCTTCTTGTTTCTTTTCTCTGTCTAGAGTGTTTGTATGACAGAATAGCACAAGAAACTGTGGACGAAACTGAAATTGCACAGAGACTCTCCAAAGTCAACAAGTACATCTGTGAAAAAATCATGGATATCAATAAATCCTGTAAAAATGAAGAACGAAGGGAAGCAAAATACAATTTGCAATAAACTTTGGATTTTTCATAAAGCCTTTGCGTTTTCCTTGCGTGGCTTGTGATTTGCGGGCGATGGTGCCGTCCAGATCAGACCCCACCGTGCACAGTAGTGCGCAGGCAAGGAGCCAGCAGGGTTCTGGGGTCAGCGCTTCTTCTGAACTTGGACTTCCTGCTCCAAAGAAGGCAGATGGATTTGCTGAGACTCAGGCAGCAACCTGGCGCCCCTGTCATTATAGGGATGGTAAAGCACTGTCTTTTCAGAGGGGGATAAAGTGTCTCTGAGTTGTCTATCACTTGACCCAGAATTTCAGCTGATATTTTTACCATTCGAGGACTTCTATCTCTGTTCCTCTATTTTGTTCTATAATAAAGCTTCATTAATTCTTTCATGGAGACAATCATTATCTTCATTTATTTAAGCATTTTGGATGTACAGTGGAGGTATCCAGTGTCTTTGAGGAGTGGAGCATTCAGGCGGAAGGAGAGAAAATTCACAAGGGATGTGGCTGCTGTCTGCTGATTTGAAGGGCTGTCTCAAGAGCAGATTGCTTTCTCTTACTTCAAAGCACAGATCTAGGACCAGTCGCCTTTCTCACGATGATATGAGTTTCAGCTTCCCTGGTCATTTGAATCAATCTCTGTAAAGGGGTGTGGGGGGCAGTAATGCTAGATGTGGTCCAGGGTTACCTTCAGGAAGTAGCAGGCAGTGTCACCTGGTGTCAGTTATTTTATCCAATCTTACATCTCAAATGATCTTTAAAGTTACATAATTTTTATCTCATTCAGTAACCGAGTCTCTAAGGTACCTGGTGCACAGTCTGGCAAACCACACTGTCTTCCTGTTGATTTGCACTTTCCCTTCTGTGATGCCTGTGAAGTCAGCATGGTATATTGGAAATGACAAGGGTTTGGGGCTACGCATCTGGGTTCCAAGCCTGGCTCCCCTGCTTGCTTTGAGTTTAACTTCACCTCCTGAGTTTCCATTTTCTGTTCCGCAAAAAGGAGATAACGTGCACCTTGCAGAGTTGCCATAAGGATTTTATATATATATATATATATATATATATATAAAGTGCTCAATAAATGTTGGCAACTGTTATTTTCTTCATTTCTGGTTATTGGCTTTTAGACATTGGTTGGAAAACTTTGGCCTCTGTTTTCTTTAATGGTTTATCCACTGGGCCGTTAGAGCATTGGTGGTCTGTAAGCAAAAGCTCAGGGTCAAGGGGGTATGTAAGGTAGGTGGCTAGCTCTTTGAGGAATTTTATTTTAGTAAATAATCCTTTGTAACATGAAATATTACATGCTCACTAACAGGATGTATAGATGGGAATTCCATTTTATGATATTTTCCCAGTGCTCTACAAACTAACGGTGTGATCTTGGTCCAATCACTTAGTGTCCTAGAGTCCTTATCAGTATAATGAGGAAGATAATGCCTAGCCCGCAGGCTTTGTGGATAATTAAATACTAATAATAACAACAACAACAGATACTTAGTATGTGCCAGGACATTCCTAAGTGTTTAACATAGGTTTAACTCATTTCATGAGGTAAGTAAAGTTTATGACACTTAGTAGTGTTCAACAAATTCATGTCACTAAGATGGGTTCATCCTAATGGCATGGGGCAGCTTGGGCATGAGTAGTGTGGAAGGCTTGAGAGACTGGAAAAAAGCATGTATCATGCTTGAGCTCATCCCCTCTCTGCCTGAGCATGGCGAAGCACAAACGCCCAGAGGCCTGTGCATCTTCCTTCAAAGACTGACAGTCTGGTACCTGTGTTAGAGGTGCGTTTAGGTTTGGGGGAAATAGTCATGGAAATATATATTAAAAAAAAATGTTATGATGTATGTGACAATGCGTATATTAGGGACAGAACAGGGTTGTGAGAGATTGTGGGGTCTGAGTTCAAATCCTGGCTTCACCACTTCTGGGAAGGTCACCTGACCTCTCGGGGGTTCATTTCTTCTCAAGTGGAGATAATGATCCCTGACTCAGGGTTGTTTGGAGAGTAATCCAGGTAACATCTGGAAAAAGGGTTCTGTAAATCACAAAGAGCCACACAGATTTTAATTGTCTTTAGCTTATGAGGCAGAATAAAATCAGAAGCAGATGTGACAGATCAGTCAACGGAAATTGATCTCATTAATTCAAGCCCTTTGGAGGGACGACAGTACTGTTTATACAAGGATTCACATTGTATTAGGTTCAAATACACAAAACTCAAAATCATTTCGTGTAGTAGAGTTTCCCAAACTTGTCCAGTCTTAAGAACTTGCTGAGGTGCTTAAAATGCAGATTCCTGGGCTTTGGCTTGAAGAGCTTGATTCAGTAAAGCCGGGGACATGCTGGGACGTGTATTTGAACACAGGTGCCACTTCTGAGCAATTCCAGTCTAGAAGTCCTTAGAAGACCTGTTTTAATGAAGGAACAAGACTGTTTCCTTTGTAAAACGATCTGCTCCTCCTGAAGTGCCTGAGGATATTTGAAAGTGAGAATAAATTTCCTCTTAAATGGCTGAGGATGTGCCCTCACACCCTGTGTCGAGTCACTCCTTCATGCTCCCCAGCGCTGTTTCACGGCGCCTGATGCAGAAGCTGGCTCTCAATCTGGGCACCAATGGTTTCCCCTCACTTTTGCACTTAGATTCTTTCTTTCGATTCTGGTGACAGCCAGTGAGTCGTGCGGGACAGGACGGTCAATGCTGGATTGGCAGAGCCTGAATTGATGAGGTCTGGGCACTGTCTTCAGAAGCCCTGGCAACGGGTTCTCTGTTAGCAGACGAGACAGAAAGATGTGGCTTGTTTCTATTTTCAGCAGAGGAAGGTGTGTCAGTGCCTATTTTGTGCCCGTGGTGCCTTGGATGCATTTCTAAATTATGACATTTATTTTGTAACTATAAAGAAATGAAAACCACCTTATAGAAATTTGTAGAAAAATAGCAAAACCTTCCAAATTGCACTACTTGCAAGGATTGTGATGAATCTCTTCTAGTCTTTTTTTCAAGGGTATAAATAAGCATTTTACATACCTGCAGTCATAGCAGATGATTAAGTTTGTATTCTTCCCTTTCCATTTAACATGTTTCCGTGTTGCTCCATGAAATTTATAACTGACAATCCTAACATCCACCAAGTGGATGGACATCAAGCTACAACTCAGCAGACCATCTGCTCAGCTGTGGGACTAACCCGAAGGGCTCCCAGTCCGTGGAAAGCCTGGCCACACACTTTGGTCCAGCGCGAGTGACAGAGTGAGCTTGAGTTTGGGTCGATGCATTTGAGTTCAGTTCCCAACTTACTACCTCACTTGAGGTGAGTTCCTTCATCTTTCTGAACACCAGCTGCTTCATTTGCGAAATGGAGGAGATATATCCAGTCATGGAGTTGTTAGAAGGATGGAGAATGTAATAGAAGTGCCCGAGCGAGAGTATATAGATGGCAGCCCGTGTTCATGTTGGCTTCTCTCCCCCTGCCCCACCTTCATTCACTCCTCACCTGTTCCCGTCTCTCACCTGTTCTGACCTCTTACACAGTGACCTTGGCTTTCATACCTGCCGTTGGCCCTCCAGACACCTGGTGCTTATCCCGCAGTGCTGGGTACTCATGGGCTCTTCCCTGTGCACGCCAACTGGGCCCACTCCTGGCCTTCCAGCTCCCCTCAACCCCCACCCCCCGACCTGGCTGACCCATTTGCCATTGGCCTCAAATTTGTTATTTATAAATAAAACTTAGATGAAGATTTTTGTGTGTATAGTTTTTTCCCTTTATATTGTCTGTCATTAGGGTCATTTACCTGGGTCAAAAGGAATGACATTTTTATCATTCTTGATACATAGAATGGGTGTGACTATGTTTTAAATTATTTTGCCAAATTAGCCTCATTATATTTTCCTTGATTATTTCCAAGACTGCACATCTCTCCAGAGTTTAGTTTCTTATTTACAGAAAATAAAAGCTTAACCTGTAAGCATTTCCAGCAGAATCTATTTCATTTTCTGTGTTTAGTTTTCTCTGGACAGTGTGTTTACCTTGGCATATAATTTTTACCTTTCTTTCTGCAAATAGACATACCAACAGATATTTTCATTATTGCTGTTGAAGGGATTGATGAGTTTCTACCAAGCAGCTTCAGAGGCTCATGGAACCTAAGAGTGAGCAGTGAATTTGGAAGTCTTTCCCCCAGATTGCCTCTGCACTGTGAGCAAGTGCCTCTCCAGACTGTGGCTGAACACCTCCAGGCGTGGGGGAGCCGTCTTATACCCAGGAGTCCATCCTATTACTGCCATCACTTAGACATTCTCCTGTTGAGCTAAAAATCTATTTCCTTGAGACTTCTAGGGCCGTTCACATTCTCTCCTCTGAAGTCAGGCAGAATCCTTCTGCTCATAGCCCTTTGCAGAGTTGACGGTGGCAATCATGGTTCTTCGCCGTCTGATAAATAGTTTAAATACTGTTCCACCATTTCTCATGTGAGAGAGGCTGCACAGGAAAGAGTGGGGACTCTGGATTTAGACAGCCCTGTGTTCAAATCCTGACTGCCGCTTAACTAGTATGTGACCTTAAACAAATTCTTAACCTCTCTTAGCTTTTGTTTTCTCATTTTTCCCCTCCGAGGAAGATTAGCCCTGAGCTAACATCCGTCGCCAATCCTCCTCTTTTTGCTGAGGAAGATTGGCCCTGAGGTAACAGCTGTGCCCATCTTGCTCTATTTTATATGTGGGATGCCTGCCACAGTGTGGCTTTATAAACAGTGCATAGGTCCATGCCTGGGATCCGAACCAGGGAACCCTGGGCCGCCTGAAGCAGAGTGCACGAACTTAACCAATGGGCCACTGAGCCCTAGTTTTCTCATCTTTAAATGGGAATACAATACCTACCTCACAGGGTTGTCTCAAGAGCTACATAAGATAGTGTGAGTAAAGCACCGAGGCATTCAATATCTCTTAGTTCCCTAATCCTAAGAACTCTGACCATCCCGGTGGCTCTTTTAAGGATGTGTCCCTAAAAGGGGAGGTCAGGACTAGACACTATTCTGGAAAGGATCTGATCAGCACTAAGTAGAGCAGGCTGTCACCTCTTACTCCTGGACAGCGTATCTCTATTAACATGGCCTAACCATGGTTTGGCATCTTTGGCGATAGCATTGTCTCATGTTGAGCTTATGGTCACCAAACCCTCCTCTGCTCCCTCTTTGTGGCTGACATGATGCTTGTCCCTTTAGTTCACTGTGTTGTAAGAGAAAGAACATAGATTTTGGAGCCAGAGAAACTGACACCAAATTCAAATCCTGACTTCACTATTTATTAGTTTAGAGGAAATTGGGCAAGTTCCCACCGTCTCCGGCCTGTCACCTTGTCCACATGCAGTTGCCAGATTAGTCATACCGGCCTGCTCTGTGCCAGACCTACAGGCCCACTCTCCCGGTTCTCAGCCTCAGTAAATGTGGTTCTTGCTGTTCCGTTTTTCATTTTAGCAGCTCTTTATGACCCCCTCGCCTCGATTGTGTGTTCTTAAATATATTTCTTAAATGAAATACAGGACTTTGCCTTCATCCCTGTTCCGTTTCGTCTTATTGGTTTCAGCCCAACATTCCAGCTGGTTGAGATCTTCTTTTCCATTTGTGTTTAAAATACAAAACAAGATTTGAAGAAAGCCAAAGCCAAAAAAGAAAATGCAGCCGTAATCGCAAGCACCAAGCCCAGCTGCACGTCCACTCCTGAGCCCCTCCTGCTGTCCACGGGCAGCACCTCTGCTCATGGGGCCAGCCCGCCTCCCAAAATCCCGCCTTCTTCCTTTGACGTCACATGGCAAACATCCCCCCTGTTGCCCAATTGCATAGCCACCATTTTAATGCCCTTCCTGGCATTTGGCCATGATTACCTTCTTCTCCCTTTGCTGGACGTTTTAGTTTTGTTGCCTCTAGTTTCTTGCTCTTAGAGATAACGCTGCCATGATTGTTTATAGTTGTTTGTTTCTTAGAGTAAATTCCCAAGAGTGAGCTAATTGGGATAAAGAGAAAGAACATTTGTAGGGTCCTTTCCATGTGTTGTCATATTGCTTTCCAAAAGGTTAAGCCATGTCTCAAGAAGGGCAAACAGGCATGAGTATTTGGAATTTTTAAAGAAGTTTGGCGAAATAGCTTTCTATGGGAATCTCTTCCTACGTCAATTGTCTATGCATACATTTGTGTATTTGAGATTGTTATGGAATTTTGTTCTATGATATATCCTTCCTCCCAGTTTTACAGGGTATAAATATGATCTTTTGTATCTTCACCAAGTTATCAGTAATAATGTTTAGTGAAAAGGAAAGAGCCGTGTGGTCCTCCACTAAAGACCCCACTTCTCACCAATCAGCCTTCTCTCAGCCGGATTATGCTAGGAGCATGGACTCCTCCATCTAGGAGTGGTCAGGGAAGGGCTCTGAGACGTGACGTCGGAGCTTACACCTGAAGGATGAGAATGGCTGTGAGTTCATCATTTGTCTGTTGATCTATCCCTTCCTCCATTCGTCTCCAACGTGCTGAATATGTAGCCTGTGCCCAGCACTCTGACAGGCACTACTGAGCAGGTCCCACCAGGGAGTCACACCTCAAGTGCGGCTCCAAACCCTGTGCTCTTCCCACCATTCCAGAATACACTCTTTCAGCCACATCCGAGCTGGTACCCAAGGATTTGGGCATTTACTGCTTCATTAGCTAATGGAGAGAGAGATTCAGTATCTAGCCTCACCACCATCTGTGTCCAGAAGTTCTCCCATGAGGAATTATGGAATTCATTCAGTCGTTCAACACATATTTGTTGAGTGACTACTCCCTGTCAGTCACTGGTCTAAACGCCTGAGATATGTCAGTGAAGAAAAACACAAAGAGCTTAACTTCTAGAGGGCGTGGAATGGGATGGGAAGGACGAAAATAGTGAACTTAATAAATCAGGAATTATAGAAGGTGGTAAATGCCATGAAAAAAGGAAGAAGGAGAGCACGATGCGGCCGACTAAGAGTGTCAGGGGGGAGTTTGGCTCCTTAGTGGAGGGCTGGGGGGGCCTCCTTGAGAAGGTGGGATAAGATGGGAAGATGGTGAGGGAGTCAGCGTGGGGCAGGAAGCCCTGCCCAGGACCCCTGCCATGGGGACTGAGGTCTCCACATAGTGTGGGAAGTACCGGACATTAAACTCAGCCTGTCCTCCAGGAGCCACGGTAGTACTCCAAGATGGCGGGGAGGGAGCGCAGGAAAGGAGGGAGGAGCAGTTCATTTCAACTGGTACTTTAGAACACTTTCTGTAACAGCAAGCAAGGGTAGATCACAGCTAGAAGGAGCATTTTCATAAGGAAAATGAAGCAGGAGACGTCGAAAAAGATGAGCACTTGAAGGAGCTGGGGGTGAAGGGTTACTCCTGCCTGCACCTCCTTCCCCTCGTCCCTCCACGAAGCTAGGGGTCCTTGGGGGAAAAGTCCACCGGGCCCAGGAATGGACAGAGGGGGCTGTGAGTCTGGCTGTCGTAGGTTTGAATCCAGGCTCCATCTCTTTCTAGGGGAGTCACACCCTTCCCTGAGCTTCTGTTTCCTCCTCAGAAAAACGAGGATAGTAATTCTGACCTTGCAGTATGGTTGGGGGCAAAATGCAGAAGCATCCTAGAGAGCTCCTGGCGTAAAAGCTGGCCCCGGAGCAGGCCCCGCTGACTCCATGTGGGGTGCCCTCCTTCAGTGACGCATCCTTCCATCAGACGTGGTGACGTCCGACCCTGCGCATACTGACGGGCTCTGAGGTCTGGGGCAAGCGCTGTCCCCCTCCAGGCCTCGTCTCCTCCTCTGTAGTTCAGTGCCAATAACCCTGCCTCTGAGGGTTTGCTCTGAGGATTCACTGAAATCCCGAGTGAAAAGTGTGCGAGCAGGAGCCTGGCCCAGAGCAGGTCCTGGTCAGATCCATGTCCTCTTGCTGGTGTCGTAGCCAACGTCCCCAGCAGGGTGGGCCCCTCTCCTCACTCCCGCAGGCGCAGCCCCCACCCTTTGCATGGTACAATTTGGAGAACCAGTTTTACCTAATGAAGGATGATCTACTCTAGACTATTGGTACTCACCTGTCTCTTCCAACTGAGCTGCTGGCCTGTGTCTTAGTCCAGGCGTTTCTGAAAAGACAAAAAATGGGTGCTCCCAGCATGGGTGCCCTGGATCCGGCAGACTAGGTGCTCAATAAATGCTTGTTGAATGAATGAATGAATGGCTTTATTATTATCACATTGACTTGCAGTAATATAAAAGACTTCCACAGATGCTACTTCCTATGATTCCTCATAGCGATTCTGTGATGTGTCTTTATTTTGAAGATAAGGAAACAGGCTACGATGAAGGGTAATCTGAAGTTCCTGACTCACATAATAAATGGATGCAACTTAAACCCAAGTCTCCCGAGGCAGAATCCACTGCTCGTTTCTCGGCAGCTGTGGTTCTGAGACGTCAGCCTGCATCAGAATCAGCTGCGGGGCTCCTTAAAACCCACAATGCAGGTCCTGCCCCGGAGTTTCTGATTCAGCAGGTCTGGTGTGAAGCTCGCGAATTTACAGTTCCAGCAAGTTCTCAGGTGACGCTGGCGCTGCTGGTCTGGGGACCGCACTTTGAGAATCACTGTTCTAGACAATACTACTTTTCCATATTGTGATCATGATAAGTAGCATATAGTTACATCTTGGTGATTTCAGACTAATGGGCCGTGACCAGCAGAGGCTGTGGGGAGAGAGGAAGAAGGATGGACAGGGTGCCTAAGCCAGCTCTGCAGCCCATTGCCTTGTGCTGTGGAGGTGAGCCCCATCACTTTGGGACCCACTTTTCTATGTGTAAAATGGGATTGGCCATCTGCCTCCCAGGGATGGTGATAGAGGGACTATTTCAAGTAAAATTTAAAATCCCAGGAATCAATAGGGTGAAACCTGTTTCAGTCATTTTCTGTACCCATTTCCAGGTGTCCAGGACATGAAGTAGAAGAAAGAGATCCAGACCCCCATGTGCTCCCTCTGCATCAACACCCACCCGCCCCAAACAAACAAACAACAACCAGAATTACTGACAAGTACCTATATCGAGTTGTCGGTTTGCTCTCTTTGTTCCTGAATCTGAATAATTCACAAGCTCTGTCATAATTACATTCACCATCCACTTTAGCATCTTAGTTTCTTTGTTCACTGCTGTATTCCCAGCACCTGGCATGTAGTATACACTCATTCAAAAATTGTTGAATGAATAAATGACAAAAGTCAAAGACTCGCCTGGAGTCTATGGCCCCAATTCAGACCTGAACTAAAGCAAGGACCCCAAAGGTGGAGGGAGAGAAATGGAGAAGAGACAGACCCTGGGGTCACTGCAGCTCAATCCCGGTGCTGGGAAGACAGCCCTGTCCCTTAGCCCCTGCCTAGGGACAGGCCATGGCGTTCCTGTTCAGGCCAGTGGTGTGATGGGAGGAAGGAGGTAATAAATGTCCAGGGCCTGAGCCACTCCTACATCGATTTTTCTGTGGGAAAAATCTGTGCAAGGGACCCTCCTCACCCCCTGGAACGGACACTGAAAATTTACCCAGAAACCTTTAGCAAGCCCAGATTGCCTGTAATCACGTTGGACCCTCTGGACCCGTTGCAGCAGCCGTCTGAGAAGCCACACAGGGAACTAACACCAAAGGGGCTTCCCTGTGGCATTGTCCCTGGGTCCTTGCCGTTAATTCCTCAGCAGTTCTCACTTGTGGCTGCCTACAGCCCCACCTGGAGCTCAGCAGAGATGGGAGTTTCATTTTGGGAAAATTCTGGAGGCTTTAGGGTCTGAATTGCAGCAATCGGGGACTGTGGGGGTCCGCTCACCCTACTCCAACCCCACCCTTACATACTCCTTTCCCTACTCTCACTCCTGGAACACAGGGACTCCACTGAAATGGTTTTCTGAAGTCAACAATGTGTCAGCACAGTTATGAATTGCCTTGTGCCTCTGCTAGTCTTATCAGTCTGTCTTGTCATTGTGCATCCATCTTTCTCACTGGACTGTGAGCTGTCAAAGGTAGGGCCACTGTGTGTTCCTCTCTGAGTGCCTGAGCCCAGCACAAGGCCTGGTACAGATGAAGTGGAGCTCTCCCTGGAATCCTGGCCCGTGACGACCAAAGGCTGTGGGAAACCAGAGACCGAAGCAGTTCCTTCTGCTTGGGAGTTAAAGGCCTGGACGGTTCAAGAAAGCCCCTCATGAGAACGTCAGGAGACTTTCCTGGTCTTGCTTCCCCAGGGGAGGGCATCACCAAGTCAAGGAAGAAGGAAAGGATTTGACTGTGGTTAAGTTTAAGGAGTCTGACCTCACTCACACTGCCTGGGTCTGACTCTGGGCTCCACCGCTTACCAGCCCTGTGACCTTGGGCAAGTTACTTAATTGGTTCAGGTCTCAGTTTCCTCCGTCATGAAACGGAGGTGTCAGGTTCCTGTGAGTGTTAAGTTAATACTGTAAAGCACTTAGAACTGTACCTGACACATAGTCAGCACTACGTAAATGTTTATTGCCATTGTGAGTAATGAGGGGCAAGAAGTGGAAGAGGTCAGATGTTTCAAGGAGTGCAGGTGAGGTTGGTATTGGGAGAGGAGGCTGGAAAGCGGGGTAGGGGTGAGACCATGGAGGGCCTTGGTCCCAGACTGAGGGCTGGACTCCGAAGACCATGGACAGCTGCTGAAAGATCGTGCTGGCATCAGTGTGGGGGTGTTTGGAGGGGGAGAGAGGAGTTGAGGAGGTTGGGGGTCACACAGGTGACAGTAGATGGGGGGCAGGTGTGCACTCTCCTTCCTCCTTAAGTGTTGGCACTGCCAAGCGGGAACCAGGCTGTGCGCACCATCCTGTAGCGGTCCAGGTGGGGCGTGCCCAGGGCCTCAGTGTCTGGAGCAGCACCTCCTCCATGCAGCTCCTGGGCCCTGGACCTGCTCTGCGCAGGCCCGTGCGGGGACTCGGCGCAGGGAGGGGGCAGACCCAGAGAGGGAGATGAAAGCCCTGGGGAGGTGGGTTGCAGGGCTGGCTGCGTCTGTGTCAGGTCCTCCCCTGGCTCTTCCTTGATGCCTTGGAAGCAGCAGGGTGTGGAGTGAGACAGCACAGGTTTAGACCTTTCGTCTGTCACTTTTCAGTAGCGTGACCTTGCCCAAGTGACTCAGCCTTCTGGGTCCTCAGATTTATCAGCTGTGCAGTCGGTTCACTTAGGGCTGTTGCCTAAGGAGCTGTGCACATGGCAGGCATACAGAAGGTGCTCACTAACAGACACTGCTCCCCCTTGAGAGCGACAGAAGCAGGGAGCGCCGATCACCTAGCCGGGATGTCACGCTCCGCCGTGCAGGGCTTTGGGCCTGGCACCTCCTGTCTGTGAACCTCGATTTCGTCGGTTATGGTGCGTGCGCGACTGGCCGTCCTCCTGCTCTGCCACCCCTCCATCCTGTGAGGGAGCAGATTTCAGCCTGTGATACATTCTTTCCCCAAACTGGTGGGAAGCCCCTGGCCCTGGATATGAAAAATGAGAGCCACGCCTGAGAGGCTCTCATTGCGGGTGGAAGGAGGGACGCTGGAGCTCTTCTTTCCAATGGCTCCTTAAATTATTCTCATTTTGCTGACTCGCGCACTTTTCCGAGCTAAGGAGCTCCGGGAGATGGTTATAGGCCATTTAAGCAGAAAGGCTCATTGGCTCCGATTGCTTCAGGGAGGAAGAGATTTAACACTTGCTGGCCGGGCCTGGTGCTGCCTTGCACAGGCCCAGGAGGGCAGGTGGGCTGTGCAGGCTGGGGCTGCCCTTCAGGGAGCCCGGACCAAGACCAAGTGCACCCTCCCGAGATTCTCAGTGTCGGCCAATGAAAGGCCCAGATGGGGTAGAGACCGGGGCCAGCTGGGGAGGTAGGTAACTCCCCTGGGTTTTCAATTATGATTATAAGGTAGCTTGTTTTCTTTCTCTTTTTATTCTTTCTTTTTCTTTTGTTTTTAAGATTGAGCTTTGGATTCAGACTTCCTTATTCAGAGTGAGAAGGGCAGCGACAGGAGCGTATCACTGCCTCTCCCGTGCCCTTTCCTCTGCCCAGGATCAGGGAATCTTTCCATTAGCTTTGCTGTGCTCGTATGTCAGGATCCACACTGAAGACTTCATACGTTTAATCATCACAACAAGAAAATTTGAGAGTTGGCTTTATTGTCTTTCTTTCTTCTGATGAGGACGCGGCAGCCCAGAGAGGTTAGATTTTTTGCACAGGGTCACACAGCTAATAAGTGAGAGGGTCAAGATTGAAATCCAGTTCCATCTGAGACCAAGTCCACTGTTCTTTCATCACAGCCTCAGGCCTTCTAGTAATCAGCACTGACAGGGAGCCAGCTGGGTGCCAGACTCTGCACTATGTGACAAAGACAGAGGAGCATGCCTCTTCCCCTGGTCGGAGTCTAGCTGTGTTCAAGGTTCACCTTCGTGTACAAGGTTCCCTTGTAAAGCAGCGCAGGAGGGTAGAAAGAGGGGAAGCAACTGCCCAACAAGCGGATAATTGTGCACGTGCCCCCCACCCCCACACACACTGACTTTCCTCAGAAAGTGAAAGACCTCACAGCAAAAAATGAACCAGCGCTACATGTACCAGCGTAAATAAATCTCAAAAGCATAATGTGGTGTCAGAAAGCCGGTGGTGGAATGAAACATAGAGTTTGAGACTCGGAGGTAAAATCTTCAAACATGCGAAACAATGCTAGAGGTTGTTCGTGGACAGAGAGAGGTGCAGTCAGAGCCTGGAGACCGGGGCAGGAAAGACACAGCCTGGCTTTGGGATAGCGCTGGGATCGGGGCGAGTGCCAAAGGGGCTTCCATAATGTTTTAAGTATTTAAAGCAAACGAAAAAGAGATCTAAGAGGAAAAGCAGAAAGCAGTAGGTTCCGAGCCATTACGCCTGGGAGGCTAATGGTGGGGGGTTTCCTCCTGTTGTGTGGGCCTCAAGTGCAGCCTGGGCCTGCCGCTCAGTCATGGGGGGTGGCACTAACTCCTCCCCACAGGCTCTGGGGAGGATTAAACGAGGGATCAGTTAAAGGCACTTTGCAAACTGTAAAACACCATACGGATGTAAATTGATGCTGCACTCCTGTGCTATTTTCCTGCCTTCCTGACTACACTGTGACTTCCCTGAGGGCAGGGACAATCGTAATTCATCTCCTGACCCCAGTCCAAGCTCAGGAACGGCTGCTGGCCCTGGGCCAGAGCTCCGGATCTGGTGAGGCTTGCTGTCAGCGCCTCTCCCCAGTCCGTCGCCGCCTTTGCTCCTGAAGACTGTTGGGACTGAGGAGGAGCAGCTTACCCCAGGTTTCCACCCCTCGTGGGCACATACAATTGATTGCTCCATGCCGCGTCAGGTACTTATTTAAGGAGAGAAAGGTCGAGAAGAATCCTATCTTGGGTCCTGTGGGCACAATGAGGGATGTGGTATTAAAAGCCCGTCCCTCCTAGGCTTTCGGAGGTACCCAGCAAGGTGCCCTCCTGATCTGCGCATTCTGTCTGCACAGATAGCCTGGGGGCAAAGGAGGTGTGAGTGACCCAATTTGATGAACGACTTCCCTGAACTGAGTCCCCACAGAGCCCTTACTTAATCCTTCCATGGCTCTCTGAGATGGTTGTCATCACCCAACAGGAAGATGAGGATGCTGAAGCTGGAGCCATAATGATGGGCAAAGTCAGAATTCAGATCCAAGTCTGGTAGATTCCAGAACCTGTGCTCTTCTCCGCAGCCCGAGGTGTCTCCACACACTGCGAAGGCAGAGCTGTCCCCAGAGAATGCGCCCCCTCTCCCGTAATTCAGCTGAGTGGTGGCCGAGGCAGGGACTGCAGTGGGACAGTCACATTTCAGAGCCAACCAGAGGGGCTGCCACTTGGAGGTCCCTTTGTATTTTGAGTATGCAGTCTCTAATTAGACTTTGCCTTAATTGCAAGATTTCCATACGCCCTGCCACTTCCGTGTACTCTATCTGGGGATAAACACGTCCATCAAGCGAGAAGCAAATTGTGGCTGTTGCCTTGGCCCCGTCATCCCGTTCACTTGCTCCCCGGCAGTTCCTCTGGGGACATAGCTCACCCCTCCCCTGTGGGAGTGCTCTGGGGCCCACATTTTAATCAGAAGTATGCCTGCCTCTAGGAAAAAGGGTAGGGGCACACCTTGAAAGTGATTAAATTTAATAACCAAGGACCATAAAAAGTCAGCTTTGCAATGCATAATTTCACCAGGTATTTATTTATTTCATCACGTGGCCACATTCTGTATGCTGGATGGGGACACTTTATTAAAAATGCCATTTATTTTAACAGCAGCAATAAGGGAAACAAACACCTTTTTTTTTCCTTCCTCCCCACTGTGTTAAAGGTATTTGTGGTTATTAAATTACTCTTTAGTAGAGGACTGCCTGTCTCCAAATTTACTCTGAAGTGTTTCAATAAAATGATCTCCAATGTTTATTCACTCAGCAAATACTCACCCGAAGCTGCTCCGGGTCAGGTACTGTGCTGGCACAGGGATACTGAGGGGCGTGGCAGAGTCCATCCCCTCCTCCCAGGAGCTCACAGGGCATGAGGCAGGGGCCGTGACATGCATCCCAAGGCACAGCACAGGGCTCGGCCGCCAGGGCCTCTTCAAGCAGTTTTTACTCAAGAAATGAATGAGTGAATGAATGAGGGGATGAGTAGAGAGAGGGAAATTGACCACCTCAGTGTTACAGAGCTGGGCCTGAAGCTGTGCAGGGTAGTGCAGGGGCATAAAAGAAGGCTTGGTTGACTTTCCTTGAGTGTCCTAGAGGAGGTGACTCTCAGGGGAGAGCTGGGCCGGGGGAGGGCAGACGGCGTTTCAAGCAGAGGGGATAGGGTGAGGCGAGGACTGTGGCCGTGCACCCTCTCCCTGCGGACATCTGCCCGGCTGCCCCCACTTCCTCCAGATCTGGCTCACAGCTCCTCGTCAGAAGCTCTCTCCTTGTCTGCCCATCACACACATTGCACCCACCCCAGGGTGCTCTCTTGTCCTCTCTGCCGCTTTCGTTTTCTCCCATCCTGACAGATTTATTTGGATACTGTCCTAGCCTCACCACCAGCTGAAATGTCAGCGTCATAAGAGCGATGACTAGAGGAGTGACTAGTGCATAACAGAGGCTCAAAGTTGAGAGACTGAGTGAACAAGGGACTGAAGAAGCTCAGGGTTTTCTCGGAACCATAAGAGGTTTCAGTGTGGGGTCTGGAGAGCGAGGTCTGAGTGGGGCTCCTGAGACACAAGGCTGTGGGGCAGTTGGGGCTGGAGCCCCTGGGCATACAGGCCTCACATGCCCACTGAGGACTAGACTTTGCTTTGAGGTGGTAGTGGGGAGCCAGTGAAGGGCGTCGAGCCCTGAGTGACGTGGTCAGGTTGCTGTTTCAGCAGGACCCCTCTGGAGGAATTGTAGATGATGAATGGGAGGAGGTGAGGCTGATTGAATGGTCCCTGCAAGAAATTTGGAGACCAGAGCAAAGCAGGGCTTGTGGGAATGAAGGGGTGGGCCAGGCAGATCAAAACAGGAATATGTGTTTGGGGTAAAGCCAGCGTGATTGCTGATTAGAGAGGGAGAGAGAGAAGAGGCAGCTTGGCCACAACCCCCCTGTCTCTGGCGTGGCTGGGCGGGTGGGCAGTGATGTCACTCACTGCGAGGGGACTAGGGATTTGTCCTCCCTGGGGGCACTGTGGCAGGGCCGTGGAGAAATACTTGTTCTAATAGGAATCCTTGGCTGAACGTGAACCACATTGTTGGAAAGCAGCATCCAAATGTGGGTCTCCTGTTTGGGGGCCCCTAGTGAGCCCTGGAAATGCAGCCGACAGGTGATCGCCTATCCGGTCAGGGGCCTCCCAGAGTCTGCCCGTCTCTACCAACCGCTCAGGCCAAGATGTCCAGCCTTAGTGCCCCATTCCCATAAAGAGAGCCACGTGGTAATAGAATGAGCATAGGATTTTAGTTCAGAACAAATAGGCGTGAGTCTCACCTCCATTATGAGCAAGCCAAGGGAGACGGGAATTTGGTCTCCCTAAGCCTCAGTTTCATCAACTGCAAAATGGGAATAATGATGCTACCTGTCTGGCAGTGTTATATTGAAGATCTACTTGCTGAAGGGATGCAAGCAAGCTCAGTAAACCAAAAAGGGCCACTCAATTGGCAGAATCCGGGAAACGCTGCAGATGAGCGGGAGGGAGCGGCAGGTGGGCCCCAGCACCCGGCCCAGCGCCGCTGGCAGAGGCAGAGGAGGGAGAAGCTCTGTGCCCAGCCTGTCGCTCAGGGTCTTCCTCAGAACCTGGAAGCTGGTCAAGCTGCAGCTGACTCCACGGCTTCCTCAAACGTCTGCTCCATCCAGGCCCTGCCGGGCCCTTCCCGAGAGGGCTGAGCTTCCTCCCCACAGAGGACTGCAGGGGCCCATTCCTTGGAGAGCTTTGCTCTCAGAGAAACTCATGGTGCCGCTCATCTTGTGACCCCAGCAGCCTCGCCTCTCTAGGCACCCGAGCTGCTCTGTGCTTCCCCTCTACTCGCTCAGCCCCCGACGGCGCACCCCCCCCCCCCCGCCCCCGCCCAACCTTCTCCACCATGAACAAACTGCTCCACGGCCAGGCGCTTTGTAGAACATTCCTCCACCGTCCTCCCGTCTGAAACCTGCCTGTCCCCTGAGGATGGGGTTCCCCCCTTGCTGTCTCCCCATCTCTCTCTTCTGGGTCCACTCCTGGGCCACTGCTCACCTCAGGTGACATCTTTCTAGGAAACCTGCTGAGTGCCAGGTCAACCTGAGTGTGCCTTCTCTGGGTCACTGTCGATGAGGGCACTGCTCACAGTTGGTGAATTCTGTTTGTTCAGTGTCTGTCTCACCCACCAGACCAAGGACTTCTCAAGGACAGTGACTGTGTCTTGCTCACCACATGTCCCGTGCCCAGCACAGCATGGCATGGCACAGCGTGGGTATCGGTCAAGGGTGCTGAGGGCCCCATCTGGTGGAAAGTGGATACTCAGCAGTACTTTCCCCAGAATAAAGGGGCACTGAGCCCTGAAAATGGCTAGCAATTCTTGGATGGGGCCCGGAGATGGTGGTGCTGGCTGCAGGGTTTCTCGGGCAGCGCTGTCTCCTGGGGGCGCTGTCTTGGTGTCTCTCTTGTGTGCTCCTGTTTTAACGCCATTCATGGGGGCCACAGCCACGTAATTGGATTTGAGCAGACACTGACAAGGTCAATTTGACAATTTCATTAATCTTTTATTAAACATGGGCCCTGAGCTCCAGCCAGGCTCGGCTGCGTGCCGGCCCCAGAACGTGCCTGGCATATTCTCGTCTCACTTGCCTTCTCCAGGTCAGATGTGACCAGCGATGCCAACACCGGGGGCCTCCTGGGGGCCACGCCTGATGCTGAGCAAGTCCCTCAACCGCTCTGCCCAGCCCTCGGCGTGAAGGAGCTGATATACGTAAAGCACTGTTCTAAGTGTGTTTAGCGTTCTGCATGATTAGTATTACTATTACTAACACTATTATTATTAACTCACACCAGCCTCGAGGGTGGGGATTAAGATGTCATTTTGCTGAAGAGGAAACTGAGCCCTTGAGAGGGCAAATGACGAGCTCGGGGTTTTACCCACAGGGACAGAGAGCAGCAAACAGTGGGACTGGAATGTTAGAAAAGGGCCAGATCCTGAGAGCCTGCCCCCGCTCCCAGGGCGGTTTGAGGATTGCAGGCGATGACGGATGTGACACGACTTGCACAGTGCCTGGCACATAGCGCGTACTCAGCACGGGTCTGTCGAATGAAAGAAGGAAAGACTATGGGTGGGAAGCTTATGTAGGCTGAAGCTTACTTTGGAATCTCAGGGAAGGGAGGTCACCTTCCTGGGGGGGAAGGGAGCTTGAGGTGGACTGGAGTGCTTAGGATGCAGAGAGAAGTGGGAGCAGAAGAGCAGCACAGATGAGGGAATGGCATAGACGGAGGCCAGAGCAAGTGAGACAGAGAGAGAGAAGTGGGCCAGGAAGACAAGCCTGGAGAACAAGGTGGGGGCCACATGCCAAGGGCCTTGGGGAGGCATGGAAAGTTTTCCAGCAAGGAGTCATGTCATCTGATTTGCATTTCAGAAAGTTCGCTCTGGCTTCCGTGTGGAGGCCTGGAGCAGGACGGACTAGAGGCAGGGTGGTCCTTAGGGAGCTTCAGGAATCCAGGCAAGAGGCAATACGGACTCTCAGAAATTGTGGGGGTGGGGAGGACAGACGGGGAGGGGCTGGAGAGAGATGCCAGGGACAGAGGGCCGTATGACTCCGGGCAAAGACGCAGCTGGGGGACCACGGAGCATGTTCTCTGCCAGGTCCAGGTGGTCAGCACAGTAAGCACCTGCCCCCAGGGGGAGGGGACAGCACTTTCCGAGGTGAGCCCTCTCTGTGCCGTCTGGGCCTGTTAACTAGTGGGCACAGACAGGGTGTCGGATCAGACCTTCCTGCACGGCGATGCCTGTGCTCATCTCCATCACTGTAAGCGGACACATGGCCTTAAAGACCAAAGGCTCATGGCTTCCCTGGTAAGGCCAGGGACACTGGGACCCACACACTTATGCACATGGGGACTGACAGACTCTCCCCAGAGGCCTGAGAGGCCATCAAGGTGTTTCGCCAGTTTGCTGTGATGTCACTCGAGGTCTGAGCCAGTCTCACCTCCAACATGCAGCCTCTTTCAGCATCTCTGAACCTGAGGGCTCTCCTCTGCTGATCCTTGTTCGCCCACAAGCCCCCTAAGAGTGTGGCCCAGCCTTTGTCATCCCCAATCATGAGATTCTGGCTGCTGGCCATGGGCCAGCAGTGAGCAGTGGGGCAGACAGACAGACAAGGATGCACAGTGCCAAGAGTGGAAGGTGTCCCAAAGAGGAGAGATGGAAGGATCCATGTGGGAGGGTGTTCATCAAGGAAGTCTTCTCAGAGGAGGTGATGTTTGTGCTGGACCTTAAAGGATGCACAGAGTTCCAGAGGTGACCAGTAGGGCGATGAATTTTGGACATCTCTTGAAGAACTGCCTTGTGTCCTAATATTGGTCTCATATCTGGTTATAAAATCCTTAAGGGGATGGGAGACCCAGTGTTACTCCCTTTTGGATCTTCCCAGGACAGGGCCTGGAGCACTGTATGTAAGGCCTGCAAGCCTGCTGAATGGGAAGGCTCCTGGGCTCCCTGCCCCCGTCAGAAGAGGGGAGAGAAGGAAGGAAGCAGGGCATGGAGAGAAAATGAATGGAGCTTCCCCATGAGGGAAGCTTAAACCCCATCTGACCAGTCTCTCCCCTGCTGGGAAGCCTTCCATGGCTCCCTGCCACCCTAGGACAAAGTCTAGCCTCTTAGCTCCATCACAGAACTCTGTGTATCTGGCCCCTGATGGATCGCCTGCCAACCTCCTCCCTCACGCTCGCCTTCCTCCCCCAAACGCACCGCCCCCCCTTCAACTCCAGCATTTCCTTGGACAGTCCCAGACAGTCCCGACGCTCAGGCCTTTGTCCATCTGCCTCCTCCGCCTGGGAGGTCTGTTTCACCTGGTGAACACATCCTCCATGTCATTGTCAACCACAGTAGGATGTCTTCCCCAGGAGAACATCGGAGCCCAGAGCCAGGCGCAGCCTCTGCAGCACCCCGGCACCACCTCACTGCCGGCCCCCGTGTTTGTGAACGAGCCTGAGCGCTTCTCCAGCCTCCAGGGCAGGGAAGCCCCCTCTCCATCCTGGCTGCACCTGCTGTCTACCAGAGGCCACCCGATGGAGGGGGAAAGATGCTGCCCTCCAGTCGGACTGCCGCTGTCGAAGGCTTGAATTCTGGCTCTATCGCCTAAGAGCTCTGTGGCCTGTGACCCGGGGAGTGTTGTTTAACCTCTCTGTGCCTCTGGTTCCTCATCTGTAAAGTGGGATAAAAGTGGGACCTGTTTCACGGGGTGGGTACGAGGATTGGATTAGTTTATCACACGGGTCTCTTAGAAGAATGCCTGGCAGATTGCAAGTGCTCGTTGAAGGTTGCCTACTGCTGTTGATTTTCAGTGTCAAAAGTAATAAAGTGCAATGCAAAGAACTGAGGAGAAAAGAAACCCAAAGTTAAAAAGAACACTGTGAGGTTAGTGTACGTCTTTCCTGTTTTCTACTCAGTGTGTTTGTTGTTGTGTATTGGTTACGTGCACACCCACAAAAGGCACAAACAAATATGACGTCCCCCTTTGTGGCTTGCTTTTCTCACTTAATAACATATACAGATGCTTCAGTGGAAAGGGGGTATTTTTATCTGTCTTTGCAGCCGTGAGGCCTCGCTCAGAGCCTGGTACAGAACAGGCATTTCATGGAACTTTGTGGAAGCACAGGAGAGGGGAGAGCACACTGTCCGGCTGGCTCTAAGCTGGAGCTTTTGGCTGCTTCCAGAGTCCGAGATAGCATAACAGCTGTCCCTGCGTCCTCCCCTCACTTTGGTGACGGAGACCCTAGGCCAGACAGGGGAAGGGGCTTCCCTGAGTTCACCCAGCAAATCAGTGAGAGGAAGCTTAGGGCCAGGCTGGTGCCCTTTTCCTCAGGTGACATGTGCCCGCCCTGCCCTTCTTCCCCGCCATGAGTCCTCCTGGCCTCAGACCAAGTTCCCTTACTCAAGGCCTGCCGTGTAGCCTGGGCAGGGACAGCCTTCGCACCCTCGTCCTCTCCCTGGCCTGAGTTTGCTGGAAAGGCTGGAGCAGCCGCCTCCAGATTGGGTCCCAGACAGGGAGGCTGAGGGAAGCAGAGGGAGGTGGCCCTGGGGGAAAAGTTACTGGCACCAGAGACTTATTTCTTCGCCCCCAGGTGGTAGCAGGTCACCTCTCAGAGGCAAGAGTATTTTGGAGGCTCGTCGTTCTAAAAGAAGGAGATGGGTTTTACGCTCAGCAACTCTAATGGTCCCTCACTCAGTGGCCTAGAAAATCTGGAACACGGCTCTACGTATGGCCTCCCCTGCCTGGTAGACCTTGGTGGGCCCCACTGATGGCAGAATAAAGACCTCTTGGTAGGTGCCGACCTTCTGGGACGCTCCCCACCAACCCTCCCAACCATTGTTCCCTGTCGCTCCCACTGTGCCTCTGGGTCTCTGCCTATGCTGTGTCCTCTGCCTGAGCTGTCCTTGTGTTAGAACCATTGTGGTTTCTCAGGGCCCATCTGCTCCTCTTACCGAGTGTCAGTCCCTCTGCGGGGCTCCTGCAACCCTTTGTTCACACCAGCCTCTGTGCAGCACCCCGCAAAACCCGTCCACCCCAGTGCTCCCATCGCCCTGCCATGGGTATTATCCCGCCCATTCACAGAAGAGGGCCTGGTGGCTGAGTGGAGGGCCATCATATAGAAGGTGCTGGATGTGGGCTTGAGGATCAGGCGGTTTTCCTACAGGAGGCAACCTTTGAGCAGGTGTGCATTTTTACCCAGGACCCTGGAAAATCCTATGTTACCTTGTAAAATAGCTTCACCTCTCTCTGAGCCTCAGTTTCTACAACTGAAAAATGGCAACACTGTGGCCCACACCGCAGGGTTGAATGAGCAAACGGGTAGGAAACACGTAGAAAATGCCCCAACCATGTTTGTTCCCTGCCCTGCCCCTTTCCTTTCAGAGAACATCACTCTCAGAGTCACAAAGTAAAATATTTACAGGGGCCAAAAAGTGACCCCAAACTCAAAGCGGAACGACAGAAAACCACCCCCGCTGGACACGTAAGGACCCGAGGCCTTACCTGAGCACCAGCCGGGGCGTCTCCCTGCCTCACTCTGGCTCGGACCCTCTGACCCGAGCCCCCCGGCCTGCAGTTCCCACATGCAGCTGCAGGGAAAGGCCCAATTTCCAGCTCGCGAGGTCTGGGCCTCCGCAATGGTGGACTTGACCGTGAAAACAACACGGGGCACCAGGGAGTTTCTGCCGAGGAGGATTAGTCTCTGTCACCTGCTGTTGTATAATTAAAGAGGCTGCCTCAGCAGAGCACTGGGATGCCCACCAGCAGCCCCAACAGTGCTTTCTGGAAGATGATCCCCAAGGCGTGTGTTGACTGGCCTGAGCACTTGGCAGAGCCTCAGGGGAGGCGCTCTCTCCCGCCCTCAGCAACGCCAACCAGCTCCCGTCAGGGCTGAGCTGCAGATCCCCACACATGCCCGGTCCTGATTAAGTTCTTCCTGTTGGGCCAGCATCTAGGTCTTCAGGCAAGCTCAGGGCGGGACGGAGAGCAGGGAGAAGATGCTGCTCTCCTGGCTGGGGCACTTCACTCAAGGACAACCTCAGCAATGGGACCAGATGGCTTAAACTCTGCCCGCTCCGTGAACATTTCCGACGGCTGACGCTGGCCCTCTGGAGCGTGGCCACCCTGGAGACAGTTCCCCGGTGCTCTCCTGTGGCTGCCGAGGGGAGTGTCTCCAAGGAACAGCTCAGGGCTCGGAAGTGGGAGAGCTTGGACATAGTCGCTTCATTCGTCCCTGGACTCATCCATTTATCCATTGATGCATTGACTTATTTAACATACATTTATGGAGTTTCTACAATGTTCCTGGCCCGTTCTGAATGCTTGGTGTTTAAAAGAGAGTTTGAGGGTGGATGTCTCTGCCCTCGTGGTGCTGAGATTCTAGTGGAGGGAGACAGACAAACGAACAAAGACACAAATGATACACAACGGTGGGTAGTGACTGGTGCTTTGAGGGAAAATGAGGTAGGGGACAGGATACGTGGCGGCAGGGAGGTCTTTTAGAAAGGTGATCAGCGAACTCCTCTCTAAGAAGGCGGCATTTGAGCAGAGACCTGAAGTGAGAAAGCCACCCATGTGGGCATCTGGGAGACCAGCACTGTATCCAGACCCAGGGATCAGCAAGTGTGGAGGCCCCAAGGCGGGAGGTGCTCAGATGTCCACAGAGAAGCCGGGCAGCTGGGATGCCTGGCCTGATGCAGGAGGGAAGCAGTGATGGGGAAGGAGGAGGGGATGAGGTGGGCTGTGCAGCCAGGACCAGATCAGAGGCCAGATCAGATCAGAGAGCAGGGTTTGCAATTCATTCCAAGTGTGAAGGGAAGCCACTGAGGGATTTTGTGCAGGACAATGACAGGACCAAATTAGTGTCTTGTGAATATCACTCTAGTTCCTGTGTGGGACAATGGAAGGGACAAGGATAGAAGCAGGAAGATCTGCTAGGATACTGCTGTGATAACGCAGCAAAAGATGACAGTCTTGGACTGAAGTGGTGGCATCGGAGCTGGTGAGAAGCGGTTATACTGGAGATCTGTGTGAAGGACGAGAGATCTGCCAATGGATTAGATGAGCAGTTGTGAAAGGATGGGGAGGTGACTCCAAGGCTTTTAGCCTGAGCAGCTGGAAGAGTGGAGTTGCCATTAATGAAAGAGGGTGTAATGTGGGAGCTGCAGGTTTTGGAGGAAAGAACAGGGACTCCCCCTTCGGAGGGATTGGGGGCCACTAGACACCCGAGGGGAGATGTTGAGCATGCAGGTGGATGTGAGTCTAGGGGCCAGAGGAGAGACCGGGACTGAAGCTATACACTTGGAGTCACCAATGGATAGACGATATTCAAAACCATGAGCTGGATGAGAATTGTCAGAGGAGTGAGTCTAGCTAAGAAGAGCAGAGGTCCTGGAACGAATCCCTCATGCCTGTGCGACCTTGGACAAGTCCCTCCACCTCTCTGAGCATCACCCTAGTGAGGATGGTGGTACCTCGTACAGCTGCAGAGGGACACATGAGAGCATGGGGAGCTCCATGAATTAGAAGTGGTGAGTCCCTGTTGAGATCGAGCTGCCCCTAACTGCTCAGCCCCTTCTGGAGGGGGGGTGCTCTTTCTCTCTGCTTCCATCTCTTCTCCACCCCCGACCCCCAAAATCTAAACAAAGCTTCCAAGCCGGGTGTTCTAGTTCATTTAGGGCCTGCTTTCTCCAGGAACAACTCATTTGACACAAATAGCACTGTACAGTTTACAAAGCCATTTTACTGCCTAGACCTCATTTAATCATCATAATGACCTGTAAGGTAGGTATTATTATCCCCAGTTTCCAGCTGAGGAAATTGAGGCTCAGAGAGGCTATGTGGTTTACCCAAGTTCACACAGCTGGAGAGCGGCTTGGCTACTATTCAAATCCGTCCCCAGCAACTGACTCACGTCCTGATGCCTTGACGTGACTGATTGGACTCCTTGGGCAGAACTGTCACCTGGCAGAAGCCTCCACAGTAACACGTTGCGGAAGGCCAGAGCTTAACAGAGTGCGAGCTCTGTGTGGATCCGCTGGGCCGAGGCAGCCGGGGTAGAAAGGGGCTCTGTGGCTGCATTAGGGGATCCAGAACTGGGCCAGGGGCGAGGTGGGGAGGCAAGAGGTTGTACTTTCTTCTGCAGAAGTTCAGCCAAACCTGGGAAAGGCTCCCCTCTTCTGGGCTCCAAGTTTCAAGAGGAAAAGAATATGAAACAGCGAGGTGTCTGGAAAGGGCGGTCAGGGAAAGACCGAGGATGGTGCATGGGGGGGGGGGGTCTGTGGACCAGGCCTGACATGCACACCACCTTCACTTCCTCTCCGCCTCCACCAGCCAGGACTCAGTCACTCACAGCATGCACACATCCGCCAGGGAGGCCGGGAGATGCTACCTGGCCGTATGTGCGGAAGAGGAGAGCACAGATCTTGGCCAGCACCAGGAGTCTGTGTCCCCAGGGGGATGACAGCTGCCCCTCCTCAAAGGCTGTTGTAAGAGGAAGAGCTGTCTGTAAGTACCCCCTGGACAGAGGGAAGACTAGTGACGGGATTCCAAACAGCGCCCTGTCGGAATGGCAGACATGGGAGGGCTCTTCCACCTGAGCAGGGCAGACCCGCGTCCCCCCACCTATGCAGAGCTCTGCGAAAGAGAATCCCCATTAGTGGCCCCAGAGCTCATTCCAGGAACCACCCAGGATCACAGAGCAAGTCTGTGATGGAGCCTGGACTTGAACTCTGGCCTTCACCTCTGTCTCCCACCTAGACCGAGAGCTCCTTGGATACAGAGACAGTGTCTGACCCATCTGGGGTTCCCTGAGTCCAGCCTCTGCTAGTCAGCACAGGGCCAGCACGTGCAAGCCCAAGGATGCTGTGGCACAAACAACATGGACTTTTAATCAAACAGACCTGAGTCCTACTCCCACTTCCCCAGTCACAAGCATGTGAACTCGGGAGTGTCACTGAACCTCTCTGAACCTCAATTTCCTCACCTATAAAATGGACGTAATCCATCTCCTGGGGTTGTTGAGAATGTTAAAGAGAGAAAGGTTGTGAATTGCCCAGTGCCTTACCTGGCACACGGTGGGTGTGCAAATATTGTTTTTTCTCTTCCTTTTACTTTCCACTACCCAGGATCATGGTGCCAGATCCGTGGACCAGAGCTGGCATCAGAAGGGACAATATAATTCTGACAGTCTGAGTGGTGGACGAGAGGGGAGGCTGGCTTGGCAAAGGGCCACCTTCGTGCTCCCTCAACACTGAGATACTCCTAGGAGCAGCGGGGGTGGGGGCCATGAGGACCATTCCAGCCTCATGGTCACCAGACGGGCCCTGAGGAAGTTTGCCATGACTGGCTGCTTAAGGTTCCAGGTTGGCCACTGGAACGCACCATGTAGTTGAGGCTGAGCCTGGGAGCAGTCATCACATCAGTGCCTCCCTTGGCTTGAAGCCAGGCAGGGGTCCTATGGCCCCTCCTAGGGGGAGCAGACGCCATGCCTAGGACTTTGCCTTGTGTTTCCATCCAAGTGAGCACAGCAAAGAAGGACTGCCCCCTCTGTCCATCTGTTTCCCTTTAGCCATGGTCCTGGCTGCTTTCCTGCTTGGTGGCCTTGGGCCAGCAGCATTCCAGGGGCTTGAGAGTTAATGGTCCCTGGGAGAGTGGGAGGGGAACCCCCAAGGGTGCAGACTTGGAGATGGGAGGCATGCCAGGGCTCTGGGCCATGCCAGCCACGCACTCTGCCCCCAGCATTCTTCCTTGGCTCCCTGTCAGTGCCCCAAGGGCTCGCAAGTGACCAGAGAATCAGCTGCAGGGCTCCAGCAGAGAGGTCCACTTGGAAGAGTTGGGACAAGTCACCAAGTCTCTCTGTGCTTCCATTTTCTCCTTTTTCTCAAATGGAGTAAATAATTAGCTGCTCCTTATCAAGAGGCTAAGTTAAAAATAGTGATTATGTTAGCATTCTATATGCAAACAAAAATTTAGAGCTGATGAAGTACTTCCACACTGATACTCAGGAGACTTTATCCGGCTCACGTTAAACCCCCACAGTCCCCCCAGGGTAGGCATTTTTATCCGCAGTTTGTAGGTGAGGACGCAAGCTCAGAGAGGTCCATGGGCACGTCTGAGGCCACACGGCTGGTTGGTGGCAGAGTCAGGATTTGAGTCCGGGTCTATCTGCCCAAAAGCCCCTGATCTCCTCACTCCTGCCAGGGAGGGTACTGCCTGATGAAAGCACAAAAGACGCTTAACGGGACTTACCGTGGCAATCACGTCACAGCGTACACAAATATCGAATCACTGTGTGGTACACCTGAAACTGGTATAGTGTCAATTAGACCTCAATCAAATAAAGGTAAATACATCAAAAGAAGGAAGTCAAACCTGGGTCAACTTCTGTCTCTCTCCTTCCCGCCACGGAGTGCCCACTGGATGCTTTATGAAATGTTTTGGCATTGATGATAGTGTGGGGCATGGGCGGCACCGGTGCTGACAGAAGAGGCGGGAAGTGGTCTGCTCCTTCACTCCTTCATTCAACAAGCATCGCCCGGCCCCTCCCACGTGTCTGTGCTGATCTCCCTGTTGGATGCTGATCTGTAACAGGAACAGGATTCTGCTGTCCCTGGGACATAAGATGGGATAAACGGGCAGATCTCTTTGTCTCCATCACTTAATTTGTTGTGTTGCAATGTTTCCAGTGTCATGTCCTCAGTGGCAGAAAAAAATGTCCCTTCCTTCCTCCACGTGTCATTTAGATGTGTTATTCTTGCAGTGTGAGAGCTGTGTTGTCGTAGGCTACTAGGATACCCCTATACCATTTGGATCTGAGTTAGGAATTAAACCCCCTCTGTTGTGTGAGTGAGTGTCTGCGTGTGATGGGGAAGAGGTCAAGGCACTGGAATTGGAGAGAGCTGCACTCGAAACTGGTTTGACCGTGAAAGTTGTTCCGTGAACATTTTTGGAGCCCCTACTATGCCCGGCGCTGGGCTAGGTGCTGGAAATACAAAAGGAATTCAAGCTCCGCCCCTCAAGGAGCTCACAGTCTGGTTGAGTGGCTCAGCGTGTACAAGCACAAGTGCACTGGCATGTCATGTGTGTTGGGAGAGAGGAGTGGGCAGGAGCTTTGAGGAGGGAGGGCCAAGTCTTCCTGAATTGAGTTTATAATCCAGGAGGGCTTCATGGATGAGGTGACTCTTCTGTGAAGGCTTGAACCAAGAGTTCCCCAGACATTCGGGGCAGGAAGGGCATGCCTGAAAGAGGGAGCTGCACGACCGGAAAAAGGCGGGTGTCCTTCACTTAAAACACTGGGGAATTCAAACTAGCCTGGCTTGGTGGGAGCAGGGGGGGGGATGGGGGGATGGGGGGGCGGGGAGGGGGTGAAGGTGGCATGTCCTTTTGGAGAGGAGGCTGCTTGGGAATGTGCTGAGGACGGGCCACTGAGGAGGAACGCAGGCTTCACTCTGCCACGCTGGGGAAGCTGCCTCCCTGCTCTGCACCCCTGTTTCTCAATCTGTCCATGAGGATCACGATCCCTGCCTCCCACCGCTGTTGTCAGAATCAGCAAGATCATGGCTGTAGCATGCCTCACAAGGTTCCGAGCACACAGCAGGTGTCTCTCAGACCAGAAACTGGATTCGAGAGTGTAGGCCTGGGCCAGCACGGAGTTTAGAAGGGCCCAGACATGGAGGGAGGCAACCCGGTGAGCGGTGAGAGGCGCCGTGACGGGCAGGTGGAGTCCCAGGAGCGCCAGTGAGACACGCGGGTCCAGAGCACGTGCTGGCTGCCTGGGCTCCGGGCTCAGCCTGAGTCTCCCCCACGTGGCACCTCATCCTGATTTTCAGGGATGGGGAGGTGCAGCAGGTGCTCTGACTCTATGGAGTGGTGGGTACAGGCCGGGGAGGGCGGGTGGTGGAGCCCAGCAGGGATCATCGCCTGGCAGGCGCAGCCCCCTCCTGGAGTTGGAAAGGCCCTCCCCGGTGCAGCCAGGAAGCCAGCTGCCCTTGAGCTCTGTTCACATCTGAGGGCATCTGTGAGTCAGCAGCTGGGCCCCAGATGCTGCCTGAACAAGTCGGACAGATGAAGTGTACACCCTTGTCCCCCTACCTCAGGCCTCAGTGCTTCTTCAGTCTGGTGGTTTCCATCCAGATAAGCGTCCCCTGACTTGCTGTGGTATTCCAGTCCGTGCCATGACTCCCTTGGTAAGAGTCTCTCATCTCTGGGGGAGTTTCCTTGTTTGAGAAGTGGGGGACCAGTGGTAAAAATGACGTGCTCTACAGGCCACCTTTCCTTTACAAGTATAACTGTATCCTGTGGTGGCCCAGTTCCAACAATACCAAGGCCATTTTGCTGAGTCTGACATTCAGGGCCTTCCTTCCGCCTGCCTGCATTCATCCACGAGTAGTTTCTGAGGACTGCGTACAAGCATGTGCTGTTCTAGAGGTGAGGAGATCTCCAAAGACAGAAATTAAATAAACAAACACAGGATATGATTTCAGGTAATGTTAAGGGTTATGAAGAAAAGTACAGCCCAGTAAAGAGAACAGAGATCGAACTCATTCAACAAACATTCATTTAGTTCCATTTGGTGCCAGGCCTGTGCTGAGTCCTGGCCTGGATGCTCTCCCGTGAGCCCCCAGAACTCCTCTGTGCTCTGACAAGACATGCTCTGCCATCCTTTCTTCCTTCCCCGTCTGCCCTCCTCCTCCCTCCCTCCCTCCCTCCCTCCCTTCCATCTTTCTTTTCCTCCTTTCTTCCTTTCCCCGTACATTCAGTCATCAAACATATCTTGGAATGTCATGTAATGAGCATTATGTCAGGTGATGGAAACTTTCATAGTCACCCTGAAATTGCGTTCATTCTTCATGGCTGGCCCCATTTTTCAAGCCCCCGGGAGCCCTACCTAACTGAGAGGGACCGGGCCCAGCTCTGAGTTCACACGATAACCCTGTAGCTCCCCTCCTTACTTTGCTCCTAGATGTGTCCTGTCTTGAATGAAACTACCGTGTGAATGTGTATTACATACTTATGTGTGACTAGATATGCATTCATAGGTGTACATACACCCCTTATAGATGGGTGATATGCATTTAAGCATGTACCTATAAAAGTGTATTTTGTCCCTGAGTGTGTGTGTTTGATTTGGTTTTAAAGTTGTCTATTCACCTACTTTAAAATGTCTGTCATTTGCTACACTGTTAATGTGCTTATGTTACGATCATAGCTTTGTGATATGTTTTAACATCTAAGAGACTACACATCTCCCTCTTTTATCCTAGAATATCTTCATCTTGCCATTTATTCTTCCAGGTAAACTCCAGAATGATGTTTTTCTGAATGTGTTAATTTTGAATAAAATCTATGCATTAGTTTGAGAATCAGCATCTTTATTGTGCTCAGCCTTCTGTGCAGCAGGATGGCACGTAGTTCCACTTACTCAAGTCTTCTTTTTGTCTTTCAGTAAAGTTTGATAATTTTGTTCAAGTCCCACACAGTTCTTGTTAAAATTATTCCTTACAATTTTGTATATTTGATGTTACCGTGACTGAAATATTTTAAAATTTTAGTTTCAATCAATTCTGCTTGGTATTTAGAAAAGTTATTAATTTATTTGTGTTAAGCCTACTAATTAAACACATTTGTTTAGGAGTTTTTTCAGTTGATAATTTTAGCGTTTCCTAGTTAAATAATCATATCATTTACAAACGATGATAACTTGTCTCTTCCTTTCCAATATTTGTAACTCTTGTTTGTATTTCCCACCACACCACATTGACTAGTTCTTATACATCAGTTTGAAATAATAGTGAAACTTGTCTCGTCCCTAGTTTGTAATAAGAATACTTGTGGTATTTCACCATTCACTGTGAAATTGGCCCTTATTTTAAGACAGATGTTCTTTGGCACGTTGAGGAAGTAAGTGCCTTCCATTTTTAATTCACTCATTCTTTTTTGAAGAAGAAGAAGATTAGCCCTGAGCTAATATCTGCCGCCAATCCTCCTCTTTTTGCCGAGGAAGACTGGCTCTGAGCTAACATCCGTGTCCATCTTCCTCTACTTTATATGTGGGACGCCTGCCGCAGCATGGCCTGATGAGCAGTGTATATGTCCACACCCAGGATTTGAACTGGCGAACCCTGGGCTGCCAAAGTGGTATGTGCAAACTTAACCGCTGCGCCACTGGTCTGGCCTCTAGTTCACTCATTTTTTAGAACCTATCAGTGAGTGTTTTCATTTTATCAAATGCTATGAGTTTTCTGACTTGACCCGTTTCCTTTCACTGTTATATTTCATTGACCCATCTTTGCATTCCTGGTATGAACCTTCTTGATCTTCATAATTTGATTTGCAGGTATTTTATTTACAACTTTGGCTTTTATAAATACAAGAGAAATTTGCTTATAGCTTTGATATCAAGCTTGTGTTATCTTAATAAACTGTTTTGGGTAGCTTTTTTGTGTCTTTCCTATTTAGTTAAGAATCCACTTGAGTATAAGAATTTCTCTCTGAGTGTAGCTTTGGCAGCATTCCATTAGTTTTATAAGTTGTTTTTTTAAATTTTCATTAATTTCTAAATATTTTGTAATTATATTTTTCCTTTTTATTCTATAACACAATATTTTTATAAAGTTGATTTTAATCTCCATATGGCAGTTAGTTGCAGCTGCTTCTGTTGTTGTTGAGACATTATTACGAAAATTTCTTGTTTTAGTAATCATGGCCAGAGAATAAAAATTATATATATTTATATTATTATTTGGAATTTTTTCTATGTTTGTAGAGTGAAAAAATTGTTATATGGCATTAACTTTATTGATTGTATTCAAATCTCTTTTCCTTATTTATTTTTTCTTTCAGTATTTTTATCTTTTTAATATTCAATATATATAAAATGCTATAGGTATATGTAAGTTATCAAACATAACCATGTAACACCCGTGAACTCACTGCCCAACTCAAGAATTAGAACATTACCAGTAGCTCACATTTATCAATGCCCCATCACCTTGCTTACCCTCAGAGGTAACCACCACCGTCATCAGTTTTGTGTTTATTATTTCCTTGCTTTTGAAATACATCTCTTTATCACCTACGTGTGGATGTCTGAAACCAGGAACAACTGAATTGACTGTTTTTGTCTATATTTGCCATCTAGCCTCCTGCTACAATTTCCGTTGCTTTCTCCTTTAATCTCTAATACTTGTTGCTTTAAATACTTGGCTGTTTTGTTGGTTGCAGTAAGCTCATGATTGGTAAATCTTCAATGTGGCTTTTACCTTTGCTCAATTTCACGTGACCCACCTCTCCTTTGTTAAATGAGTCTTGCTTTGAATTCTGCTTTACTATTAATGTTGTCACCTCTACTTTCTCTTTAAAGGTTTTGCTGAAATATTTGGAACCTTAATCTTTAATCTTATCGTGCAATTTTGCTTGAGGTGCAGTGGGTGGTAATGTTTAAGAAGTTGTGCTCTGGACTAAATCGAGTTTAAATCCCGGTTCTACTGTGTGTTAGCTGCTCGACCTGCAGGGCACGTGACTCAGGGGCGAGGGGAGTGCTGCCCGGTGTGGTCGTTGGGAGAACCGGATGAGCCAGTGCAGGCGGAACACCTAGCACAGTGCAGTATGCATGGCAACTATGCAGTAAAAGTGAACTGTTTTAGTTAGATTTATCTCATGTAAATTGTGCATAATGTTTACATTTTAGCTTGAAAATTTTTGTTCTCCAATAGAATAATTTAAACTGTTTGCAATCATTTCATATCTGGTCTGTTTGACCTTAATCTGTCACTGGCACTCAAATTTATGCTTTCTCTTTTTTGTATATATTTTTTGCTCTTAATGTTTACTCTTTCTTTGTAAACTACATTTTCTTTGTTTATATATTTTGTATTAATTTAGAAGTTTAAGATCCTCTTTGTAATTTAATTCTCTAATGCATGCCTTAAAATGTGTGACATACACAGTCACACCCATATTTCTCTAATTATCAGTTAAGAACAAAGGGATAATATTTTACTGCTCTTCATACAACATAGACTCTCATGTGCTTTTATTTCCATTGCCATCTTCCTCGACACTCGATAACTCTTCTTTTCTGATGTCTAGTGCTAAGCTTAGCTGTCAACCTGTTCTCCTTCCTGTTTGTTAATACAATATTTTCCTTATCCTTGAAGTTTATTTTGCTGAGATCTTGCTAGTTATGGTTTCCTTTTCATTAATATTGCCTGGATGACTGATCTCTTTTGGGTTTTTGACTCAAGTTGATATTTGGTTTGTTGTACTGAAATACATTTTTTCCCCTCTTATGTATTTGTCACTTTTATTTCTATTATATGCCTCCCCCCAGGAATATCGATAATTTTCAGGCTCCATTCTTGTCTTCTGTATCTGTCATCTTCTTCTCATTTTCCTCGCTGACGTTTTCCTCTACCTACTTTGAGAGGTCCTCATCACTAATTCTGTTTTCTGCAGTATCAGTCCCACTCTTCTCTTACTCCTGGGGGAGGTTTACTTTGGCATTTTACTGTGCTGACTTGCCATAGCATCCTAGTTCAGTCAACTCCCCCTGCGTCGCTGCCTTTCCCTTGTCCTTACCTCCACTCTTCTTAGAAGCCACGTCCTCTTGCCTCCTTGAAGGATACCAAGCGGATGGTCTCTGAAATGGTCTTAATTTCTTTTCAAACTTCCTCTTCCTCCAGGTGTTCAGGGCAATGTTTCCTTTTCCTTTTGCTGTAGAATCTCTTCAAAGACCCTATCTTTTAGTTTCTTTCGAGATTTTATTTTGTTTTGCTTCATCATCTTTGAATAGAGTGAGGTCTACGCAGACCTGGTATTTGCAAGCAGGCAGCCCAGGAGTGGAGCGTGGTTGGCCCCCTCCCTCATTTAGACCCCAAGTGCAGGTGGGCGTGCCCGCCCAGTTCCACTGTGAGGTCTAGTAACAGCATGCTTTCACTGCCTAAAGTTCACTCCTCTCTGGGGCCAACTTCTAGATTTTCTGACTGCAGGATTAGATGCAGTTTGTAATTCCTCCCTGCCCAGCATAGTATCTAAAAGGCCCTCCTTTGCGCAAGTACCTCCTGTCTTGTCCCTGTTTACCGGGCTTCTCCTGAAGCGTCTCAGTGATCCTGGATGCCATCCTTCCTCTGCTTCCTTGGGGGGCATGCCAGGGCTGCTGCTTCTGAGTTCATGTTAGAAAAATAAAAGGAAAAAGAAGCCGAGACGAGCACAGGGGCAGGGAGGGGAGGGCAGTGCAGGGCTTAGGCCCGGGCTGGCTCGGAAGACAGGTCCTCTGTGAACTCCTGCTCTCCTGCTCAGCACATCCTAGCTTTGGGAATAGAATAAGCAGGGAGTAAAGTCTTTTCCCTTGGTTCAGGATGGGGGATTACAGAGGGTGGAGGCCTGAAATCACCCCACCCTCAAGTTTGACATAATTTATAGTACTGTTGTTAATTTGTGTTATTTTGTGTGTCTTCATGAGACTTTTAAGACAGAAGGTGCCATGTGAATATTATTAATCTGTTACCATATTAATAGCCAACATTTCAATGAAGGGTAACTATATGTACTTGATTCGTTCATTCACTCATTCATTCACTCATTCATTTATGGCTCCTTCCTCCACTAGACTGAGAGTTCAGAAAGCCTCTTAGCTCTCTTCCTTTCCTTCTTGGCTCTTTTGTGGGCAGGTGAGAGATGGCCCGTGCTGTGGATTCTCAAAGAACCTTGGAACACAGCAGAGTGACGTGCAGACAGGGTGGCAGCAGGAAGAGGCCAGGCCCACACCCGCAGTCAGGGCTGCACGCTGCATTTCTCAGGAGGGGAGCTCAGCCTTCACTTCTCTCCTCTGAGCACTGAGGCGCATCTCCTCCTAAGGGAGGGTCGTGGCAGCTGAGGCCCCGCATATGGTGGCCTTCCTTGTTTGCTGTCAGAACAGAGCCCTGTGCTCCATGCAAACGCCATGCATCTTGATTGTCTGAGTGGCCCTCTCCTTGCTAGTCATCCAGAAAGAGAAGACAAGGCGCATCTTGAATAGGGCGCTGTCAGACGGAGCCTGGATGTGCTGGGTAACTTGCTCCAGCTTCAGAAACTGCCCTTGAGGCCTTGTCCCAAAGAGCTGGGTTCCTGGGGGCCACACTAGAGGGACTCTGTCAACAATGTGCTGGTGTGTGGCAGACTCTACTGCATGTGAAACTGTGCTGGGCACCTTCCTGGTGGAGGCGAGGGGAGGGAAGGGGCACGGAGGAGCGAACTGAATAATGACAGCACCTTAGTCTGGGTCACCCCAGAAGCAGACCCTGAGACAAGGATTTGAGTACTAGTAATTTTTTGGAAAGTGAGAAAACACCAAGAGGGAGTGGGAAGTAAGAGAAAAGGGAAGAAAGCCGATAAGGACATGTTATTGAGAAGGTTACCTCTGTGGACAACTGAGGCGCAATCCTGCTGGGGACTCTGGGAGGCTGTGTAGAGCTGCCCTGCCATCATCCCAAGCAAAGGCCAAGGGAGCCGGGGTGACATACCTCCCAATCCCGCTGGTCCTTGGTTGAGGGCTGCTGGGAGGGGAAAGGAGGTGTGAGTTCATCGGCATGGGGACAGAGTGGGCCTCGGGCCAAGAGGAGCAGGTGCTGGCAGTTGGACGGTTGGACGTCAGGTCAGCTTGCACTGAGGTGGCCTCATGAAATGTGGGCACGACAGCAAACAGCTACAGAGAGAGACACAAGATGCATACGTCAGAGCAATAACACTCAGGCGGTCATGAACTGAGTGCCTAATATGCCAAGCGCTTTGCGTTCTTACAGAATCCCTACAAGGCAGGTACTGTTATCTCCAGTCTGTGGAGAATGAAACTGAGGTTCTGAGAGGGCCTCTGTCATGCCTCGGGTCACAGAGCATTAAGTAGCCTGGCCAACAGTCAAACCCCTTCTGCCTGCTTCCAAAGCCTGGGTCCCTGCAGGGCTCCCCACAAGACAGGCTAGCAATGAAGGCGGGACCTCACACTGCTGGGTCAATCCGTCTGGCTGTCAGTAAATGAAGTTAAGGACATCCTCCTGGAGTCAGATCAAGAGACCAGGAGAATCGTCAGATGTGGAGAAGCGGCTGGAGAAAGAATGTGGTCAATGGAGGACCCCCAACCCACCACCACCAATGGGAGCTAAATGGATGACGTTGTTTGCAGATGGGGAGAGGCGATTCCAGCTTCTAGGAATGTCGAGGGATTTGGGAGTAGCTGGACGTAGGTTCAAATACTGCTGTCCTTCCTGTTCACTTACTCAGCAAGCTTGAGCCAGTTATTTGACTTCTCTGAGCCTTAGCATTCTCATCTGTCAAATAGGAATAATAATATTACCTTGCCCGGCATTGTGAGGACGAAATGACAGAGCACACATAAGGTACCTGGTGCATAGTAGGTGGGACTGGAGGCCCGGAGATGCTTCTGGGTTCCAGACTCTGCTGACTTAATCCCCTTCTCTTGGGCAAGGCTTACCTCCTTATTGAGTCTCAGTTTCTCTTCCATGAAATGGAGGTAAGAATCTGAGGCCCACGGCACGTGGGGCTGCAGAGAGACTGAGAGCGCACCGGAGACGTCACGCTGATCTAGCTCCTGGCGCCGAGCACTGGCGTTGCTCAGGATGGGGAGAAAGGTGCCCGGTTCTGATCTGGCCTCTGCCACCAACACGCCAGGTAGCCCTGGGAAGTTTCCTTTCTCTTTGGGTCAAAATGACAGGGTGGGCAGAGGTGATCTCTGGAGGCTCTGGGACACTGGCCTCTCCCTCTCTGTACCCCAGTGGTCTCTCTCTCCTATCCCCTGGTCGCAGGCTCGTGCTCTTGTGGATCGCTGCCTATCTCTGTCGGCTCTGGCCTCCTTACTTCTCAGTGGTTCCCTGCACCCCACCAAACTGCTCCTGGACTGGCCCCAAGCCTCATAGCCACTCTCAGTGCCCATGACCCAGCGGAGGTCACCCCAAACCAGGGCCTGGCTATGTATGTGAAAGCAGAGTTCACAGGTTGCAGGTTACCGTGGGCTGGGGTTCAGAGGGGGAGAACATGGACAAGAGCCAGGCTGTTCCAGGCTCAGTCCAGTCTGAGGAATCTTTCTGTGACAAGGGTCATTCAGTAACTGGGGTCAAGCTGAGGGGTCAGTGTGACAAAGGTCAGACTCCGACTGTGGCTGAGGCTCAGCAGGCTGGACCTGCCTGTTCTTTCTCTAATATTCAGCTGTCCTTTCCGATGGACAGGCAGAGGTTTAACCCCTCACTTCAACCCAGGCCCAGGATATGTGCCCCTTACAGTGACTTCAGGCTCCAGATCTCGAGTGGTTTCTGTGATGTTCTTTCTGCTCCTTCATTCGGCGTATCTCATGGGCCAGAACTAATGGAGCAGGTGAAATATTACGTGGTGTGACTTCAAGGACACTAGGGAAGCTGCTAGAAACCCCAAATGCTCTTCCATCTGTCGAGTCAATACTGAAATCCCTCAAGTATAAATTCATCCATCTGGATTAGTTTTGGAGCAGTGGAAAATTCCCGGACCAGGAGTCAGTAGATAAGGACCCAAGTCTCATCTCTGCCTCCTACTTGCAGTTGTGTACACTTCTCTGAACCTCAGTTTCCCAATCTGCAAAATGGGAATGATAATGCCCACCTTCCGGGGTTGTCATCAAGAGTAAGTGCGACACAGTGTATAAAGCACGGGCACCTGGCAGGGGTCCGTAAACACGCCTCCTTTTCCCCAGCCATCTGATGGGAAGAACAAGGCGCATTTGGAGGACGCCATGCTGGAAGTCACCACCAGGTGGCAGCATGAGGCATTCATTCCTGTCCTCTGCTCCTAATGAGGAGGCACTGTAGTGACGTTTAAGATGGACCCAGGCGGTGGGGAGCTCCCTGGCCCTGCAGGTTAGTGGGTCAAGGCTGGATGACTTCCTGACCTGCTTGTGAAGAGCAGCTGAGTCCTCTACTAGTGGGGTGTGATGTCTACAGAGTGTGATCCAATTCCCCCAGGAACATAGAGAAATGTCAGCCTCACCCCTACCTTCAAGGAGTCTGCAGTAGGGGGAGAAGGGGGCAGTAGTGCCTACAGATGGGCAACAGAATGGGAGGAGTGCTCTGACGAAGGGGAGCATGGAGGCTATGGGAGCACGGTGAGGGACACCCAGCCCCGCAAGGGGAGTCAGCCAGGGCTTCCCAGGGAGGGGGTCAGGCCGAAGGACGCTGGGGACACCTGGGAGTGGCTGAGGTTTCTCAAAGGCTGCCCTTGGTTCTGCAAGCTTGGATCATGAGCCCCTGCTGCTTTCACTGCCACATTACTGTAATTTCTGTCAACTCCCCAGCTCTCTCACCTTCCTGCCCCAGAGGTGCCTGATCCCCAGTGGACATGGAGGGAAGCCTCTCCCAGGAACGTTGCATCTCCTCAGCCCTGTCCCCGGCTTTCCAAGTCAGCAAGCCCTTGGACGACCTATGATGTTTCTTCCTGCTTGACGACCACAGGTCCTTTTATAAAGGAAAGGACTCTGGGCAGGGAGTCAAAGGCCTCTGCACCGGAAGTTGCAGCCCTGTCCTTCCACTGTCCAGCTGTGACCTCAGGCCCATTCCCATTTTGTACCATAAGGCTGACCTAGAAGGTCCTCAGAAAGCTCCTAGCTTTAACATCTAATGCCTTAGATTCCATTGATCCCAGAGCCACCTTGCTGGGTGACCCTGGGAAGCTCGCCCGTTTGACATTGTGGAAAGAGGATATGGATCCTTCCCAGACCAAAGGAGGTGACAAATGTAACAGTGTTTTGGAAGTTCTGTGCAGGCTCTGAGGATGTTCACACTGAGTTCTCGGGGAGCAAGTGGAGTCAGAGTCACCACTGTGTACCCCACAGAGCCTGGCCAGGCCCCTGGTACCTGGCTCCTGGAGGGAAGGACACAAGGAAGAGATAAAAACCATTTTCCAATATCCCCTCGGTTGTCCTGGGGCAGAAGGAGCTCGCTTCTTCTCTGGGGCCTCAGAGCGGAGGGCCGGTCCAGCGGGGTCAGCCTGTGTCTGCTCCTAGGAAGAGCCCTCAGCCAGGGAAGGTTACCGGTGGACGCAGGCCACGGTTCCCGAGAGTGCACTCCTTTGCTGGAGGCCATGGGGGGCTAGTGGTGGTCTGGGCCCGTCCTTCCCAAACCTGGCTGTGTGTGACAGTCACCGTGTTTAGAAACTGAACTCTGAAGGTCTGTCTTTGAAGCCCCTTGGAGATGTGGCTTAAAACTTGATATTTTCATAAATCAAGGCGCCTTAAAACAGGGTCGCATGCACAATTCTCCTCCTGAGAGTCTCTCAGTGGGGTTAGTGCCCCTGCCCCCATGCCAGCCACCTTTCTGACACCTGGACAAAGCTGTAACCGGCCAGTCTGCTGGGTCCCCAACCTCCTGCCATTCCGAAATACAACTGGTTAAAGGGAAGGGGGTGGGGAAAGGTGGAAGTCAGATACATTTGAAGGAAAGCAGCTTTGAAGTCCTGAGGCCATTATGTTAATGGCATTACTCAATTTCTGGAAGCAATCCTGATTAAATATTCATTGGCTTTGATTATACTGAAATTAGGGCTAAAGCGTGAAGTCAAATTGAGGGGAATAATGGCAGTGTAAATAATGCATGGCCTCTAAATTGAAAACACCAGCTTGTGCGGCCCCAGCTCTCCCCCCACCCTGCTTGTCACTGTGCCATTTGTTTAGAAGGTGATTAGTCCCACAGGGGCATCTCCTGGCAGCTGGGGGACCCGGGATTGGAAGGATCGCAGCCTTCGGTGCGTCTCTGGGAATGTGGGAGAACCGAAGCAGACACCTTACAGCTGGGGGTTTCTCCAGGTCAGGGACCTGGGACCTGGGAATCCTCGTGGAGCCCTGTCACAGAGTCCTTTAGTCTCAGTGACACAGTCACCGACTCAGAATAACAGCATCTCCTGCCGAGGAGTCTTGGATGGTGTTGTGTTTGAACAGAAAGGAGCCAGTGGGGTGGGGGAGGGGTGCAGCAGGAGCGAGGTTAGAAAACCAGGTGAGAGGCAGGTAAACTGATGACAAATTGTGGGGTGAGGGAACTGCAGAGGTGTATGCAGGAGGCTGTGCGGGAATCCAAAGACGAACTGTCACTGGAGAGGGTGAGCGTGGTTAGTGAGGAGGGTGGCTGGGGCAGGCAGAGGAGTCGGGACATTTCAGGGGAACTGGCTTAATGGCCTGTCCCCCTCCTCCCATCCCCCAGCGCCTGGCGGGGGCCTGGCACAGGGTGGAAGATGACGGATGTTGGTAGAATACACGGATGAATGAATGACTCCGCGTGGCACTGGGGAAGGAGGAGGCAGCCCCCCGCTGCTTTCTAGAGGAAAACTGTCACTCTCAGAAACGCGAAGGGGCGGTCACAGGAGCCCGGTCACCGCACACTGACTCAGTGCCGAGCGCTGTGCGAGCTGCCGGGAATACCGACTCCTCTCGGTTTCTCGCTCCCAACGCTGATGAGGAAGGTACAATTATTATCCCTATTTCCCCATCAAAAAGCAACACTTAGGGAGTTAATTTGCACACACAGCTAGTTAAGATGTTAAGTTACACACAGCCAGTAAGTGAAGCTGCAGTCCCAACCCATGCGTATTTCTGAAGCCTTTTGTGAACCTTCTCAGCGGTTCTGCGTTTCCAGGGACATCTATTCGTACACAGATATTCACATTCCGTCTGTCTCCCTCCCCCACCCTTCCTCCCCGCCAAGCTTTCTAGGCTGCTGTGGGACTCCTGAGCAAGTTGGTGCACTCGCTCGTGTGCTGACCGAGGAGGAGCCCTGCTTGTCCTCTGGCGGATACTGAATCCTCAGGACTGAAAGCCTGGCAGCTGTGGGCCGCCACGCCCCAATCCACGGCTCTACCTTTTATTGTGTGAATAGGAGTTCTAGACGGGGGATAAAAGTAGGCCAGGGGCGGAGCATCAGAGGAGCTTGCGTGCCCAGGGACTGGGGGAGGCTGGTTAGGGCTCTGCGGGCTAGCGGTGAGTCGGAAAGGATGCTTTGTGTCGTGAAGTCCACGGCTGATCTGTAAAGTGACAGAGAAATAGATTTCACCAGGCGTCTTCTCCTCGGTGGGTTCTCAAGGAAGTGGAGCCGCCTGGGTGCAAAAGACGTGTCGAGTAGAGCGCCACCTTCTGGAGAGACACAGGCACAGGTCCGAGAGACATTCCTGTGGTTCAAGGAGGCCAACCACAGCCCTGGAGCCTCCAACAGGCCTCTCTAGGTCGCTCCATGCACACGTGCCATCATGGGATCTGCTTTTGTGGAGCAGGAGATGGGCTCTGTGGCAGGGAAAGTAGGCTGGCCAGGAGTCAAGGACCCTGGATGGATTCCCAATTCTTCCCCCATGGTGCTGAGCAATCTGGGGCAAGTAACCTAACGTCTGGTTTGGACCAATTTCCCCTCTATGAAGTTGAGGATGAGAACAGACTAAATATCTTTCCCATGCAAGTAGTTTTTAGATAGCTCCCCTTCCCAGCAGATACTCATTGGGCATTTAATCTATGCCCAGCCCTGTCCTGAGGAGATTAAGCAAGAACAGCCAGATTAGGGTTAGCATTAGTGCTGCAAGAGAGGAACAAAGAGACTGGAATATGCAAAGAAATGAGTGTGTAAATTGCTCTACTGGTCTGCACCAACAGTGGGAGCTCTGAAGCCACAGCCTTGGGTTGAATCCTGGATCTTCCTTTTACCAGCTTAGTGACCATGGACAAACTAATGAGTTCTTGCCCAATAGGGCTGTTGAGAGGACCCAATGAAGGCATGAAAGGAAGAGCCTACCATAGTGCCTGTCACACAGCAGGTCTCAGTAAGCCTCAGCTGTCCTTGGGAACTACAGTTCCCTCCTGTCCCATTTCGCTGTGTATGATGGAAAGAGGGAGAAGAAGGAAGGAGGGAGAGAGAAAGACCGGAGAGTGGTTGCTAGCCTGTAGCTGATGCCTACAACATGCCAGACACTGTAACGTACACCAGCCCATTCAGCTTCCTGAATCGCCCCATGAGGCAAGTGGGGTCACCTGTATGGACAAGCTGACTGCGGCTGAAGCCCTGACCGGCCGACAAGCACAGTCCTCACAGGGGTAGGGGGTAGAGCCAGGATTTGGATCCAGTTCTATCTGAACAGGAAGCAGGGTCATAGTTGTGTTTGCAAACACATTTGTTCCCCTTATGGTTCCGTGGGGGTGGCCAGCCCACACTCCCTCTCCCAGACTCCTTCCCACCTCCTGCGCTGTTCTCTGTGTGGGTGACTCGACAGACAGCCTCGCAAAAGAAGCCTTTGCAGCTCCCTCGGCGTCACCTGCAGGTCCCAGTGGGAGGCTAGGCTGGCAGACTTCCAGGGCTCCCCGGCACTCCGCCCCCAGTGCTGGCGCGGGAATCTGTCAGTGCCTCTTTAGAGCTCATCGTTAACCGACTCCTGGCTCGGTTTTGTTGGCTTCACTCTTTCTGAAATTGCCATTCTGAGTCATGAGCTGCTGCTGTGAGGTGGCATCAGGGACTTGGGGATGGGACTCTCACCCCCTCTCCTCTTCCTCCCTCTTAGACTTTTAATGGGAGGAGGTAAGAGTCTGATCAGAAAAATGTTTAGAAACAACTTGTTTTACAATAAAACTTTGGATTCTTCCTTAACAGAAATTCATAGAAGGCAGAAATTGGTGTGGACTCTGAGACAAGGGTGGGAGAAAATTTCCCAAAGGAGGAAAGACCCAGGTTGGGCAGGCCAGGGAGAATCAGGCCAAGTGGAGGATGAGAGAGGGCCAGGGCCAGCAAGAGACACGGCAAAGGCACAGGCCTGCTCAGGGCTCAGGGAGGGACCCTCTCTGTGCTTGGCTTCCAGGCAGGGCTGGTATTCCGGGAGGAGAAGGGGAGAGGGAGGCTAGGTTCCAGTGCTCTCTCGGCTGTGCGACCGTGGGCCACTGTCTTCTGCTCTGCGTCTGTTTCACAGGGTGATATAAAGATGCAAATACACAGTGAGTGTGAGGGTACTTTTTACACCATCGAGTTCCATGTGTGCATAACTCAACTTCATCGAGTTGTGATGATGCTCATGGCTGTTGGAATGGAACTGTGTCAAACAAGGGAGGGGGCTATCAGGGGTCTTCACCCATGACTTGTTGCCCACATGACTCAACTCTAGCCAGGTCAATAACCTCCGTGAACAGAACATTCTCGTTCTCAACTTTCTACCTTTGCTTGTAATGTGACTTTCCTTTGTAAAGCCTTCTGCCTCCTCTCCGCCTCATGAACGCTCTGCCTTTCTCAGGGACTCCCGCCTGAAAGCCTTTGCTGACTCTAATCCTATGGTCCATGCAGAGCCACCAGCCGCCCGTGAGCACTTCAACTGTGGTCAGTCCCACTGAGATGAGCCGTGCGTGTAAAATACACAAGTGAACTTCAGACTTAGTATAAAAAGTAATATAAATGCAGTAGTCTACCCTTATCCAGCATTTCAGTTACCTGCGGTCAACCATGATCTGAAAATATTAAATGGAAAATTCCAGAAATAAACAATTCATAAGTTTCAAATTGCTATCATTCTGAGTAGCATGATGAAATCTTGCGCTGTCCCGCTCCGTCCCATGTGGCATGTGAATCATCCTTTGTTCATCGTATCCACACAGTATATGCTACCCACCTCTTAGTCACCTAGTAGCTGTCTCAGTTATCACATCGACTGTCACGATATCACAGTGCTTGTGTTCACGTCACCCTAATTTTACTTAATAATGGCCCCAAAGCATAAGTGTAGTGATACTGGCAATTCGGATATGCCAGAGAAGCTGTAAAGTGTTTTCTTTAAGTGAAAATGTGAAAGTTCTCAATATAATAAGGAAAGAAAAGCATTATTACAGTATATTGTTAGAATTGTTCTATTTTATTCTTGGTTGTTGTTAATCTCTTACTGTGCTTAATTTATAAGTTAAACTTTGACATAGGTATGTATGTATAGGAAAAAACATAGCATATATAGGGTTCGGTACTATGCGTGGTTTCAGGCATCCACTGGGGGTCTTGGAACATATCCCCCACAGATAAGGGGATGACCGTATCTCATTAATAAAATGTTTAATATTGATTACATGCGGAAGTAATATTTTAGATATTTGAGTAAAATGAAATTTACTGTTAAAATTAATTTCACCTGTTTCTTTTGCTTTTGTAATGTGACAGGTAGAGAATTTAAACTTATGTATGTGACTTTTGTGGCATGCCTTGTGCTTCCATCGGTTAGTCCTATTCTGGTCTTAACCTCTTTGCTCACTCTCCTACCTGACCAGGATCGATTTCAACACTTGATTAGGTTCAAACAATGCTTTGCTATTTATTGCCCTGTCTTTATTTGTATAGAGCAACTTCTTATGTATGATCTGCCACTAACTGTCTGTCTGACCCTGAGCGAGAGCCAGCCCCTCTCTGGCAATCAGTTTTCTCACCTGGAAGAGGAGGGTCTTGAACTTGTCCGACTCTTATGGTCCTTCTTTCTCTGACATCTGATGACTTATTAATGAATCCTGATCTCTCTGCTATTTTAATGTGAAAACTTGGGAAAGTCACCCCCTTCTGTGCCACCATTTTTCCATCTTATTATGTAGATGAGCTGAGACTTTTGTGCAACCCTCCTCTCCTTTAATCAAAGTGGTTCTGGGAATCAAAGGAATTCATGGACTAAGCTTGGTCTCCTGGCCCAGCACAGAGCCGGTGCTCGGGACCCTCAAGGCCAGTGGAAGCAGCGCACATGTCTGAGGCTGGGCCCCAGTTGGGCCCTGACCTGCTCCCTTTATTCAGCAAGCACGCAGTTATTCTTTTAGCAAACACTCACTGAGCACCAGGCCTTGACCAGGTGCCAGGCTCCATGACACCTAGACAGAACTCCTGTCCTCCTTGCCCTTGAGGTGCTGACAGTATAATGGGGAGACCCCAAGAAACAGCAGCAGGTTATAACAGTGCAGCTTGAGCAGGACAGAGAGTGGCGGTTCCCCAGGGGCTTCCAGACCAGGGATTGCCTCTCCTCCACAACAGGAGTCATCTTCACAAAAGAAAAATCTGATCAGCTCCTCCATCCCTCAAATCACGGGCAACCTCATCCCAACGCCTATAGTAGCTTTAAGATAAAGAAAAAACTTATTAACATGATGCAATAGATTCCCTTTATGGGACAGGTACATCCATATGCCAGCTGCTGTGAGTTTGGGCTACCCTCTTTTTTGGAGATTACCCCAGTCCTGGTATCTGAGAAGTATTTGTTAACGAGAAGGAAAGAAAAGCCGAGGGAAGGAAGGTAGGAAAGAAGGAAAGAAGGAAGGAAGGAAGGAAGGAAGGGAGTCACTCAGGATTAAGGTGACCAGGATGGGCTTCCCACATGTGGCATCCTCCTCTCTCTGGGCCTTGTAATGCAGCTATCTTGGCCCAGGTCCTTTTCCTGTTCATATATATCACCAGTTTTCCTTATGTGAGGACTCCGTGCCAGGCAGAGGATTCCCATGTTTCTGAGTGGGGATCCTGCCTTATGTCGTAGATACCAGTGGATCCTAGACATCCATCACCTGATAGGGCAAAGCTGGGCCTAAGGCTCAAAAGCAGAATCTTTCACCCTGACCCTAGTCCCTCCCATCGTGCTCCTTGCTCTTCACAGATGCACAGACTCTCCCTCTCTCCCTGTCTCCATCCCTTAAAAATAGCACAGTGGTGCCTTTAGCATCTCTTACTTGGATCTCCAATGCTCCTCCTGGACCATTCCCTACCCTAGGACCTCCTTTCTCCCTTTTTGTCCAGGGCTGAAATGACTCCCTTAGTCCCAAGAATGCTCTTTGTGTCATCATCTCTATAAGGCACTGGCAGCTTCTCAGCAATGCTCCCATGTCTCCTACAGTGTAAACAGAGGGAACGGGGGCTGTCTTCTGATATTGAGGGATCTTGGGCCCTGGAGGCCACGTACTCCTTAACATCACTGTCTAATTTCTGTGCTGGTAGAATCTGTTCTGATTGCATAGCACGTCCCCCTCAGCAGCAAACATTCAGCAATGAGTGTTTGAATGAATGGATATAAAATGAATGAATGAAGCAGGGGTGGAGCTAAGCCTTGAAGATAGGCAGGACCCAGAAGAGGAGAGGAGAGAAAGGGATTCTGGGCCTAGGGTAGTGCAAAAAGGGTAGACGCAGGGGTAGGCCATGGGGAAGCCAGGAGCATGCGAAGCAGGAAGGAGGGGAGGCCTGAAAGCTTAGCTGGGCCTGAGAGTAGAGAGAACTCCAAGGCCCACACACCAGTAGGACCCGCCTGGGCTGAGTAGGGTGAGGGGTCCTCTTCTCCGTCATCTTTTACAAACACATCAACTTCCTTGTGATTCTCTGAGCTGCCCTATGAAGGCAGTGGTGTGAGCGCCTCCTCCCTCCCTCTCTCTCTTCCTTCCTTCCACAAATATTTATTTAGTAGCTGCTGTTCTAGGTTTTGGGGATACAGAAGTCAATAAAATGGCAAAGTGGCTATCTTTATCAAGGCTACATTCTTGGTAAGGGGGGAGAAAATACGTAGATGCATATCAGGGGTCATGAGTGTTATGGAGAGGAAGAAGGAAAGGAAATGGGGGAAAGGCAGGGTGCTGTTCTGTTGAGGGTGACGGGGGAAGGCACCCCTGCGAGGTGGCCCTTGAGCAGAGACCTCAGGGAAGCCTGCCCGCCACCCCAGTGAGGTCAGTAGGAGCCAGGCCCAAAGTGGGGACTGCTGACTGCAGGTGCTGACCAAGGGCCTGCCACGGCCCACAGACCACAGCCCAAAGCCCGTGACCCACCTGCCTGACCAGCAGACTCTCCTGAGGACGTAGGCAGGGGATAGCATTAGTGCCCCCATTCCACATGAGGACAGCGAGGCTCAGAGAGGTGAAGAAATAGACTCAAGGCCACGCAGCTGCTAATCAGCAGATGTGGGCTTCAAACCCCAATCTGTGGATTTTTTCCACTACAGCCTGACCACCCCCATCTGAGATCACAGATGGCAGGACCCAACCAGAGAATTTCGTTTGCATGGACAGCCTTTTGCCGCTGCCTCCCTGCATCACTGCTGGGCTGATGCAGCACAGGGCCTGGCCTGCAGCGGGACTCATGGCCTGCTGGCTGGAGCACCCGCCCGGGCCCTCTCTCCCCAACCTCTCCTCTTGTTTAAGCAGCGATGCTCCGTCCCACGCCTGACAGTCTCTGCACACCTGTTTAAGTTTCTCATTGAAGTCAATGGCTTGGCAGCTCCCCTGGCCTTTCCACTGGCTCACACCCTTCTCTCTACGCCCTTCTCTCTGCACCCTCCTCCTCCCTTCCTGTTGGTCTCTGTGTGCCTTCTTCGGTGTCAGTCTCTCACTGTCTCCATTTTGTCTGCTTCTCTGCCTCGGCTACATCTGCCTATGTGTTTGTCTCTGTCTCCCTGGGGGTCTCCTGACCTCTGTCTGTCCATCACCTGACCCCTTCCCTGACCTGCCCCTCTGTGTTGGTCCCCCCACCATGAACTTCAAACACCCTCTCCACCCAGACCCCCAGTATTGCCTCAGGCTGACGTGACAGCCATGCCTAGTGTGAGCATGCACACACACACCCATGGGCCTGCCAACCACAGGCGGGTGAGGGGCCATCCTCCCTCCTGTGGAAGGGTCTCCATGACCTCATAGGGCACAGTCACTCAGGATGGCCTTGGAGCAGAGCCTCAGCACTGACCAGGCCCTAGAGCTGGACTCCCTCATTGCATGGCTAGATGAAGACAGGGAGGCCTAGAGAGGGGAGGTGACTCCACCAAGGCCAAGCAACCACTCAGTGGCAGAGCTTGGGGCCTCCAGAAGCCATGCCACCAGATGGTGCATGCCTGCAAGTCCCCACCTGTGTCAAAGCTCCATGGGGGCTCTCTGCACAGCCAGGAGTAAGTCCTATTAGTTTTCCACTCCTGTGACAGGGAGAGGGGGAGGGTTAACGTGCCTGCCCACGTGGAGCCCACAGCAGCTTGTTCCAACCAGGCCGACTGATACGATGGGTCTTGGAGTCATGGACTATCTGGAATGAACATTGCAGGCAGAGATGTCCTGCTGGGAGGTCTTCTCCTCTTCTCCCATTTTAAAGAAGGGAAAATTGAGACACCAAGAATGGATTATAGTCACACAAGATAGTAAAAACATCTCCTTAAGGTTTTCAGGGCTCTACCATTTATAACAGAAAAATATACCAATGTTTTTCTTTTTCTTGCTTAAAAAAAAAACGTTTCCAATACTTACAAATTAGAGATTTCATATAAACATCAAGCATCTCTTGAAAAATTCTCCGACAGGATCATAGCACTCGAGGCCTCATTCCTACATGGCAATGACGGGCAGTTGCTGAGGACGGCTCAGCCCACCACAGCCTTTACCATGACCCGTTTCCTCACGTACGTCTGCTTCAACCATTCACGAGCCTGCCCGGCCTCAGCAGGCATTTGCACACGGGAGTCCTCACGCACAGTGTTTTCACAGACATTAGAAGTGAAGGCAGGACAGGAGCCAGGTCCTGGATTCCAGATACTTTCTACTCTGTCAGGCGTCTTCATGGAGAGCATTCAGTAGGAAGTCTAGATTGATTCTGCCCCTATTAGATTTCCTATAGTCCAACACTGAGGCAGTTTTTCTTAGCTTCTCTCTTTTCCTTGTTTCCAATTGTTTAATTCCCGAAGTTCCTTTTCTGATAGGTATTGTTTTACAAAGAAAAAGAAATCTCTATTCTTGAACTAACTCTGGAATTTGATGGCCTTTTGGGCCACCGTCTTTACGCTATTAGGTGAATGTTGCCTTTTCACAACATTAGGCATAAGTGGTGCTTGAGCTAAGGTACTTGCCCGCTCCTTCTTCCAGGCCCAGTGGATAGCCAAACAAGCGGGGTCCTTCCCTGAACTCTCGACTGATCCTCATATCATCAGTCACTTACATTGCAAACCACAATTGAGGGAAAGCTTAGTCTGCTGTCCAAGTCAAAGGTCAGCCCTGGTGTCAGCTGAGCCTGAGGTCAGAACTCGGCCTGAAACTGTAGTGAGGGCTCTGGCTGTGGCTGTGGACAGGGGAGTACTTTGAATCTTTCTTTACCTCTGCCTTCCTTTCTTCTTCTCTCCCTCTACTTTGGACTAAGCACTAATCAGGCCCCCTGGCAGCCCTTCTCTTGACCACTGTCCGGGCCCTCACAGATTTGGCCCAACAGCAGGAGCCAGCCTCGTTGTGGTGATCAGCACAGGCTGGACACAACTTGTGAGTCTTCAACTATACTCACAATGACAACCCTTTGGCAGAGGAAGGAAAATCTTGCCCATCTCTTCCTAATCCCCTTCAGAGTATAGAGACTGGATCTCTGGGACTGCCCACCTGGTGGTCCAGGCAGCTAGACTCTGAGTGCCTACAGAGCCAGAGAAATGATCTTCCTCTGGGCACATTGTCTGGGGCATTGTTAGAACATCACATGACTGCCAATGAGTGCTTCTTTATTCAATTTTCAAAATGTCGCCTCAAAACTGGAAGGATGGGTTAGGCCATCTTCCTCCTTCATTTCCCCACGTTGCAAAGTAGAAGGTAATTGCATCCTGTGTGGTTTGGGAAGTCAGCCGTTGACTGGTTTGTAATCACAGAGCTAAGCTCCCTGGCTCATCAGTGAGCTCTGATCTCACTTTCTGATCAGTGGTTCACGTCATGACTTCAGTTTTTACTTGTTAATAAAGTCTGAGAAACGCTTGAGAATGAGGAATGCCCTTGAGGACGCAAATCCAGCCCTCCACCTAGACCCTTCTGTGAGGCCCAGCCTTGCACACAGCCTCCCCTGGATGAGTGTTGCTGGAAAGAGATTTTTTTAAACACTCTTCTTGCTATGCTTTTTGCCTCAGCCCAAAAACTTTCTTTCCCTTGTCTTGATTCTGAGTCAAGTTGAGTGGCGGGGAGGAGCTGAGGGTCAACTGTGATTAGAAGCAGACTCTGTGCAGGAACTGCCCACGTTGGGTGGCAGGAGGCTGGGCTCCATGTCTGCTGGGGGCCCCAGTGGAAGCTGAGGGGCCTCTATGTCAGGTTTGAGAAAGGCGTGATGTTTGCGTCAGAATGGGATTTTGATGGAAAGAAGCAGAGCTGGTCTCATTCAGAGGAGCGAGTCCTCCAGCATGCCTCCACACAAGGCCCCTGGGAGCAGGAGGGAAAACTTCTTGAGTGAGACAAGCACACGGAGCCACTTGGGACCTGGTGGATGCTTGAATGGAAAGTATTAGCATCTTCCATCACAGCTGTCCCCATCCCTGTTTCATGGGCAGGCACTGGAGTTGAGTGACGTGGCCACGGTTTCACTGAAACGGCAGAGCTGGGGCTTGGACCCAGAGCCTGAGTCTAAACCCGCTGCTCTTCTACTGCTCAGCACTTCAGATCTCGGTCTAAACGCATCTCTTGGGCAGGTGACATCTGCTTTGCCTGGACACCATGGTTCCTCCCATCTGTAAAGTGCATTACACCTTCTCAAACCTTGTCACATATGTTATCTGACTGGTCTCCCAGAAGCTCTGTGAAATGAGGCAGACAAGGGTGGTAATGCCCATTTCCTTTGTGGTAAAACTGAAGTTCAGAGGGGTGACAGGACTGGTCCAACTTTGCACAGCTAACAGGAACACATCAAACACTTAATGTGTGCCAGACGTGCCCTACTTATATTATCCCCTTTGAGATGTGCCAGTGTAACAACCTGTGAGCCAAACACACTATCTTCCTCTTTCACAGATGAGAAAACTGAGGGAGACTTTTCCAAAGTCAGAGTCAAAGAGCCTGAGCCCAAGCCCAAGCCCTCCATCTTAGTCCACCGGGCAGCCACACAAATCCCACACAGCGGGGGCTCACACAACAACAAGTTCTTCTCTCACTGCTCTGGAGTGTAGAAGTCTGAGATCAAGTTGTTGGCAGAGTTGTTTTTCTGAGGCCTCTCTCTTGGCTAGTAGGTGGTCATTCCTCTCACTGTCTTCGCCTGGTCTTCCCTCTGTGTGTGTCTGTGTCCCGATCTCCTCTTCTCATGAGGACACTGGTCACATTGGATTAGGGCACACCCTAATGACCTAATTTTACCTTAAATATCACTTTAAATAGACCCCATCCCCAAATACAGTCACATTCTGAAGTCCGGAAATTAGGACTTCAACATACAAATTTGGGGGGGACACAATTCAGCCCATAACAGCACCCTCCATGGTCTGCATCTCTTCACCCAGGTCTCCTGACCACCAATTCCTTCCCATACCCCTCAGTTAATCCTATCTCTTGGCCGACTTGCATGAGCTGGGAGGGAACTCACTCCTCTGAAGCCTAAAGCCCGTGTTCCTGGACTGGGTCTACTGTTTTGGGATGGTCAAGAGGCCTGGCAAGAGTCCTGGGCATGGGGAGTGGAAATCTAGAAGATCAGTTTCAGCCTGGGCTGATTCCATCAAGGAATCACCTCCATGCTGGCTTCTCCAGGCAGAGCTTCCCCAAGGGAGCCTGTCTCCGGACATCCCGCCCCACTGAGCGCTCTGGAGCCCTGTGGCACTGGCTCCTTGGATGGGGCAGAACCCCCAACCATGCTCCCTGGTGGGATTCCCACCTCTGTTGTACAGATGTGGAAATGGAAGCTTGGAGAAGGGATGTGACCTGCCCAAGGCCAGATAGCATGCCAGAGGCTCCAATAAGAAAAATGTTAGTGCTCTAAACCAGTAATTTCCAAAACTGTCCGATCATAAGAAATATCCAGGGCACTAGTTCAACAAATACAGATTCCCAGGCCCTTTGCTGGAGATTCTAGTTCAGTGGATCTGGAGCGGGGCCCAGGAACCCATAATTTTGACAAGTACACCAGGTGGTTCTTACTTGTGCAAGTTTGGGCTGGGGGTTAAGAACAGCGCCCCTTCCGCATCGCTGCAGGCAGGAGCTGCGGCTGACTCCTGGAAAACCTCTGCCCCATGCCGCATTCTCGCCCTTCATTCAAAGTCAGTTTCCTTTCCCAGCTTGTAACTTACTTTGATTGTCCACTTGTTGCCTGAAAGAGGTTCCTGGCACTCACCAGTGTCTCCGGCATCAGTTTGTCAGAGCCTTGGCTGTTGGCACCAGAGCCGCCTTGCTGAGGCTCTGAGTGAAGTGGTGGCGCCTGCTCAGGGCCTCACCTTTCAGCGAGCGGGGCTGAAGTTCCCTCTGGTATTTCTAAGTTCCTGGGGCTAAGTGGCCGCCCTGCCGGACAGGCTGGGCAGAGATTGTGTTGAGGGCTCTTCTGTTGTGTGTTCTTTTGTATAAGTCAGCTTCCAGCAATTTTTATTTTCCAAATCTCCTGGGATTGCTCTCATCTATGGACCTGTGCCCCAAGAAACACAATACATCCCAGAAAAGAAAAACAAGCAGACCCATGAACAACACGCCACTTTCTGGGCTCGGCTCAGTTTGTGAGGTGACGGACACCGTCTCCCAGATCCCACCCCCGCCCCCCACCCCGCCCCCGGAACTCTGCTGCATGTTAATTAGCAATCCAGAGCCCTGGAACCAGGGAAATGACTTTGTGTCTCAATTTAATTTGTTCTCATTTTTTGCCAGGGTCAAAGTTCACCTTCCCATTTTGAATCTGAAAGCACATTATAGCTGTTCCATGTTTATATTGATGCATCCAGGCTAGAGATCTTTGGCAAACATTTTCTTCTGGGAATTGGTGTGGTTAGTATTGGTTTCTCTCAATCCGTTTAGCAAACACTGACTGCAGCCTTATGATGTGCCAAGAACTGTGCGAGTCTCTGGGAGTGAACGGAAAGGAGGAGGTGACTATGGCATGGGAGAGGGGCAGGGGCTGGGAGCCAGGGGTACACCAGGTCCTCTGGCTAGAGAGATGGGGGGTGTGGGGGGATGCTTAGTGAAGGAGAGATGAATAAGCTGGGCTTTGGGAGACATAAGAGGAGACATAGCCAGGACAGCTACCTCACCAAGTGCTCAAACAGCAATGGCGTCGTGCCGAGCAGTGTAGACCGCTACCCACTGTAACCCCCGCACCCACCTCTGGAGTCAGGAGCAGAGGGATTCAGTGTTGACTCGCCCTGGTGCCTGGGAATCAACTCCTGACTCATCCACTGGCCAACCCTGTGACCTGGAGCCGGTGACTTAACCTCCCTGATTCTTAGTCTCTTGCTCTGTGAAATGGGGTGACAGGAATTACCCCATAGGGTGGCCGAGATTTAAAGGAAATCATCCACATTGGTGAGTGCAGAGGTTGGCTGGGAGAGAAGATGGGTAAGGTCAGGAGCCACAGCTGTGGCCACCCAGTGAGTTCAACCTCCTGTGGCGCTGGTTGCGCTGAGCAGACCCGTGAAGGCGGTCCTCTCCCTGACACCCAGAGAGGGTTCAAATAATGTTAAGTTATGTTTACTGCCATTCAGCTAGTGAGGTCAGAACTGGGATTACACCCCAGGCCTAGTCTGACTCAAGACCCTTGATCTTAACCTCAACCTACTGCCAAGACGACTGGAAGCAATGGAAGGAGCCCGTGTCTAAGCACAGGTTTTCTGACTCGCTCATGCTCTTCCCACTACCAGCAAAAACGTTCCCCTGGAGCCACAAGCCCTCCCCCGAGAAGCCAGACTCGACCCTCGCTGCTGGCCAAGGGTCTCCTTGGGCTCCCGTCCTCTGGGCTTCCCTCAGTGCACACAGCAGTTGCTCGGAATTCTGTCTGCTGACGCCTCCGTCTCCCCCACGGAGTTCCTGAGAGTGAGGATTTGAGGGCAGAATTGGAATGAAAGTTGGGAAATCACCCTAGGTTGGAAATTTCTCAAATAGAAAGTTTCCCTTTAACAGTAGCAGGTAGGGAATGTAAGAGTGTTAATAAACCATAGTGCTGGCAGGTTTAAAATATTAATGATTTCTAGAATTGAAAATGCAAATAGCTGTCTGGAACTCCTCCACTTGGCATTAAAGAGAAGGGCTTTGAAAGGACACCGGGAGCTCAGGATTGGTGAATATGGCCTTGCAAGTGGAAGGGGAGACAAATAGACATTAACACCTTGTTATTGCTACATTAGCACCATTAAAAGGCAAGACTCAGTTCTTCCTGGCAAGTCTGGTTGACGACATGGGTGCTGTTTGAATGCACAGCTTTAGGGAGCCACGGGCTTGTCCATTCACTTCCACATTCATGTGTGGAGCACCTGCCAGAGGCCAGCAAGGAGAGGGTGCAAACCCTGCTGGTAGGACCTCTTCACATTTGAACCAGAAATGGCAGTAGGGTGAGGAGGCGAGAAGAAATCCCAGTCCAGCCCTGTGACCAGGCTCCAACTCAACCACAGAGAGCAGCTGGTTTGGGGGACGCTCTTGCCCGGAGACCTGGGCTGTGCAGCTGGTACTCGCTAGTCTAGCAGCACCTCACCCATCCAGCACCAGCATCGTCTTTGTTAAACTCTCCAGATTGCTCGAATGTACTCCTCTCAGCCCCCAGGCTTCCGAGACAAATTTGCTTTCAGTGTTTGTAATGTTGCCTGGTCGTAGAGGGTAAATTCTGGAGGGCAGCCCTGTGATGCCGTCACCCCGTCATCTCAGGCGTCAGGCTCACACACGGAGCACAAGATGTGTGAGTGGAATGGATGCACCTTCCCTGACAGGGGGTGTCCTCTCAGACCCTTGAGTGGAGAGGTGGGGGCTGTGGAACCGGTTTGGTCCTGAGTGTGAGCCCTGGCCCTCCTCGCCAGCCGTGTAGCGGGGACAAGGGAGAGCTGGGGGGAAGTTAATTGACATCCAGAAGGCAGCTGGGTGACTGCAAAGGGGGTGGGCCAGAGAGGTCCCAGGGATGGGAAAGGGCAGGTCCCACAGATGCATCCACCCAGTGCGGTCACCCCCACTGTGGCGCTGGTTGTACTGAGCAGGCCCCACATCCCAGTGCTGTCAGGGTGCCCTCCCTGACAGAGACAGGCCAGCCTGTTGCTGCCCTGTCAGAGCTCCTGAGGCACGTTGGTCCACTGCCAACTGCCACCTGCTTCCTCGTGATGTGTTCATGTGTCAGGCAGTGAAGCACCGTGTCCTGGGAGGGCTCCAGTCTCTTTATGGTGACTTCACCAGTTCCCATCCTGTGTCACTCTGTGCTCATAGACTAGCTCTCAAAAGATAAGCTTCACTCCTTCTTCCAGAAATCGGGAGGTATCTCTCTGTCAGCCCATCATCCCCAACAGGTACTCCCGAGACTTGGCAGGACCTTTAATGTGGGGACTTTGTGTCTGGAGTTGGGTTGACCTCAGCCCTTTTCTGCTTCCTTCTGGCTCTTTGCTGTGATCCAGGTGTGTTAGGTTATAAGGATGGGAAGCTCTGGATAAGTGAGGCACTGAAGTGTAAGAGAAGGAGCACTGGGTTTTGGAGACAGAATGACCTAGTTCGACCCTGGCCTGGCTACTCACCACCTGTGGAGTCTGTAGGATGGGGATCAGAGCACCTGCTCTCTAGGAGGCTGCCCGGCTGGAAGGAGATGAGATGTCCAACATGCCCCCTGGTGTCTGCACAGATCAGATCTCACCTGCAGTGGCTTCCCTTCCCTTCTCTCCTAGCCTCCCAGGAACCTCGTTCCCAACCGGGCATGGAGGTATTTGGGTCCCTCCATGTCCGTGATTGCAAATGTACTAATCTTCCTCCTCCATCTTTTCAAGAATGCCCCTTCTCCCTCTCCTCCTGCACATGACTTCCATTTCCGCTGTAAATCCGATCTGTGATCTCTGAGCTTTGCGTGTTCCCGGAAACGCTGCGCCTCTATCATCTTACTACTTGTCCTGTTCCCAGGAAGGGACTGTGCCTGCGAGAACTTCTATGCTTGATGTATGCATCTCTTCTTGTCCACTCACCCCTATGCCCTCTCCTCCTTGTTGTGACCTGTGTGGTCTAATCAGAGCCATCCCAAGCCAGCTCCTGGGTCCCGCACACCTCCCGGATCACAGCACTTTAGAACTGGGGAGGGCGGGGCGGGGGGGGCGCGCTGAGAGACCACTAGCCCTGCCCCTTCCCCATGCAGATGATGTAGCAAGAAGACTGAGACCAGAGAGCAGAGGGCCTGGCCCACACTCACACTGGACCAGGGTTTCTCAGCTGTGACTGTGAGTTAGAAGAATAATGAACCCGAACCCTCGCTCCCCGCCCTTGGCTGGGGCAGGGGTTGGGGGGTGAAGTTCGGGCATCAATATTTCTGAAAAGCTCCCCAGGTGGTTCTCATATGCAGCCAGGGCTGAGAACCAGAGAATAGAATGTGTTTCTTACCTGTGTATTAGCCTCACATATCTGGAGAAAATTGTCAAATAGCAATCCTTGGGGGACTGCTTCTGAGGCGGGGGGCTTGTCACAAGGGAGGGCCCCAAGATGAGCATCACCTTCTGCAGACAAGATACACCTGAGTGGGTATTGGTAATCACTACTTATTTTATTTAACAAACACATTTTCATTAAGATTTGCTAGGTGCCAGACACTGAGTCCTTTACAAATACCAACTCATGCACTCTTCAGAGCGTGACTATGAGAGAGTCAACTATGAACCCTATTTTACAGAGAGAAGACTGAGGCATAGAGTGGGGAAGTAATTTGCCCAAGGTCACACAGTCAGAGAGTGGTGGAGTCACTGCTCAGTGCCTAAGTCCCTGCTTGTGACCATTATGCTAAATCTCCTCTCCACTCCTCAGCCCACACGTGTGTGGCCAGCAGCACCTTCGGGCCGCAGGGCCTTCCTAGATGAAAGAGCCTGCCAGAAGGGTGCTGAGGCTTCTGAAGTCTGTGACACCAGAGGCTGCCTCTGTGGAGCGCCTGTGACTTACATGCCTTTCCTCACTGTCCTCTGATGATGCCATGGTTCAGCAGCTTACCTCTGTCACACGGCTGCAAACCCAGGTCTGCCCATCTCCAGTCCCATGTGCCCCAGGTATCTTTGGAGGCAGAATGTCCTAGAAGCCTTATCCTAGGAGCATATAACACCACTCTATAAAAACACCCTCTGGAAATAAGTTCTTGTAAATTAAGTTTTTGTAATTTATTTTATTCAAGAAAAGCTCTATTCAATCCAAATCACGAAGCCATGAAGACAGTAGGGATACATAACTTCCTAACTCAGGTTAACAGGGTTTATCTCTTTAGGCAGCTGCAGGAATATCAATTATGGAAATCGATGCAAGTAGTCAGCTCCGCGCTCGTGCGCCACACTGCAGAAGCTCGCCCTTGCCTCGTGCAGATGGGCCCCGGGAGGCCTTGCTGCTCCGGTGGACTGCCTGGCTAGGGGACATTGACGACCTGCCCGGTCGGACACTAGAGCGTTGTTTACTGAGAACTTGGCCAGTCCAGTTTTCCAGTAGTGTGCCTCGGGCTTGAGCAGCCTGCCGTGTCTCTGTTCCATTCTGTAGAGGCCTTGCCATGAGCCCAATGGTGATGCTATCGTCCAGAATTTAGTGCACAGGGTGGAGAAGTTATCCAAGAACTGATCACATGTTTCTGATCTAACATGTGAAAATGCAATTCACTGTGAGACCTTGGTCAAGTCATTTTCTCTCTTGGCACCTTGGCTGTAAAAGGGGGAGATTAACTAGACCATACTTCTAATCATCTCTGTTCTGTGACCTGCTGTGTAACATCAGGTAGCCTCCTTAACTTCTCTGATCCTTATAGTAGTAGAAACATCCTCATTGGAACAAAAAGGAATTATTACAGGGAGAGTTGGCGTTAAGTGTAGCTGATTGCTTGTTAATCCACTCACAATGGTATATGTTTTAAATCCATTTTTGAGGACTGCTACCTGCCAGGTGGCTTCCTCACAGAGTTCATATCGTTTTGACACAGTCCTTTCGTTTCAGCCACATTGGTGCAGCTGCTCTAACACAACTGTTTTGATATGGGGACGTTTTGACACAGCTGAGAAAACAAACCATTACACCTTCAGCTCTTTAAAAAACATTACCAAATAATGTGCCAAGGAGACATTCCAGGCTACTTCCCCTCATCCCAGAACTTCCACATCCCTCATCTCCACTTCTGCAAGGGGTCTCAGGGAGGGGAGCGAGAGGAGGGGCTGGGCTAGGGTGGGCCCTGGGTCGGGCTGGCAACGAGGGAAGCAGGGCAGTAATGGCACTGGTGGCATTGGTGGGAGTGAAGGACAGTGAGATCAAAGCTGCGTGGGCATGGGATCTGCTTCACAGGCACCTGGTAATTTTCAAAAGCAATTTTATATTTAGATGCAGCCATTTCAAAAGTCTTACCTCAAAACAACCATGCCAAAATGCCCTTGTCTGTCTCAGACAAAGGAAATGAATGCCAGGAAGAGGTGAACCAGACAGCTTCTGTCCCCAAAAGCTCAGTCACTGGAGAGGAAAGGCGGGGACTGAGAGAGAAGCAAATTACTATTATACCGCTGGGCAATTGCTGTAATAGCAGAAGGGGCTGGGAGGAAACAGGGCAGAGAGTGCCTGACTCTGCCTGGGAGTGAGAAGGCTTCCTGGGGGAGCGGTCACTGGGAGCCCAAGAATTATTTGTCGAATTACTAACAATAGCAAATATTAACTGAGGGTTTACCATGTGATGAGCACTGTTTTCAGTGTTTTATCTTAACTCATTTAGTCCTCACAACTACCCAATAATATGAATATTATCATCATTCCCATTTTATGGATGAGAAGAGCGAGGCACCCAGAGGTCCGGTGACTTTCCCAAGGCCACACAGCCAGTAAGTGGCAGAGCCAGGATTCGAAATGAGGCACAGTCATACCTGAGGTCCTGCTCACACTGCTCTCACCCTGTGGCCTCTCCAAGAGGAAACCAAAACCTGGGATGGGGGAGGAGGAGGCAGGAGGAACACAGGCTTTGACACTGATCAGACTGGGGTCCGCTCTGTTCTCTCAGCCTCCCGGCTGTATGACCTCGGACAGTTCGCTGACCCCCACCACCTGTCTAGTCTTATTCCTTTGGCCCTCACCCTCCCCAGCAGGTGTCACTCCATACTGGTTAGCTGCGTTTATTGACTAGACAAATATGCAGTCAGTGTGTGTAGCTGCCAGGTGCCATGTCAGACCTGGGTCCACAGCGGTTAATAAGCAAAGTTCCCGCCGCCGTGGAGCTACCGTTCTCGTGGGAGGAGCCCTGAGGGGTAAGGAGCCAGCCCCACGGAACCCAGGGGAGTCCTCCAGACGGAGAGCAGAGGAACTAGAAGGAAACCAGTGTGAGGAGGCAGGATGAGCAAGTGAGAGAGGGGCCAGAGGTGAGGGTGGGGCATGGGTGGGGGAGAAGCAGGACGGGTCCTAGCCTGGGTTAGTTTCTAGTGCCCAGGGAAGCCAGCACAGGACTGGAAGCAGAAGAGTGAGACCACGGTCCCTGAGAAGGCACAGCAGGGCAGAGGCTGCTGCTGTGGTTCACACAGCACACGAGGGTGGGGGAGTTGGCAACAGAAATATCTCCCTATTGAGCCCAAAGTGCTTCCTAAACTGTAAAGTCATGGGTATATGGGAGTTTATTTATTATAATTACCCTTATTTTCCCCTTATTGCTGATCCTTCCCCGCCTTCCTTGGCTGTTGCTATTCTGTAGTCTATTTAACCAGCTCATGGGTGAGGCATGGGCTGGTTCATTTTCTCAGAGCCCAGAACAATCCAGCCTCTTCGGCTCCTCGGAAGATGTTGTGTTGAGAGAGGAAAAAAAATTACACTCTTTAATAGAAATACTTTTCCTTCATTAAATGAAATCTCCAAAGCCCAGTAGCATTTTCGGTGCTTATATAAAGATGCCAGTGGGGATTTGAGATTGAAAGTGGTATTTTTATACAAGTCAATGAAGATCTCAATAGGAAAGAAAGAACACTCTTCAAATCTAAATTCCTCCAGTGTCAGGCAAGACAGGTCTTCGGCTCAGGGCCTGGATCGCATTACTCCCAGCTCTACTAGGAAACTCTTTTCCTGAAGCACTTTGAGGGTTCCTAAATGTTGGTGCTCTGTTTGGGGAGATTGTATTAATAGTGTCTTTCTGAGACTGCAAACCATTCAACATAAATTTCTGCTTGCACCTCAGCTCTGATAACTTTGTACAAAAACTCAGGAATTTGTGGGAGTTTGAGTCAGAAGCAGACGTGTGCATGCGACTGAGCACGTGTACCTACAGAGCATCTTTCCCCTGATATACCTGATACACCTGGGGCAGGAGCTTCCCCTGATACACCTGGGGCAGGAGCTTTCCCCTGATACACCTGGGGCAGGAGCTTCCCCTGATACACCTGGGGCAGGAGCTTTCCCCTGATACACCTGGGGCAGGAGCTTCCCCTGATACACCTGGGGCAGGAGCTTCCCCTGATACACCTGGGGCAGGAGCTTCCCCTGATATACCTGGGGCAGGAGCTCTCCCCTGATACACCTGGGGCAGGAGCTTCCCCCTGATACACCTGGGGCAGGAGCTCTCCCCTGATACACCTGGGGCAGGAGCTTTCACCTGATACACCTGGGGCAGGAGCTTCCCCCTGATATACCTGGGGCAGGAGCTTCCCCCTGATACACCTGGGGCAGGAGCTTCCCCTGATATACCTGGGGCAGGAGCTTTCCCCTGATACACCTGGGGCAGGAGCTTCCCCCTGATATACCTGGGGCAGGAGCTTTCACCTGATACACCTGGGGCAGGAGCTTTCACCTGATATACCTGGGGCAGGAGCTTTCACCTGATACACCTGGGGCAGGAGCTTCCCCCTGATATACCTGGGGCAGGAGCTTCCCCCTGATACACCTGGGGCAGGAGCTTTCACCTGATACACCTGGGGCAGGAGCTTTCACCTGATACACCTGGGGCAGGAGCTTTCACCTGATATACCTGGGGAAGGACCACCCTTGGAGGTGTCAGAAAAAAGAGTGGGCTCAGGAGATAGAAAGACCGGGTTCAAATTCCAGCTGAGACTCTTGCTAGCTGGGTTGGCCCTGGGCAATGCACGTCACCTCAGATTTGTTATCTATGATACGAGGAAAACAATACAATTCTGGCCAGGCCTGGTGAGACCTGGATTATAGTGTATAAAATATACCTGGCACACAGTAACTGCTCAAAACCTGGTCCTTTTCAACCACCCCTCACCTGACTGCTGTATTATAACCTACTAGAATATCCATTTCACAGCAATTATTCTGCTTATCTTTTGTTAAGTAATAACATCCCCCACCCCCAAATTTAGTGCTTACAATGATAATTGCTTTGTACAATCACGCATTGCTTAAGATCCAAGATACATTCTGAGAAATGTGTCCTTAGCTGATTTTGTTGTTGTGTGAACTTCATAGAGTGCACTTACACAGACCTAGATGGCACAGCCTATCACACACCCAGGCTCTATGGTACTGATCTTCTGGGACCACCGTCGTACATGCGGTCTTTGGTTGACGGAAATGTCGTTGTGCGGTGCACGACTGTATTTTGCAGAGTCCGTGGTCTGACCCTTCTTCTCTGCTCCAGGCTGTCTGGACCTTCAGGTGGGCTGACTCCAACAGCTAATTTTACAGATGGAAAAACAGAGATGAGAGTTGGCATAGGGAAGGCGTACCTCTGGAGCTACATAGCAAGTTTCTGAACACCACCACTGTGCCAGGCCCTGTGACAGGGGAACAAACGGAAAGGCACTAACTTGTGAGTTGGTGAGACCCCCGGAAGGCAGTAAAACTACCGGCAGGATTCAACTTATGTTCCTCAACAGCTGGTTGCTTGGGTCCCTCGGCGAAATGTGAATCTGGCCCTCACTGGCCTTGCCCTCAGCTCCCTGGGGCATGAGGCAGGGCTCCTCCCTCTGCCGGGCTGAGGGAGGGTGTGCCTAGCAGCCAGCAGGCAAGCCCGATAAATGGCATCTATTAAAAGCAAGGTTAGTGCTGTGCTCGCCTCCTGGCATCCTGGTGCCTTCCGCGTCGCCCGCATTACCAGGAAAGCAGGAGAGGGCTCCTCTGGTGACGACCAGGCTGGCTGAACTCTCGCCTTTCACTGTGGAAAAATCCATTACTGAGAAGTCATTTGTCAAAGCCAACTGTTTAGCTGCTTTAATTTGCATATTTATCAAGTTTGATTAGAATGTATTGTCTTCTACTTTCATCCCAGCTTTCACCTCTTCTCGCCCTCTTTTTCTGGGGAAACTGTTTTTGTTGTCCTTGTTGGGAAAGGGCACAGCGTAATTCAATTTGCATTTGCTAATAAGCCCAAAACTGAACGTGGTGAGGAATTTCTGGAGGCTGGGGGAGAGGAAAGGCAGAGCCCAAGTTGGGACAGCCTGGGCAATCAGGTCTAGCCTGATAAGCTGATGCAACCAAAGGGCAACAAGTATTCTACAAGCGTTACACGAGTGTTTATTGAGCACCTTCTGTGTGCGAGGCACTGGGAATACAAACTGTGAAAAAGACAGGCAGAGCCATGGCTCTGGTGTTGCTAAGAGTCCTGCGACCTCAGTTTCTGCATCTGTAAGATCAAGTGGTTGGACCCAGTGACTCCTAGGTGGCTGTAGACCATTTCAGGTCATGTGCATAGACCCGATGCATTATCTCGGTTAATTCTTACAAGATCCCTATGAGGTTGACATCACATCCTCATTTTGCAGAGGAGAAAATGAACGATCTTGGAGCTCAAGGTCAGGTATGGCAGGACTCAGATTTCACTCTCCTGTCTGACTCTAAAAGTTGAGTTTATAACCACAAAGCCAGGCTTCGTCTTTCTTCTCCACTCGTCTTTGAGCTCCTCGATGGCAGGGACAGTGACTCCTCTGCATATCCTCAGGGACCAGCCCAAAGTTTGGCATATGGTCAGTGTTAGACAATATGTATGGAACTGAACTGAAAAAGAAAGTCCTTCATCCTCTGCCTTCTTGTCTTCGGGGCATCAGAACTGCCCTGCTCTCCTCAGCTGTCTCAGCTAAAGGCTGGTGTAGCAGACACTGTGTGTGCCACCCTGATCGCCCTTCAGGACCAGGTCTCAGGAGTGTTGGTGGCTGACCGCTCACAGCTGAGTCCCTCCCTGGAAATTGAACTCAGCCAAAGGAAGCTGCCTTGCCTGAGGTTACACCCTACCCTGGGGGCAGCCCACATCCAGAAGCCAGTCAATGCAGGGCACAGAGGCAGCCCCGTTGCCTTCTGGGACAGCTGTGAAGGGGCCTCCTGGCCCAAACCTCCGCAGGGGATTGACTGAAGTTACTGTGGAGACTGTCCCAGTCCTGCCTAAGTCGCACCTCTCACAGGTTTTCCAAGAGCAATTCCGGGTAAAGCTCCCGCACGGGAATCTCAGGTCTCCCGGCCTCCTTCCCAGGAGAGCCACCTCAGCAGGTGCTCTGAGCGGGCGGCTCTAGTTCCGGCCTTCTGGAGGTGCTTCCAGGGTGCTGGGATCAAGATAGGTCGTGGCAGGGAGAGCCCTCCTGCCAGTAAGTAGCCTGCCCCCAGAAGGCTGCCTGCCTACCTGCTCCCAGGCCTAGAGGACCAGCCCACGGCAAGGAGGCTAAAACTGCTGAGCCCACAGAGGCAGCCGTCTGAGGAGTGCTGCTCCCCTGACTGTCAGGTGACGGCTGGCCCTACCCCTTGGTCCCTCAGGCGCATCGCTTTCGGCTTTCCTTCTCTTCCCTGGCAGGCATCCACTGGACCCTTTCCAGGTGCCAGCCTGCATGGACATTTCCCAAGGCAGCCCAGTGTCTTGAGAGGAGGCGGCTTGGACATTGGAGCTCTGTGTCCTGGATTCTAGATCTGGCTCGACCACTTTCTAGCTGTGTGGCCTGGGGCAAGTCACTTGTCCTTTCTGGGCCTCTCCCTTTGTTACTGGCACATTGAGTTCTTATTGTACCCCAGGATAGAAATCAAGAAAGACAACAAACAGGAGTAGGAAAGTCAAAGTTTATTAGCTTGTACACAGTGGAGGCACAAGGGAGCCGGTGCAGAAAGGAAGGGGGCAGCTGACCAGCTGGTTAGGGAGCAGGACTGTAGGGATTTTTATTAGGCAAAGGCTGGGGAGGAGGCCCTTGTCCTAGCATGTAGGCGGGGTTTTTCTTGCACTTGCGCTGTTGTTCGACATGCCACTTCATGTGACACATATATCATTAGCATGCTAGCTCTCCACCCCTGGGTATGATTTTTACTGTGCTAATGGGACTAAGGTCCCCTTCAGACAACTCCTGCGTGCTAGGGCGCATGCGTAAGCTGGGAAAGTCCCGAGCTGTGGAATGTGGCTCTTGGTGGGCTCTATCTGGTTCTCCTAGCTTGCTGATTGGTTAGGGGCCTTATCTTGTTAGGCCAGGGGCCTTGCAGATGACCCTGTTCCTGGTCAGGGACAGCTGGTTCCTGTCTCACCTTCATCTTCCCAGAGAGGATGTTCTACTCAGTGACCTCACAGGCTTTGCAGTTCTGAGGGCCTCTCTGAGTCTCCTGTAAGTCAGAGGCATCCTCCCTTCTTTGTAAAGCCAAAAGAGCGGCTTTGACACGTGGTAGACATGTGAGGTGTACCAGAGGCTCCCTTCCCCACAGGCCTGAAACTCCTTAATTAATGCCTCATTTCTCATCAGGAGTGTTTCTCTGTCCTGAGCATTCTCTTTTCAGTGGTAATCCCTGTTCTCTTCTCCATCTCACTGAGGGTAGAGCATTCGATCCCCAACCCTGGAGCAGGAATGAGCAACCTCTTAGACAGGAGTTTTCAGGCTGTGGGTGATATGAACCTGGCTGAGGGAATGTGACCCAGAGGGCAGCGGGGTTGGGGAGTTGGAGAGTTGAAAATCAGCTTTGCCAACACTACTGTTGTCTCAAGATGGCCCAGCGGCTCGGAAGAGCAGATGCTGGGCACTAGGCAGAGCAGGTCTGGGTTGTGGCTTTTGGTCCTGCCTGAGCAAGGCAGCAAATTATTAAAGACCACGTGAGGGGTCCAGATGAACTCTGTGAGTTCAGAGGTGGGTGAGGGCACTGCAATCTGGTGGTATCTGGAAAGGCTCCATGAAGGAGTTGGGGCGAAGATAGAAAGTCTAAGAAATTGAAGGTTTGCTCGGGAAGATAGTGACAACGCCAGTCTGAATAAAGTAGAATATTCCTATAGGGGCTTATAGAATGTTCAACCGGGGGCTACTTTGCTTCTGAGGAGAGTTGGGACATTTAGTGATGTCTGAAGCTATTTTCGATTGTCATAACTGGGAGGAGAGTGGTCCTGGCATCTAGTGGGTAGAGGCTGGAGATCCATCCTATAATCCACAGCACAGCACCCCCACACAAAGAGTTACTCCACTGAAGATGTGCATAGTGCTGAGAAAACCTATTTTTGTGCCTTGTTGTTCAATAAATGGGGCCTGCTATTACAGGCAAAGCCATGGGGCAGAGAGTTAAAGTCTTGCTTAAGATTTATCTCGTGAGCTGGGAATTATTATTCTCATTTTATAAGGAACTGAGTTTCAGAATGTGTAAGTAATTTGCCCAAGGCCTCACAGCCAGTAATCTATAGGGCCTGGATATGAGTCCTGGCCTGTCTGCCCGGAAAGCCAGCAGGCTTTCCATTTGACCCCTTCAGGGGTCCCTTCAGGGGACAGAAGAAACACAGGGACCAATGTCCTGCTCAGACTCCCTCATCCAGCTCTGCCCTCCTGTTAGCTTCCCCCTTAGTCAGCTTAGCTGAGCCAGCCCTGGATGTCCGCTTTCATTGTCTCATCTCTACCCAAATGCATTCACTGGTCCTCCAGTGCCTCCAAGAAAGCTCCACTGATGCCTCCTAAACCTACACTTTCTCATAAAATTGTATATAAGAAATTATGCCCCTTGAGCATATTCTCACTATAATTCAGAGCTTCTGTTCCCTCTTTATTGTCCCTATCAACAACAGAGTGATATCCTCATGTTATCTTCAACATGACATATTTGTAGGGGAAAGTACAGAGTTATTATGCTGATGAAGTCAGATACAACACAACATTAATAACAGGGCTGGCCTAGGACAAGTCCTGGGTGAATGTTAGTTTCTCCGCCCTCCTCAGAGGAGGCACACCTGGGCAGAGTCTGGAAGCTGAGTAGGAGTAAGCCAGACAAATGAGATGCTGGCTGGCATTCTAGGCAGAGAGAAAAGCATGTCCCCAAGTGTGGAGGTGTGGGGGAGCATTCATGTGGCAGAGCTGCTGATGGTTAGCTGAGGCTGGGGCCTGGGGAAGGGGCTGAAGAGGTGGGCGGCCACCAGCTACCAGAGACCAGGGATGCCGTGAGGGAGGGTGGACTTGTCTGGAGGACAGCAGAGAGCTACTGAAGGGTTATAAGCAGAGGAAGTTGTGTGCTCCCGTTTGCATTTTAGAAAGATCACTTTGGTGGCTGGGTGGAGGATGGACTGGCAGGGACAGTGCCAGCATAGGAAGAGCAGTGATGAGGCTATCTAGTCCTGAGCAGGCCTTCAGACAGGTACCAGCTAACCACGCTGTTATGGCTGCCAGGATTTCTTTTTCTCCAGCCTAGTGGTACTGTGGACATGTTTGGGGCCTGGAGTATTAGAGAAAAGACAGCCACTGATCTGGTTTGGAAACCAATAGGAGGGCATTCTATTGACTTTATGATGCCTTCAGGGATCAATAAGTCAAGAAAATGAGGAAGGCTTAGATGGTAAAAAAAAAAATCTCTCTCCTGCTGTAGCATTGCACATTCCCCTCCAAGTTCACCAGCCCCTTCTCCCTTCATGGGCACCTCACGCCCTATGACAGGTTATTGTCAGAGTTATTGTCAAGAGAGATAGGAAACCAAACTGACAATGTGAACTCCTGGGAGAATTTTGTCCTCAGAGGGCCCAGCTAGTGCTCTCTGGGGCCTCTTGGCATCTTCTAGAACCTCCACCAACCACAGATCTTCTGATAATTGACCAGGTCAGTTGAGGCTCTCACGCCATCTTGGCACCAAGGTCACGGGTCTGGTCCTCACTCAGGCTTGGCATCAATAGATAAGATGCAAAGTTCCTTAAGTTTTACAGATCAACTAGGGGAAGTGCAGTTACCTCTAGGGGGATTAATTAGTTATCTACTGCTGCCTAACAAATTATTCTAGAATTCAGGTCTTAAAACAACAAACACTTATTATCTCTCCATTTCTGTTGGTCAGGAATGTGGAAGCAGCTTGGCTGGGTGGTTCTGGGTCAGGATCTCTCATGAGGTTTCAGTAAGCTGTCGGCCAGGGCTGCACTCAGCTGGGACTGGAGGATGACCTTCCGAGCTCACTCACATGGTCATGGCCGGCCTCAGTTCCTCTTGCCTGTTGTCTGAGTACTTTAGTTCCTCACCATGGACCTCTCCACAGGCTACCTGAGTGTTCTCATGTCATGGCAGCTGGATTCCCCCAGAGTGAGTGATGAGAGAGAGAGAGAGTACACCCAAGACGGAAGCCACAGTCTTTTTATGGCCTAATCTCAAAAGGGGCACATGAGCAGTTTTATATTGTTCTATGTGTTAGAGGAAGTCTCTACGTCCAGCCCACACTGAAGGGGTGGGAGTTCATCTCCACCTCTTGAAGGGGGGAGAAGAACCAAGAATTTGGGGATGTATTTTTAAAACCACCACAAGGACCTGAGTTAATCCCCAAGAGGTGACATGACACAGTGGTTAAGAGCATAGATTTGAGATTCATAAAGACCTGGGTTTAATCGTGGCCCCTACATTTGTTATTTATCCAGGTTTAGGCAAGTCATTTGACCTTTCTAGCCCTCAATTTCCTAATCTATAAAATAGGGGTAAGAATAGGAGGTGTTTCGTTGGGTTGCTACAAAAATTAAATAAGATCATATATATAAAGTGCCTGGCACAGAATAAGTATTGAATAAATGTGACTTAATTGCTATTGTAACTGGGTCATATTATTGTCCTCCTTCACAAGACACAGAATAGCACAGATGTTAAGAACTCAGCTGGAGTCAGACTGCCTGGGTGGGGCCTCTGGCTCTGCCAGTCATTTGCTATGTGAACTAGGGTGAATCACTTAATGTCTCTTGGCTTTGGTTTTCTGTAAAACGAAGATAATAATAGCTAGTGCCTGGCCACCTAATAGGTGTTCAATAAACATTTTATGAATAAGGAAATAATGGATGATAGAGGGATATAATGTGTGTGTGTGTGTGTGTTGGGAGACTACACAAAGTACATTTGACTTCCAATGCCTTCTGTTAACTGGGGAACCTGGTGTGACTGTCCCGGCTCCACTTGAGTGTGCCCTTGTACCCTTGAGCATGTCACCCTCCATGGGCTTCCAGTTTTATCATCCCTCTGGGTTGTTCTTGGTCTCGTCATTCAGCTTCCTTTCCACCTTCGCTTTGTTCAAGCACACATCCTTCATCATCCCTGCCGCCTCCACCAAGACTGTGTTCATTGGCTTTGCAGGAGTCTGGAGATTCAGTGACAGGAGGTGGGGGTGTCCCATGTCACACCGCCTCAGAGCTGCTACATTACCTTAAATTGATTTTGCAAATGAAAGCTAAAAGCTAAGCAAAGGCGACCCATCCATTTTGCCTAAAGATGATTATAATGCTCTTTTACGGCCTCCTAAATGACAAAGCAATTTGTTACCTGCCTACATCAACATTTGCTTATATTAGCACCCGAGATGCTTGATTTTTATTAGCCCCACGTTATCATTTTATGAAGACCCAGGGGCTCAGTAAAATTAGTGTGCAAATAGAATGCCCATTTTGCATTTCCCTGTGGTCAGCAGAAATGCTGAATGCAATTGAGTTGATAGCAGGTCAGGAGAGACATCCATAAAGGCAGCCTTCACTGAGGGCCTCGGTAATGCCATTTATCATCTCTGGACTGCTGGGATAGATGGGGTCAATGTTAGACAGTATTTTTTAAAAGGGCTTGGTGGCATTTTGTTTTTTGTTTTTTAAGTGAAAAAGCAAAATAAATACTATCTTGTAGCTGAACTTCCGTCAGCAATAAGAGATGAAACTAAACTCTTTTGTGTACATGGTAGAGGGAAAGGCAGCAGATGCAGAATCTGCTATTGGTAGTGGATCCAGGAGGAGACAGATAGGGGAGTGAGAGGGACACTGGTCTCCGAGCTGGGACTTGACTGTACCACTGCCAGCTGCATGACCCTGGGCACGCCCCTTCCATCTGTGAACCTCAGTTCCCTCCCCTGTAAGATGGGGTTAATACTGTCCTCCTCACAAAGGCATGATGAAGAGTAAATAAGATAATGTGTGTCTAAATTTCTTTATAAACCACGATCTGTGCAAGTATTTTTAATTTATTAATTCAATAGTCAGTTCCTGAGCAGTTCCTGGGAAATACACCATGAAAGTCACAGTTTCTCCCTGAAGGAGCTAATATTCAGTCCAGGAAGCGTTCAGGTGTCTAACTCATCTTTTAAACTATAAACTTCTTTGGACAGCTGAGCCTTCTCTCCCTGTCCCTTTGTTCCGAAAAGTGCCTGGCATAGAGCTGAGCAGAGTGAGTTCTCAAGAACATATTTTGGCTCCATTACATTTCTCGCTGCCTTTCAGAGGTCTAGTATTAGGGACGGGGTGACCTCAACCTCTGCTGGTCACCCCAATAGACCAAGCAACTCACAGCTTTTAGAACCAGGCTTAGTAGAGTTAATATGTTTTATTTTAATGTCTGACATTGGTGCATCCACTGTTGGGATTATGAACCACATTCAAAATGACCTGTTGCTAGCAGTTGAGAAGCAGAAAGCCTGTGAATTATTTCTACCTGCCCCCCACCCCTGATCATCCTCTAACATGGATGGAATCCTTTAATCCAACTTCTCTCAGTGTTCATTTCTGAATTTCCTTCCAGTCTATGTCAATTCATCCTTCTTCTGCCTGTGCTGAGTGCCATCTCCCTGCCCCTTCTTTCTGGGACTATCACTCTTGGCTACTGTTTTTGTCTAATAATATCTTTGCCCGATAGCTAAACTTTATTATACAAATGAGACTTCTATAGAGGCAGCAAGAACGTGGGGTCTGATTTGGGGCCATATTTTTCTACGTCTTTGCATGTCTAAAAGTCTTTATTGGACGCTGGATATTGTGAATTATACGTTGTTGGCTATCTGGATTTTGTTGTCTTCCTTTAAAGAGAGTTGGGCTTTGTATAGCAGGCATTTGAGTTTCTTCTGTTCTGTTTGATCCTTTTGAGATTGATTTTAAAGTTTTGTTAGTGAGTCTAGAATAGTTTAGCCCCACCACTAAGGCATTGCCCTTCTGGGGTCTCTACCGAATGCCCTGAATGGTCAATGAGCTTCCATTTTGGAGGCGAGAATTCAAATGATCCCTAGCCCCGCGTGTGCCCTGAGAATGGTGCCGTTCACAGCAACCTGGTCATTTTTTTATGACATTGTGGAGGTTCACCCTCTGCATGCACATCTAGGGACCTAACAAAGACTCATTAAGACCCATTTACATATTTCTGGAACGCTTTTCCTACAGAGCTCTCTCTTCTCTGAAACTTACAGAGTTTCCCCGTAACTACCACCTGCTTCTGACTCTCTGAACTTCGATCTCAGTGAGACTTCCATGCTTTGCTCAGGGTACCCCTCTCTACTTTTTGGTCTGCGATGGGCCTCCAGGAAAACAGCCAGGGCAATCACAGGGTACCCCTCATTTGTTTCTCTTTTCTCATGGGTTGATATTGCTCTGCCTCTTGTCCAGTGTCTGAAAACAGCTGTTTTGTATACTTTGTCCAATTTTCTAGTCACTGAAGGTGAAAGAGAAATCTGGCCCCTATTACTTCATCAAGGCCAGACAAGCTCTACCCCTACCTATTAGCTGTGTGACCTAGAACATGTTATATAACCTCTCTGAGCCTCTGTTTCTGCCTCTATAAAAGGAGTTTAATGTGCATGTTTTTGTAAGGATTATAAATAATGTATATAATGTGCCTGACACAAAAGGGGCTAATTAAATGGCAGCTGCTATTACTATTACTAATATAAATGGATACCTTCTTTACTCCATTTACTGAATGTTTAATGTGTACTATGCAATATATAAGCTTGTTTAATCATTACGACAACTCTATGAAGTGGGTATTATTATCCATTTTTATAGATTAGCAAATTGAAACTCAGAAAGGCTATACAACTGGCCTAGCGTCATGGTCAGTGAATCTGGGATTGGACTTCACTCCTATGACTTCTTCAGATGATTGTAATATTCACATGATCAGTTGCACCTAGGAACGAGAATGTAGTCTTTTAATATTGGGTAGCCAGGGGCATAATTTGATTAGTCAGCAATGGCTGGGCCTTAAGGGTTCTAAGCCAATGATTTAAGAGATAAATGTATAGCGCCCAGCCCATTCCCTACCCCCCTCCCACTTCCAACCCATAGTGTCAGCTTTTCCTGCCTTCCTTTGTAACCTTTTTCCATTTTACCTTACAGACAACCTTCGGGAAGGGGCAGAGCAGAAGGTGGTATTCATCACGGGACGAGTCCACCCAGGGGAAACACCCTCTTCATTTGTGTGCCAAGGTGAGTTGCAGGATCTCACCAGCATCCTGTGCCTACCCCCACATCTGTGATGTCTCTGCGATGGTCTCCAGGACAGTGTGGTCACATGCAGAGCCATTATCTTGGATGGGAATTTACTTCACTTCTTTAAAGAGGTTACACCTGATCTCCACTAGGATTTATTTCAATAAATATTTGTTGACAACATGGATGGATGGATGGATGGATGGATGGATGATTAGGTAGGGCTAAATTGAGTTCTCTCTTATGTGCTATGTTGAGGATGAGCCTACAGAGCCATCTCCACTCCCTAGCTTTGTTTCACTCGTCCAGTGGTTTACAACAAGAAATCTGACTCCAGGTCAATATGCATGTTGGTAGAAGGGTGGTGAACTGGGAAAGTAAGGACTGAAAATTATCTGTTCACTCTATCAGTCAGTCATTTAACAAACAACTTTTGAAATAACTACCATGAGCAAGGTGCCATGCTTGGTAAGCACAGAGATAAATAAGACACAATTTCTCTTCTCAAATCTTTCTCTTTATAATTGCATTTTCATTATTAAATATTTAATCCATATAAATATATATTTAGTCAGCAGTATATATATATGTGCATGCATATAAATTCAATTAGTCAGCAACATAAATGTATTTAATAAGTAATATATAAATAATAATTCATTGAATGCCCAGGTACCCACTAGCTTACGACGCAGAATATTATCTACTCCTTTTAAGTTCTTTGTGCTCCTTCCTACCTCCCCCCTCACACACATAACCGTCAGCTTGAATTTTGTATTTATCTTTCATTATCTTTCTTAATGGTTTTACTGTATATATAAGCTTTGCTAGACAATGTGTTTTTGAGTGTTGCATGTTTTTGAACTTTATAAAAATGGTATCATTCTGTGTGCATTGACACTTGTTTTCACCCAATACCCATGTTGGTGAGTATAGCTGTTTTCTCCGTGTATTCTGCCCCATGTCTGCCTGTACCTCAATACCTCAACCTCCCTATCTATTTTCATGGAGATGGACAATGAAGCTGTTTACAGTGGTTGTTTTTCTTTCAAACAATGCTGATACAAATGTTCTTATATGTGTCACTTTATGAACATGTGCAAATACTTTTGCAGGGTGTATGACCATGGAATGTAATTGCTGGGTCATAGGATATGTGCATTTAGATGTTTCCACTACTACAAGCAATGTATGAATTCCTTCTGTTGTACATTCTTGCCAATACTTTTGCATTTTTACTTATCTAATAAGTATATTATATTTAAAACATATGCTACTATATATGTGCCAACCACTGTTCTAAGTACTTTACATATTTTAAGTATTTATTTTTATTAATTTAATTATATTAATTTTTCTATGTCATGGGAAGTATTTTTTTTAGTTACAAACGTAATTTTATTTATTTATTTTTTTAATTGTGATTTTAGTTTTTATAGCAGTCACGTTGGTTTATAACATTCTATAACTTTCAGATGTATATCATAATATGTTTCGAATTCTGTGTAGGTTACATCATGTAATCCAAAGACTAATTATAATCCATCACCACACATGTGTGCCTAATTACCCCTTTTGTCCTCCTCCCTCCCCCTGTGGAATATATTAACTATCTTTTTACATACGAGAAAACTGAAATTTGAATAAGTCAAGTATTTTATCTCATTTTAACTTCAAAATGACCATGAGGTCTTAGGGACATGAAAACACCTGCAGAGGTTCTAGAACTTGAGGGCAGCATGCCGTTGTGGAGGCATCTGGGGATTTTGCATCAGACAATGTTGGCGTCAAATATTGGCTCTGCCACTTCCTAGCAGTGTGACTTCAGTTCCTCAATTGTAAAATAGATTCGGATAACAATACCTACCTGCAAAGGCTGGTGTGAAACTGGCGTGAGACCAATGCAAGCAAGCCCCCAGTCCTGCGCCTGGCACACAGCAGGCGCTCAACAGATGTCTCCTCCTTCCCCATGGGGACCTCAGAAGGTCTAGTGGGTAATGTGCTTTGTAAACTATAAGGCATGATGCAAATAAATACGGGTTTGATTTTCCCCGTTCATAGTCTTCCGGTGCTGTCATTAGGCACGATTGCCTCCCCTTTGTTTCAGACGAGGAGACAGAGTTCAGGGAGGGGAAGTGATTGCCCAGAGACAAGCAGCTGCTGAGAGGCATGGCTGGGCTGCCCCAACTCCTCACCCCAGTCACCTTAGCTTACTCCACGGCATTCTCACTTCCAGCCTCTTTCCTCCCCAGCGCTGTCCTTGCAGTAACCTCTCGCAGGTCCCTCCTGGTTTCACCAACCCCTTTACTTGCATCCATCTGTCAGTTACTAAACTTGGCAGCAGACCTGTTCCCCCAGCCCATCAGAGGCAGCTATTCTGTCCTTGTTTGTAAAAAGAAGTAGCCTTGCCATCAATACCTTCGCCTCTGGGAGCTCCAACTCCGGTGCCCACCTCCCCTGTGGACAGCAGACAGAGGGAAGGGTCACTACCTGATTTTACAGATGAGGCCTGAGGCACAGAGAAGTTGAGCAGATCTCAGGTGCTCTCTCTGTTGACTCGGCTTTTCCAAAAATGAATCTGGATGGTGCTCGGTTAACAGACTCCGTGCTGTCCTGCAGGCTTTCAGTCAATGTTTGCTCCTTGGCAGAGCCTTTTAATGCCTTCCCACTACCCTCTCAAGATAAATTCCAAACTCCTTGGCATGACATTCACAACCCTCCATGCTCTGGCTCTTGCCAGGTTCTCTGGCCTCAGCCTCATTATATCCCAGTCCTTCTCAACTTAATCCCCGAATGGCCAATCTTTTCCCCACCACTGGGCCTTTGCACCTGCTGCTCTTCTCCTGTGGCTCCTTGCCACCTGGCAAACACCTCCCATCTCCCAAGGCTGATTTCAAGTGCCCTCTGTGGGCCACCCTGGCCCACTCCCTCCAGCCTCCTGCTTTGTGCCTGCAATGTGAGTTACCCATCTATATTGCCCTCATTTGTTATATATTTGATTAATATTTGTTTCTTTCCCTTTAAACCATGAACTGTTTGAGGCCTAGGGCTCAGTCTTCAAGTGTCATTTTCTACATCTGCCAAATGGGGATTATCTCTTGCATCTCATGGGGCCGTTGTGAGGAACAAATGCTGTGTTGGCTCTGGGATGTTGAATCTCAGTTCAGAAAGAGGAACCTCAAGGTCACACAGCCAGTAAATAGCAGAAGGGGACTTTGAATCTGGGTCTCCCAAGCCCTGAGATGCTCTCTTGCCCTACTCAGGGATGGGATATGCTAGAAGGCTAAGATTTGTGCCTGGAACAGCACAGTGCTCTGGCCACCCCACAACAATTGACAAGCATTTTACAGATGAGGGTGTGGAGGCTCAGGGAAGTGAAGTGGAATACCCAAGGCCACACAGCTAACTCATGGCAGATGTCGCCCTGAGACCCATCTCCCCAACCCCGGTCTTCCTCTCTCCCTATGTCTGTAACTGTCCCTTGAGACACACAATTCATCCTTCCTTGAGGAGGAAGTGATCCAAGGTCACTGAGCCCCTGGGGTCAGCCTGGACCACAGCTCCACAGGGCTCCGCTGGGCTCTCCTCCTCAGGCCCCGCCCTCAGCTGGACCTGCCTCCCCACCCTGCCTGGTTGCGGGGAAGGCAGGAGGGTCCAAGGCCTGGAAGGACAATGGCTGAGATACCTTCTGTTCTGTTAACTCCTCTTTCCCATTAAGCAGCTCAGTGACCTTGAATGAGGAACAGACATGCGGGGCCTGATCGTCCCCATCTGGCTGGGACCACAGTTCTTGCAGTCGAGCTGCTGACGCATCTGCTGCTGGGAGTGGAGTGAAGTCATGTCCTCGCAGAGCTCTGCAGAGGGTGGCTTTAAGGGAGGCGGGGCTTTGATCTCCTCGAGGCTCTGCTTGGTGGTGGGATGGCTGATTCTCAGTCACCCCTCTGCTGCCTCAAACCCTGCTCCTGGCCTCTGTGAGGCCAGACCATCCTCGTCCTCCAGCTACACCATGAGAGGTCAGAGGAGCTCCTGTGTTGCCCCGTAACAGAGTGTGGGTGACACCATCTCTGGAGCTAGACCGCCTGGGCCTGGATCCCAGCTCTGCCGCTTAGTACAGTATGACCTTGGGGATGTTCCAAGGCCTCTCAGTGCCTCAGGTCCTTTATCTTGAAAAGGAAATAGTAATAGGAATCCTACTTCATGGGGTTGTTGTGAAGATTAAATGAGTTAATATCCATAAGACATTTAGGACGTTGTCTGGAATACAGTAAGCGTTAAATAAGTGTTATTCGTAGGGGAGGAGGTAGCACATCTTGAGCACTGAGTAGGTGCCAGGTACAGTTCCTCTAATCCTTCCTGGGAACCTAAGCCCAGGTGTGTGATTTCTGTACCGTGCACCCCTGGCCCCTGCTTCCTCACTGCCTTCCTGAGAGCCAGTAGCTGAGCCCTCAGGTAGCCTTCTCCTCAGGAGAAGGAGAGGGAAGACACACACACGCACGTGCACACACACACCCACACACCATGCGCTCACAACCGCCAGGACCACTAGGACCAAGTAGTACCTAATATTTCCGGCAATGGAGCGATAACCTTTGCCCCTTCCCCCTCCCTCCGCTCCCCCGCCCTGCTCTCCTCATGCCTCTGTCCTTCACCAGTTCCCCCTCTTCTCTCTACGTTTATCCCACACAACCTTACAGTATAAGCATCCACTAGATCCACTAAGGGCTTGTGATGGGTCCTTTCACGTCCCTAAGCTTCTGTCTTTTCATCTGTGCAATGGGCAGAGCTGGGGTGGGAGGGTGAGAACTCAGACTCTGAACTTCAGGCTCTTTAGGGCCAGACTCCCTGTGATTCCACAATTTGGGCCCTTGGGCTCGGCTGAGGGGCCAGGTCAGTGGCGGGCCTAGAGTGGCTGCTGTCATGTGACCCACCCTCTGAGCGCAACAGAGACCCCTGCCTGGCTTTCTTCAGACCTGAGCTCTTCGCACTGCAGTATGCTGCCTCTTAGCAGAGAACAGCAACAATAAACCTTACACAGAACTCTCTAGAGAGAAAGTCATGCAGGCACATATGCAAATCATTCTGCAAGTCACATGCAAATAGACTCCTGGCTCTTCCCATCTTGCTTTAATGGAAAGGGCACCACTTCGAAGTCAGTAGAACTGGATCTGAATCCCATCTAGACCCCTGCGAGACACTCAGCACGTGATGTCAGCACCCTGACTTTGCTTCCCTATCTGTAAGATGGAACCAGTAGAATTACAGGTCAGTCCAGCTACTGAGCATACAGAGCCTGTCACTGGTCCCTCTATATTCGCTCATTTCCCACGTATGTAGTCATTTTGGGGTCCCCTTTCCCTGAGATTGTGTGATTTCAGTGAAGAGTTCTGATGCTCTTGGGGTGGTAGACAAATAATGTCGTCATCAGTGGCACCATCTATCCACACTGCTTCCCCTTCCCCACTGCATCCTGATGACTCTCTGGGCCTTGGTCACTGCAGAGTCCAGCAGGTCACCACCACATCGGATCTTGGTTTCTGACTGCAAGCCTCTTTGCGTTTGCTGGCTCTCTGCTGTGTCTGCCCCCTACCTCTGCCCCATCTGCCTTCAGGACATGGAGCCCTCTGTTGTTATTACTTCCCTCCAGACCGCATTCCACGCTGCAGCCAGGGGAGCTCTGTAAAGACTAGCTCTGACCCTGTACCTTGCAATGGCTCTCATAGTCCCTCCATATTCCTCATTGGACCAGCAAACTCCCGTTTACCTCTCCTTCCCTCTCCATCCTCCCCTCCCCACACCTTCAGCCAAATAAATAAGAGCAATGATTAAAACAACGCACATCTGCACTGCCTATGTGCCAGGCGCTTTGCTTATATTAACTCACTGAGATCTTCACAATAACCCACATGGTAATTATTATTATTCTTTCCTTCTTAACTGATCAGGAAACCAAGGAACTGATTAAGCGGTTAAGGCCATACAGCTAGTCAAACCGAGATAGTCCAGTTTCAGAGTCTGTGCCTTTAATGTGGAAGCTGTGCCCCTGGAATTGAACTCTCCGTGAGCAAGCAGGCCGTCTTCTTCCCTGCCTTCCAGCCTTTGTGTAGGATTTGCGGTGCCTGGAACACCTTCTCCCAGCACCTCTTCCATCTGGCCCACTCTCTTCATCCCTTAAGTCTCTGTTCTCCAGGGCCCCTTCCTGAGCCCCAGGCTGGATCAGGAGCCCCCTCTGGGGTCTCACAGCTCTCTTTGCCAGTCAGTACAGAGGGGAGTTGCTTTCCTGCCATGTGCCTTCTGAGGCAGGGCCCTCTTATGCATCTTGGAAAGCCAAGCCTATGGCACAGACCTGCCCTGAGAGTGTTTGTGGAATGAGTGATTATTGGCTCAACTAACCCTATACTTTGTCAAGCTCAAATGGATTCCTGGGGGCCAATCTACCAATGGGCATTTGTTAGGTACCTTCTCATGCCCTGCTCTGAACCAAGTACACCGGGAGAAATAACAACAATAAAAGCTCAGTTGTGGTTTGCCCAGCGAGGTCCATGGTGGCCACGCCAAGGTCAGCAGAGGCAATGATCTCTGCTGCCCAGCTTTCATTTGAGATCCTTTACCGCTTTTCCTTCTCCTCCAGCTCCTCTAGCCTCCAGCCTTCCTGTGCCCCTGCTTTCTTCACCCTCCTGATTAAATCAAAGGGAAGGACCCGGCAGACCTGTTCACTGAAGGGACAGACTGATCTTAAGGGGGCTGACTGTCTCCCAGCAGGAGGGAGATTGTTCTCCTCACTTGACAGATGAAGACTCTTCTGCTTTGGGGAGAGAAATAAAATAGATGGAATCCTAGACTGTCAGTGTGGGACGTGTCCTTGGAAATTACTGAGTTCTTTCTCCTAATTTAAAGACAAGAGCAGGCCGAGAAGCTTTCTGGAGGTCACCCAGTCACTGAGCCGAAACTTGGACCCAGATTCTCTGACTGCTGCTGTGTTGGCTTCTCCAGCTCAGTATCCTTGTCCCAAAATCCCATAGTTAGTAAACCTCACAGACCAGGACACTTAGTTCCAAAATCCATCCTGTTTTGCACTCCCCCCGCTGCCCTTCAACCTTTGATCTAAGTGAGTTTATTAACGCACATCACAGTTTCCAGGTGCTGTCTCAGGCAGTTAAAATACAGGAGTTCTAACCCAGGCACACAGCAGTCTTCCAGATTACGTATTATTATCCCTGCGTCAAGATGAGAAAATTGGTCAGAGAAAGCTAGTAACTTCTCTAGCTAATAGCCAGCTAGGATTCGAATACAGGTTCCCAAGTCTGTGCTCTTTCTGCTTCCCCAGTCCATGCAACGCTTTTGGCCCATGGCTGGGGATGGCATTTCCTTTCCATTCCTACTTTCTCCAACATTTCTCCTCATATTCCTCTCCGCTTACCACCCCTCCCCGACACCAAAAAAGAAAAAAAAAAAGAAAGATCTCCCAATTTCCTGATCAATGGGAATGATTCCTGTTGAACTGTATCTGACCTCAAGCCAAGAGATGAGTCTAAAACCTCACCTCTCTTTGCCCCACACTCACTTCCGGGAGAAGGAGCTCAGAGTGGCTGTAGCCTCTGGTCTGGCTTTGTTTCCTCTCATCCTTTTATTAGCTGCCTAATTGGCAACCCGATTAATCTGCTCATCTGTGAAGGAGGACGGATCACAATGAGCCACTCCATTTCCAGAAGCCATTCTCTGAGGCAGCGTGGCCAGGCCCTGAGCGCAGGCTGGCTCCTTGATGGAGGGCTGCCCCGGGAGCTGGGGTCAATTAGCGGACAGATTAAGCAATTATTAGCCCCTAACAAGGGTGCCTGGCATCATTACCCTGTCTGTTTACTGGCAAACTGCAGCTTTAATATGAAGACCAACAAATAAATTAGGGCATCTGCTCTACCGCCGTGTCGGCCGAGAAGGAAATCATGTCCAACTGGCTTTCGGCTGCTGCTGATTCTCAGCCCTGGCCTAATGAAAAGCCTGAGATGTCCCTCACTGGTCACAGCAGCTTTGGAATGTGCTCTGGAGCAGTTTCTCATTCCAAGAGCTAAGTGCCTGCCGCTGGGCACGGGGATTGTTCTTCGTTACCCTGCTGTCATCCTCTGGTCTGTCTGTCAAAACCTACTTATCTTTCAGGGCCCAGCTCAGAAGCTCCTTTCTCCTTGATGCCTTTCCTCCTCTCCAGTGGGAAAGGACTTCCCCTTCTGCATTTTGGGAGGGTTTTGTGCTCTCCTATCCCTTTCCAGCATTACAGTCATTTCATGGAATGCCAGGGTGCCATTTTGCCCATTTTTTTCAGGTCTCTGATGAAGAAGTAGAAACATGGAGAAGAGGATGGAAAAGGCAAGGGCTCAGAGTTGTTGTTTTTTTTTTCTCACTCCTGTCCTGGAAGTACACGCAGGCCATCCCAAGAATGAGAAGAGTGAGAGGGTCAGTCTTTGCACTGGTTGCAGTGAGGAGGGCGAATTCCAGAGGTGGTCACTGTCATCTGGGCCGGATGTGGTGGTGGCCTAGAGCAGAGGGATGGAGATGAGGGGCAGATTTGCTGGATTCAAGGAAGAGACATGGGGACTACCTGATTCTGGGACAAGAGTCGTGGCAAATTCAATGTTTCTAAATTGGGTGACCTGGAGGCAAGGTGGTGTTGATGCCAGTGAGTTGCAGAGAGGACAGTCAGCCCTGGAGTCTGGGAATAGAGGACTCTCAAAATGGGGAAAGGAGCAGAGTTGGAGAATATTGAAGAAACCTCCCTCTCCTTATGCGACTTTAGCCAAATTCCTTCTCTTCTCTGCTTCCTGGTGTGCCCGTGAGCAACATTAGGATTTAGATCCCTAAGGTCTCTGACTCCATAGTCATCAATCCAATGTCAACATTTAGCTAACGGTGTGTCCATTAGAGAGCATCTCTTAATTTATGTTCAACTTATCCTGCCTCTCCTCCATCTCTGTCTGTCAAAACCCGGTAGGTCCTCCAAGGCACAGCTCAAATGCTCTCTTTTCTAGGACGCCCTTCCTGTGCTCTCCTTCCTGCCCCTGAGCTTCAGTATTATGTCTTGAACCATGCCTTGGAAACAGATATATTTGAAAAATTCACTGGGCAACACCTAATCCGTAGCCATACATCCACAGTGGCTAACAACATAGTCCAAAAATCACCTATTTAGCTCTGACTGTTTTCCAAGCTGAGGAAAATGCACTCCCTCCTTCTTGAAATGCTTTGAAGTTAATCCAGGTGTTTCTCTTTCCCTAGGGATCATTGACTTCCTCGTAAGCCAGCATCCTGTTGCCCGCGTCCTACGAGAACACCTGGTCTTCAAGATTGCACCAATGCTCAACCCTGACGGAGTCTACCTGGGCAATTACAGGTGAGGGACAGAGGAGAATGCTTGGAAGCTGGTGGTCATAGGAGGGTGGTATGGAAGCAAGAAGAAAAAGGGGATATATTTTTGAGGAAGAATTTTCAGACTACCCATGAGTTCATTAGAGGGAGTTTCACGCTGGCTCTTGAGGACATGGCTAGTGAGCCTTGGCTGTTTCATGCACAGCCACCTGAGGTCACTTGCTAGGATTTTTTGGGCACCTTGCTGGACCAGTAATCCGGAGACCTAGTATCAGTTTTGGCACCTATTTCTTATGTAATCTCAGGGAATTCACTTTGCTTCTCTGCTGCTCAATTTCTCTTATGTAATGGAGACAATAATTGCTTACCTGGCAGGGCACTTGTGAGCATCAAAAGAAATGGTGGGGGTGAATGTGCTTTGCAGAATATCATATAGTGGTTATAATGTTACTGTTTCATTTCTGTGTCTCTCATTAGAGATCATTAATGAAGGAGAGTGGCATCCCAGATCATCTGAACAGCATTTCTCTTTGGTTTGGGCATATGCCAGTCCCACACTCACTCATGCACTCATATCTTGAATGCTCCTTCTCCCGTCTTAGCACCATTATTTACAGCCTAAAATTCCACTGCCCAAGGGATCATCTGCCGAAAGAACATTGAATCCTCTGAGATCGTTTTATTACCCTTATTTCACAGTTGAGGCAACAGACTTGCCCAAAGTCACAGAGCCATTAAATTGTTGACTGTCTAACTTCACAGCCCAAAATTTACAAGTTTATTTCTGATTAGTCCCACAACTCAAGAAAACACTCAAACTCCTCAGCTTTGTGTGCAAGGCTCTGTATGACCTGGTGCCTGTCTGTCCACCCTCCTGCCTCACCTCCCACCCTCTGCTCTAGCCTCTCTAAGCAAAGCCTAGTTCCCTAGACTGGTCTGCTGACCCCCGAAACCTTACCTTCATAAAGGCGGCCTTCTGCCCAGAACCTCCCCCTCTCTTCTTCTTCTCACTAACCCTTCTTCACAACCCAGCTTGTGCCCTTTCTTCTGGAAAACATTCCCCAAACCCCCAAACAGAGTTGGCCACTCCCTCCTCCGAGCTCCCACAGGTCTGGTTACTGAACAAGTCGTATCCCATTGCACGGACTCCTCTGGCCCTCAAGTCGGCAGAGGGCAGGGACTGAGCCTGAATGCTCTTCGTGTCCCCGCTGCCTAGCAGCAGGGATCAGCATACAGTATATGCTCAAAAAGTGCTTGATGAATATGAGTGAAAGAAAAGGATGACTTACTGATGAAGAAACTGAGGCCCGGAGATGAGATGGGACTTGCCCAAGGTCAGTGTCAGAGCTCAGACCAGAACCCAGATTTTCTGATACCCAGCCAGGTCCATTTTAAACAGGGTTGGTTTACTACTTTCTGAGAGCACAGCAGTTGGGTCCAGAGGGGCTTCCTAGTCCCCTCGGGTAGTAGTTAGAGAGAGCCCACGGGATGCACAACGCCTTAATTAAAGACAGTTTGCTTCCTCTGTTAATTGGCTCAAGTGATGGTTCATTAGCCCTGGCAGGTTTTATGGCTTGCTGCAGGCCTGAGAGCAATGCCTTTCCACCTTCCCCGGACAGATTGCACTGTCGGTGATAATGGTGGTAGAAAGACCATTGATTTATGTTAACATTTCTGTTTAATTATCAGAGCGGCAGTGGTCAGGGAGAGGTCAATACTGTCCACTCCACACACTTATTTTTCTCATCATCTGCTGTCCAGGGATGACAAGTTGGAAAAAGGTCTTGACCTTGGCCAAAATGCCTCCCCTCTCTGGGCTTCAGATGGCCAGTGAGGTGTTGATGGGGAACTATGTGCTCTCTATATGTCTTCAAGCTCCAAATTTTGTGATTTGCGATTTCAAGATAAGAGAGCTCCAACCCTCAGAAATGGTTCTGTACTGAAGGAGAGCCCCCTACGTTCTCCTCGTGAAGATATGTGATTCTCAGGAGAGTTGGAGGAATCTCTAACCACAGGCATTAGTCCTGTTGCTAAAACAGCCCCGAGTAGTGACAAAAAGCCTGTCAATCATGAGAATTCACTACTAAAGATTTGGAGAATGTGAAACCTAATAACAGAGACTCAGAACTGAGAGCATCAAGGTGTCTTCAAGGTCCTCTAGGCCAGCCCCTCCCCAAGACACTCCTGTCAACAGCAGCATTTCCCACGGTGTGATGGGGCTTGCCAAGGCATCATGGGAGAAAAAAGAATTTGGAGTTCAAGTCAGTTTGGCTAACACAAAGTTAAGCAAAGTTAAGCATGTTCTTTTACAATAAGATTTTTCAGTTTTCAAGATGCTAATAAATGGGAATCTCAAAAGAGGAATATAGTATTCAGTGTTTCCTAAAGTGTCAAGGAACCCTTTTCCTATAGAGCCTGTTTCCCCTCCACCCCTCACTCCCTCACCCCCGGCCCCCAGGGGTGTTAGGGTTCATAAAACACATTTTGGGAAATGCCACTCCAAGAATTCCGCTTGCCCCTTCAGGGCCATGTCAAGCACTCACATGCTTATTTAATCCTCACAACCACTCTGAGAAGACGGATCTTTGCTAAGGCTTCTTTGCTTGCAAATAGTGAAAATCTTCTCAAATTAGCTTAAGTACAGGAGGAAAGTTGAGAGGGAGGGAGGGTAGGAGAGAAGAGGAAAGGAAAGAAGGAAGGATGGAAGGGAAGGAGGAAGAGTAGGAGAGAAGAAGGAAGGAAGGGAGGGAGGGAGGGCAGACAGAGGGAGGGTGCTTTTCAGAATTCTAGGGCAGGAAACAGAGCCAGACCTCACAGGAACTGATCCCATCGCTGGAAACAGGTTGGAAGGCAGACGGCCACCTGGCTGCCTCTTTCTCCTGCTCTCTGACTTTCACCCTGTCAGCTCCCCTCAGGATGTGCTGTCTCTCAAGCCTCAGTGAAGTTAAACAAACTGCTGTAGGTCATGTGACCCATGAGGACCAGGCAGGGATGCAGGGCTGTCCTACACACCCCTACGGCCTGCCCCAGATATACCAGACCCTGTGTGGAAAACAGGAGACAGGCCTGCTCTCAAGGCACCTTTCCTTCTCTTCCTCCTCTTCCTCCTTCTTTTTCTTCTTCTCCACTAAAGAAACATGTAATCCAATCTAGGAAGGATGGTCAGGAGATTTAATCATGCAAAGTTCAGATTTAATTATATAAGTATCTATACAATGGTATAGACAAGGTATGCTCTAGCATTTAGTTGCAAAAGATGGCAACTATACCAGGATAGATAATGCTCTTCATGTTAAGTGCAGCAGCATTTACTAACTACACTATGGTATATGTTACTAGACTGGCTTACGGGAGGGGTATGGAGGACCCATAGTAAACTTTATACAACTCTAGTGTACTCCACAGTGGCCGTCTATAATAGCTGGGAGAATGACAGTAGATAACAATGATATTGTGGTATATAATAAAGACACATGGCAACTGTACTCTCTGTCTCACTTACTATACTCCAGTTTCATGGCCTTTTTTTCGTTCCAGCCCTGAGGTTTAATGCCAATTCATAGGAAGGCCTTCCCAGCACCTCCAGGAAGAAGTAGGTCTCCCTTCCACTCTCTCCTAGCACTCCGTGCTGTCCTGTCCTAGCCTGGCCCCACATACAATCATGTGTTTGTTGATGTGACTATGTGTTTAATGGTGGTCTCCCCCTCTAGACTGTAAACTCCACGATGTCAGGACTTTGTCCACTTGTATTCCCAAAGCTTGGCCCAGTGCCCAGCACAGAATGGACCTTAGATGTATATGTCCTGAATGAAAAAATAAACTCAACAGCAGTGTGTAGGAATTGTGCTGCATCATGAAGCAACAATCCCCAGTGTAGAGTAGCCATCACCAGATGCTGCCAGCCCCCTAAGCGGCCTCCAAACTCCGGTTGTTTTGATCTGACGCTGTTGTGATATCAATACCGTGATGAGCTGCTGTTATGATTGAGTGAACCCTGAACTCACAGCCACACGTAGTTATTGTACAGCATGACACTTTTAAAGGCACTTAAAAACCACATTTGACCATTACAACATCTCTTGAGAAAGGAAAGAGGAGACTGATGCTTCAAAGGTGAAGGGCCACGTTCAAAGCCACGTGGTGCCTCCAGGGACTCTCCGCTTTCCCAAACAGGCCTGCGTCTTACACGCTGGAGGTGGGAGCAGAGAACTGGGGTCTAACTTTCCCCACTCTCTAGAGGCTTCTTGTCCTTGGGCAAGACACTTCTCTCCTCTGGCCTCAGTTTCTCTCCTGCCCTCTTGGGAGAGGAAAATGAAGTGACAGGCACCTTCCATCATTTAGTAGAAGCTCTGGGGAGAGGTTCTGTCAAGAATGGTGTGGCTGCCACCTGGATGAACCTGGAGGACATTATGCTGAGGGAAATAAGCCAGCCACAAGAGGACAAATACTTAGGATTCCACTTCTATGGGGTATTTGGAGTAGTCAGAATCATGGAGACAGAAAGCAGAATGGTGGTTCCAGGGGCTGGAGGGAGGGGGAAATGGGGAGTTACTGCTTACTGGGTATGGAGTTTCAGTTTTAAAAAATGAAGAGTTTAGCAGATGGATGGTGGTGATGGTAGCACAACATTATGAATGTACTTAGTACAACTGAATTGTACACTGGAAAATGACTAAGATGGTAAATTTTATGTGTTATTTCAAATCAATTAAAAAATATGTAAGAATGGTATGACTGCTGATGCAATTTGAGCATCTGTGGAGAGTTTAGGGGGATGCAGGGCCTAGGAGTCTTGAAGGATGAATGCTGTAACTTCAGGTACTGCAGAGCCAAGAAGCTGCAAGGCGACTCCCAGCTGGAAGGCCATTGGGGTAGGGGGGATGGGCTGAGTGAGTCTACAATGGTTGGTAATTCTCAGTGTCCTGTGGTAGGCATGGCTGCCCACTCACAATGCAGTGTTTGCACTCTCTCTCTCTGCCACCTCCTCCCCGCCATCACTTCCTTTGCAGAGAAGACAACCCCCACCCCAACCTGTACCCCACTACGTTTTCTTCTGAGCATATGCAATGCCCAAGTTGCCTTGCATTTTTGCCTTTCGAAAACAGACTCTCCATCTCCTTATGACAATATGAAACTCTGTGTTGGGTTTGCATTTCTTAATTAGGTGCTTGTCATTGTGTATTCCATAGAGCCACGTGTAAGTAAACAGTCATGGACCTTTGAATAAATTTATTGGTTTTATTTATGTTTCTGGGCATAAAAATCTATAATTACCAGGTATAGCCTCAGTATAACTGGTATTTAATGACAATTACTTTTTGTTACCATAGAAATGAGTCCAAAGTAGTTACCCATAATTTCTCATTTCCCAAACCTCACACATGCTGAATTGCAATATTACCATAGTAATTGCCTATTAGTCATCATAAAATACGCAGTTACCCAAAAGATAGCAGGATGCTGTGAGATTTCTCATCTTCAGAAAACTTCAGTGCTTCTTGGGAGTGTGGAGGTGGGGGAGAGGAACAGACCTTATGGGTGGTGCAGAAGTGATTCAGCTTTACAGCAGGCACTGCAGACCCCACCGTGGCAATGGATGCTGCCGTGATCTGCAGACCCGCACCACAGTATGTCTCTTGGCCCCGGCGATCCTCAGTAGCAAAGGATGCTCCAGTGCAGTAAATCCAATTTAACTAAGGTTTGTCGAGGGCCTGCTGAGTGTCAGGCCCTGCACTGGGCCTCCGGGAAGGAGATGGAAATCAGAGGCAGCCCTTGCCTGTAAGAAGCCCAGTGTTTGTACTGGAGGTGCGCGTGATGCTATGGAAGCTGAGATATAATAAGGGCTGGTGTCTAAGTTGCTACTAATTGTACATTATATTTCTCATCTCCTTTAACCCCCACGATAGCCCTGTGAGGAGGTAGTGTTATAGCCGCATTTTACATGGAGAAGGAAATTGAAGCACAGAGGCACCGAGCAGCTTGCCCCAGATCCCCTGGCAGTGGGGTCAGAGCAGCTTTGCGGAGCCGGGCAGGCCCACCCCAGCCTGCTGCAGATTTCACCTCCTGCTACACCGTGTCCCAAAAGCAGGGAGTGCTTCCTTCCAACTGGGGGCGATGAGCGAGGGTTTCTGAAGGATGGAGGATATAAAGGAGTTCACCAGACATAAAGGAGAGATGAGGAGAGCTTTGCGCAGCAGAACATCATTAAGCGTGGCAAAGGGTGAAACACCAGGGGAGGTATTTCCAACACACACACGCATACACACATGTGCACACACACGCACACACACACACACACACATTATAATGGGTTGACCTTGCCCACCTAAACATCCAAAGGAGGAAACATTTTAAACTATCGAAAATAGAATAGAACATAAAATTAGCTATATAAAATGTAAAATACACGTCAGTATTCGATTTGGTTTTTGGCGGCATAAAAACTGTTCCATATCAAGCTAGAAATGGAAAACAAAGATCCATTGCAAGTATTGCCTCACTGAGAGATCTACCCGTCCCTCCTCACCCTGCCTCTTTCCCCACCCCAGCCATCTGCCCCCCTCTTGGTGCGTCTGTCATAGCATCATCAGCCTTGGAGGGGGAGGGGAGCTCAGCAACATCTGGTCCAGTGCCCCGCCCAGGGCAGGGATCCCTCAGCAGTATCCCTGAGTGACAGCCATGCCCCCTCTGCTTGTCCACCTCTGGGCCTGGGTGGTTCCCTCCCTTCCAAAGCATCGTGCTGCTCTGATGTCAACTCTGACAGTTACACAGTTAGACAGTTTCTATTCAGGCTATACCTGCAGCCCATCACTTCTGCTTCTTCCTCCTGAAGGATTATCCAGGTCCAGTCCATGTTTTACATGGTTGCCCTTCAGCTCTTTGAAGATTGTGTCCCCCCGCTCCCCACTCACCCCAACCAACACCAGCTCCTCTTCTCCAGGCTGAACATCCCCAAAGCCTTGCAACTTTTCATATGTAACCTGAAGTCCATTCCTCCCCATCCTTCCTGCTGGCCCCTGAACATGTCCAGGTGTTTGTCATTGTCTGTCTTTGAGGCATGGTGTCTGGAAGTGAACAGTTATGATGACGACAATGATGATGATGATGGTGGTGGTGATGATGGTGAGGATGATGATGATGGTGATGATGATGATGATGATGGCAATGATGGATAGCTAACGTCTATTGAACCTCACAGGCCTGGTGCTATTCTAGGCATTTTGCATGTATTGTTTCACTTAATTCTTAGAATAACTCTATCATTATTCTCATTTTACAGATGAGAAACTGAGGCATTGGTAGATTAGGTAACTCCCTTAAGTTCATAGAGCTAGCTAGTGGAGTAGGGGTAGGAGGGGACCATCACAAGCCTAATTTGGGGAACGTACTTCTCCTGACACAGCCCACATGCACATTGCTATCTGACGCTGAGCTCTCCTCAACCCAAATCTTTCCCACTTGCATTTCTGCTTAGTCACAACTCCCCCGGCTTCTCTTAGAGCCTTTCAAGAAGCCTGTGGCATAGACAGCACAGAAATCACTGTCTCTTTGAATAAAGAAGAAACCAAGCCACAGAGAGGCTAAGTAACTTGCTCAAGGTCACACAGTGAGTGAGCCACTTAGTCAGTCAAGATGAAGTGCAAGTGACAACAGGGGCCAGACAGAGCCTTGCCTCCCAGAGTCTCTCTCCTGCTTTATGTAACCTGAGTGATGTTTCTATGGAGGCTGAAAGGACATTGGGGCTGGCAGTGTAATCAGGTGTCTAACCCACAAGTGCACACCGCCAAAACCAATTATTCAAATGAGCTTCCCAGCCAGGTTCCACGGAAAAGGCCAGATGGCTAGATGTCTGTGGAGGCAGCTCCCCATCTCTGTCCCTGCAAGCGGCTGAATAGCATTTCAAAGTTAGAGTTGATAGCAAGTTGATTTTAATAATTGATTCTACAGTGAAGACAGGCCTCCGAGGAGACAGTAACCCAGAGTTAGTGGCTGAGGAGTCTGGACAAGCAAAACAATGTGATAGAGTCAAGAACTTCATCATTTCTGGTCTTAGTTCCTAAACCACTGCTTGAATAGGGTCAGCTCTCAAAGTAACGTCCTTCCGTGACTCCCCATTGGCCATCAGAGGAACCTAAACTCTTTGGCCTGGTACTCAAGGCACACAGTGTCCCGGCATCTCCTTCTTAGTGTCATCGCCCACGGTCCCCCTTGCCCATCCTGCACCACCACCCTCCATCCAGCCCTCTCATCTCCCTGGGCACTTTCCACTGCCCCAAGCCAGCCTGCCCTTGCTCACACCTGTGCCTTTGCTGGCGCCCTGCCTCGGTGTGAGAAACCTTTCAACCAAATCGTTTTTTCTCCCTCTCCTTTGTTTCTCCTCCTCCCTCCTTCCCCCCTTCCTTTCATCAAATGTTCACCCAGCACATAATTTGTACCATGCACCCAGCACATACTTTGCACCATGCACCCAGCACATACTTTGCAGCACGCACCGGGACCCGAGGTAGGCTTTGTCCTTGAGGAGGAGGTGTTGTGTGAGATGAGCCTTGAGGGATGGGTGGGAGTTAGCAAGGGGAAGAGATTGGCAACTTGTTCTAAACCAAAGGAATAATAATGTTAGATAACAACAGTGATGATAATAATGTGAACACTGATTGAACTTGTACAAGCTGCTAGACCCTGCTCTAAGTGTTTCTTATGTGTTGTTTCCTCTGGAGATGAAGGGGTGATAGCTCATCATACTCCTGCTCTGCTCTCATCCTACTTCTACCCATTTAGAAGGAGATGCAGGGATTAGAAAGATAGAGGTCAAAACACAGCTTTATTATTGATCAAAGCAGGATTTGGAAGGCATGGCTTATCTCTGTGGCTAAAATTGATCTCCTTTTTCTCCATCTCAAAATCCAACTTCCCCACCAGACACAAGAGAGCAGGAAGTGACCTGCCTCCCAGAAGGCACACCATGTGGCAGAGAGGAGGCCAGAATGACCCACCCTGCAGGGTTGCAGATGCAAACAAGCTGGTGGAGGGTCCAGGCCCAATGGGTTCGGCGACTTTTCTCCAGTTGACCAATCAGAGAAGTTCCATCCCCTCTCCCAGGAAGAGGAGGTAAGGGGGTGGAGGCAAAGAGCCACTCTCTTTGTTTGTGGGGACTAAAAGTGCCCACTGGGATTAAAAGCAATGGGGGATTCCTTCCAATAACCCCATGGACCTATGCGGTAGGTTCTTATTTTTTCCTCATATTACAGATAAGGAAATTGAAGCGAAAAGAGTGGTTAAATCATTTGCCCATGGCCCCACAATAATAGGAGATCCAGAAGTCAAAACCAGAAAGGACTTGGAGCCCAAGGCCTCAGGCTCTGAGCTGCCTTGCTGCCTGAGCCCTGAGTGAGCAAGGAGTCTTGGGGAATGCCGAGTGGTCTGGCCTGGCTGGTGTATGTGGTCAGGGCTGCAGCCTACAGTGCAAGTTGACACACTACAAAAAGGCACCAGCCAAGAGAGCAGGTGGAGGCTGCTGTGTGGCCCAGGCCTGAGCAGCCTTGTGACTTGGTGCAGTTGCATCAGCCCACAAGACGGGGCATCTTTTTGCAATTAGCTCATAGAACGTATAATGTGCAAGCCTCGCATGATGCACAGATTCGGGGGACATGGTGTGGGGAACTGGAAGAACAAGTGGGACCAGATTGTGGAGGACCCTGAGCGTCATACCAAACTCAAACACAAGTCTGGCTAACGTGCTAGCACTTATCTCAACTACACAGTGTCCCCAGCATTTTACTCAGCTGATCTCACTTAGTCCACAAAACAAGCCTGTGAGGTAGACAGAGTCCGCATTCTGCAGACCGGGGCTGGGGCACAGGGAGGTCAAGCCACACAGCTGATACGTGGCTGAGCCAGGATATTATCCAGGCAGTGTGGCTCAGGCTCAGACCAGGTGGGCAGGGGTCTCGCTGGCTCCCAGATCTGGTGAAGACCTAAAGGACTTTCCTTCCCCTTTGTGTTTCCTCTGCCCCTTTTCGCTTAAGAAATTGAAATAACCAATTCCTAGCTCCAGGGGCCAGTGGGCTCCTTTAGAATACGTCCGTCCTCAAGCCTTTTAAAACAGCTCTTTTCACTTCTTATCACTGTTCCCATAGAGAGAAAAGTCATCCTTTACAACTCTACCCTTACGTAGCTGTATGAACTTGGCCTCAGTTTCTCCATGTTTGCAGTGTGGGGATTGGGCTTTATGAAATCTTGGGTCCTTCGATTGGTGACTGGCTCTCAGAATTGTTCTAAGTCACCAGGTGGAAATCCCCCGGAGCCCGGCATTTGTTGCCACCAAACAGGAGACAAGAGGAGGGAGCACGGAGGACAAATCCCTGGAGTGCGCCCCCAGGGGAAGGGAGATGGCGCTCCCACAAAGGTTCTCCTTGTCCACCAGGAGCGTGTCCTAGAGAAAGGGCCCCAGGAAGTTTGGGATGGGAGGTGATCCCTTTTCCAGGTGTGGTCTGAGCACACCTTTACCCCAATCCTGCCACCTTGCCAGAAGGGCCACCGTTACAGGGCAGAGACCTTGCTGATCCTTGGAGGTGGGAAACCTGAGTGCTAACCCTGGCTCTGCTGTGAACCTTGGGCACATCCGGGGCTGCCTCACCTGGATACGCAGTGTGTGCATTGCACAAAGGCTCCTGGTCAATGGGGCCAATGAGGGCTGCGACTCTGCTCCCAACCCCACATCTGGCCAGGGCAAGTGACATCCCATTTTGTACTTCACCCACCCAGAAGGGGCACCTGTTTGTAAGTTGTCAGCCTAGAGGGAGGCACCTTTTGTCAATTTGCATAAAGGTACCCTTTCACGCTAGTCCCTTGTTGGAGACTCAGTTTCCTCATTTAAAAAAGAAGAGGCTTGCATCAACCCCTCACCACACTTGCGTCCCAGGACCACTAAGAGAGGGTAGAGTGATGGTTAAGAGCATAGGTTTTAGAGCCAGGCAGACTGGGCTCAAGTCCTGCCTCAGTCACTTGTCCTTGCGAGGCTACGGACAAATTACTTAACCTTTATGAGCCTCTATTTATACAGTTTAACTGAGAGTTGGCTGTGTACCAGACACTGTACTAGCAATGAAGTCTCAGTGGCAAGTGAAATAGATTCAGTCTCTCCTCCCAGTGCTTTCAGCTCTTTGAGCAAAAGAGATGAATTTGTCCAAGGTCATGGAACTACGTAGTGGTAGATCTGGGACGCAAACCCAAGTCCTTCTGACTTGGAAACTATGTTCTTATCCACCCTCCTCTCGGCCTCCATAGACTGGTCACATCCTTGTTGTGATGATCTAAAAAGGGATGTGGGGAAATGCTTTAAATATCTTGGTGGTGATGGGGAGTGGACGTGTTATAATTATCCCTTGTGTTTGGGACAAAGGACACTGCCTGCTGTCCTCCATCTCTGCGACAGCAGAGCCCACCCCACCTGTTAAGCATTTTGCAGGAGCTGTTCATGACAGATTGTCTGGCATTTTGACGCTGGCCAATCAATAGAGCCGGAAGGTGCCTCAGGCCAAGGGCAATTGAATCCCAACCTTTTAGTGGCATTAAATAAAGCAATATTTATTTTGCTTTTGGTGCAAATATACTTAATCCAATCCAGCTCATTGGTAATGCTGAAAAACTGCTGCATTTGAGGGACGATTGCACGCATGCCCCATACATCTCTGCTTGTCAATGCCACCTTCCAGGGGCACACAGCCCCACAGTGCTCAGGACAAGATTGATCAGGATGAGATAGAGGCACCAAGCTACCTTTTTCTCTATCTTTTAGATGAGATGAAAAGGAAATCATAAGGAGGGGAATTAAAATCATTGCTCTCATTCTAGCTGCCATTATTGCAACAGGGATGAGGCACAATGCTCTTCACGAGATGAAGCTGTTTATTTGCCATTTGAATAATGTTCTCTGGAGCCATTGTATCTCTGCCATTGGGCAGAGGAGGAAGAGATGGGACGGGAAGAGCAGACAAAGGAGTAGCTTAGTGTCTCTTTCATAGATCACACAGCCTTGCTGATGGCTGGGGGGACCTCAAAGGGTCACTATACACCATCCTGGCATCAATAAGACCTGGGTTCGAATCCTGGCTCTATATTCTAGTAGTTGTCAAGTGACCTTCTCAAGGTCAGATCTCTCAGATTTTATTTTCTCATTTATAAAATGGGGATAAATAATACCTACCTCACTTGGTTATTGTGAAGGTGTCTAGCATGTAACAGGTGCTTAAATACCTTTCAAAATATGTCTTCAAGTACTTACCTAAACCTTGTTTGCACCTACAGGATATTTATTCATGCATTTGTGCATCTATTCATTCATTCACTCATTCATTCAATAGGTATATTGAACCTTCTCTGCACCTGGGTCTGTGGTAGATAAGCTGGAGCAGAGGAGGGCCAGATGACTCCAGCATAGTCGCTGCCCTCATTGGGCTCAGAGTTTGGAAGAAGAAAGAAAAGATACTTGAGAGTATCTTCAACTCCAGAGAAAGAAATTATATACGATGCAGTTATATATAAATTTGATTTCCATAAATTTTCATTTTCTACATCGGTCCTAATGTCAAATATTCTGTCTCCTTGGTGCCATAAATAGCCCCATTGGTGTCAGAAAGGGGTTTTAATTTTGAGCTTACACAGAAATTTCATCTTAAAAATATGTAACAGAATAGAAGAGCACCAAGGAGACAGACATCCGGAGAAGAGACCCAGGACTTCACACGCAGTAACTCTGAGCTGGCCACCAGAGGAGTGGGAGCCTGGCATCCAGAGTCATCTTGTCCATTCTCCTGTCCTTAGGTAGCTGATTTGGGTCCTGAAACCACTGAAGTGAAAGAGCCTGCACCAGTCTTGTCCCCTGGTGCTTACAGCCTAGTTAGGGACACAAGCATAACACACTATTAGCCTGTTAGAAATATGTGTAATTTCCAACCATTCTCACTTCCCTGACTTTGCACATGCCATGCCCTCTGCGTGGAATTCTCTCTTACGCCTTGACTTTTGGCAAACTTGCATCCTCTCTTCAAAGCTCAGAGCTCCTTGAGAACTCAGAGAGGCAAGGACTGGGTCCCATGCAAATCTTAAATGTTGAAAATCCATGCAGTTAATGCTAAGTTGGCAATATTGGTAAGCTTTGACTATTTGGCATTTCTTTTTAAAACTGAATCAATCCTTTTTCTAGAATATTTTGTTTTCTTTGTATTTTAACTTAAATTTATTGTAAATGTGTCCTGACTGTAAGTCCCTAACTCTCGGGGTAGAACCCAGTTATTGATGCTTTAGAATCTTATCATGAGAGAGCTGGAAGAGACCTCCATGAGTGAAGTATAACCCCCTCGTTTTACAAAGAAAAGCATGGAGCCCAGGGAAGGGAGGCGACTTTCTCAAGATGATATAGATGTAGGAAATGAGGCCTGTCCCCCTGGTCCCTAGCCAGGGTTCCTGCATCTTTACTAAGACATTTGGTTCAGTAAATGTCTACCTGCTGATAGACTGGTTGCCATTAGAAGGATTCTTTAAAATCAGCTCACAAAGTACCCAGCACACTTACTACTCACTAAAGAATTTCACAAATGCTCTGGCTTCTAAAGAGCTCTAGGATTCTTTGAGGGTTGAGTTGCTTTTGAATCACCAGCCACAGTCTATTTTCATCAGCAGGCTGGATCAAAGAGTCGACTCTTTAGGATATCTCACCTGTAACACTTTTCCTTCAGTTTTGAATCTCGCTCTTTTTAATCAAAGAGGGTTCCTGAAAGCAGCATGGCCAAGTGGCAAGACCATGGGGCACAGGGCTAGGACATCTGGATTCTGGTGAAGTACTGGTGAGGTGACCTTGAAGGAATGGCTTACTGTTTCTGGCCCTCAATGCTCCCACTTGAAAAATGGAATCCACCTGTGTGGCTGGATGGTTGTGAGAACCATATCATATGAGATAGGAAATGAATGAGATTGGGAAAGAATGAAATGTTCATTCAACAACTACCTCAGTGTCTGCCGTGGCCCAGGCTCTTTGTCAGGCACAGGAGTACAAACATGAATAAGAAATCCTTGCCCTTGAGGAACTCACAGTCCAGTGGGGAAGACAGCCTCAACCATTGCTACATCTTGTGCTATAGCCACTCCGATGAGGGGAGCCATGGATGCTCTGGGACCAGAGGGAAAGTACCTATTCCATATTTGCAGACAGTAAATCAGCAAGCCTTCCCAGAGGAGATTATATTTAGGTTTAGACAATTTCAACAAACCCACAATCACCACTACCGCCACTGTCATCACTGGCTACCGTTTATTCAGTGTTCACTCTGCTTTGAGGATTCTGCTGGGCCATTTACAGACATTGGTTCATGTACATCTGCAATCCAGAAGGTCAAGATTGTTATCTTCATTATATATATGATAAAGCAGAAGCCCAGACGGGTTTTAAAAAAAGAAATTTCACAAAGGTCACACAGCTGGTAAGGAGTACAGCCAAAACTTTAACCTAACTGTGACTTCTAAAGCCCCTGGTCTTTACAATGTAGCTCCATTGTTCTGTGTGACTCCATGGGGCAAGGCTGAGCTGGTAAAAAGAAGTCACTGGAAGACAAATTTCAGCTAAAGAGAAGGAAGACTTTCCTAATGGAGCTGTCCAAGATTGAGATAAGCTGCCTGGGGCGGTTGTGAGTTCCAAATCATACAGGTGTCTTGGAGTAAGCTGGTGACTTGGCCAAGATATTGCTGAGAGTATTCTTATTTGGCAGCAGAGGAGAGGCGGTTAACTAACCATCTCTAGGATGCAGTTGTTTCTGATTAAGTCCTCTTAGCAACAACAATGTTCCTTTCCAAATTTTTCGATGCTCAGCGGGGGCTGGAAGAGCTGTCAGCACAGCACCGAGACCAGTAGTTCCATCTGCTTGGTGACCAGCCATTGGGAAGTGGACAATACAGGGGCCTGCTAGAGTTTTCTATAAATTAGCCCACAGGACCATACAGCTAGGGATGCTTTCTATTAAAGAAACAAGGACTGACTCCAGTCACTTAAGAAAAAGGGAATTTATAGGAAGGGGCTTACAGAATCAAGCAGAAGCTGGAGGGCCAGACTTGGAAAACAGTTAGCAGAGTCACTCTGGAGGCAGACAACTGGCTGTTGGCTGGAATAACCTCCCTCTGTTCCATGGTCGCACTGCCATAAGACCTGCCCTGCAGCCTTGCATGACCTAGTCCAAATTTAAGTCCTGGGCGGGAGTGGCTGAGGTCTAAGGCTGGGTTCCCTGCTGCTGCCCAGCCTGCCAGGTCACAAAGGGAGCATCTGGCCTGTCTGTCCTCTTTTTTTTTGGAGGAAGATTAGCCCTTAGCCCTGAGCTAACATCCACTGCCAGTCCTCCTCTCTTTGCTGAGGAAGATTGGCCCTGAGCTAACATCTGTGCCCATCTTCCTCCATTTTCTATGTGGGATGCCTGCCACAGCATGGCCTGATAAGTGGTGCATAGGTCCATGCTTGGGATCCAAACTGGCGAACCCTGGGTGGCGGAAACAGAGCGTGCAAACTTAACTGCTGCACCACTGGGCCAGTTTCCGGTCTCTCTTCTGTGATGGGAGAAAAGGGACAGCCACAGGGAAGAAGGAGAGAGAAGAAAGCAAGGAGGTATGAATTCGTACTCTTTAGGATTTACTGTTTCTTTGACACCAGAAGCATAAAGGAGAAGACAACCTGGATGTCTGAGGTTCATGGAACCCATGATTAAGCCCTGGGTGGAGAATTCAGACAACCTGGTTTTCACCCCAACTCTGATACCTGCTACAGTGGAAAGAGCCAGGGTAGAGGGCTAGATTTATAAACAATAGTCCAAAAGTAACACAACTGCTCTGTGTGTGTCCAAAACCCATGGAAAGGACTTGCCTGGGGCCTGGCACACAGTAAGTACATACTAATGACAGCTGTTATTACAATAAGGTAAATGGGCTAAGAGCTCAAGGTTGTGGTCAGACAGTGTGGGCCCAACCCTGATGTCAACTCTTTTCTCAAGCAAATTTATAACCTCTCTGTGCTTCCGTTTCCACGTCTGCAAAATGGGAAAAAGGATAGCACCTCCCTCACTTTGGGAGGATTAACTTAGAGAAAGTATTTGTATTTAGTAAAGTACTTAATTCTTGGCACAAAGTAATGTCAGTATGTGTTCTGTTGATTGTGTCCCTTGATTGTCATGGTGATGTTGTTAAAAGCTGTATGCAGGGCTATCACTGTTCTCACTTTGCAATCAGTGAGAAGACAACGTCAGCACTTCATCGACCTAAACACAGCTATGCAAAGACAAAATAATGAAACTCCTTGCTGGGTATTCGAGGCCCTTCACATTTCACCCCATCTCCCTTTACAGCTTCACCATCACCGCCGCCTCACCACATACTCTGATTCAGTCAAACCAAATTGCCCACCATTCCCCTGACATCCTGGGTGGTTCCTTCTGTCCCCAGCACCTGGAAAAGTTCTGCTCATTCAGCGAGGCCCAACTCAAAGGCTTCTCCTCACTGAAGCCCGTCCCCACGAAACGTTAGTTATTCTCCACATGGCTCCCACAATGCTTATTTAAAGCCATAAGGGAAAATTTTTACTGCTTACCCCCCCACCCCCACCCCAACCATCTTGAAGGAGAGGTGGGTCCCCAGGAGAGTCCTTTACTTTTCTGAGTAGAGTGATAGGTGAGGACGCAAACTTAATGAGCTGAGAGAGGGGTAAATTGTACTGCTTAAGGAAATAGAGAGAGGGGCTTGGAAGATAAGATTCGGGGGGTGAAATAGTGGAACAGAGGGATAGACAAGAAAAAGGGGACACTTTGGGCAGAGAAAGAAGAGAGAGGGATGTAGTCGCCATCAGTTTTAAATCTAGTTAAAAATCCGCAAAGAGCAGAATTTTATTCTATAGGTGATGGAGAAACATAGATAAATCTTGATCAAGAAAGCAAGATAGTCAGATCTGAGTGGGAGAGTGTCTGGAGACAGGAGGAGGATGGATTAGAGAGAAGGAGAGTGGTAATTTGGATTGTGAGCAAGCACAGGGTCTTAGCCTGGCTGGCCTGGAGAGAACCATCTGCGAAGGCTGGGCAGATGGAGCCCCTGGGACAGAGATCTGCAGGAGGTATCTCTTCCCGAGTACCAGCAGGCTTCGAGCAGATCTGGAGGAATAGAAGGAGGAAGAGGGAGAGGAGGAGAGCCCAAGACACGACTCGTTAGGGCACCCAAGGGAGAATATGGAGAAGGTCAGGGTAGACTTCACTGAGCAGGTGACATTCGAGCAAAGATTGAAAACAAGTGAGAATGAGTCACTCACTCAGAAATCTGGAGGAAGAGGATTCCAGGCAGAGGGGACAGCCTGCACAAGAGGCCTGAGGCAGGACACACTTGGCGTGTTGGAGGAACAGGGAGGAGGACAGTATCTGGCACAGAGGAAGCAAGAAGGATGGTGGTAGGAGCTGAGGTCAGAGGTTAACAGAGGTGGACCACAAGGGAGTGTGTAGCTTGTTGTAAGGACTTCGGCTTTTATTCCACATCTAACAGGGAACCATCTGAGCAGGACGTGATCTGACTTATGTTCTCAAGGGATCACCCCGGCTGTTGTGTGGAAAATGGGGGGAGGTAGGGTGAGAGGTGGGGTGGGAGGATGCAAGGGTGGAAACAAGAAAACCAGGTAAGACATTATTACAATACTCTGGACCCTGGTCCAAGCTCATGGTGTTATCAGTGGAGGTGATAAAAAGGTGTTGGGTCTGTATATATTCTGAAGGTAGAGACAGTGGATTAGCTGTGGGTGTGAGACAGACAGGAATAATGGGGACAGCAGTGGTTTGGGCCTGAGCATTTCTTTCCACTGCCTTGTATAGGAGATGTGTGTGTGTCTGTGGGCCCAGAGCAGGGACACTGAAGCGAAACTGCTCCACTGAAATATTTTTGAACCTCTCTGAAACTCAGTCTTTTCTTCTGCAAAGTGGGAATTATAATAGTGACCTCACAGGTTTGTTGAAAGCGATGAATGAATTAATACACGTAGAATGCTCAGAAGTGTCTCTTGCAAAATATAAGTGCTAGGTAGGTGACATGATGCCTGCCCCTACTCCGAACTGTGTTTTGACAGGCGGGAAGCTTGGCTTGTCCGGTCTATACTGACTCTGACTTTGGGTACTGCCTAGGTGCTCTCTGATGGGGTTTGACCTGAACCGTCACTGGCTGGATCCCTCTCCATGGGCACACCCTACCCTGCATGGAGTGAAACAGCTCATCGTCCAGATGTACAACGACCCTGTGAGTAACTGCATCCCCTCAGCAGCTGCTGGTCTTCTGGCTTGATCTGGGAAAGGGCAGTGTTGTCCTGGGATAGTCCACTAGGAGCTGCAAATTAGGAGTACAGGGTCAAAACCAGGGAGGGGCTAGGCCCGCTGATCTCTTTTCTGAATTGGACAGACCTACTACCTTCTCCCAATCCCTTCTTCTCCCCCACCCCTCACAAATATGGGGTTCGGTTGTAGAGGTCTTGTGGGACGAAGGAAATACACTGACCAGATTCACATTTGTCATGACTCTGGTTACATGCAAAAGAAATACAACTTGAATTACTTTAAGCGAATTGGGGAATTTATAGGAAGAGTACCAGAGAATCTCACATAATTGAAGACTGCAGACTGGCCTCCTCCACTTGGGGGGAGTGTGTGCCAAGGATCGAATCCAGTGGCTCCCACCACTAGAGAGTGACATACTCTCATTCTAATTCCAGTTCCAAAAGGACTGTGATTGGCCTAGACTGGAGGACATGCCCACCTCTGGGCAAGTCAACTCTGGCCCAAGAGGCAAGGATAGGTAAGGACAGGACAGTCTCACTGGAACCCCATGGTTGGACTTGTGGGGTGTGATGGCAGTGGTGAAACTGTTCCCAGAGAAGAGGGCCTGCTATGCCAGAAGGAAGGGGAACAATGGGTATCCACACTGAGTTTGCTCATAGGGGCAAGATTTTATAAGAAACAGAAGACACTGTGGTTTCATAGCTCAGAGAAAGGAGGCAGACCACGATCATTCTGTCTCTGAAGAGCGGTCAGAGAGAACAGGACAGACGTCTTCCAGGTGGAGGCCAAAGGAAGAGGGAAGGCCTATAGAGACATAAAACTTTGTGACAGTGGAGCTGCCTGAGGATGGAGTGGGTGTGCAAGCTATGAACTTTGCCTTACTAAAAGCGTTCAAATTCAAGCTAAATGACACCGTCAAAAATGGTGCATAGAGGAGACTGCATTGTTTGGGAGAATTGTAGTGAGGTTACATTTGAGTCTCTTCCAACTTTGATGACTGCGATTTCCTGACCCCTTGACTGTCATCAGGTGACAGATAGTGACTGCTAAGATAGCAGAGGTCCTAGTGTTGGACTTTTTCAGAGATGCGTCAATGTAACTCATTCCACTTACTCTCTTTGAAGATGCCAATAAAAATATCCTAAATTAAAGAGCAATATATAGACAGACCAGACAAAAATGTATACTTAGAAACAAATGCGTATGTTAGAGCAAGGCTTCACGGAAAAGTAAATCTTTTGGTGCAATATAGTTATCTCAACTCAACTCAGCTGCTATCTTGATCCTCCTATGTGAGCTCTGCTTTCCTAGGTCTTTTTCCAGCCCACCTGCCACGTCAGTGCTTATGTAGCCGTAGCTTTGGTGTACTTGCTTCCTTCTCCAGTTCATCCTTCCTTGTCTACAAAAGAAGGTGTTAACAGTGCTCACCAAACCCCTTTACTACCCTGAACTCCTGATGCCAGCCTGATCGGTTTTCCCGGCAGAGAGAGGCCCCTTCTGATTTCCTCATGAAGTATGTGTTGTCCCCTGGGTTCTGCCCCCCAGCCTTCTGTGTTGACTGCATTTTCTCTGATAGAATCACAAGGCCCCCTTCTTCCGCCACCTCCTTCTTAAAGAGAACAGCCCCTACATTTTTTCTGATCTGGCTGATAATGGATATTCAATAACTATTTGTTGAATTGAATTGGACTGAACATGGCAAATCCTGTTATGCCCAATGGAATATGGTTTATAGACACAAAACAGTTGTTCATAGAGAGGACAAGGAGGTACAATTAAAAAAAAAAAGACATGGGGCAGGAGAAATGACAGAGTGGGAGCCACTGGACAAAGCAGTGCTTTAGGTGAATCCCCGAGGAGAAAACTGGGAGGTGGGGGCATGGGCGAGGAACCAAAGAGAAGGGGTTAGGTTTGCTAAAGAGGAGAGGCCTCAGCCTGCCATTGCCATCGTCACTCAAAAGTCATTGGTTTGCTCACAAACAACTGGGCCCTCGTCCATGTTACAGAACATCAGGCAAGACTGAGTTACAAAGATAGTAGGACACACTTTGTGCTATGAAAAGGTTGGATCTTATAAGCACATGTGGTTACTGAGCTAGCTGTGTAAGCCATTTTCTTTGTGAAAGTCCACTCCTTTAGTCCCCAGGTGAGGACACCGAGCACCAATATGAGAGTCAAGCTAACCAGGAACAGGATCTCACCTCCCTCCGTCTCCTCTGCTCTTCCCCCCTCCTTCTCTCCTTGCCCAATCTTTTACAGCATTTTTTCTTTCCTCTGGTAAAAAACAAAATTCCAACCAAGTAAATTTGAAGATCTGATTGTCTTTATTAAACAACTTGTGAATAGGGCAGCATTCCATCTATCAAGTAGAGAGGTACTCTGAGGAGTTATGCAAAATGGAAAGTTTTGATAGGAAGGACGTTATTAGCAAAAGGAAAGAAGAGATTACTTGGGGCCAGAACATCTTCTCTTTTGGGGGAAGGGACTGGCAAGGGTTTTATCATGCAGATCACCTTTTCTTTCTTGGGTGGGGGTGGTATGGAGAGAGCCCACGGGACAGATGACCTCATTGCTACTGACAAGAAAATTTCAGACTGGTGGATTAAGATTACATTTCTGGGGAAGGTCAGAAACTACAATTAGGATAGGTATTAAATCTAAGTTTGGTATCATGGACTTTAGCACAAGCGATGCCATTTTGGGTTGGTGGTTTTCTCTTTAACACTTCTTTCCACAAATATCTATCAAGCAGTTTCTATACACCAGGCAGTGCAGTTGTAAGAGTGAACAAAACCCTAATCTTTGCAATCGAGTGGGGAAATAAACATCAAACAAATAAATACTGATAAATATAGATTTACAAGTGGTTTCATGGGTTACCAGAAAAAAGAAAAAACCCCACCGTGTGACCCATAGGTAGGATGATTGTAAGTTTCAGCTTGCCCGGGCAGTTCTGATTTACACCTGTGTCCTGGAATACTTATTAATGGTGCCTTCTTTCACTATTAAAAGGGTCCCAGTTTGGTTAATAAATTATATGGCCTCTCTACTTAAAAGCCACGTGACAGCGTCTAGGGCAGTACCTGGTGTGTACCAGAGCCTCCGCAAACACTATTTGGTTCTCATTCAAATTCACATTTGACTTCAGGAGTGCTTGTGTCCGGTTGCAAACTCTGCAGTGCCCAGAGGCACCTGCCCAATAGCTTTAATGCATTTCCACTCCTGAGCTTCACTGTCGCTCACATCATCATAATCTTTCAACCCCAAGCCATCTGAACCGCCAGGACAGCTTCTAGCCTTGTTTCTAAGTGCTCTCTGCCTCATTCCTTCCATCCCGGTCGCCTTCCTCTCACGGAATCAAAAGCAGAGACTCCAAGCAAGACCTTCCAAGATCTGAGTGTGTTCCTCGCTGAACTCCTTCAGGCCTGTGGTGGGCGCTGGCATCAATCAGGTTGGTGCCCTCCCCTGAGGAGTTCACAGCATGGTGGAGACAGGCATTTACAGACAGCTATTCTAGGTGCATTTGTGGAGGGAGGCACAGGGGTTGGGTTGTAGGAGCCCAACCCAGGAGGCCACACCTGACCTGATGTGTGAAGGATGCCCAGGGCAGGGAGGGATTTCCAAGCAGAGGAGACGTCTGTGCATCTGCCTCAAGGGGGAGGCACACTCAGGAGCCTGCAGGTTGTTCACTGTGGCTGGTACTGGGGGCAGACAGATGGGCAGAGGAGAAGTTATTATTTGGGAGAAATTCAGACTTTGTGCTGGTAGGAATGGGGAGCCATTGCAGGATCTTCAGCAGGGAGGTGACAAGACCAGTTCTGCATTTCAGAAAGTACCCTCTGGTACTGTAAGGAGATGGATTTGGAGGGTGCCAGGCTAGAGGCTGGAGACCATCAGAGCCTGCCGCTGTAGGATAGGAAAGGAGGAGGAGTCGAGATATTACCGAGGGAGACGTGAGGGACTTAGTGACTGTGGCTGATGGGAGAGGACGGAGTCTTGCATGATGCCCGTGGGTTGGCTTCACTGGTGGAGTGGATGTGGGAACGCAGAAGGAACAGTGAGCGTGAGGGTGAGCTTACAGATGCTGACTTTGAAGTTGAGCAGGAGTGGTATGTCCGACCTGCGCTGTGGGTCTCCTGGAATAAGCCCTCTGTGTCCTTCTCACCTGGCAACAAGAGCTGCTGTCCTGTCTTAATGATGGTGTTTACTTCGAAGGCTGCCTTCCTAGCCCTGTGCTCACCAAACCCTCCTGCCCTCTCAGGGACTGGGATATTAAATGATGATCTTGACAAAGGAGTGTTTAACTCTGGGGACTGCACTGGATCTCAGATTTAAAGTGGTTTTTTTTTTTTTTGAGGAAGGTTAGCCCTGAGCTAACATCCACTCTGTCTCCCAATCTAGAAACTCTAGAGTCATTCTAAAACTTAAACCCACTGGGTCTCTCTCCCCTGCTTAAACCTTTCAATGACTCCCCGTTACTTGTGGGATAAAGGCCAACGTTCTTGACCTGCCATTCAGGGACATGGCCTATTCATACCTAGGACATAGAACAGAACATGGCACCCTAGGATATATTAGGTTGAATGATATATGCTTTAGAAAATTACGAAGGCTGCAGTGTGGAGAGTGGATCAAGTGAGGTGAGACTAAGTAGGAAGAAGAGAGACTTGTTAGGTGCTCATTGCAGTTGTCCATGTGAAGGACAATGAGACCTGAACTTGTGAGTGACAAGGACTATTGCTGAGAAGAATCCCCAGGAACTGACTGTGGGAGGTGTATGGACCCCCTCCTGCCCCTTCCTTTGCCCCTGGAGTCCCTCAGAACCTCAGGGTAGCTTTTTTGAGAGATTTCTATGCTCAGGGGTGAATTCCCCGCTTTTCCTAAAGGAGAAAGTCCTGTGTTGCTATAACAACTTGGCTGCAGCTCTTTTAGACAGATCCATTTCCTTAAATCACTTAAGGAAAATTAGCTGCCATAACAACATGGAACAGTTTTTTAAAATAGAGCAAAGCAAGGCTGGGATTTTTTTCCTTGCTTTCCTCCTGTAGTCCTCAAGATAAGCTGCTCTCTTTCTGTCAAATAAATAAATAAATTTTAACACATTTCCATGCCAAACAGAGCAGTCGGTGACATGGTCAAAAAACACACACTGAACCAGCTCTCGTTCACACCCACACACAAAATACGCACAGACACACAACACAGAAATATGCAGAAAATGCACACATTCACATACATAAAACTGAAAATACATGTACATAAAAACACAAACATGATAAATAAGAGATAGACACACAAACAAGTCTATAGTTGTATGTGATGACACAAAGGATATATGTATAAACACACAGCCAGGCACAGTTTCACCATTCAGTTAAAACGGAAGGAAGTGGCCCATGAGGTCTATTCTTAGCATGAGCAAATGTTTCGTTGGGTCACCAGACCCGAAGGCGCTGAGATGGCGACTCCTCACTAGAAACCAAAGGGCACCTGCGTGTTCATACCTGACAGTCTGGGAGGAGAACCTGGCTGGCGGAAGGGGTAAACCCACCTTGGGAAGGATGGAGGTACAGGTTGGGGCACCCCATCCCCACCCTACGTGCACACTTAGAGGTAAACCAGGAGAGCAGGAGGCCCTAGCCATGGCATTTGGGGTGGGAAAATTCTTTGCCCCCTGTGGCAGGGTGTTCATCACCCCCTCGGAGGAGGCAGTCGCTCCCTGGTGAAAACCACATCCCTAGGGCATATGCAGACTGTCTCCCTGAGGGCTCAGGAACTCTAGAATCTGGACTGTGGGTTCCCAAACCTTTGTTCCATCCCCATGTCTCTGACTTTATTATCCCCAAGGTCCTCTGCAGAGACCAACTAAAGTGTGTGGGCTTGTCTTTGTGACAGCAAGAGGCACAGAAAACACTAACTCCCCCACCAGAGTGGCTGAACCACTAATTTGCTCGGTGCTCTTAGACAAGTCTCTTCTCTCTGGGCTTTTCATGTCCCCTGTCTGTACATCACAGGGATGAAAGGATGATCTCCACAGGGCCCTTCTGGCTCCAACAGTCTGTGCTGTCTTGGAGTTGTCTGTTGGTTATATATGCTCCACGGAATGGCAGGATTTCCATGACAAGGCACAGAAGTCCTGACTGCTGCCAGGGGAGGACAGCCTGGAGTGAATGCCTGTGAAGATGCTTAGTACATGGCAGCTGTTCCCTCAATGTTAGTTTCCTAAGCCTCAGTGTGCCCATCTGCTAAGAGGGAAGAGCAGTCTCTGACTTGCTACCTCACAAGATGGAGAGAGAGACCTGACATATGTGAATGTACCTGGATGTAAAGCGTTTATAAGGTGCTCCAGGGGCAGCGTGGAGAGGAAAGTCCCGGTGAAAGGTTCAGACTGCAGCCGCTGCTGGAGGTTTTGGGAGGGATAGATTAAATGCTCTCACGCCGCCACCATACATCACACACTTAGATCTACTCAAATATTTTTCCACGTCTACCAACATGGCCCAGGAAATCAGTAAATAGCCACTGGGGGAAACGTTCAGTATGGGAATAAAGACTGGAGGTAAATGCAATATTGTACAGGGACTCTGAGAACAGGGGGTGCTTTGGGCTCATGAAATTTTTACAGTTTTTCCTACAACAGTTTGAGATGGTTTATGAAACTTTAAGGAATTTTAAGAGAAATCATTATTTTTCTAAAGGGCAACTTCTCCCACCTGTGATAAAAGACATGATTTTTCTGACTCTCTAGATTATAACTTTGACTCTGGCAGCAAGCAGGGTGGAGAGATGGAGCTCTCATTTCGGAGTAATATTCTTGTCGAGTTGGTTGTTTCCTTCAATTTCTCTAACATGTTTTCATCTTTTAAGACTCTGAATACCTCTCACCAACTGACTAGATACATAATGTTTCAACTGCATGGGGATCAGCAAAGCTTCCAGAAGGTTCCCTTTGAGTCAGGTCAATTAAACTCTCTGTGTCTCATTTTCTCTATCTGTAAATTGGGATTAACAATGCCCATTTCATGGGATTTCTCTTAGGAATAGATAGTATGTATATAAATAACCTTCAATAGTAGGTACATGAGAAATGGAGCTATTAATATTTTATGCATTTGGCCATCACAGCTCTTACCTCACTGTCCCCAAACCCCAGCTCCCATACCCCACACAGACTGTGAGCGCATTGAGGGCTTGCACTTCGCCATAGTCATTTCGATATCCCTAACACCCAGTGCAGGTGTTAGGCCCTCCATGAATGGATGTTGGGAGAGAGAGAGGAAAGATAGACAGGAAAGAAGAAATCCACTCATCAAGCCTGGAATTAACCTCTGAATGGGGTTCTGAAGAATGGATGGGAATTTGCTGAGTAAAGAGAAGGAAAGTATTCCAATTCAAGAGATACACTGATTCACTCTCAAAATCCTACTTACTCTTCAGAACCCACCTCCACACCCACCTTCTCTAAGATTTCCTAAATGTTTTGGCCCATGGTGAACTCTTGTTTCTTTGTTCTTCCATGCCTATTAATAGGCTCTGCTTCTTTCATCTAGTGGTTTATTCCATAGATGTTGTATTCCATGGGCTTGGTGCCATAGCAGCATCTCCTCTGCCTGTAGCTTCCATTTTCTCAGCTAAGTTGCAAGCCCCTCCAGTGCCCTCACCTCCCTGCTGCCCTGGGCAGGGCTGGCCACTCCCTGGGAGCTCAGTGAGAACCTCTTGAGCATTGATTAAAATAGTCTCTCCAGAAGAGCAGTTGTTGGGATTTCTATGGACAGCCCACACAGCTGGTACAGCCCTCAGTGAAAGCATACATCATGCTGTATTTTCATGATGGTTTTCCTGCCTCCTTTAGACATGAGCTTCTCAAGGACAGAAGCTCTGTCTTTTTCATTGTGACAGGGCCCCACACTTAGTAGGAACTTGATGAGGGATGGGGAAATCATGTTGGCTACCTCATCTGACCCATTGTTTCCCATCAAGAGAACACTGAAACATCCCGGGGAAATCCATTGCACTCTAGACTTTCAAAGCTCCACAATCCTCTCTCACTGTACTGCATTTCCATTGACTCGTCTTCTTTCCTTCATTTTTTTTTTTTTACCCCTGCTGATCCCTTGTCACAAAGAGTTCCCACATATGGAAACTTTTCTCAAGCTCCCAAATTTGGAAATTCTAGACTGTTAGAATCCAGCCATGTAAGATCTCTATCACAAACCCACAAATTCTGAAATTCTTCTCTTCACTCCCTCTCTGCTACTGGAATCTATTTTAGACCAAGATTGCGTCCCCATTTTCACTATCCTATGAGCACCCAATTATCCAGGCCACAATGAGCTAAAAAGGGGTCTCTGTGGACAACCTGGCACTCCTAGAATAACCTCTTTGCACTTACCCAACCACTCCAGTTTACCTTCAGGTCATTTCCTCCGGGAACTTTTCCAACCAACCTACCGCATCCATTTTTCACCCCTCCAGCATCCTCCTCCGCTCCGGGCCCCTGGTCTAAGCAGGTTGAGATCTGCATACAGCCTGCTATCCGCTTAGGCATTCAGCAGAACTGGCCTGTAACAGAGCACAGGTCACGTTTTAGGGTCTTTGTGTTCAGTGTGTGTGGAACTTTTCCGAGGGTTATTTTTGGTTGTTGCTGTTGGGAGGCTCTCGAGCCCAGGATGAATTCATGCTGGTACATCAAATAGCATATTGCATTTCAGAAATTGGCCTTAGCCATGGGAAATCAAGTAAGCCAGATGCCTAATTAGTCCATTATTTACTGTGGTGGAGGGAGCTGAATTCTGATGAAAGGGACCAGACTAATCACTGCTTCCAGCAAGAACTGAACTGTTTAACCTTTAATCAAGAAATTGCCCCTATTCTCCCAAAGTACTAATGCCCAAGCTGGTCCCAGGTATCTGGCTATGAGAAGTCTTACCAGCCTGGACATAGCCTGACCTTCTGGCCAATGACCCTTGATGTTCTCCCATTCAGTAAGTCATTCCAGGCGCATTTTGCATGCTTTCACTTCAAGGCTAGTGAAGTATACAGATAAAAGAGTAACTTCCCTGTAATCTTTGAAAGAAAAAAATCATTCATTTATCCATTCAACAAACACTTTCTGAACCCAGGCACTGTATACTGGAGTACAAAAGAAATAGGGAACAGTCTCTTCCCTCGAGGAGGTGATAATCCAGAATAGAGCAGTCATTTTCAAACTGTTTTCAGAAAAATTGCAAGAGGTCTGAGGACCTCTTACAAGGGGCTCATCTCCACTTTAACCAGGGCAGTATAATTCAGGCTCAGGCCCGGGTTTAAATCTCGTTTCAACACTCAATAGCTTTGCTCTCTTGGGCAGGTCTCTTAACCTAAGCTTCAGTTTCGTCCTTTGTGAGAGGCTGTTGTGAGGATTAACTGAAGTGATTCGTGTGACTTGCTCAAGGCACTGTGTCAGGCATGTATACTCTCTGCTAACTTCTATTAGTGTAAGAAATGTGTTTGAATAAAGGGTTCCATGGCCACAGAAGGTTTGTAAAGCCCTGGTCTAGAGCTGCAGACTCAGTAAACCAATGATCACAGGACGGTGTGGTAAGCATTGTGATAGACAAGGGACCTGGGTGCCGTGTGGAAAAAACCATCTCAACTGGACTTGGGGTCAGGCAAGACTTGCTGGGGAAGGTGACCTCTGAGATGAGTTATGAGGAAGAGTAGGAAATGATTACACAGAGCCTGGGGGAAGCATTACAGGCAGAGGGAGCAACGTGTGTGGGGACACGGGTGAGACAGATGAATGTACTCAGGGAATTCCAAGGAGTTTGGTGTACTGCACTGGGGGGAGCATGTGATGGATGTCAACCTCTTAATCTGAAGTTAGTGCCTGATGCACAGTAAGCGAATCACAGAGACACCAGTGCTTAGAGGTAGAGAAAGGTTTATTGGAATTGGCCAAAAGGAGGGGGCAGGAGGATAGGTTCTCTCACATCCACCTTAACAAAGAAGAAAGCAGAGAGTCTTTATAGAGCTAAGGGCCTTGGGGAGGAGTTTCAGAGAAACAAAGGGGAAATCAGTGTTTCTTTCACTCCAGATACGCCCTTGGGCAGTCTGACTTCTGGGTGTCAATGGCAGCTGGGGGCTGGTTATCTGGTGATTGTAACTTCCTTAAAGGCATTCTTTTTCTACTGCAAAACAAGCTCATAAAGCCTCGTGACCCTTGAGTCACCCCTCAAGGTTAAATAAGAAAACAGCAAAGTAACAAGATTAACTTCTTTTCATCTGTGTCTGTGTTGGGAAAAAGGTCAAAGAGTATTCATGTCCTTATTGAATATTTACAGTAACCCTCACGTACTGGCTTCATGCAGAAGGGGTGGGAAGTGAGCCTGGGTGGTGGGCAGAGGCCAGTCACAGAGAGCCAGTGGGCTACCTCAGAAAGCTTAGCTTGATCCAGACAGCCATGGGAGCTCTCTGTCAAGAAGCAGGGGAGACACAGAATTCAAAAGAGAGAAAAAGATGTTACTTTGACTTTCTGGGGTTTAAAATATATTGTTGCGTTTGTAGCTGTGAGCCAGCAATTGCAGTACTAGATACCTGGACTAAAATAATCTGAAGTGTGAATAAAGATTTGTGCAAAAGAAAGGGCCACAGAATCGTTTTTTATAAATAATGAAATATTGAGAAAAATCTAAATGCTTAATGGTGGGAAAATGACTAAGTGGCTCATGATACATTCATACAATGGAAGTTTATGAAGAGTTTATAATGTTATAAAAATGCCTATGCTATGATTTTAAGTGGAAAAAGCACAGAAGACAAAGTTGCATATGTATTATACGTTAAGACGTATGTAACAACTAGGTTTAACATGTACACAAAGTGAACGGATGTAAACTAGATGTGAACAGTGGTATTTCTGGGTACTAGGCTTGTTTCCTTCTCCACTGCTTTTTTACATTTCCCAATAATTTTCCACAAATATATGTTAACTTTAAAACTGGATAAAATTATGGGAGGAGGAGGGGAACCGGCAGTGCAGATATGAGGAGGGAACTTATTTTATTTTATTTTTGCTGGGGAAGATTCACCCTGAGCTAACATCAGTTGCCAATCTTCTTCTTCTTGTTTTTAATGTGAGCCACTACCACAGTGTGGCCACTAACAGGTGAGTGGTGTGGTTCCATGCCTGGGAACCGAACCCTGGGCTGCCAAAGCAGAGCATGCCAAATGTTAACCACTAGGCCACTGGAGCTGGCCCAGGAGGGACCTTATTTTATGAAATAGAACCAAGCTCATCAGAGTCAGCTGCTTGGTTCTGGGCCAGTCCTCAGGGTAAGAGCCTCATGAAGCCAGTCCAGCCACATTGTAAGGAAACTGGGATCAACTGATACCCATCTATGCATACATCTTCTAACTAGCCATCCTTCTATCTGTCTTTCCATCCAACCAGCCATCCATTGTACCTCTACCCTCTCTGTCCAAAACTCCTATCCCAGAGGCACCCATTCCAGGCTCCTAACATCCGAGGAAGTCTCTCAACCCCTCGCCCTCTTTGTAAGCATAATAGACACTCCTCCCCTGTCCCCAGAGCAAACCTCAAATTGTGCCCTTTCTTCCTACTTTGGTCCCTTCTCAGTCTGCTGAGTCTTTGAACTTTAAGCACTCACCTGTAAACCAGAAGGACTAGAGGCAGACCTTTTGCTCTCTTAGAGATTAACAGCAAGGACTCTGAAGTAAAACATTGCCTCCAGCCTCCAATTCTAGCTCTACCTACTACCTCACCTCTCTGAGCCTCTGCTGCCTGGTCTGTGAAATCCAACAGTACCATCTCCTCACAGAGGTGTTGTGAGGATTAAAAAGGACACTGCATAGAAAACACCTAGCACTTAAAGAGTGTGGTATTTTCTGAGGCTGGTAAATTGCAAGCACTCAATAAATGTTAGCATTTATTCTTATTACAAGCTCAAATCTAATATACAATAGCTGATATTTTGATGTTAATTTCACCAAGGCTTCTTCAGAACATTATCACCATCTTTAAACTTTAGCATTTAAAAATAGCTATAGCTCTGGTTATTGAAATGGCATTGCACGTAGGTCTGAAAAAATAGACTGAGTTGGGGCCGGCCCTGTGGCCGAGTCGTTCAGTTTGTGCACTCAGCTTCGGGGGCCCGGGATTTCACTGGTTCGGATCCTGGATGCAGACATGGCAATGCTCATCAAGCCATGCTGAGGTGGCATTCCACATAGCACAACCAGAGTCACTCACAACCAGAATATACAACTATGTACTGGGGGGCTTTGGGGAGAAGAAGAAGAAGGGAAAAAAAGAAAATTGGCAACAGGTGTCAGCTCAGGTTCCAATCTTCTAAAAAAACGACTGGGAGCAGGTCCGAGCCTCGATCTCAGCTTCTCTGACCACTCCTCAACCCCCACCTGCAACTCAGTTTTTCCTCAGCTGAGCTAATACCTTTAATTGGGTGATGGTCAACCCAGTTCCAGACATGAGAGCCTTTCTCTCTTATTATCTCTCTTTCTCCTGTATTTGTCTGTTCTAATCCATTCTGGGTGGATTTTACAATTTACCTTCAGAGGGCAAGCGGATTTCCGACATTCCTAGGGTTTGGGTATGTGTCCATGTGTGTGTTGGGGCAACTCACTGTAATCTCTAAGGGCTGATGCAGCAAGGATGGTTCTAAAGTGAAGACCAGCATGTGATCCTCCAGAACCTTCCGGGGCATTCCAGACCCCAGGTGTGACTTGGGGCCAGGTTTCCCTAGCAGGCTTTCCACTAGGGCCCGCTGGAAGGCGGAGTTTGTACACTGATTGGCAGCTAAGGCCACTTGACAGAAATGGTCTCTCATTGGCTGCTCCTAGAGGGCATGTCAAGGCCAAAGCTTTTCTTTAAACTCTCAGCATCACCGGTGTACACTCAGCAGTAGGAAAATTTGACTTACTCAGGCTGCCAGTTAGAAGAGGACAGTTTCTTTCCTGTTACAGTTTAGCTCTAGGCTGCGACCTTGAAAAGTCCTCCAACTGCTCAGGCATGTTCTTTAATAAACATCTTTGCTATGTGACTGGACCTTCGGGCGTGGATGGGGCAAATGAAAGCAGCTCTTCAAGACCCTGTGAGGAGTGGTGCGGGGAACGAGGAAGGTGCTGATATTTACCAAGCATCTATTGTCTCATCTAATCCAGGTAACAGTGTGCGAAATGGGCGGCATTACCCGCTTCTCAGGTTTATCACTCCACCTCACGCTGGTTGGTTTATGTGCTTGTTTTCTCTACTCAACTGTGAACTCCTTGAGGGATAAAGCTACATCTCTGTGCCTCTGCATTCTCTTGCCGAGAGCATGGTGCCTGATACATCAGTAAAGTATCAGTTGAAAGACTGAACAAATGAAAAGCGGTTAGAACCTGCAAGGTCATGCAACTGGTGGGAGCAGAGCCGGAAATGGAAGTCCTATCTGCCTGATCCCGAGGCCCATTTCCCCACTGCAGTGTAGGGGGCCGCTCCCCAGGGCCAGAGCAGCCAGCCGAGGGGGCGGGGGGGGGCTCGACATTTCACAGGGAGTCTCCTCTTTTATCTCTAAAAGACATGCAAATGGCCAACCTAGAAAAGAGGAATTCTGTTGATTTAGCTTTTGCAAGAGTATGACGACACCTTTTAATAGCAAATGTTCAGAAGTTCCCCTCTTGCCTTCAGGTTCCATTGCCCTTAAAATGGATATACCAGGTTTATTCCATTACTTTGGGCCCCTGCTCCTCCCCCCGCTACCGTGAAGAACGCTCAGTTTGAGAAGTCCAGAATGAGCTCCACAGATTGGACGTGACAGGTAAATGAGGAGTGGGGCCAGCTAACACCAACGCAGTCAAGAAGTTTGCATGTCAGGATGTCTTCTCTTTATCCACAGACTGTGGGCACCATGTGAGGATGTACACATCCCTAACTTCTCCTCATTTGGTCACTTTTAACCTTAAATTAGTAACTTAATTCTGGCCTTCTGAGGCCTCAGCACTCATTTTGCCCTGTGCGGGGCCAGAGAACTTCAGAGCTGGAAAAGCTGAAGAGGTGCTCCAAACTAACCTTTCACAGAAAGGGAACACATAGAGAGAACTCATAATCCCAGAGCAGAGGGCTGGCTTGCCCGAGGTCACACAGCGAGACAGAGCTGTAGAGCTGGGATTCAAACTCAGGCCCCCATGACTTCCACTGGATTGGAGCACGTGCAGTCTAGGCCCTGGGGATGAACCACGAGCACGCGGGTCTTCTCATAATTATTTGCACTGATTTGTCACAGAGATGTATAGTTGTCAGAGCACATTCACATGCGAGCATTCGTTTGACCCTCACTACCATGTTATGGGAAAAGGATTATTGTTTTGTTTTGTTTTGCAGGTGAGGAAACCAAAGCTTATGGTTATTAAGTGACTTTCCCAAGAGACAGAGTCAGGGGTCACTCTTCCTTCTTCTGACTCCAGGAGGCCCCTAGTTCCGGCCCAGGGCTGAGCACATAGAAGGATGAATCAAAGGAAGAGAGAGGCAGGAGGAGAAGGGCAGAGGGTCATCACTATTTTCTTTACCTCTCATTCCCCTTTAACAAAGCACCCAAATTCAGCAACCCCTCCCAGACCACCAAGCCTTTCCCAAAGGCTTCTGAGGGAATTAAGGGTGGGGCTGAGCAAAGTGTAGGAAAGGCAGAGGGAACTCAGGGTCCAAGCCATGGTCAAGGTCAGCTCAAGGCTGAAAGAGCAGAAGTGGCAGACTCAAGACCAGAGCAAGTCAAGTGCTGAGGAGCAGGGGGCCAGCCGGTGGTTTGGATGCGTAGGGCAGGGAAAAGGTAGAGAGACTCTCCATGGGCATACGGGAGGAGCGATGGCACCTGGGACAGCAGCCAGCACATGAGCAAAGCCTCGTGGGAAGAGGAGCTAGCAGGAAAGAAGTGGGTCTGAGTGGTATAGAAGGTCCCTTTGGGGAAGGAATGGATTTAAAAAAAAAATAGTGATCAGATTCTAAAGGGCCTCAGAAAACCAGTCTGAGATGTTTGAGTTTTATCATTGGGCCAAAGGGAACTATTGGAGGCCTGCGGGTGGGAAAGGGCAGAATGACAAGCATGAGCTCTGATTATGCAATCAGCACCAGCGTTTAGACCTCAAAACTGTGACCCCTTTAATCTGACAGTCTGCTTTGGTATAATTTGTTAAAAATGACAAAATGTCTCATTTTGCTGCAGTTCATTTTGACCTTTCTTAATATTAGAAAGTTAATTTCAGAAGGGAAATAAATGTATTAGTGTTGTCACAGTCATAAAAAGATGAATTCTGTACTGTCAAGCTATTTCTTGGAATGAATCCATCATGCTGCAAAATGGTTGCCTTCCAACACCCAGCATCTTCCCAGCTCCCTCCCTCTTCGCCTCCCGCCCTTCCTTGCTCCTTCTTTCTTTCCTCCTGTCTCTCTTCTATCCCACACTCCTTCCAGCTGCCAGCAAATCTCCTATGATGTGCTCTGGGGAGACAGAGATAAAAGACACAGTGGGTCCCGCTCTAAGGCAAGGCACACCCTAACGGAGAAGATGGAAAAGGAAACCAGCTGCTATAGGTGTGTCTAAATGCCACAAGAGGAAAGAGCCAAGAGCTGAGGAAGCATGAGGAAGGAGCTGTCCATCTTGCAGAGGGTTAAATTAGGAGAGCGTGCCCTATAGTAGGACTTGGGTTGACTCTAGGATTAGGAGAAAAAACAGTAGGTAGGATTCTGAAGAGTTGGCTCTGGTTCCACCTCTGAAATATAGTGTTTACTAGATATTGACCACCCAGACTGTGGTAAGTATTCCACATCCTTTATTTCACTTACCCTTCGCATCTTCATAAGGAAGTCTTATTGTTCCCATTTTTTCAGAAGAGGAAAATGAGGCTCAGAGAGAGGAAGTAATTTGGGCCACCTGGATTGTAAATCTTGCACACAGAGTTGCCTCCCAAACCAAGATGGCTTGCAATGTCCTGTGCTTTATCTCCAGCTAGCTATAGAGAATTATTTTTTATTATACTACATGGTATACTGTTATTAACTTTACTATATCAATTAGACTTACTACTTGTGTGACCTTGGAAAACACAGTTCTTTGCTCTCTCTGCATCTTAGTTCCTCATTGTTCAGTGAAGAGGTTGGACCAGCTTTGACCTCCTCTGGTTGTAGAGAACTCATGGAATCTGAGGGCTTGGTGTAACCCAGTGCTTCCCAAACCTTAATGTGCAGGAAACACCTGGGTATCTTCTTAAAATCCAAGTGCTAGGGGCCGGCCCTGTGGCCAAGTGGTTAAGTTTGCTCGCTCCACTTCGGCGGCCCAGGTTTTCACCAGTTCAGATCCTGGGCGTGGACATGGCACTGCTCGTCAGGCCACATTGAGGCGGCCTCCCACATGCCACAACTAGAAGGACCCACAACTAAAAATACACAACTATGTACTGGGAGGCTTTGGGGAGAAAAAGGAAAAATAAAATCTTTAAAAAATCCAAGTGCTGATCAGTAGGTCTGGAGTGGGATCTGAGAATCTCCATTTCTGGCAAGCTCCCAGGTGATGCTGATGTTGCTAGTTTGAGGACCCCTGGTCTGAGCAAACTCTGGGGTCCAGGGTGGACCCACTGGGGATGTGAGATTAAGGCTGCTGAAAGAAAAGCAAGCAAAAATGCAACCTTACTCAGATCTGCTCAGCAAGTGGAGCTCTGGGTTCATTTTATGACCTGGAATTTGCACTGTATTGGATTTAAAACCAGTGATTCTCTTAAGAGATTAAAAGGAAGAAAATTGAACTTTTAAGGTCTTGAGAAAGTTTTTCTACTGCAAACACATCTGTTTTAATTCAAGGTGCAGTCTGATGTTTCCCCGTAGATGAGATTTCCGTCTAGATGAGTACAGCGACAGCTGTCCTGTGGGGAGGTGACTGTCCTTCCCTCCCCACGTCGTGGTGTGGGTGGGGGTGCAGCTTCTTTCCCAGGATGCACACTCACAACTCCCTAAAGCCTAGTTTCCTAAAGCCCTTCGGGGAGCCCCATCACCTACTGGGTTAAGACCCTCCGGCTTGGTATTCAAACCATTAGACTCATTTCTCTAGACTCCCTTGCATAAAATATTTACTCTTATCCTAACCACCTGTTCTTCTCTTCTCAAAAAGACATCTAGCTCACCCACATTCCCATTTGCACCCTTGTTGCATTCATACCCATCCCTGCACCTTCACCCCCACGTACTCCCCTCTATTGGACTGTTACACCTCCTCTTTCATCGTCCAGCCCTCAAAGTTCTATATAGCGTTCAGGTTTGTCTTCACACCACCACTTCCAGGAAGCCTTCTGTCATGTCACAGCTGTAAATGACTTATGTGGGCCCGTAAGCTTTTTTATATCATTTAATTTTGAGAACAACTGTGTTAGGTAAGTATCATGCCCATTTTATATATGAACAAAAAGAGACATGGCAGCTCCAACGCTGATCTGTTGAGGTCTGAAGTCTGCATTTCTCCTCTCTCCCCTTTGCCCTACCCCAGCATGTTCTTTGTATGTCTCTTAAGATGTCTTCATAGACTCCTTTGATTTAGAGCTACTTTTCTTTGTGATTAAAGGAGAGAAAGGTTGTGCTGGGTAAAGAGGATGAGGTAAGAAGAATGGCCTGAAAGATCGCCGGATTTTTAAGTAGGGGGTGGGCTGCTAGGGGATGCGATTTGGGAGACAGGGGCAGGTTTTCCCTCCTCTTTTCAACGCAGAAGTACACAATAGAGCCCCATGCAGTGTGCAAAGCACTTTCCCTACATTTTCTCATTTGAGTCTCCAGATTACCTTCTTTGGGCTACATTTTGATGGATTCCTATGATTATCCTCAATACTACTGGGTCCCATTCAAGCCAGTGGAGACTAATGAGTTAGAGGCAATCAGATCATAGAATGTTGGAGCCAGAAGGAAAATGAGAGATGCTCGTTCAGCCTCTTCATTTTACAAATGAGAAAGCTGACGCCAGAAGGAAAATGACTTCCTCAAGGTCACGCAGTGATTTGGTGGCATAGATTTATTTGGCATTTATTGCATCTTTTTCCTCAGCACATTCCATTTCAGAACTAGGTGCTTCCGGGCGAATGTGTATTTTAGTTAATGCCAGCGGTACTTTATGTGGCAGAAGTCCAAGAAAGAAATTGGAATTCTCTCATACATCTCAGTCTCTCTGTCGAAGAGTGGGCTTCCATCAGCTTTCTTTTCATCAGAGGCTGACGTTGAAAATCTAGACCTTTGATACTTGATTTTTCCTCGTGTGTCTTATACTTTTCAACTCTTTCTCTCATTGTTTCTTGTATATTTAGTACTTAAAATGCTCACAAACACAGCCATTACCCTCATGGCCTGAATTCATAATTATTGCATGACTAGAGGTAACCTTGAGCATGAGAAAAACAAAGAACACATTTCTGCAAGAAACTGCTGTATTAGTCAGCTTTTGCTGTGGTAACAAATAGCCCCAGTAGCTTGGTAGCTTATTACAGCAAACATTTATTTCATACTCCTGTCACCCGACCCCTGTGAGTGAGTCACCACAGCTCTGCTGGGCTCTGCACAGCTCCACACAGCTTCTCATCTAGGGCCCCGGTTCAAAGTGGATCCCCTGTCTGGGACCTGCTGTTCTCATGGTAGAGGGCAGGAGGACAATCCCACTTAAAGCTTCCACACAGAGTGGCAAATATCATCACTTCTCACATTCTGGTGGCCAAAGCGCATCCCAAGGCCAAGGCCAAAGTCAATGAGGTTGGGATGTGTATACTCTTCTTGGGTTCTTGGGCAAATACACGACAATAGGAGCTCCCTTATCACAGGGAAGAGAGAATAACCTGGAACAATGACCTGATCCACCAAAATTACCCTGTTGCTAAATCAAAATGTGACTTTAGGGAAGTCACTTGCCCTCTTTGGACCCCAGTTTCTGATCTTTAAAATGAGGAAGTTGGCTTAGGGAAGCAAATTAATACTATGCAAAGAATCAGATCTATCTGAGTTCACGTTCCAGCTGTACCAGACTAGCTGCGCGATCTTAGGTGAGTAACTTAACCTCTCTATTTCCTCATCTGTTTCTTCTACAATTCGAGCCTCTAGTTTTAAAAACCAGAGTGGCTTCAATCTCGTCGTGTTCCTCATAATCTCCTTATTTTTAATCTTAGAAATTTTTTTAGGAAATAATGTCTCTTATGAGGGAACTTTTTTTAGAGGTATGATTCTTTTTAGTTCTGTTAAATTTAAGAAAAGTTGAACCCAATACCTTTTTACCCAGAAATATTTGTCGTCCATTCTGTTTTTATAAAGGCACTTTTTTTAGCCCTCTGCTCACCCCGCCAACTATACCTTAATTTGTCTGTGCGTGCAGCGAGCTGTTAATGGTCATTGTTTCTGGGTTGTAGGATTTCAAGTGATTTGCTTGCCTTTCTTCTTTGACCTGAGACAGTGTCCAGGCCTTGGCCCTGAGCGTCCACAGGGATGGACACCCCCGCCGTTCCCCAGCTTCATCTGCCTGACTCAGTGGATCCTAAACTCCCCATGTAGACCCCACTTCTTCAGGAAGCCTTCTCTGCCCCAGCCACCCCCAGGGGTTAGCCTCCACCCCCCCACACACCCACACCCACACACATACACACACTCTCACAAGCCTTGTGCTGGTGTCTGTCACAGCCCTGATCACCCTGCATGGCCGTTGCTTGATTTCTGCCTGTGTCTTCCCTGAGAATACAAACTGCTCCTGACGCAGCAACTGGGGCCTATTTATCTCCTTGATCCCAGCTCTCAGCACAGGGTCTGAGGTGCAGTCAGTGGTCAGTGAATGTTTGTTGAATGAATTAATAAATGTGGTTCTGTTCTGGTCCAAGCAGGCCGTTGATTCCCGTAAACTAGTGAGCGCCCCCAGCAGCTGGCCACAAGCCCCCTGGCGTTGGGTGGAGCTGCTGGCCTTCTTCAGCACTGCTTTTGCTCGTTTGAATTCTCTGCAGCTCCTACTTCCTCCCTCCTCCTCTGCCTCCCAGGGCCAAGAGAGCACCCTGTCTCTGAGTATAGCTGTTTATTTTTCTGTTCCCCATTGCGGAATGTTGCAGTACTTAAACTTTAAAAATAAAGGGATTGATTTTTATCTTGAGTTTTTGTATTTTCTTTCTCACTAGGGAGTTAAAAAAATCTTATTCCTGGGGCCGGCCCAGTGGCGCAGCAGTTAAGTGCACACGTTCCGCTTCGGCGGCCCGGGGTTTGCTGGTTCGGATCCCGGGTGCGGACATGGCACCGCTTGGCAAGCCATGCTGTGGCAGGCGTCCCACATATAAAGTAGAGGAAGATGGGCATGGATGTTAGCTCAGGGCCAGTCTTCCTCAGCAAAAAAGAGGAGGATTGGTGGCAGATGTTAGCTCAGAGCTAATCTTCCTAAAAAAAAAAAACAAAAAAAAAACTTATTCCTTTACACCAGTAGAGATAGTCTAAATGCTCACCTACAATCTGGCCCACTTGTTAAGGGCATATGCTTTGCAGTCATGCAGATTAGTTTTAAATCCTTTCTCTTTCTTACTCAGCTATGTGACCTTGGGCAAGTGAGACACCCTCTCTGTCTTTAAAATGAGGATGGGGTAGTGGTTGTGTTCACACACTCTGCTTCAGCGACCCAGGGTTCACGGGTTCTGATCCTGGGCACCAACCTACACACCACTCATCAGGCCGTGCTGCAGAGGCATCCTACATGCAACATAGAGGAAGACTGGCACAGATGTTAGCTCAGGGACAATCTTCCTCACCAAAAAAAAAATAAACAAGATAATATCTAGAGCTCTGGCTTATGTGAAAATTAAATGAGATAATATGTGTAAAGCATAGCACAATGCCTGACATTCTCGTTGAATGCTGAAGATTGCTGGGTTATAACAGCTAGCCATAATGCTGGCCAGTGCCAAGAGCTGTTTTCTAAAGTTATTTATTTGTATTAACTCTATGAGTTCTCACACTGCAAGGTGAGTATTATGATTATTCCCATTTTATGGGGAGGAAACAAGTTAAAGTAATTATCCCTGTGGTCCCACAGACAGGTCCCGAGGGATTGTGAGCAGAGCGTGAGCAGAGTGTGCACGCTTAGTCCCTACCGCTCTCTACCCTTGGGGTGGGATAGGCGTTGGCTAAGTCCGGGATCCTCCCTTGCTATCCTCTCCCCTCCCCTGCTCTTTCTTGCTCTCTGTGTTCCCTGCCTTGGAAGTCAGGCCACCTCACAGGAAAGTTCCTTCTCTCCCACCCTTCCCTGAAGCCCAGAGCCCTGGGCCTCTGCCAGGGAGCCTCAGGCCTGCTTCCCAGCCATTTGTCAGGCTGCCAGGGGGCTGCGCGGCCATCCATTTTTCACACGCAGATAGCAGGGCAGCTGACAGAGCTGGGCAGGCTTGGCAACAGCTTTAGCTGTGAACAGAATCTTAATGAAGGCACTGGCCCAACCTATAGTGGGTGCTTATGACCCGGGGGCCCTGCCCTGGCAGTCAGGGAGGAGAGTCAGTACTGCTGGCTCAGGGCCCAGCTGCCAGCACCTCGCCCTTCTGCTTTGGGATGGTTTCTTGTCCTGAACCACATTGAGAGCTGTTCAGTTGCATTTAATGCCCACTATTTCCCAGACTGTGTGCGTGCGTGCGTGCGTGTGTGTGTGTGTGTGTGTGTGCGTGTGTGTGTGTAGGGGGGAGGAGGTGAATCTTCATTCACCCAGAAGCTGGCTTTCTGGGGAAGAGAATGGGAGTGTAGGAAGAGGAAGGCAAAGAATAAGGAGGAGAATTATGAGGAATCTGAATCCACTGGGAAAATAAAAGTCAGAGGAAAGTGAAGGAGACTTGGAAGACAGAAGAAAGTATATAGAATATCTTAGACCACCAATCTGACACTTTTCCACCTAAACATGGTTAATGACAACCAAAACAGAACTTGGGAGTTCTGGAGGGCTTTTTTTTGGTGGGGGGAGGGGGACAAAGCAGCCCCTTACAAAATTTACTTAAGCATTATCTTTTATCTTCAAAATTCATACAACCTAAACATGCAACATAAAGCTAGAATAGGTTTCAGTCATCCATTTCTTCATTCCCGCCTTCAGGAATGCACCCCTTCGCTAATTCTCCAGCAGGCCCCCTCCACCACAAGGGGTTCCATAGGATGAGTATAGGTTGTGCCTTCTGGTGCCTGGAAATGCATCCTAACCGATGGCCTCAATGTGGGCAGGAAGGGTGCTTGAAGCCCAGAATGTGTTAAGTACTGAGCACTGGGATTCAGAGATGAGTTAGACCCAGCCTCTGTCCTCAAGCAGCTCATAGTCCAGTGGATTATTGTGGTGTAGCATAGTCAGGCTGGAGCAGCAGCTTCCACATGTAGGGCACACATTCTATGCCAGGCAGTTTTTACATTATCTCTAATCCCAACACAATCCTGGGGCAGATATTATCAGGTTTATTGTGGAGTTGAGGAAACCCAGGCTAAGAGGGTACATGACCTGCCCCAAGTCATTGTAGCTGATAGGTGGGACGAACAGGATTTAAATACAGGTCTCTTTTATTTCAATGTTTGGGTTTGTCCTACTCTATTGACTCCTGTAATAAAGAAGAGGGTGACCTAGGAAGACAGAAAATGAACTCAGCCAGAAAAGGCTTCCAAAAGGAAGCAATGCTAATACTGAGTCTTAGAGGGTAAGTAGGCATTGGCCAGGCTTCCACAAGCAGGGCGAAGAGAGTGCTAGGTACAAGGAAGATCATGTGATAAACAAGGAGTAGTAAAAATGGCGTGATTTTCTTGTGACTTGAAGAGTCCTATGACTGGAGTGAATAATGCTATAGAAAAGTAATAAGACAGAAGACCAGAGAGATGGGTGGGGCAGGTCATGAAGGCTTTTCGTGGTCAAACACTGTCCTTAAGTCTTTGGGGAAGCAATAGAGGTTTATTAAGTGAAGGAGTGACATAGTCAGATTTGTGCTTAGGAAAGTTGTCTCCAGCCCGTGTAGAGGATGAACTGAAGGAGGAGAGATTGGAGGCTCTCTCAGCATCTATCCATCCATCTCCATTTATCTCCATCATTTAGCCATGTCTTGGTCTCCTGTGTCTTGTCTCTGTCTGTTTGCCTGTATCTGTCTACTTATCGGTCTCTACCTCTATCTGACCTGCCTATTTATCTGATCCCTCAGCATCCCTGTATAACCCTAGGCAAGAATCTTCACCACTCTGAGACAAGGGTCCCTCATCAATAAAATGAGGATCATAATGTCAGCCTCAAATGGTTAGATTAGGGATTAAGTGTGATATTGCATGGGAAACCTTTTTCTATATTACAAAGTACTATACAAATGTGAAGGATTATTGTTATCTAACTGTTGCTGTCTCAGGTGTTACATTTTATTTATTTTTGAACAACATTCATTGAGTATCTAGTCTTGGCTGGGCACCTTGCTCTATATCTGGTAAGAAAGGAAGTTTATAATGAATCAGAAATAATACCAGCCTTGTAGAGTATTGGACTATAGTAGAAGAAAATGGAGTATAGTAGAAGCCTCTATTGTATGTTTCTAACTTGCTGCCTATCTGTCTGGTTGCCAGTCTATTCATTCATCCATTTACCCATCCATCCACCCATCCCCTCATCCATCAGTCTCTCTCTCTAACTCTCTGGTTGTGCTTACGTCTATAGTCACAGGCAGTCACTGACTCAGAACCACCCAAGTCACATTGGCCCTGACTTGCAATCCCCTCCCCACCATGCAGTTTTTGAGAGCCCGTGCCTTTAAAATAAGACAGAAAAGAAAACTGTGAAAAGCCCACTGCTCTAGATGACTTGGAAGGTGGCTTCTTTCTTTACAGTTTTAGCACTCTCTCCATCCCTTCCCAGTCATGTGGCTCAGGACTTTCCTGAAGATCTGAGCTGGTCCCACATAGATCTGACACTGCCACATTCCATAAGGCATGAAAGCTAGGTTGAAAACCCTGAGGAGCCAATTTCATTGAATTCTACAGTCTCTGTGACTAACCCAGGACTGCCAGATAGTCCCCAGGCAGTCCCAGACATCCACATCTTTCACAAAAGATGGTGACTTTGCTCTGTATGCCCTTTGTCTCTGAAATGTCCTTTAAGAAGCAGTATTGTATAGTAGAGAGCAAGTCCTGTTCTGCTGCTTATAAGCTCTGTGACTTTAAATCAAGTTACTTAACCACTCTGAGCCTGAATGCCAGAATCAACAAGATGCGGATAGTATTTCCTATTAGCATTGTTGTAAGGATTTGGTGATATAATGTCCCATGTGAAATGTTTAGCACAGGACCTGACATTTTGTATACTCAGTGAATTGCCTCAGAGTTGGGACTCAGATTTATTTTTCCTTGGTGATGAAACACATTGTCACTCACCTGCACACCTGTTTCTGTGGTTTCGTAATGTATGTATGTGCTCACGTGTATGTGTATGGATATATGTTTTAAGTTTCAATGCACCATTTATGACTGCCAAGATACTAGAATAGTGCCACCCAATGGAACTTTCTTTGGTGATGGTAGTGTTCTTCTGCGCTATCCCTTAACAGTAGCTCCCAGCCACACGTGGCTATTGAGTACTTGCAATGTAGCTAGTGCAACTGAGAAACTGTTTTTCTAAAGCTAATTTTAATTAATTTAAATTTAAGTAGTAACAAGTGACTATCGTATTAGATAGTGCAACCTTGGAATATGCCCTTGCTTTTAATGACACCTGAAATAATTATTATGGTGTGAAACAAAATTGCTGAACACCTACTGTGTTTCAGGCACTCCGCCGTGCACTAACTCCTTTAACTCGCATCAACGCTAGGAGATGAAGGGTCTTATAGTCGCTTCCTATTTACTGACGATGAAGCTGAGACTTGGAAAACTAAAGTGACCTCTTCAATGTCACTAATATCAGCCAGTCCAGGATTTGAGCCTAGATCTCCAGTTGCAAAGCGCTTCTCCTTTCAGGACTATGCTCCTGCTACCTTACAGCAGTGTCTCCTGTCTGCAAACACCAGCTGCATTCCCACTGCCTCGGGAAGCACGCAGGGATTGCACCTGTGGGCAGTGAAGCCCTTCCAATGGCCTAGAAGCCCCCCAATCTGGTGCTCCCGTACCTCTCTGAACTCCTCCTCCATGACTCTCTGCCTTGCCCACTCTGCTCTGGGTACAGTAGCTTCTTTGCTTTTCAATGTCTCTTTATCATTTAGGATGTTCCTGCCCTAGGGTCTTCCTCCTGGCACCTGCCCCAGTCTGGCTCCAGGGTGTATGTTTAGTTTCCTCTTGTTATAAATTGCTCACTCTGGCTGCAGGATGGAGAGTAGATTTGGGTGGTGAGGGAGGGAAGGAGATGTTTTGAGTGGAACCGGGTCAGCAGGTGGCTGCCCCTGCGGTAGTCCAGAACCACAACAGCCAATGTTAAAAGCCAAGCCACTGGCCCCCTTGTCCAGATTCTCACAGACTGTTAAGTGTCGTAGCTGGAATGGCCATTAAAAACCATCTAGTGCAGTTCCTTATTTGAAGAAAGCTAACACTGAGGCACAGAGGCAAGAGGATGCTTTTCCCAGGGTTGGCTGAGTTGGTACAAGAGCTCCCATCTCCAGATAAGATCTTTCCCTGCCATGATCTTTTTCCTGAATCACAAGACCATCATAAAAATAGAGGTTTACTGGGCCGGCCCGGTAGCGCAACAGTTAAGTTCACACGTTCTGCTTCTCTGCGGCCCGGGGTTCACCGGTTCGGATCCTGGGTGTGGACATGGCACGACTTGGCAAATGCCATGCTGTGGTAGGCGTCCCACATATAAAGTAGAGGAAGATGGGCATGGATGTTAGCTCAGGGCCAGTCTTATAGAGGAAGATGGGCATGGATGTTAGCTCAGGGCCAGTCTTCCTCAGCAAAAAGAGGAGGATTGGCAGTAGTTAGCTCAGGGCTAATCTTCCTCAAAAAAAAAAAAAAAAAATAGAGGTTTACTGTCACCAACCATCTCACTTCCTTCCCAAGCCTTCTTTCATTTTTGAAGACAGCCTATTTTCTTAAAGGCCACAGAGTCACTGAAAAGGCAGGAATTCAGTTCTCCCTAAACAAATCAATTTTTACAAAGAATGAGCAAATCTTGCCCCAGAAGTCTGAGTATGTCCTCCGGAGAATAGAGAAACTCATACAAGATGTCTTGGAAAAAGATAGAAAAATCCTATTACATATTTTAGTGACGAAGGGAAAAAAAACCCCACAAAAGCCCAAACACAACTTTTCTGATGCCTGATAATATTCTTCTCTCATCTCTCATTTCCCCACAACTATTTTGTCTTACGGCTCTGGGAGCCTGTGGGAAGCTGCTGTGTGATTTTTATCTCTATGATTAAAGTGTTACACTTTATTGAGTTTTTTACATCAGCAGCAAAATCTGCAATGCAGGATTTTACATAACACCTCATTTTCTTCTCGCACCATTACTGTTATTAACCTGGTGGCAATAAACAGAAAATACAGCTTTGCTTATGATGTACTCTTTATTTTTGTTCCAATAGCAAGAAGGAAAAAAAAAAGAGAAAGAACTCAGAGAGAACAGGGAAGAATTTTTTACCCATTATATCCCTTTGATGTCTGCCCTTCTCTCACCTTACTCCATGACAACAGTTCTCACAGAAGATCAAGGATGGAAATCATCTCTGCTCAGGGATGTTTTCTCCTCAATCATTTGCTCATCCATTTATTCACTCAGTGAGGATTTCCTCAGCACCTACCGTGTGCCAGGCACAGTGCTAGGTGTTAGAAATAGAAAAATTTTAGGTCTTGACCAGTGTTTGGTCTAGTAGGGGAAATAGACACACACAGCAATAACAATGAAACAGTGAGATGAGTACAATAAAAATGGAGGGTTGAGTGACGACGTAAGTGTAAGAGGACATGGTCCACCCTACCCAGAAGGATTAAGGAAGACTTTACAGAGAAAGAGATGCTTGTATTGGGTCCTGGGGGATGACTAGGAAGAGTGAGCCCTTCCTGGCTGAAGGAACAGCATAAGCGAAGCCTTGGAAGACACAGAAGAGATGGCTTGGTCCAGACGCTGTCGATTTGGCATGGTGAAAGCACTGGATGCCTGTAGCAGACAGTAGGAAATGAGGTTGGAGGTGGAGGCTGGTCATCAGGGACCTGATATTCATATGCAGGAAGTATCTTCCATGCCTGCTGTTAGTCCACCCTCGGGCCTCCGCTAAGACCAGGCCAAAATGAAAAGATCGAGGCAGAATGACGTAGTGGGAGGAAATTGTGCTGTGGACAGAAGATCTAGATTTTATCCCGGTCTCCGCCACTTCTTCACTGTGTAATCTTGAGCAGTGTCTTCATCTGTACAGTGGATATGGTAAGAATGAGACAATGATTGTGAACAAGTTGTGTAGGTTGTTGATAGTATTTCATGTGTCAAAGGAAAGGGGGTGGGGAAGCAAAGTTCCAGACAACTCAAAGAGGCAGAGAAGCCACAAACTCATTCTATGTGATTTTGATAAATGTTTTTATGTAAATGTGGATGAAGGAGACTGCCCTGTTCTGGGACTTCCCTTCAAACCAAGAGATGAAGCCTGGTTTGTCCCCATACCTCCTTGTCTGACCATTGCTCACCTCTCACAACTGCCCCTCACTCCTTGCTGCTTTCTGGCTGAGTCACGCAGTCCAGAACAATCAGTCTCTTCTCTTCGGAGGGAGGGAAAGCCTGTTGCAAAGTAATAGCTGGAGAAAACCCCTGCCTTCGTCCCATTTACAATCCAGTAGGGAACCCAGGTGTTTGAGTACCTGTATTTGGGTGTTTGATTTTTTTTTTTAACTCTTGTTCTGATTTTATATCCTATCAAAATGTGCAATGCTTATGCTTCACTATATTAATAAAGAGCTCTATTTTTATAAGAAACATATGATTACATGAGAAACGTTTCTTTTACTTGAATAGCCATGTTTGGCAAAAATCAACTTGTTTGTATCAAAACGTCATAACCTGAGACGATAGACCATCTGCTAGCATCTTACTCTAGCTGGGGATAAGTACGTAGCAGGGAAAGATCCAACTCCAACTTATAAGATAATGACAGCCCCAATCTCAGTGAACGGCCTCACCATCCACCCAGACACCCAAGCCAGAAACCGGGGATTCAGTCCAAGTTTAGGTTCAGCACTGTCAATCCTACTTTATAATAGGTCTCATATCTGTACCTGTCTTCTCATCCTCCCTGCCCCTACTTTAATTCAGAACCTTATTATTTTTCACTTAGTTCTCACTTGGACTATAACAAAAATGTCCTAACCATTCTACATGCCTTTGACTCTTACAGGCTCCAATTCTTCCTCATCGCAGCCTCCAGAACAATCTTTCCAAAATGCGAATGTAATCATGTTATACTTCCATAAAATGCTTCTCCAGCTCTCTATTTTCTACTTTATAGGACAAGTCCTAACTCCTTAGTGGCTTGCAAGACCTTCCATGAATGGGTCCACAGAAGCCTCTCCAGACCCTTTTCTCACCCCATTACCCCACCTTATGTCCTTCAATTGTGCCAAACACCTTATAGTTCCCTTAGTGGGCTGGGGGGCTTTTGGTCTTGGGGTTTTTGCTTACACAGTTCCCTCTGCCTAGACTATCTTTCTCTCCATTGATGGCTCCTTTCCTTATCATCCATTTGGTGAACACGTCATCTTTCAACAACTTGCTCAACAATCACCTCCTCTACAGAGTCTTTCCTGACCACCCAATGAATGGATGGTTCTTTTGGCTGTAACTTCACCCAATCTTCACATATATCTCACTGAGCACCTGAAAGGCTTATGGACATTTGTTTGTTTCCTTATCTGTCTTCTCTCACCACACTGAAAATAGAGAGGTGGGAAAGGGAGAGCAGGAGGAGAGAGGAATGAAGAGACAGAAGAGAAAAGGGGCAAGATGAGAGAGACAGAGAAGGAAGGGGAAGAAAGAGCAAAGAACAGATATCGGATCCCTGCCTGTACCTTTCTTCTCTCCTCCTCCTCTCCCCCAGCTGCCTACACTGAATAAAGCAGACAGGAACCATCTTGTTTTTCTCCAGGATAAAGTACATAGTTTCAGCATGAACGTTGGCATCCCAGAACACTTCTTTGAAAAACAGTGATATCTCTTCTGCCAAATGGGAAGAGTACATTAGCAAGGGCGAAATGCTGGGACTGGCATCTTGCTGTAGGTTCTCCCCACAGGGCCATGCCAAGGAACAAGACCATGCACTCAGATCTTGAAGGAGCTAAGGTGGGAAAGGCTGGCAGGATCTGTCTTCAGAGGCCAAAGGGAGGAGAAAAAACAAAGCAAAACAGTACAAAGCAGGAAGATAAGATGATTGAAAGACAGGAGACTCTCAGAGCATGATGGGCACTGAGAATTCGCCAGATCCATTCTCCAAATGGGGAAATTGAAGAGAGGAAAGAGACTTCTCCAGGGCCTCAGAGCAGGTTAGTAGGAGAGCCAAGATGAATTTCCTGGGAAGAAAAGAACCAACATTTCCTGAGGCCCCACCATCCCACCAGCTCTGTGGTTGGATGTATACTATTCCCTCTCTGGCTCAGCTGACAACCTCCTCCAGGAGACGTCTCCCAGCATTCAGGTCACACATATTTATTGAGTTCCTAATATGTTCCTGGAGGTGCCCTAGTTTCATCAGCCTTTGATTTATAATGAAGCAATATTAACTTTTAATTATGAAATTAAAATGTCCCTCGGCTCTCATAGGCTTCAAAATTATATCTCAATCCTCTTCTTAGTTTGTCTCATCTTCCTGCTCAGACAGGGCTTCCTGCAGGTTGGTCTGGCTTTTCCGCTTGTGTCTATGTCCACTCCAGATGCAGGAGTGGGCACCTGGGCTGACCCCAACAGGTGAGGATCGAGCAGAGGTGTGGGAGGTGGTGAGAGTCAGTGAGAAGCCCAGTTCAGGCCCTAACCTGCTGTGAGGTTTTGACAAGCTGGTCTCTGAGCTTCTTCTGAGCTAAGATCAGGATCCTATTTACTTCAGTGGATTGTTGAGAGAATCAGATGAGCTAATTTGTGTGAGAATAGTTTATAAACTCTACAAATGTGTAAGATGATGGTTATTGTCAATAGATGTCCTGTTGAACAAGGAAGAAATTTACATTTATGTCAGCTGGGTCCCCAAGCTCCTCTCAGCTCCATGCTCCTATAGCCCCTGCACCTCTCTTCAAATCTTTCATTACGCATGCAATTACTTTTAAAACGTCCACCCTCCCTGCAAGGTTTTGAGCTCAAGGAGGTCCATATCCTGGTGCCAGGCACATCACCTACACACAGCATCACTGTGTGGTTGAAAAGAATGTATTGAGAGCGCGTAAGCTGCCAGACATTTTGTTAGGTGCAAAGCCAGTTACCTCATCTAACTTCATGACAATCCTGTGAGATTGGGATTATTATCCTCAATTTTTAGATCAGGATACTGAGGCTCGGGGAAGGAAAGTAATTTCTACTGGTCGTTAAGCTCACCCATGGCTAAGCTGACACTTGAAGCCAGGTTTTCCAGAGCCCTGAACCATGCTACTCCCATGACTACCCTTCTTCTATCATTGTTATCATTGTCATGATCAACACTGGGGTCACCAATCACTGCTATGGGGAGCAGAAGACGCAGGTCAGCAGTTCTTTTGCCCTAGGAATGTCTGTTATGAACCCAAACCTCTTAGGCTGAGCCTCTGCTCTCTCTTCCTTTTTCTGGGCAGAGCTGAAGGAGCAGGTGGAAGCAGAGGAAGGCTCCTTCCTGCCAGGCCAGGCCTAGCTCTTCCTGGGTCCCTAGAAGGAACAGATGCAGAGATGCCTCCATTTACATTCAGGTCCTCCTTTTCACTTCTGAGTAGAGTAGGATTGGGAAAGACAAGTGGAAGGAGAAAAATATCCTCATCTTGCTGCTACTGATGCTTTCTCCCAACACCTAAGCATTACTGTCACACATTTCCTTTGTCCTGAGGTTTATTCTGCTGAGGCCAAAGAGGCCACAGATGCAGAGGCTGGGCCGTTCTGAAGAGCTTAGAGATGAAGAGCTTAGCCCTAGCTCAGAAAGATGAGTGTGAATCTCAGCTCTGCCAATTGCAAGCTCTTTGCCTCAGTTTCCTCATGTGATGATAACAGTACTAGCCTCATAGGATTGTTATAAGAATTATTACAGGACCAGACATAGGAAGCCCTCAGTAAATGTCAACAGCTTTTGATGGTGGTGTCATGATTAAGAGCAGGCTCTGTAGAGCTGGACTGCTTGGCCTCTGCCAGGTACCACTATGTGATCTGGGGGCTCCCTGGCAAGTTACTTAGTCTCTCTATTCCTCAGTTTCCTTATTTGTAAGTGATGTTTCTATCTGCTGAGGTTGTGGGAGGATTAATGAGTGCCTGGCAGTAGTAAGTGCTATATCGTTATTATTCTTCTCCCTCCATAGCTCCTGGGGATAGAATCTAGGCCCTGAGGCTCCTATCACTACATGCTGCACTACCCTTTCTCTGAGTTCATTTATTCATTTAGTCACTCAGCAAATGTCCCCTGAGTACTTACTATGTACTGGGACCTATGATGCACATGGGGATACAGAAGTGAACCAGCCATGGTCCTGGTCCTTACACGGTTCACAGACCACTCCCTCCTTCTTAGAACCTTTTTCTTCCTCTTAGTTTTCATGAAACCACACTGTCCTTGTCTCTTCCTACTTCTCTGGCCACTCCACAGTTTCCTTTGCTTCTTCCTATACTTAAACTCCCAGCCTTGGAGGGCCTCAGGCTCGGTCCTGGGACCTTTCCTTGATCCACACTCTCTCCCAGTGGTGTTAAATAGCACCTCTGTGCTAAAGATGCCTACCTTTCTCCAGTTCAGTCCTCGCCCCAGGGTTCCATTTTCACATCTTTGACTGCCTACTTGACACAGCCTGACATCCAATAGTCATTTCAAACTGCAGAGACCCATATCAGAACTCTCAATTTCCTCACCACTATCCCACCTGGTCTTCACCCCAGTCTGCTCCATCTCTCTACATGTTACCACTATCGTCTCAGTTGTTCAAGGCACAAACCCTTGATCCATCTTTGATTCTTCCTGCATATATAATCCATGTGCAGGTCCTACAGAGGTGTGGCCAAGATGTTTACCAAATATATCCTTCTCTTTTCATTTCTACTGCTGTCACTCCAATTCAAGCTACTACGATCTCTTAGGGGACCTGTTCAACTTCCTCCACTCATGTCCAGCTAAAATCCTCTATCTACATGATAGGCAAGGTAATCCTTTTACAGCATTCCCCTGTTAACATGGCTTTCCCCTGTACATAGGATAAGCTCCAAACCCTGACCCTGGCCTGCAAGGCCTGTGTGAGCTGGACCGTATAAACTTCTCCAGGCTCACTTCCAGTGTTCATAGAGATCCAGCCAATGGCTTTCCCTCTGGTCTTTAAAAAAGCCACCCTCATCCCCGCTTCAGGGCCCTTATTTGTCCAGAATTCTCTTGCCAGCCCCACCTTTTATTTATTTTTTTGAGGAAGATTAGCCCTGAGCTCTGCCGCCAATCCTCCTCTTTTTGCTGTGGAAGACTGGCCCTGAGCTAACATCTGTGCCCATCTTACTCTACTTTATATGTGGGACACCTACCACAGCAAGGCTTGCCAAGCAGTGCCAGTCTGCACCCGGGATGGGAACCGGCGAACCCTGGGCCGCCAAAGCAGAATGTGCAAATTTACCACTGCGCCACCGGGCTGGCCCCACCAGCCCCTTTGAATAGCTCATTCTCATCATCCTTCAAGGCTCAGCTCAAATGTCAATGGCCTTTCCTGATCACACAATCTAAAGTAGACCCTGTCCCCATCAACTCAGTTATTCACCATCCTTTAGCTCATTTTAGTGCATTCCTAGCACGTGTTACAATCTGTGATCACCTTACTTAGATTCTATTCATGGTCTGTCATCCACACCTGGGTGCCAACTCCTTAAAAGGCAGGAACTCACCTGTCTTGTTCACCCCCAGGTCCTGGAACATAGTAGCTTCATATCAAATATTCATTAAAATGAATGAATGAATGAATAAAGTGGATGATAAACACTTTAACAGAAGAACAGTTTAAAAATCTGTGGGGGTCCAGAGAAGAGAGCTGCTGTCCCTGGGAGAGTCAAAGAAGGCTTCTTGGACAAGGGGCTACTGGACCTGGCAGTGAAAGCTGAGCAAGATGACACCAGGAGGGGAAAGGAAGGGATGGGGTGGGCATTCCCACCTGCAGGAATAGAGACACAGACGCACAGAGTAGGAGAGCATGTGTGTGCTTGGGGAGTTACAGGTCTGTAAGGCTGGAGTGTGAGATGGAGAGAGGCAGGAGATGAGGTCCTGTGGCCTCCCCTCGGTTCCCTGGGCTAGCTGCCTGGGTGTCTTATGTGCCTGTTCTTCTTTTTGTCCCCATTGATTCATCACATCTTTTTGGTAACGGGAATTTCTTTCCAACCACAGCCAGGGCGCACCTGAGGAGGGAAGGCTTGACTGTGCCACTTCGGAGATCTATACTAGGCGTGATAAAGGTCCTTTACATGGTTTTGTTTATTTGATTTGGTTGGCTGTTTTTAAAGAAAGAGTCCTCGATTTTTCTGAAAATTTCTCCTTCCTACTTTAGGACATGTGCACTGACTTCCAACTTTAACTTTTTAAAAAACAGGGAGAGATTTTAGTAATAAAACGAATAGATTTGGGGCTTTTTGGTTTGTTTTTGGCTTGAGGCCCATGGGGAAATGTCTTCTGGGGGGACAAATCTCAGTAGGGGAGTTATCTGCAAGTTTTCTAATGCTCCTTGCTGCTCCCACCCCCCACCTCGAGGCCCGTTTGAGAAGTTAAGCCTGATAGGATCAGTCCCAAGACCTCACAGTCCCCCAGCTCAGAGATGAGGGATCGGCAGAGAGCTTCCTTCCTCTGACCAGGGAGATGACTTCCAGGACTGTAGGCTCCTGAGAGCACGGCAGGACACAGGGCATGCGTTTGTAACCAGAGGCCTGCATATGAGTCCCCGCTCTGCCACTTCCTGGTGCATGACCTTGGGCAAGTTACTTCTTTCTGAGCTTCAGTCCCTCCTCTGTAAGAGGGAAGAATAGAGCACCCTTCTCAACTCGCCCTTATCCCTGCCTGAGATGAGTTTCTTTCTCATCTCCAGACCTGAGATAAACCCTTCCGCCCTTCCTGCATTGCATTTCCCTTCCTTCATTGGACTGAAAATGTGATAAACTCTGAAGTGCTGCCCAAATGTGAAGTATCCAGCATCGCCTCACAGCACCAAGCTCGGATTCTGGCCTGTGCCAAGCGAGGTGAAGCAGAGAAGCAGCTCGGAATATAGCAGAAAAAAAAAACCATTTCCTCCCTGGCGTCTAGGAGGAAGCAAACTCTGCACTAAATTATGTTGCAAATATGCCCTAAGGTGGTTTTAATTTTATTGGCACTGATTTTAATTTACTCTTTAGGCCCCTGATTGCAGGATGAACTGTTGGCTGCTGGCAAGGGGACAGCCCTTCATCACTCGGTTTTAATTAAGGTTCTTAAGTTTGGAAGGAAAGAACAGAGATGCTTCCCCTGCTTCTATTCTTAATCCCGAATTGTAATTATGGGGCTCTGCATTAGCGGCACACCCCTTGCTCTGATATGGCCACAGAAAAGTACCTCATTTGGCTGCTCAAAAAAACTTAAGATGCATCTGCTCATTCATTTAATTCACTCATTCTTCTACCGATTGATTTTCTATCCATTCTTTTGCCAAACCTTTAATGATAACCTACTGTATACCAGGCCTTGCTCTGGTCCTGTGGACTTAAAAAATCAACAACGTTAGTCCTTGCCTGAAAGAGCTCCCATTCTAATGGGAGATGGAAATAAACAAAGCATTATTTGTGTCATGTGATATGTACCGTGAGAGAGAGAAATGTACCTTGAATTATGAGAGCACAGAGGAGGCTGTTAACTCATCCTGAGGGATAGAATAAGGCCATTTGAATTGAGATTTTGTACTCGTCAGATGAATAATATTAACTGCTATAACGAGCAATTCCCAGGTCTCAGTGGCTTAATGCTGTAAAAGTTCATCACAGTCTGACACAGGTCAACTGACTCTCCTGGCCCTTTTCCTCCTAGAGTGATTAAGGGACATGGGCTTCTTCCTTCTTGTGATACCCTTGTTTTTATGTGTAGCTTCCATGCACAAGAACAAGAGAGAAGGGGGGTGACTGTGTATGAGTTCTATGACCAGGCCTGGAAGTGGTAGTTGTCACCACTGCCCACATCCCATTTGATCCTGACCAAATGGCAAGGGAGACTGGGAAATGTCTTCCATGGTCCAGGAAAAGGAAATGGGGTTGGTAAGCATCTACTCAGTTTCTGCCTTAAATTTTAAGATTGTGTCAGAGTTAGCCAGATAAAGAGAAAATGTATTCTAGGCAGAGGAGATATGTATCATGTGCAAATGTGGAGACAAAGGTCAAGTGCATAACAGTTCGAGGTACTCCAGGTAGCTCCACGTGGCTGGAGTGTAGAGTATCAGAGCAGAAGTAGCAAGAGCTGAGACCAGCCTGGGGGCAGGGACCACACCACGCAGGGCCTTTTAAAATCTGTTAAGGTGTGTGGTCCCTATCCTGGGAGCAATAGAGATGTGTAGAACAGATTGAATCAGGGGAGTGACGTGATTTGTTTTCATTTAAGAAGATTGCTCTGAAGCAACAAGGAAACCAGGTAGAAAGCCATTGTAGCAGAACAGGTAAGAGATGATGGGACGTGTTTCAGCCATGGTCCCTGTCCTCAAAGAGCTCATAGGCACACAGACATACTGATCAGACAGATTAGGTATATGTAACAAGTACTGAAATCAAAGCCCAAGCAAGAAGCTGTTTGGAGAAGAATGAGGGATTTGTTTTCATTGAGGATGAGAGGAAATCATGAAACATTCAAGAAAGTCATAGCTCTCTATCCCATCCAACAACCACTTTTAAAGATGAGGAAATTGAGGCACAGCAAAGAGTTGCTACTTGTCCACGGGCACAGATTATGTTAACATTAGAACCAGAGTTGGAAACCCTACTTCTGCCTTCCATGCTCCATTCTAACTGGGCCAACACAAGTCCATAAAGCCAGTTTAGGCACAAAACATGATCAGGTGTTGTTGGACTTAGTAGCTGTGGTCTTTGGCATTCTCAGTACAGTGCTGAATATGTGTAATGAAGAAGGAAAAGAACTAAGACCTCAAACTCAGACCCTATTCACATAAATTTCCTAGACTTTTTTCTACTCTAGTTCCAGCCCCTAGAATCCTAACTTTTTGCAGTAGCTTGAGAAGGATAGGTATTAAATCCTCTCTGAAAGTTTGGTAGAATTCCCCAGGGAAGCCGTGTGGTCCTGGGGTTTTATTCTTTGGGATGCTTTTGATTGCTGTTTCAATCTCTTTCTTTTTGATTGGTCTATTCAGATTGTCTGTTTCTTCTTGATTTAGCTTTGGGAGGTTGTAAGAGTCTAAGAATTTATCCATTTCCTCTAGATTATCCATTTTGTTGGAGTATAGTTTTTCGTACTATTCTCTGATAATCTACTGTATTTCTGTGGTATCTTTTGTTATTTCTCCTCTTGCATTTCTGATTTTGTTTATCTGAGCTTTCTCTCTTGTTTTCTTTGTAAGTCTGGCTAGGGGTTTGTCAATTTTATTTATCTTCTCAAAGAACCAGCTCATTGTTTCATTGATCCTTTCTACTGCCTTTTTTGTTTCAATAGCATTTATTTCTGCTCTGATTTTTATTATTTCTCTTCTTCTGCTGACTTTTGGCTTTGCTCTTCTTTTTCTAATCCAGTTAAGTGTAATTTGAGATTGCTTATTTGGGATTTTTCTTGTTTGTTAAGATGTGCCTGTATTGCAATGAATTTCCCTCTTAATACAGCTTTTGCTGCATATGAGTTGGTATGGTATGCTATCATTTTCATTTGTCTCCAGATATTTTCTTATTTCTCCTTTAATTTCTTCAAGGATCCATTGCTTGTTCAATAGCATGTTGTTTAGTCTCCACATCTTTGTCCCTTTCTCAGCTTTTTTCTTGTAATTAATTTCTAGCTTTATAACATTATGATTGGAAAAGATGCTTGTTATTATTTCAATTTTCTTAACTTTATAAAGACTTGCCTTGTTTCCCAACATATGATCTATCCTTGAGAAAGTTCCATGTGTACTTGAGAAGAATGTGTATTCTGCAGTTTTTGGATGAAGTGTTCTATATATATGTTATTAAGTCCAACTGGTTTAGCTTTTAATTTAATTCCACTGTTTCCTTGTTGATTTTCTGTCTGGATGATCTATCCATTGATGAGAGTGGAGTGTTGAGGTCCCCTACTATTATTGTATTATTATTAATATCTTCTTTTAGGTTTGTTAATAGTTGTTTTATGAACTTTGGTGCTCCTGTGTTGGGTGCATAGATATTTATAAGCATTAATTCCTCTTGATAGAGTGTCCCTTTGATCATTATGTACTGCCCCTCTTTGTCTCTCTTTACCTGCCTTATCTTGAAGTCTACTTTATCTGACATAAGTATTGCAACACCTGCTTTCTTTTGTTTGCCATTAGCTTGGAGTATCATCTTACACACCTTCACTCTGAGCCGGTGTTTGTCTTTGGAGCTGAGGGGTGTTTCCTGGAGGCAGCATATTGTTGGGTCTTGTTCTTTAATCCATCTCACCACTCTGTAGCTTTTTATTGGAGAATTCAATCCATTTACATTTAGGGTGATTATTGATGTATGAGGGCTTAATGTAATTATTTTATCACTCATTTTCCAGTTTTCCTGCATTTCCTTTGTTTTTTGTCCTGTGTGTTTTTGTCTAACCATTGAATTATGGAGTTTTTTATGATATGTTTCTTTATTTTCTCCTTATTTATTCTTTGTGTCTCTGTTCTGCTTTTTTGTTTAGTGTTTACCCTGAGGTTTGTGTTGAGAATCTGGTGTATAAGATAGTCCATTTTCTGATGACCTCTTAATTCATTAGTCTCAACTGATTCAGTCCCTTTCCTCCTCCCTTCCTAAGTGTTTTTCCTCATATCTTTTTCCATCTTGTGTTGTGAGTTTGTGGTTAAAATGACAGGATTATCTTTGTTTTTGGTGTTTTCCTTCCCTTTCACTTAATGCTATAGTTGAATATTTGCTATCCTATTCAGATTCTGTCTAACTATTTATCTCCTTACTTTGTGTTCTGTGACCCCTTTCTCGCTATTTTTTTCAAGTATGGGGGCCTTCTTGAGGATTTCTTCTGGGGGGGGGAGTCTCATGGCTATGAAGTCCCTTAGCTTTTGTTTGTCCGGGAAAGTTTTAATTTCTGCCTCATATCTGAAGAAGGTTTTTTTCCAGCCCCTAGAATTCTACAGTGAGAAGGGATCCTAGAACCTGACTAATCCTTTACCATTGTTTTGGAGGTACTAGCCAATGCAGTTAGACATGAAAAAGAAATTAGAAGCATAAAAACCCAAAAAGAGGAGATAAAATTACTATGTATGAGTGATAAGATTACAACCCTGGAAAACACTACCCCCTTTATTTGGTCCCTCCTCCCAGGCTTCCTCACCTCCCTGCTGTTCCTCACACATAACAAGTGCATGTGACTTTTGCATTTACTTCTCCTTCTACCTGGAATACTCTTCTACCTGATATCCTCAAGACTAACTGTCCTACTCCGTTCAACTCTCTGTTTTTCCAGAACCGCTATTACTTTCTATTCCCTTACTGTGTTTTATTTGTCTCCATGGCATTAATACCTCCTGACATCTTGTATATTTATTCATTGATTTGTTTATTTCCTTTCTCTCTCCACAGAATGTAAACTCTTTGAGATCAGAAGCTTTCTATTATGTTCATTGCTATATCTGTCATGCCCAGATCATTCCCTGGTGCATATCTCCAGTGCTGAGAACACTGTCTGATACATAGTGGGTACTCAGTGATTATTTGTTGAATTAGTAAGCAAATGAAAATCCAAGAAAATTCGATGATAAATTATACAAATAATAATAGAATTAGTATAGTGTCCGGGTAAAAATTAAATATGTTGAAAACAAGAGCCTTAATATTTATAAAGAACTGCTAGTTAGAAGATTTAATGGAAGCATGCATCACATTTACAACAGCAACTAAAAATATAAACTGCCTAGGCATCAAAAAGAAATGTTCAGGGTCTTTATGAGAAAAAGAAACACTTTTGAAACTTCCTGCTATATCCAAAAGGAAATTTGAATAAATGGAAAGTCAAAACATATTCTTGGATTGGAAGGCTCAAAGTCATGAGTCAATTCTTCCTATATTAATATAAAAATTTAATAGGATTATATTATAAATATTGAGAATATTCACAGGATTTTGGAGAGCAAGGAAAATGAAACAAGCTAATTATAAATATCAAAGAGGAAAATTTGCAAGAAAATACAGGAAAATTTGGGAAAAGAAACATAATGAGGTGATACTAGCCCTCCAAATATTAAAAAACATTGTAAACTTAATGTAATTTAAACTGTATAGTATTGACACACGAAAAGACAAATGGTTAGAACAGAATAGAAAATCCAAAACTAACTCAAATATATAAAAAAAAGTTTATGGTTAAGGTGGCTTTTCAAGTCAGTGGGAAAAAGATGCACAATGTAATAAATGGCGTGGCACAACAAACTTTAATCCTTATCTCACACCCTACCTCCATGTAAATTAAAATTGAAATGAAATATTTAAACATAAAAGAATGAAACAATAGAAATAATAGAAGAGACAATGAAAAAATTCAACCCACAAACAACAAGACAAAAGATTGGTAAATCTGTGTAAAAAATTAACATTTAAAAAATTTTACATGGAAAAAAGTACCAGTAGAAGTAAAGTCAAAAAACAATGACAAACTGAGAAAAAACATTTGTATACTACACGTAAAGGCTGTCTCTCTTATATATAGCTTCTGTAAATCAATAAGAAACAAAGCCCAACAAGTCAATTTCTAAAATGGGCAAAGAAATGAAGAGACAATTCATAGAAAATGCAAATAGTTCTCAAACATATGATAAGATACTTAACTATATAATAAAAGATAATTATACTAAAAGAAATTGACATTAAAACTAATCTTAAATATCATTTTTCACCCATCAAATTGGCAAATGTCTAAAAGTTTGATTCCACCCACGTTGTCAAGGTAATTGAGAAAGAGACATTGCTAGGAGTGTAAATTGCTCCTTTTACGGAGGTCAGTTGTCAATATTGATCAGAATTGCAAATACACAGAGGATCCAGGAATTCTACTTCTAGGAATTTATCCTACATATGGTTGCATATGTGTGAATTAGTGTATATACAGAGGCAATCGCTAAGACAGTGTTTGTAACATGAAAGTTTGGAAATAACTCATGTGTCTATCGATAGGGCACTTGTTAGATAGTTTATACACGGCTGTTAAAAAGGATGGGGTAACTTTCTGTGTACTGAGAAAAAATTACCTTCAAGACATATTAAGAGAGAAAAAGCAGATCTGGATAGCGTGTTCAGTGTGCTACTATTTGTTTGTGTTGGGAGGAAGATGGGGGGAATATGTACTTGTTTGTGCAGAAACTATTTCTGGAAGGATGCATGTGAACCTGATAACATGAGTTGCTTCTGGAGAGTGAAACTAGGTACCTGGAGGAGGGGTGGAAGGGAGATCTTTCACTGTAAATTCTTTCATATCTTTTTGACTTATGAACCATGTAAATTAATCAATATAACTCATCTGCTGGCTATTTAAAGTGAACTCACATTAGGTGCTGGGTGTCAGGACGGGGCAGTGGAAGCCACTCCAGAATGGCTATCAGTCGAGCCAGGTTCTAATTCTTGCTCCTTTGCGAACTTGCTGGCCGCCTTCAGCAAGCAACCTCTCCATCCAGGGCAGTTCCAAGAAAGGTCAGAGAAGCTGGTTTCCAAGGCTCTCTCCAGCTCTGACATCTGGAGATGTAAATTGCAGTTTTTCCTCACACACTTCTTAAGTCATCTGTCTACCTCCTCCTTTCCTCTGCAGCTCATCAAAAGCTCAGAGGAAAAGACAGACAATTGAAGAAAATAAAATTGCGAAGATGACTTTTATAGGGCTCCTGTTGAATCATTGTGTATTCCACCTCCAAAGCTGAAAATGATGAGTTTAATATCACACAGAGCAGTGCATCTTGTATCTCTCAAAAGACAGCTTATGCTACCCAGAGAGCTGGGAGCTCGGCAAGACAGAATTTTTCACTCCAACTCTAAGGCAAATGAAATGACGGTCATCAGGTCCACATTCTAGAAGCAACATGGTTTTCATTTGGTTTTAACTCTGTTTAAAAGTGTCCCAAGGAGGGAGAATCCTTCTAAGCATGGACGTTTCTTCTTTCCCAGGACCACATGCTAGAAAGGGGGTGGAAAGGCTGCCAGGTTTTGCCTTGGCTGTTTCTAGCGATGGCCATTGGTGATGATAAGTTAACTGTCAGGGGTCAGCAGACCTGGGTTTCATTCCCACTTATGCCATGAGCTTGGACAAGTTCCTTCCCCATTTGGGGTCTCTGTTAGTCTCAGAAAGAATTAATAAATATAAATAGGACTGATATATAGGAAAAGAAGGTCAGATTTGAAGGACATAGAAGATCTAAGGGCCTAAAAATTCCCTAATTCCTGCCAGTCCATTACAGTATGTGGAGTAACCTCTCTGGGGCCATTTGTTTAGTCCTTCTGTGCACAGCTGCTGAGCATCCTTCACGTATGGGCACTGGGCTCCTTACAGACTATCCCCCTGCCTTCAGGGAGCTCATAGACAGGAATGTTAAGGAATACTACCATATCAAGCTAGAGAATGCCTTAAATATGTGCAAGTAGATCGCGAAGAAAGACTAGTCGCAAGCATCTTTACAGATTACAAGGTGTTTTTTCCCCATGCACTATTTATATATTATTGGGGAATAGGTGTGGCATCATGAAATGAGGTTAAATAAAAGAACTAACTAAGATGTCACGTGTAAAGCTCCCCAGATGGTGCCAGCATGCAGTAAATATGCAGTAAATGGTAGTAATTATTATTGCAGTGTTTGATTCCCACTGTAACTCTCTGAGGTTGGAATTAAAATATCCATGTTTCCAATAAGAAAACTGAGGCCCACAGTGGGGCTATGACTGACCCCTGACCCCCTTAGCTGGAAATGGCCCAGTCAGGGCAAAGCCATAAGCAGGCCCACGTCAATACAATTATGTTACCTGAAGGTATGTCTCATTAATAAAAGAAACTCTCCTAATGCCTTTAGTCATGAATGTATTAACTGTTTGGGGTAAGTAACATCATGACTTAATCCAACAGAAAAACTCACTTTTTCAGAACAACTCTAAAGAGGGATGCTAATGGTGGGCCCTGAGGGCAGATGGTATTAAAAGTGAGGAGAAATTGATCCTCACTGGTCTCAACCCCTCCAATCACATTGCAAAAGGCTGCCAAATCTGCTGACACATAGGTCCAGCTGAAAGGAAATGAATGTGTGTGCATGCATGTCTGTGTGTGTGTGTGTTTACTTTCTGGTCCCTTTAAGGCAAGCTCTGTGACCCCAGGCTTGTCATTTGTTATCCTTTTTTTCAACAGAAAACAAGCCTGGAGTTTTATATTGACATCCACGCCCACTCCACCATGATGAACGGCTTCATGTATGGCAACATCTTTGAGGATGAGGAACGGTTCCAGAGGCAGGCCATTTTTCCCAAGCTCCTCTGCCAGAATGCTGAGGACTTCTCCTATGTGAGTCAAGAGTTCTCTCTCAGCCGGCTCCCAGCTCCTTGCTCCCCACCCCATCCTTCTCCCTCCCACTGCCTCCCCTTCTTTCTCCTCATTCAGTTCAATTTGGTTTAACATTTACGGAACACCCACTCTGTGCCAGGTCTGGCGTGGGCGATACATAGAGGTAAACAAGCTGTGCCCACGCCCTCAAGCAGCTCATCGCGTCAGGAGGGAGACGCTTGGGGAAGGTGGTGCTTGGTCTGTCTGATGAGCTGGCATTTGTTTAGTTGATCCAGCATTAGCAGAAGAAACTCAGTGAGCACTGACCACGTGCCAGCCCCCGCCCAGGCTCTGCTTCCACCTACCTCCGAATTTCTTTGTGAGGTAAAATGCACTTTGAATCCCAGAATCTTTGAATGCCAGACCAGCAAAGGAACTGGGAGATTATTTAGCCTGGTCTTCTCTTTACACCTGAGAGAAGCTACAGCCCAGAGAAGTTGAGTATGTACAACAAGGTCACCTAACATGTGGTGGTGGAATCAAAGCAGGTGCCTCCCGATCTGCATCTCTGGGATAAGAAGAGCCTTGCTTGTTTCTGTAGGAATCACTCACTATAGGACGGCCAGCCTTTGTCTTTTCGAAACCACTCCAATTTCAGAGCAGACTGAATCTCCTGGATCCAGGCTCCCTGGGAGGCTGGGCCACAGGGCTCAGAGAGCCTCACAGAGGTGCGGTTTCCAGGGCCTACAAAGGGGGCTCAGTCTGGGAGCTTTATTTCTGACCTTGCCTGATGATGTTCCTGCACTACAGCCCCTGTAAGAGCTCAGGGCCAGGGTCAAGGTCATCCATCCTAGTCCAGTCTCTGTCTCTTCTCTTCTCTGACCCTCAGTCCCAACTCTAAAGTGAGAGAGTTGGATTCCACTGCGTGGACTTCAGTTGTCTTTTCAGATTTGACATTCTAATTGTCTGATCTTCTCCTTTACCTCAAGACACACACACACACACACACACACACACACACACCTCTTTCTTTCAATGTCTGTCTATGCATCTGTTATGTTTTGCTGTTTCTTTCTCCCTCTTCCTCTCTTTTCCTTCTTCTCGTATATCCTACTGAATAAGACACACATTCTCTTGTTAAAACCACAGTCTCTCCATTACTTAAGTCTCCATGGGTTAGCATAGAAAGCCCTTCTAACCTCAAGTGAACTGACTCTCACAACTCTATGAAACAGATGTTATTATCACTCCACTTTGCAGATGAGGAGGCTGAGGCTACAAAAAGTTGCCTAACATCTCACGTATTTTTGAAGAGAGGACTTGAGACGCTGACCTGCTTGCTCTTTCCTCTCTCTGTCCCCTGTGATGGGTGCGGTCAACACCCTAGTGAGGAAGCAGCCATGGTCCCTCCTTTCTGGTGATGTTGGACATGAGTTCAGCTGTCCCTAATGGAGGGGAGCATTGTGAAGGAGTGTTGGGGTGTCTGGAGTCACTTAGTCCTGCATTCAATTCTGTGCTGTATCACTTACTTGCTCCATCTCTATGAGCCTCAGTTTCCTCACCTTCAGGGGCAAAATTACGATACCTACATCAAGGGATTATTGTGATACTATGTGGAAAACCATAGGATAAAGCTGAAAGCACTTCCCCAATTTCAGTTCTAGTTACCATCATTATATACTTGCTTCTTGTTTCCTGTCTACTTTTCCTTGCTCCTCTGTCCCCATTCAGATTTCTACAAATATTTGTTAAATGGCAGTTACCGTGCCCCAAGAACTCTGCTGGATGCTTTCATTTAACTATGTTTGTTTATTTAATCAGTCCTCATAATAATCCTGTGATGTGCGGTTAATATCCCACTTTTCAGATGAGGAAGCTGAGACCCGGAGGTGTTGTAAGATTTGCTCAAGACCCAAATAGCCAGCAGGTGCCCAGCCCTGATTCTCTCCTCCCTCCTCTGTCTTTCATAGTCGAGCACATCCTTTAACCGGGATGCCGTGAAAGCGGGAACTGGCCGTCGCTTCCTTGGTGGACTGCTGGACCACACTTCCTATTGCTACACTCTGGAGGTCTCCTTCTACAGCTACATCATTGGAGGCACCACGGCTGCTGTGCCCTACACGGAGGAAGCCTGTATCCTTGGCATGTCCCACCCCCACCCCAGCCCTGGGCCGGCCCACATCCAGCCAAGAGTATCCAGGTCTAGCAGGATTTACTATCAGGTGGTGAATAAGGTCTCCAGCTCAGGTGAGAGCTGAAACTCAGATAAGGATGGAGGTGGTAGGTCCTTCTGGTGGCGTCTTTGAATTGTCTTGTTTGTCCCTTGCTCTTCTGTTGGACACCCTTCTCCCAACTGCCTGTGCTTTGCGTCAAGTTCTCCTCAGGCACCTGGGCCCATGGCTTGCCCTTACCGTATGCTGCTCCCATCTCTCTCCATCCTCCACTTGCTCACGAGGAAGTGAGTCTTCTGCCATCTAAGGTATGTAAGTGCATGGGCTGGATGACCATCCCGGGGCTGCTGAGGATGACCTCTTCCTCCTCCTAACCCTGAACATTTAGAGCTATATTTTCTCTTTTCACATTTCATCATTTTGTCTCTTGCTCTCTCACAGTCTCGTCTCTCTGCTCACTATTTTCCCTTTTACTTGTCTTTTCTCCCCTGTCCTCTCTCTTTTCTCTCTCCCTCCGCTCGTGTTTTTCTTTCCCTACTTCTCATGTCCTCTCCCCGCCCCTTTCTGTTTTCTCTCTTTTTCCCACCCTCCTTTCCTCTCCCTTTGCTTCCCTTCCATCTTCCCTGCCTTACCCCTCATCCTCTGTGCGTCTTTCTCTCTGCCTTTGCATTTCCTTTGCCAAATTTCTTTTCCTCTTGCCTTCTTCATAAAATTTCTCTGAAAACACTCAAGCTTGTTATGATGGAATTAGAGGTTACTTTCTAACTTGCTTCATTTTTTAGGGGTTATTTAGTAATTCTGGTTCCCTGAGTGTTGATTTTAATTTCAAGGTCACTGCATTAGAGTTGCGACAGATTGTGACAGGTTCTGCTTTCCTTTATCCTTTTGTTTTTGGATTGACTCATTTGCCCCTTCCTAAAACTTAGTTTTCTTAGAGAAAGAGTGTTAGTCATTTGCTGCATAATGACATTTCAGTCACTAACAGACCACATGTGTGGCAGTGGCCCCACAGGGTCGATACCATGTGATCGCCTAGTGGCGCATTTCTCGGGACACATCCCCATCGTTAAGTGGTGCATGACCACATAGCTGAAGGAGGAGAAAGAAGGAGGATAAAATTAACTCAGGATATATGCAAATGTTCTCTTCCTGGAAGTAGAAGTGCCCCTTTTAGCCTTTGTTCAACCCTTGGAGAGTGTTTACGGAGTTCCTACCAGACTCTGTGTAGGAGAACATCCTTTCTGGTCATGGCATGACTTAGGACCAGTCCACCCCATCAATTACAGCCTAGTGGCTGTGGGGGGTGGGGGGTCCAACATAGGAGCTTGGGAGGCAGCATGGTGGCCCCAGAGGGAGGGACAAGAGTAGGTAGGCCAGGTATGAGAGCAGTGTTCCAGATCCGGGAGAACGTTGCAGAGACCATAATAAGAACTGAGCGTCCCCTGCCTCAGTCAGGCCTGAAGCAGACATCTTGAAGTCTGCTTTAAGAACTACTGGCTCAGCAAGGCCAGTGGAGTAGGCTCTGCTCTAAGGCAGAGGACCCTTGGTTTCCAAAGTCCTGGGCGTTTCCATGTGCCACACTGTACCCCCACCAACACACACTTGATGTGCAGCCCATGACTTCTCCAGGATCTGCTAACTCCTGTAATACATGCATAAGCCACATTCCACATGGCACCTGCTCTGCTCTCCTCTGATAAGGTGGCAAATGACCTAGAGGGATTTGCTTGGAAGAAGAGTCTGAGCACAGACACCAAAGGGGGTTCTGCAATCCTTATTCACAATAAGAAGGGGACCCTCCAAAGTCCTGCATTTAGTTCATGGTTGGTTTCGGATGTCAAATTTGATGGGTTATCCTCTTCTTTCTCAGCACCCCTCTGACATGCTTTTGTGTTGGGAGTAAATGTGTTTCTTAGTAGAGTGCCCGTCTCTCGGCCCAGGCCCAAGGTTTCCTCCCCTCGATGCCCAATCCTCACTCATTACAAGTGAACACACCATTAGTACGTGCAGGAAACATACAAGGGCCCTGGGGTAAACACTGAGCAGGAAGGCCTGGCTCCTGACTCGTGGAGCTTTCCGTCTGCTCTGAGAGACAGAAAAGGAAAGAGGCAACTATGACATGGATGGTAAGTTCTGTGGTGGAGGACTTGGGAGGGCCATGGGAAACTTCTGTCCGACAAGTGTGTGCTGAGTGTCTGCTGTAAGCCAGGTCAAGCTCTAGGCACAGGGATGTAGCAGTGAATGTACCAACGATAAAAATGTCTTTGTGTGAGGGCAGGAGGGGCCTCAAACATAGTTGGGGAGGCCAGGGAAGGTTTCCCGGTGGGAATGACATCTAAGCTGAGTTTTTAAGATTGAGTAGAAATTAACCAGATTGGGTTCGGTGTGTGGTTGGAGGGAGGACATTGTAGACAGAGAGGGAAGGATGGAAGGTGAGCTGCACGAGCTGTAAGGACTTCAGATGCAAGAGATGAGACTGACATGGCAGGCTCTAAGGCATTTGAATTTGAGTATGAAGGCAATAGAGAGTAATAGAAGAGTTTTAAAAGCAGTGGAAGGCCACTCTGTCTACTGAGGGAAGGATAGATTGGAGGGGGCCAAGACAGTAGCCAGGGACATGCAGTAGGAGGCTGTTGTGATAATCCAGGTGGGATATGATTCAGGCCTCGACAGCGTGGTGCCGGGGAATATTTAGAATGAGGAGCTGAGAAGAGCTGGCGAGTGACTGGATGGGGGTGTCAGCGGGCAACAGGAGCTAGTGATCGGAAGGAGTTAAGGGGGAATAGTGAAACTGCCCACGAGCTAAGCAGGCCACGTTGCTGCTGGAGCCACCATGCCTTGTTGTGTCATCCAGGGAATGAGAGGAGGACCCTGGAGTTGTACCAGAGAAGCTCAGGCCACTTCAACACACGTGAGGGTGATTTAACCTGGTTCCTGTTTGAAATGCATTTGTTTAAACCCTCATCTCATAACAGAGGGAGACTTCAGGCAGACAGATTGTGATCTGTGTTGACTGCTGGCTCCGTGTCCCCATCAGAAAAACGAATTACATGGTCTGATGGGGACGGCAATATGGTCTGGGAGAAAGTGTCCTCTAGACTGGGAGTCAGAAGACCTGGATTCTGCCGACAGCACTAGCGTCATCAGGGAGACTGCCCTTCAGCGAGTCCTCCAGCCTCACGGAGATGAGCACAGTCACTCTCACAAAGGGACCAAGGAGCTTCCTGCTTTTCTACTCCCTGCTATATTAAATAGAAATACTCTTGAAAAAGTGTGGTGTTATGCAGAGAGACGGACTTTCTATTCAGACAAATCTGGGTTTGATTCCCGGCTCAGCCACTAACTGGATGTGCCACCTTGGGCAAGTTCCATAACCTCTCTGGGCCTCACTGTCCTCATCTGAAACAAGAGGACATAGTAATACTTAACCTCACTGAGTTTCAATGAAGTTAAATGCAATGATTTATATGAATGTGCGCTGCGAGCTTTAAATATTAAGTGGCTATTGGTGAAAACATTGAAAAGGGTTATGTGACCGGGAATGAGGGCCTGCATTTATGTTAAAGAAGGTAGATGGGGCTGTTAGGGTAAGAGGCCAGTGGCTGTGTTGGTAGGGTTCATGGAGCAAAGGCCTTGGTGGTGTCACCACAGTTGAGTGTCTGATACCTCCTACCTCTCAGAGTTGCTGTAGGGTGAAATTATATGTGGACTTGATCTCTACTCTGATGCCTTCCAGCTCTGACATTCTAAGATTTTTTCTGATTCTAAAACCTAAAATTGTTTAATTCCATGCTTAGATGAATTTATGATATCAAGAATCCACAATTCTATTCTTTGGTGAGTCTTAAGATTCAGTAATTCCATGAGCATAGGAGTTTCCAATCTAATAGAGAAAATCAGTACACAAGTGTCCTGCTGATTAGGTCAAGGCAGCAGCTGCCTTCGTTCTTTTAGTTTAGGGGTTCTCAGTCAAGGGTCCCTAGATGGGGTTCAAGAAGAGCCCCTGAACCATCTCAAATTTATGGAAAACTGTGAGTAAAGATGCAGAGTTCATTTTCTGAGAGGAAGACTCGTAACTTTCAACAGAATCTGAAAGGGGGATCCTCAGAGGCTCGTGCTCTCTGTCCATGCCGCGGCGGGAATGCAGCTCTGGTCTCGCAGTCCTGGTGTGAGTTCTGCTTTGAGTCACTCTAGCTGAGGGCCCTGACCCAGCTGTTTAATCACTCTGAACCTCAGCTTCTTCATCTGTAAAGTGAGGAGATAATGATTATTTACTTCACAGGGCTATTTACATGGAAGAATGCAGATAAATCACTGGGCATACACACCGTGCCATTTATACTAGTTCCCTTGACTTTCCTTCTTGTGGTTTGTTGTTTTTGTTGTTGTTGTGAATTGATAAATTTCTGAGAATTTTGGACCATTCTTCAGCAAACCCTATTTACATTTTACTGGGCTTAAAAGTAATAAATAGGCTCTGTTCAAACAATTTTTAAAAAGAGAGAGAAAAAAAAAGCTAAACTGGAATCATAAAATAACCCAGAACTTCTCTGGCCTTTGTTTATGATCTGGTTACAAGCCAAAATGAAATAGCTCTTTGACATAATGGATGAGAAAAACACTGGGAACAGAGACCTTGGGTCCTGAGCAGACTGGTTTCCACACAGGCTTATAGCTGTGGACACCTTGAGATCAGAAGATGCTGGCTCCGGGAGAAGGGAAGGGCTGGTGTGGCCAAGAGGAGATGTGGAGATTTAGAAGGCAGTTCATTGGCTTGGTCTCAATTCAGAGTCTATGAGGCACCTGCACTGAGTCCTCTGAAACATACATCAGACTTTGAAGGTATCATTTATTTACTCATCCATCCCACAAAACTCATTAGACACTAGAAACGGACAGATGAATAAGGGCATGATTCCTGCCTTCAAGAAGGAGGCGGTTTCAAGAGGAGGGAGAAAGGGAAAGAACAGCAGCAGTACAGAGAGAGAAAGGCTCGCGCAGAGGGAAGCGCTGCCAGCTGGGGGAGCACATGGGAGTCGTCTAACCCTGCAGGAGTCAGGGGAGGCAGTGGGAAAGACTTCCTGGAGGGAGAGAAACTAGGGCTCAGATCTCCGGGAGGAATGGGATGCAGGAAGCAGAAGAAGGGGTGGAGCAGCCTTCCGGCTGAGGGAGGCGTAGAGGAGAGAACCCGAACGCTGGAGAGGATGTGTGTCCAACGTATTCGAGGGTGGTTGGGGCTATGCCAGAAGCAGCAGGTGATAAATAAATAGAAGCAGAGCCAGACCACAAAGAGAAGGAGACAGATTTGTGAACTATGCAACAGGTATCTTGAACAAGCAGTCCACACAGGGCACAATAACAAAACATGTTTTGTCTCCCATTGACCCTACAGATAGATGGATATGGATTCTAGATCTAGAGATGTAGAAGCTTGGCAGGCCTCATGACTCTCCAGTCACTCTCAGGAAATTAAAATTTCTCTCATTAATTCTGGTCACAAAACAGTCTCAAATCAGTGATGGCTACATCTGGCCCAGTCAAAGCCATCGAACCCCTTCAAAGTAAAACCCTCCCCAGCCTCAAGCTCAGGCCTGTCTCAAACAGGTGCCCGAGGTTGGGAGGGTCTGGCTGACCTCTGCTTCCCTGACTTGACTTCCCGCTCTTTCCCCAATCTGGCTAACCCTAGATGTTTATGCCTCCAAGGTTGACCAGATGAGAGAGAGGAGGAAAGGGGCAGGAAAGGGCTTAGATGACTGGCACTCTCATGAGATGATGTGGGCAACCCTTTGTAAACTTCTTCCGACATGCCTCTCCTGGTGCTGGAGAGATGTCAATGTGGGCAGGCGTGTCTGCTCAGGCCACTTGTCTGTGGCTCCTTCCTTAGTCCCTGCTGATCTGGTGGTTCACCTCGTTGGGGTCACCAGCCCCCCTCCCCCTTAGTGGGCCTCTCGTCTGAGGGTGAGCTGAAGGTTGCACAACTGGTTTTCTGGTTTCCTTTTCCAAGTCCAGCATGGTGGTTTCACACCTCACTTTGAAATGTAGGATCTATAGTCTTGGGATCTCAGCTGAGAGCAAGACTAAGACAGCTCCAGTTTAATACTATGTTCCAATAGCTAAGAGGTAGGATTGAGTATTTTTGGTGATTGCTTGGCTGTGGGGGTAAAGGAAGAAGTGAAGAAAGATGCCTAGGGTCTTGACTTGAACAGCGTGGTACATGGTGGGGCCAATCGCTTAAATACAGACTGTTGGAGGAAGGGATTGGGGAGGGAGATATTTTGAGCTCTGTTTGGCATGTTTTGAGTGCAGGGGGCTCATGTGACATACAAATGGAGAAGTATGGTAGGCAGATGGCTCTATAGGCCTGAATTTCTGGAGAGAAGCCTGGGCTTTGGATCGACTCATAATAGATTTTTCTATAAGGTACTAGGGTACTATAGAGTCATAATGAAGTGATTTTCTTGGTGAGCACAGTCAAGGTAGGCTGCCCCTTGATGAGCTGGTGAAAAGAATGCAAGACTGGGAGTCAGGATCCCAGTTCCAGAATGGCCTTGTGCCTCTTGCTTTCCTCACAAAGCTATATGACCTTGGTTAAGTCACTTCACCTCTTTGGCCAAAGCCTGATAGTAGGTAGACTCTCAGTGAATGCGAATGAATGAATGAATGAATGAAGTGAAAGCAGTCCTCACCAGCATCTACTGGATGGCTCATTAATAGGGCAATGAGTGATGTGATCTGTGGTGCTCAGAGGAATTAGCAGCTTATGTGTGTGGGGGCAGGGTACTGCCTGGATTTCTTTCCTGGGGAGGAGGCTTCACGTTTTAGGTAGAAGGCAGAAGAGTAGGAAGCGGTCAGGCCTGAGCTGTTGGAGGGCCTGTAAAGATACCTAGGTACTGCCCAGTTCCCGTTCATCCGCCCCGGAGCAAGCCTTTGTTGAGATTCATAAGCCAGAACTGCTGCAGTCAGAGGGCACTGGGAAGTGAAGGCTGAGCTGGCCTGAAGCCTGTTGGGTTTATTCTCTCCTCAGTGCAGATGAGCACTAGAGTTTGATCTTTAAATGTGAATGCTTACTGAATGACTGGCTGAATGAATGAATGATGAATAGTAGGAGTAGTGATGGTGAAATACTGGGATATGCTTCATGGAAGCATGGGATGTGCTTCATGGAAGGGGCAGGGCCCCTGTGTTGGAATATTGGCTTTGCCTCTAACTTGCCATGTAGGTTTGGGAAGTTCTGTTCCCCATTCTGGGCCTGAATTCCCCTTTGTCCAGATTTGAGGATGAAATGATATGATCTTCGTGTTTATTTCCAGATGGATTAGATAGATAGATAGATAGATAGATAGATAGACAGAGATAGACAGACAGACAGATGTAGAAAGAATCATTTGATTTTTGGCCTTTGAGATAAGTACCTCCATTTTATACATAAGGAAGCTAAAGCCCAGAAAAGTCAAATAACATGCCCAGGGCTGCACAGCTACTATGTGGGAAAGCTGGAATTGAAACCCAGATCTGTCCGGCTCCACAGTACATGCTCTCTCGGTTGTGCCTGGTGGGCTTGTCTCACCTTCCTCCCTGCCCTGCAGTCGCCCAGGTTCCCTCCACATCCTGTAGGACGAAAGCCCTCTCCTGAACCCCACCGAAACTGGGACCCACCAGCCAGCTGCTGCTTCTCCTCCAGCCCTGCTCTCGGTGAGCCCTGCCCGCAGCCTTGACCTGTTTGTGATCCCCGACACCACCCGCAGCCTCTCTCTGCAGTGCCCGAGCTGGGCTGCACTGCCCTTTGAGAGCCCTGCCTTGGCCCTACTGCCTCCCACCCCCAGGTCAAAATGGGCCTCCTGCCCAGGCCTGGAAAACCAAAATGCCGTCACCTTCCCCCAGCCTCCCCCATCCCTCCCCAGATGAGGTTTCTAAGGGTTTTATCTGCTGTTGTCAAGTTTATAGCCATAATTCGAAATGCTGTTAATATTACTGACAGCAGAGAGCTACAAATTACGGAGTTGTAAAGTTACTTTATGGTGATAACTGTCAGCTTTCACTAGCGGCACTGCCAGGCTCCATGGAAACCAAGCGGATGATAAAGAGAGTGGATATTGTTTCAGGATTATGGCTGTTAGCTGGCGGTCAGAGAGATCCTGGCTGGTTGTTAAGTAACTTGAACCTGTTTGTTTATATGTATGTGTCCTTGCACACTTAGGTAAGCACCTACTTGTGATCTCATCCTCTTGTTGTCCAAATGTGGGGAGAGCCCCAAAAGTGGAAGGACTTTACCCAAGATCAGTTCCAACCTGTTGCAGATTTGGACCTAACTTTGACCAGCTCAAAGGACAATGAGAGGGACTGTGTGCCACACTGTAGATGTTTAATAAATAATTGTTGAATGGATGAATGCCTGGAACACTTGGAGGGCTTAGGCAATGTTAAAAACAAAGATGTTGAATAATTCCTGCCTTTAGAGTAAAACAAATAAAACGAAAGCAGCTTTGCAAGAACTGATTTGGAGAAATGAGGTTTCCTGTGTCATAAAACGGTTGAGGCATCTTAGTCGACACCATTAAGCTCTATATTGGTCAACAAAGCGAATGAATCCACCACACACAGTCCTCCTGCCAAAACTGATGCTGACCGGCTGCTTTAACAGAAGCAGATGTTGGGAGTCAGGAGGAGCTGGCCTTGCTTTGTCCCACTGTGTCATCGACCCCTGGAGCCCTGTGTTCATTTCTGGCTCCACCGTGTACAGGACATTGAGAAAATGGTGTGTGGCCTCTGGAAGACTAGGATGGGAAGGGAACACAGAGCTGGTTTACCAGCTGTCCCAGTTTGCTTGGGACTGAAGGGTTTCCTGGGACAGAGGACTTTCAGTGATAAAACCAGGACAGTTCTGGGCAAACCAAGATGGTTGGTCACCCCACCCAAAGCTATGACCTGTGAGGAACTGGTAAAGGAATTGAGGATATTTTCCTTGGAAAGAAGACATTTGGAGCCTACATATTTGCTTTGGTCAAATTTCTAAAGAGCCATCATGGAGCAGAGGGAGTAGATCTGTTCTATGTGGCCCTAGATGTCAGATCAAGAGCCAGGGAGAGGCAGCTCCAGTTTGAACTTCTTTCTGGGAGATAAAGAGAAGGCTACACTTATTAAACACCTACTATGTGCCAGGCCCAGGGCTTTTGGGGATGCGAAGATGAGAGAGAGGTCATGGATCTGCCTGGAGAAGTTCCCAGTGTGATGGGGGAGACAGGCAAGAGAGTGACCATAGTATGGTGTTGTGACAGAGGGAGGCACAGGAAGCAGTGAGAATCAGCACTGAGCCGAGCCTTGGGGGTGCCAGGGGTGGGAGCAGCTGCTGCAAGAAAGGCACCCATGTGAGAGCCTTGCAGGGAGAGAGAGCAGTGTGTGCAGCATCCGGAGCACTGAGAGAGCTGATTGCACATGCCTGGGCCTTGGGGTGCAAGTTGAGGAGTGAGAGGTGATGAGGCTGGAGAGGGCTGTGGGAACCAGGCAGTGAAGGGTTTGTGACCCACAGCCACACCAGCATTTCAGGGAGAGCACCACGGCAGCGTAGGAGGGATGGGTGGATGGGGCTGGCTGCAGATAGGTGAGGGCAGCACAGAAAAATGTCGCGCCACCTCACCAAGTAACATTCATCTGTCCTGCCTGCTTCCCACTCTTTTCATCTTTAAAAGGATGTCCTCCCTGGGAGACTGGCTCTGAAGTGAGTCAAAGGATCCCCTTCTCCCTGATTCCCCTAAATAAATAGGAGTTCCAGTTTCTCAGATTATCCCATGTGACCAGAGGTTGGGGAGTATCTCCTGCTGGCATCATTGTGTCATGGACAGTGTCCCGATGTGAGATTCATGAGCTGTGGACTTGGTTAACCTGGTCTCTGCCACTGACTTGCCGTGTGATCTTGAGCAAATCGCTAGCCTTCCCTGGATCCCACTCTCCCATCTGTCAAATGAAGGGTTTGCACAAAGGGCCTCCATCCTCCAGACGTCCTTCAAAGAGTCTGTTTAACTCGGTTCTAACTCACATTTATTGAACATCTGCTGTGGTCTGGGCACAGTCATCCCTAGGATTGTGACCTCTGAAGTCATGGGCCATTCTCTACACACCCCCCAGCCCTCCTTTTCTTCCTTAAAGACCTGGAACCAACACCTCAAATCTCACTTCTCAATTTGGCAGGCTGCATGCCCAGCCGAGACACTCTGCCTGTCTGGGGTTGCTTATCCGTCAATATTTTCCTCAAGATGATAAATGTCCTGCCAATAAGAGGAGGCAGCTGCCAACTCTGTCTGAGACAAGGGCCTTTAGCTGGGATTGTGGCCGTGCTTGGCTTGTTGATGTGTCTCGAGAGGCAGGAGGTGGGAGTCGTGGCTGGGAGGATGAAAGATGAACTTAGAGGGAGGAGGGGTCAGGGCCACTGCTCTCAGTCTGTGCAGATTCGCCATGAGTCAGTGGAGAGGAGGGAGGAGACAGAAGATGCTTGGATTTTAGTTCGGAGCAAAATATATTTATGGTATTTACGGAGCTCCTACAGAATGCTAAGCCCCGGGTGGACCTCAGGAAGTGAACAGCACTTATTAGAGCCATCATCGTGTTTGATCCCCACAACAATCTAGAGAGATGAGTCCTATTATCTGTATTTTATAAACAAGGGAGGTGGATTTCATCCCTGAACGCCTGTCATAAGCAGTGACCAGTCTGAGGGTCAGGGAGGCTCCAGGAGTCGATGGAGGAGGCCCGTCCAGGTGACACAGTTTGGTAGTGTTAGGTGGTAGAGCAATACCCTCCAAGAAGCTTGAATTTGTTTCTTCTAATATCAAATCAAATCTGATTGCCCCAGTAGAGGCCACTCTCTTTGACGAAACCAGCCGCATGGTTGAGGAGACGTAACTAACAGATGCCATCGTTCAATAATAGGGTGAAGAAGAGCACAGCCTTTGGAGCCCCGCTGATCTGAGTACAGATCTTGGCTCTGCTGTTTACCAGTTGTATGACCTTGATCAAGTGACCTAATGTCTGTGAGCCTCAGTTTGCCCGTCTATAACAACGGGGATTATGATACCTAACTCGTAGGTTTGTTTCAAGTAGATGGAAACATAAAAAAATTCTCAGGTGCCTAATAGATGACCTGGAACATGGAGGGCACTCAGTGAACGATAGCATTATGATTACTGTTACTAGTCAAGTACTGAACTGGGAGAAATCTAAGTAATAAATTGCTGGACCATCAGGAAGAAATGACATCAGTGCAGGCTGGAGGTTTCATGGAAACTTCCGTGAAGGGTTCTTAAGATTCCTAAGGTGTTCCAGAGATTCTTAAGTAGCAATCTTAAAAGTATGTTTGGAGTTCTCAGATATACTGACAGAGTCAGACTCCATTATCTGTACTCATGTGCACGATTCTAAACTTTTTATCAGGACAAAGTCATTAATGGTCAGGCTCAGGGCTCAGTCCATGGTCAAGATCTGTGACTAAGGCCAAGACTCAGTCTGTGACAGGTTAGGTATTTGGTGCTCAGTTAGAGACAACATATGTAAGCCCGCCTTAATTCTGGTATTGAGGAAACGTCATGATAGAGAGTCAACTTACTTGGGTTCTCATCATGGAATGTTAGAACTAGAAAGTATAGTGATTTTAATTTTTTAATGTGCTCACAGACAACTGGCACTCCATCTCTGTGCCTCAGTTTCCCATTCTCCCTGTTGTGCCCACCTGGTGAATAGTTGTGCGGATCAAATGGCATAGTGTGCAAGAAATGGTTTTGCAAGTTAGCAAGTTAGTCCACCCTGTACTCAAAGAAAAGATGAATTCTTGGTGAAGGGGAGGAGGATGAGGGGGCACAGGGAGAAGCTGGAGGCATGCTGCCCTTCAGGACAGAAATCTGGAATAAGGTAGAGGCAGGGACAGGGCCAGAGCAGACATGGGCCGGTGTAGAGGCAGCCAAGGGGGACCCAAACCCGTTCATTGCCCATCCCATGTCGAAAGGGCTGTGCGTGGGCACCCGGCTCCATCAGAGAGGTCCTGGTAACCCGCCCACCTGAGGAAGAGGCTGGCCTCGCCTCCTGGCTCTCTGCCTCTTGCTGCCTGCCAGGCAGGGACCACCAGCTGCAGGTTCGTTGCTGTTGCCTGAGGTTGAAGTGCCCTCTCCTGGCCCCTGGGGTGCATGGCTGCCTTTGAAAGTCTAGCTTCCTCCCTGCAGAGGATTGGGAGGCTGCCAAGTCCTTTGTCTGGGCTGGGATCTGAGATCTGGGGGGCAGAGGAGGGAGGGGCACATCCCCTTCGCTTCTCCCAGGTTTCTCTCCTGCATGGACACCCCTCCCCCCACCTATTTCTTCCTTCTTCTCTCTCTCATTCTCCCTTTTTCCATTTCTCTTTTTTGATTGTCTGTTTGACTCTCTCTCACACACACACCCATGCTCACACCATCTCTAGTGTGCCCTCTCTCACCTTCTCCATCTGCCAGCTTCTCCTCCCCCCAACCTCCCTCTGCCCTTCCCTCTCTTCCACTTTTTCTTTCTCTCTCCTTCTTCCTCCTTAGCTCCCTTCCTCTCATAAGCAAAACAGTGGAAGTGTTTTGCACCCAAATCCACATCTGACTCTAGTCTTCTCCATTTCCACCATCTTAGGCAGGTGCTCGGTGCTCTGACACCCTAACCGATGACGACGATGGAAGGAGGTGGCGTGTGCAGGGCGAGCAGGAGGCTGGTTGCCCCCACTGGGCCTCAGCACCCCCTTCCCTTCCTGTCTCCTCGCAGCCCCACTTTGCTGGCCTGCTTTTCTATTCTCCCTCGCCTTGCTTCCGCAGTCCCCCCTCCCCTCTCTCCCTCCTCCTCTTTTCCCCCTCCACATACCTCAGTTCAGATTTAGATTCAAATACCGTTTATTGAGCTTTTCGGGAAAGTGGTGCCTTGACCTTCACCTTGAAGGAACTGTCTTTCAGGGATCACTTCTCTCTCTTCTGCCTCCCCAAAGGGGTACAGAGCGGCTTCCTGATGAAGCGTGTGATCCAGCCCTGTGAACTGAACTTAGGGCCAACCAGAGGGTGTCAGAATGTCAAGGGGAGTCCCCTTTCTCAGGGTGCCCTATGGGGAAGGTTTGTGGTGAGGAAGGAGTCAGCCTGGGGTCCAACATGACATCCTGGCATATATGTGTGTGGGCCAGTTATTTTCATTTGCTTACTCATTTATTTACTATTTGTATTAATTCCAACAAAAGCCCCTGCCACAATAAAGCAACATAAAGCATTTCCCGGCTTGAGCTCTTAAGGAAACATCTCACCCCGGGACTGGTGTTGCGGGGAGTGACCTCTGGCCCCCTGAGCATTCCTTCAACATATGCCAGCACCAGGGCCATGAGGCCGCCTCTCATAGTGTCCCCTGATGAGAGCCAAGGGCACAATCCCAAAACACACTCCCCGCTCTCAGCTGTCTGAAGTCTGGCTGGCTGCTATACTAACACAGGCTGCTTCCACACCGTCCTTGGGGAATGCCGTGTCTCAACCGAGCTACAGAGAAGCCAGGACAGCCAACTGGTCCAGGCTCAGGCAAGGGCCGGGGCCGTAGGTGTTTGAGCCGGTCTGGTGCGGTGGTTAGGAGCCCAGGTTCTACAATCATACGGATCTGGTTTCCAATCCCAGCTCTGCCATTTCTAAGCCCCAGGAAGCTTTGGGCTAGTTGTTTCACCCCTCTGGACCCCAGACTCCTTAGCTGCCAAATAGTGATAATGGTGCAAACCTCCCAGCAATTTTGCGAGGTTAAATGAGAATGTTTGGAAGTGCTTAATGACCTGACTAGCTGCTAAGAAGGGATGGTAGCTGTTATTACACATTACAATTCTGCATGACCACTTTTTGGAGATCCCAGTAGGTCAGGGATCTGTTGAGTAGGAGGACGGGAGGCCCACTGGTTAGAGGCCAGACTTCCTGCCTGGGTGGAGGACCACACAGACACGTGCAGCCAGACAGCTAGTTTTAAAGCAAAGGGGATTCTTCCTTCAATTTCTCTTACAAGGAAGCTGGGACTGCAGTCTGCCCCTGCTTATCTGCACTAAGGGCGAACTGGGACATCCCAAACTCACTTCCCCTTGGCCAAGCATTTTAGTAATAATATGTGCAACAGGATAGTCCCGGGATTCCAGGCATGCACAGCATTTAAATCATGAGGAAGATATCTGAGTCTTGGAAAGTTGGGAAGCTCTTGAGAGAAAGAAAATCTTTGCTGATGGGCCACCACGTGCCAGGCTCTGTGCTAAGGACCCTGTTAGCTTAGTTGATTCTCACAGTAGCCTTACGAAGGAGTCACCATTTTTCTCTTGCAAACAAGAAAATGTTGGCTCAGGATATTAACTAACCTGGGGTCACACAATTTGTCCTAAGCAGGGCTAGGCTCTGACTCCAGAGCCCTGTCATCCCCCAGCACCTGCTGCACTCCTGTTCTCGCGTCCAGACAGCTGTGAGACTTTACCCACCTCATTCCACCCCACCCCTTTCCAGCCCTCCAGGCCCCACCGCTCCTTGGGGAGGCAGCAGACCACCAAGCCCTGGCAGGGCAGACCCCTCTCTCCAAATACGCTGACTCGCACGGTCTCTCCTCTGCTCTGACTGAGAGCTTTCTCTTGGCCCGAACTCCTCCATACCTCCTTACCAGAAGGTAACTGTTGAGGGAAAGTTACTGGGCTCTGCTGAAAGTCATTTTTGGATTCCAGAGCAGGACAAGTAGGAACAATGACTTCACATGTGCATGACTAATTCAAAGCACTTTAATCTTCCAAATGTCAGACTTTATGGTCAGCGGCTGTTCCACAGTGAGCAGTGGCACTGTGAATATTAAAACGCTAGAATGGTGGGGCATCAGGATGGATGGGCATCTTCGTAAGGGCAAACAGTCTCCAAGGGTGACGGCTAGCGCTGCAGCCAGCTTTGAGGTACAGTCCGAAACACAACGTCACTGTACGTGATTGACCACCTAAGGTTAGGATGTTCTAGGTACGTGCACACGTTAGCATGGGTCTTTACAACCCTGAAAGATAGACATTATGGTCCCTGTTTGGTGTGGGAGCAGGGAGAAGACTGATGCTCCGAATAATTAGGGGATTTGCACAAGGTCATGTAGTCAGCATGTGCTCCTGCTGATTTTCATACTCTGTCAGCCTCTGAAGCCCACTCTGCTGCTGCCACATCAATTGCCTACTGCCTTCATAGCTTTAAAGCAATGAGAACTCATCCATGTCAGATCCTTCAATGACCTAAGACAGATTTGGAACAAGTAATTAAAATCTTACTTCATGTAACCTTATGTCTGTGTCAAGAAACAAGGCCTTAGAGAAAGTCCATTGGGTTCCGGCCTCCCGGAAGTCAGGGGAGACAGGCTGGAATCCAGCCTACCAGAAACTTCCTGTGTGGCTCAGGGACTTCATTTTCCCTCTCTGGGCTTTCATTTTATATACAAGTGTTAGTGGGATTCAGGCAAAAATAAATATTTGCCAAACACCTGCTCTGAACCAGGTCCTGTGCTGGACTTTGGGGATCAAAGATGAATAAGACATTTCTTCCTCCTTCAAGGGGGCAGTTGGACTAGGGAGTCGCTAACGTCCTTTGCTATTCAGATGTTCTATGAACTCATATTGAAAACATAAGTACAGATGATGGGCCAAGGGCCTTTGACCCTATTCAGTGTCTCTTAGATCTGCCGGAACCTAGACACAGGGTTTTGAGCTATGCTGCAGTGGGCCCAGGGTCAAAGCTTACACAGAGACCAGTAGGTCCAGGCAGAGAGGCAAGTGAGCACGTAGAAACCCAAAGGATCCAGACACTGGGCATTCATTTATTCCATTATTCATTCATTTATTTGGCAAGGAGTTTCTGAGCACTCCTTCAGTGTCAGGCCCGTGCTGGGTGGCTGGGGACACAGAAATGGGTCAGGTAAAGCCCCTGCATTCCAAAAGTACAATCTGATGGAGAAGTTGATTTGCAGACACTACAACTAATGGGCATTCTAGGCCAAGGCCCGGAGACATGACACAGCATGCTGTGTTCAGGAGCTGGAAAGTCTGGAGTTTCAAGGGCCAGAAAGGACTGTGCGTGGGGTCTTCTTCCTTGCCCCACTGATGCTGGGTGTATCTAGGTGACTTGCTTTGGTGAACCACATGCCAAGAGAACTGACTCAGATGGAGGTCCTCCATGTGCCTGTGCAGTTTGGCCTGGTGCTGGCTACTCCAGTGATCCACCAGGAGAAGAGCATGTCGCAGGCAGCCACTGCCACGTCCCCCCAGCCCCAGGATGAGCACCGGGGAAGGCAGACCCGAATCCCACCTGCAGCCCACAGCCAAGTCAGCCGAAACCCCACCTCCTAGATCAGTCAAACCGGCCACCTGCAGACCGAAGAGAGAATGGAAAAAATGGATGTTGTTTAAAAAATAGATAAAATTATTATGGGAGGGAGTGCAAAGAGATGAGGCTGGGCAGAGGGCTGGGGGCCTGGTCTCATGTGCCCTACTGAGGAGTGTAGGTGCTGGTTGTTCAGAGTGAGGGATGACACGATCAGACTTGCAGATTCTCAAGTCATAGAGAGAGACAGCAAGCACAAGACCCACTGGAGTTTGAGGGGCCAAAGAAGACTTCCCAGCTGAGCTTTCCTTTGGGTCAGCCTGTGAGGAGCGCAGCATCTTCTATGCGCCCAGCTGAGGGGGAAAGCGTATCAAAGAGATCCCCGTCCCGAGTACTTGGGTGGGTTATTACCGCCACACCAAGGTACTGATGCCTCCGCCCAGACAGCCTCACAAGGCCAGGAGCGACCGGGCCCCGGCGCCAATGACTTCCAGCAGAAGGCAGCTCCTCACTGCTTCCTCCACTGTGCAAACAAATACCATCATTTTCTCTGGGTCACAGGATGAAAGATCCAGAAGCACTGGCTTAGCGTCAGAGGTCCGGGCCCTCCCTGCCCTGCAGAGGACGTGCCATTGGCTCTGACCTGATTCCCTCCCACATAGTCTGTCTCTTTCAGGCCCCAGACATGTCTGCCTTCTCTTGGATGGTGGGCAGGGAGCAGAGAGCCAGTGTTGCAACTTCGCATCCATAATATACTGTCTGAGGATTTTTATTACCCTGTCGAGACAAAGAGCAACGGGATGTATTTAAATTCAGGACCAAACCTACTGCAGCATCCTGTCTGAATCCTTCACAGCAGCCTCCGCTCTAGCTTTGAGAGCTGCTCCCAGACTGGGCGTCTCTACTGGGCCCCGTGTCCCCACTGCCTCCTTCTCCCTTCCAGTGCTGAGCACCATGCGTGCTTAGATGCTGAAGAAAGGACAGAGTCAGGGAGGTGGGCCCAGACTGCTCCCAGAGCTCAGGAACGTCTGAGAGCAAAAGGGCTGGTGCAACTGGGGACGAGTTCCTGGAGGTAATGGGCCTTGATAGTGAGAGTAGCAGGCACAGTGGCTCGCAACTTACAGGGCTTTCATGTACACAGACAGGATTGCTATGAATCGTCTCAACAACCCTGTGAAGGAGGAACAGTCACGCCCATTTTCCAGCTTAGAAGACAAAGGCTCAGTGAGGTGCAATAACTTGACAGAAGTGCACGGCCGGTAAGCAGTCATGTCAGTCAGGATTCTCCAGAGAAACGGAACCAACAGGATGTGTCTATAGAAAGAGATTGATGTTAAGGAATTGGCTCATGTGATTATGGAGGCTTCAAATCCAAAATCTGCAGGGTGGGCCAGCAGGCTGAAGACCCGGGGAGGAGCTGATGTGTCCAAAGGAGTCTCAAGTCCAAAGGCTGCTCATTGCAGAATTCCCTCTCGCTCGGGGGAGGTCAGTCTTTTGTTTTCTTCAGGCCTTCAACTGATTAGATGAGGCCCACATTATGGAGAATAACCTGCTTTACTCAAAGTTCACAAATAATCTTATCTGAAACATCCTCACAGAAACAGTCAGAATGATGTTTGACCACTTCTCTGGGCCCATGTCCCAGCCACGTTGATACATAAAATTAGCCATCATGGGTGGGGCTTGGGTTTGATCCCAGGTCTGTTGGCTTCAGATCCTGAACTTGACTACATCAGAGCACCCAAAGGGATCTGTCCTGGACTTTAAAGAAGAAGAATTGGAAGGGGTGGCGTTTAGTCCAGCTTAACAAGTATTTATTGAAGGCCTTCATTGTGTCCAGCTCTATTGATATTGAGATTCAAAACAAAACATCCACCCTCACAGTCTAGTGAAGGAACTTACAGACTAGTGGTGAGGCAGGAAAGGCATTCTGGAGAGTGGATCATCATGAACAAAGGCTCAGTGGCAGAACTGAGCATGTTAAGAAACTGGCCTGTCTGGAGTGGTGAGTTCGCACAAGGGAGGCTTAGGAACTAAGTTGGAAAAGTCCTTTGTGGCCAGATCGTAGAAAGCCTCGAGTGCCATAGTACTAATTAGGAGTTTTAGCTTATAGGCAATGGGGAGCCAGAGAAGGTTCTTGAGCAAAAGAATAGCATGAGGAAATGACTGTATTAATAGGAAGAACAGATGGTGTATATAGGAGGAGATAGAAAAGGGGAGCCAGGTCAGTTTACCCTGGTCCAGTAGGTACTTCCCCTTGGCGTGATTTTGGGAGCATTGTGAAATCCATACTTCATCCCCCAATTAAGAAAGAAACAACCAGCAAGGGCTGAGAATTTCTCCTACCTACTGACTTCCCAGTAAAGATGCAGAATTAAGGAAGGGACTCGGTTAAATGCCAGGCACTGCCCTAGGTATTGTCCCTCATTTAATCTCAAAATAACCATGTGAAGAAGAGAAGCATTATTGTTCTCATTTGACTGATGAGGACACTGAAGATCAGAGAGATAAAGTAACTTTCCCAAGGGCACACAGCTGGTGGATGTGGGGGTCAGAGACCTGACTCAGCACTGTCTGATTCCACAGCCTGCACTCTTAACCACTAAACTGCATCCAGGGTGGGGTTGGAAGGGCCATGGATGCTTGAGTGTTGTAAAAAGAGAAGAGCAGTCAATGGAGAGGCAGAGAGAAAAAACAAAAAGTTGAGCAACCAAAGACCATCTTTTGAAGACTATAATACCTTAGCAAGGCCTGATTAGGGGTAGATGCTGGAAATGGAGTCATATCTGGAAAGACAGAATCCGGAAAGACAGAATCTCCAGCTGGGGGAGAGCTCAGAAGAGATGGTATCACTTTCCGGAACCCATCTCCAGTGAAAAGCCCACCTCCATTCACTGTGTTTATGCTGGCACAGGGGAGAGGGGTCATTTCTTACTCTGAGCAGGGCCTTCTGCTGGACTCTTGTCACCGCAGCCATCTAGTCCATCCAGAGTTAACCCTCCTATGCTACAATAGAACAAGTTCCAGGAGAGGGCAGCGATTTCCTGGTTTGCTCCCATCTGTATCCATTGCCTTACCTGGTGGGAGGCATCATCTGCTGTAATTAGGCTTCATTAAAATGCTGATTAATAACATCTTGCCTGGGCCAGGCATATTGATAGGATTGGCCCAGTCACTGTAAATGTTAGTGTTCTTTGCAGCAATTTACACACAGTTAACACTCCTGCAGGGCCCGAAGGGGAGGAGACAGCAGAGGCTGTGAAAACACCCCTACACGGGGGGAACCAGATGCAAGGAGATGGCAAGAGATGGAAGTGGAGTCTGAACATGGAGGGCCTTGTGGGACAAGCTAAGCTCCTAGTCTAGGTTGCAGATGGAGCGTCACCAACTGGTGACCAATGGCTGACTCCTTCCTGCAGGTGGTGAATTTGGCCAGAAAAATGTTTGCTGGTTGGTGAGGTGGTTTGTTGGTTGGTTGAATTCTGAGTTTGAGGGCTTTGGCGCATGGCCTTTACTGTCTAATTTGCTACTGCTTCCCCTGCTGTTTCATACTTGTCATTGCGCATATTTACGTTACGAGCTAACCCTCTGAAGGCATTTGAGTTTGTGACCCTTGTGTACCTGATGGATTAGAGATGAGGTGGTAAAATAACATGTTAATAGTCAAGGGAAGTGTGCAAACATAAGCACACACACAGAAAGGCACAGAACAAGAGCGGGGTCGGTTAGGTATTGCAGGGGCCAGACGAAATGAGGAGGAGCCCAGAGGTAGAGACAGAATGGGGCGTCCGGGGGCCCCCATGTCATCTAGTGTGGTTGGAGTGTGAGTACAGAGTGGGGAGTGGGAGAGGTGGATCAGGAGAAAGCTGAGGCAGGAGGCAGAGCCTAGAGGGAGGCCTTGAATGCCACGTTTAATGGGCTTGGACTTGACTCAGAGAAAGTATGGGACCCATTCAAAAGGGATTTAAGTTAGAGAGGGACATAGTCATATTGGCATCTTAGAAACGTCTCTCTGGCAGCAGTGATAAGAATAAATTGGACAGCAGCGAGGAGAGACCAGAGGCTGTTTCACTGATCTAGAGACGTGGCCATGAGGCCTGCACCAGGGCAGAGGCAGTGCGAGGAAGAGGAGGAAAGACGTGGAAGTCATTTCTGAGGTAGACTCAGTACGAGATCAACTGGTTTCCTTCCTTGAAAGAGACAACAGTACCCCTGGTTGATCATAGGCCTGGCTGTCGAGTCCGTTGGGTTTACAGGAGAAAGTACACAAATGGGGGAATGTTGATCTCATACCTGACCTTCTAAAGAGAAATCAAGCCTCGTGGGAGGACCAACATTCAGTGTGAGAAGGGAAGAGCAAAGCTCTGGTTTGGGCCTCTGAGTCTCTCCTCTCTTGGATCTCACCATTGCAGACAAATTTTGCCAAATTTTATAAATCTTAACACTAGGCTTCCCAAAGATCAGCTACTTTCCGAAAGATATTCGTGGTTTGAAGTTTTTTTGTCATATCTTTTCTGTGTTTAAGAACTTTCTTCTTTTCTCTCTGTGCCAATATGATTACTGTCTATCTGTAAATCACCTTTTCTTTTGTCTCTCTCTCTTTCACTCTGTGTCTGTCTCTTTCTGTCTCTGAGAATTTCTATGTCATTGCGTGTTGTTTCTCTCTGTTTCTCTTCCTGTCTGTTTTCCTCTTTTTCTAATTTCCTCTCTCTCTCCTCCCATTCTGTCTCTTTCTCTCTACCTCCAGTTCTGATTAGACAAACGACTCAGAGATGAGGTCAGTCTCTGCCTGGTGGCTAGGCTAATTGATGGCTGCTATAGAATTGCCTAAGGAGGAACTCTCGTCATTAGCAAGAGATGGGTTGCCTTGGCCTGCAACTAGGAAACCTTTGAAATCCTGCATCTAAATTGCCATTCTTTTGACTGCTGCTAGTGATGCTAATTAGCTGTGTTAATTGGATGTTTTGATATTTGAAGAGCAAAGCAATCCAACTCCTTCCTTGAAAGCCAAAATTATTAATGAACTTGGCAGCAGCCTTGGCTCTCTTTCCAGAGTGGGCACAGCCAAAGATTTCGGGGCAGGGGAAGGGGTTGTTCTGAGGAAGTATCTCGCCTGTTCCTGGGGAGAGGGAGAGGCTGGGAAGCTGGCTGTGGAGTTTCCCAGTGGTGAAATCACACAGTGGGATGGAGTTGTCTCAAATCTGGAGATCTGAGACCAACATGAGGGACGTGGCTCTGATCTGCTGTTGCCTGCTGTGATCCAGGGCAGCTGTGTTCGAAGTTTTGCATCCCAGTGCCCAGCACAGCGCCTGGCACACAGTTAGAATTTAACACATAAGACTGAGTGAATAATCAACAAGAGCGTTGATTTTGAAATTGGAGTCAAGGCCCAGTTCTACCACTTTCTACCTTGATGGTTTGAGCAAAAGTTACTTCACCTCTCTGGGTCTCAAATCTCCTTCCAACCACATGTTAGTGAACAGTTCTGATAAATATAATTTTCTATACCTTGCCGTATTTCATCACTGCTTTATCATCCCATCTCAAATGGTACCTGGTACCCTGCCTGGCTACCCTGCCTCTTAATCTGGCTTGGATTAAAACAATGTGATTACAGCTAAGGAAAAGATGGGTACAGAATTCTGTGGGAACAGAGAGAACAGAGCAACTAAGCAACTAATTCAGTCTTGAGGAATCCGGGAAGACTTCTTAAAGAGGGCAGATTCCGAGCTGGATCTGCATGGATGTTTGAGCGTCACTGAGAGGACAGGCAAGAGCGGGAAAGAGAGGAAGGCCTTCTGCCAGAGCCTGAAGGACCGTGGCTGTGGAAGAGCATCTCACTGCTCTGAAATAAGAGGCCTAAGTGATCGCTTTTTAAGGGAGAAAACTATAATCGAGGGCAGGAACAGGAATCTAGGAAAGGGAAGGTTGGGTGTAGTGAAGGAGACGGAATATCTCACTCACCGTTGGGAGGAACTTTCTTCAGGAACCAAGCCCAGAGCCTGCAGTCTGGTAAACTGGCTCTCGGGACATGTTCAAACACCACGAGGACAAGCCCAGCTCCGACGCATCGATCATGAGTTCCAAAGACCCTGCGCAAACATTAACGAGGGAGCACTGTATCTTAAAAGTGTTGGTAGGGCTCATCTGATCTAGTCTGCCCCTTTACTAGGAGAAGGAAAGAAGGAAAGAGAGAGAGAGAAGAAAGGAAGGAGGGAAGGATAGAAGGAAGGAAGGAAAGGAAGGAAGGAAAGATAGAGAGAAGGAAAGAAACGAAGACAGAAAGCTTTCTTAAAACCGTAATATTCAGAACGACTCCCACTTTACAAATGTGAGGCTCCTTCTGTGCATACCTCCATTTTGGCACTTTCACTTTGTATTGAAGGATCATCAGAAATTTAGCAGGTAAAGAATTTTAGAAGACATCACATGGGCAAAGACATGAACGCTAATGGAGCATTGGGAATGACTAGCTCTCGAGTCTGGCCAGGGCACGTGGTCAGTACGGGGGAGAGGCTGGACAGGCAGGCGGAGGCCAGATCACAAAAGGCCTTTGTTCCTGGTAAAGGAGATTGGAAATTTGTCCTGAAGGTAATAAGGAGCCTTCTTAAGGTTTTAAAAACAAAGAACCACACAATGTAGAGATGTTACAACAGCTCTCTCTGATGTGCTTTTTCATAATGCCTACTAGACTATGAGCCCTTGAAAGGAGCTGATCATATCTGACTTATCTCTGTGTCTTCAGGACTAAGCATGGTGTCAGGAACACAGTAGGTGTTCATAATTGTTGGCTGAATAAAACCGAGGTGGCTAAACTGATACTGAGAAGGGAAATGACTTATTTAACATCACTGTGAAACCAGTGGCAAAGGTGAGCCTGACCCCAGGCCAGAGCTCCTGCAGATATATTACTAGACCATATATCCCTGGAGACTAAGTCTCAGTGATTCAGGCTGTTTGGATTTGAGTGCATCCTGTGTGACATGATCTAGGGGCAGGGTGAAATACCCCTAGATCTCCGTCTGTAGTAGTAAATCTCTTCCCTCAGAAAGTCCAGAACCATCCATACCCAACCTCAAGGAGCTCGCTGGCCTTGTGTAACCTCACAAGACCCCCCCGATGTCCCAGGCCAGATGTCCTCTCCTAGACAACCCATTGCCATTATCAAATATTTAAGGATCACCTATCGTGGCCCAAGGCCTGGGGTACAGAAAGATGCGTCAGACACCATTGTTGTGCTCAAGAACCTACCTGAACCTGAGAGCCTCAAGACAGAGCCAGTCAGTGCCTCTCATATCCGTGGTGCCCACCGTACACTGGCTCAAGGAGTTGATTGAATGATTGAGTAAAGGAACTTGAGGAGATAGAGAAGAAATGATGCCATATATCTTCTGTCACCACGTAGAAAGCCACAGGCATCGTGAAAGAGGAATGGAGTTCAGAGAAGAGAGTGCTCCCAGGAACAAGCTCCAAAAATTGTGTGAAGGGGGTGGTGAAGTCTAGGCTAAGCCTTGAAGGATGACCAGGACTGAAACGGAGGTAGAGAGAGAACATGAGCAAAGGCACAGGCTCTGTCAATAGTCACTCGACAAACGTCCACTCAGTGTCCACTCTGTGCCAAGTCCTGCGAGGCCAGTGGGGATACCAAGCTGCCTCCCAGAATTTACAATCCCAGAAAAGAAAGAAGCAGGAGGGAGTGTGTGTGTGTGTGTGTGTGTGTGTGTGTGTGTGCATGCGTTGGGGGTAGAGGGAGGAGAACAGTGGTATAGGATTAAGAGAAGAGTCTGGAGGAGACTACCAAGTTGGTTAGGATATAAAATTTCCCATCACGTTAGACCTTTATTCTCTACTGGCTATAAAAGGTGTTTGATGCGGAAGGAAATAGAACGAGCACTTACCGAGCTCCTGCTACATCCCAGTGAAACGTGCTTTACGCACAAGATTATTTAATCTTCTAAACCACTTTGAAGTAGATCTGCGCATCCTCATTTTACAAATGAGGAGGCCAAGTTTAAGCAACTGTTTAGTGGTGGAATCTTTGTGACTCCAAAGTCCTTGATTTTTTTTATAGTACCCCATGCTGACCAGACAGCATGCTCATTCTAAACCCTCTCCTTGTGCTCTGGTTGATTGTGTGTGTGTGTGTGTGTGTGCGCGCGCATGGGAGTGCATGTTCCTGCTCACGTTTGCCTGCATACAGGTACCAACTGTGGGCTAAGGGAGGTTCTGATTACTTCCGTCCAATTAATGCTCTGTTCACTCTTGCTGTCTCCTTGTGATTAGAATTAATTGCTGCTGATTACACTGTGTGGAAGGGAAAGGACAGTCATCAGCAGTTCCGCTTCGGGGATAAAAACATTGTAACGCAAAACAAACCGGTTCCTGAGGATCTGAATTAAGAAATTCTCTCAGTTGGAGAAAGATTAAGCATTCTGTGACCAAAATCAATATCCTATGACCCCATCCAGGCAGAAGGACAGCCTGCCCCTGTTCTGGTCAGCAGGGAAGATAAAAGGAAGTGAGGCAATATATTTCTCTGGAAAATTGGTTGTGTATGGAAACTGTCCATGAGATTTTGCAAATCTCTTCCTCATCTATAAAATCAGGAGTTTTGATGCAAAGTCTTGTATTAGTCAAAATGCCTCTGTTTGCAAGTGACAGAAAACCCGACTCAAACCGACTTCAGTAAAAAGGGAATTAATTAACTTACAAGCTGTTAAAGTCCAAAGGAATACTGGTTTTAGGCATGCCTGGGACAAGAGACTCAAACTGTGTCAGCAGGACTGGGTGTCAAGCTGCTTCCTGAGTGTTTTGGCTCCATTTTCTGACAGGCTCTCTCCCTCCATGGAAGCAAAATGGCTGCCAGCAGCTCCTGGTGGACATGGCATCCTCTCAGCATTAAGGGTATTCCCTTTCTCACAAGTCCCAGTATTAAGTTGCATCAGGCCATTTGTCGTCCCCGACTAATCACTGTGGCAGGAGGAACTCAGTGCTCTGATTGGTCAGGAGAGGGTTGGCTGTCCCCACCCAGACTCTGGATGGAGTCAGCTCCTCCTGAGCCACAGGGATTGGGATTGGGGATTCAATATGGAAAAATGAGGTGGTGTGAAAAGGGAATAGATTAAGATCAGGAAAAGAAAACAACACAGATGCCCACTATCAGTACTGTCCTGCTCAGATATTTTATGATCCTCTAACCACTGGTGCACTGTCAAGTTCAGCCTAGAAAATATGAAGGTCAGTAAAGTGCAGGGAGTGCTTGAAGTCAGGAGGTGTGGTTAAAGGCAAAAGAGAGGACACACTATCTATTTTTGAGCATCTATTTTACATTGGGCTCCATCCTCAGCACTTTCACATTCGTTATGTCATTCAATCTTCACAATTCTCTAGTTAGTAGCTATTGTCATTCCCACTTTAGAGACAAGGAAATTGAGTGTTGAGGGTGAACCCTCAATTCGTTTACTTTTTTTCCCCACAAATATTTTTTGGTGGAGTTGTACTAGGCTGTGGGGAACAAGGATGGGGAAGATGCAGGCTCTGCCCTCTGGGACTCTCAGTCTAATGGGGAGAGAGAGGCAAAGGGCAGTGGAACCGATGGGTGCAATGGGTTCAGTCCTGGTCTGGTGGGAGCCAGCTCAGGCCTGCTGGCTCCCAGGCCTCGCTCCTTTTTGTCCCCTCCAGGCAGAGGTCCAAGGTTCCCTGCTCTGCATACGTGGGGGATTGTTCTGAGAGTCTATGGTTCAAGAGGACTGATGTCTCTGGAGGCCCAGTAGATCGACTGGCTTCACCCTCTAGCTATAACCAGTTGTCACAGGAACCTGACCCCTTTACCCCAGGATCACCTGCCTGGGACTAGAGGGTCATCGTTTCCTCCACAAAACTTTTCATCTCTGCATCCAGGCCAGAGCCACATCTTTGGCCTTTCGTGGACTCCTTGGAAATGCCTATCAGACGGTGATAGTCAGGGTCTCCTTCTCCCTTCATCAGACAGTCCCTCTTCCAGGGAGCCTGGTTCTGGACTTCTCCTCCTTCCTAGACGTGATGGAGGGAGAACGAAGCCCCTTTGCCTTCCGGAGTCGGTGACGTTTGTTTGCAGCCTTTCTCACACCGACTCCCACATCTCAGCATTTCTCTTCTCCCAACCGCATTCTCCATCCATCACTAGAAAGTGACCTCTATTTCTCCTCCCAGTGAAGTCCTGAGATAACCCTGGCCCGGGAAGAAGGTGGGGCCAAATTTCCCTCCAAATTCCTACCATTAACAGCAAAATATTAATTGAACTTTTAATGCGTCATGCACTCGGCTGGGCAAGGGGAAATTATGAACAAAGCGATGTGGTTTTTGTGATCATGCACCTTGTTCACCTAGTAGAAGAGACAGATGTTTATCAAAAACCACACATACACATGGGAAGTTGCCAACATGAGAGGACTATGAAAGGGTGCCAGGGAGTGCCAGGAGCGCATATGATGGTGAGCACTGACTTGGCCACGAGGCCAGGGAAGGCTTTCTGGAGGAGGTGGTGAGGCCTGAAGAACTGGTAGGCGTTACTTAGCGGCAATGAGGCAGGGGATGTGGGATGGCCTTTCAGGCAGAGGCTCTGCCACAGAGGAGCATGAAATGGCACATAAGTGGTTTAAGAAATCCTGTTGCCCAAGGAATAAATGAGAGCATGGGACATAATATGACTTGTTGTCTTGTTGTTACTAAAATAGAGCAGGACTGAGTGAGACGTGGCACAGGCATGTTTTATATACTGACACTGAGCAGATCCTGATTAGTGTCTGTCACAGGGAGAGAGGCAGCCAGGCAGACAGACAGGCCAGCTGGCCCATCAGAGAGTGAGAATGGAAATAAAGAAAAGTCCCAGAGAGAATATATTCTATCGTGAAGATTGTCAGTCTCATGGGGAGTTTAAGCCCAGCTTCTTACCCATCCTGTGAGTGGGATCACTTATAGTTTTGTCTGATGTGAAACCGGGATGTCCCCAAAAGAGCATTAGATGCAGGGAAAATACAATAATTAGATATTACGACGGAGTTTCTTTTTTTTTTGAAGATTGGTACCTGAGCTAACATCTGTTGCCAATCTTCTTCTTCTTCTTCTCCCCAAAGCCCCCCAGTACATAGTTGTATATTCAAGCTGTAGGTCCTTCTGTTTGTGCTATGTGGGACGCTGCCTCAGCATGGCCTGACGAGCAGAGACATGTCTGCACCCAGGATGTGAACCGGCGAAACCCTGGGCCGCCGAAGTGGGGTGTGAGAACTTAACCACTTGGCCACGGGGCCAGCCCCTGCAATGGAGTTTCATTGTAGGGGTCATGGGAGTTGCTTGATACAACTGTGCAACAAAATAAAATGAGGCAACACTACGACTAAGAAGAGTGCCACGGAGGCCCTCTAGGGAGCACAGAGCCCCCTGGCTTCTTGCAGCCACATGTGCACTTCATATCCAGGATCAATGGTGACACCACCACCCACGTCCCCAAGACAGGAACCTGGTATTGCTATCCTTATTGCCATCCCTAGTCCAGCCACCTCTGCCAGCACTCCACATTCAACCCTCAAGTCACATTACTTTTACCTGACAAATATTTCTAATGCTAACCATTCCGCCTTACTCCGCTGCTAGAGTCCTAGCTCAGGCCCTCACCATCCTCCCTGAAGCAGAACTGTCCTCTCTGTCTCCAGTCCTGGTCCCTGCCAAAGCATCCTCCACCAGGGCCACAGGAGTGATCAGCCTAAAGCCATATCTGACATTCTCTCTCCCTCCCTGAAAACCCTGCCATGGGTCCTCGTTACCTGCAGCCTAAAGTTCATGTCATTACACCACAGAAAGGACTCACGACCTGTCTTTGTATATTTCTCTTGCTTCCTCCTTCAACTTGTAGAGATATTCCAGCCACGCCAAACGTCCTAGAATCTTTGAAGGGATTGCCACACCTCAGCACACTTGCACATGCCTCTGCCTTTGCTCAGGGTCACTTTCCCTGCCGTGTTCCCCTGTCTAACTGGCCAACACCTACGTTTCCTTCCAGTCTCCAGGATTTCAGCCTTATTCTACATGAGTTTGTTTGTTTATTGACTATCTTCCCTGCTGTGATGTGAACTCCATGAGAGTGCAGACTTGTTGTTTTATGCACAGTCGTATCTCAGCATCTAGAAGAGGACCTGGTACATAGTAGACTCTCAATTGTTTGTTGACAAAATTGTTTAATGAAGACTCACCTCAAAAAAAAATCCCTCTCCCCCAGTTCAGCTCAGGTGTTGCCTCCTCTAAGAAGTCTTCCAGGATTCCCCCAATGTTAAATCTTACACTCTGTGCCCCACTTCACTCACTTCCCTCTGCCACAGGAGTCATTGCCCTGGACTGCAATTTGTATTTACATGGTTCCTCTAAGGGCTGCTCAAGGGCAAGCACTGATTTCTCATCTCTGAATCCACAGCAACTGACCCAGAGCTTATTTTAAGAAAGTTAAAATAATAAAGAATTATAGCATATTAAAAAAAAACCATAGGCCATGGAGTGGGACAGACCTGAGTTCAAGTCTTAACCTCCATTTGCTAGCTGAGTGAGCTTAGACAACTGGAATTTCACTATAGTAATGGCCATCCCTTGGTGACACTGTGACGTAAGCCCAGTTCCTCCTCACCACACAAATGGGGAAATTGGAGCCCAGGAGGGGGTCGGTGACCTGCCCCAGGTCGTACAGCAATTCGGTGAAAGCTGCCGCCCAAATATGCGTTTCTTGACTCAGGATGTTGCTCGTCCCATTAATTCCTGTAAGAGCTGCTGACTCGGGCCTAAGCAGGAGTGAAGACAAAAGGAACAGGGGAGCGGCCTTCTTTTAAAGATCAGGGACCCCATGTCCTTCCCCTCAGCAAAACCCTGAGTGGGCCTCTTCAATTCTGAGCTAGTTTCCATTATTACTTTGCTTTCCTTCCAGCCAGAAGGCTGATCCCCCGACACAGAATGGCCCAGACCCCAGCTGAGCTCTGCAGTCACCTCCTCGGGACCATCTTGGCTGAGCTGTTCTTTTGACCCCTTTAGTGGGCTGGGGTCACCAGGCTCTTAGAGGGTCTCTAGGTTAAGGCAGATGCACTTGGAATAGATTCTCCATATTGTTCTTTCCATTCCAAGTCTAGCTTGATTTCATTCCCCAGCAACTCCAGATTCTCATTAATCCCAGAAAAGTCAAGATATAAAAAGCAAATGAGTCAGGAAATGAGAAGAAGGAATATTACCTGGAAGGTGATGACAAACTCAAGTATCTCCATCCACATATCTAGAGAAGAGATTCTTAACATTGTGGAGGCTGCAGATTTCTTTGAAAATTATGGAAAATTATGAATATTCTCCCCAGAAAAATTCACATATGCACATAAAATTTTGTCTTTAATATCAGAGGGTTCAGAAACGTCCTAATGGCCCCAGGAAGGAACCTGACCTAGAGGCTTAGAGAGCATCAGAGCTGAAAGGTTTCACAACATCAGCAAGTCACCCCTCCCCCAGCTTTACAGATTGGAAAACTGACACCTGCAGGAGACTTGCGCCACACAAGCCTCGCGGCCACCCAGACACAGAGCAGAGGCCAGATGCCAGGATCCACCAGAACTGCTCCGCTGACTACATCTCTCTTCTCTCTCCCCTCCCAGCCTGCTCTGAGATGCTGCTGCACGAATATTTACTTTGGTCTATGTCTTGTTTTTACTGTGCATCAGTTGAAGCTTCTGAAAGTATCTCTGAGCATCTCTCGGAGAAGCAGAGCCTCCTCTGTGGCCGAGCCACATCTGAGTCCCACCAACAGCTGAGTGGGGCCCAGCTGGGCAGGCACAGCGGATTTTGAGAGCCGATTTCCAGAGCCATGGTCAACCATCAGTGGGGAAAGGAAGGCCCTGCTGGGAAATTGCTGGTGCCTGGAGTGGAAGAGGAGGGGAAGTGAGGGAGCCACAAAGTGAGCCATGGTGTGGGAGCTTGGGGGAGAGATTACCTTCCTCTCGAGTGAGAAGTGGGTCTGAGATAGACAGATGCGGTATAAATACCAGCAGTCCAGGACAAGCAGGGAAGCGAGAGGCATCCCTGTGGCCGCGGTGTGCTGGAGAAGAGAGGCCACTCTTCCTGCCGCGGTGCTGGGGAGAGGGTGTTAGACAGCCATCCTACGAGGTTAATGAGGCCTGTGAGAGCAGGTTTCTTGCCCCGTCTCTGTCTCCAAGGATCCATTCAGGGATTACTTTTTCCTGGTGGGAAAGCTGAAGGCCCCTCCCAGTCAAGCTCTGGCCCACCTCTCAAGCTCCTGGCCACGCCCGCCTCGCCCGTTTCACCTGCTGCCCCTTCACCAGATTCTGTGCATCCTCTAGAACACTGGTTCTCACTCAAGGGTGAATTCCCCTCCAGGGAATGTTTAACAATGTCTGAAGACATTTTTGGTTGTCACACGGGGTGGGGAGTTCTGCTGACACCTAGTGGGAAAGGCCAGGGATGCTGCTAAATATCCTGCAATGTACAGGACAACTCCCTACAACATAGAAGCATCCAGCTCAAAATGTCAATAGTACCTGGACTATAAGCAGCTTGAGGACAGGACCATCCCTGATTTCTTTACTCTACATCCCCAGTGTGTACATACTCTATATACCTATTACATGGCCCAACACATAGGAGGTGCTTGATAAGTGTCTGTTGAATGAATGAATGAGTACCAAGTAATGAATGAATGACAACAAACCGCTAATATGGTCTGAACGTGCAAAAATCCCCCAAGGTCATCCCATCCAGAATCAGGCACGTTGTCCCCGAGGTCAGATCTCCATCTGTTCTGGTCCAGGCAGCCTCTTCCTGATTTCTCTTCCAAACGGCCCATCAGAGCCGTAGGTAGAACTCTCACGGCTGATAAGGCTGGCCCTCGCCTGCCTGGCTGGAAAGGATATCCCTGCTTCAGGGAGACACTGCTCCTAGGGCAGAGCAGAGAGAGTGAGAGTTAGAACTAGCCATCATCTAGCTCAACCTCCAGACACTTTTACAGGAGAGGAAACTGAGACACACAGCATAGAAGGGACCTGCAAGGTCTTATCCCTGGACAGCCAGAAAACACAGAATTTAAAAAATAATTTCTTCTTCTCTCCCTCCCTCTGTCTCTCTGTCCCTCTTTTTCTCCCTCCCTCCCTTTTCTTGTTTTTTGGTTTATTTGTTTTCTCCCTGCCTCTGTTAATAGGCCTAACATGTGCTAAATGGCTCTGGAAACAAGTTTGAACATGACATACCCTTGTCCTTGAAGAGCATATGCTTTGTTGGAAATGACAGGTTCATAAATAATAATGATAATAAAAAGAGCTGCTGCCTGCCAGTATTGTGCTGGGTGCTTTGGATATGTGATTTCTCATCAACACAATAATCCTGTGAAGTAGATAGAGCTATCCGTTTCAGAGATGAGAACACTGAGGCTCAGAGAAGGTAAGTAACACGCAGCTAAACGTGTAGGAGCCAAGATTAAAACCTATGCTTTTCAGACTCTAAACCCCACATTTTAAATAGATGTACAGTGGGATACAGGGTCAGAGGCCAAGGTAGACTAGCTTATGGGAGGCCATGAATGTGGGATTTAAGTGTTCATCTTACCCTGTAGATGACAGGGAATCAGTGTAGGGTTGTAAGTCAGGCAGTGACTTATAATTAGCAATTGTGAGAGTGTCACTCTCCGTGAAAATGGGGAGAAACTGAAGGCAAGAAGACCAATTAGGAGGTGGAAGCAATAGTTCAGGTAAGAGATAAGGGTCTGAACGAAAGGAATCGTAGTGAGAGAAGAGGAGGGGGCAGGTTTACACTTTGTTTAAGAGGGAAAATAAGCAGCACCTGGTCCAGTCCAGGTATTTCCTGCCCTTGAGGGGCAGCAAATAAAGCAGAGAAAAAGGACCCTGGAGTTAAGCATATCTGGCTCCATATCCTGGTAAGCCTACTTGCTGCTCATATGGGAGGATTCAGGCATCTCCCAGTGATGCTGAGGGTCAGCTGGGGGTGTGGGTTGAGCGCCCAGCAAGGTGTCCAGCACCAAGCCAGAATCCATTGCTGACACTCCCCCAGCGTCTCCATCCTCAGCTCTTGGCCAAGCAGATGGACTCTGGGAGCATGCAGTGTGCTGAATAATCATCCCAGAACATTCCAGATCCTAATCCCTGGAACCTATCAATGGTACTTTATATGGAGACCAGGTCTTTGCAGATGTTATTGTTAAGGCTCTTGAGGCAGGAGGTTGTCCCGGATTATCAGGATGGGCCCTTAATGCAAACACATGTATCTGTATAAGAGGAAGGCCAGGGAGATTTGACACATACAGGGCAGGAGGAGGCCATGTGACCACAGAGGCAGAGATTGGAGGGATGTGGTTACAAGCCAAGGAGTGCCGGTAGCCCCCAGAACCTGGAAGAGGCCAGACACGGTTTCTCCTCTAGAGAGGCTCCAGAGGGAGCGCAGCCCTGTTAACATTGCAATTTTGGCCCAGTGGAACTGATTCCAGACTCTGGCCTCCAGAACTATGGGAGAGTAAATCCCTGTTGTTTTAAGCCACCGAGTTTGTGCTAATTTGCTGCAGTGGCAGTAGGAACGAATATGGAGCCTCACAGTTATTCCCAACTCTAAGTCATCCTTGAATGCTTGGACACCCTCCCTACCATTTCTCCGCCTGCACTCTCTCTAGCCTCCTCCTTGAAGGGAGTCTTTCTGAAAGCACCTACACATATCAAAGAGGCATCCCTTCTTGCCACTGTCTGTCTCTCCCTTCCTTCCCCCTGTCCTTCTCTGCTTCTCTAGCTTTTTCTGTCTCTGTTTAAATCTTGTTGCATCTCATTTACTCTCTCTCCTCTGCCTGTGTTTCTTTGCTTTTTTTTTCTTTCTTTCTGTCTCACCTTCTGCCTTTCTCTCTTCCTCTCCTTCTCTCTCTCTCTCCTTGTTGTCTACATTTGTCTCTCTGTCTCTTTGATTCTCTCCCTTTGTCATTCACTTGCTATTTTTCTGTCTCTTTGCCCTCGCTCCGTTTCTCTCTAGTTTTGGGGTTTGAGTCTCCCAGCCCCTCTGATGATCGTTGTCTCCTTCTTTCTGCTCCGTCCTGATCGGTTTCTCTTTGTCTCTTCCTGTCTGTTTGCATCTCTTTCGCTTTTGGTCTCTGCGTCTGCCCGTCTCTCTTTGTCTCTTCCTGCTGCTGTGTCTCTGTGTCTCTCTCCTTCACAGACTCCCTTACCTCGAGGATGCCTCAGGACCTGTCTGAGATTGCACAGGACTCTGCAATTCCATCAGCAGCCTCCACACTGCGCTTCAGAGGCGGATTCATCCGTTCAGTCCATGCACCTGTCCGACCCCGGGGGATGAGGGGGGGTGAGGCAGACACAAAGGAGATTGCACCGTCTCGTTATTCTTCCGGCTTTACCTGGAGGCTCCTAGACAGGTGCCTCTTCATCTTGCAGCAGTGCTGTCAGCCTCACCGAAGAGAAATCACTTTGCCTTGGTCTACTCCTCTGCAGAATTAATCTTTCCCCTTTAATGATGATCATCTGTTGCCTACAGGGGTATGAATGTGAGCAGAGAAAGAATTTTCGGTGGGGGCTTCCAAACAGGGAGCAGGTAGGAGTTAAATTTTCTTATTTGGAGGCAGGATGATGGCGAGGAAAGACCTTCATGAGGGCAGAGATTGTATCTGTTTTTCTCTCTATTGTATCCCAGCTCCTAGAACAGTGTCTGGCATTAGAAGGCACTTTATAGATATATGAGTAAATGAATGAATGAGTGAGTGAATGAACGAATTAATGGGTTTTAATCCTCTTTGTTCCAATACTTGATGTTCCTCACTGGACAAGTTTACTTTGACTTCTAATCTGCAAAGTGGAGAGAGAAATGAGACCTGCCCACAGCACACAAGTGTGGGAAGAAAGGAAGGGAAATACGGTATCTGATGGGTGGGGCCGGACCTTGGGGGACCTGAGGGACAGGCCAGGCCAGGTGAGCTCACTGGAGGTTCTGGAAGAGCTGCAGGGAGTGACAGTGGGGAAATGGCTCCAGAGATGAGGGACCATGAGGGAAGGAGCATGACGAGGAAGGGAGGCCACAGGCCAGGCGGGAGGATGTTTGTGAGATGCATCCCCTCGGGGACTGCTCTGGGAGGTGGGGAGCACTTTCAATCAGGAAACTGCCATATACCAAGAAGCAGGTACTCCTGACTGCTACCAGGGAGCACTTGTCCCTGAGCTTGACTGTTATCCTCAGTAGTGGGATCGGGCTGGACTTAGCAAGAGCCCAATTATGAAATGTCTGGTCAGGGCTCATGTTTCAGATGAGGAGGATCAACTCACCCTTGGTGCTGGCCAGCTCCTTCGCTCCTTCACCTCTTCCAAGCCCACTGAAGGCCCGCCTTTCCAGTGAGGCCCTCTGACCACTCGGCCTAAGGTTGCGATCTGCTCCCTGCCCCCCAGCACTCCCCTTACTCTGCTCTGTGTCTTTACATCATAGCATTTAGCATTTTCTGGCATTCTCAATAATTTATGAATGTACTCAATTGATAGTTTTTCTCCCATAGCAATGATGTAAGCTCCATGCAGGCAGGGATCTTGGTCGGTTTTGTTCACTGTGTATCTCATGTGCCTGAAATAACTTGGCACATAGTAGGTTCTCGATAAATATTTGTTGAATGATAGAATGGGGATGGGATTTTTCAAAAGGCTCTGTATCAAGGCCCTTGCTTGAACATACCATGTTAACACTGGAAAGACCTTGAGAGACTATACACTTTACCCCCAGAGAGGTTAGGCCTAGAGAAGGAGAAGGGCCAAGGTCACATGGCAACTTACTGATTGAAACCAGGTTGGTGTCTTGATTCCCACTGTGTTCTCCTTCAGTGGGCCAGATCTGAGGTCCTGTGACAGGAGAACAGAGGGCTCTGCTGTCACTGCCACCCATCTGAAGAGCTTGGGACACCTGAGAAGGGACGTTCTCTGAGATCAGGGAGCCGGAGGCAGAGAGCTGAGCGGAATGGAGCATAGGGCCAGACCACCGGCAAGGATTTGTGGCGTGAACACGTTTTCACTGAGAACTTACTCTGTACACCAGGCACTGATCTAGGCACTGGTGACACAGTGGAAGAAAAACAGACAAAATCCCTGCCCTTACAGAACTGCCAGGGTTCACCTTCCGGTAAAGTCAAGATGGGAAACTAATCCGTGCGGAAAATGACCACATTAGGAGCCAAACCATTTCCATTGTCTGATTTTTTCCTGTTTCTGATTCAGGACCTGGACACTTAATGTCTCATGGTCACCTCAAGCTCAGACTGAACTTCTGATCTCTTCCCTGACCCTGTCCTCCCCCAGGCACCCCACCCCCGGTCCTCTGCACTCCAGCTCACGGCACCCCATCCGCCCAGCTGCTAAAGCAAAATACACAGGAGTCATCCTTCATTCCTTCCCTCCTCAGGCCCCACGGCCAGCGTGTCAGCAGGTCCTGCCAGTTCTTCCCTCCAAACACGTCTTCCCATCTCTGCTGTTTCTGTCCTAGTCCAGGCCCCCTCATCTTTCTCCTGGACCACTGCAATGGTCTCCTGGCTGGTCCACCTGCTTCCACTCTTGCTGTCCTGTTTTTAGCACAGTATGGACCTTTTAAAAATATAAATCAGACCATCCCATTTTCCTGCTTGCAATTCCTCAGTAGCTTCCCACTCACTCAGAAAATCCAGTCTCCTCAGGTGGCCCCGAATAAGGCTCCCTGTGACCCAGCCCTGCCTGTCTCTCCACGCCAACCCTCCTTCAGTCCCTCTGTCCCACCCAAGGACCTGCCCTTCCTTTTTCAGAGATGCTGCCGTTCTCGCTGTCCACTCTCAGGTCACACGTCCGCCCCTCGGAGGGGCCTGCCCACACCCCCATCCAAAGCAGCACCCCACAGCCCTCAGGTCCAGGCCCTGGGCATTTTCTTCAGAGTACCATTATGAGCACAATTATGTACTTATTTTGGGATTTTTTTCTATTACTTTGTTAAGTCTCTGCTTCTAGACTTAGGAACCATTAGCCTTGGCTATTTTTTTGTTTTGTTTGTTTGTTTTTCACCACAGTACAACCTGAGCTTTCCAGACAGCCTGAACATAGTATATGATCAATAAATACACATGGAGTGAGTGAATGATAGACCCGACCACAGATCTTCACTGGTTTTTACTGCCTGCAGAATACAGGTCTAAATTCCTGAGATTGGCATTCGAAGCCTTCGCTGGTCTGTTTCCAGCAGCTACTGCGACCTCCTCTTTCGCTCTGTGTTCCAGCTCCCAGGGCCCCGGGGCCCTTCTCTGTCTCATTTCCGACTCGTGGTTGCGTGCTGGCTGCACTCTGTGCTTCTGCTGATGCTCGTCTCTCTTCCTCCCCCTTTTCAGAGTCGTCTTTGTCCTTCAAATCTTTGTCACATGCCCACTCTCATGAGCCTTTCACAGTTCCTCCCTTCAGAATTCCATCTCCTTCTACACGTCCACAGAACTTAGCGTGTGAATTTATGACCGCACTCAAGAGAGGAGAAGACACAGGCACAGTGTAAAAAGGCGTTCAGGCTCTATGCTCACTCTGTCACTTCCAAGCTGTGAGCCTCGGGGTTAATTGTGCAAACTCTCCTTTTCCCAATTTCCTCTTCTGTAAAATCTGTATTGACTAGTGCTCTGACCCCACAGGGTTGTGGTGCCGATGACCATAGTAACCACACTGCACGGTGCATGGGGTGAGCTCTAAAAAAATAATAGTGGCTTCTGTGAAGGTGACAGTGCACCGGCCTGCTTGGCAATGTGGTTAATTGGGACATGTTAGTCTCCTCCTCTACGCTGTAAACTGTATTTGTCTAACTCTTCTTTATCTAACCCCAATCCCTGTCTCTCTTCGTGGCAGTATACACACAGGAGAAGCCCAGCATGTTTGAATGAATGAATGAGTGAGCAGTGAATGTCCAAACGCTCATCGCCCATTGACGGTCTCAGGATGTAGGAGCCTGGAGCTGCTGACAGCCACGCTCTCGTTCAAAACAGCCCTGGGCAGAAGTCACCGAGTCAGGCTGGCTTCAGAAAACCCCAGCCAAACCCTCTTGCTTCGCCAATTCAGGGTCCTGACCCCACTTGCCCTCGCTTCTGCCGTCTGCGAGAAGCAGGCCAGCGAGCTGCCCAAGAGCCTGAGGAGGAGTCGTTCCAACTTACAGGCCAGTCTGGGGTTTCTGTTGGCTGTGAAGAGCCGGGAGCTTTCGCTCCAACTTTTTTTCCTCTCCTAATTCTGCAATATGTTGGAAAGGGTTCCAGCCGAGAGAGTTATTGCCTTCTCCTGGCCTGGATCTTAAATCTTTGTTCAAAGACAGCTTGTTTTAATTGAAAATGTTCAATCTATCTCTCCCCTCCTCTCACCCGCGTCCCATGTCTCGACTCAGGCAGGGCCACTGCAGTAAATAATCAGGAGTGAGGCTCACAGGGTTTGAGGAACATGGAATATGGTCGGAGGGGGAGAGGGAGAGAGGGTTGTCCCCGCCAACCCCCCCCCCCTGCCCTTTAAAACCTCGTCTTTTAAACGGAGTTTGTCTCAAATGATCAACACCGCACAGGGGGCCGTTTAAGTGGAACAGCCCGACTTCTTTGCCTTCAGAGCTCAAGAGGACTGACAGCAAGGCGACCTCCTGGGGTTGCTCCAAGTCTGCCCCGCACTGCAGGCTGGGGAGGGCGGGTTCAGGCCTCCCTCTCCCCCGCACATTCACTTCTTCAGTCCACAGCATATGTGGGTCACGCACTTCCTCATGAAGCAGGCGTTATTATTTACGTTTTACAAGTGAGGAAACTGAGGCTCAGGGAGATGGGCTGGCTTATGCAAAGTCCCACGGGTGTTCTAGTTCTTTTCTGCTGCATAACACATCTCCCCCAAACTTAGTGTTTAAAACAATGGTTATTCTCTCATGTTTCCCAGGGGGCAGAAATTTGAGACAGGCTCAGCGGGGTGCGTCTAGCTGGCAGCCTTCAAGGTTGCAGCGTCAGACAGTGGCTGGAGCTGGCAGAGTGGATGGAGCACTGGAGGAGCTGTGGGCTTGCCGGGAATCTCTTTGGTAGTCTCGCCACGGAGCTCAGGGCTTCTCCCTGCAGCCCCTCCTGGGCTGGTTTGGGCTTTCTCACAGCCTGGGACTCAGGGTCGTCAGGCTGCTTGCATGCAGGTTCCGGACTCCATGTGGAACATTCCAGCAAGCAAGGTGCAAGTTGCATCACTGTCTGACCCCGCCTCAGAAGCCCCACGGTGTCACTGCCGCCGCTTCTGCCATTCTTTTGGTTACAAGTGAGTCACAAGCCCACCCAGATTCAAAGGGAGGGGACACAGGCCACACTTTTCAATGGAAGGAGTGTCAAGGTCATGTCACAGAATAACATGTGAGATGAGAGAGATTGTTGCTGACACCATTGGAAAATAGAGTCCATCGTACACAGCATGTGGCGGAGGCGGCAACTGGACTAGATGCGTCTGACCCCAAACTTCCGCTGCCACTTTTCTTCCCAGGCAGCAGGGACCTCTCCTTTCCTCTGGCCCCACAGCTCTTACTGTGGGCACACACTATGGTTTGGGCTCCCCGAGCCCACAGAGCCAGGCTGGGTTACAACAGCCAGCAAGACTGCCTCCAGGGTTTGCTGTCAGACATGCCGTGCCCGGTGCTAGCTTGTGAACTCTTTAAGGAAGGGCACAGAGAAGGTCGGTCACGCCCGGAGGAAGAAGGCAGGTGGCAGACCTGAGCCCGGCGAGCCTGTGGCGCGTCTCACGGTCATAAACAACTCGTCTGGTGTTTTTCCATCTCCCACCGGGGCTGGCCTAGGATGACTCAGCGCTCGACAGAAGAGGTGCCTTCAAGCTGGGAACCAGCCCCGGCTGGGGAAGAGCATGGTGCTGGAGTCAGACAGTCCCGAATTGAGTCTTGACTCTGCCGTTGCCGGTTATGTGGCCTTGGACAAGTTCCTTGACCTCTCAGAGCACAAGGGGGGAACCTGCCTTCCTCCTGGGTTGTTTAGAATGTGCACGAAGCAGAGCACCAGTGACCAGTGACGTGCCGGGTGCGTGGTGGGTGCCCCACAAATGCTGGCTTTCATGTCCTGAGCCAGGTCCAACCCCAGCCTGGGGACTTCTTGAAGAAGGTGGCAAGAACTCACTTAACTGATCCACAGACACTAGTCCAGCTCCATAACCCTGGATGGCGTGGTGGCCGAGACTTACTCAGCGAAGTGACAACTAAACCGAGTTGTCTGGAGGCTGAGAGGGCATCGGCACTGTAAGGCAGGTAGAAGGAGGGAGAGTGGTCCAGGAAGATGGGCTGGTGTGGGAAAGCCCTGGAGGCAGCAGTCAGCATCCTGGAGTGTGAAGGACCAGCGGGTAGAAGGCGGGAGGTAGCAAGTACAAAGCTGGGAAAATAATCAGGGACCAAGTGTGAAGGACCTTGTGAGTCAGGTTCCAAATGTGAACTTTAAAGGCAACTGGGCGCCCCTGGAGGGTTTTTACTCGGTTGGGTGACGTGGTCAGATGTGCACGTGGTCAGGTCTGCGTTTTAGAGCAACCGCCTGGCTATGCTGTAGAAGACGGAGCAGAGGCAGGGTACCTGTGGCAGGGAGGCCATCAGGCCGGCTGATGGTGATCCAGGGGAAAGACGGTGCTGGCCTTTTCCAGGAGGACAGCAGGGGACTGGAGAGAAGTGGACAAACTCAAGAGATAGGAGGTCCCATGGATAAGAGTTGGTGACAGTTTGGCTGTTCAGAGTTGAGGGATACAAGATAGATAAGTGCTTTGAAGGAATTCAGTTCAGAAGCCATGGGAGAATGGGGCGAGGGCAGCAATCACAGGCCTGGGGAGAGGAGTATCATGGAAGGCTTTACTAAAGAGATGTCACCTGATTGGAGAAGTGATGGGGAACAATGAGCCAGGGGAAAGGGAGGAAGCACTTCTGGTAAATGAAATAGCTCATGTGACGGTCCAGAGATGTGAGATATGATACACAGAGCAGGTACTCTGTGTTGTTGAACAGATGATTGTTGTACTAATTCATACTAAAGTGTTAATGGGCAATATGGAATTGTCCCATTCCCCTTCCCTGGGGAGTTTGTACTTTAGCAGGTCATGAATCCTTACCCTAAGGATTCATTATTGGTAAATTTCAAGATGGAATGGGGACTCTGTTTAGGGTGAGAGGGTTTTACCATTGTCCCCAAGGTTACCAAAGTAGGTGATGGTCCCTGAGGGTCAAGCAGGCCCTGGTCTATATATAACAAAGGATCTCTCTCCCTTGGGTCTCGCTTATCTGCCTCCACCCTGAACCACCTGTAGCCAGACCACGGGAGCCCAGGGATTCCCAAAGGGATGTGGTATATTCTGAAAGCTGTGACACAGGCTTTAGGGGATGACTTCCTACACCCACATCCTGGCTCCTCTCTTTCCCAGTTCTGTGACCTTGGGCAAATTATTTAACTTCCCTGCACCTCAGTTTCCTCATCTGTAAAATGAGGAAAATAATAGTATCTAGCATGTAAGATTTTGTGAAAATCAGAAAAGACAGTACCTACAAAAAGCTTAGAGCGGTGAGTGGTGTCACTGTTTTCATTACTGCGACCATTTTTATTACCAGTCCTCTTTTCACTCTGTCTCAGTCTCTTTTCCAAGTTGCTCCTTAACGCACACGCTTGCAGATATGAAGCTGGGGCGGAACGTGGCGAGAACGTTTTTGGATTATTATCGGCTAAACCCCATGGTGGAGAAAGTGGCAATTCCCATGCCGAGGCTGCGGTAAGTGGCCGAGCAGGGCCGCAGGGGGCTTGAGTCCTGCTTAATTGGCTTCGTCCTCAGGGACAACGTCCCTTAGCCTCCCTCTGGCCTCAGTTTCCCATCTGTGGCACAGGAAAAATAATCCCGGCCCTGCCACAGAGAGCGTGTGGGGCAGAAGAGCTCAACAGCGTATTTCCTGAGCAGAAAGTATCGTTATGAGGTCAGACAGCGAGGCGGTGGCCACGTGTCTGGGTCTGACATGGGGATCCACAGGGATGGGAGCTGCCCGGGAGCTGAGTCCAATCATTGTTCTAGGTTAGTCTGGCTGCTTCCAGAGGCCACCGCATCTGAGAGCTCATCCTCTAGGATTCCTCTGTCATCTAGGCGTGTAGGTTTCTCATCCTTCTATTTCCTCATCTGTAAAATGGGGCAGGGGAGCTCACTTAGAAGATTATTATGAGAGGTTTGTGAAAGCCCCCTGCCCAGTGCCAGGCATACGTATGTCCCCTTAGTACACAACATCCCCCTCTCTCAAGACTCGGAGTATCAGGGCTGAGGAGGACACACCCCTGAGAAGTTTCACTTCAGGTCCTCTGTTGGGGCCAACTTCTTGGGCCATGAGGAGAGAGGTCAGGAGATGAGGACCCTTCCTGAGGGCTGGGCCAGAGCCCAAAGCACTGGGTGCTCCCAAGCCTGCTGGCGGCGAGCCCAGCAAGCATTCAGGCAGTGACATCCAATAGCATTTGGAAGCTGCTGGCCCTGCCCTACCTCTAGCCTCATGTCCTACTCCCCTAGTGGTCCAGGCTCCTTGAAGGACATGACAAGGTCCAACTTACTGCTCCTGCCAGACCAGTCTTCCCAGTGACCTTGAGGGTGACCTTGCCCATGTGTTTTTCTCCCTCAGGGCCTTTGCACGGATGTCCCTTCCTCCCTACCCTGTTATTAACAAAAACAATGTCAATCACTGTCATTTTCTGAGCAAAGTCCTTTTTGTACATAGTCTTATCTATTCCTCATAGATATTATCTTCCCCATGTTACAAATGAGGAAAAAGAGGCTCAGAAAAGTGAAGAGAATTGCCTGAGGTCAAAAGATTTTGGCAGAGGCAGGATTTGATCCTAGGCTTTTATGATTCCTAAGCTAGACTGAGATCCAACCCAGCTCCTCCTCCAGAGGGCAGCGTTTCCCACCATCAGTGTGGGTTCAAAGTCTGTCGCAGGCTCGTGCTAGCTGTGGGATCTTAGGCAAATTTCTTGGCCTCTTGAAACCTTGTCTACCTACCTTTAAAGTGGGGGTCATAACAACAACCTCTAAAAATGGTTAAAGATTAGAGGTGAGCTCAGTACAGTGCCTGGCAGCCAGTAGGTGCTCAATAAATGTTTCTGGCTTCTGGGTTGCAGTGCCAGATTTCCGACCAGCTCATTGTGTCTCTGACAAGTCCCTGGACTTCTCTGGTTGGGCTGGATGGTCTCTCAGGGTCCACATCCCACCATGTTCCCCCAGGTCCCACCATGTTCCCCCCAGTCCCACCATGCTGTGAATTCCACGTCTCTGAGACTCCACGTAGAGCCTACATTTAGACAATGTATCTGACTCACGTCCTGTCTCAGATTGTTCACCAGCCCTCTGGGGTCATTGTGCCCCCTCATCCTGGTGGATTGGCAGCTCCATCAGGGGGATCCCATCTGTTTCCTCTCTGGGCTCCCACAGAGCAGCCTAGACTGTGCTGAGCAAGCACGCATCTATACATTCGTTCATTCACTTAGGAAAAACAGCACTTTATGCCAGGCCCCTGGGGGAAGGAGGAGCTATCGTGGCATGACCCTGCCTTTGAGGAGCTCACCCCTGGAGGAAAGTGCTCTCAGGTCATTATTAGAAGTCATTCTTGATTGGTTAAAGTTCTTAAAAATGTAAAGCTTTATAAAACTCAAAAGAATTCTTAGAATCTCGTTTCAGGTTAATTTGGGGATTGTCTCTTTCAGGTCCTCTGTCACCCTGAATAGAATTATCTTGATCCTTTACCACTTCTTTCTTGCCTGGTGCACTGTCGTAGACTGATGAAATGGTGCAGACGCGCGGGAGCCTTCCGCCGTCATCCAGGGCCCTCCTCATGGCACAGATGAGGAAGTGGAGGCCCAGGAGCCAACGAGGCTGGTCAGAGGCAGGACAAGCACCCAGGCCCCACGTCCCCAGCCTGGGGTTCTCAGCACCAGTCAGGGAAGAGTTCTTCGAGATGGGGGGAGTCAGGGACCCGAAATGGGGTCTAAAGGTGCAGGGGGTTCTCAGGGCTCTGACTGCCACTCCTCATGGGCCTCATTGCTCCGAGCTTTGGGGCTCTCTTCAGACAAGTGCTGGAGAGCTCACTCTTCGGAGTTCCCAGCCTTGAGGACTTGAGGTAAACGTACCCACTCTTAAGTTAAGAAAAACAAAATAAACCCCTCTCCACCCGCACAAACTACGATACTGCTTGGCTCTCAGTTGGTCAGCAGCTCTTGGAAAATGAATTCCCAACAGGCCACGAGGCTCTGGTTTGGGGTTTGAATACTTCCCTTTTTCGTATTATTTCCCACCCAAGCATCAAATAGCGTAACTGAAAGAGTGGTTCTGGTTTTAGAGGAAAATTACATGTTTTGACTCAAAATTAATCTTTGTTTTCTCTCATCTCTGGGATTATTATAAGATGTCGGTTGCTACCCATGTGCTGGCAAGAGCCTGTCGCATCCCTGGGTTCCAGGCCATCCTTCAGAGAGGGTCCCCAGGGAGGGCTGCAGGGGGCCTGAGAGCAGAGGCTAGGGAGATGGCATTGATGGCCAGAGCTGAGGCCCCACGCTTATCTGGACCACAGTGACACAGTCACAGGGCTAAAGCTCTGTGCACATCAATGTGGAGAAAAATTAGACAGGAAAAATGAAGGGGCCAGCCGAGGCTCTGTGAGGAGACAGAGCCTGAGTGTGGAGGGTGGGCTGGCTCCGAGTGTGAGGTAGGCTCAAGCTCAGTGACAGGCTGGGAGGACCGGCTCCATGGTGGGGTTATGATGTGTGTGTGTGTAAGGGGGTGCTCATCAGCTACTCAACACACTGTAGCCCACCATGTGCCAGGCCCTGCACTGAGTGCTGGAGGAACATAGATAGCCCCTGCCCATCAGAAGCCCAAATTTATGGAGGAGAAAAGCATGTACACAAGCAAAGATAACAAGCAATACCAAATAGTGTATAATAAGTGCTCAACTATGCATCAGATTACACCCTCTCTCAAAAACCTTCTATGGCTCCCCATTACCATCACGATAATGTGCTAATTCCTCTTCTTGCTATTCAAAGCCCTGGCCTCCATTTAAAAATTCATTTACAGCCTCTTAGCACACCCCTGCCCCTTGTGAGCACCCTCTCCACCCCGCCTGTTATTGACCACTTCACTCCCCATGCTTCAGCTGAACAAGTCAGCTCTCTTCATGCCTCCATGTCTTTGTCTGTCCTTTTCCCTCTTCCTGGAATGTTCTCCTTTTTTGACTCAAGATGTGAGCTCTTATTTATCTTTCCAAGCCCAGCCCACAGGTCACACCTCTGTTTCACTGCACCTGTTCTCCACCTGAGATAGGGCTACTTCCTCTCTGCTGGGTTCCTAACCGCGTTTGCACACACCTGTAGCGTGGTCCGTCCTGGGGTGTATTGTCAGGGCATCTTTGCCTCTCCGGCTTCTGCACTGGACAGGTTGCTCCTTGAGGAACTAACTTAGTCACTCCCGTATCCTTCATGCCCTGTGCAGGGCTTAGCATGGATTGTCCTAAATAACCTCTGAGTGTATGAATTATAAAATGGTAGAACTGACGGAGCTCCTAAGAATCATCTACTTCAACCCCTCATGTTGTAGAAAAGAAACGTGATGCTCAACCAGAAATTGCGCTCCCACACCATCTGGCAAGCATCCGGAGGCCGGCAGGAGTACCCCAGGAAGGCTTCAGGGAGGAAGTGGGGTTGACCTTGGTTTTAAAGGACACGTGGCATTCAAACGGATGAAATAGAAAGGGGACAGAGGGTGTTCCATGTTGGGGATAGGATGCGGAAGACAGGAAGCAGGACCTAAAAAGACGCGTTCCAAGGCAATGACAAGGCCGGGATGTGTAGAGCAATCCAGATGGTAAAGATGAGACTAAAAGTTCATTTCTGCTCCTCAAACACTGCTCAGGCGCCTCCTGCAGGTGCTTCACTCAGGAATTACAGAGAAAAATCAAGTGCATGAGACTCGTAGTCTCCTGAGAGGAACAGACGGGCAAAGAAGTACTTAGAAAGTGGTGTGCTGAGGGGTGAGGCACAAAGTGCTGCGGGAGCCTCCAGAAGGGAGAGCCTTGTTTTCTGGGAAGTTGGCTTCCCAAAGGAGGCAAGTCTGGAAAGGTCAAGGAGGGTGGAGCCGGGGGAGGCGCGCCCTCCAGTGCCTCACTCCCTCGGGGCCCATCTTTAGGACAGAGGCTCTTTGCCTTCTATGCCACTGGCCACCTGCACAGTCACACCCCTCCCTGGCCCTGCGCATCTCCTCCCCGTGCCGCCGTCTGCTTAGGGCTGCCCGACCTGTGGCCTTACCTGAGCTTGCACACCTCCCTCTACCCCCATAACAACATACCCGTCTTATTTCCCATGCTCCCTTTGGGTGTTAAGAACCACACTCATCAATGACATGTGAATGGCACCTTGTAATCTGCAGAGCTCTTCCTCAACCCCCATTTACCAGATCCTTCAAGCAGGAAGGACATGGCTCTTCTCCCTATTTTAGAAATGAAGAAATGGAGGCTCAGAGAAGGCAGGGGACTTCTTCGAGATCATTTTGCCTGTAAGCAGCACTCCAAGCCCCTCAGTGAGTGAGGGCCTTTCGGGCAGCGAGGCCGCCTAGCGGGGTAGAGATGTCAGGGAAGGTGTCCCTTTTGTGTGCTGCCACTTCTTCCTTATTCCATCTCTTCCTTATTCATGACTCATCAACATGAAGGAAAATGGGTACTCCGAGGTCAGAGCACGATGGCCTACGAGAAGTGACCCTTCGTCAATTCAAGAGTCACTTCTTCAATCCTAATTCAAACAGCCCAACAGAGACCCAAATTTATGGCATTTGCCTCTTTCTGCCGTGCATTGTCGTTCTTTATTATTTTGTGTAGTTATTTTGTGCAACTCCCTCCTCTACTAAGCTGTCAGCAACCTGAGGACAGCACCAGTGCTGACTCATCTTTGTCACCTCCAGAGTCCATTGGACCGCACCTGGCACCTAGCACCAGGCCTTTGCAAGTTACAGTAGGCGAGGGAAGACACGAGGTGCATTTACTCATGTTATCTCACTTAACCTCACAACACTCCTGCAAGACTGGAATATTTTACCCTTGTTTCACAAATGAAGCTCAGAGAAGTTAAATAACTTGCCCAAGGTCGCATCTCGTACGTAGCTGACCTGGCATTCAGTGGAGCTCTCTCTACAACCCACTCTTTCCACTGCAAATGAATCTTAGTCCAATGCACGAATGAATGGCACATTGCTGTATCAGTCAGCAACATAACAAACGAGGCCCTGTATGAGGGGAACTGTGAAAATGGATAAAACATGGTCCCTGCCCACGAGGAGTTCGTAGTCTAGTGTGTGAGCACAACAAGCAGTGGACAATTACTGAAGAGAAGTTTAAGAGTGTTGCATTGGGTGCTGGGTGCTGGGACACAGAGATGAACCAGACACATCTCTGCCTTCTGAGAGCCCAACTTGTAGGGGAGACAGACCCATCATGAAATGGATAATTCAGCTATCCTGAGGGATATAAAGGGGACTCTGGATCCCATGATGGTTATGAAGGGAATGAGGTCCCAGGCCCTCCTAAATTATACCTCTTCTATGCGTCCACCTCCATCCCATCATGAAATGGGTTGAAGGAGAATCAAGGTGGAAAGGTGGGAGAGTTGTCACTGTAGGACAGTTAGGTTTTCTCCAGAACCAGAATGATACAATGTATCCCTCCATCCATCTAACTATGAATGACTTTTCATTGAGCCATGGTACCTGCTTTGAACCAGGCCCTGGGCTGGGTTCCAAAAACAGAGAAGAGGAAGACCAGGCCTCTGTTCCTAGGAGGTCGAAGTCCAGTGGGGGAGATAGACATGCACACAAATGATTTCAATACAGTGTGTATATGTGCTGCCTTTCTTCTCTCTTTCTGTTATCTCCCCTTTGCAGGAAAGAAAAACCCCCTCCCTACAAGTACCCACTCCTGCGGGGCTCGGCCAGCAACTACCCCAACGGCAAAGGGGACAAGAAGAGCTCAGTGAACCACAGAGACCCTTCAAACTCTTTTTAGGGGCACAGAGTCTAGTCAGGTCTTGTGGAGGCAGGAGTGTGCATTTTCTGCTGGGGCATGAAATTAATCACCCTTCCCTAGTTTCCAAGGGTTGTGGGATAACGAATAAGCTAGTGAAGGGGAAGGAAAAAAATGAGAAATTCATCATTGATTTTCCCTTTTACTAATGGAAAATCAATTGTGAGCCTTCAGCTTAAGACTCAGGAACGAAATAGGAGATTCAGACCAGGCGAGTACAGATGCTATTTTCCACAACACAGAGATGCTCACAGAAAGAAGAAACCCTACACATCCCTTTTGAGAGGTCTGACACATCTCAGGTCAGTGCTTTCAAAGCCCCTTTACCTTTTAAAGTTGTATAGTTACTACGGATGGTTACCTTTTAGAATAGGCCATGGTTGTTTACAGTTTTAGAAATGCACTCTCTATATTTGCTGATCCCAGACAACAGCAACAACACATAAAACCCAAAGACAAATGTACTGTTGGGAACAATGGGACAGAATTTTTGAAATCAAAGTGGTCTCAGACATACACTCTATCTATGAGCTGCACGCTTCCTGCCGCCCTCAAATCCCAGCATGCAACTTCAGAAAACTGCTCTGAGAGCTATTTCCCGATGACCTGGGTAGCTGAATTGAAACAGTAGCTCCAAAGACAAAGTGTATTGGTTACTCATTCCAAAAGGTCCCTCATGGTTAAGATCTCCAGAGCCCGGTGTCAGGGATCAAGCCTGGCCACTGAATTGGTGGGCACGGATAATCTATAACCGGGGCAGGCTGACTGCCAGGTAAGAAGATGAAAACGACAAAAGGAGGCCCCTCAAGGCAGGCAGGGATGATAAAATAAAGCAACAGCAGCAGCAATTCCCAAGGTGAGGGAGCTGAACGTTGTGCATTTTTCTAAAGAGTGAAGTGCATTCGTATGATGAATGGGTCCGGGGGAGACCGCTCCCTTCCCGCCTGTGAAGCGGCAGGCTGAGTCACCATGACAGCCTGCTAATTGAAATGACCTCCCAGAAATGAGGATTAGGAGATAGGGAGAGGAAGGCAGGCACAAGGAGAGAGGGCCGTTAGCACAAGTAGCTCCAGTAAGCATTCTTTTGCTCTGGGTTGAAGATTTTCAAAGTGTGCTGCAAAAATGGAGAGCAAAGCTTATTTTCCCTTTGCTTATTGGTTATCAGAAATGATAACAAAGAACCATATGTTAGTTGGCTACAAATTTTGTGTTGTGTATACAGTTTCTCTCCTGGGTTCTCGTTGCCCAGAGGAGCACAAATAAAGTGGTTTATGCAGCTCTTCTGTTCCTCTGAGCTTTCTTGGCACCTTTCCCTTGAGGTCTCTCGCTCTCTCCAGAACCAACCAGCCAACCCAAATGCGGTGTAACCCTCACTTTGCTGTCAGGGAGTCTGTCATCAAGATAAAGAAGAACAGTCAAGACTTGACTTTCCAGTAGTTCCCGTGTCAGAGTGCTGGGGAGTTTAGTTGACTGCAGCCCGCTCAGTGTGAGCCCACCGTGTGGAAGGCCTTTCAGAAATTATAGCATCTCTTGAGTCAGCATCAGTTTGCGTAAAAGAAGAGAGATGATCGTCCAGAACTATTTTTCCCTGGTCAGATCACTTCCGTAACATTGTGACCATATCTAGGCTCCACTTTCTGAAGATTGCATTGGTTAGTTGGATCCCAGGCCACACAAGCAGCAGGCATGCTGGTGGTTTAAGAGGACAGACTGAGAGCCAGGCAACTCTGGGTTCCAATTCTGCATTCAAACCCTGGTTCTGTCTCTTAACACCTGTGCGATCTTGGGCAACTTCTTTAACCTCCCTGAATCTTAGTTTCGTCACCTATAAGGTGGTATTAGTGCTGTCTACCTCCTCACAGTGGTTACGTAGGTTTAATGAACTTAGATAAGGGAAGTGTCAGCAAAGGTGCCCGATGAATGACAGCTATGTTATTTTGGTATGTGACCCGGATGGTAAGTTGTCTGCAAACCATTTCACACCAGAAGCAGATAAGGAGACTGGCGCTGTTCATCCCTGAGATTAAAAATAAGGGGGCGGGGTAGCAAAACAAGGTCATAATCTCTAAAATGTTGAAAGGACATCTTTGACATTCTTTTTGTCCAAAAGAAGTAAACTTATTCTGTTTCGCCAAAAGTATGAACCAAATCCAGGGAGGTAGTCTCGGTGAGACAGATTTCAACTCAAAAATGAGGAAAACTTTCTAGTGAATGGAGTTGCCAACCACTGGATGGGCTCCCTTGGGAGACAGTGAGCTCCCCAACACCAGAGGTATACAAGCAGAATCTGAATGAATATCTGTCATGGAGGAAATAGAGGGGATTCCTTTTCTAGGAGGATGCTGGATGCTCTGTGGCATCACCTCCTAGTCCATAACTCTGGAGAGAAATGACGTGAGGCAGGAGGGTACATTCCTGATGTCGGAGAATGGGGTGTACAGTATAAAAAGTATCATTTAACAGTAAACAAGTGACAGTAAAGGTCTCTGAATTACAACATATGGACTGTGCTAACATTTAGCATTCCTTAAGAGGAAAAAATACATGGCTATAAGGCAGACTGTAGGGTGTGTTTGCAATAGAACCGTCTGCTTCTCTTTATTGGCAGAGCAGAGAAGAAAGGGCAGGCCAGGAGACCAGGGGTTGCCAATGGACCTTCCCGTGGACTCGGCCTGCTCAGCGACTCCTCTGGCTTTCCTGGACCAGGTTATACCTATGTTCTCAAGTTAGAGGGAAGGGTTTTAGCCCTGAGGTGGAGAACAGCACCAACCCAGTAGATGAACCAGCCAGAAGCTACGAGCCCACCCAGCTCCAGCAGGGGGCGCTCTAGCCCCTTCTCTTCCCTGCCCGCTTCCTCCTCAGGATGGAGCCGCAAGTGGGTAGAACCAGCTACCAAACCAGCGTTCTGAGGAGAGCGAGAGACGACTATGCAAAAATGAAGGGGGGAAGGGGGAGGGATGCTCTGGGCCTCTGCCTGGCTCTCACACAACTCTCCATAAGCAGTGCCAGTTTTGCTCAGCATCAGTCCAGAGGCTCAGAGACAGGACTAACGGTCTGCTTACCCTCAAAAGATGTGAAGGACAAGCTGGAGGCCACCCAGATTCTTTGTGCTGATGCCCAGAGCAGAGGCGGGGGCTTTGCAGCAGCAGGGGGAGCTTTCCCGACTGCCTTTGAATGCAGGGAGGGGCACGGGGTGAGCTTTATCCTTTCCCTGTAATTCAGTAACACACCCGAGACTTGCCTGAGAGCACCCCAACTCGTTTCCTAAGCAGTAAGAGCAGTGCCAACCCTGGAAGTCTAGAGTGACCAACATTGGTTGAGCATCAATTCATACATTTACAAATATTTATGGAACGTTTATTGTGTGCCAGGAATTGTGCTCGATGCCTTTGCATCCGTTGCCTTATTTGATATTCCCAGCAGTTCCTTGAGGTGAGTATCATTTTCTCCATTTCCCAGGTGAGAAAATTGAGACCCGTAGAGGTAAAATCCTTTGTTCACGTTTGTATGGCTAGTGAGAACCTGGATTCAAATCCAGCTCCCTTTCCACTGCTCTACACTGGGCCCTCTCCATTTGTCTCCAGGTAAAATCAGGTCAAAAACAGGATACAGGTGAAAGCAGAATAACAAGTAAACAATGGCATCACTTAGAGGTAGTGGGGGGTCAGGGGGAGGCGAAGGGAGCGTGTAAGTTTCCAGGTTGGCGTATGTGTAAGGATTGCAGGACTTTCTAGCACCTGCTGCTGAAACCCTGCCTTCTTCCCAGCTCTCATTGCCACGCACCTGTCTGAGTCCCTGCTGGGCACTCCAGCAGGGTAGGCATGGGGCGAGGAGCCCATTTATCACTTGACACGCAGAGGCTTCTAGATCTTCCAGGGCCCCTGGAACCTCAGCCAGGTAGTCATCGCAGGGCCCATCCTGGCCCCTCTGGGTTTCTGACCCCAGGCAGGTGATCTAGTCCAGGTTCCATATCCCGTCCTCCTTCTGGAGTGTGTGAGCTGAGCCCACTGTGCCTCTCAGTTCTTGTTCAGTATTCGTCCTCTGAGCCCCGCCTCCTGAGCACTTTGAGGGCACAAAGGTTAGAGGTCCTCTCCCTTGTGACTCAGCCCAGCCAAGGGACCACCACGGCAGGTGGAATAGGGGGACATTATAACGTAATAGGAATAGCCTGGCTTTAAAAAGTCAAACAAACCAGAAATCCCAGCTCTTCTGTTAACTAGCTGTATGGCTCTGGGCAGAGTTTAACCTCTCTAAGCCTCAGAATCTTCATCTATAAAATGAGAACAATAATACCTACCTCCCACAGTTATTGTGAGGATTAAGTATAATAACATCTACGTCTAGCATAGTGCTGAGTTAATGTTGTGTAGTGCACTGAAACACTTGTCAAGAGGGCAGATCTCATGGTAAGTGTTCTTGTAACAACACAAACAAAGACAAAATAAAAGGGAAACACAAGGAAACTTGGAGGTGATGGCTGTGTCTGTTACCTTGATTATGGTGATGGTTTCACAGGCATTTGCAAATGTGCAAACTCATCAGATTGTATACACTAATACGTGCAGTTTTTGTATATCAATTATTCCTCCATTAACGCTGTTCAAAAACATATAACAACATCTAGGGAATACCTGGCAGAGAGTAGAACTCTTTCCCCAAACCACCCCAACCCCTGCCCACCTCTCACCTGCTTGCTAGGGTTAGAATTCCCTTTTCTTGAAGCAAAAGCTTTTTCACTCTCAGATGAAGTACAGACAGAAGTACATCCCCTTACTGATTAGAGGACAGGAGTGAGAGAAGTGTCCAGAAAAACGACAGTCACACTGAGAGACGGGGCAAGGAGCTAGGTCTTATTCATCATCGTGGCCTCAGCACTTAACACAGATCATGTGGCAGAGTGTGTGCTCAGTGAGTGTGGAGTGAACAATTGTGTGTGTGTGGGCAGGGGGGGCGTAGTCCAAAAGCCCTGGACCCTTGAGGGAGAGGAAAGAGGCTTTGCAAGTTGGGGCTCTGAACAGGTGGGAAGGTGGTGCTGGACACGGTGTGCGCCACACCCTAACTGAGGCAGAAATGACAAGACTAAAGAGAGAAGGGGGTATAGATTCTCCAAGACACTGTGTTTTATTAAAACAACACAAAAATCTTAGGATTTATGAGGTGCTCTTCCTATGTCATTTTTGGTCGGCATGCGACTTCTCAGGGGTCGTCTCTATGAAGTTTTCACGGCCATACACCCTGCCGCTGAAACTCAGGGCCTCCCTGGGGCACGCGCATCTCTGTCAGCTCTCCCTACTCTCACTGGACTCAGGGGCAGGCTGGACAGGACTTATCGTCTCCCTTTTGCAGATGAGGAAACAGAGATCGGTGCACTTCAGTCCGCTGCCCGTGGTCCACAGCTGGTGGGTAACTAGGACAGGACCTAGGCACAAACGTGACTCTGCCGCACCCCACTGCATCTCAGTTCAACCCCAAACCTCAGTGCTCAGCCTCCTCAATTCAGAAGGTCACTGCTATGATGCCTCATATGGCTCCTAATGCTTAAAAGTTGCTTGACCCCCAAAGACCTGGGATCTATTTTTGTCTGACCCCATGTCGATCTTTACTCCACATCTGCTGCTTTCCCTGGCATCAGCTGTCTTGGTTGATGTCTTCTTTTTCCACCTAGTTGCCGAGGCTAGAAAACTTCCTCTTGTCATAATGCCCTCCTCTCCCTCCCCAGACACAGCCAGCCAGTCACCATGGCCCATTCCTTCTGCCTTGGTGATATGTCTGTCTTCAAGCAGTTTAATGGACTGGCTTTGAAGTCAGATGGACCAGAGTTTCAATCTAGGCTCCAGCACTTGCTATTTTTCTCTTGTGAATCATGTAAAGCAGAGTTTACTTTCCTCATCTTTAAAGTGAGGAGATAATATTTACTGGAAGAATTGTTGTGCGTCTTCCTTCCTCTGCCTTTTCCAATCTCTCCCTTCTATTCACTCCCCCCATCGTCTCCTACCTGGACTGCTGTAACGGCCCCTCATTGACCTCCTGCCTCCAGATGCTCTCCTGCTAACCCACTCTCTCTCTCTCTCTCTCGAGGAGCTTCCAGGATCTCTGTAAAACAGGACCCCACGTTTATGGCACCTCTTTCAAATTTTGTGAGCAGGAGCCTGGATATCATTCCACTTCTGTGCCCTTCACACCTCCCTTCTGATCAGCTGCCACTTCCCGCTGGTTCTGCCTGCTCAGCGTCTCTCATATCCATCTACCATCTCTACTCTTCTTACCTAAGAAAATCCTTCTTTTAGTCAAGACTTAGCTCAAACACCCTGACCCCATGCATCCTTTTCTTGTATCCCCCAAGACACTTTGCTTCTTTATCTAATTATCAGTGATTTCACTCACATGATCGTCACCTTCCCACTGTCAATCAGTTTCTTTGAGAGCAGAATTGGGTTTTATTCATCTCCATACCTCTCGTAGCCCTAACACAGTTCCAGACATGTCAGAGGCTCTCTAACTGGAGCAGAATAGAAGAAGGACTGAAGCCCAAATCCAAAGGTCCTTCTGGAGCTTATCCTAATGTCTGGGGCCTAATTACAGACTTACCTTCCCAAAGCATGGACCTCTCTGAGACAGTCCACTGCTCAGACTTCCATGGCCCCCTTACCCACAGAATTAAGTCCCAACTCAGTATGAAAGGCCACACAGCGTAGTAGAGTGCTTGCACTTGGAGTCAGAAGTCCCGGATGGGCTTCAAGGCCCCACTCTCCATGGAGAGATGGATGAGGTAGATTTGCTTCATTTCCAGTCCTTTCTTGGAGGCCAAATTCTTTTTCAGAGCCCAAGGCAATTATATCATTTTTCTTATAACAATAAAAACAACAATTGTTGCTGCTGCTGTGGCTACTGTTGCTGCTGGTGCTACTGCTACTACTGCCACTGCTAAGGCTACTACTACTTCTACTACCACTGCTACTACTACCACTATTACTGCTGCTACTACTACCACCACTACTACCACTACTACTGCTGCTACTGCTACTACTACTACTACTAATACCACCACTACTGCTACTACTACTACCACTACTACTACTGCTATCAGTACTATTACTTCTACTACTGCTGCTACTACTACTCCCACTGTAACACTGCTAGTGCTACTACTACTACCACTACTACTACTGCTACTGCTGCTATTACTACTACACCATTGCTACTAATACTACCACTACTACTACTGCCAGTGCTACTACTGCTATCAGTACTATTACTTCTTCTACTGCTGCTACTACTACTCCCACTATAACACTGCTAGTGCTACTACTACTACTACTACTACTGCTGCTGCTGCTGCTATTACTACTACACCATTGCTGCTAATACTACCACTACTACTACTGTCACTGCTACTGCTACTACTGGTGCTGCTACTGGTACAACTACAACTGCTACTACTGCTGATCTGCTACCACCACCACCACTACTACTATTTCTGCTACTGCTACTCCTGTTACTGCTACCACTACTACTATCGGTGCTGCTGCTACTAATACTGCTACTGCTACTGGTATTGTTGTTAATCTACTACTCCTACTGCTTCTGCTACTGCTGCTACTATTACTGCTAATACTGCTATTACTACCACTGCTATTGCTACTACTGTTATTGCTAATTTGCTGCTGCTGCCGCTCTGCCCTGACTGCGTGCCTGCTCAGCTCCAGGCCCTGCACTGGCTGCTTTGTCTTACATGAGCTCACAGAATCCTCTCAACACCCCTATGAAGCAGGTGTTATTCCCTGATGTGGAGACAGAAGCTCAGAGAGGGAACCTGTCCACAGTGGCACAGCTGATACGAGGAGGAGCCTGCTGACATCCAAGAATGCCGGCCTTCTTTCCCTTTGCCCGCAGCCTTTCTGCGTACGGTACCAAGACGGGTAAAACGATAAATATTTAATGCGAGTTGTGAAGAGCCTCGGCCTCAGGGAGCTCACGGGTTCATTTTTGCTCCTGTCCATGACCTCATTTTGCCTGAGTCCCTGAGCCTGGCTCCAGGCGTTCTCCTCTGCAGCTGGATGTCCCTGCACGTCCCCAGGCCTGAGTCTCTTCTTACCAGGAAGAGCTGGCGCTACCCTCTGAGCTGTAGGAACGAGACAGACATTTTGCCAGGGATGAGATGGGCTGGTGCAGGGGAGGCCTAGCCCCTCCATTAACCCACCCCTGTCCTTACTCTTGCATTAAACATCAGATACTGGTCACCAGCTAGAGGGCGTGTTCCCACTAAATATCCCAAAGACGTCCTCTTCCTCTGCTCCACCCGCTTCCCACCCCCAGGATTCAAATTGTAAAGCCAGAGGATTTAATGATATGGCCATTAGGAAACGTAGTTCTGCTCTCAGCTCTGATACTGCCTGGCTGTGTGACATTAAGTAAACCTCTTGCCCTGTCTGAAGTTACCCCAGAGCTTCAGCTGGTTTTAACTTCTTACTCTTTGATGTGAGGACATAATCCTCAACCAACCTACTCTCAAGAGTATCATGAGGATCTGAAGAGAGGATAAATAGGAAAGTACTGAATTTTGAAAAGTATTTTCCAATATTTCCTCCCTTTCTTCTGAGACCTCATAAAGGCCCCCACTTGGTCCGTGCCTTGCCTTTGACTGGATTGTCCTGTCATTAATTCGTCCAACAAAATTTATTAAACATCTTGTGTTTGCCAGGCACTTCCCATTTCTTTCTGTTGCCCTGATTCCTACCTATCCTTCAAGACCCCTCCTCAGGGAAGTCCTGCTGGCCTCCCAGCCCTTGCAGGTGACTCATCCTCCGAGCTTCTGGAGAACTGTTGTCTAAATGTCTCATTTGGCACTTAGCAATTACTTTCATATTTCGCTTTTCTGTATGTCAGCTCTGTCTTCTCAACTCAACTTTGTATTGTTCTTGGGGTGAGATGAATAGAGATGGCAAAACCCAGCCTTACTCATTGCTCAGGTCCCATAGCCCAGCACAAGACCAGGCAGAGAGTAACCATTCACTGAGAGCTGGCAGGTATTGCTGCTGCTGCTGAGAATGAGCATGAAGATGCCTGCTCCGAGCAGGACATTTCCGTGAGGCTGACGCCCTCCTCCTCCCCATCCCTCCACAAGTTCATAAATAAGGGCAGCCCCTTAAACTTCTGGGCAAAGTGGAGCAAACCTAGCTTACAGGCCCATATAGAAAGCTGACAAAACTTCAATACCAAGAGCATCTATGAGAGAGAAAAAGAAAGGAGAGAGATGGGGAGAGGCTGGGAGAGGTGAAAGACATAAATTGACCTGATGGATTTAGGTGGGTATGTGTGTACTAGCATATTTGCATTATATGTGAGGCTTTTGTGAGTAGCTTCTTTATGTTTGGGTGGGAAAATGCATGAGTTTGTGTAGTTGAGAATGCTTGTGTGTGCGCATTGCTGAGGATTGGACAGCAGCAGATCATTGTCAATTCTAAGCAGTTTTTACATCACTCCTGGTCAGAGGTCCTGGGTTAAGTTTCTGTTTGAAATTCTATCCAATCTCCTGACATTTCATCCGTATTACTGGGGTCACCGCTCTGCCCAGCCTCCCTGGGACTGTGCTCAGCAGGATGTCAGGGCCACCTCTCTTCCTTCCCAGTCCTAGTGAAGGCTGACACTGACTCCAGCCGGGCCAGTCCCTGGGGTGGGGAGCTGGCCAGGAGCCCTTCCCTGACTGTCAGCAGGTGATCTCGTGTTTATATCTCTTTCCTGTATCTCAGTCTTCGTGTTCCTGTCTGTCCTTTTCCTTTCCTCCTTTAGGCCAGTGTTGACTAAAGATTGAAAAAACAACTGTGGTGATATGTGGGCGAGACTGCATCCTTAACACCCCAGTGCCTCCCCAAGTTGTTCCTGGAGAGCTGGATGCCCTGGTTCCAAAGTGTTCACTTCTGTTCCATTTTAGAAGCCCTCACCCGGGGCCTGCTCCCAACTAGGCTGAGTACTAGGTGGTGGTAGGAGTGGAGGGTTTGAGGCTGTGAAATACACACTTCACTGCTGTGGCCCAAAGAGCAGCTCCAGGGGGCTTGACACCTTGACTTTGTTGAAATGCAAATATACTGGATGGGAGCTTTCAAACATTAATCTAAGTCTACCTTAATTTGTTCTGTAGTAAGCTTAACATCCATTCATTCCTTCTTTTATCCATTCATCCATTCACCCTTAGGCAGACCACATGTTTGGTTAGAAAGAGTGCTACCCCAGAAACCTGGATTTAAACCTGATTCAGCTGCTCTCATCTTCCCTCTTTGAACCTCAGTCTCACATGCAGAATAGAATTAAGAATGAGTGCTCTTCCTAATTCATGGAAGTACTTACAAGAACTTCAGGGGAAATGGATGTAGTGGGAAAAGGGAGTAACCTTCTCCGAGTTCCTACCGTTACTGCCCAAGGGGGGTTGTCTGCCCAGCACAAGACATGCCAATAGTCAAGAGGCAAGGTGGTGGGAGAGAAAGGGTTTTCTATTACAGCTTGCTAGCAAGGTGGAAGATGGCTGACTAATGTCTGAAAGAACCATCTTACAGAACAGACTACAGGCCAGTTACATAGGGGGCTGGCCTCCAGGTCAGGGAGACATCTGGTCTCCGGATGGGGGCCTCCATCTGATCTCCACGTGGGGCAGACATCTCGTCTTAGTTCCTGATAGTCTTTTGGTTTACTGGATATGCATCAGAGACGCAGAGACCGGAGCAATACCCTGATCTTTCAATTGTCATTGATGATGGCTATCAGCATAGACTTTCTGCCTGGGGGTCATCACATTCCTAAGAAACTCAAAAGAACCAAGTTATCAACTTATAGCCGCTGGAAGGGACCATGAAATCTACAGAGCATGTCTGGGTTAGCTAATCAGAGGTCATTCAAAGTTACAATATGATTTCTCTTCTACAATATGGCTTCCCCGTGTCAACCTTGTGTTGAGCCAGTATCACTACTAGAGGTCAACACTTAGCAGGCATCCATTCTACAGCCACACAATAGGAGGAGACTAGGGTGAAGGACACGGACCTTGAAAGGATTCATTAAAAAGAGCCTGAACTAGAAGCAAAAATATCTGGGATCTAATCTGAGTCTACTAGCATTTCTATAATTTTAGAAGCGTCACTCTCCCTCTCAAAGCCTCAGTTTGCCTGTCTGTAAAATGAGCCTGTTGAAGGATGTGATCACTAAGAGCTTCTACAGTTCTGCCATTCAGGGGTTCTAGGAACTGCTCCTCTAACCCAATTGCCTGGCCTGAAAGATGATCTCATAGCGACCTTGAAAAGCATGTCAGGTTGCTGGACCCTAATGCTGTCGGCAGAATGCCTAGGTAGTAAATTTTCATACTCAGCTCAGTGGCTCTGGTGGTGACACCAGCCTCCCAGAGACTCTCTCTATCCTCAGATCTGATGCTGCACCAGAGGCCTCTGGAGAGATGAGACCAGCGGGTGACACAGCAAGCCTTGCATACAGAAGGTGCAGTGCTGTGGACCTAATTAACATCACCGTGTAATAGATACTGTGGAGCACGCCTGAGCTGCCAGACAGAATGAATAAAGCAGTGTTTTATCTTAAGTGTTGGTTAACAGTGAGTAACAAATAGACTTGTGCATTATTTGCTACACTTCACTGCCCAGACCTGCTACGGCTGCCCTAGACCCCGTGAGAAGGCACACCCTGATTTCAAGGGTGTGCATTATAAATTGCTTGTCAAGCAGCTGCAGGACTGGGACCCTGACCGGATAGAACATGTAGAGAGGCAGGCGCAAGAGTGTGGACAGATCCAGCTGAGATCCAGCTCTGCTACTATGTAACCTTGAGCCATCTCTATGAACCTCAGTTTCCTCGCATAACATGGGATTAATTAATGCCCGGGTCCCAGGAGGTTTGTGAAGAATAAATGACATGATGTGGATAAAGTCCCTAGCAAATGGCAGTGTCCCTACAAAGGTAGCTATTATTATTTGTCACATCCCCCTTACTCTAATGCTCAGCATTTCTAAGGCAGTCCACCAAGCCAATATGCTGGCACACACTTGGAAGCTGTGGTGCCTCATTGTAAATGGATAATGAGGTGACGGTGTCTTTCTGCAGCAGCAGCAGGTGGTCATTTGTCCACCTACAACAGTGTCCTCCTCTCCTCTCATTGTAATATCATCAGTCTTTCATTCATTCATTCATTCATACTGCCTGTCAAGGTATCTTAGTTTAGGTTCTTTCAAAAGCAGAGACTGGGACAAGGAACTGACAACAAACAGCTTATTTGCCAGATGCTACCCAGAAGCAGAAGTAAGAGAGAGGCATAGTGAGACAGAGCAGGGGGAAAACCCAGTAAAGTATGTTAATGAGCTAGTTACCACTGAGGGGGAGAGGCCTCAAATTCCCCTTCACTTCCCCATTGCTCCTCTATGAGGCTGATCCCCGAGACAGCTGAGGTCCACTTGGTAAGGGATGCTGGCCAAGTGCATGGAACTGTCCACCATGGCTGTGCTGAAATCAGGTGAGCTGAGGAGATATGCAGCAGGCAGTACAAGCATCTGCTGCATATGGATGTGGGAGGGTTGAGTGAGGCATGAGTGTCTTGTCTTTGCTATCACATTGCTGGGAAGTGTGGTAGGGACAGTGTCTGAGTTAACTCTGCATTGCAAGAATCTAGCACAGTGCCTGCAGAGTTGCATACCCAGTGATTATTTGGTGAGTGAAAGGGTGGATAGATGGATGGATGGATGGAAGGATGGATGTATGACTGGATGTATGGATGGATAGATGGATGGATGGACAGGTGGATAGATGGACATATGGAGGGATACATGGGTTTTCTCCTTTGTAAGACTAATTTCTCCCTACAAACGGTGTGGTTAAATGGAGGTTTGGGGAGGTTGGATGCAGATGAAGTTTGATGTACAGGGGTGAGCAACATAGGGCCGAGGCAGATAAGTCAAAGAGCCCTCAGAAGTAATGAATCTAGAGCTAGGTCAAGTGAGCTGGGCCAAACTGGCCGTTGATGCTGAGCCTGTTGATGGAACTGCCCAACCTGGTACTCCAGCTTGGAATCAACACCACAAATGGGAGCCAGAAGAGCAGGTGAACTGAAATTGTGAAGAAATATATTCTCAGAGCAGGATCAGAGGGGGAGCGCCCCAGAGAGCCGGTAGCCTGAAGCCTGGACTCAAAGGATCTCAGATTTAGACACTCCATAGGCCTTTGCAAAGCCTTGCCCATATTTACTGTCAACTTAGATATTGCATGAAAGCTGAATTTCCTTTTAATAATTAGTGCATTTGACCAGGAAAAAGGAAATCAAAAACAAAGTGAGATTTTATACAGTTTTTAGACATCGTTTTTTAATTGTAGTTGAAATCTTGAAGTTAAGATAATTTCTGTTAACGTTGCCTTTTTCCTGATTATGAACGTAATACTGTTGGTTTGGAAAATTTTGAAATTTGAAAAATAGGAAAAAGCATGAAGAAAATAACTTACCATCGCCAAGGTATAAATAACTTTTAATGTATTTTTAATGCCTTTGCAAGGAAATTGAGGTAATTTTATATTTTCAGTTTTAGAATTTTCTCCCACTGATCTCCGAGCTAGATCGTATAGTGTATAGTTTTCATGTACAAGTCTTCATGTCCTTGAATACTCTTCGCAAACATTAGTTTTTACTGATTGTGTGATGTTCTTTCATTCAGATAAAACCTAATTGATTTACCTATCCCCATTTTGCTGGACATTTTGGTCTTTTCTCATTTTTTGCTATGATACATTTTGCTGGTATGAACAGAAGTATGCAAAACCCTTCATATGCAATATGTCCTTTAATCTTCCCTATAAACCTGGGGGGGGGGCACTATAGAGATTCTCTTTTCACAGGTTAGGAAACTGAGGGTCTGAGAGGAGTTCAGTGGTTTGTCAAAGGTCACTGTCTTAGTTCAGGTTCCCCAGAAACAGATCCTGAGTTAAGGACCCAAGTACAAGGGATTTACTTAAGAAGAGATCTCAAGGAAAAAGTAGGGAAATGGGAAATGAGACGAGGAAGGTGGGCAGCCAATGTAATGTGCGTTTTCAAGCAAGTTGCTAGGGTGGATAACCAGAGCTTAATCCTGCTGGGGAAACCCGGGAGCCAGTGTAGACTCATGTCTCAGAATCATCTGACACGAGGCGTGAGGGAGCTGGGTATTTTTCACCAACTCCAATCCATCTTGGCTGAGGCTGCTCCCAAGGAGCCCGAATTCTCTGTCACTTCTAGACTGTTGTGGGGGAGGGGGCAAGGCAGGCTCTGGCGGTTACATAAATGCAGCTGCTGGCAGCCAGAAGGTGGGCAGGGTTCCCTGCAGTGGTGAGGGCATGGGGATAAGGTTGGCACTGCCCAGGGCCGCTGAGGTCAGTCACACAGCTACAGACTGTCAGAACCAGGATTTGAATGCAGATGTGCCTAACTCCAGAGCCCGTACCTTTAATGACCCAGCTTTGCAAAGAAATGAAACCTCCTTGTGACCTTGGGCAAGTCACCTCATCTCTCTGAGCTCCAGGATGGGGATGCTGCTATCTGCCATAACTGACTCAGAGCACTGTCATGAGATGACAGCATGGACACGTCAGCACTTTGATCATCAAGTAGGCCATCATTGGTTCAGCATTACTGACCATTCCCATCAGGCAGGGAGGAATCTCATCAGGCAGCCAGTCAGTGCTTTCCTGATGATAGCTGATTAAAAGAAATTAATAGGAGATGGGCCGGTTCCCTGAGTTTATTAGAGGAATAGTTTTCTAGATTAATTGCATAGTATGCAATGTACACATGGCTCATTGAAATAAAGTCCTTGAGGAACTTTGGAACATTCCATTTTTCTGGCAAGAGGGAGACAAATACACAATTGCTCATCCCTATGCACTGACAGTCTCCAGGTCTGGATTCTTCCAAGAGGGAGTTTAATTGTTCCATAAGCTTCAAACTCAAGGGCTTCTCAATGCTAACCTCCTGACGAGCTACATTAAAGGAAAGATGACAATGATGCCAGTTGACATATTTATTGAATATGGGGATCCCGAAGAAGTCGATGCAGGCTGCTCATGCCAATGAGGTTACAGATGGGAAGTCAGTGTTGCTGCAGCCCTCCCACCTGACTGAAGTTCACACTCAAGGTAAGGTCAAGACAAGCTGGAGATCTGAACCCTGGTCTGGCTGACTTCAAAATGCATGTTTATTCTTTAAGACCACCTATGTGTTCTCTCCTGACAAAGATGTTTTACAGCTTTACCGACCACTAGAAAGCAAGTGGGAGTTTGTGCACAGAATCATTCCTATGTGGCAGCTACCAATACCAGGATTGATTTCTATGCCCTGCCCCCACCCTAGTGCAGGTCTGTATAAGCATTTTTCTAGACTTTTTTTGGTAGTACACAACATAAGTTAATATTTCAAAGGTTTGGGTTTGTAAAATTATCGTGTTTACTCCTAGGGACTAAAGCTGTAAGTCAAGTAGCTTTCACCAGGTGAATGATGATGTCAACGTCTCCAACATCTTCTCCTCCAAATGCCGGGAGACTTACGTATGTTCTTAATCCTCCCCACGACCCTGAGTGGAGGGTACTACAATCCCCATTTTGTGGCTGAGGAGTTGGAGACAGAAGGAGTGACATGCCCAGAGCTACATCACTAGTGAGTGGTAGGGGGAGGATTCAGACTCACTTCAGCCTGGCTGCAAAGCTCAAGCACTTTGACACCAGGACGCTGCCTCCAACTGTCCGGATGTTCCCCAGCCTCAAAAGGCAGCTTTAAAACCCACAATTGCGCCAACAATTCCAGATCCTCATCTCTAGCCTCATACCATCTCAGAAATTCAGATTCATAGAGTCAGTTGATTACCAGGCATCTCAGACTTAAAAGGGATTTTTAATTCCCACGTATTTTTTGCCCTGCCTCAAATGTCCTTCTCTGTTGGTCTTTCTTATCCATGCGAAAGACGCTGCCATATGATTGTTGGAGCTAAAAATTTTGTTGTCGTTCTGATGCCTCCCTTTTGATTCTTCATATCTAATACATTAATACTCCTACACAATACACCCAAAATTTATCTACCTCCCTCCATCCCTCTATGGCCACCTCAGAGCAAGCCACCAGCATCTCCAGCCTGTGTGAATGCAAAACCTTCCTAAGGATCCTGCTCGCACCTCCACTCCCCTGCAGTCCATTCTCCACACACAGCCAACGGGTCCTTTTTAAAAAACAGAAATCACATCATCTGCTACAGAATGAATGCTTGTGTCTCCCCCCAAATTCATATGTTGGAACCTAATCCCCAACGGGATGGTATTAGGAGGTGAGGCCTTTGGGAGGTGCTTAGGTCATGAGGCTAGAGCCCTCAGGAATGGAAGTACTGCTCTTATAAAAGAGACCCCACAGAGCTCCCTGGTCGCCCTCCTCCACGTGAGCACGCCCCCAGAAGGCCCATCTGTGAACCAGGAAGTGGGCTTTCACCAGTCACTAGATTTGCTAGCATCCTGATCTTGGACTCCCCAGCCTCTAGAAGTGGGAGAAATAAATCTGTTGTTTATAAGCCACTCAATTTATAGCATTTTGTTGTAGCAGCCCAAATGGACTAAGACATCATCATTTCCCTGCTGAGAGCCCATTTTTTTCCCCACCACACTTAGATCAAAAAACTTTCAAATGGGTCACCTGAAACTTGCACATCTTAGCTTCTCAGCAATGACCCTACACGACGTGGCCCCTAACTGCCTCTCACACCTCTACTCTCACCACACCCCCCTTGTCCTCTATGCTCCGGCCACGTTGGCCTTCTTCCCACTTCTCAAACATGCCGCATTCATTCAGATTTAGGGTTATTACACTAGCTGTTCCCTCCCCTCGTTGCTGCTTACGTGTATCCTCCTCAGAGAGCTTTTTCCTGAATACTAGCTGGTCCACTCCAGCATGCACGTGTCTTGCCAGGGCATTCAAACAACCTGCCACTTCCTGCTCTTCAGGTCCATTTATTGGGATGTCACAAATACGGCGGACCAGTGTGACCTTCCATGGACTGTCCAAACAATCAAGGCCCCTCCAGACTGTGTTGTAACAGAGAACGGAAGCGTTAATGCAGCTCTGAGGCAAGACTGAATATGTACTGCTGTCCTAAGGGAATGCACTGCCTTCTGATTCTTTCCTATAATCGAGATTAAAAGAATGCATTTACCAGGTCAGTAGCCCATATCCAAGGCCAGAGGCTGTTTTGATGTGTTCTAATAAACATCGTGTATAACCACAATAAGGCTATCCTTTGGTTATTTCACAGTAATCCACCATAATCATCCCCTTTTGTTCAGGTGTCAGAATGGTAAATTAAATGGGAATATAATGAGGACTACTACTCCTATATCTTCTAAGTCTAACATCTACCATTCCAATAGAATCAGTATTGCTTTTGATTTATTATCTTCTGAGGGGTGGTAGCATTTCAGGGGCATGCACTTTCCTTGTCCCACCATAATGACTCTTGCTCCACAGATCATGAAATGAACATGAGATTTTTGCCAGCCGCCAAGTATATCCATCTCAATTATATATTCGGGTCCCAGGGAAAAGACCACATTGGATCTACTACGAAGTGGATCAGGACTCAATTTATCCTGGCTTCCCTAGACCTCCATTCTATAAAGAAGTCATATTGGCACTTGGGGTTTTCTGGAAACATATCAGCTCAGATCCTCTATTTAGCAGCCCTCAGAAGAGCTGGGTCCTCCTCACTCTCTGGTATTCAGTACTCTGGAGAGTGGCCATAGGTCCCTTTGGAGAAAGATTGGGTGAAACACAAAAGTATATGCTTCCTGGTGTGGTAGGGTCCTTCCTAAAGGGACCTGGCTCCTGCCTTCATCACTGAGCTCTGGATATGAGAATTGGCCCAAGTCTGGAAACCGGGCAAGTGATCATGATTTTTCCTTCTGGCATCTGACATCAACCTTCTGCTTTCCTGCTCCCAATCTTTTTTGGTTAAGTCAAGAAAAACCTTCATTGTCTGCCATTCATCTCACCACTTTGCCACAGAGCCCTGTGGGTCAGTGCCATGTAGTCATCATTGTGGCTTTGCTGCCTGTTATATAATCACATCGACCTTCACTTTGATGGGTAAGTGTTAAACTTAGTCTCTGTTATTCCAGAATTCTGTCACACTCATTAATATTAGGGACAGTTTCAAAGCAGTGTCCCCTACTATTACCTCAGTCAACAGAGGACAACCTACACTGACCTCTCACGGATGCTGGGCCCTTTTCACAGGCACATTGCTCCCTGTCTTCACCAAGGCAGTCCTCAGGGTCCTCAGAAGGAACACAATCAGTTGATGGGGCTCAGATTTCGATAACATCCATTTTAGCACTGACCACGTCTTTGCACCTTTTGGCCCTTTTTCAATACTTTGCCAAGGCAGTCCTAGCATCTTTCCTCATTTACTACAGGCCATCATGTGTGTGTGTGTGTGTGTTTTCAAGATTAAAGGAGCCATAAAGCAGCATATTAAGACTGGCTTCACGTGTCTTTTCAGAATGCTAAACACTAAGTCACAGGTTAATGCCCCCATATTGATAAACTCTCTTATCCACTCTTATATTCAACTATCATCCTCAACCCGCATTACACTAGTCCCTCAGGATGCATTCCCAGATGTGTATGTTTAGTTTTCAGTAGTGCATATTAACCAGGTGAATAATCCTTTTGTCCTTTAAAGCTTGTCCTTTGAAAAGAATCAATAAAATCAATAAACCTCTGGCTAGACCCATCAGAAAAAGAAGTGAGAAGACACAAATTACCAATATCAGGAATGAAAAAGAGGATACAAGTACAGATCCTTGAAATAATAAAGGATAATAAGGAAATAATATGAATCACTTTATGCCAATAAACTTGACAAATTAGATGAGATTCAAAAATTTCATGAGACACACGAACTACCAAAGCTTCCTCAGCAAAGGAATGGATCACGCAAATCGTTCTGTACCTAGTGAAGAAATTGAATTTAGAGTTTAAAACCTTGCCACAAAAGAAACCTCCCACTCCAGGCCAGAATGGTTTCACTGGTGAATTCTGTCAAATATTTAAGGAAGAAATAATGTAAATTCTCCAACAATTCTTCCAGAAAATAGAAGTGAAGGCAACATTTCCCAATTCATTTTATGTGGCTAATATTGCACTGATTAAAAAAAATCCAAAGGCATTTAAGGAAATAAAACTACAGATCAATATTTCTTATGAATACAGACATAAATATCCTTAATAAGAGTTTTGCAAATCAAATACAGCACTACCTCGAAAAAATGAGACATGTTGAGCAAGTCAGGTATATCCCTAGAATGCAGTCTTGGTTTTTAACATTTGAAATTAGTTACAATTCACTATATTAGTAGGAAAAAAAAGAAAATCCATGTGATCCTCTCAAAGGATGCAGAGAAAGCACTGATAAAAATTCAACTTCTATTCACGGTTAAAACCAAAAAATAAAAACCTCTCAGCAAACTATCAGAAAACCTGAACAAGGACATCTAGTGTGGGTTTTTTCCACTCAATAGCTCTAGAAACAATGACAAATCCAGGAGCAGTGAGCATCACTGGTGCCCGTATTGTGATCTTGAAATACCATGTCTCACCAAAAGAAACCAGCACATCTCAGAGAAAAGGCTGATTCTGGGACTGAGGCAGGAAACATGCTAGGTGAGCCTGGAACATCTTGTCATACCAGAGAGCAAGAACCCTATCAAATTCGACTGGATCCAGTCAAAAGGACTCAGGAGTCAACTTACGGGGCTCCCAGTGGTGAAAGAAGGAACAATTTGAGCTTCAGTAAGGATAGCAACTACAGAGGCTGGAAAACACTAAATGTGTTTACACATATTATTAGTTCATTAAAAAAAAAACATCTAGTTCACTTTTGTAAAACGATAGGAAACCTCATTATCTTACAAAACTCGTTATCTTGAAAACTGGTAAATAGAGGGAAAGAATGAAAAATTTATCTTGTCTTTCCTGTGTGAAGTGGAAAATGTGCTAACATCAAAAATAGAGAAAGCTAGACATTATGTGCCTTCTGTTGAAAGAATACAACACCACTTATATTTTGACCAAAAAAAAAATTTAACCTGAATTTGATCAAGCCCCTACATTGAACTACTAATTTTCATGAAATACAGAGGACAGAGGAACATATTAACCTGCACTATGAGGAAGCAGATAAAATCCAGATTTAGGTCATCCAAAGGCCAAATAACCTAGGTTCTTCCACAAATAAGTTGCAAGTAAAAAGTTGGAGGAGGAGGGAAATTTTAGACTTAAGACACTTATAAAACATAAAAAATAGGCAAAATTAACCTGTATTACTCAGAGATTCACCCTAAATGATAAAACTGTAAAGAAACACAGGAAGTCGTAACTACAGAAATTAAAGATAAAGGTTACTGTGAGAGGGGAAGGAGGAGGCTGTGATTGGGTGGAGTGAATGGAGGACTTTTCAGTTAGCTGGCAAAGTTCTATTTCTTGACCTTGATGGTATTTACAAGGGTATTTGCCTTAAAACAATCCATTAAGCTATATCTTTATTTCATGTGGCTTCCTATATCTGTTTTTTATTTTATAATAAAAAGTGTTTTTTAAAAAAGCTGCTAGGTGGAAAATGATTTGAGTGGGAGAGGATATTTGTGCATATATAACCATCAAAGGAGTATTTCCAAAGCATGAAAGATGTCTGAAAATTCATTAGAAAATGGTAACCAACTGCGTCGGGAAACAGAGGCAAACTCATATTGGTTAACTTGTAGAGCGCTTTATAAATAGACAGTTTACAAAGTTGAGAGTAAGCATAGGGACACCACCAGATTACTCTTTTAGGTCTGAAAGGACAAGGAGAGGTAATAGTCCCCAGAACTCAGAAACAGAAAAACTTGTTGGAGAGAGTTGCCTGCCGGGAACTGTGGCCTTGGGTCAAAGAATGCAGTCAGCCCCTAGTACCTCTGCAGAGAGGGAGCTGAGGAACTAAATAGCCCAGCCTCTCCCTTCTCCCTCCCTCCAATGTTCCCCATTGGCTGAAGTCAGAGGATCAGGGAGCCCATTGCAGCACTCCATCTGGGTCAGCCTCCAGGGACACAGAGCAGAGTGAAGAAGTTGTGAGGGTATCTGGAGGGGCCAATGAAAGATGTCCAGCACCTCAGCTCAGTAGATAAACGTCAAAGGACTTGAACAGGCACTTCACAAAGAAGGAAATCCGAATGGCCAAAACTCACATGAAACGCTGCTCAACTTCAGTTGTAACCAGGGAAATGCTAATTAAAGCCACGTGAGATGACTCTAAGCCCATATATCAGATTAGCAAGAATTTAAAAGCCTGATAGTATCAAGTGTTGGCAAGGATATGGAACAATGGGAACTCTCTTTCACTGTTAAGTATGTCAACTGTCAACTGTTATGATTTTGAAAAACAATTTGGCATTATCTAGTACAGCTAAGAATACTCTTATGCTATGACCCAGCAGTTGCACTCCTGGGTAGATAGGTACCCTAGAGAAATTCTTCCAAGTGCACCAGGAAGCAAGCACAAGCACGCTCATAGCAGTATTGTTCACAACAGCCTCGAAATGGAAACATCCCCAAATGTCCACCAACTGTAGAATGGATATCTAAAATGTGGTACATCCACACGATGAAAATGCTATTCAGCAATGATAATGTTGCTGCTCATAAAATGTGGATGAATCAATATATGACACAAAAAAGTACACAATACATAATAAATATATAGAGCTACAAAACAGGGAAAACTAAATGAAATCATTTAGGCATGTATTCTTAGGTGGTAAAAGTATAAAACAAAGCAAGAGAGTAATTTCATAAGTCAGGGTAGTGGTTCCCCCTAATGAGAGGAGAAAGCTGGATGGAAGCATCACAGGGCTGGGAGGCGTTGGAGGCTGGTCCTGAGATGCTGGAAACATTCTATTTCTTTATAAAAACTGTATTACATTTTATATATTTTATACATTTTTATATTTTTATAAATATATAAAGATTTAAAAAGGTTGATTAGAAGCCCTTTGGGCACGAGCAAAGCTCAAACAGTGGTGAACTTTCCTGTAGGAAATCCATTTCCTGATCCATTTTGTTCACAGCTGAATAATCTTTACTTGAAGTAGGGGTTCAGTAAATATTTGTTAAATGAACAAATATTTTCAGATATGTCTTGTCTTGATAAAGAACCATCTGTGTCTCACTCTCCAGAACACAGTATGTAGGAGAAGCCTGGGGAAGTTCTTAGGTTCCCCAGAACTCAAGCCGTCTCTAGATTTGCAGACATAGCTCAGAGTTCAGTCTGCTGGTGAACAGGTCACGGAGGCAGCCCAAGGAAACTGTCCTAAGATAAATCTTGTTATGCCTCATACCCAGATCCTTGATGCTAAATCAACCTTTTTGTTTGTTTCTTCTAATACTTGTGTAAACTTGATCATCTGATTGCAAAATAATAAATCTGCTTTACAGCAAGGATTATCATACCCATTTAATAGATGAGGACTGTGGTGGACATGGTTTGTTTTCTTTCCATCCATTTCTCTTGTCTTCAGTTGTGCAGCAGCCAGGCTAATGGATGAGATTTATCCCCACTTTCAACTCCAGAGATGGGCCTTGATTATTATAGAACAAGGGTCAGCAAACTTTTTTTCTGAGAGAGCCAGTTAGTAAATATTTTAAGCTTTGCAGGCCATAAGAGCTCTGTCCTAATTACTCAGCTGTGCCAATGTAGCATGGAAGCAGTTAGAGACAATCCATATGCAAATCTTTGGAACAAGGCTGTGTTCCAAAGCAACTTTATTTAGAAAAACATGTGGGAGGGGGGATTTGGTCTGCAGCCCACAGTTTGCTGACCCCTAGCCTGGAGTAGCTTTTCTGAACCAGGTTCCTCATCTGATGACCCAACACAGAAAATGATTGGAATGACTATGCTCTCAATTCTCCAAGGATGACAAAGACCTAGAGCAGTGGTTCTCAAAGTGTGGTCCTCAGTCCTGTAGCATCAGCATCACCTGGGACCTTGACAGTGGGTCACAGCACCCACTCCTGAATCAGAAACTCTGCAAGTGGGACTCAGCAATCTGCGTTTTAACAAGCCCTGCAGGCAATTCTGATGCTCACTCGAGTTTGAGAACCACGGCTCTAGAGTCTAGAGCAATCAGGAAAAATTCTTCCAGCTTGCCACAGTGTAAATTCAGGGGTGTAGCTAATCAGTAAATGGAATTTCACAGGTCACTTCCCTTGCTGAATCATGGAAGTGCTTCACTATTTTAATAACTGGTACAGCTGTCCCAGCGCAGACCAGCTGCAAAGCTGCCCTGGTTCAATTGGCACAAGCCTCAATGTTTCCCTTCAGTGGTTGCAGAAACAACAGCCTGCCGCCCTGCATGCGATAAGTATGAAGTCCATGAAGACACAAACCTAAAGATGAAGCCAACACAGGGGGGAGCACACAGCTGAAAGCATCAGAGAGACGTGGAGCCGCATCCCTGAAGGAGCCACTCACTAGAGTTCTAACTCATCCTACGTCTGCATGTTCTGTTCCCTCGACCCAGTTTGAGTTGAATTTTCTAGCTTTTGCATCTGAAAGCATTGTATCTGAAACCAGGAAAAAGAGGCCCAAAAGGTATCCTGAGGAAAACTTGCTCCTGAGGTTGCGCCTGAGCTGTTCTCCTTTCTTCCCGAGGTTCTGGGCGACGTACACCCTCCCTTCTTCATCAGCGTCTGGCGGGGAACAGCCCAGACACCCTTGGCCCCAGCTGTGTGTTGGGCCGGCTGCAATGCTTGTTTATTAGCGAAATGCGTCTGATCAGAGAGGCCCGCCTGACAAGTTCATTACGTATCAATTTAATTAGCTGATTTACATTTAATTTACATTTCAATTAATGTCTTTAGCAACAAAACGCCGCCTTAATAGGGTAATTGCCTGTTAGGCAATATGTAAAAGAATAAATAGTCACATTCTGAGGAAGAATTCCTATTTTCAATTTTTTATTACCATAAATAACTGAAATAATTATTGCTCTTAAGGGCCACGTCCTCATTTCCTTCTGGGCCTAATTATAAAGACTTAGTACCTCATTAAGCAAAATGGTTTCAGAGTCACAGAAAAACATTGCTTGAATCGTGACTCATTAGTTTCGACAAAAGAGGGAAAACTGTGACAGTGGGCACATTTGGGGGACTGGGGGTTTGCCAGTTAATACAAAGAGAGCCTTGTCCTCTCTGAGCCCCACCGTCGTGACGACAGAAGGAATCTCTGTCGTGCATGCCTGTTGGGATATTGGTCTGGGGGATGCTCAAACAGCCCCTTTTTTGTATTTCTGGAGAAGAGGAGCTCACTTTCTCTTGCAGCAGCCATGATAGAGCTCTAGACTGTGCAAGTTCTTTATCAAAGTAATTTAAAATCTGTCCCCCTCCTAGGATCAATAGTCAATGCCTGCTAAAGATGTTTTGCCAGGGGTGTAATTATTATATAACCATAACTGTGTAATAAGGGAAACTGACCACACAGAATAGGCAGGAATGGAAATACGTTAGGAACTGTGGAAAGGAGGGCAATTGGTTTGAGAAATAGGGAGAATGAGACCCTGCATTTTACGAGTTCAAGTGGAAAAGCTGCCATACACCCATACACTAGGGGAGGGGAAGAGACAGAGGTTTGGGTCTCAAATCACACATCAGAGTCACAGTGCAAATGGAGCTTGACTTGTTCCTGGAAAGGTGGCTGGGTATTTAGGGTGAAAGAGCAAATAGTAAGAATTGAAAACTTTAGGGCTGAAGTATGGGGTTCCATTAGGCTGTGGTTATCCTTCCTCAAAGAACCACGGCAATCATCACTGTCAACTCTGCCGCGGGCCTGCAGCATCTTTTGGACTCTCCGGGGCTGTCTTCAACAGTGCCACCGTGTGGGAGCAAGGCGCAACAGCAGGAGCGGGACACCGCGGCCGCGGATCTGTCTTCATTTGACTGTGAAAGCCAAATAGACCCCAATTTGGATTTGATTCTAAACAATTAGAGGAATGACAGGAAGACTCAGGAAAGAGAATCTGGACCTCCAGAAGATAACTCATCTTAGGGATGAGGGAAGGGAGAGTTCGATTATTTAATTCCCAAAAAAGTGACCATATTTGCACCCTAATATTTTGGAAGCACTCATTCCAGTTGTGTGACCACAGGTCCTAGGCTTCCCCTCTCTCCCACTCAGAACCAGTTTGCCCGGTGTCAGCCTTTTAGAAACTAAATGATAGGATTTAGGTCCCTCATTCCACCTTCGCTCACTCCTTAATCACATTTCCGAGGTAAAAACCTCCCATCCCTCTCAACCACTTTTTTTTTAGGGTACGCTTTTCAGATTCACTGACACCTTAGCCTCTCTTGTCTGGAAGTTACCAGATTTGCTGATCACCTTTTTAAAGCTGTTACCAAAAATCTGAAGACAAACTCCAGAATCGGTCGACACACGGCGGGAGGAAAGAGGCTGTCAGGATGGCAGCAGCTGGTCCTCACCAGCAGGGGGCGTCTGAACTGTTCCAGCTCCTCTTGGTGTTTATCTGAGAAGCTTAGAGAAGTGAGTCTCAGCGCTACCAGACCCAATGGTCTTTTTTATAACTAACGTTTTGTTACACTTTCTTTTCTATATGAAATTCATAGAAAATACAACCTGCCTACACGCACAACTTTTAAAAATACATATATTATTCTAACTGTAATATAAAGGAGAAATAAAAGAGAAGAAATGTCTAAGAATAATATGTATTTTCATATGTAAATACTCTGGCTCAACTGCATAAAAAGATATAGTGAAGTACACACACTTTCATCTCTTTAGAAAATTCCCTGAATGTAAGAAATGCTAATGCACACTCAGTCGGGTGTGTTGTACTGGTGATTAAAACACTACCACTAGCTGAGAGCCATGTGCGTTTCTAAACTTTTGTACAACTCTTGGTATAATTCTGAACAAAATAAAGTACAGTCTTCTCTTGGTTAAAAGAAAGTTTCATTAATCCTGGAAAAACTGTTCTGTATTAAAATTATGCAAAAAAGGCTGAGTTTACATGTGAAATGAAGTTAGGCTGAAAACAGATATTTATAAATAAGTTTTTCAGCTATAAGAATATGTGAACAGGTAGGATTTGGGGATGCTGGACAATTCTTCATTGTGTAAGACTGCCTGACATTTCTGAATATGTCCCACAAAGTGCCAAGCAAACCCCAATTGTTGCGATAGCCATTTTTAAAAGGCCTTGAATTTCTGAAACACCGACAAGGTGATATTGTTCTCCTGGGGAACGACTTACCTGGAACGATGCAGATTTATGCCTTAGTTTCCCTTCCTCCCGACACCAATTCCCTTTTGGACTAGGATTTCCGTCCTCAGTCCCAGCTCCCTGCCTTACACTTCATGCCCAATGGCCTAGGGATGTAGGACGGGTCCAGTTCCTGTATTCTCAGCTGTTCCTTACTGGGTAGATTACTCAGGGCTCCCATACAATCATCACACTCTGAAGATCATGCAAACGACTTTTCTTGGTTGTGGCCTTCTTTATGGTTCAGGAGTGGGTCCCGCTTGTCCACCTTGGGAACTGCAGCCTCCCATGTCTGTGTCCCGCCCCTGTTAGCTCGTATGCACCAGGTCTGTGCTCACCGACTGGACTTCAACTGCCAGCACCTGTGATCCTCTGCTTTCTCTAGCTGCTGGAGCCCACTTCGCCCACACGGCAGGCCAGTGGGGCTGGAATTAACACTCTCAACCAATGGCTGATGGGAATGGGTAGATAAAGGCCTCAGATTCCTCACCCCTAGGATGGGATGACGCTAATGTGTATATTCTACACTGCTCCGAGTGGAATTAAGCTGCAGTTGCCCATGATGGTGAACTGCTTGAAAACATGCTCTTCACTGGCCTCTTTCATTCTCTGATTAGTTTCCTGTGCTCACTGTCTCAAGAAACTACTTGTACTCAAACAATTGTCTGAGGGTCTGAGGGAACCCAAACTAAGACAGCAGCTCTGGGAGAGCAAAGCTTCCAGGATCCTGTTTGCACAAGGCCTCCTGGGCCTCCGGGGAGAAATAGTGAGTATGGCTTGAAGCTGGTGGCTGAGCCCAGATTCCTGGCACCTGAATCTTCAAGAAAATTGGATCTCACAGGATGCCCTCAAGTAAAACCTGCAGGTTTTCAAGGAGCTCAGCCTGAAGCAGGAGGGTTAGGACTCCCGTGCTGGAACTTTTGCAGGTTCGTGGGTTGGCAGGGAAGAATCACGTTTTGCACCTGTTACTGGATGCTACCATTCAACTCTCTTCCATCTTTGCCCTGGATGACATGACCCACACTTGTCAAGAATGGATTGAACATCAGGGCATTTACCTTTGTAAGTTTTATAAATACAGTAGCTCTCCTTATCTGCAGTTTCACTGTCTGAGGTTTCATTTACCCATGGCTAACCGTGGTCCCAAAGTATTAAGTGGAAAATTCCAGAAATAAACAATTTGTAAGTTTTAAATCGTGTGTCATTCTGAGTAGGACGATGAAATCTCAAGCCATCCCACTCACTCCACCCTGGGACATGAATCATCCCTTTGTCCTGTGTGTCCACCCTGTATATGCTACCCACCCTTAGTCACTTGGTAGCTGTTTCAGTTATCATCAACCATCGCGGTATTGCAGTGCTTGTGTTCAAGTCACCCTTGTTTTACTTAATAACGGCCCAAAGTGCAAGTGATGCTGGCAATTGGAATATGCCAGAGAAGCTCTAAAGTGTTTCCTTTAAGTGAAAAGGTGAAAGTTCTCCACTTAATAAGGAAAGAAAAATAGCGTAAGCTGAGGTTGCTAAGATCTACTGTAAGAAAGAATCTTCTATCCGTGAAATTGTGAAGAAGGAAAAAGAAGTTTGCGCTAGTTTTGCTGTCACACATCAAATATGTATGTATGGGAAAGCAGTATAAATGGGGTTTGGTGCTATGCAGACATCCACTGGGGGGCTACTGTAGCTGTTTTCAGCAGGTTGCCAGGCCCTCTGAAGTCTGGCTGAGGGGGTGTTGTCACTGGCTGGGAGACTCGCCCTTCCAGGACTTTTGTTACAGGGAGAACAGAGACACAAGGGTGCAAGTGCAGAAACTGCTGTAAAGGATGACAGTACTGGCAGCAGAGCTTCAGGTCTCTCTTCTTTGGCCAAGGTGGTAGCACCAGTTGATAAACAAGGCCACAAGGAGGTGGGGTGGAGAGTGACCGTGGCACCCATGGCCGGATGGCTCCACTGGTTCCAAGACACCCTTAACCCCCCAAACCCAGTGGGGACGGGGGTATCTGGGCAGGCCCTGAGACCCCAGTGGCTTTGCTGAGTGGGGCTCGGGTTGGAGGCCTGTGTTACCGACCGCTGTACTCGTCCTCATCAGCAGGGCTCGGGCACTATAATCGGATGGAGCAAGCGGCACATTTCACTTTGGTCAGCACATTCCGAAGCTGCCCTGTAACTTCAAACTAGACAAGGGCTTTCTTTTCCTCTTTACAGTTTATTGGCAAAGTATCAAGTGTTTTATAGGGCAAATGCTGCCATCCGCCCAGCTGTGCTCAGCGGTCACTGCCAGCAAGGATGTTTCAGCTGGGACTCACACTGGGGTAAGTTCAGATTTAAAAGCCTGCCTCTGAAAGCATCTCTTCATGCCCTTTAGATGTTGCAAATCAAAGAAGGGCACAGGGAGGCCTGGTGACTAGCAAACTTCCTGCCTTAGTGATGAGAACACAGCCCTTTGTGTGGCTAGAACAGCTCGGGGTGAAGAGGAGAGGGGAACGCAGGCAGCTTCCCTGGGAGGTCAGCAGGCCCAGTGGCCAAGGGAAGCAGATTCCCGGGCGGCGGAGGTCAGGCTGGGTACTGACGGGACCTCACCAGCCACTGGCAGTGTCGGTGGCTCCTTCTGTCAGGCACCGGCTTATGGCTCCTGCTCACTCCTCTGCTTCCTCTGTTCCCTTCCTCTCACGTGTATTCATTCCAGTGCGCACCATGTGTCAGACGGACAGATTTATTGTAGGGTCAAGAGGCTTCAGGCCCCTGACGTGTCCGAGCCCCTTCCCCAGTACTGTGTTCACCTGAGCATATGTTTCTGTAAATTGCGTAAGGGCGATTTGAATGGCAGTCTTCCACGACCTTGTCTCTTCCCACTCCAATTTCCCCTCCACCTCGCTTGCCTTCACATATGGTGGCAATGACGTGGCCATAGGCCTTTTGGGGATCCAGCTACGGGGAAGCTGATTGAAGTTTGGGTTTAGTGGGTTATGTTTCTGTGATTCACAGTCACTTCCCGTGGAACTTCAGTTATTGCTGGCCGTCATCAGCACAGGGATGGCTTCAGGAGTAGCCCTACTGCCCACGGTACTGACTTGCCCAACGTCGTGACCCAAGGGTGCAGGGCCCTACAGAAGAGACGGGCAACAAGCCACTGAGGGAGTGCTGCCAGTTCAGAGGGCAGGATTAGACTGCACGAGGCAATGCCAAATGCCCTGAATTCTTATAGCACCCAACACAAGAAACTCGACAGAGGTTTCCAGAACAACAGTCTGAAAAAGTTACAAAACATGACCAATAAGGAGTTGTGAAGCTTAAATAAACTTTTCTGAATTCTGGAAAATAAAAACCCAATTTTGATCAATTGTGCTAGAAGACAGACCGAATTATTTTTCTGTTCTGTGAAAAGAAAATGATTTTACAAAAGTTGTCATATGAAGAGATGATCAAAGAAAAAAATTCAGGAAATACAGGAAGAAAAGTATTAAAGCTGTATATCAGGCAGTTAATTAACAAAAATGTAATGTGATTTTTCTGGATCTTCAGATTTTTAAAAAATTTAATTTGATCCATTCCTTCATCTTAGATAAATTTTCACTTTTTTACTTAATTTTCCAATAATATATATTGTATTCTTTTCCTTAAAGGAGACTCCCCAAGTTATATAAGCTTCAGAGTCCATAAAATCTGGAACTGCCCAGGCACAATGATGGCCACTGGGCACAGAATAGCCAGGATCTGGCCCTTGCCTTCAAGGACCTCACAGGCCACTGGGCCAGCCTGATACATAAACCAGCCACTACCCAGGGGGTCACCACGAGGTTCAGGGCCTTTACCTCACTTTCTACCCCCAACTCAGATTTTTTTTTCTATTCAGATACGAATTTTAGGAGCTCATGTACCCTGCTTGCTCTCATGGTGCTTCCATCCCTCACGTCTCCCTCTCGCTTCTGAGGCATTTCAGAATCCCCCCTCCCCACACCCAAACCTCAGAACTCATTCCACCTCATGTACAAAGCACTTCTGTCTTCCTTTTGACCATACTAGGTTGTTCTGCTCATGTCCTCTGGGTTTCCCTGTTCTTACCTGTAGAGAGGTCTTGAAATATTTTTCCAAACACACACAGTTCTTTCCAGAAGAAGAATTAGGCCACCTGCTTTAAAATAACTATTTCTTCCCCAGCTGGCCTATCCCTGACTCCTTTTTCTCTTCCCTCGTCCAACCATCCCAGTGAGCTGTGTTTTCCTATACAGCTTTGACAAAATGATTAGGAAATCGAGGACATCTAGAAAGAGCAAAAGGAAATAGGACTCCGTGGGCTATAGGAAAGTGGTTCTCTCTAATCTACGGCCTCCTGGACTGCTGCTCTGGGTCCTATTGATCATGGAGATCAGCAGGGGAAGAGCAGAGCCATCTCTGTCCAGACTGGCAGCTCTGCAAGGACAAAGGCTTTGGCTTGTATCCACAAGGCTGGGTGGCAGGGAGGAAAGAAAATTTCAATGAAGGGAGGATAAAAACAGACCAACAGACATGTTGGCACTGAGACTAAAAGCAATCTCCCCAAATCTTTGTGTCTTCATTTCAAAAGAGTCTTCCACTTTCCTATGTACACATTATTCCTCCTTCCCTTAGGCTTCAAAGAAGATGCATTAATCTAACTGTTCAAGGCCAATCCCTTCACCTGTGCCCTTTGCCCCAGACTCTCCTAAATCCTCCAGAACATAGCTCCAGTATTCATCTTCCTGCTCCCTGGTTTCAGTTTCTAACTCTCTACTGCCTCTTTTTGCTTAGCCTATAACCATACTCAAACTTCTCCCATCCCTAAGTATACATACACACACACCTCCCACCCCCCACCCCCCAACCTCTACCTTCTGGACCATATCCCCCGTATCTGCCATCTACGAGTTCTCCATTCTTCTGCATTTGCTGTCCCTACTGCCTTATTTGGCATTCATCCATTAGCTGAAACTCATCTAATGAAGGTTGCTGATGACCAGTTTCCAAATCCATTAAGCACTTTCAGTACTTATCTTACCAAACTCATAACAGCATGGGGCACCAATGGTCATCACTCCATCCCTGAAATTCTTTCCTCTGTTGACTTCCATGATGCTAAACTCTGCTGCTCATTCTTGTGCCTACCCATGTCTGTCTCCTTCACGGCTGGGCAGCAAGATGATTTCTGTGAATGGAGGCTTTTATTTTCCACATCCTCTTTCTCCCCTTCAAAAGCAGTAAAGTCACCCCATCTCCAGGCTGTTTCTCCCTGTTACAATGTACAGGCTATGGTGCTGCAGCTTAAGAGGGCCACTGACCACTCAACAGTGTATCCACAGAAGAGGGAGGGGGAAAGATGAAGGGAATCCAGGCCATGTTGAAGCAGGATGGCTGAAGGAACCAGAGTTGAGAAACCTGTAGGAGAAAAGACGTCATGGGGACTGGAGAGGAGAGAGCAAATGTGTTCTAAGCAGCTATAAACCATTAAATGGATCATTGAAAAGAATCTTTGAGGAGGCAGATTTTGTCTCATTGCAATAGAGAACTTCGTAATGGTCATAGCCATGTACCAGGGACCCTCATCACACCAGTGTCCCTGCTAGCCTACATGGCACCTTAATGTGAACTAGAAAAAGGTGCTTCTTTCTCTAGCAATCATGGCCTGACAAAATGGCACCCAGCGCCCACTTGCTCCTTTGGACAGGTGCCCTAGTGGACAGCATAACTTGCATATCTTATCTAGTAACTCTGTGGGAGGTAGTGAGCTTTCTGTCATTGGAAACATTCAACCCCAATGACTGGATGATCTGCTTTGGTTCTGTAGGGAATATTTCATATAATCCTGCTTATTATTATCTAACTCTGGTTATGAAGATGTGCTAGAGATAGAAGGAGAGGGAGATGAAGGGAAGAAAAAGTGGAGTGGGTTGGAGGAGAGATGGAGAGAGAGGAAGGTGGAGGGGGAGAGAGATGAAAGGGAAGGGAGGTAGAGGAGGAAGAAAGAGCAGAGAAAGATTGATTGATCATTTGAATCTTGTATCCAAATATGCCCAAATCCAGCTGCATCTTGCCCGTTTCATGAACAAATAATTTCTAGCTGTGTCTGCCACAAGATGTTAATCCCTATCCTGCTATTCTTCCTGTCTTCTTGTTATCTGAGTCTCAATTTTATTCCAGGTGGTACCAAGGAATGAACCATAATTGGTCTACACCAGTGGTTCTCAACTTGGTTATACAGTGGAATCATCTATAGAGTTAAAAAATATATATATTTAAATTTAATTTATATATGTAAATATATATATTTTGTAATAAATAAATAAATACATACATAAAATCAGAACCTTTGGGAATGAAGTGCAGGTGTCTATATTTTTTAAATTTCTGCAGGTGAGTCTAGTCGGGATTGAGACCCGCGGGTTCTCAGTCATGAGCATCCTTTCCCTGTCTGTGAGAATTCCACTTCCAGCCCCCCTGCAGCTGCAGAGGCCATGTGGCCTAGCAAACGGAGGTCTGTGGGGAGGCCTCTGGAAAAACCTTTATTTCCTTATAAAAAGGGACAGGCATGACTTTCTACTTTGTTGGTGCTGCCCTTTCTTCTTTTTCCCAGTATGAATATGGAAAACCAGCATGAAAAAAAAAGTGCTAATGACAGTGAAATGGAAAAATAGAAAGGGCCTGGGCTTTCAAACCAGCTGAGCTTCTACAGCCTCCCACTGCTGACTTCCTCCAGACTTCTTGGTATATGAGAGAATTAGATATCTTTATTTGTTAAGCCAACAATAATTGAGTTTTCTGTTATTTGCAAGTAAAAGCCATTTACCTGAGTATTTGGTACTTTCTTGTGATGAAAGCTATTATGATTTTTTATCCCCTTGAAAAAAGAGGAGTACAGCCCATGCTAATGTTCAGCGTTCAGAAAATGAGAGTCCTCAGGATGAAAATGTACACTAGATTGAGATCATTTTTTTTACTGGCTGTAATAGGTTGCTAGGGCTGCCATAACAAAGTACCACCGACTGAGAGGCTTAAACAGCAGAAATTTATTTTCTGACAGTTCTGGAGGCTTGAAGTCCAGGATCAAGGTGTTTGCAAGTTTGGTTTCTTCTGAGGACCTCTCTCCTCACCTTGTAGATAACCATCTTCTGTCTGTGTCTTCCCCTGGTCTTTCCTCTGTGTGTGTCTATGTCCTAATCTCCTCTTCTTATAAGGACACCATTGCATTAGGGCCAATAACTTCATTTAATCTTAATAACCTCTTTAAAGTCCCCCTCTCCAAACATTTTGAGGTACTAAGTGTTAACACTTCAACATATGAATCTTAGGGGACACAATTCAGTCCATAATACTGGTGACAAAATTTGGGCAAGGATAGGCTGTTCATGACTAGCTTAGACCGGTGGTTCTCAATCCTGATTATAATCACTTTGAGAAATTTTTAAACTATACATGCCTAGACCTCACTCCCAAAGGTGTGGATTTAACTGGTCTAAGATGAGACCAGGTGTATATTTAATTTTAGGTGTTGTCCACCATTATTTCTCCAAGGAAGAGTTGGTTAAACCAATTAAAGAAAATATGCTTACTTTATTTATTTTAAAAAAAATCCCCAGAACTTTGAGGGAACGGTGAGAAGACAACTTTGTTCTGATGGATAGAAGCTGAGAGAGAGCAATGTTAAAAGGGAGACTTCAGTGTAGAGGTCAGGCTACATATCTTGTTCAGAAAATGAGGAGAGACCCAACTCATCTCCACTCTTCTTCCCTGTAAGAATAGGGGGAAGCGAAGACACCCAAAGGCATTGGCAGCCACATCCATTTGAGGAAGAATAGCCAAAATGGAATACCCAGGGTGGCAAGCAGTGGGAGGCAGTCACTGGTGCCAGTATGGCCTTAGGATTTTGGGCCACACTGTCAATTAATAGGTTTTATTTATTTTTAGAGGCTGGTATTAGAATTTAATTTTTTTGAAACTTGCAGGTGGCCTGGGAAGGACTGAAAAGGAATGCTTATCAACGTGCTAAGAAACCAACCCCAACGACAAAGGAAATACCGTTTCTTAAGAGCATGACCTAAAAAGTCCTCCTGAGGTCGCTATTTCTGTCATGACGTTTAAATTTGTAATTTCTGCTGCAAAATTAATTCTGGACTAGGTTAAGAAATTTACAGTCAGCCTGTTTAACTTCTAACCCTCCTGCAGTTTTGACCAAATCAAATACTGTATTTGTTTCCTGTTGCCACTGTAACAAATTCCCACAAACTTAGGGGCTTAAGACAACACAGACTTGTTACCCGACAGTTCTGGAGGTCAGAAGTCTGACACGAGTGTTATGGGACTAAAACCAAGATGGCAACAGGCTGGTTGCCCTGGAGTCTCTCAGAGAGAATCCACTCCTTGCCTTTTCCGCTTTCTAAAGGCTGCCCTCATTCCTTAGCTCATGGCTCCACACCAAGTCACCTTTTCTCCCTCTGCCTCCGTTGTCACATTGCCCTCTTTCTGACTCCGACCCCTCCTGGTTCCCTTATGATTACATCAGGCCCACCTGGATAAACCAGGATAATCCTTCATCTCCAGATCATTAACTTGACCACATCTACAAAGTCCCTTTTGCCACAAAAAGTAACATTCATAGGTTCCAGGGATTAAGACGTAGACATCCTTAGGAAGCCATTATTCAGTTTACCACAAGTACTCCATGTCCCAGGTGCTCACAGCTTAGTAGTTGTGGAGAAAAATAACTGGTACCTACATTAGAATTCCCCTCTTCCCCCCTAGCTCCAACAACATCAGAGGACCCTTCCTCATTCAGAAATTCTTCCCCAAAGTGGAGGAGGCTTCAGTCGATGCATTGCTACCGGCCCTTTGGTGCAGCTGCCCAGGTCATCATTATCTTTCCCGAAATGGAGACGGTAGGGTCGAGTCTCAGGAGGCCGTCTGCCAGGCTGGAAGTAACGTCCAATTGCAGCAGACTCAATTGTAATGAGGGCTCAGAACTTTATAGTGTGTCTTCCCATCCCACCTCTTGTTTTTCAAAAGCAAGCTGGCCTACTGCATGTCCATTTTCCTTAAGGCTCTTATATGAGAAATTAGAAGTGATCCCTCATTGGCTTATTACTTTCTAACACTCAGTCAGAGGAGTGGCCATCTAATTATCATTGACCAAACTAGCGTATCTTACATAGGGAGACAAGATTAGTAAAACAAAACATTTGGGGGGCTATGTATTATTCTAGTTGCATAAGGCATTTCAAGGCCAAACACATTTTTCCCAGGGGTACAATTCATACTGTTCTGTATAAGAAAATTCTTATTACAGGATGACTCCTGCTTTATCTTTTCACTCCAAGCTATATCAGAAATTTTAAGAGTCTTGTTTCTCTTAAACCTTCCATACCATTCTCAGTGATAAACAAACCCACAGTCTAGCGTTACAGGTTTAGAAATTGTTCTCATTTAAAATAGACAGAATCATTCTGAGAATAAGTGACGAAAACATGCTTTCAGAAATACAACTTTCTAGTCAAAATGCAAGGTCATAATGATATATTATATATAACATCTATTCTGTTAATATAACAATTACTATTGTCATCATGATTATCTGGTTGTATTGTATCAAACTAATTGGTATGTTTGTTATTGACAAATTAAAATAATAAATAATAGGAGGCAGAATTTTATGGTGTAAAGAAGCCTGCCTTGGGAGAAGGGCGGACTTAGGTCCAAATACCTTCTGTGTGAGCACGGACAAGTTAATTTACTTTGAGCTCGTTTCCTCATTGGTTAAATGGGAATATAAATATTTACCTTGGAGAGATGTGTGAGATATATAATTATGTATATAAAGTACCTTGTATAATGCCTAATATATGATGTACTGTCACTGAATGGTTACTACAGCTATAATTATTGTTAATAGTGCTATAAGTAATGAAGACACTGACTTTGTTGGAAATCATTTCCCTTACGGAGATTGCACACGAATGAAAGACAACAGAGGTCTTTAAACACGCTTCTGACCTTCTGACCGTTTGGTCGGGGAGTCTGAGTTACCATCTTCGCTTCATAAATGCAAAGGAGACTGTATAAAAGAAAAAAAAAACGCTCTATTCCCTCAAAGTATTCATCAAATGAAGTAGGATTTCTGGGAAAGATTAAGAGCTTACATCTTTTATTAGACTGATTTCCCATAAAATTTCTTTTTTTTTCTTAAAGATTGGCACCTGGGCTAACAACTGTTGCCAATCTTTTTTTTTTTCTTCTTTATCTCCCCAACCCCCCCCCGTACACAGTTGTATATCCTAGTTGCACGTCCTTCTAGTTGTGGGATTCCCATAAAATTTCTTAGAGGATAAAAGGAGGGGAAGGGCAGAAGCAGTCCTATTTCTGATTTATGTGCTACCTGTGATTAGAAATCTTCCTGAGATACCATTAATTATAGTGGTGCTATTCACAATGCTGCTATTCAGGCCTATTAGAACGTTCACCAAAAATTCTGTGCCTTGGGCTTAGAAATTGGCAGCTGAATTTTTGTATGAGGCTGCAACTCGAAGGCTATAACACAGGGAACACCTTCAAACTAGTTGCTATAGACTGAAGGTTCGTGTCCCCCCCAAACTCATACAGTGAAAGTCTAACCCCCAGTGTGATGGTGTTTGTGGGTGGGGCCTTCGAGAGATGATTAGGTTGTGAGGGTGGAGCCCTCACAAACGGGATTAGCGCTCTTATGAAAGAGACCCCAGAGAGCTCTCTCATCTGCTCCATCAAGTGAGGCTACAATGAGAAAACAGCCATCTGCAACCTGGAACCCAGCCGTGCTGCACCCTGATCTTGATTGCCAGCCTCCACAACTGTGAGAAATAAATTTCTGATGCTTATAAGCCACCCAGTCTACGGTGTTCTGTTACAGCAGCCAAAACTGGCTAAGACAGGAGCTGTGCAGAGAGAGCCCAGAAACCTGCGTGGGGTCTCCCTAAAAGTTCAAGGCTGAGGGATGAGTTTTACATTTACAGGGTGAGACCGCTTGAGACTTGCAAATTAGCAGCTGCTACAGGGTTGGGAGCAGAACAGAGATACTTGAGATCAAACAGTGCTGGGGACACTGGAGTTCTGAACCTTCTATTGTGGAGAGATCTTTTTTTAACACTTGGTTAATACTCCTGGAATCCAGCTGATACATGAGAAAGGCTGCACTGTAGCAGAAAGGACCATTCCTCATGGTAAGGCCTACACTAGACTTGCTTTAACAAAGTCTATAACCAAGTGTGACAAAGCCCATAGGAGAAACAATTTGGAAGTTGAGTGCTATCAAGTTACAGGGGCTTTAAAAACGTCTTGGGCTTCCCACCTATCCGCACTAACAAAGCATATTGCTAAGTCAGCACAAGTTTAAGGTAATCAGCCAGTACTCACAATGGCTGCTAAAACAAGAACCAACACTCTTCAGAGAAAGATAGGAGAAACCAAAGTTTTACAATGTGTTATGCAAAACATCCAGTATTCAGGAAAAAATAAATCACTAGACATACAAAGAAACAGAAAAATTTGATCCATACTCATGAAAACATTCAGTTAGGAGAAATAGAACTTATGTGGCATAGATGGTGGATATAGCATAAAAAGACTTTTAAGCAGCTATTGTAAACATGTTCAAAGAATTAAAGGAAAATATGGTCAAAGAGTAATGGAAAATATGGTCCTGGTGTTGAGCAAACAGAGAATGACAGCAGACAAGTAGAAACTAAAAAAAGACCAAATGGAAATTTTAGAACTGAATATTACATTCACTGAAATGAAGAATTCACTGGATGGGCTTAACAGCAGATTGGGGACGGCAGAAGAAAGAGTCAGTCACCTTGAAGACAGACGAATAGAAATTATATGCTCAAGAATCTGAGAAAAAAAGATTGAAGAAAAGTGAAGAGAACATCAAAGAACTGTGGACAGGAGCAAGCAAACAGTCACTCTTATTTTATAAAGCTAGAGTAATCTAGATTCCAAAACCAAAAGAAACAATATTGAAAATTATAGGTCCAATTTGCTCATGAACAAAAATGCGAAAACATAAATAAAATGTTAGCTAACAAAATACCAAAGCATATTCACAAAACAGCCTAGTAGGGGACTACAAGGAAGGTAAAATATCAGAGAAATCTATCAATATAATTCATTTCATAAATAGGCTAAAGTTGAAAGCTCATATGATTATCTCAATACTCAGTACAGAAAAAGCATTTGACACTGTTCAACACCTATTTATTTTTGTATGAATTAATGTGGAACTAAACATATACAAAAGTAGAAAAATAGTATAATGAAGTCTAGCATACTTGTCATCAACAATTACATGGCTAATTTGTTTCATTCATACTCTCACCCACTTGCCATCACTACCACCTCCCACCTCCCACTACCACTGGAGTTGTTGAAGCAAATCCCAGACATCATATTTCATCCATAAATACTTCAGTGCATATGACTTTTTAAAAGATAAGAGGTCTTTCTTTTTTTTGAGGAAGATTAGCCCTGAGCTAACATCTGCCGCCAATCCTCCTCTTTTCCTAAGGAAGACTGGCCCTGAGCTAACATCCATGCCCATCTTCCTCTACTTTATATGTGGCACGCCTACCACAGCATGGCTTTTGCCAAGCGGTGCCACATCCAGACCCGGGATCCGAACTGGCTAACCCTGGGCCAGAGAAGCGGAATGTGTGAACTCAACCGCTGCGCCACGGGGCCAGCCCCAAGAGGTCTTTTTTTAAAGAACAGGACCCCAGTACCACTATCACTCCTAAAAATTTATCAAAGATTACCATATGTCCAGTCAGCGTTCAAATTTCCCCTATTGTCTCATAAATATTCTACATTAGGATATGTCTTTTTAGTCTTTTTTTAAAATACAGTCTCTCCTATTTTTTTCCTTTGCAGCATATTTGTTGAAGAAACAATATTGTCTTTATTTTGCTGCCTGCATCCCTATGGTTTTGTTTAACAAGTTAGTTGCTTTGAATATTGTATTTCCTGTACGTTGGTGATATGTTTGGATGCTTGGTCAGATTCAAGTTTGATTTTTGGGCTTGAAAGGTGGTGTTGTGTACTCCTAACTGTATCACCTCAGAAGGGACATAGCATCTGCTTGTCTCTCTTTTTGTAATGTTAAGATTACAAAATCTTGTCTGATTGACCTACCCATTATGAAATTCCTCATCAGCTTTTCACTAATGGTTTTAGCAGCCATGAATATTTGAATTCTTCGTTTCTGTCCAATCATAGCTGGGGGTTTTCTATAAAGAAAACTCATCAACTCTTTGGTCATCCTGAGGTATAGTCCAAACAAGAAATTCAGGATGAATGGTTGATTCTTTCTTTTTATTTATCAGTTTTCAGAGTGAGTTGGTTCTTAAATCATCCACAGTTGACTAATGCTTTTTTCCCCCTTTGAGTAACGTTACCAACTCATGGATTTTTAACACATCTGATGTGTTTCGATGCACTACAATTGTTATTCTTTTTGGTGCTTGTGGTAGGCAGAATAATGATCCCTCAAAGATGTCCATATCCTGATGCCTGGAATCTGTGACTATGCTATCTCACATGGCAAAGACAGAATTAAGGTTGCAGATGGAATTACAGGTGTTAATCAGCCAACCTTAAGAAAAAGAGATTATCTAAGAAGGCTCAATGTAATCACAAACATCTTTAAAAGTGGGAGAAAGAGGTAGGAGGGTACGTCAGAGTGATGCAACGTGACGAAGATTTGACTTGCCATTGCTGGCTTTGAAGAGGGAGGAAGGAGACCATGAGGTAAGGAATGCTGGTGGCCTCTCGAAGCTGTAAACGGCCAGGAGACAGATTCTCTACTAGAGTTTCCAGAAAGGAACCCAGCTGACCCCTTGATTTTAGCCCAGTAAGGCCTGTGTTGGACTTCTTACCTACAGAATGTAAGATCATAAATTTCTATTATTTTAGCCTCTGAGTGTGTGGTAATTTGTTATGGGAGCAACAGAAATCCAATACAGTGCTTATCACTTCTATGAGAAAAACAGCAATAATAAGAATGGAAAAAACAGATGAACTATTCAATCAGAAAGAGTTTAACAGATTTGCTAGACTAACCTATAAAAGTAATTTTTTTCTCACTAGTCACAATAATAAACTAGTAAATCTAGTGAAAAATAGGAAACTCCTCTCAACAGTGTAAACAAAAAACTATAACTAAATACTATGTAGGAATCAGGTAGGACCTTTATGCAGAAACTTGAAAACCCTAGTAAAGGACATAGAAAATGATCTGATAAATGGAGAAACAGTTCATGTTCTTGGATGGGATGATGTACTATTCCAAAGATGTCAATTCCCCAAATTAGTCTATAAATGTAATGTTTTACAATAAAAATTCCAGTTGGACTGTTTGAGGAACTTGATAAACTTACTCTAAAACAGAAAGAGGCAATAAAGGATCACAAATAGCTAAATCAACCTCATAACGAAAAAGAGAGAGGCAGACTTGCCAAACAGGATATTAAGAACTCATAGTAATAAAGCAGTGTGATACTTCTGCAAGAAGAGACAAATAGAACACCGGAACAGAGTTGAAAGCTTGAAGACGGAACTTGAGGTAGTTAATACACGGTACAGCTGGTGCCACAAATCAAGGAGGACAAGTATAGAATGTTTAGTAGGTACTGTTGGGAAATCCAGCTCACCCTCTAGAGTTTTGAAAAACAACAACTGGAGCTTGGATTCCTATCCAACATCATGGACAAAGATTGAGTCTTGATGGATTAAACAACAAAATGGGAAAGGTAAACCTATGAAGTGGACAGGATAAATACAGGAATTATTTCTGTCACCTAAGAATGGGGGAGACTTCTTAAAATGTCAGAAACATAAACATAAAAGATAAAGTAAAAATGATGGACTAAATCAAAGTTGGGTATTTCTATGAACTGAAGTAGACCCTGGACAAAGTTTACAAACAGATGAAAAAGAGAGAAGATATTTGCATGTCTAAAACTGACGAGATTAATTACCAGCATATATAAGAACTCCTGTAAGAAAGACAAAAAACTTCAATAGAAAAGTGGCAAGCGATATGAGCAGACAGTTTATAGTAAAGAAAACAGAAAATCTTATAAACATATAAAGATATGCTCAGACGCATCAGTAATCTGAGAAATTTAATAGTGAGATGGTACTTTATATCTGTTATACTGGGGAAAACAAGAAAGCTCGATAATGCCAAGCCTGGGGGCATAGTAACCCTCAAACACTGGTGGTGAGAGTGCAGACTCATGTGGCATTCTGGACAGCATCTTGGAATTATTTGGTCAAACTAAGAATATTTATACTCCATGACAATTTCTCTTCTGTTCCTCACACACCACATGGAAAATTAAAAGACTCAAGCACAAACTGGGGCAGATATTTGCAACACATATAATAGACAAAGTTTAGTATCTAGAATATATAAGAACTCCTATAAATCAGTGAGGGGGGAGAGAGAAACAATCTAATAGAAAAATGGGCAAGAAAATTACTAGGCAGTTCACAAAGAGAAAGTGGAAAGATTAATAAAATCATGAAAAGTTGCTCAACCTCAAGAATAATGAGATGCAAAATAAATCCACAATGTGACACTCGACTACACACACCCAAATATACAAAAATTAAAAATCTAAACAATACCAAATGTTGGTGAGGATGTAGAAAAATAAGAACTCTTAAACACTCCTGGCAGGAACATAAATTAGTACCACTTCTTTGTAGTATGGTGTGGTATTACCTGCTAAAGGCCTATTAGTGCAAAAACTAATACCAGTCAAACCACTCCGACTCTAGCACATGTGCACTAGTCAGCATGTACCAGAGTGTCCCTAACAACAATGTTAATCATAGCTAACAATAGAAACAGTACAAATGACCATCAATAATAGAAAGCATAAATAAATCAATATATATTCATGTACTAGAGTACTGTCCAACAATGGAAAAAACTTCAGTTACACAGCATAACATTGGGTGAATCCCACAACATAACAGTAAGTGAGAGAAGCAAGTCACCGGAGAATACATATTATATTAATTTCACTTACATGACATCAATAACTGGCAAAAAATCAAACAATATTTTCTTTAGAAATGCATACATGAATAATGAAATATTTAGACAAGCAAGGGCATTATTGTAACAAAAGTCAGGGTTGTGGTCCCAGGGCAAGGCAAGGAAGGCAAGGCAATGCTGGGGCATTTCTAAGGTGCTAGTAATGTTCTATTTCTTAACTTGGGTGTTATTAGACCGGTATTCACTTTACTGTTATTGCTAAGGATGACTATGTTTTATACACTTCTGTCTGTATAAGTTGTTTCACAATTAAAATGATTTTTAATTGAGCAATCTCTTAGATTGTTTTCATCTTTGATGACCTACAGCCTAGGCCCTGCGCAACTGGTTTTAATGTTGGTCCTTCATTGACGGTTCACTTTAAGCCACATACATTGAGATGCATACACAGGTGAATCAGACAGGAAACCCTGAAGGGAGAGGGGGCCACACTAACAAAGAGAGGATCACAGAATTGGGGACTAGGAAGAAGAACGTGATGATCTGATTCAAGACCTCTTCTCAGGGACGCAAGTGATGTTTTCCTTGAGAGCTCCTGACTTCCAATCCTGGTTCAGACTTTGACTTGGGCAAGTCTCCTCTCTAATCCTCAGTTTCTTCATACTGGCTTTGTAAACTGTATTGTGAAATCCAAACAAGAGAACTAATAACAATTATTCTTCTTTCACAGTTGGGGAAACTGAGGCCGGAGAGGAACGCCACTCGCCCAAGGTGCCATCGCCACGTTGGAACTCAGGGTTCCTAAGTCCAACTCCCTGACCAGTGCACTGTCCCATTACACAAACAGCTATTGTCTCCTTTGGGCCAACAGTTTGATGTCACAGACGACCCGCCCCGCCCCTTCTGAAGCCCCGCCTCCTCGCGCGGCCCCGCCCCGCCCAGCGTGCGCCGAGCCCCGCCCCCAGCCGCTCGCCCTCGCGCCGCGGCTCCAGCGCGTCCCCGCCCGGCCTCTCTTCCGGCCCCGCCCCTCCTGGCTGCCATGACAACGGGTCCGCGCCCCGCGCACAGCTGCTGCTCGGGCGGGACCCAGGCTGGACCGCGGGCCCCGGCCTGGGGGCCACAGCTGCCACCGCCGCCGCCACCTCGTCTCCTCCCCGACCCCGCCCCGCCCCGCGTCTCCTCGCCTCACTCGGGCCCGCGGCCGGGGTCCCTCCCCGCCGACCTCCCGCGCAGATGCCGAAGGTGAAGGCGCTGCAATGCGCCCTGGCGCTGGAGATCCGCTCTGTGAGTACCGGTCGCGCCCCAGCCCCGCCGCCGGGGTCAGGGAGCCCCCGGGATTCACTCAGGACGCCTCCTCCGTTCGCGTCCGAGAACCTCAAGTCACCTCCAGAACCCCCTCACCCTCCGAGTCAGCCTCGGGAGCCGTGACCCCGCGTCCCTTGGGTCTTCCCCGCGTCCCGGTCCGGGGCGCCCTCCCCCCCAGCGCGCGGAGGTCTGACCCCGCCGCCGCTCTCCTCCTTCGTCCCCGTTTCCAGGGCCCGGTCCTTCACGTCGTTTCCGAACCGCGTCGGAAAGCCCCTCCTCCCCCGCCCCGACTCTCCAAGGAGTTGTGTGCGTGTGGGGGTCTTTTGACAGTCCTCTTCGGCCCCTGTTCTCGTAGCGAGAGGATTCCTGGCCGCGTCTCCCCAGTCTTCAGTGGGGACTCTTCCTTCCTCATCACTGCAGGCCGACACTTTCAGACAAATTCCCAAGCTTCTGATCAGTGAAGGGGCCTTTACTCTCCGTCGTCAATGTGGAATCCCACACCCAGCAACCGGGATGTGTCCAAGCACCTTGCCATCCCCCCCAGGGCCAGCCCCTCAGAAATGGTTTCAGGCCCTCCAATCCCCAAACCCTCTCGGCGCTGAGAGGGATCCCGTATCCTTCCCGGCGCTCCAAGGAAGGCACAACTGTTAGTTCTCTGAACTTTCTAGAGAGGACCTGCAGCCCCACCCAGTCGCTCTCCACACTTGCTGAGAACCTCCTTCCCCCGACCCCACTGTGCAAGTCCAGCTGAGGCAGAGAGCCCCCACGGCCTTCCTCCAGGGAAGGGCTTGGACCTCTCCACGCTCGGAGAGACCTCCATCCCGCTTAGTAATCTCAGAAGACCCTTCCAAGGGTTTCCGACTCCTTCCCCTTCCTCTAGAGAGCCCGCCTCTAGAGGAAATCCCCTAAGAGAACTTCTGTGCCCCTATTTTAGACCTACAAGCAGTTTGGAACCAAAATTCCTCCTTCAGTTCCTTTTCTCTCCTTCCACTTAAGTCTTCTTTCCTCTCAGTCTTCTCTTTGACCTCCCAGCAAAACTGGGGCTGGAGGGAGGCGGGGGTACTGACATATCCACCACCACTCCCCCGGGTGCTGCAGCGAGAAACCTCCTCACTTCCTTCCTGCACGCCCTGCTGGCGAGGCTTCTCTCCACGGAGCCCACCCTTGCAGCATCCCGTCCCACCTCCCCTCTCCCTCACCCCCCTTTCCTGGCTGTCCTTCCTTCCAGTAACGGGAGGCCGCTGCAGCACAGTCCATGAACCCTCCTGGGAAGTCACAAGCCGTTTTAGCTCTTTCGTTAGATCTTAAAGAAGGGAAGGCTGGGTAGGGCAGCGTGTGGAGGAGCAGAAAGTTCCTGGCACGCTCAGTTTGTCTTTAAGGCTGCAGAGATGTTTCTCTATAGCCCTACTTTCAGATGTTTTCCTCCCACAGCTCCAAAGTTTGGCAGCTTTTTTGTAAAGTAAGATTTGTTTAGCAAAAGAATACATGAACCTTTCTAAACCGCTGGGCCCTGGCAGTTAGTAAAACTCCTGCGGCGTGCAGCCTCTCGACAGACTTCACGACTGCCTGCCGCTTCCTCCTCTGCTGACCAATGGGCTTTGCAGCCTGGTGAGTGCAGCCGGGACTGGCTGGTCCCTCCTGCCTGCCTTTGCCAATGCAGACCTTCCTAGGGGAAGGGCTTTGTTGTAATTGATTACTGCCTGAAGGAGTCGGAGAAATAAATTTTATTTCACTTCTCCTTCTCCTCGGTATTAGTTGCACAGCAGAAAGTGAATGTAAATGGAGCTTGGTGGTTTATTGAGGCTTAAGAGGTTATGCATGTGGAAACATTCCTATTTAATGTTTTTCAACAAACATTTGTCACAGAATTTTACAGTTCTAAAAACTCTTAGTTATCATTGGATTTAATTCCTTTTTACAGGTGAGAAAATCATCAAGGCTTACCACGGCTAGTGATTTTCTAGTTGCACAGCTATAAAGGGGCAGATCTGCAACAAGACACTAAGTTTTCTGACCAGCAAAAGCCCTGTTAAATGGCGCTGATGGCTCTGAAGGAGCGAAAAAGACCATTAATAACCACACAAGTTTAACAAGCTAGATTAATTTGGCTTTGATTGAATAGAGGAATTATGTGACCATAAATATGTTCCACATTGTCTTTTTCATTTAGTTTAATTTTTTATATTTACATGGTATAAAAGTCAAAACTATCTAAAATAATGTACTTACAGAAATCTCACTTCCAGCCCTGTCACCTCAAACCTATTTCCCGCCTATACTCATCTGCTGTAGGTGACCGTTTTTATTGGTTTCTGATTTATTCTTCCAATATTTCGTTTTGTAATATAACCACATAGATCCACACACACTACCCTCCCCTCACATGTATTTTCTTTCCTTTCCTTCCTTTCTTACATAGTAGCTGACATTATAGAAACTATTTTGTACTTTGCCGTTTTTCTTCACTTAGTCTATCCTGGAGATCACTCTATATCTAGAAAAGTTGGCATATTCTTTTTCCCTCAACTTTTGATTGACATTTTTCAAACATAGGAAATAGTTGGAAGAATAGTACAATGAATAGCTATCCCATGGCCTATGTACGTTAATTCAATTTATCTGTACATATGTAAATGTATAAAATATTTTTTGCTGAAAATTTTAAAGTAAATTGTTGATAGTATGATACTCCGCCCCTAAATACATCTTCTAAAAATAAGGACGTTGTTCTTCATAACCTCAATACCATTATCACACTTAGCATAATTAGAGTTTCCTAGTATCAAGTCCATACGCAAGTTTACCCAGTTGTCCCCAAAAGGACTTGTATAGTTAACTTTTTCACACCTGTATCCGATCAGGGTTTACATTTGCATTTGGTTGTTGGGTCTTTTTAGTCCGTTTTAATACGAAGCAGTTCTAATTTTTCATTCCCACGATGTCTCCTCTTTTTTTTTCCCCCAGTGGATTTAGATGAATTCATACACTCATATAATCATTACTCAGATCAAGAATTTAAAACACTTCCATCACCCCAGGAAGTTCCCTTGTGTCCTTGTCAAGCCCCATGCTGAGGGAACTACTCTACTGATTTCTATCACTGTAGATTCCTTTGCCAGGACTTGAACTTCATATGAAATGGGGCCATGCAGTATGTGATATCTTGTGTCTGGCTTTTTTTGCTCAGCATGATTTTGAGCTTCCTCCATGTGTGTGTATCAGTAGTTTGTTCCCTTGTATTGTGGAGTAGTAGTCTACTGTATTTGTATACCACAGCATATTTATCTGTTCTCCTTATTGATGATTACTTGGATGTTACCAGGTTGTGATTGTCATGGATAAAGCTGCTATGAACATTCGTTCCTGTAAAAAGTCTTTTGTGCACATTGTCTTTTGAAGAGACTAGGCTCAGATATAGAATATACCATGTTGTGTTATTGTCTGAATTTTTTCCCTTTGTGGTGACATTTAATTTGTTCCCAATTCTTATAAACTGGAAATGAGATGTTTTATTTTTACATGCCTGTTGAAAGTGTGGCACTCCATTCTCTTCTCCCCTCTCCCCCCCATGTGTATTTTTTGCTGCAGTCTTGTATTAGTGACAATCTCATATGTTTAATAGTGTGTTAATATGAGAACAAGAGCATAGTAAACATGAAAGATTTTGGTATATAACACATTTTGTGTTGCTCAACAGAGCCATATGACTTGAGAGAAAATATATTGCTGGGAAGAAAGTGTAACTTTTCTCAGGGAATCTTCAGAGAACGATATGATGTGCTAAGTAACTTGTTTTTAAAGAGCGGCAAAAGAATTATGTTTCCCATCACTTACACTTTTAATATTTTCAACGCTTGAAAGATTTTTGCTGCTTCTCTCTCTTTTCTTTTTATTATTCAGTAATTCAATTTTCATGAGATTATTTGGGAAAAGAGAAGGAAGAGATGGGAGATACAAAAGTAAGGCGCAATGCCTGGGCAATGAAACCGGCTGTTTGCTTTACCTGAACGGTGTCAGTCTGGGGGTAGTTTATATACATATTTCCCAGTTGTTCTTCTTTCTACTCACTCACGTTACCTCGCTCAAATTATTGAGAGCACTGGGGCGAACAGATCTTGGTCGTTTTCAGTCACTGCTCATCTGAACCTTTGTGGTCCTTATCCAGGTTTCTGTGCAATGGTGTCTCACTCACACTTGCACTATGGTTCCAATATGGTTGGTAGTAAATTTCTCTGGAATATAGACTTTTTAAAACTTTAACTATAAAATACTTGAAACTTACAGAAAAAAATTGAATGCCATGACCCCTCAGTTTAACAAAAGCCACATTTTACGTGTTTGCTGCAGATTTTTGTTTTTAAGAAATGAAATGTTACGGATATAGTTAAGGCCTCTTATAGTTTGTACCTCTTCCTCACCCCAGTTTTCCTCCTTCCCTTCTTAGGAATAAGGTAATCAATATCCTGAAGTTGTAGTGTATTCTGTTCATTCAGGTTTTCTACTTTACTATATACTTGTGTATGTCTGTGTACAACCTATTCTATCATTTTGTTTGTTTTAAAACTTTACACAAATATATCATACTTTATGTATCCTGCAAACTAGTTTTTCTACTTCGCTGTTGAAATTTGTCAGTGTTGATTCTGGCAGATCTAGTTCATATCCTTAATTCCTGTATAATGCTGTGTATTTATATGACAGTGATTTAATTTTTGTTCCCTTATTGATGGACTTTTAAATACCAATTTTTTTTTTTTTTTTTTAGTGACTATTAACCCACCCAAGGATAGTTTCCCAGGAAGATTTCTTTCTTTTTTTTTTTTTGATGAGGAAGATTGGCCCTGAGCTAACATCTGTTGCCAATCTTCCTGTTTTTCCCTCTCCCCAAAGCCCCAGGACATAGTTGTATATCCTAGTTGTAGGTCATTCTACTTCTTCTATGTGGGATGCTGCCACAGCATGAGTTGATGAGCAGTGCATTGGTCTCCACCCAGGATCCACACTGGCGAACCCTGGGCCACTGAAGTGGAGCATGTGAACTTAACCACTCAGCCATGGGGCTGCCCCCCATCCCTTTTTAATATTACAGACAATGTTGCAATGAGTATTTTTGTACACATCTCCTGGTGTCTATGTGTCAGTTGTTCTCAGGTGCAAGTTCTGTGCCCTGGAGAGAATTTTAGAAATTTGTTGGGCTAGCTTTGCTCACCAGAGTGTTTGGGGGGTCCTATTGGTGTTAATTATCTGATATTCTGCATGACTTTGAATACCTAGAATTCTACATAACATATGTAGTTGAAAACCTGTGTATAATTATTAGAGATTAAGAACGTAACTCACTTTTATTTATAAACACAAGTCTTTTTCTTTTTTTTAAAGGTTTTAAAATACAGTGAATTTTCCAGGGATACAATTACTATGTAAATTGAGGAAAGAATGTACTTTGTTTTGTTTGGAACTCTGCTAAGAGTTTACTTTTTTGGAAAATTGTTGCAGCAATGGCAGCACTGCTTGTGTTTGAGTTGCCAATATGTGACACCTATCATTCTGCTTTTGAAGCTGTCCATTTCACGGAGATTTTGTGTATAGGTGCAAATATGAAACCTTCTAGCTTAGTCCTGCCTCAGCATTCACGTATAGAAATATATGTTTTATTGTAAATTATTTCTGTATTTTTTTTCAGTTAGGGCATTGGTTTATTTTTTAGTTATGTGTATAGATAAATTGCAAACTATTTCTTGTAAAAGTAGGGTTTTGGGTCTTATAGAATTGAGACCCAGTGCTCTAGGGAATAGAGTTAGAAATAGAGCTACTGAGTCTTAGGGAATTGTCTTAGTTTCCAGGGCTACCATATCAATATTTCACAGACTTGGTGTCTTAAAACAACAGAAATTTATTCTGTCATTTCTCGAGGCCAGAAGTGCAAAACAAAGCTATGGTGAGGTCAATATGCCCTCAGGGGGCTGGGGAGGTTGGGGGTGAGAGGCTTCCTTCTTCTTTCAGCTTCTGGTGGCTCTGGGCACTCCTTGGGTTGTGGCTGCATAGCTCCAGTCTCCAATCCTAGAGGTGTCCTCTTCTGCGAATAGCCAGTTTATATCCTTTGCCCTTTAGGAATGTAAGAGTTCTTTTTTTTCTTGTTGTTGAATATATTTTGGATGCTAACCTATTCATCATATGTAATGTAAATTTCAAAGATCTTCTAGTTGAAGCTTATTTTTTTTACTTGTTTCTGCTATCTTTTTTTTTTTTTTTTTTGCGGAGGATTAGCCCTGAGCTAACATCTTCCGCCAATCCTCCTCTTTTTGCTGAGGAAGGCTGGCCCTGAGCTAACATCTTTGCCCATCTTCCTCTACTTTATATGTGGGATGCCTGCCACAGCATGGCTTGTCAAGTGGTGCCATGTCCGCAGTCGGATCCGAACCGGCGAACCCCGGGCCACCAAAGCGGAGCATGCGTGCTTCACCACCTTGCCACTGGGCCGGCCCCTGTTTTTACTATCCTTAATAAATGCGTTTTTTTTTTTTATCACTGGAAAAGAAAGAATGCTTTTGATTTCTTAAGTTATCTTTTTACGGAACTGTAGCCTATATTCAGAAAGTGCAAAAATCCCAAGTGTGTAGTCGCCGCTGAGATCAATAATTAGAATAGTATCAGCCCCCCAGATTGCTCCCTTGCGCTCCATCCCTCCCAGCCACTCCACCTGCCCCGCCTCCCCGCCCCAGGGTAAGCACTCTCTTGACTTCACAGCCTAATTTGAACTTTCGAAATCTCTCTCCAGAATGAACTTTTTTACATCTAACTTCCTTGCGAGAATGTATTTCTGTTGTTTTGTGAGGCAATAGTTCTTTATCCATTTTATTGTGTTTTTCTCCCAGCTTTATTGAGATATGATTGACACCTAACATTGTATAAGTGTACAACATGTTGATTTGATACATTTATAAATTGTAAAATGATTACCACCGTAATATTAGTTACCACCTCCATCCTGTCACGTAGTTACCATTAAAGATCTACTCCCTTAGCAACATTCAAGTGTATAAAACAGTATTATTAGCTATATCACCATGTTGTACATTAGATACCCAAACTTGTTAATCTTATAACTGGGGGGTTTGTACCCTTTGACCCGTGTCTCCCCATTCCCTACCCCCAACCCTTGGTAACCACCACTCTGCTGTGTTTCTCTGAGTTTGTTCTTTTTAGATCCCACATATAAGTGATATCATACAGCAGTTGACTTTCTCTGTCTGACTTATTTCACTTAGCAAATGCTCTCAAGGGCCATCCAAATTGTCACAAATGGCAGGATTTCCTTTTTCTCATGGCTGAATAATATCAAGTTGTATATATACCACATCTTCTTTATCTATTCATCTCTTGATGGACATTTAGGTTGTTCCCATATCTTGGCTATTGTGAGTAACACTGCAGTGAACATGACAGTGCAGATATCTCTATGAGATCCTGATTTCAATTCCTTTGAGTGTATACCCAGAAGTGGGATTGCTGGATCATAATTTAATTTGTTGAGGAACCTCCATACTGTTTTCCCTAGTAGCTGTACCCAATTTGCATTCCCATCAACAGTGCATTAGGGTTCCCTTTTCTCCATGCCCTCACCAACACTTATCTTTTGTCTTTTTGATAATAGCCATTCTAACTGGTGTGAAGTGATGTCTCATTGTGGTTTTGGTTTGCATTTCCTGATGAATGGTGATGTTGAGCACCTTTTCATGTCCCTGTTGGTCATCTGTATGTCTTCTTTGGAGAACTATCTGTTCATTTCTTCTGTATCCATTCTATTGATGATAGACATTTTCATTTTTTCCAGTTTTAGATGGAATATTACCAATTGTGCTGCTATGAATATTCTTGTATGTGTCTTTGTTGCACATTTTGTATTCAGCAACGTTGCTGAAATCTCAGATTAGTTCTCATAGTTACTTGGATTTTCTGTGTGGAAAATCACGTTGTTTGCAAATAAAGACAGTTTTGACTTCTTTTATACAATCTTTTTTCTTTTCTTTCCTTTATCTTACTTATGTCCTTGACTAGAATCTCCAGTATAATGTTAAATAATAGGAATAGTACTAGACATACTTGTCTTTTTATTTTAAGTTATGCTTTTGAAGTTTCACCAGTAAGTATTAGATTGAATCTTATGAAATTGCGGACATGGGACCATTTTTTCACTTTGGGAAAAAAAAGGCAATTTCATATAGTTCAATGTAGTATAATATTGGCTGTAAGATTTTCATTTATTGAGTTAAGAAAGTTCTCTTCTATTCCTAATTTAAAAAATATCCTGAGATTGAATTATATCGAATGCTTTTTCTCAATATAATAAGATTATTATATAATATTGTTCCCATAGTCTATGAAAAGGACACATTTTGTGATGTAGCACTGTTTCTATTCCTATGGTAAAATCTTTTTAGTCAGGATGATTATTTTTACTCTATTTTGCTCGATTTGATTGGCTAATTTTTCATTTAGGATCTTTCATTTGTGTTTGTAGATTTTAGCTTTATGAGTCAAATACTTATTGCATTAATTTTAGATTTTTTATTCTTAAAACATTTATTTTGAAATACTTCAGACATACAAAAAGTTATAAAGAGTAACATAATGAACACCCATGTAGCCACCCACCAGCTTAGGAAGTAAAACATTATAGATAAAGGTGACGTCTCCTGTATCTCCCTCTCTAAAAGAACCTCTCCTCCCTTTTTCCTTTTGGCTAATCACTATTCTGAATTTTGTGTTATCATTCTGCATTTCTCAATATTTTTCCAATTTTAATATCTGTCGTGATTTACTTTCAAGTGCTGCTTAAATGGTGTCCTAAAAGGATCGATAATATAGCTCTAAATATTTTATTATTTTTTTTGTGATTTCTACTTTAGCTTATGAGCTATTTAGGAGTTTGCTTTAATTTCAAGGATGTATATGTGTGTATATACTCCTCCCCTTCCACCCCCTGACACACATACATACCTACACATATGTATACATACTGTCTTTTATGGTGCTATTTTAATTTAATCGCATTGGAGTATTGAACAAGGTCTGCATGATATCGATTATTTCTGTTGAGATTTCCTTTGCATCTGAACAGTTATCCAGTTGTGGATGTTCTCCATTTACTTGAAAATAATATATCACTTCATTTGTTGGATGTAGCGCTCTATCTGCCATTATCAGATCAAGTTTATTTTCTCTGAATATCTTCAATTCCATATTAATTTTTTTTTGTTTGTATGATCCACCAAGTTGTAATGGAGATGTATTAAAATCTTCACTATGATGATGTGTTTTCACTTTGTCCTTGATGTTTTCCAGTACTCTGTGATGTTTAGAACTGTGGATTCATTTCAGTTTATTTTGTTTTGCACTGGGTGTGTGGTTTTCATCTAAGAATTTATGGGTTTCTTCAGTTCTGGAAAATTCTTACCTATTATATCTTTGAATATTGTTTTCTACTGTTCTCACTGTTCTTCTGACAGTACTATTAGACGGATATTGGAACTTTTATCAATTCCTCATGTTTCTTAAGTGCTTTTTTGGTGTGATATTTATTTTTATATCTTCTTGTTCTAGGAGAATTCTTCAGTTTTATGTTCTTATTTAGTTATTAAGTTAATTTTTTATCTTTTCTATTGAGATTTTTAACTTCATTGACTACATATTCCAAGAATCTCACTTAGTCTCTTTTTAAATTGGCCAAATATTTTCATTTTTATCGGTTTTAATTTCATAGTTGTTTTTAATGGAATCTTTTCTCTTTGTAGATGAAAGATCCTAAATACTTATTTTAAAATTGTTTTCAGGTTGTGCAAATTAATTTTCATTAAGTGATCTCCTCATGTCCATTCTGTTGGTTTTCCTAGTGCTTGGGATTGCTCTGAAATTATAGACCAATTTTGGGAGAATTAATATCTTAACATTTGAGTCTTTCAGTCTGTGAACCTGGTATACTTTTCCACCTGTTCAGGTCTTCAGTTTCTTTCAGTGATGTTTGTAGTTTTCAGTATACATGTCTTGCACATAGTTTGTTAAATTTATGCCTAAGTAGTGCATACCTAAGTTTTTAATGCTATTGTAAATGGTATTTTTAAAAAATTTATTTTATAAGCATTATTGCTTGTATGGAGAAATGGAATTGACTTTTGTGTATTGAACTTATATCCTGTGCTAAACTTCCTTATTATTTCTAGTAGTATATTTGTAGATTGTAGATCACAATTATGTTGTCTGAAAATAGATTCTTCCTCCTCAATCTAAGTTCTTTTTATTTTTTATTTTTAAATTTCGTTTTCTTGTCCTTTCATATCGGTAGAACCTATAGCACATTGTCGAATAGACGTGTTGAGTGTGGACATCTTTACCTTTCTGCTGATATTGCAGCGAAAGCATTCAGTCTTTCGACATTAACTATGTGCGATATCAGGTCCAGGCTTTTTCGTAGACATTCTTTACCAGTTGAGGAAATTTCCTTTAGTCCCTAGTTTGCTGAGAGCTTTTATTGTGAATTGGTCTTAAATTTTGTCAAATGCCTTTTCTACAGTAAAAGAATTGAAGGGAATTTCTAAAATTTAATGCTATAGTATATCTTTTAGAAGTGATTTAATTATATCTAACAAATTTTGTTATGTTGTCTTTTCATTTTCATGCAGTTGAAAGTATTTTCTAATTTGTCTTGTAATTTCTTTTCTGATTCTCATGAATGATTTAGAAATATGTTGTTTAATTTCCAAATGTTTGTATTTTTTTCTAGATATTTTCCTTTTATTAATTTCTAGTTTAATTTCATGTGACTAGAGAATATACTTTGCACAATTTCAGTCCTTTTATGTTTATTGAGACTTGTTGTATGGCTCACAATATCATCTATCTTGATGAATGTTTTCATAAGCACTTGGAAGAAAATGTTTATTCTTCTGTTGTTGAATGGAGTTTTATGTAAATTTCAATTAGGTCAAATTACTTGAATGTTCACGTTTCCTATACCTTTAAGGATTTTTTGACTCCTTATTTTATTAGATACCGAGAGGAAAGTGTTGAAATTCAGTTATATAATTTTCTGCTTCGTTTGCTTTGACACTGTATTATTAGGTGCTTACACATTTAATTTTGTTATATCTTCTTGGTAAATCAAATTTTTAATCAATATGAAGTGTTCCACTTTAACCTTGGTAATCTTTCTCTTTCTGAAGTCTACTTTATGTCATATTGAGATAGCCACCCCAGCTTTCTGATGGTTATTAAATGCATGGTATGTCTTTTTCTATCATTTTGCTTTTATCTTGAATCTTTAATTTTTTAAAAATTGAGATATAGTTTACATATTATAAAGTCCACTCTTAAAATGTACAATTCAGTAAATTTTAGTATGTTCATAAAGTTGTACAACAATCGCCAGTAATTCCAGAACATTTCCTATAAGGAAATCCCGTACTATTAGCTATCATTCCTCATTCTCCCTCTCCTCCCAGCCCCTGGCTACCATTAGTCTAATTTCTAGGTCTGTGGGTTTGCCTATTCTGGCCATTTCTATAAATGGAACCATACAGTACGTGGCCATTTGTGTCTGGCTTCTTTTACTTTGCATAATGTTTAAAGGTTCATCCATGTTGTAGCATGTATTATTAGTACTCTATTCCTTTTTATGGCCAAATAATATTCTACTGTGTGGCTATACCACATTTTGCTTATCCAGTCATCAGTTGATGGGCATTAGGGTTGTGTCCACTTTTTGGCTATTATGAATAATGTTGCTATACTCTTCTACACATTTTTTTGTATTGACATATGCTTTCAGTGCTCTTGGGTACACACCTAGGATTTGCTGGTAACTGTTTAATTTTTTCCACAGTGGCTGTGCCATTTCACATTTCCTTTAGCAATGTATGAGGGTTTCAACTTTTTGGTGTCCTCCTCAACACTTGTCTTTGTCCATCTTTTTTATTTTGACCATCCTAGTGGGTGTGAAGAGCTATCTCAGTGTGGTTTTGATTTATATTTCCCTAATGACTAATGGTGTTGAACATATTTTCATGTCCTTATTGGCCACTTGTTTGTCTTCTTTGGAGAGGTGCCTGTCTTTTTTTGCTTCATGTATTTTGGGACTCTGTTAAGTGCATGTATATTTGTAATTGTTATGTCTGCTTGAAATATGTGTCATATATATGTTTAGTTATGTCATTATAAAATGTCCTTTATTTTTAGTACCACTTTTTGTTTTAATGTCCATTTTGTCTGATATTAGTATAACCACTGCAGCTCTTTTTTGGTTGCTGCTTGCATAGTAAATTTTTTCTCTTCTTTTCCTATCAACCCATTTGTGACTTTCAATCTAAAGTGTGTCTCTTGTAGACAACATATAGTTGGATTATAGTTTTTAATCACTTCTGCCAAGCTGTACCTTTTGATTGGAGTGTTTAGTCAATTTACCTTTAATGTAATCACAGATGAGGTTGGATTTACGTCTGTCATCTTGCTATTTGTCTTCTGTATGTCTTATGTCTTTTTTTGTTTCTCTGTTTCTGCATTAGTACCTTCCTTTGGGTTAGCTATTTTCTCGTGTACCATTTTAATTCCGTTGTTTCTGTTGCTATATTTTTTGAGTTATTATTTTAGTGGTTGTCCTGGGGTTCACAATTAACTTCTTAATTTATAACAGTCTAGTATGGATTAATACCCATTTAATTTGAATAGTACACAAAACTTTGCTTCTGTTTAGTTCCATTCCCTCTCCTCTTCTTAATGATTTTATTGTTGTACAAATTCCGTCTTTATACATATAAGTCTATCAACACAGTTTAAAAATTGTTGCTTATGTAATTTTATTTTATTTATTTATTTTTTTTTTTTAAGATTTTATTATTTCCTTTTTCTCCCCAAAGCCCCCGGTACATAGTTGTATATTCTTCGTTGTGGGTTCTTCTAGTTGTGGCATGTGGGACGCTGCCTCAGCGTGGTCTGATGAGCAGTGCCATGTCCGCGCCCAGGATTCGAACCAACGAAACACTGGGCTGCCTGCAGCGGAGCGCGCGAACTTAACCACTCGGCCACGGGGCCAGCCCCTGTAATTTTATTTTAAATAAGAATGGAGAAATGAGAGAAAAAACATGTATACTGTCTTTATATTTACCTGTGTGGTTCCCTTTATTTTTTTCTGGTGGATATGAGTTACTGTCTAGTGTCCTTTCATTTCAACTGTAGGATTCTCTTTAGTATTTCTTGTAGGGAAGTTCTGCCGTGATGAATTATCTTTTTCTGTTTATCTGAGAATGTTTTTGTTTCCCTTCCTTTTTGAAGAAAAATTTTTCTGGGTACTGAATTCTTGTTTGAAAGAAAGTTGTCTTTCAGCACTTTGAATAAGTCATCCCACTTCCTTCTAGCCTCATGTTTCTGATGAGAAATCAGCTGTTAATCCTGTTGAAGATTTCTGGTGCCTGCTGAATCACTTCTCTTTGCAGCTTTCAGGATTCTTTCTTCATCTTTGTCTTTTGAAAATTTGATTATGATGTGTGTGGTTTGGAGTTTTTTGAGCTTGTCAGGTGTGTAAATTGCTTTTTTTTAAATTATGGAAGTTTTCATCCTTTATTTCTTCAAATATTTTTTCTGGCCATTTCTTCTCTCCTTCTGGGGCTCCCATTATATCTGTGTTTTGTGCTTGATGGTGTCCCACAGGTCTCTGAGACTGTTCATTTTTCTTTATTCTTTTTTCTCTCTGTTCCTCAGACTTGATAATCTCAATTGACGTATTTTCAGGTTTACTTATTTTTTCTTCTACCAGCTCATATCTGCTCTTGAGCTCCTCTTGTGAAATTTTCATTTCTGTTTTGTACTTTTCAACTCGAGAATTTCTATTTGGTTCCCTTTTTAAATATGATTTCTCTCTATTTATTGATATTCTCTATTTGATGAGACATCATTACCATATTGCTATACTTTCCTTTAGATCTTTAGACAACATTTCCTTTGGTCCTTTGTCCATGTTTATAATAGATGATTTAAAGTCTTTGTTTAGTAAGCTCAACTTCGGGGCTTCCTCAGGGACAGTTTATGTTGATGGCTTTTTTCCCTGTGTATGGGCCATACTCTTGTTTCTTCGCATATCATAATTTTTGTTGAAAACTAGACATTTTAAATAATATAATGTGGAACTCTGTTATTCAGACTTCTGTTTCCCAGAGTTTATTGTTTGCTGTTGTGTTTTTTAAGTTATTTCCTGAGTTAAATAAAGTCTGTATTCTGAAAAGTCTGTATTCTTTGTTGTGTATGGCCACTGAAGTGTCTGCTCAGTGAGCTTCATGGCTCACTAATGACTGGACTTATATTTTCTTAAATATCTTGAACCAATAAGTCTCTGAGCCTTTGCTGAGGATGTGTATGTGCATGTTGGGGCATGCTTTCTATGCCCTGCAGACAATTTACAACTCTGTCTTAGCCTTCACTTCCAACTTTCCCAAAGCCTCAAGGTCAGCCAGAGATGAGAGATTAGGGCTTCCTTGGGTTATTTCTAGGCGTGCACACAGCCCTGCACATGTGCATGACTTTCTAAATTGCCAATAAGGTAACATTGCTTGTCAAAGACACCCCCTGCAACACACACCTCCACCACACACACACGTGATTTGTCAGATTTGCCTTTTAAATTTTTTGATCAGCTTATTTTTTGCCTTAATTGTGATCACTGCCTCAGGCATCTGTGATGTTAAACAATTGCTGCTGATTGTTTTTGACAAACACCTTGGGGGAAAGGCTGTTTGCAGTGAGTAAGCTCTGATTCAGGCCAAATAAAGAGAAGTTCTGTGAGTGGGGTTTGCAGGTCACTTTCAGACAGGTCAGATAATTGCAGTTCCCTGGGGATGGAGCTTTGGGGACAGAACTCTAACCCTGTTGTCCTCCACTGGCTGTGAGGCTGCTGGTTCTTATGGCTACCTTGATTGTAAGGTTTGATTTTCAAGGCTACAGAACACCTAAGTAGAGGGGATTTGGAATAGAGTATGTTAAAACACTACTGTACTACTGTTTTTATCAAAAGTCAGTTATTTTTCTTGAATAAATGCTCCTCAGATTGTTGCAAGCCTCTGGTCAATTTCTAGAACTATAAAAAGTTGATTTTGATAGTTTTTGGTAGTGTTCTCATTGCTTTTATAGAGGGGCTCACTTTTGGAGGTATTTGCTCCACCATTCTGAAAGTGCTTTTTCTATACGTTTCTTTACCTTTAGAGTGTTTTTTTTTTTTTGCAGACACTGTATCATGTCCTGCTTTTTTATCCAACCTGACAATTTCTGCATTTCAATTAGAATGCTCAGAATATTTACATTTATATAATTATCCACATGGTTGGGTTGTCAATCACTTTGCTATTTATTTTCTATTTGTTCCATCTGATTTTTTTAACCCCCTTTTCCTGCTTTTTTTTTGGAAATTTACTGAGTATTTCATTAAAGGATGGCAGAATTTGCAGAATTATGGATGAGAAAAAAAAAGTCATGGCTTCTTGCATATCTTACAAATTGGAAAGAGACTCAGTCTCCAGTGAGAACAATTAGGATTGTGCTGTCCAACAGAAATATAATATGAGCTACAAATTAGAGCCAAAGATGTAATTTTAAATTTTCTACAGCTACATTAAACAGTTAAAAGAAGTGGATAGGGGCTGGCCCCGTGGCCGAGTGGTTAAGTTCGTGCACTCCACTGCAGGCGGCCCAGTGTTTTGTTGGTTTGAATCCTGGGCACGGACATGGCACTGCTCATCAAACCATGCTGAGGCAGCATCCCACATGCCACAACTAGAAGGACCCACAACGGAGAATATACAACTATGTACCGGGGGGCTTTGGGGAGAAAAAGGAAAAAAAATAAAATCTTTAAAAAAAAAAAAAAGAAGTGGATAAAATTAATTTTAACAATAGTTTTATTTAAATCCATATATTCAAAGTATTATCCTTTTAACATGTAATTAATATAAAAGTTGTTAGTGAGATATATTCTATATTGTTTTTTGTAATGAGTGTTCAAAATTTTTTTGAACAAGCCTTCAAAATCCCCCAAATCTTGTATTTTACACTTAACAGTCCATTTCAGTTTGGACTAGTCACAACTATAGGCATAAGTGGCTAGGAGCTACCGCAGTGAATAATACAGATTTAGACAGTCTCTAACAGGTCTGATTTTAATGAGGCACATTAGGAAAAGAAGCTGATGGATAGAATGAAATTTGCTGAGGATCTTGATTTTAATAGATTTTTAATAATCAATAGGGAATAAATATATTAGGACAAAAGTGGGAAATAGTGTAAGAGGCAAAAGTAGATGGAGTCAAAATAGCTGACTTAGAAAGTAATCTTAACTGCTATGTGCAAAGGGATGTGATGCCTTAGTCGTTTATTCATTGCAGTAGTTTATGTTATGATGGCAGATGGTAATGGTTTTCAGTCTAACTATAGCTAGTGTTGGTTGAATGCTCTGTCAGGCACTGTTTAAGCACTTTGAATGTATTGTATTAATGCATTTACTGTGTGACTTTAAGTAAGTAAATCACCTACACCTTCTTGGGGCTCTGTTGTTTTCATTTATAAAAAGTCTGAAACTGTACTAGATAACCTCTAAGCTTCTTCTTAATACTGAAAGTCTGTGTTTTTGGATACATTGATGAGGAAAATAAAATTTCTATCATCAGGGAATTTATAATCAGAAGATGTAAGATGTACCCACTTAATTAAAATACGTGGAGACAGTAATTAGGCCCTTATGAGAACTACAAAATGCTATGAGAATCTAAAACATACTACTTGAATACAGATCTTCCTCAACTTATGATGGGGTTACATCTCAATAAACCCATCCTAAGCTGAAAATATCTTAAGTTGAAAATGTATTTAATATACCTAACCTACTAGACATCATAGCTTAGCCCTGCCTACCTTAAACTTGCTCAGAACACTTACATTAGCCTACAGTGGGGCAAAATCATCTAACACAAAGCCTGTTTTATAATAAAGTGTTGAATATCCCCTGTAATTTATTGAATACTGTACTGAAAGTGAAAAACAGAATGGTCCTATGAGTATGGAATGGTTGTAAGTGTACTTGTTTACTCTCATGATGGCGAGACTGACTGGGAGCTGTGGCTCCCTGCCACTGCCCTGTGTTAGGAGAGAGCATCTTACTGCATATCGCTAGCCTGGGAAAAGATCAAAATTCAAACTTCTAAGTATGTTTCTACTGAATGTGTATTGATTTCACACCATTGTAAAGTTCGAAAATCTTTATATCGAACCATCGTTAATTTGAGGACCTTCGGTGTAGTAAAGTCATAATAAATGTTTAAACTAGATTGAATTGAATGGAAATAGCTGGTGAATCAGGAGAAGGTTCTTGTAGGAGATGGCAGTTGATGTAAGCCTCGGGAAGTGGCAGAGTAAACGGAGAGGAGATGGAGTGGAGTAGTAAGGAGTAGAAATCCAGATAATGGAAGACTGTGAGACAGGAAAGTAATGTGTGTGTTCAGAGGACAATAAAAAATATACTTTGGTTGTATTATTAGGGAGTGTTGAGTGATATTGCTATGTGGGTAGGTTGGATTCAAATCTTAGCCTTTAATATCCTATTAACGGTATGGCTGATGACTGACAATGAACATGGCAGGGACTGCAGAGACAGTGCTGTGTATTCTTTTAAAACTCCACATTTTATGTCTATACTTTCTGTCTGTCATGAGGATAGTTAAGTGCAATTTCATATTTAAAAATATTTCATTGGGCTAGAAACTTATAATTCACTGGCTTTGAAACTTTGTCATATTGCTTTTCATGAGGGTGTGTGTGCGCTGCTGTTTAGGGTAATACAGGTCAGATTTGTGCTTTTTCTTTTCTTTTCTTTATTTTTTTGTCCTCTAGTGTAGTGCTTGATTTCTGCTGAGTTTAATCCTTTGTGATTAAATGATGCTGAATAGCTTTATGTCAGCATTCAGCATAAAGTGGGTGCCTAAGGCTGACTGTTTAAATCTATTAGTGTCTGTCCCGAGAGCCAGAACGTGGAGCTTTGAATACGGCACAAGTCACCAAACGGAAAATCATAGATTTCTCAGACAGGTGGAAGTTATAAAGGCATTTCATTTAACTCTGTAAACAGGGGAATCTCTCTCTCTCTTGTGCGTATTTTTATTAGCTTAGCAGACTAGCTTCTTTATGTAATGTTTTATGAGTGATTTTACTGGGATAGTTGAGGGCATACATAAAGCAGTTACATCATCTCTGTAATTTCTTTCAGGTAACTTGTCCAGGAGTGCTACTGAAAGACAAGGAGGACATCTATCTTAGCATCTGTGTGTTTGGCCAATACAAAAAGACACAATGTGTCCCAGCCACCTTTCCACTGGTCTTCAATGCCAGAATGGTGTTTGAAAAGGTGAGTTCAAATATCAGATCACATATTAACAAGCAAAAAATCAAAGCAGTTCCAAATTTTGAGTAAAAGCCCAGAACACAAACTATGATTGCTGACTGCATACTTTGACTTAATTCAAAAGGAGCTTTGTAACTTAAATTTGGAAGCTTGAAAATAAATATGCATTATATAATACAATGAATCAATGGCGTTTTTTGGTGATAGATCAGTTTATGTCTAAAATTGTGTTAGCAGGTTTTATGTAAAATATAGCACCTTGAATTCTAAAAAGTATTTTTCATAAAAAAGAGAGAGGAGATATTAATAGGTAAGAATAGGTCATATTTTACTTATGGCTGTCTTGTGGTACTTCTTTTGGTCTCTTTTCTTTTTTCCTCTAAAACTGCTGCTTTTGGTTAATTATTACCATCATATTTCTCACTTTTTTTATTTCCTCCTTTCCTTTTCGTCTTCTCCCTCCCTCTCTCCCTCCCCCCGTCCTTCCATTCCTCCTTTTCTTCCTCCTTCCTTCTTCCTTTCCTCCACAAGTAGTTACCCAGTTCCTGCTCTGTTTTGTGCACTGTTCTGGGCACTTGGTAAACAAGACGAGAATCCTCCCCTCTTGGAGCTTTCACTGTAATAGGAGAAACAGACAATAATCAAGTAAACACAGAAATGATATAATTTAGATAGTGATAAGTGTCATAAAGGGAATAAACGGAGGGTAAGGGGACAGAAAGGGACTGAGGGATTAGGAGGATTGTCTGTTTTAAAGGGTGGTCAGAAATGCAATAACATCTAAGCTGAGCCTGAATTATGAGACAGTATCAGTTATTTGAAGGTCTGGGAGAAAAGCATACTGAGCAGAGGAATGGCAAATAGAAAGGCTTCTTGTTGGGAATAAGCTTGATGAGTTGGAGGAACACCAAGAAGGCCAGTAAGACCATGGTAACAAACAAAGGGAAGAGTGCTAGCAGACGAAGTTGGAGAGGGAGGCAGAGCCGGCTGTAGGGTTTGTTTGTTTGTAAAATCTTCCATAGTGATCGTGGGAAGCAGAGAGGAAGTGACCGTTCTCAGTAATGTCAAAAGTTTCTTGGTTGGGAAAGGAATATTTTGGGAACGAGAGTAAAAAAACAAAGACTGTTTTATATGTATCTTTCTTTCACTTCCCCTTCTTCCTGCTTGCCTCTCTGTTCTCTCGCTGTAGGTGTTCCCTGAAGCAGTAGACCCTGGAGATGTGGTTGCACAGCTTGAATGTGAGTTTCTAATTTTTATTTCCCAATTCTAAGACATTTTAGAATTATACTTTTTAATCTTAGGCTTAGATAAAAGTTTAAAAGGGTCTAATAATAGAATTTTTAAAATCCAGACCTGAGACTTTTTTTTACACTTTTTAGAATTTCGAAGTATACCTGGAAATAATAAAAAATATATGTGCTGCAGAGATGCTGGAAAATTTTCCTTTTTCTGTGTTTGGTCTATGGAAAACAAAAGATTTATCTGAACTTTTTACTGATTAAGATGATACAGAGTATTTATGATGTAAGGATAGAGATTCGTATTAGGTGGGACTTTGCTCCACAAACAAAAATATGTCTTTAGGGGTTGGCCCAGTGGTGTAGTGGTTAGGTCCGTGCATTCTGCTTTGGTGGTCCAGGATTTGTGGGTTCGGATCCTGGGTGTGGACCTATATATATACCACTCTTTCAGCCGTGTTGTGGTGGCATCCCTCATGCAAAAAATGGAGAAAGGTTGGCACGGATGTCAGCTCAGCAACAGTCTTCCTCAAGCAAAAAGGGGAAGATTGGCAACAGACATTAGCTCAGGGCCAATCTTCCTCACACACGCAAAAAAGTCTTTAACCTTAGTGTATTGAAAATCAAGAGAGTAAATAATAGAAGATTGAAGTAATGGTAACTTAAAATATGTATGCTTTTGCATTTTGTATTACATTCAATATGTTAATTATTTGACATATTTATTTGAAATATTTAATATTTAAAAATAAAATATTTGAAATATTTTAAAATTATTTGAAAGAGATTTTCAAGGTTCTGGATAACAACAAATTCTTGAAAGTATTAGGAATCAACTATCAAAAGGGATGACTGTTTGTGAGAGCAGCAATGCAAAGGTATACATTTGGGAGTAAGTTATTCAAGCTTTGGTTCTGAAAGGAAAAGCTCTGTTATTTATCCTTGTTAATAGAAAGGGATCCAGGATCACCATATTGGTCTAATACATAACTGTGGCTCAGAAGGCCAGCAACATTGGGCATCATCAGTGTCAGCCATTTCCTCTACGCCTTCCCCTCCGCACCCCGTTGGGACACTAGCAGTGTAGAAACACGGCACCTGGCACCATGCTGGAATCTGGGCACACAGGAGGAATAGGGCCGCTCGTTGTCTTACGCTGAGGGAGCTTCCAGTTTAGTGCCTCTTCTCCAGAGAACTCTTTATGGCCAGTGTCAGTATCTTATTTATCTTTTATGACCTTTCTGGCACTTGGTATTCTGTCTTCCGCTATGGCAGCCTAGCTAGGTGGCAATTTGGTGCTAGTGAGTGTATGACTTTAATATTTCCTCAACATTTTGTTCAGTGTGTGGGGAATTGTGTAGCTTAGCAAATATGAAGATAATTATTTCTCTCATCATTCTGAAATTCTCCTGTTCAAAAAACACAATTTTGTTTTATTTGATTTGAAATTTGAGGGCATAAGAAGAGTACTTAATGGTTATTGTTATTTAGAAACTTTCTTGCCTTGATGTCCCTGATTCCGTTTTTCTCTTCGGTCTCTTCCCACACCACTGACATTCCCCTTTTTGGTATCCTTTTCAAATTCGTCTTTCTCTGCCCTGTCTTTAAATATTGGCATTTCACTGGCTTCACCTCTCTGATCTCTTTTCCCTTCTTTCCTTATATGATACTCTGCAAAGACTTGGCTTCATGTCTTACCTATCTCCGGGTGATGTCCACAGCAGTCTTCATCCCTGCCCTCTCTTGTGAGCTTTGGGCCCCTTTTGCTTTTACTTTTTTTTTCCCCCCTCAGTTTTGCAATCTTTTTTTGTCCCCTAACCTTATTAATATGAAAAGTTAAAAACATTCTAAAAATAGAGAGGATGGAATGATGAAGTCCCATATACCTATTACCCAGCTTCAGCAATTTTCCACATATTACCATTACATGTTCACCCTGCCGCTTAAAAAATTGTTGGAATATTTAAAAGCAAGTTCTGTACATACATCATTTCACCACAAATACTCTGGCATGACCTCTAACTGATAAAGACTTTTTAAAAAAAAAAGTATATAGAGAACCACCTTGCTGGTATCACATCTAACAAAATTAATAATAATTCCTTAATAACATCAAATACACAATCATTATGCAGATTTCCCCACTTGTCACCAAAATATTTTTTTTACAGTTAGTTTGCTAAGTCAGGATCCAATCAAGGTGTGAGTCACATGTTGTACACAACTAGTTAGCTCTTAAGTTTCTTTTTTCTGTAATAGTGTCTGTCACTTTTGTTTTTTTAATGCTGTGCATGTTAGACAAACCAGGTCCTTTAGAGTGTCCTACGGTTTGGATTGGCTGATTGCTTCTTTAAAGTGTTGTTTATCTTGTTTACCGCTTATATTATGTAAAATGCTAATTAGACCTAGAAGTTTAATTAGATTCAGGCTTATTTTTTGGCAAGAATCCTTCACAGTTGGTGCTGTGTACTTATTATTGCATCATATCAAGTGGTATATAATGTCTGATTGTCATAAATTTAGTGATGTTAAGGTTGATTGTTTGGCTTCAGGCAGCATCAGCCTGATTCTTTCATTGTAAAGTTTCTCGTCAGCCTTTCATTTAATAGCTTTAGCATCCATTGAGATCCATCTTTTCATTAAGGGTTACAAAATGTGATTTTTCTAATATTGTCATTCTTTCTGTATTTATTAGCTGGAACTCTTTTATAAAAGAAAGTTTCCTTATCAGCAGTTTGCTTACCCTGCAATACAGTTCTCATAGGAAAGGCAAGGTCATTCTTCTCTCTTTCCCTTACTTTAACAGCTTTAGTGAGGTATACTTTACCTATCACAAAGTTCACCCATCGTAACTGCTATTAAATGATTTCTAGAAAATTTATACAGTTGTGAACCTATGCCCACTTCCAGTTCCCAGCAACCACTGATCTATTTTCTGTCTCTCTATATAAATGGATTGATATAATATGTAGTCTTTTGGCCTCTTTCACTTAGAATAATATTTTTGAGGTTTATCCGTGTTGCTCTATGGATTAGTAGTTAATTCCTTTTTATTGATGAATATTCCATTTTATGGAACTTTTTTCCCCTTCCAAAAACTGCAAAAAATTGCTGAAAGAAATTAAAAATCATCTAAAAAAAAAGGAACAACATGGCGTGTTCTAGATCGGAGATTTGATAGTTTATGAAGGCAGTGCTCCCCAAATTTATCTCTAGATTTAATGTTCCTTCTATCAACACTATTCTTCTTCAACACTCTTCCTATCAAATCCTAGCCAGCTTTTATGTAGAAATCAACAAACTGACTCTAAAATTTATATGGAATGCAAGAACCTAGAGATAGTCAAAAAACAAAGTTGAAAGACTGAACTCGATTTTAAAACTTACTCTAAAGCTACAGTAATCAAGACTGGTATTGACATAAGGATAGCCATTTGGATGAATGGAATAGACTAGAGAGTCCAGAAGTAACCCTTCACATTTTTAGTCCATTAGTTTTCAATAAAGATGCAAAGCCAATTCAATAGGGGAAAGGGTAGTCTTTTCAGCAGGTGATGCTGGGACAACTGGATCTACCAAAAAATCTACCAAAAAAAAAAAAAGAATAGAAGGAAAGAAAGAACTAGACCTTTACCTGTCAGCATGCACAAAAATTAACTCAAAATGAACCATAGGCGTAAATGTAAGGGATAAAACTATAAAATTTCTAGAAGAAAAGTTATGAGAAAGTTTTTGTGACCTTGGGTTAAAAAAGATTTCATAGATATGACACCAAAAATGTGATCCATAAGAGAAAAATTGGGCTTAATAACTTTTGTTCTTCAGAGGAAAGCATTAAGAGAATGAAAAGACAAGCCACAGAGTAGGAGAAATTATTCACAAATCATTTATATGATAAAGGACTTATATTTAGAATATTTTTAAAAAAGAAAAAACCTTACAACTCATGAAGACAATGCAATTCAAAAATGGGCAAAAGATTTGAATAAGCATTTTATAAGAAAAGATATATGAATAGCTAATAAGCACATGGAAAGATGCTCAACATCATTAGTCATTATTGAAATGCAAATTGAAAATACGGTGAGATTGGGGCTGGTCCCATGGCCAAGTGGTTAAGTTCAAGTGCTCTGCTTTGGCACCCCAGGGTTGCTGGTTCAGATCCTGGGCGTGGCCCTACACACCGCTCATCAGGCCATGCTGTGGTGACATCCCACATAGGAGAATTAGAATGATTCACAACTAGGATATACAACTAAGTACTGGGGTTTTGGGGAGAAAAAAAAATACAGTGAGATTGTGCTACACACCCACCAAAATGCCTATAGTCTAAAAGACTGAAAATATCAAGTCTTGGGGATGATGTAGAAAAACTGAAACCATCATACATTGCTAGTGGGAATGTAAAGTGGTACAATAATTTTGGAAAACAGGTTGACATTTTCCTTAAAAAGTTAAACATATATTTAGCATACAACCCACCCTATATCCATATATTCAGCAAAATTGTTTATAATACCCAAAAACTAGAAACAATCCAAATGTCCATCCAAATGTCTGTAAAAAATAAATAATTTATCTGGAGATATATTTTGGCAGAACTACCTTCATAAACTATCAAATCTTTGACCTATGAACATGTGTCATTCCATTTTTTTCTTTTTTAGGTTATCTTTAATTTCTTTCAGCAAAGTTTTGGAGTTTTCATTATATAGGTCAATGTATTTCTTTTGTTAAATTTAATCCCAAGTATTTTATTCTTTTTGATACTATTATGAATAGAATTTTCTTACTTTTTTAAGTTCATTTTTGCTATTCTATAGAAATAAAATTGTTTTTATATATTTATGTTGAACCCTGAACCTGTTTGTATAGGATTGATATTATTTCATCTTTAAATATTTGTTAGAATTCACCAGTGAAGGCATCTGGACTTTTTGTGTTTGTGCGGGAAGGTTTTAATTACTATATCAAATTCTTATTATATATCTGTTTCTTCCTAAGTTAACTCTTGTGTATGTATTTTTCTAGGAACTTGTCCATTTCATCTAAGATGTCTACTTTGTTTGTTTAAAGTTGTTCATACTTTTCCCTCATGATCCTTGTGATTTTTACAGGATTAGTAGTGATGTCCCTTCTTTCATTACTGACTTTGATAATTTGTGTTTTCCCTCTCTTTTTCTTGGATGGTTTAGCCAAAAAGTTTATCAATTTTGTTGATATTTTTGAAGAACCAGTTTTTTATTTCAGTGATTTTTCTGTTATTTTTCTCTTTTCCATTTCATTGATTTTCATTTTGATCTTTATTATTCCTTTCTTCTAGCTACTTATGCATGATTTACTCTTCCTTTTATAACTGCTTGAGATGGAAACTTAGATGATTAATTTTAGATATTTCTGTTTTTCTAATCTAAGCATTTAAAGCTATAAATTTCTCTCTACACATTTTTGCTGTATTTTGCTGTATTTCTTGAATTTTGATGTTTATTTTTTGTTTCCATTAATTTCAAGGTATTGTCTAACATTTTTGTGTGATTTCTTCCTTGCTCTTTGGGTTCTTTTGATATATGTTCTTTAGTTTCCAAATATTTTGGGACTTCTTATATTTTTTTCTTAATGTTGGTTCCTAATTTAACTCTGTTGTGGTGAGAGAATATACTTTATAAGATTTCAATCCTTTTAAATTTATTGAGACTTATTTATGGCCTATCCTAAGGCTTATCCTTGAGACTATTCCAAGTGCACTTGGAAAGAATGTGTGTTATGCTGTTGTTGGTTGACTTATTCTGTATCAGTCTATTTCAGTCATTTAGGTCAACTTGGTTGATAATGTCCGAGTCTTCTAACTCCTTGCTGATTTTATTTCTGGCGGGGAGAGAAGGTCTGTTTGTTTTATCAGTTACAGAAAGAAGGGCATTTGAATGTCCAGCTATAATTATTGAATTTTCTGTTTTTCCTTACATTTATATCAGTTTTTGCTTCATGTAATGTGCTGTTTGTTGATTTATTGCTCCTCAGTTCCAAATTCAGTCTTCTGGTCTGCTCTGTGGTAATTGATCTGGGCTCTTTAAATATTTCTTTTCTTTCCGGCTGGCACTGAAGCTCTGCGCAGGAGAGGGCCCTGGAGTAACACGGCAGAGGGAAAGGGTTTTGCTTCCAGGTGCTTTTGCTGCTGTGCTTGCTTGGCAGCCTCCTGCATTGCACCTGCCTTTTCCAGCACCAGACTTCTGCCGCCCTTACAGCTGCTCTGGTGCCCAGGTACTGCAGTACGTGGTGGCCAATAGCAGCTTCCTTTAGCCATCCCCCTTCAGGTGCTTTTGCGGTAAAGTGCCTCTGGTGAAACACCTCCCTGTGCATAGCTTTCCTGGCACCCTAGAGGGATGATTTCTGACAAATTCCCTAGGCACGTTTCCAGTAAGTTCTACCGGCATGGCACTAGAGCAACTTTTCTCTCTTTCAGTGAGCCAAGGCTGTACCCTCTCTGGATCTCAGCACTGAGGAGGAGGGCTTCGGAGAGCTCTTCCTCAGGTGCACTGTCTGAGCCCTGGAGTAATAGCTGCTCCTTCTGTCTGCTGTGCCTGTATTTTTAAGTTCTCTTTACATCTTCCTGGACAATGCTGCATTACTTTAACTCCCATTATAGTCTATAGTTCTTTATATTAAACTTTCCCTGTGTGGGTTCTCTCTCCTAATTGGACCCAGATTGACATATTTATTTTGAGGCTCTATTTTAATTGTTTGTACATTTATAGTTGTTTTATCTTCCTGGATCTTAACCTCATTTCTGGTAGTAAAATTCACAGTAGCAAAATTGTGGAAGTTTCAGGCCTCACACCTTCCTACCATGTTTTTAAGAATAAGAGGTCTGTGTTTCATAATTTTCATCAAGTCTTGATTCATTCTAATCACAGTTGGGTGGGCGAGGTCATATGCTCTTGGCTCAGCTCACACATGTTCTGCCTTTAGGTCAGGTAGTGTGTGGGTCAGCTTTTGAACCTCGCAGATCTGTAATGGGAGGGGAGGGGAGGGGCAGGCTGTGGAGACAGCTCACAGATGTCCCTGCGGTGAGCCTCCATAGCACCGAGACTTTGAATTTAAACAGGGTGATGGTGGAAATGGTAGAAACAGCTCCTTGAGATAGAATATAAAATTGAGTCCAAAGAAGTAAAGCCGGCTTTATGTCAATGGAAAAAAAGAGAAGCATTTCAAGTAAGGAAACACTGAACCAATGTACACTCTTCCAGAATTTTCACTGACCTATTCTACTATGGCATTGTAAGTCACATATACCATTTCCCATTGTGTAACATACGAAACGATTTCGTGCTTGTCTGTCTAAAATCTAAAATTCATTCATCAAGAATATGTTATCTAAATAGCAAATTGAGCATGGTCCAAATGCTCAAGGAAATCTGAGGACCCCTTAAGTGGATGGTCTGATGAATGGTCAGATCCTTGAGTAACCTCAGATGAGGTGCCTGGAACAGTCCTTGGTACACAGTAAACACTTAAAATGTCCCTTGTTTATTATTATTGATGGTGTGTTATTATTATTACTATTATTAGTGGGGAACTTACCAGTTCCATTTCATATCATATCTGCACCTCTGAAGGAAACTCTAGAGGCCCAGAATCACCTAAGGTTCTGGGGAAATATATATATATGACATATGAAATGATATCGAATGCCAATGATATTTAAAGCTATAATAGGGCAATTTTAAATTCATAGAAAAGGCATTCTCTTTAGGGGAACAGTTTTAATCCTGGAATCGACCAGAATAAAATTAGTTATGGCTAAACTATACCCTGGGAGCGATTTTTAGGCAAGAAAGAGAATGAAGTTTTCTACTTCATAGATTTCTCTATTGAAACTGTAGATTTCCATCCTTTCTCCATGAAGGTTGACAGATTCTCTTCTGCAGTCTCTCTCCCTCTCTGTACCCCTCCTTCCTTCCCCTCTTTCTCACAGTATACTTCCACAAATATACTGAGAAGTTCTTCTATAGATACGCGTATTGCTTGCTCCCTCACTTTTTTCCACTTACTGCTCAGATTTATCATCAAAATAAGAGAACTTTCCTCACCATGTATCTAAAATAGCACACCTTTTTGGTCAATATCTCAATCTCTATCCCATTTTCCTTAGAGTTCTAAAGTTCTACGATGGGATATTTTGAGAGTAAAAGAGTATGCTTTTAATATTTCCACCAAGACAACAGGTGTAAAAAGGGTCCTGCTCAGAGCAAATAGGAAAAAATGATACTCCTGTTTTTCTTCTTAGCACTAATATATTGCTTACTTTTTATTTTCTCTCTCATTAAAATGTGTTTCATAAAAGCAGAGACTTCCCTGTGTGTTCACTGCTGTGTCTCTCGTGCATCTGGCACTACCTGCACACACTAGGTTTTTGACATCCAGGGGGTTAAAATATCATGAACACCTCATATAGCTGCCTCTTGTTATGACTTTTATGATTGCTGGAACTGTCCTATTTAGAGATACCTACTTCTAGCGTTATAATCCTTTGATTAGGAAGTTTATTTTGTATTTGAAAATTTATAGTATAATAGCTGCTCTGGCTTCATTCCCTTCCACATTTGGAGAAAGAGAAGACGTGACTTTATGTTGCGGTAGATTACTAGGTGTCCCTATTGCTTTCTCTTGCCTGTAGGGAAAAGTAGCGTTTTCATTAGATCCCCTGCTTCCCAGCTTCTGGGACTTAGTGCCTCCCTGGTGTCTGAGGTATTTAAAAAGCTCTTAGGAGGAGCTTTGAAGGCTGAGCGTACGTCCTCCCAAGTCTGAGACTCTGTGACTGAGAGTCCCCCGCCTCCATCCTCAGGACAGCTCCCAGGACTCGGGGTGTGTTTTACGTCCACAATGGCAAAGGCGTTCTGACCAGCTCACTTTGTCGTTGGGGCAGGTAAACGGGCGTTTAGAGGAAATTATGAACGGAAATATGGAAATTACCAGCTGTTCTAGCTGGTGCAGAGGGTTGACAGCACTCTGGCAGTCTCCCTTAGGGTACTCACTGTGGCTTTTGATTTGCTGTATGTCACCAGGATTCTAGAGTACTGTAGTGCTTATGCTTTGTAACTCACAGTAAAAGTACATGTGAAAAGGAGAAGTTTTACAGAGGAAGGAGGAAAATCGTCATTATTTAGTTATACGCTAAAGGGCGGGTGTAAAAGGAGGCTAATAATACCGTAGGTTCCAGCAGGTGGAATTTACATTAACTCACTACTTGGTTTCTAGCAGCATTTGTTCTTTATAAAGCTTTTTCTTTAATAATTTAAGGTCTTTCTTCCTGAAGTATTTTTGTCAAAATGTATTTTTTAAATGTAAAGGAATAGAAGATTGTTCATAGAAACTAGGAAATAGTGTTTTTCAGTAGAAGTTAATTTTATTATTCTGTGATACTTGCTCTCAGACCAGATATATACATACAGACAGACACACACACACATCTATGCATATATGTAAATATCAATGTCTTACATTTTTAAATGTGGTTTTTGTTTATGTCAAAATTACATTATTTTTAATTGGTTATAGAATTATGTTCTTTTCTTCTTATCAGAGTTATATGTAGTCTACAAAGTTTACTCCAAAGACAGCCATCCTGTGGCATCCCTCTCCTCCATCATTTCTCACTCCCCTAGGGACTGCTTTATCTTTCTCTTAAATTGTTTTTTTTTCCATATCTTTAACATGCTTATATTGCACTTGAAACATTTTCATTTTTCAATTTTAGACAGTATGTCTTCTTTCCCCTGTGGAAAATGAAGATTCAAATACTTTTTGTACATTCTCTGCTTGCCCTTAAAACATATATATGCCCATTTTCTGACTTTCTCTCCCCAATACAGTTCTATCACAATTGTGGTTTATATTGTTATGACTATGTAAGAGGTATTTATAGCTGAACTGTGTCGTATACATACTATGTTACTTTTCCTACAAGACTTTTTGTTTTCACTTGAATTAATAATTATTTTCTCTCCTTTGCTTAGTTTTATAGTTTATTTTAGATTTTTAATCATTTTCTCAAAGTTTAATGTTCTTTCACTTGTAAGTCATTTTTGTTTGTTTTTTCTGCCTAGATGCCTAAGATATTTTTTATTTATCTTTAAAATTTGGTAATTTTACTAGAATATGTCCTGAAGTTGTTTTTTATAGCTTGGTATTTGTAGGTACAATGTGTTCTCTTTCATTTGTAGTTTCTAATCTTTTTTCCTTTTGGCGGAGTTTCCATTTAGTATTTATTTTCTTCCTTTGCCCTAGTTTTCTTCAACAGGGACTACTATCGTGGTAAGCAGGGTCTTTTCGCCTGTTTAATATTTGTTATTTTCTCCCATATTTTAAAATCTTTTTTCATTTCTTATTGATTAAAAAATCCATTTTTCGTTCTATTTCTTTTAAGGTATTATCTGTTATGTTTATTTGCTTTTCTGTTTATTTTATTTTAGTCTTCATTTCTAAAATGACTTCCTCTTCTATTTCTGCTTCTTTCCTGAGTTATACCATCTCACTTCCGTGTTTTTCTAATTTTGATTTATGTAGTTCTTCAGTATCTTGTATTACTTTCTTCATTTTCTAATAGTAAACTTTAGTTTTGATTTATTTTGTGAATATATCTTTTTGGCTGTTTTTATTGTACGAATTTTTTTCTTTTGCTCATTATTAATTTTTTAAATAAGAACTTGATATATTTGGCCTTGATGCTTTTCTTTGCTCATTCGTAATTGAATTTAGTTTTTTCCTGAACTTTCAGAAGGAAATGTGATTCAGGATAACTTTAGCTTCGCTGTCCTCCTTTATGTAGTGTTCGAAGTATGATGGCTTGCTTTCTGGCATTTTTCTGCCTCTGTTCTGTTCAACTTTTGTTAGTCCTTTTTTTCCCCTGGGTTTTCTTTTCCTTCTATTTTTTTAATCCTGTTTAATTTGTATTCTATTGTGTACAGTAGTTTCTCCTACTGAAGTTTCTTTGGCTCTATCCTGATTGGGAACCCGGGGGGGTCAGTGTCTGTGGTAGAGATCACTCTACATTTCTCGAACCTTACTGTAGATCTTTTGAACTCCCCTGTTACTGGAATGGGCAAGCTCCCTCCCATTCGCAGCTACTTTTTTCAAATTGCCTCACTGTGCTTCCCAGCGAGCACCTGTTGGCTCTTTTGGGGTTCTCTTCCCAGTTCTTTTAGATACCTCCTTACTTCCTTCTGCTTCCTCCTGCATTAGATGCTGATACCTTGCAGGTTTTTGTGGCTGTTAGTGGTTTGTCACCATCTGCTTTATTTTGGGGGTTTGTGGGGATATCTTGTCACTTTAATTTGTCATGGATGTTGTCCACTGTAGGTTTTGAGTTTGCTTTGTAATTGCTGTGTCTGTTTTTATGGGAGAATTTGGGGAGACTTGAAAACTCTGCTGCCTCTGCTTTTGTTTTCTGTTTCGTGTTTTTGCTTCTGTCCTTCATATTAAAGGATATCGTCTAATTGTTGGCCATCTGTTCATATTTAATGGTAGAAACTAAAATGCTTTTGGAAGTTATGTGGCACAGGTGCCTGGCACTACTGATTACTAAGTTTGTTGGGGGTTGCTCCTGGATGGAGATTGTCAATCGTAGGGTGATTTCTCTGAGGCATTTTATTGGAAAACTTATTATGTCACTATCTTTTTATGTCTCTTTGCTTCAGCGGGTCATGTTCAGTGGAAAAATCATTCATATCTTTCTCCCAGAGGCTGTAAGCTAGGCTACCGCTGTTTTTAGAGGTTTATGGAGAAAGAAGTTGTAGTAAAGTCTCTTAATCTGTTTTCATACACTGCCCCTGCTGTCACCTGTACCTGCTGTTTCCATTCCAGTGAGGATGACAACTCCTGCTTCTCTTCCTCCTCCTCCTGACACCAGGTTATTTCCGGTTCCTCCTTATCGCTACGATGTTGTCTTTTAGGTGCCCTATCCACAGCGTGGAGAATTTACGAAGGCCCCCCCCCCCCCGCTTCTTAATAGACCCTGCAGTCATATTTTGCTTCTAGGTCTGTGAGACTGTCAAAATCTCAGCTAAGTTTCAGTCTTTCATTTGCCTTTTCTGAAATTAGCAGATGCCCTTAGGGAGAAAGCAGCTCCAATGTCTGGCTCATCTCCCTAGCTTTCCCTTCTTCTCCCAGATCTTGGCCCTGTAATGCTTCACTGCCTTATTAGCTTCTCTGTGCCTTTAAGCAGATTTTAAAAAATAGTTTGACCAGATGTTATTAGTTCTCTTAGTGGGGTGATGGGTCTGCTTGTGTAAACTGCCATTATCCAAAGCAGAACTCTGTTCCCCATTAATATTTTCTACTCTCATCCTGTCTCTCTGTACTCTCCCATGCTTCTCCTTTCCCAGATTATGTCTGTTTTATTGTTCTCAGTATCTATTATTGGGCTGATATTGCATAGTTAATTATTACATCTCTCTGTAATCTATATTCTTTTCATTTGATATATGCACAATCATATTTCTACATGTTTGTTTTTCTAGATGAACTTAGAATCATTTTTCAAGGTCTATGATAAGTCTCTGAGTTTTCATTGTAATTAGATTTGGGGAGAATTGGCATTTTTACATTATTCATTCTTCTCCTCCAGATGTGTGATGAATATAGATTTATTTAAACACGTTTTCTTTTAATCTATTGCTAAGGTTTTGGGGGTGGTGTATACTTGGCATATATTTCTTATTTGTATTTCTAACTACTGTATGCTTTGTGGCTTTTGGGAATAAGGTCCTTCAATTTTCTTTTCTTTTTTTTTTTTTGCGGTTGATATACAATAAAGTGACAAATAAAATATATTGATCATGTATCCAGTCATTTTACTGAACCTTCATATTGAGTCTAATGTCTTTTTGGTCTATTTCAAATATTTATTTGTGATTTGTCTGAATATTTAAAAAATACATTATTAATTTACATTGTAATCACAGTGTGTGGCCTATAATACTACTGCTTCTTGGAATTTATTGATTTTTTTCCCCTGAGTATCTATGATAGGGATCAAATATAAATATAACCTGGCTGCTTAAAAAAGGTGTGTTCTGGGGTCAGCCTGGTGGGATGGTGGTTAAGTTTGTGCACTCTTCTTCAGCGGCCCAGGGTTTGCAGATTTGAATCCCAGGTGTGGATCTAGCACCTGTTGTCAAGCCATGCTATGGTGGCATCCCACATAAAATAGAGAGGAAGATTGGCATGAGGATGTTGGCTCAGTGACAAGCTTCCTCAAGCAAAAAGAGGAGGATAGGCAACAGATGTTAGCTTAGGGCCAATCTTCCTCACAAACAAAGCAGACAAGACAGTTGTGTTCTCTTTGTGTTGGTTATAGCCTTCAAAAGTTTCTATATCTTATTTTACATTATTTGTTTCATTATGTCAGATATCACATCAAGGCTGACATATAGGAGATTCTTAATAAATATCCATTCCTCAAAGCAAAGGAAATCATCAACCAAAACAAACTACAGAATGGGAGAAAATATTTGTAAACCATATATCTGATAAGGGGTTAATGTCCAAAATATATAAATAACTCATACAATTCAATAGCAATAAAACAAACAATCCACTTAAAAAATGGACAGGAGATATGAATAGACTTCTTTCCAAAGAAGACATACATATGGCCAACAGGTAACATGAAAAGGTGCTCAACATCACTAATCATCAGGGAAATGCAAATCAAAACCTTAATGAGATATCACCTCACACCTGTTAGAATGACTGTTATCAAAAAGAAGAAATAACAAGTGTTGGTGAAGATGTGGAGTAAAGGGAACCCTTGTGCACTGTTGGTGGGAATATAAATTGGTTCAGATAGTATGGAAAACAGTATGGAGGCTTCTCAAAAAATTAAAAATAGAACTACCATATGATCCAGCAATTCCACTTCTGGGCATTTATCTGAAGAAAATGAAAACACTAACTTGAAAAGATATATGCACGCCCATGTTCATTGCAGCATTCTTTACAATAGCCAAGATATGGAAGCAGCCTAAGCCATTGATGGATGAATGAATAAAGAAAGTATAGTATATATATACAATGGAATATTATTCAGCCATAAAAAGAAGGAAATTTTGTCATTTGCAATCACATGGATGGACCTTGAGGGCATTATGCTAAGTGAAATAAGTCAGACAAATACTGTTTGATCTTCTGTATATGTGAAATCATAAACAAACAAACAAACAAACACAAAACCAAGCTCATGGATGCAGAGAACAGACTGATGGTTGCCAGAGGCAGAGGGGGTTGGAGTGGGTGAAATAAGTGGAAGGGGTTAAAAAGTACAAACTTCCAGCTATAAAACAAATAAGTCATGGGGATGTAATGTTCAGCATGGTGACTATAGTTAATAGTATTGTATTGTAGATTTTAAAGTTGCTAAGAGAGTAAATCTTAAAAGTTTTCATCACCAGAAAAAAAAATTTTGTAATTGTGTATGGTAATGGATGTTATTGTGGTGATCATTTCACCAATCTTAAGTCCATATTACTAAGTGAAAGAAGCCAATCTCAAAAGGCTACATAACATATGGTTCCAAATATGACCTTCTGGAAAAGGCAAAACTATGGAGATAATAGAAAGATGAGTGGTTATAGGAGCGGAGGGGGAGGTGAAGGGGAGGAGAGAGATGAAGAGGCAGAGCACAGACACTTTCCAGGGCAGTGAAAATACTATGTATGATGTTATAGTGATGGATGCGTGTCATTATACATTTGTCCAAACCCACAGAATGTGCATCACCAAGAATGAACCCTAGGGTAAACTCTATGTGACTTCGGGTGATCACGATATGTCAGTGTAGGTTCATCCTTGGTAAAAAAGTACCATTCCTGTGAGTGATATTGATAATTGAGGAGGCTATGCCTATGTGGAGGCGGGGAAATCTCTGTACCTCCCTGTCAGTTTTGTTGTAAACCTAAAACTGCTCTAAAAAATAAAGTCTTAAAAAAAATTAAGAAAAAACACCCAAAGAGATTGAAGAGTTAATCCCTACTATAGATTAGTAAAACTGTAAGAGACGTATCAACCTAAAAATATGTATATACACAGTAAATGTGCTAAGATATAAGCATATGTAGTCTACCTAGTAATTGTTTGGCTTTTAGATACTTCTGTGCTAAACTAAAAAATTTTTGTTTATTAATTTTATTTATTTAAGGAAATCTTTTTTAAACTTTCAGATGATACAGCCTTGTTTGAGTTGATCCAACTAGTTCCACCAGGTACTGTATTATATTTTGATAAGGTAATTGGTGTGTGAACCCATTTCAGTGAAATTCTTTTTAAAACTATCACTTTTTCCCCTTCTTTCCAAATTAAGAACAACATTGAGTTTCTAGTGTTGGTCCACTATGTGTAAAATATCAATAGATCAAAATTATATATTCAGAAAGATTGACATAAATAGCATTTGAACACATTGTTCTAAAGTTAAATAAATAGTAATAATTGAAATTGGAAAATAACATGATATTATCTAGCATATTTTATGACATTCATAAAAATTGACTTTTAAGTTTTTGTGATTTATCTCACTCTGTATGCCTCTGTTGATAAAGTAGTTAATTATCTTTGTTTTTATGTGTTGACTGTTATTGGGAGAGGAGGGGAATAAAACTTTACCTATTTAGTAAACCTATCACATCTCTGAGATAGAGCGAGTTAAAATATAGAGGATAGTTTTATTTCTGTTACTGATTTCTATGATTATAGAAGAAATCTATCTCAATCAGATAATTATTTTATGTGAAAAATGGAGAGCTATGTTTTATTCAAAACTAATAATCTGAAAAATTTTGAATATTAACATACATACCTAATTCAGGTAGCCACAAATTCTAGAAAATGCCTACGTATTTTTCAACATGTAACCTAATATCTTATAATGGCAGGTAGACAAGAATGGAAGATAGGAAAAGTTTGTGGAGATGGTAATTAAGTTTTAGATGTGTAAATGTCATACCAACTTGATATGTTTACAAGGACATTTTTTTTGCCCTAGGAACTCATAGGTACTAAATCTACAAAAGGGAGAGGGAGAATTAGTAATCTGTACTGCATTTCTGAATAAGGAAATGTGTTAATCCATTTAACATAACCTTATTTTAGTTTTCCTTTCGTAGGAAAAAAACATGATCCTGAAGCACTTATTTCAGTAAGGCATCAGGCATTATATATATTGTAGTTGATGGTTTTGTTTCTAAATAGAATATTTTGTTATAATTTGAATCATAACATATCTTTCTTGTAGTGGGTGAAACACTGTCTACATATGAAGAAAATACACGAGATTTCATGTTCCCGGGTCCAAACCAAATTTCTGGACACCATGATTCAAACCGCCAGGTTACCATGAGGAGGATTTCTGGCCTTCGAGTAAGTGCTTTTTACTGTTTTCTGAATCAATTTGTGATATGGGATTATTGTCAAAAACCACCACATAGCCCTCAGATTTGAAATGTGAACTAATTCAAAGTTTAATTTGGTTCAAAGTATAATTGTTTTATGAAGTTATGATGTTATCTTATACATACTCAAATCTAAATGAAAATAATTTAACAAAACACATGCATCTTTCATCCAAAATTAACAAATGTTATTTGGCCTTGTATACTTCAGATTTCTCTTCTCTTCTTCTCCCACCTTTCCCCCTCCTCACTATGCCTATCTGTTTCTCTCTTCTCATCCCTTTATTTTTCTCTCAAAAGAATGATCAATAAACATTTGAAGAGGTGCTCAGTCTCATTAGCATGTAACGAAATCCAAATTAAAACAACCAGATGATTCCATAAATTTAATAAATCTGACAATATCAAAAGTTTGAAAAAATGGAAACTGTTACATGCCATGTAAATTGGAACATCACAGTTCAGAATTATCTAGTAAAGGCAAAGATTCTCATCGCCTATTACTTTCTAAGTGTGTATCTTGGAGCTGTGTTCTCTCTGTATACTAAGAGCCCTCTTAGGAATGTTCATTTGTAGTGTTGTTCATAATAGTGAAAAATGCAAATAATTGAAATGTCCATTAGTAGGAGTTTGGATAGATTAATTATTATATGTTCCTGTGATGGAAATATATATTCATACATCTAAAAGTGAAAGCTGCCTTGTGACGGCCAGCTCTCCTATCTTCCTCCAAATTCCTTCAACTTTCCTTGGATGATTTCAAAATATTTTTATCCCTGAAAATGTTTTCCACTTAGAGAAACTAAGAGAAGCCTCTGCTGTTGCAAAGAAGAAAAAAGCAAAAATTGTCTAGGTGGAAATAATTTGGACAAACTTTTGTTTTACTAACTTTATAAAATATTAGAGTAGTCTGAGTAAGGAAACTGGGGAGATCTATGAGTCAATATGGTGACTTAAGTAATTTCTCCTGTAGGTCTAGGTTTATGATGCGCTCTGCCCTAGGAGAGAGCAGCTTCAGCTCGCTGAAAGTCTAAAAGCTGACTAACTAGCCAATCTGTGAATGTGTCCCTCCTTTGGGATATTTTCAGTGTCTGTCAGACACCTTCTATTCTATCAGCAACTGTCTAGAAACCTGCCCTGAAAAAAATACCTGATTTAAAAATTATAGTCTTTTAAAAAGTAATTTAAAATGCTGTATTATACCAAATTGGCAATTTAAACATTAGAGTATGGACTATTAACAGGTATCTTTCTTCATTTAATTTGAGTTACTTTTATATATATTCAGATGTTGGATTACTAAGGCAAAATATATGTGTATAAAGGTGGTACTTCCGGTAATGATGGTATGAAGAGATTGGTATTTCCTCTCAGTGCACAAAACAAGGATAAAACTGAGTAAGAGTGTCACAAACGACAGTTTCAGGACACTGGAAACTGACTGGCAATTAAGACAATCAAGACAAGACAAACGGGGCCAGCCCCGTGGCCCAGTGGTTAAGTTTGCTCACTCGCTTTGACAGCCTAGGCTTTGCTGGCTCAGATCCTGGGCATGGACCTACTCACTGCTCATTAAGCTGTGCTGTGGTGGCACCCCACATAGAAGAGCTAGAATGACTTACAACTAGGATGTACAACTATGTGTTGGGACTTTGGGGAGAAAAAAAAAAAAAGAGGAAGATTGGCAACAGATGTTAGCTCAGGGCCAGTCTTCCTCACTGAAAAGTATACCTTAAAACAAACAAAAAACAACTTAGAGAATAACCCTATTAAAAAAAAAAAAAGACAAGGCAAATTAAGAGTATTTATGCTTGAATAACTGCTAAAGTTTTGGGTAAAAATGGCAGGAGTATGTGGCTTTCTTGCCTGGAACAGCTCCCTTACTCTGTGTGGCCAGTGAGAATTGTGTCTTCACCAAGCCTGGGGCTGGGCAGAAAAAGCAGCTTTGCTCCCAGAGGAGTCAGAATCAATTTTGGGCAGTGGGACTGTGATATTGTGATTTATAATAAGAAATATATATTTGGTCTTCATCCCCGTTCTGGCGCAGAGCTCCTAAAACCCTTGGAATTTCCTAAGTGATGGGGGCAATAAAGATGTCTTTTGTTATATTAACGAGACTTTTAGAAAGTCCCCAGGTAACCTAAGGGTGGGGGCTGGTTGCCAGGGTAACCAGCCTTGTGATTAGGGAGTTGGAAAGTTTCAGCCTCACCCTGACCTCTGGGAAGGCTAGAGGGGCTGGAGACTGAGTTCAGTCACCAGTGGCCAATGATTAATCAACCATGCCTATGTAAGGAAGCCTCCATAAAAGCCCAGAAGGACTGGGTTCAGAGAGTTTCCAGATTGGTGAACTCATAGAGGTGGGTGCTGGGACAGTGGCATGCCCAGAGAGGGCATGGGAGCTTCGTGCCCCTTCCGACGTACTTTGTCCTATAAATTTCTTCCATCTGTATCCTTTATCATATTCTTTTATAATAAACTGGTAAACAGTGAATAAACTGTTTTCCTGAATTCTATGAGCCACTCTAGTCAATTAATTGAACCCAAGTTGGTGGTTGTGAGAACCTCAGATTCATAGCTGATTGGTCAGAAGTACAGGTGACAACCTGGACTTGTAGTTGGTATCTGAAGTGGAGAGGGGACAATCTTGTGAAACTGAGCCCTTAACCTGTGGGATCTGATGCTATCACCAGGTACATAGTGTTAGAACTGAGTTAAATTGTAGGACACCTAGCTCCTGTCGCGGAAAATTGCTCGTGGTGTTGGAAAACCCACATGTTGGAATTGATGTCAGAATCACAGGGACAAATAGTGTGGCTTTGCCAGCTAAACGTGGCGGGTTCAGATGGGAGTGGGTGAGGAAACCCCACAGCTTGGCTAGGCAGATTGCAGTTCCAATTAGAGTGTGCAGCATAACTGCCAGAAGGTTGACAGGGAGATCTTGGAAGTAAGGGAGCAATGAAAGGGCTGAGATGATCTCCCTACCCCTTCCTGGCTGACTGTGAAACTGTGAATGTGCAGGGGAGACAGTGAGAGCCCAGCAAAAAGTGAAAGCCAAGAGATACTAGAGACCTGGCTGTCTCTTTGAGTGCATTCCCCAGCCCAAACACAGATAATCCACAGAGTGTAATGGAACACTTACATGTCCATTGGAGACCACTAAGCTATGCATGCACAGGTGAGATCCCTAGAAAGAACAGAAGAATAAAAGACATGGCACATATATAAACTGAACAGCAAAGTGGCAGATATAAATCCAATCGTATCAATTATTATATTTAAACGTGAATGGACAAAACACTCCAGTCAGTGGTTTGTCTTCCTCAGAATTCTTGTGATTCTGCGTAGACATTTGTCTGAGTCTCAGGTTGTCCTCATCACTGTGGCAAGGATTTAAATCACATCTGGGATTAAATCCTGGCACTACCACAGACTACCTGAGTAAATTGGAACAAAGTGCTATAACATGGAGATGTCATAGGGCTGTTGGGGATTAATGAAAACTTGTAAATGGTTATAGCAGTACCTGGCATGTGGGGAACACCCAGTAGATGTTAGTGATATGACGATGGCTGTGGAGATCATGATTGTGGTGGTGGTGATGATGATAATATCTCCTTTAGACAGTGAACTCCATAAGAACGGAATCTGTGACTTTCTCATCTTTGAATTTAACTCTTAGCACAGTACTTTGCATGGAGTGGGTACTTAAATTCATAGAGGAACTGACAGTTGAGAAATCTTGCTTGAGTTTCCAGGCTGCTGGCTTGCTTACAAATTTCACACTCAAGACTGCAGTATCAGCTTCTGCCTGAATTTCTAGCCTTCCAGCCTGCCCTGTGGATTTTGGACTTGGTACTCTTATTATTGTGTGAACCAATTCCTTTAACTAAATCTCTCTCTCTCTATGTATCGTATTAGTTGTATTTCCGTGGAGAACTCCAACTGATACATATGGGTTTTGAAAGCTTAGTAAAAATAATGGATAAAACACTGAGTATTTTCTCTGTGACCAGCAATAATATGGGGAGGGGTAAAGTGATAATTTGCCATCAGGCTATATGGTAGTTATAAACTCTGTCCACAACGGACTTGATACTTCTCTCTTCCAAAGGCAGAGCTAATTCCATGGACTAAACTTAGTGACCCTAACAGATATAATGTGGTGAAGTGACAGTATTAGACTTTTGAGACCAGGTCATTAAATGCGTGGTGGCTTCCTCCTTGCTCTCACTCGTGTCTCCGTCATTCTGGGGTAAGCCAACTGCTCCGTGTGAGGACACTCAGGCAGCTCTGCGGAGAGGGCAGAAGCTGGAGCAGCATTGCTAGAGTGTGTGTGAAAACTTGAGGAGCCTTGGAGAAACTGTCAGATGAGTGTTTGCAGGAAAGGGAGGTAAATGCTATTGGAAGCTAGAGGGAAGAGGCATCTTTGTTATGTAGTGAAGAAGGTTTAGCAACGCAGCGACCTTCAGTAATGTGGGATGTAGAGAACACCTAAGGAAACGGGGAATCTGTCTGCAGAGCCTTTCAGACAGAGTGTTAGAGGGGCTGCCTGGTTCCTTCTTGCTGCTTACAGCAAAATATGAGAGAAGAGAGAGAAGCAAAAGGAAAGGCTGTTAAACAAAAGGAGTTGGAACTTAGTGTTTCCAAAGATTCCTAGCCTTTCCCAATAGCAAATAAAGCTAAAATTAAGAAATTACATCTGAGAAGAAATCATTCCAGACACTTTCAGGAAATTGTGGTCTGATGGTGAAATCAAGGGTGTGACTGTAAAATCCTTCATTAAAATCTGAGAAAGATCCAAGATGTTACCTCAGGAAATAATTTAATCAAACATAGTTTGTTGTTTTTTTTTCCCCGCCCAAAGATGCTTGAGGGCATTCTCCCTCACCAATCTCAGCAGAAGCCCAATATTGAGAAAGGTGTGGCTTTTGTCTAATGGAATCAATTGCAATAAGGAGTTCACATTAGGACCAAAAATGCTTTTTTTTTTTGAGAAAGGTTAATGCTGAGCTAACATCTGCTGCCAATCCTCCTCTTTT